>NC_079219.1:43544773-45043523 GCF_029633865.1 Lampris incognitus
TAGGTACTTATGATGCACAGCAACTGATGGAGGGGTAGAAAATAGTACAGCCATTGGGACTGGGGTTTGTTTTGAAAAGCATTTAGGGGCCAGGGCACTGTTGAAATGGCATACATTAAAAATATAACAAGGTAACTTATATGAATTATATATTGGGGTGGTGTTGGGGCACAGTTGGGAGGACAGGTAGTTAAAAAAAAGCATATTTAAAAAACCCCATATTTAAAAAAAGCATATTAAAAAAAAGCATATTTAAAAAAACCTAATAAATGTCATATGTGTATCATCTAATGGGGGGGGGAGAATAATAAAGACGTTTTACTTATAGTTACAAAGGAGATATTTTTTTCGGTGTGTACAACTGGTGGCCAATTCGTTTCTATTATTTAAGGTGGACATATCAGGTCTGCAAATAATTAAATACTTTTCTGCCAAGCACAGGTTACATCTTTTACCCCTAACTGAATATGCACTACTCTTTGCAAGGATTTTCCATGAGTTGGAATAACTGATACTCTTGTCTACCAATGACCAAATGTGGCGGCTTAAGGCTGTTGCATTTTTTGCGTGCTCATTTCTGAAGCTACTCATATGGGCGTTAAACCAAATTTTAAAAGGGCCCTCTGTTAATGCCACGTAAGTGTCTACATTGTAGTTATCTTTTCTTGTCACCAATGCCTGGTAGATGACTCCCTCTATTTGGCATTTTCCTTCTGGAGGACATGATGTTGTGGGATGAAATAACCTGTTGAACATCTGGCATGCAGCTGTAGCTCATTTTGACAGTGTTTCTGTTGAATATTTTCCTTGATTGGTGGTCTGGGGTAAAGCACTCATCCAAAAGTTTGAAAAATTGTTTTCCAATATTAGAGGCCACGGTGTCGCTGTAGGGAGGATTATACCAGGTAATGTTTGTTTCACCTTCTGTTGCGCTTTTTTTGTTGTTGCTGGCTGTCACTAATTGGTGGTCGATTGTACTTAAGTCTGAAATCATATCCACATGTTTGTAAGACTTCCTGGTATGGGGGGGCTGCTTCATTAAAGATGGCCTCGCTGGATGATAAACATGAGAGTCTTTTGTTTAAGCTCACTGGGATATTTTTCAAAATGGAGGGCGGATGATTGCTTTTCTGTGAATGTATTGTAGTATATGGTTGGGCTTCATGTAAGGCCTGTATGTACCATTTCTAAGATCTAAAGAGATGTCGAGGAAGTCAATCTGTTTTTTGTTAGCCTCAGTTGTAATTTTTAGTCCATTGTTTGCAAATATACTACACATTTTCTTTTTTATTCTCTTGACTTCTCTTGCCAGTTTGTTGCAGACTGCCAGCCCGTCGTCTCTATATAGCCCAACGTTGATGTCCAGGACCTGTAGTTGGGACAACAAGTACAAGCCCACTAGCTCACAAGTCTCTGCCCCGTCGAAGCTGCCCATGGTCACGTCAAATTTGCAGTTACCTTGTTTCTGCCATGGGATTCCCTTGTGGTATAAGATTGACTCTTTAGCATGGGCTATTATGCCTCTGTCTTGGTGGGATATTTTGGTGTATGTTGAGGCAAATTCAATAGCTTTGTCTAGTAGCTCTTTAGTTATGGAGGGGTAAAATTCACAAATATCAAAGCATATGAACGTATGTCTGCTCTTGTCATCTATGTCCTTAAACCATTTCAATACTTGGTCGGAGTTCTTCCACTCGTTTAAGGGAACCCTCTTCAGAATCGACCGATTAATATTTTAAATAATTTTTTTTGCTGAGCTTACCTATTTCGGGCTTGGTGGGGTTGATAAGCCTACATGTTGGTTTGAATGTCTCCCCATCTGATTGGTCGCTGTCCAACCGAAATGAGGGGCGTGACGCTGGGCAACGTACTGTATGATTCTTTGTGGAAAAAAACATTAGCAGCTGATGAGTGCGAGACGCACGAAACAGGTCTGTACTGCTATGCATTAAAATCTTTTTTCCTGTATTCCGCTCCTCATTAGTCGAGCACTCAACACAATTGACGGTTTCGGAAAAAAACGCTATGTATATAATATATAATGTGAAAGCAGGCAGGGGCTCTTCCACAGTTATAGGTACGATTTGTGTCAGAAATTATAGACGAGGTAAAAAAAAAAAACTAAACCCAGAGGAGGCTTTGGTGACATCCTCTGCATAGACAGAGGATGTCAGTTGACCAGGCGGTCCTTCAATGTGGCCTGTGATGCATGTGCCTGTGACACACGCTTCAAATGTGATGTCAACAAATAAGTCCCAGGCCACCTCCGAATGTGGCCTTGGCAATCGGATCTCAAGATGCATTGAGGACACACTGGGTGCATTCACACCTGTACTGTCCAGTCTCAGCTGACTGCAGGTATCCCCAACATTATTAATGACACAGTTGCATAACGACCAAAGCCAGTGATCCAACAATGGTTTCATATGCAAATGATGTAACACATTTCACTGATCACATCAACTCTGTGGAGAACCATGTCAAGTCACCAGGGAGGATGTGAAAATGACAGGTTAGCCCTCTGAGACTGTGAAATTGCAATTGGTCATGGGGGACATTTGACTGTTGAGGTTTACCATAAACCAACACATACTTATCAACACATACTTAAGGTTTGACTCTCATTATCCACTGGAGCACAAACTAGGAGTCATCAGGACACTGTACCACTGAGCTGACAACGTCCCCACCAACACAGCAGACAGGGAAGGGGAAAAATCCCACATTAAACAGGCCCTGGTTAAGTGTGGTCATCCTAACTAGGTGTTTGTCAAAGACAGGAATATGCCCAAACAGTGCACCAGCCGATCGAAGAGAGGAGAAGGACAACAGCTACCTACGTGTAAACCAGAGATGATTCCGTATGTGGTGGGAGTGTTGGAAAAATTGAGATGCATATTTTCCAAACACCACGTCTCAATTGCTTTCACACCCCAAAACATGCTGCGGCAGAAATTGGTCCACCCCCAGCACCAACACAGCAATACAGTGTATGCTGTTGAGTGTCTGGAGGATTGCTGTGACTTGTACATCAGGGAAACTAAACAAACACTGGCAAAGTGGATGGCACTACATAGAAGAGCAACCTTGTCTGGCCAGGACTCTGTGGTTGAAATTCACAAATGCAACCTTGTCCACACATGAGGCAATGTGAATGATCCATTTATAGCATCAACAACTTCCAAAAGGGGTGTCCAGGTAGCATGGTGGTTTATACCGTTGTCTACCAACACGGGATCTCCAGTTCGAATCCCCATGTTGCCTCCGGCTTGGTCGGGCATCCCTGCAGACACAATTGGCTGTGTCTGCGGGTTGGAAGCCGGATGTGGGTAAAAGTGGGATAATTGGTTATGTACATATGGGGAGAAAAAAAAAACTTCCAAAAGGCCAGTATTTTGTATGAAAACGTTTTTTTTCTGTTTAACGCCTATAGTGGTGGGGAAATGAATGAAACCACGCAATCAAAGTTTGATTTATTATTCTATAGATGGATGTTTGTGAAAAACCTAAATCATTGCTATTGCATTGTTTCAATTTTCTGGTTGCCAAGAAGTGTGATGTTGCAAGAACTTTAATTTCTGCAGGGATTGTACAAAACCTATACGTTGATGGAGAGACTGCAAAGACTGTAAAGGCAGTCACAGAAGATATTTATTTAGATAAAGTCAATTTCTTTTAATTATCTCCATAATGTCAAGTGTTCCCAGGGCATCCCTCCAGCTGGATAACATGCATCCACATCTTTGTCTGAACACCATCTTCTGGGAACTTGTAGCGAATGAAGACACCTCTTTTATTCTCCTAAATATGGGTAACTTAGGAGTTCTTTGAATGTTGACAATATTGTTCCTGTATTTGAAAATATAGGAATCAATTTTGTCCATCAATTGTCAACTGTGTCACTCATAAAATTTTGGGGCAGTTAGGACTTCCTGTGACTCACTGTCGCACTAAAAATGTTCTCTTTTATTTATTTATTTATTTCTGTGGCAATCAATCGAAAGCTTACCGCCATCAGACCAACCCAGTTAGGACTTCCTACTGTGAGACGTATATATATTTGGTGGACATTTTGTCTATTTGAGTTTACTTCCAGGGTTTCCATTAGCAGGTTTGGCAATATTCTTGCAGTGCCAACATACCACTGCTAAATCATTTCATAGGAAAAACAGAAACAACATACTGTGTAGCATCTATGGATAGAGAAAAGACATGTTTAAGAATTGTCTCTCATAAGAGAGGTGTGTATCTATTAGATTGTTTTTACCAGAGCTTGAGACAGAGCTAGTAGTGGAAGTTGAATGGGAGTGGTCCATGGCAGGAGAGGTGGATGTAGATGAACTGGTGTTGGTTCCTTCATCTGTTGTCTTTTTGAAGAAGTTGTGCTGCAAGGCGTAAAATGGTGTGATGCGGCTCTTAGGATCATAGTCCAGCATGCGTAGGATCAGGTCTGGAGTATAAAATAAGAAAAGGGGAAAACTAAGCTATTAAAACATATTTCCTGTGAAATTAAACAGTCAGTGCTTCATGCATTTCATAATAAATTCAGTGCACCCCCCTGGCCCCCCAAGACACAGACACTCATTTACCTTTAAATTTTAGGTAGTCACATGGGGCATGTCCTGGCTCTCCTGCCCTTCGGCCCCCTGGCCCCCCAGTCTCAACCCCCAAAATTTCATGGAGACGCCTTGTGGCAGGGGGTTTATACTCCTGAAAAGAATACATTTGCATGCAGAGATACAATTAGTTTGGGTAGCTGAACACTAGAAAGACCAGACATCTGATGCTGTGCTGTAAAGCAAAAAAGTAGTACAGCAACAAGAATATCTACAAACTCTACAGTGGCATTGGTTTTACTGTGTTGTATGGAATTTTCTTTACTACCCCTTTAGTAGTCTCGCATAGCCAGATCTATTGCCACACTATGATTTAGTGCTGTACCACCACAGGAGAAACGCCTGGCAGAACACATTGTCATTCTGGAAAAAGTGGGAAAAATAAAAACAAAACAAAACAAAAACGTTGTGGTTTGTTTGTATTCCTTGATCCAATCAGAATCATTGAGGGTGGGGCTAACTGCGACACGCCCACTGGTGCCAAACAGTGCTAAGGGGACGTGTTGTGAAACATTCTGCATTTGGTGGGAGATGAACCCAGGCATATGGATCAACTAACTCAAAAGAAAACTTCATCCAAAATAGTTGACGATGTGTGTTGATTATGAAATATGGGATTTACAGACAAAAAACAAACATAATTTGATAAATGATATCCAAGAGGTAAAGCCTGATTACATGTTTGCTCTGGTGAAACTCACTGGACTGGTAAAAAACAGAGAATTTATCATCTGGCACCAGTTGGGAAACAAGCAAAAACAAAAGAATCCACAGAATGAACCCAGCAGGCCTACCATACTGCACCAAGTCTACTCCTCATTACGGTTTTCCTTAACAACACAGTGAGCTGCGAGATCGAGCACTTTGTGCTGCTGGTCAACACAGAGGCTTAAAAAACAGCAACATATGGAGAGTGGAAGTAAAATACCAACTGAAATAGTCACCACCAATAAGAAGCTTACTCCTGTAGTGTACAATGGTGAGTCAGGTGACTTCTGTAGAAGTAAATATCTGTCATGCCAATCGTCAACAAAGACGTTAGATGTTAGCATTCAGGGTTAGCGTTAGTACACAGTTCATCTAACCCTTTTAGATGAATTATATTGAAAATGAAAACTGTGATAAGTATTCACCCTCTTTTTATTAACTTATATTGAGCAGGTTTATCTATTTTTTGAGAGATCACACTATGTTAAGAAGGTCCACCTACAAAATCAATGTGTGATAAACCACCTGTCATGTAGCTGTGATAAACATATGATAAATGTCACACTGCCAGCTGTCATACTGTCACTTGTGTGCACTCAAAATTATGTTACATTTGGTCATGGGGAACATATAAAACACAGGACAAGATGGTATAAAGTTTTAGCATATGAAAGGATTGTCTATATATATAGTATATATATGTATATGTATATAAAAAAACTCACATTTTGTTTTAATGACAACAGTTAAGCTTTTGTGTCAAGGAGAATATGGAGAAATAAAAAAAACATGCCCGTTGTCATGTTAGTTCTTTAAGATGAGCACCTACAGTCCATTCTACAAGGTGGCGCCCATGTCCAGAAATACAGTGCATCCGGAAACTATTCACACCCCTTCACTTTCCCCACATTTTGTTATGTTACAGCCTTATTCCAAAATTGATTAAATTCCTTTTTTTCTCATCAATCTACACACAATACCCCACAATGACAAAGCAAAAAAGGTTTTGTAGAAATTTTTGCAAATTTATTAAAAATAAAAAACAGAAATATTGCATGTACATAAGTATTCACACCCTTTACTCAGTACTTGGTTGAGGCACCCTTGGCAGCGATTACAGCCTCAAGTCTTCTTGGGTATGAAGCTACAAGCTTGGCACACCCATATTTGGGGTATTTCTCCCATTCTTCTCTGCAGATCCTCTCGAGCTCTGTAAGGTTAGATGGGGAGCGTCGCTGCACAGCTATTTTCAGGTCTTTCCAGAGATGTTCAATGGGGTTCAAGTCTGGGCTCTGGCTGGGTCACTCAAGGACATTCACAGACTTGTCCCGAAGCCACTCCTTTGCTGTCTTGGCTGTGTGCTTAGGGTTGTTGTCGTGTTGAAAGGTAAACCTTCGCCCCAGTCTGAGGTCCTGAGCGCTCTGGAGCAGGTTTTCATCAAGGATCTCTCTATACTTTGCTCCATTCATCTTTCCCTTGATCCTGACTAGTCTCCCAATTCCTGCCGCTGAAAAACATCCCCACAGCATGAAGCTGCCACCACCATGCTTCACTGTAGGGATGGTATTAGCAATGTGATGAGAGGTGCCTGGATTCCTCCAGACGTGACGTTGGGCATTCAGGCCAAAGAGTTCAATCTTGGTTTCATCAGACCAGAGAATCTTTTTTCTCTCATGGTCTGAGAGTCCTTTAGGTGCTTTCTGGCAAACTCCAAGCAGGCTGTCATGCACCTTTTACTGAGCAGAGGCTTCCGTCTGGCCACTCTACCATAAAGGCCTGATTGGTGAAGTGCTGCAGAGATGGTTGTCCTTCTGGAATGTTCTCCCATCTCCACAGAGGAACGCTGGAGCTCTGTCAGAGTGACCATCGGGTTCTTGGTCACCTCCCTGACCAAGGCCCTTCTCCCCCGATTGCTCAGTTTGGCTGGGCGGCCAGCTCTAGGAAGAGTCCTGGTGGATCCAAACTTCCTCCATTTACGAATGTTGGAGACCACTGTGCTCTTCGGGACCTTCAAAGCTGTAGAAATTTTTTTGTACCCTTTCCTTGATCTGTGCCTCGATACAATCCTGTCTCGGAGGTCCACAGACAATTCCTTTGACTTCATGGCTTGGTTTCTGCTCTGACAAGAACTGTCAATAGTGGGACCTTATATAGACAGGTGTGTGCCTTTCCAAATCATGTCCAATCAATTGAATTTACTATGGGTGGACTCCAATCAAGATGTAGAAACATCTCAAGGATGATCAGTGGAAACAGGATGAACCTGAGCTCAATTTTGAGTGTCATAGCAAAGGGTGTGAATACTTATGTACTTGCAATATTTCAGTTTTTTATTTTTAATAAATTTGCAAAAATTTCTACAAAACCTTTGTGACTTTGTCATTATGGGGTATTGTGTGTAGATTGATGAGAAAAAAAAGGAATTTAATCCATTTTGGAATAAGGCTGTAACATAACTAAATGTGGGGAAAGTGAAGGGGTGTGAATACTTTTCAGATTCACAGTATGTAAAGGTAGATATGTGAAGGATGGCGTGGGTTTTCTCTGGGGGCTCCAGTTTCTTCCCACAGTCCAAAGCCATGTAAGTCAGGTGAATTGGCCGTACTAAATTGTCCCTAGGTATGAATGGGTGTGTGTGTGTTTGTGTGTGGGCCCTGTAACGGCCTGGCAGCCTGTCCAGGGTGTCTCCCCGACTGCTGCCCAATGACTGCTGGGATAGGCTCAAGCACCCTCGCGACCCTGAGAGCCGGATAAGCGGCTCAGATAATGGGTGGATGGATGGCGCCATCATGGCAGACTCTTCCTGAAGCACACCTCCGTTTCCACACATTAAGTGGAAACACAATTTTCACAATGCAAAAATTGGATGTGTGGGAGGTCTAAAACCATTGCATTTTTATTTGTGATTTGCAAGTACTGCATTTTCATGAAACACCTTTGACAAGATGTTGAGTAGACGTTGCGAGCGAAAATCTCCACAAAGTGCTTTTGTAACATGAGTGTAGGCAGCAGCAGGTGTCTGGGGAACTATTGTTAACCATGATGAATATTGTTATTAAATGGACACTGTTAGCTGCAAAAATAACGGCAAGTGAAGAGTACCTTCTTTATGTCCTTGTTCTTTTTCACTGTCCACAGACCATCTGACAGCTTGTCAAAGTATTTCCTGGCTTTAGGAGCAGTGTCCAGCATGTGGCTGGGGGGAACACCAAGAACTTCGACTATCTTATTCATCTGGTCGACCTGCACAAAAGAACACATAGGTTAACTGTGGCTTGAGGGATATGCACAGCTTGAGCTTATCTTCTTTCAGGTTTCAGCAAGGTTGTACTAGAATATATTTTACATTCATAATACATAATTGTTAACTCAAATTCAAACTGATATACTTATTTGACAACTGCAGTTCGTACTAAAATGACAGCATACATTCAAACAACCATTTCATTTGACTTTTCTGAACATATAAATGCAAATTAAGTTCTGAGTACAGTATTTTCTCCAGTAACTTGGGTCTTTAATAACGATTAATTTAATTTTAATTAGCTAACTCTTTATGTGCTTGTACATTTTTGTGATTGTTTGTCACAGTATTATAGGGCTGTCAATCTTCCTCTATAATCCCTTTCAAATTTCATCCCTTATTATTTTTTTATGTTCCATTACGTTTGAACTTTCAATGCTCAAATTTAGTTTATTATTAATATTTACTAGTGTAACGTGCATGGATAAGTAGACACGTTGGTTCTTGACTAACGGGTTGGACCCTTTAGTCGACTGGTTAACGTTGTCGCTTGCGGAGCGGGAGATACGGGTTCGCGTCCCGGCTGTGGCGACGGTCTTCCAGAATGCACCCCCCCCCCGAACTTGCTACAATACGTTCTGTCCACTAGAGGGCATTGCCAGATTACCATATCTTTATTATTTGTTATTTTTCCATTTGTTGACGGAAATCCGCAAACTTTCCGCACATCCCTTCTTAAATGGTCAGGAGTGGTGATCTCTGTGGCTGCATAGCTTTTCGCCATTTCTGATGTTGTAATATTAGAGGTTAACTTTAGAACACGGGATTGTGATCCAGAATCAGACTCAGAAAAGTTTATGGTTCATCAAACGTGATTAAAAGCATTTCGTTTTTCACATGGGTAAGGTCAAGACGAGAAGGGCGAGATTTGATAACGTCAGCCAACACACACACACACACACACACACACACACACACACACACACACACACACACACACACACACACACACACACACACACACACACACACACATATTTATAAAGCACATTCAAATAGTAATTTCAGCATTCGATTAGTATTATTTTTTTACTATTCAATTTATAATCGACACCTGAAATTCATTCAAATAACCCTACAGTACTAGTGGCGTATTCAGCATGTAGTAGTTGATGACTTATTTAAGATCAGGGTAAATTCAAATGTTGGCCTTTTGGCATATATCAATCTTAAGTGCTCTTTTGGTTTGCTTTAGGTTTCACTGAGTTATCTCCAATCTTGCCTCTAGTCTCCTTTGTATCCATACCCATAAAATAAAACTACAGATTTGAAAGAGACAATCAAGAAATAATAGTGTTTTTCACTGAATATTTTATATTTTCCCTTCAATTGGTGACCAGCCAACATAAATCAAATCTAAGCATAGTGAGGAAATATCAGAATGCTCATAAAAAAACAAAACATGCAGAAGAGGGGAAGAGAGTAGAAGGGGAAGAGAACCAGGGCGGGTAGAAGTGGAGTACCAGGGATGAGTCGCTGAGCTGAGAGTATGACTTTTCACTGCTCTGGTGGTGTCATCACCAGTAAGAACTACCATTTCAAGCTCTCAGCTGGCGCCATACAAATAACATTATAACACTACTAGAAAATGTTGTGCAATGGATATGCAAAAGTAAGTTTTTAGGCAGTACCGGCAGCACCTACAATTATAGTGATTACATTTAGGATTAAGATTAGGTAGTGGTTAAGTTTAGGGTTATGACCACAGAAAGTTGAATCAGTTCATCTGGGCACAGCGTTTATCGGGAGAAACATTTCATCACTCATCTAAGTGACTTCGGTAACACTTTAGTATGGGGAACGTAGTCACCATTAATTAGGTGCTTATTAGCATGCAAATTAGCAACATATTGGCTCTTAATTGGTCATTATTACGTACTCATTAATGCCTTATTCTGCATGGCCTTATTATACAACCAGTAAGCCATTAACTAAGAGTTTTCCCTCTATAACCTCAGAATTATTGCTTATTAGTAGTACCATCTCAATATGCTTTGCTTACTATGGACTTTATAAGGTGGTAGTACCACAAGAAGAGTTATTCTCCCTTACTAACACTTAATGAATATGGTCTATTCTTACATAACAAGACACAAAACTACAAGTGTTAAATTACTGTAAATTAAGTTTTTGTTACTTAGAATATGTTCCCCATACTAAAGTGACATCTTGATCATTACTAATTCACTAGTAATTACGTTTTTTTATGTTCCCCATACTTTCACTGATTACAGCCGTAGACAAGCTGGCTTGTCCAGACGAGTCAAAGAGGCACAGCAAATGAGATCAGATTTATCCAGATTCAAGTCATAAAAATCAAGCATGTTCGATATTGTGACGACTCCGACTGGTCGAAGGCTCAATCAGGAGGCTAGTAATTTGAATCTTAAAATCCCGCACACTACTAATTAACTAGGGATGTAACAATACACTCAAGTCACGATTCGATACTCATGATACTGGGTTCACAATATGATTTTTCACACGATTTTTTTAACAAAATGAAATTGAAGACAAATTATGACTGAAAACAATCCCGTTATTTGTCAGACAAAAATCTACAAAATATTGTAGCAACTCAAGGGGATGGGCTGCAGAATAGTACTTTATTCTGCGCAAACAATTATGGGGATGGGAATTGTTATGATTTCTGTTGTTGTTGTTTTTTTTTTTCCTCCCCAATTGCACTTGGCCAATTACCCCACTCTCCCGGCCATCCTGGTTGCTGCTGCACCCCCTCTGTCGAGCCGGGGAAGGCTGCAGACTACCACATGCATCTTCCGAGATATGTAGAGTCGCCAGTTGCTTCATTTCACCCGCCAGTGAGGAATTTCGCCAGGGGGACGTAGCACGTGGGAGGATCACGCTATTCCCCCCAGTTCAGCCTCCCCATTGAACAGGTGCGCCGACCGACCAGAGGAGGCGCTAGTGCCGCGACCAGGACACATACCACATCCTGCTTCCCACCCGCAGACACGGCCAATTGTGTTGTTAGGGATGCTAAACCACATCGGAGGTAACGCGGGGATTCAAAGTGGCGATCCCGTGTTAGTAGACAACGGAATAGACCGCCACGCTACCTGGATGCCTGATTTGTGTTGCATTTTTACATGTTCAAATGTTCTGTTCATCCAGCTGCTGGTGCCTTGTGTGCTCCGACCCCAGGTCCTCCAACTGTACCACGGTGCTGCGGGGATTGGGCACTATGTGAACTTCAAGACACTTCATCATCTCCGAGGATGGTTCTACTGGCCAGGGTGTCGACAAGACATCAAGCTACGTGCGCACTGCTGCGACCTTTGTATGACTCAGAAGGGGCCTACCCAGCGGTTTCATGCCCCCTACAGCAGTACTTGGTGGGGGCCTCGATGGAGCCGGCTGGGATGGACGTCTTCGGCCCTTTTCCCATCACTGACACTGGCAACTGCTACGTCCTTGTCGCAATGGATTATTTCACCAAGTGGTCTGAGGCGTATGCGGTGCTGGATCAGAGTGTGGCACCGGCAGCGGAGAAGCTGGTGGAGGACATGTTCACCTGTTTCGGGTTCCCTGCTGAGCTCCATAGTGACCAGGGGCGGAACATAAAGTACAAGGTGTTCGGTGAGGTGTGCAGGTGGTTGGGGGTGAGCAAGACAAGGATGACACTGCTGCACCCCCAGAGCGATGGGCTGGTTAAGCGCTTCAACTGAACCCTGGCAACTCAGCTGGCCATCCTCACTAGCCAACACCAGAGGGACTGGGACCACTACGTTCCTCTGGTCCTGTCAGGGACAGCCTTTGTGCTTGGGGACAAGGTGTGGGTGTTCAGCCCTGCTCGCACAAAAGGGATGTCCCCCAAGCTGCATAACCACTGGCAGGGACCTGGTGAAATACTGGGTCAGATCACTGAGGTAGTGCTGCACATGGTAGCGCTGCACTGAGAAAGATTTGCTCCCCACCATCCTTCGCCCTTCCTGCTGCTGGGGACGAGGGCGAGAACAGTACCCCATGCTCCGACTGGTGCACCGTGCACACAGAGACACCTCCTGTGAAACACCAGCGGCCAGTTCATCAATGCCACCAACTGGGACACCTCGCGGACTTTGTGTTAGGTGATGTGGTTGTCAGGGGCAAATGACCACTCGGGTGGGGGCTATGTAGCATATTTTCTTTTCTTTGTAAAAGTGAAACTGAAATGTCTTTTGTCTTAAATGAAAAAAAAAATGTTGAATTTTAAAACAAATCCCAAATCAAATACATGAAATAATAACACGAAAATCTCTTCAAATAAACAAACTACAGCTCGGCCCGTGTGACTAGCTTGGAATGACATGTTTTATTTAAATACTGTCAGCATCAGGGGCGCGGGAAGCGGGGTGCTGAGGGTGCTGCAGCACTCCCTAGCTGCAGGAAGAAGGATCTGCAGGCAGGAGGAGCCCCCCCCCCCTACTGCTGCTTGCAATTTTTTTTTAAGTATATATATTAAAATGATATAATAAATAATTTTGCTTTGGGGAAGAAAACATGTTAAAAATCAAAATGTATTTGTTAGTTTCTAGTGATCACAGACCTACGGGTTCACGGCGGTGTCACTTTGATGTTGATACAAACGCTCAGTCACGAGGCACTGATTGGCAAATGGCCGTCGGACGAGGTAACTTAACAACATGGCGCAAAAATGAATCTTAGAATTTTTCAATTCTAAAAATGCGAAAATAGCAAGGACGACAGAGTTAGAAGATGCAGCACCTAGGCCTACTTTTACTGTCCCCACTGACAATCACCAGGAGGATATTAGCAGTGCGGACAGTGTAGCTAGCGGGTCAGCGGCTGCTAACACCCAAGAGCTAACGTTAGCAAACACAGACTGGCAGGACTGAGCAGGCTCAGCAGCTACATGTTCCAGGCCAGGCTGCCCATCTAACGTGAGTGTGAGAGGATTTGATGAGCCTTGTCGACCAGACATGCGTTTTCCAGGGAGGAGAATTGGAACAGAGACGTTCGAGCGGGCATTTCAAAAAAGCTGGTTTAACAGGTGGAAATGGCTGCACTGTGTCATGGAGAGAGACACCGTTCTTTGCTTTACCTGCTGCAAAGCCGTAGAGAAGGGATTAAGACTTCACGATAGAAAGACAAGTTCATTCAAAGTAGGAGGCTTTTATAACTGGTGTAACGCAACCACAAAGTTTAACCAGCACGAGATGTCAGACATATGTTCAGAATCAGTGAGGATGTTTGCTTCGCTCAACAACACTCAAATTAATGTTCTACTGTCGGACAGTGTTGAGAAAGAGCAACAAACTGCCAGTACTGTGTTAGAACTGATATTTAGATCGATAAGATTCCTCAGCAGCGAAGGGCTTCCGTTAAGAGGCCATGATAATCGAGATGGAGTGCTTTGGAAACTAATGATGGAGAGGACATAGTGTAACATGCATGGATAAGTAGACACGTTGGTTCTTGGCTAACGGGTCGGACCCTTTAGTCGACTGGTAAACGTTGTCGCTTGCGGAGTGCAAGACACGGGTTCGCGTCCCAGCTTTGGCAACGGTCTCCCAGACTGCCCCCCGATTTCGCTACATTGGTGTCAGAAGTGGGATGGTGGGACCGTGAGGTCATCGGAAGCGCGTGCGTCCATTGGCGTGAGGGAGCTGATATGCTGAAGCGCGGGGACGCGATTCCCGAAGGAGGGGGGTAGTGTAACGTGCATGGATAAGTAGACACGTTGGTCCTTGGCTAAGGGGTCGGACCCTTTAGTCGACTGGTTAACGTTGTCGCTTGCGAAGTGGAAGACACGGGTTCGCGTCCCGGCTTTGGCGACGGTCTACCAGACTGCCCCCCGAATTCGCTACAATATGATTTGCCTAAATCACGCGAGTGGCTACAGTGAAGAGACAACTGGATGTCGGACACGATTCAAAATGAAATACTGGAAATAATTGCCCATGCTCTTCAAAGAGAAATCGTGTCCAAAGCGAGAGAGTATTATTTCTATGATTTAACTGCAGATGCGGCCACCGATGTAAGTACAACAGAGCAATTTTCCTGTTGTCTGTAATGTGTGGATTCAAGACTCGAGGCAGTGAATGTTTTCCTCCGGTTTTATAATGTGCCTGATTCAACTGGAGAAACACTTTTTTTCCTGCGTTAAAGGTGTTTTTGTGCACTTGAATTTGCCACTGGGACATCTAAAGGGATTTTGCTTCGATGGTGCTGCTAATATGTCAGGCCGCATCTCAGGTGTGCAAGCAAAACTGAAAGAGCAGTGTCCAAATGCACTCCATGTGCACTGCAGTAACCATTCACTAGATCTGGTGTTACAAGAAGTGGTGAGGGATGTTCGCGTTGTTGCAGACATGCTAAACTTTGTACGGGATGTCTCAGTGGTGATAGGGGAGTCCTCAAAGCGTAAGACGCTGTTCCGGTCTATGTTTGGTAGTAATGAGGTGGTCTGCAACTTGCTGTCATTATGCCCGACTCGATGGGTTGTGTGCACTATTTCATGGGTTTGCTCTTCATATACAGCCCTTTTGGAGACACTGAAGGTTTTAGAGCAAGACAAGACAGTAAGGGGAGATACTCGGGTGAAAATATCTGGTCTATACAAACAAGCTACAAAAGCAAGAACATACTTTGGCCTTTTGAGCTGTGAGGCTCTTTTTGGACCGTGTGAGACCATAGCCAGAACTCTCCAAAGTAAGAAGGCAAGTGCGAAGGGTGCACTGGAGTGTGTGACTGCGCTACGACAGCGCATGCATGCACTGCGAGATGATGGAGTTTTCCAGGAGATGACTGCCAAAGTGGAGGCTTGTGCAGAAAAAAACAATCTCCAAATGCCCCTTCCTCCATGAACCAGCAGAACCACCCCTGCCCGTCTAAGGGATACAGAGAAGGCCGAGGCCATCGTGGCTGATGTAGGAGAGCAGCAATGGTGGCGTGAGTTCTATGAGGCCTTGGATCTTGTGACAACCGAGCTAGATCGCCGATTCGACCAAGAAGGACTGGAAGTCGCTGCCCTGAGAGAGCAGACTCTTATCAATGGAGCCTACTCTGGGTGGAATGAGATCAATGCTGCACAGCTCCTCGATCAGATTGACAAATCTCGTCTACATTTGCAGCTCACACTGATGGGTGAGCTCTCCAAGACAAAAGGACTCAAGTCAGCTCAAGATGTTGCTGGATTTGTCGGAGCACTGCATCCTCAAACAAGGGAACTACTGAAAGAGGTGGAAATGTTTATTGAACTTTGCTTATGTCTACCTGTCTCTGCCGCTTCCTCTGAGCAGTCGTTCTCCACCCTTCACCACATCAAAACGTGGCTATGGAACAATATGACCCAGAGACGACTCACACACCTGACTTTACTGCACGTCCACAGTGACATTCTTGATCGGATGGACATTCAGCCACTGATGAAGAGATTTATCAACATCACACCAGAACGGAAGTCCACATTTGGAGTCTTCAAATAGGTAAGACTGACGACATGCATTATTATTCATTTTTGGTTATTGCTGCCGCCGTGCAGAATGTGTGTAATAGTCAATGTCATGTTTGTAGTAGGCTATGTATGTAGCCAGGAATTGGCAATGCTATGAGCTGAGGGGCATACTTTAAAATAACATTCATAATAACTAGCAGGAAAGACAATTTCACATGATTGCTATTGCACCAGTTGATGTGCGCAGCGCAGACTGTTCTTAATGTAGGCCTAATGGATATCCTGTGTCTGTGTTAATGGCATGTTTTTGGCTAGCAGTGTTGTCATGAAAAAGAGGTGTTTGTGTGCGTAACCAATATGGAATTGTTAGAACTTTGGTGTGTCAAACGATGGGCATGCATATGTGTCATTTGATTGACTGTGTAGCTGTTTACATTACTGCATCGGTCCCAGAGTGCAAACATTAGTTCTGAATAGCTTCCCTTCCTTTTACCTCTCATCTGACTGTAAATTCCAACACATTGTTAGTAAAATATTTACCGTACATCTTTGTAGTGTGTGTATATGTGTGTGTGTGTGTGTGTGTGTGTGTGTGTGTGCGGCATGCGTGCTTAGTTATACGTTGTGCCACCGTGCATGTGTGGGTGAGAGACTGAGAGAGGGAGGGATATTTCCTTGGCAAATAAATACTAGCCTAGATAGAGAGCACCTCAGCACCCCCAATCAAAATACCTTCCCGCGCCCCTGGTCGGCATAATCTATATTTTCAGGCAGAAGCTGAGAACTCTGTACATTCACAATGTCCCGCCTGCGGCCACCCTGTCTTTACACCTTTTTTTCTTTTCTGTTCCCCCCCTCCCTTTTTTTTTCCTCTCCTCCCCATTTTACTTGGCCAATTACTCTACTCTTCACATCCGGCTTCCCACCCGCAGACATGGCCAATTGTGTCTGTAGAGACGCCCGACCAAGCCAGAGCTAACACGAGGATGTGAACCGCTGACTCCCATGTTGGTAGCAATGGAATAGACCGCTACGCTACCTGGGCGCCCTTTTTGTCCATCCATCCATTATCCAAACCGCTTATCCTGCTGTCAGGGTCACGGGGGATGCTGGAGCCTATCCCAGCAGTCATTGGGCAGCAGGCAGGGAGACACCCTGGACAGGCCGCTAGGCCATCACAGGCCCTTTTTTGTTTCTTTGGCAAGTAGGACATCGAACAAGGGGCCTCAAAAGACCTCTGCTGTTTAAAAAGAGTATCGCGATTCATTTTTCATCTCACTGATTTGAATCGTCACATATGTGTATCGGAAATTTACTGTCTCGCGAAGTATTGTTAATTTAAATGAATTGCTAATGTAATTGTTTCTATAATTGACGTGTAACAACTGTCCATGGTGACCTGCCCTACGTTACACAGACCAGTACAGACTCTCCATTAACTTGTTAATCAGTCGTCATGGACAAATCAGGGTTATAATCAGTCTTTAAATCATCTGGTGTGTTCCCGGCTTAACACGCCCACATAGACAGACTCAGTATTTCACTGAGTAGTTGAGGCTGGTTGGAAGTAATGATTGAAAATAATTATTTTATGCTTTCAATGAAAGAAAAATATCATGTGTATTTCCTTCTTAGGTGCCAGAGATGCTTTGAAAATGAATGTAAGATGACTGCAGGAGCTCTTTGAGAAACAGATAGCTTGTCAGTAGAAGACAAAACAAGAAAAAGAATAAGTCCATACTAATGAAGCATATTCCTTTTCCTTGTCATGCTTAACTTAATCTGCAGGTGTATACACATGCTTGCATCACTTTCTGATGAGTCTGTTCTATCTTTATTACTTGTTATTAATTTTACTTTTAATTTTCAATGTTCTGTGTCATGCATTCTGTGGAAAGAACTTTGGGACCAACTTCTTCATTATAAATGCATTGTAACTGAATTAACATGACCACATCCTGGAACAAGTTTTACTCTCAAATAAATTTGTCAACCCAAGCAAGAATATTGTTTATTATGTTTTGAGACCCACTGTGACTGCATCTTTCTGTGTTTGTACCTCATTGGATCCACTAAAGAGGGGCTCTCCAGTGTGCATCTCCACCAAAATGCAGCCAAGAGACCACATGTCAATGGCCAGATCATATGGCATACCCAATAAGACCTCTGGAGAACGATAGAATCTGCTCTGGATGTACTGGTAGATCTGGAGAGAGAGAGGAAATTGGGGAAAAAATTGAAGATAATGTGAAGAAATCAGAGAGTGATGAAGGAGGTATGCAGTAGAGGAGAGGTAGGGGAAAGAAGGTAAATGAGACAAATGGGGAGAAAGAGATGGGGGGATAGGAAGAGGGATGAGAGTTAAGGAGACGAGAATAGAGAAGGACAGTTGGTTTCAGTTGAAGTTGAGGGTCAAAACAGGAAGAGCAGGCTCATCTCCATTGTACCTGTCAACACCCTTAAACAGCAAAATAAAGTCAAGAAGTTAAATAACAAATGGCAAAGCAGGTAACATGTAATTCATTTAAGATGTCCATAACCTCCCGCCACGGATATTATCCCCACCATCCCCATTGTAGTTTTTTTACAAAACCAAAATTGACCACTGAAAACAACCGCAACAAATCCAAGGTTTTTTAAAGTTACAACAAAACTTTTATATTTTTATACCAATTTGACCTTGGATAAGTTGAAGTCAGATAAGTCCAGAGCCCTCTTAACCAGATCCCTCCCATCAGTCCAGTGCTGTGTTTCATGCTGTTTGCAGAGGAGCCAGTCTCGTGGGGCAGGACAGCAGTGCTGCACTGGACTCTGCAATCAGACCCGTACTACCAGGCTGCACTGGACTCTGCAGCCAGACCCGTACTACCAGGCTGCACTGGGCTCTGCAGCTAGACCCGTACTACCAGGCTGCACTGGACTCTGCAGCCAGACCCATACTGCCAGGCTGCACTGGACTCTGCAGCCAGACCTGTATTACCAGTCTGCACTGGCCTCTGCAGCCAGACCCATACTACCAGGCTGCACTGCTGGCCACACCCCAGTCTTGATGCAACAATAAGGTTTTTTCGTTTGACACCTGAGGAAAATCCTTACTACAATGTCATGGTTGGAGTGTGGCCAGCAGTTTAACCTTGTTGTCAGGTTCACCCTGCACAGCCCATGTGACTTACTGTTTCATTACTCTTTCACTCAACTCATAGTGATGCGCAGCTTGACTCAACGTTTACAATAAGTCATAAGGAATGTGTCGGTGATTTGTTCTTGGCAGGCATTTGTCTGAAGCAGGAAATTTATTTGTAAACCAGTAAAAGTGAGAGCATATTTAAAAATGTCTGGAAAATGGACAGACCTAGAAACAGTCTGTGCAGAGGATGTCAGTAGGCCACTGTGTAACAACCTACAGTCATGTGAAAAAGCTGAAATGTCAATAAATAATGGTAGAATAACTGATGCTGTAGTTAGCAATATAAAAGACATTTTCCACAAGTAGAGAACGAGACAGAAGGCACTGTCATGTCAAGTATGGACAAAAGTGTGTGGATAGAAGATGTGTGAGCAGGGGTAATCCGGACGGGAGCAGAAACATCATCCCACAGTACGTTATCTTACTGACTTAGTGAGGTTTGAATGGATGGCCGGTGGATTAATGAAAAAAAAAATGTCATGCCTAGATAAGGGTATCTTTTTTTTTTTTATCTAGAAAATTCTTCCTATCACTATTTCCAATTCAAGAGCTAATGACAGGGCAAAGTAAACTGACTGTCATACACCAGGCTGCAGTCATCTGACAACCTTCTGAAGGGTCCATGCAGTTAAAAAATATACATACATAAATAAAAGAACAAAGTAGCCTATGTGGAAAATGTTACGATTTTTATATTTTCAAAACATAACAACACATTTAATGAAAAAAAAAAAACAACATAGTGAAATAACGTTTAATGTTTAATCTTTCATTTTTAAAATGTATAATACAAAAACCCTCATTCTTCATATTATTTCAGTGGTAAATGTCCAGTTGCTGTACCATGAGCATGAACAACCTACTGCTTAACTCAGGCCCATCGCCATGTGCTTCACTCTAAGTAGTGAACCCGTCAGCTGCTTCCGCTCAGCTAAATGTGTTACGTCCGCCTACCCACAGCACCCCCCGCTGCATATCTGTTGTAGAAGCATTGCCACTGCTGTATTACTGCACAGGGCTAAACGCACAGATGAACCACTAGTCTGCAACTATGCAGCGTCGACTAGTTGATTATTCTGTTTTCTATCACCATTACTACTATTCTTTTTGGGAGGAGTTGATGACTAGTAAAATGCAGCAGCTCATATATATATATATATATATATATATCATATATGAGTGTGTTTTTGTATGTATATTGTTCCCCATACTTATTTTACATTTTTTTATTCTATCTTATTTTATTCTGTGTACCAACAACGCCAAGCTACATTGCCATGACATGGCAATACAATTTCTAATTTTTATTCTGAGGTAGCAAGAGTATCTCTGTTGATTCTGTATTTAATTTCCAGCATGTATCTCGGTGTATTTTGTGTTGTGTTGCTTATTGCTCACCCTCTGTCCAAGCTGGCAAGAGGATCCAAAGTCAACTATCTTGATGGCAGATCGTTTGGGGTTACACAACAGGATGTTCTCTGGTTTCAGGTCACAATGGATGATTGACAGCTCTGGAGTGGCCAAGAATAATAATGCTATAACCCCCCCGCCACACAAACACGCACGCACACACACACACACACACACACACACACACACACACACACACTGTGTTATTTTGGTTATTATTATGACTGTGCGCTATGGTGATGAATATGGAAAAGAGGCATGGAAACTTATAAATCAAGGTAAATTATCCTACCATGTTTATCTGACACGTGCTTAACAGAAGAGATGGCCTTCTCTTCTGCTAAGCACACGTGTCAGATAAACATAGTTGAAATATTTTTGAGCAACTCTCATATACATTCATAACAGCTTTCTTGAACACATTAAATCTACTCCAGTTGGGTTTAATACAAACCCCAATTCCAATTAAGTTGGGACGTTGTGTAAAACGTGAATAAAAACAGAATACAATGATTTGCAAATCCTTTTCGACCTATATTCAATTGAATACACTACAAAGACAAGATATTTAATGTTCAAACTGATAAACTTTATTGTTTTTTGCAAATATTCACTCATTTTGAACTTGATGCTGCAACACGTTCCAAAGAAGCTGGGACAGGGGAAACAAAAGACTGGGAAAGTTGTGGAATGCTCAAAAAACACCTGTTTGGAACATTCCACATGTGACCAGGTTAATTGGAAACAGGTGAGTGTCATGACTGGGTATAAAAGGAGCATCCCCGAAAAGCTCAGTCATTCACAAGCAAGGATGGGGTGAGGTTCACCACTTTGTGAACAACTGCGTGAGCAAATAGTCCAACAGTTTGATAACAACGTTGCTCAACGTACAATTGCAAGGAATTTAGGGATTTCATCATCTACAGTCCATAATGTCATCAAAAGATTCAGAGAATCAAGAGAAATCTCTGCACGTAAGCGGCAAGGCCAAAAACCAACACTGAATGCCCGTGACCTTCGATCCCTCAGGCTGCATTAAAAACCAACATCATTCTGTAAAGGATACTAGCACGTGGGCTCAGGAACACTTCGGAAAACCATTGTCAGTTAACACAGTTCGTCGCTACATCTACAAGTTCAAGTTAAAACTCTACCATGCAAAGCGAAAGCCATATATCAACAATACCCAGGAACCCCGCCGGCTTCTCTGGGCCCGAGCTCATCTGAGATGGACTGACGCAAAGTGGAAAAGTGTGCTGTGGTCTGACGAGTCCACATTTCAAATTGTATTTGGAAATCATGGATGTTGTGTCCTCCGGGCTAAAGGGGAAAAGGACCATCCAGATTGTTATCAGCGCAAAGTTCAAAAGCCAGCATCTGTGATGGTATGGGGGTGTGTTAGTGCCCATGGCATCATGGGTAACTTACACATCTGTGAAGGCACCATTAATGCTGAAAGGTACATACAGGTTTTGGAGCAACATATGCTGCCATCCAAGTGACTTCTTTTCCAGGGATGTCCCTGCTTATTTCAGCAAGACAATGCCAAGCCACGTGTTACAACAGCGTGGCTTCGTAGTAAAAGAGTGCCGGTAGAAGACTGGCCTGCCTGCAGTCCAGACCTGTCTCCCATTGAAAATGTGTGGCCCATTATGAAGCACAAAATACGACAACGGAGACCCCGGACTGTTGAGCAACTGAAGTCGTCCATCAAGCAAGAATGGGAAAGAATTCCACCTACAAAGCTTCAACAATTAGTGTCCTCAGTTCCCAAACGCTTATTGAGTGTTGTTAAAAGGAAAGGTGATGTAACACAGTGGTGAACATGCCCCTGTCCCAGCTTTTTTGGAACGTGTTGCAGGCATCAAATTCAAAATGAGTGAATATTTGCAAAAAAACAATAAAGTTTATCAGTTTGAACATTAAATATCTTGTCTTTGTAGTGCATTCAATTGAATATAGGTCGAAAAGGATTTGCAAATCATTGTATTGTTTTTATTCACGTTTTACACAATGTCCCAACTTCATTGGAATTGGGGTTTGTAGAAATCAAGCATTTTAACACATCATTTGTTGGCTAAAGAGGGCACATTATCATTGATGAGAGAAGAACATATCAATTAATAAAATTCATGTCCTTAAAAGGGGACGTTAGTCAATGTTAGACACCTGGACAAGTCTACTGAACAGGTGGAGGATTAGACAGCATGCTATAAAAGTTTTCCAAGGCATTGTGTCTCTCAAGTGAATGGACCAAATTCTGAGAAAATTCCCTTAGTGACTGACAGTTGGATAATTTCATTAGTTACTAAAGAATGACATTCAGATCAAGGCATGGCCACAATTGGAAAAAAAAACACCCAATAATAATAATAATAATAACATAGTAATAATCATAATAATAATAATGATAATGATAATATCCATCCATCCATTATTTAAACCGCTTATCCTGCTCTCAGGGTCATGGGATGCTGCAGCCTATTCCAGCAGCCATTGGGCAGCAGGTGGGGAGACACACTGGATAGGCCGCCAGTCCATCACAGATAATGATAATACAATAATAACAATAACAATAATAATAATAATAATAATAGGGAGACGGCATACAACACTCAACCATGAAGGAGAAGATTCGGAAAGAGTACCACAAGAGAGTGCGTATGGTACCGAAGAGCGAACTCAATGCGACGAACAGAATTGAAGCTATCAACACCCTAGCAATACCTGTAGTGACGTTACAGCTTCAACAGCATCAACTGGAAACTTAACGACATCAAGAGACTAGACACCAAGACAAGAAAGATGCTAACCATGGAGAAGATGCACCACCCAAAAGCAGATGTTGACAGGCTGTACCTACCAAGAGCTTCAGGAGGACGAGGCCTAGTCCAACTCAAACTGACCTTCAAGAGTACCACTATCGAGCTGGATGCATACCTGACAAAAACAGATGACCCACTCCTCCGAATAGCAAAAGTTTCGGAGAGTACTGCTGGCGTCGTGTGTGGCTGCCACTTCTCCCTCTCGTAGCCCCCCTTCCCATCTACCCCTGTATGTCTGTGTTATGTTAATCTGTTGTCTTGTTTCACCCCATTTATTGTAAAGCAACTTTGAGTGTTAGAAAAGCGCTATATAAGTTTAATTTATTATTATTATTATTATCAAAACTTCAGATCTACTCCATCAATAAAGAAGCTGCCCAATTCAAGAAAGAGCTTGATATCCCAGAAACCCCACCAACAGAAAATGAGGCAATTACCATCTACGCCAAACAAGTCAAGCAGAAGGCAAACCACCATGGCCAGCGGCAATGGAAAAAAACCTGGGAGGACAAAGCAATGCACAGGAAGTACCCCAAAAAGAATGAAAGACGCAGACGTGTACCAACAAAAGACACACCAGTGGCTGAGGAGCACCGGGCTGAGAGCAGAGAACGAGGGACTGATAATCGTTGCACAAGACCAGAGCCTGGCAACCAGATCCTCACATCATCGCATCATCAAAGTTGGAACAGACCCAAAATGTAGAATCTGTGGAATATACGAAGAAATCATCGACCGCATTGTCTCAGGCTGTCCGGAACCGGCAAAGACTGAGTACATATATACAGGCACAACAAGGCAGCAACATACCTGCACTGGAAGACCTGCAAGAGTTACAAGATCAAGACGACTGAAAAGTGGTACGAATGTACGCCAAAAACGGTCACGGAGAACAATGATGTCACCATCCTGTGGGACATGCCCATCCACACTGACAGAGAGATAAAAGCCAACAAGCCCAACATCGTTATCAGGGACAGGAAGCAAAAGAGGTGCATGCTCATCGACATGGCAATACTATCCGAAAAAAACACCTCAGTGAAAGTCACAGAGAAGCTGACCAAGTACAAAACCTGGAGATTGAAATCGACAAGATGTGGGATATGAAGACCGAAACAACACCAGTGGTCATCAGAGCTCTAGGACTCATGAAGGAGGGAATGGAAAAGTTCACCAACCATATCCCAGGCAACAACAACATCCATGCAGTCCAGAAGATTGCCCTTCTCGGAACAGCCCACATATTATGATGAGTACTGTCAATCAAGTGACATCTGCCCTATAGTGCCTCAGGTCCATAGTTTGGACCCGGCTCTACAGGAGGTAAAACAGGAAACACGAAAGAAGTAATAATAACAATGAAAATGCAGGCCTAGATTTGATTACCATTCTTGTGAAGCACTTTTGTGCTTATCAGTGAAATATGTATCAAGGTCACTACAGGGTTTTCAAAGCTCACGTGATGCCTGCCACGAGTCTCAGAAGTGAACCAGCGCCCCTTGCCACATTTGCTGGGGAATAAGTAGATGCTATGACATAGCATTCTGGGTAATGAAGTATTCCCGGTTTATGGAGCGCAAAGCTTATTTGGGAATAAAGGCAGCATTTCACTGGGTCTGCTGTATTGACTTAGAAATTCTTTTTAAAATGGTCTCTTTAGAGTCCATCAACTTTGCCGAAGTGAAATGCTATAGCAGGTAACTTCCCCTTTAATAGTATGAAAGTGAATCCTCATGAAAAATGACTACCGAGAAGAAACTGACATCATAGCATGACTTCATTTTCATTGTATAGCAAAGGACATTTAGAGATTAACATGAGATTATGAGATTAACATGTGGAACCAGCCCGTGTGCAGGTCTGTATCCATGTTTGTAGGTCTGTATCCGTGTGTGTAGGTCTGTATCTGTGTGTAAGTCTGTATCTGTGTGTGTAGGTCAGTATCTGTGTGTGTAGGTCTGTATTCATATGTGTAGGTCTGTATCTGTGTGCGTAAATCTGTATCCATGTGTGTAGGTCTGTATCTGTAGGTCTGTATTCATATATGTAGGTCTGTATCTGTGTGCGTAGGTCTGTATCCATGTGTGTAGGACTGTATCTGTGTGTGTAGGTCTTGTATCTGTGTGTGTAGGTCTGTATTCGTGTGTGTGTAGGTCTGTATCCGTGTGTAGGTCTGTATCCGTGTGTGTAGGTCTGTATGTGTGTGTTTGTGTATAAGGCACCTACCCGTACAGAGCTGCTGGGCGAATTTCCTTGTCAGGTTGAGGGAGACCCCTCTAAAGTTTGTGTTCCTCAGCAGGTCGTACAAGTTATAACTTAATAACTCAAACACCAAGCAAAGGTGGTTTCTGAACATAAAGTGACGCTTCAGGTGGACTAGAAACAGCAGAGAGAAAGAGGGGTATACACATGGGATATACACAACAAATACATACACGGAAAAGGGGAAGTGATAGAGGCAATAAAGGGTAAGAAATGGTAGGAAACAGGTAAAGGGCAAGGGGAAGAACAGAGGGGTAAGAGGGGTAAGGGAAAGAAGAGACAAAAAGACAATTCATTTAGTGATAAGAATATATAACATATATAACATATGACTATAGCTAAACATATTCTGAACATGTATGTACAAATATGAACACTGATTGCTTTTATAAAATGCTTAAAAGACATGATTTGGTAGCTGCTAGCACAAGGCCAACGATCCACAAACCATGTGTGTAACTGCATGTGTGTAACTGCAAGTGTTTAACTGCATGTGTTTAAAAGCATGGGTTCAACTGCTACTGTGTGATCCCATTCAGACCCAGCATTAAAACGCATCATGAATGATGTGATCACAAGTGGACAGCTGTAAATACAGGTGTGAACACGCACGGTGTGTCCTGAACACATCTGGAGGTCCATCACTTTAGGTGCACGTGGCCTGGGATGCATAGTGTCCACATATGTAATGTTGTGTGAATGCACGTGTCCACAGTGAAGGACGACCTTGTCGTCAGTGTAAATACACACATGTGGTTGGGAAGTGTGGGACAACAGTCCGTTTCAACATCATTTCTATGATGGCATGTGACATGAATGGGAGTTTGCAGGGCAGGAATAATAAAACTGAACTTATGTTGTAATTTCAATACACAATGTTTTCTTGACTGCTAACAAAGTTTTTGCCATCCTATGATGTGTACAATTCCCTCCTTGTTTGCTCTTTGTGTCCCGTGTGGTTTACACTAAGGGAAAAAAAAATCTGTCCAGAGTGTTAATGTGCATGGAAATTAAGGGGACAAACAAAGTAGGGCCAAAATCTCAACTCAAAATCCCGGCGTTGCATAAGAAGTCCAGTTTAGTCCTGTAATAATAATAATATAAGAAATTATTGTAATAATAATAATAGTGGGTGGGATGAAGTTATTTCTGTAGGTTCAGTTGGGCTAAGACATGACGGGACCATTTTTTAATGGGTTTCTGACAGAACGGGAGTAATCTTGTGACCTTGTCCACAATATCTGAACATTTCAAAAAGTCCATATATCAACAGTGCATCAAACTTGTGAGTATGTTGTAAAAGCGAAGACAGAATGGACCGTGGTATTACTATATTACTTAAACAGAAGCTGTATGCATGTTATATGCTTACTTAGCAGGGACCCAAGATCTGATCAAAGTGGCCTTAGGAGAAGCATGTGAGACGCATTGTAAGGCCAGGTGTGAACAGCAACCAGTCTCACCTGCATCCACACACAGCCTGCATATATTTGGATACACAATACCAGGTCTGAACAGGTGCAAAAACCCATTTTCAAGAGTGGGAATCTCACAGTACAGTCATTTATCATATATATATTTTTTTTCCAATTTTTTGGGGAGGGCTGCAGACTACCACATGCCTCCTCCGATACATGTGGAGTCACCAGCTGCTTCTTTTCACCTGACAGTGAGGAGTTTCGCCAGGGGGATGTAGCACGTGGGAGTATCACGCTATTCCCCCCACTTCCCCCTCCCCCCTGAACAGGCGCCCTGACTGGCCAGAGGAGGTGCTAGTGCAGCGACCAGGACACATGCCCACATCCAGCCTCCCACCCGCAGAAACAGCCAATTGTGTCTGTGGGGACGCCCGACCAAGCCGGAGGTAACATGGGGATTCGAACCGGCAATCCCCATGTTTGTAGGCAACGGTCAACTATTTGTAGGTCAACTATGCTACCCAGATGCTCCCTAGTCATTGTTTCTGAAGTTAAATTTTTTTTTTATGTGTTAAGGTGTCCCTACATTGCCGTTTAGTTATTCCGTTGTTACATTTATTCATACATGTCAGCGCTTGACAGATTTATATGCAGTGTGTGTGTGTGTGTGTGTGTGTGTGTGTGTGTGTGTGTGTGTGTGTGTGCGTGTGTGTGTGTATGCGCATGTGCGCCTGTGTGTATAAATCTGTATTAATCCAAGATGAATCTCATATTCAAATTATGCTTTTGTAAGTCTGTTTTAGAACAGAGTGGCTCCACAAATGCATTGAATAAATAAAAGCCACCATCAAAGAAAAAAAAAGTGTGTGTGTGTGTACGTGTGTGTGTGCATGTGTGTGTGTGTATGCATGAATGTGATTAGATACATCTTACCTATATAATATTTCATCTCAGTGTCATGCTTGTTCATGAGCTCCAGCAGTCGGAGCTCAATCTGTGCCTGGTTTAGGAACGCCTTCTTGTTTTTAATAATCTTAATGGCCACCCATTCCTGCTCATGGTGGTCATATGCTTTCACCACCTGCAGAAAGACATTTAAAGTAGGGTTAACGATGTGTTTCTCATTTCTACTGGCCAACCATTCCTGATCATGGTTGTGATAGGGAATGACAGAATGATAGGCCCAGATTGTAAATTTGAATTGTGAAACTTGGACACAAGCTAGGGGTGATAATTGCCGAAGTCTGAGAGCCAGGGTAACAGACAGCCAGTCTGGGTACCCTGACTCTAGGACAGGGCTGGCTATTGGCAAGGACCTCACGATACAATACGTATCACAATAAATGGGTCACGATATGACAGTATCACAATACAATGCAATATGATACATATTGCGATACACTGTAAAACTCTACACAATTTACTGAAATTTAAAAAATACAGCTGAAAATACTACTTGCTGTGTACCACCTTGGTAGTCTAATATTTACACATATTATATTTTGATAACTCAGCAGACAAATTGAGTCAAAATAGAGGGTTTTCACTCAATGGGGCTGCATGCAGCTGTAAGCTGACAAGAAATCAACAAAGCATAAGCGTACATGCATCTTCTTCCATCCAGGTGCCTAATAACCAAAATCCAGGTAACAACAAAATCCAGCAACGTTGCTGTGGCATCCTCTAAGGTGGCAGATGATGAGTAGAGGATGTAGTGGATAATTTACGCTCTTTGTCATGGTCAGTAAGCTCCTCTTCCCGATTCGTTCAAAAACGTTCATATATAATTAGGTTAGCACCACAGGGCGATAATCGTTCAACACCTTTAGTGATGGAACATTGGCCACTGGAACAACTATGAATCCTTTCCATAACACAGGAACTTTATTCTGTGATGATGAGAGCTGGAAAATAAAATGTGAAAATGCCACATAAGAACATAGCACAGTTTTGAACTAGCTGGCTGCTGATGCAGTCAACCCCATGACTTTTCCTCACATTTGTCTGTTCAAGAGTTTTCCACATGTCCATTCCATCAATCTGGATCTGACTGCCTTCTGAAGCAACTCTAAATTCAGCCAGTTCATCACTAAAATTATGGGAATCAAATCTCATGTAAAACTGGTTTAACTCTTCTACCAGGACGTAGTCAGACTTATCAGGGTTAAACACCCCTTTTTCTCTGTCATGACTTCCCACCATGGATTTGATTTCCCTCCAGGTGGAACAAGAATTGCCATTCTTAAATGCATCCTCTATCTTGTCTTTAGACCAAATTTTGGCCAGCTTCAATTCCTTTTTTCACCAACTTCTGAGCATCTCTTTGTTGGTGACTGTCACTCTGTTGGAAGGCTAGCTTTTTCTGATTGAGAGTATTTCTGAGGGAATTACTGACCCAGGGCTTATTATTAGGGTACAATGTAACTGTCTTCCTGGGAGTAATCATTTGCTCACAGAATGTAGCTTGATACAGTGAAAGTCAGTTCATCTAAGTCAGTACAAGAATCTGTAAAAACATCCCATTTGATGCTGTGAAAACAGCCATTCAAGTCCATGAATAGCACCCTCTCTATCCACGCAGCAACCTCTTTGCATGCAGTTTTCCCTCTCTTGAGGGCTAATTGATAGACCGGGGCTCTTCTGACATAGTTATGTTCAGAAGAGCCTAATGGCACCAATGTACAAGATTTACAGACTGCGTTAATGGTGCCATAGCACAAGACTAGCACTTCACCATATGTTGTTGGACAGCTTACAAATGCATAGAAATGACCAAGGGGCTTCTTAAGACTACAAGTGTTAAAATCACTGAGTATAAAATGCAGAGCATCAACCCAGCAACTGAGGATGCACAAGCCAGTGCATTCTTGGTACCAGTCCCAAGCCCGGATAAATGGGGAGGGTTGTGTAAGGAAGGGTTTCCGGCGTAAAACCTTTGCCAAATCAAATATGCGGATGATAAATCAGATTTCCACTCTGGATCAATCAAGGCCCGGGTTACCAATGACCACCACCGGTACTGTTGGCCAACAGGGTGTCGGTGGAAATTATGCTACTGTTGGGCAAAGGAGAAGGAGAGGTGGAAGGCAGGTCCAGAGGCAGCGGGAGAGGAGGAAGGGTAAGAGTGTGAGGTGAGAGTCGGAACTCTGAATGTCGGCACTATGACTGATAATGGGAGAGAGCTGGCTGATATGATGTAGGCCTTAGTCCCCTTCCACCTGGAAGGGAGTAAGGCCAGGAGCATTAGAGGTGGGTTCAAACTCTTCTAGCATGATGTGGATATAAGGAGAAATGGGGTGGGGGTAATTTTGAAGGAAGAGTATGTCAAGAGTGTGCTGGAGGTGAAGAGAGTGTCAGACAGAGTGATGAGTATGAAGCTGGAATTTTATCAGCGCATATGTCCTGCAAGTTGGGTGTGGGATGGAAGAGAGGAGAGAGTGTTGATTTGAGCAGACTTCAATGGGCATGTTGGTGAAGAGAACAGAGGTGATGAGGAGGTGATGCGTAGGTATGGTGTCAAAGAGAGGACTATGGAAGGGCAGATGGTGGTGGATTTTGTGAAAAGGATGGAAATGGTTGTGGTGAATACATATTTCAAGAAGAGGGAGGAACACAGGGTGACGTACAAGAGCGGAGGAAAGTGCACACAGATGGACTATATCTTATGTAGGAGGTGTGATCTGAAAGGGTTTGGAGACATCAAGGTGGTGACAGGGGAGAACGTAGCTAGGCAGCATCGGATGGTGGCCTGTAGGATGATTTTGGAGACCAAGAAGACAAAGAGAGTGAAGGCAGAGCCAAGGATGAAATGGTGGAAGTTGAAGAAGGGAGAATTAAGATGGAGGCATTAAGACAGGCACCGGGTGTTAGTAAAGCACTGCTGGATGGCTGGGCAACCAATGCAGAAATAGTGAGGGAGACAGCTAGGAAAGTACTTGGTGTGTCATCTGGATAGTGAAAGGAAGACAAGGAGACTTGGTGGTGGAATGAGGAAGTACAGCAAAGGATACAGAGGAAGAGGTTGGCAAAGAAGTGGGATAGTAAGAGAGATGAAGAACGTAGACAGGAGTACAACGAGATGTAACGTAAAGCAAAGAGAGAGGTGGTGAAGGCAAAGGTAAGGGCGTATGGTGAGTTGTATTAGAGGTTAGACACTAAGGAAGAAGAAAAGGACTTGTACCAATTGGCTAGACAAAGGGACCAAGGTGGGGAGGATGTGCATCAGGTTAGGGTGATGAAGGATTGAGATAGAAATGCGCTAACATCAGAACAAACGATGAGAGTGTGTTGAGAAGGTGGAAGGAGTACTTTGAGGGGCTGATGAATGAAGAAAATGAGAGAGAGAGAAGGTTGGATGATGTGGGGATAGTGAATCAGGAAGTGCAGTGGATTAGCAAGGAGGATGTGAGGACAGCTATGAAGAGGATGAAGAGTGGAAAGGCAGTTGGTCCAGAAGACATACCTGTGGAGGCATGGAGATGTTTAGGAGATGGCAGCGGAGTTTTTAACTAGATTGTTTAACACAATCTCGGAAAGTGAGAGGATGCCTGAGGAGTGGAGAAGTATACTGGTACCGATTTTGAAGAATAAGGGCGATGTGCAGAACTGTAGCAACTACAGAGGTATAAAGTTGATCAGCCACAGCATGAAGATATGGGAAAGAGTAATAGAAGCTAGGTTAAGAGGAGAGGTGATGATTAGCAAGCAGTAGTATGGTTTCATGGCACAAAAGAGCACTACAGATGTGATGTTTGCTTTGAGAATGTTGATGGAGAAGAATAAAGAAGGCCATAAGGAGTTACATTGTGTCTTTGTGGAGTTAGAGAAAGCATATGACAGAGTGCCGAGAGAGGTGTGGTATTGTATGAGGAAGTAGGGAGTGGCAGGGAAGTATGTCGAGTGGTGCAGGAAACAGTGTGACAGAGGTGAGATGTGCGGTTGGAATGACAGATGGGTTCAAGGTGGAGGTGGGATGACATCAAGGATTTGCTCTGAGCCCTTTCTTGTTTGCAACGGTGATGGACAGGTTGACAGACGAGATGAGACAGGAGTCTCCATGGACAATGATGTTCACGGATGACACTGTGATCTGTAGTGAGAGTAGGGTGCAGGTTGAGGGGAGCCTGGAGAGGTGGAGGTATGCACTGGAGATAAGAGGAATGAAAGTCAGTAGGCGCAAGACGGAATACATATGCATGAACGACAGGAGGACAGCGGAATGGTGTGGATGCAAGGAGTAGAGGTGATGAAGGCGTTTGAGTTTAAATACATGGGGTCAACTGTCCAAAGTAACGGGGCAGTGCAGAAGAGAGCTGAAGAAGAGAGTGCAGGAGAAGAGTGGAGAAGAGTGTCAGGAGTAGGTGGAGAAGAGTGTCAGCAGTGATTTGTGACAGAAGGGTACCAGCAAGAGTTAAAGGGAAGGTTTACGAGATGGTTATATGGTTTGGAGATTGTGGCACTAATTAGAAGACAGGAGGTGGAGCTGGAGGTGGCAGAGTTGCAGATGCAAATACCTTAGTTGGGAATAATGAAGGACAGGATAAGGAACGAGTATATTAGAGGGACAGCTCAGGTTCGACGGTTTGGAGACAAACCAAGAGAGACAAGATTGAGATGGCTTGGACAAGTGTAGAGGAGAGATGCTGAGTATATTGGGAGAAGGATGCTGAATATGGAGCTGCCAGGGGAGAGGAAAAGAGGAAGGCCAAAGAGGAGGTTTATGGTGGCCCGTGTGACAGAGGAAGATGCAGAGGACAGGAAGAAATGGAAACGGATGATCCGCTGTGGCAACCCCTAATGGGAGCAGTGGAAAGTAGTAGTAGTAGTAGATAAAATGCGGGCCATCAGGGGAAATGCTTTGTTAATGGTTCACAACTTTAACAATGTTGGCTGTTACATTTACCATGTTGGCTCTAGGATGAATATAATCCACTGTCACAAATACTTGTGGAATTTCTTGTGGCAAGTAGAACGGGCGCAATGAAATGGATAAAAGTCCGATGTGAGGGCTACAAATAGATTCCCTTACTATGACCATCTTACAACAGTGTGAATTACCATACAAGTACACGCCCTCTCCCTGTGCTTTACCAGTCAGCTGTGTGTCACGGTCAAGCAGGATGGGCTGACCAAAGACTTCGATTTCAAAATCCTGGCTCAAGTCATGATCTGTTAACCAGGTTTCAGTCAATGTGATCACATAAGCATTCTTGTACTCTGATATGCACTTCAACTCGCCAACTTTATTCCTCAATGACATATTTTTTGGTTTATATTCTCCATCTTCTTCTCCATTAACTTCTATGTGACATAACAAATAAGGGCTAAGACTTTAATCTACTATCTTATTTCAAACTTTGGGAGGTAACAGTGAAATCTGAAAAGTGACACACACACCTCAAGGGTGTTTTATTCTAAAATATTTACATTGTTTTTTGCAGTATTTGCTTAATTATACAGGATATTTTTTTTAAATTTAGTTTTACTTCATTTTGTTTTTGCCAAAACAAATGTATAAAGGCAACATAACAGGGAGTAAGTACCCTGGAGCTGGCACAAAGTTCCAGATTTATTTGACCAAAGTTTGTTAACTTGGAGTTGAGGTTGTTTCCACTTTGCTCCCTTGACTCACCTGTCCAAATGACCCCTTGCCAATAAGTGAGTCTATCTCATAGCGGTCCAGCCACTTTTCTCCATTTTTGACAATGTAGTCATAGTTGTCGTCATCATAACCATCATTGTACACTTTTCTCTCCTTCTTGGTGCTGCTGTCCTCTGGGGGGACCTGTTGGGCCCGGCGTTTTTTCTTAGTATAATACACCTGCAGTGGATAGGGAGTAAGGAAAGAATAGTATTGAAGAAAGGCATCTTGGGCCAAGCACCAAGGAAGTTCTTGTTCAATGTCAGTTTTACAGACTTACCTGAAATTACATTTAAGTACTTCTCAAACTCTTTTACACATGGACAATAAAATGGTGCTGGACCAACATGGCATGCAAAACCATGCAACATTTACAACATGCAAAAAAGATACTTTTTCAGAAAGAAAATATAAGGAATCTGCATTCTGGTCTGCTTTGGAGATCACACATCTGGTGATATCTAGTGATTCCTTTCATATGTAATTTCTGTTTGTAATACAAGAGTATCCAGTAGAGTGCAACCTGAAACAGAAGACAGACTACGACATGCAGCAAAAGGTTGTAAACCAGATTAAAACCCTTTTTGCTATCATGGACAGTCAACCCAAAGAAAAAACTACAAGCCAACACAATCCAATCTTTTGTTTCATGTAAACAACTGTATTCTCCAAAGGAGTTGAATCAAGTGCAACTGGACTTGGTATATATCCATGAAGACGTTTCGCCTCTCATCCAAGAGGCTTCCTCAGTTCGTGCCTTTCTGACTAGACCAAGCTAGTCTGACTGGCTGGTGATGAAACTCAGAATTTATCCTCTATGGGTCGTTGTCAGAGCTATTGATATGCGTGGCTCTTTGTGATCCGATGTTTACCAACGCCCGTCGCTAACAGGGCCATAGATATGAGTGGCTCTTTTGTGTACCGATGTTTGGCCGCGCCCGTCGTTATCGGAGCTATTGATATGCGTGGCTCTCCTGTGCTCCGATGTCCAGCCGCGCCCGTCGCCATCGGAGCTATTGATTTGCATTTGTTTAGCAGCAACGGTCGTTGGGGGTGTTAGTTTCGACTTCATTATTCAGTGGTCATGAGAGTCGTTGGAGCCGTTAGTGAGCGACTGTTGTTCTTGGAGGCTAGGCTTCTTGAGTCTCCTGGGTAGAGACGAAAGGACGGCATTGTAAGTGGGAGATAGGTGGTGTCGCAGACCTCCTCCTCTGTTGAGGGATGGTTTTTCCAGTTTCGCATAGATGGCTTCCTTCACCCCTATTTCAAACCATCTATCTTCTCTGTCCAAAATGTGTACGTTGCTGTCCTCGAAGGAGTGTGTCTTCTCCTTTAGGTGTAGATAAACTGCTGAGTCTTGTCCTGAGGAGTTTGGCCTTCTGTGTTGGGCCATCCGTTTGTGTAGTGGTTGTTTGGTTTCTCCTATGTATAGGTCAGTGTAATTCTCATTGCATTGTACGGCATACACCAGATTGCTTGGTACACGGTCTTTGGGATGAACCAGTCTTTGTCGGAGTGTGTTGCTGAGTTTGAAGTATACCAGAATGCGGTGTTTGTTGAAAATTCTCCTGAGTTTCTTGGAGACCCCAGAAACATACGGGATGACTGTGCTATTCCTTCTGTTCATTTTCTCCTCATCGCTTACCTGGTTGGTCTTTTTGGAACGTGTTGCAGTTTTTACAAAGGTCCAACTGGGGTAGCCGCAGGTTTTTAAAGCTCCCCTCAGGTGTTTGTGTTCTTCTCGTTGGGCCTGAGTGCTGCTGGGCACATTGTCAGCTCTGTGTTGCAAAGTTCTGATGACGCTCAGTTTGCGTTCCAGCGGATGGTGTGAGTCGAAAAGTAGATATTGGTCTGTGTGTCCAAGAACAGCAAACTGTTGTTCTTTACCTCTTCCCTTGTGAACTTAATGTTCTTGTCCACTGAGTTGATGTGTTTGGTAAACGCTTGCACCTCTTGTGTTTGGATTTTGACCCATGTGTCGTCCACATATCTGAACCAGTGGCTCAGAGGTGTTCCTCTGAAGGAGTTCAGGGCCCTGTGTTCTACCTCTTCCATATATAAGTTGGCCAAACATCGGTACACAAAAGAGCCACTCATATCTATGGCTCTGTTAGCAACGGGCGTTGGTAAACATCGGATCACAAAGAGCCACGCATATCAATAGCTCTGACAAGGACCCATAGAGGATAAATTCTGAGTTTCATCACCAGCCAGTCAGACTAGCTTGGTCTAGTCAGAAAGGCCCGAACTGAGGAAGCCTCTTGGATGATAGGTGAAATGTCTTCACAGATATATACCAAGTCCAGTTGCACTTGATTCAACTCCTTTGGATAACCATGACCTGGATGAATGAGAACATTCACAGACAAACAACTGTATTCTTAGGGTGCTTTCACACCTGAACAGTTTAGTCCGCTCTAATCGAACCCTGGAGCGTTTACCCCTTGTTGTCATTCGTTTGGGCAGGTGTGAACACAGCAATCACACTCGGGTGCAGACTAAAACAACCATACTGAGACCTTGTTGAAGAGGTGGTCTCAGTCCGGTTACAAATAAATTCTGATACGGTTCATTTGTGATATGAACATGATCCAACCTAGATCTGACCCAACTGCAGGAAGCATTGCACATTTTTTAGATTAAACCAACTCCCATCGCACGTCTTCTTCATGTAATGCGAAGAAACACAATGTTCTCTAGCCGTCGCCTTGAAGTGCATTCAAATGTGCCACTCTGCTCGCATATTTTTACTTGGTATATGGCCCCAAACTATAACCATGATTATGACCAAATGCCAGTTCTACCAATGAACCATTTTGGATAGCTATCCCGGAAGAAAAACAAGCTCTCCTTTCCCCGCCTACCAATCCCGTGACATTTCTGACCAATGAACGGAGTGACAGCTCCCACTCAGCTTTTGGTGATATATTTTGCTTCACTTGAAATGTTGCCATGTGAAATCAAACTGCACCAAAGTGAAAATGTAACAAAGTAGCAACTCATGCACTGACTCGGACCAACACAAACGGACTGTAGGTGTGAAAACGCCCTGAGGCTTCCAGTTGTTACCAGAGTCAGAATCACTAAGTTATACTTTATATTCTAATAGAACATTTAGTTCTTTAATGACTCTTGGAAACAACTGAAGTGATATTTTTTGAGGCAAAATATATGTAACAGCCTTCAGCCCATTTAAGCACACTGTCCATTTTTCCTAAAGGGGGGGGGGGTAAATAAATATTTTCTAAAACAACATCTCAATGTTCTTCTGATGGTGGATAATATACTAACAATGGTTTGAACTGGTCACTGGTGCACAAGATTTCTTTTAGATGTTGGAATAAAAGAAGTACAGGTGTGTGTATCTTAGTGTGTCAGAGATGTTAAATGTTTCCCACCTCATTGATGTGCTTATAAGTCTTAATGAGGTCAACAGAGAGTTTCCTCAGTGGAGCACTGGCCGGGTCTCTGAAGCTGGGGGGGATCCTCCGCTGGAGTATGGTCATATCAGACAGCACCTGGAGAGGACATTCCAGACAAACATGGTTGGAGTATTTATTTACACACACATGAACTAGGATAATGTGGGGTAGGGATTCCAAGTCTTTACACTCGCAGGTATGCATGTATGTACGTGTTACAGGTGCACGCCACCATGCCCAGAGTGGTGGCATGCATCTGTAATCCAAGTCACCGGGAGGCTGAGGCTGGCGGATCGATTGAGCTCAGGGGCTCTGGGCTGCAGCGGACTGGGTGTCCGCACTAAGTTTGGTATCGATATGGTGCTCCGGGGGGAGCCCGGGACCACCAGGTCGTCTAAAGAGGGGTGCAACAGAGCAAGTCAAATGCACTTATTGTAAGGCGCCTTTGATAAAAGCGTCAGCTAAATGACTGTAACGTAATGTAATAATGTATGTATGTGTGAAATGATGGTTTTTTTTGTTTTGTTTTTTACAGAGAAGGACAGAAAGACAGGATTAACAATTATACAGCGTATTCATATCACCCAGTAACTTGACAGACAAAAAAAAAGATAGACAAATAAAGGAGTTGATAACAGAAATACTTTTGCATGTAGCATGTAGCTGTAAAGGTTTAAGGTTTGTTTTCTCAGTAAAAACTGTTAAACAGCAGTGCACCTGGTAAAAAACTCTACTTCTATCTTTAAGTTCTTCTTGTAGGCATCAATGCGGTTATCTAATTTTAGGGCCGAGGTGATTTTTTTTGTCTTTCATCATTTACTTCTCTTTCGGTGATCTCTGTGGTATGATTTTGTGACGTTATTTTCTAGGAGGTCGCCGTATTGCTCAGGTTTTAATTTGTAAACATTAGTGGTTTTGTTGGCATCAATGAGGAGCATATCATCTTCTTTTATCTCTTTTGAATCATCGTGCAATTTCTTCTGGAGTGTTTTAGTTGATGGTTTAAATTTGATGTTTTTAATCATTTCAAGCATACCACCTTCAAAGAGTTTCAATTCAGGGATGGACGGTGGTGATTTTGTAGATTTGAATCCATAATTTTGCTTGTCAATTGGTTTATCTTCCAGATTTTATATATACGTATATATATATATATATATATATATATATATATATATATATATATATATATATATATATATATAATTGAGCTGGGCTTGGACACAACTGTGTTTTTTTCCACGACAAATCTGTGCTGTGTTATGCCATAAAAATTGTGGTTTCTTGTTCATTTTCATTGCAGCAGCCTGCTTGTATTTGGGAGTTGACAGTGAACAACTTTGGGTTGACATCTTGTGTTGGCCTGACTAGAACAGGGCTGTGGAGTGTTCACTGGATGATGTCACTAGAGACTGATAAAAGTTAAGGGGAAAAAATCAACTGAGTTAATGAAAATTAAATGTTACATGGCCATAGATACATATTTGATCGGTGGACAAAGCTGCACAACTAGAAAGAGTATTTGAACTAATCAAGCAGTTGAGGCTGTGTGTTTAGCGTAAACTGCAGCTGGAACCGAAAAACAGCTTGACTACAGTCTAAGAAATGCAAAGGTTTGCCAAACATTTCTGCTGAACTGGGTGTGATGGGGACACAAGATACAGATTTTTTTTTTCTTTGGAAAAGATTAAAAAGACAAAGTAGGAATACAGGGAGGTCAGAAATCACAATAACACAAGTGGACATAACGGAAAAAAAAAACTTGTGCCTGTTAAAAGCCATGGATGTAGTGACATGGATTTGGTGACATGGATGCAGTGACAGGGCGAGGGTGGTTTCAGACGCTGCATTGCCAACACAGCTGCTGAACTCCACCATTCAGCCAGGTAACATTCAAGTTGCATAAGGGAATGCTTTTATTATAAAACATTACCTTTTAATTGCTATTAGTGCTGAAATTACCCCCCCCAGCCCAAGTTGAAAAAAAAACTTGATACACCAATTTACCTTTTGCCTATTAATGGATTGCTGAGCATATCCTGTGTTTTTCCTAAAAATCTTTCCTGCCACACAGGATGTTCCATATTTTCCTAATGTGGATGTTATATTAGCTATTCACACTGAAATTGATATTTGTTGGTTATACATATGATATTGGAAGTCACAGTGTTTGAAGCTATCATCCACATGAAACAGAATTTTGGGAATTGCAGTCAACTACAACAGCATGCCGCTTTGTCTGCCACCTTTGGGTGGGAATTCCTCACACTAACGATTCCAAAAACGATTCATTAGTGTAAGCTGACAAACAAGCTTAAGAATTCATTGATTTTTTGCTCGGGGAATCTTGTTCTTGCACGTTTGTTAACTCATATAGGTTTAGTTAACAAAGCTTCAACCAAGTAGCCTACAGCACTGCCACCTGCCCACAGATCTCTGTCAGCCTTTCTGATCATCTGGCTGGATAAAACTTCGACAAAAAAACTGCTATTTGACAAATGTTACCTTACGCCAGGCAGCTAATGTTAAGATAACTAAATCTGTGATGGCCAAAAATGGTGTATTATTAGTTTCGATAAACATCACAAGCATGCTGGCATTCTGAGAAGCTAACTCTTATGTCTAGCTAACCCTGGCAACGCTATATCAATACATGAATGTTACTTTCTTCTGACATGGGTGAATAGACAACAAGAATTCAGGGGAGGAAGAGGAACATGGTGAAATCCAACCCTTCCTACTGCCCCTGACCCTGATGCTGATCCCAGTCCCTGCTGATCCTTCCAGAGTCATAGGAAGGTTATCTCAGATACCCAACTAACCTTCCGTTGGAGATAGGCATGTTGATATAGATCATCAGGGTGGGAATTTAACTCCATGTATGGATCTGGCTACTGCATACACCTGCATATACTACTGACTGTACAGCAGGAGTGTCTAAGGTAATGGACCTGAAAATGGTTATATCAAACCCCTCTTCATTTGGCTCTAGATGACCCTTTCAGTAGTGTAAATCCCCTTGTGTTGTTACATCTAGGCAGAAAACATCAACCTAGGATGTATAAAAGGGTGTGTATGAACTACGAGCTAGGCAGTTGATAACTGTACATTTATCCACCTGTATTTGATGCACTATTGCTAGATGTTTCTAAAAATTGCGTGTGTTTCCGCCCTTATATGCAAAAGAATTGCTGCACTTGTGGCAACAAGAATGGTTAGCATCAACTCTATTGACGTACAACCACACTTCTATTTAGTTCTCCCTCCTGCGCACGCGCGCGAGTGTGTATCAGAGAGAGAGCGGTAGAGAGCTGGCCCCACCCCTTGGCTCACACATACGACAGACTCCGAGAGAGAGAGATCTCTTCTAGATTGGGAATAGTGAAAATGCATCATAGATGCATGTCTTGATCTTATTACAGACTAGAAACAGAGTTGGCGAGATAAAAGGTGCAAGATAACGTTTATGTAGCCTAAATAAATGGGAAATCTCTAATACCAGTAGCAGAACCATTAATGTCAAAGCTTATCAATACTACGGTCCTTAATAACTCATGCCAAATTACACGTGTACAAAATGTACAGTACACAACAGCTAAGAGTCATGATCTTCACCATTTCTACAGAACAGTTATTCCTCTTCATAAGGCACTGCCACCTTCTTTGAGCCTTCCAAAGGCGTGCACCTCAACTCTTGCCAGGTTGACTTCCTCAATGAGGACTATTTGACGGTCAGTCTGTCTTCCATAGTCTGCAAAGGGCTTCAGAAGCTATTAGAGCAATGAATAGGCAGCATCTCCAATGATGAAATGATTCACATCCTCACCACAAATGGGCTTTGTAGCAGAAGGGACGAACAGGATAACACAGCTTGTGCCATGTTGTCAGCAGCTCTGGCAACAAGGCACAGCACTGCAGTGTAGAACTCTGGTGCAGTGCCACAAAGTTGTTGCACTAACTCCAAACATATGTGCTACACACTAGTATTGTTAAGTGGTTGCCAGCTCTTACAGGGCAATGGCAATCCATTTCGCTATAGGGATGCACTTGCACACCTGTACTGAATTCTAAATCAAGAGGATAATTTACCCGTCTTGTGTGTTTTTGTTGTGCCTGATCTGATCTCCTATCCAGCCCAAACTGTCGTCATCTTTTTGCTGCCAGATCCATTTATATAAAGTTGCCACAGGAACTGAATTTATCTCGCTTCCATTATGTCCTAAAACGTTTTGTACATAAAACCACAGGTTTGATAATAGAAAAGCAACATAATAGCCTGCCAACCCTACATCCCTCTCATAACAAGTTAGCATGAATGTTTCTTATAATTTGCTACTGATTAGTGGTGGCAGAAACAGCTGATAATCGTGTCCTATCAGTCACTCTAATCACACCAGGCCAGTAAGTCTTTGTAGATGCATTTCAGTCATCGATAGATTTAAACCTCTCCTGAATACCATGCCAATAAACTCAGCCCGTTGAGCTCTCTATGTAATGGAAACACCTCAAGAACCAACTGGGCCTTATTTGGCTCAATCTTGCAAGGGCCAACACAGAACAGTTCTGTGTAGCTGAGATAAGCTATACTTGACCTGACAAAACATGACTTTGCGCCATAAAAGCTTAAAAGGCGTGTCTTCCTGGTCTCATGGTTACTAATAGAGAGGTGAAATGTAAGTTGAATGTAACCAATGTAGTTTTTGCCACTAGTGGCACTACAAAACAGTGGCTCCTTGTGTTGTTTGTATCATATCTTCTTCCAGCACGAGCTTGAGGATGCACATGCACGCCAAGAGCATGGGGTGATGTATTACACATATCCACAGAAAAAAAACACCAAGAAGAGAAACTACCAAAATGCAAACTGAGCAGCATCAATCAGAATCTGAATCAGAATCTTCAGATATAGTATACAAAAGGATTGATTTATACAGGTGAAATAAGAGATGATAAAGTGCAATGGTGCAGAGAATATAACAGAGATGCTGAAATAAATGTTAGCAGGTTATTTACATAACATGCCTGAGGTAGATGGACATGGCAGAGTATACCAGTATACATACAATGTACAGTACAGTATATACAAACTGGTTGGATTTATTTGACAGTGTTAAGCATTCATTTGGATGATAGCCCGCAGAAACAAACAGTTTTTATATCTGCTTGTTTTGGGGTACAGTGCTCTGTAGCACCTGCCAGAGGGAAGGAGTTGGAACAGGTTGTGACCAGGTTGTGATGGGTCTGCAGTGATGTTGTCTGTCCGTTTCCTGAGTCTGGGGGTGTATAAGTCCTGAACGGAGGGCAGGTTGGCACCAATGATTTTCTCTGTAGACTTAACTGTCCATTGTAGTCTGTCCCTGTCCTCTTTAGTGGCTGATCCAGTGATGACAGCGATGGATGTGCAGAGGACAGACTGGATTATTGCAGTGTAGAACTGAATGAGCAGTTCCTGAGGTAGGTTGAACTTCTTGAGCTGGTGGAGAAAGTACATCCTCTGCTGGGCCTTTCTGATGATTGTGTCTATGTTGGATGCCCACCTTAGTTCATGGGAGATTGTGGAACCCAGAAATCTGTAGGTTTTCATTGCAGACACCATGCTGTTGAGTATTGTGGGGGTGGGATGGGGGGCAGTGTTGGGGGGCTCCTCCTGGAGTCCACTGTCATCTCCACTGTTTTGAGCATGTTCTGATCAACCTCCTCTGTATATGCACTCGTCACCATCCCGGATAAGGCCAATGATGGTTGTGTTGTCCGCAAACTTAAGGAGTTTTACAGACAGGTCACCTGAGGTGCAGTCATTTGTATAGAGGGAGAAGAGTAGAAGGGAGAGTACACATCCCTGGGGGGTGCCAGTGCTGACTGTCTGGTTGCTGAACGTGATTTTCCCCAGCCTTACCAGCTGCCTCCTGTCTGTTAGGAAGTTTGAATCCACTGGCAGATGGGGGCTGGTACAGTGAACTGGGTGAGTTTGGAGTTGAGGATATTTGGGACAATGGTGTTGAACGCTGAGCTGAAGTCCACAAACAGGATCCTTGCGTATGTCCCTGGGGAGTCAAAGTGCTGCAAGATGTAGCGCAATCCCATGTTGACTGCATCCTCCATTGCCCTGTTTGCTTGGTAGGCAAACTGCAAGGGATCAAGCAGGGGACCTGTGGTTTCCTTCAGGTGAGCCAACACCAGTCTCTCAAAGGATTTAATGACCACAGACATTAGGGCAATGGGCCTGTAGTCCTTTAATCCTGTGATACAGAGTTTCTTGGGGACTGGGATAGTGGAACTCTTGAAGCAGGAGGGGACGTCACACAGCTCCAGTGATCTGTTGAAGATCTGTGTGAAAATGGGGGCCAGCTGGTCAGCACAGACTTTAAGACAGGAGGGTGACGTATCCGGGCCCGGTGCCTTCCTGGTTTTCTGTCTCTGGAAGAGCTGGCGTATGTCCTCAACACAGATCCTGAGTACGGGTGGGTGTTCGGTGGGGAGGGGAGTGTTGCTGGCAGGGAGTGTAGGTGGTTGTGTGTTGTGGCTGGAGAGGGTGAGGGGTGTGAAAATGTACTTTTCAAACCTGCAGTAAAACCCATTTAGATTGTCAGCCAGTTGATTGTACCCTGCGGTGTGAGGGATAGTGTGTGGGGGGATAGTCTCCTGTAGTTGCTAATGTCTTTCAAACCACTCCAGACTGATGATGGGTTGTTAGCAGAAAACCCGTTTTTGAACTTTTTGTCCTAGCACCTTTTTGCCACTCTGATCTCCTTGGTGAGTGTATTTCTGGCTTTGTTATACTAAATCCTATCTCCACTCCTGTAAGCTTCCTCTTTGGCCTGATGAAGTTGCCTCAGTTTTGCTGTGAACCAGGGCTTATTCTTGTTGGAGGTTTTGGTGGGCACACACATGTCCTCACAAAAGCTGATGTAAGATGTCACAGTGTCAGTAAGTTTGTCCAGGTCTGTAGATGCAGCCTCAAAAAAACTCCAGTCAGTGCAGTCAAGGCAGGCCTGGAGCTCCAGTTTTGACTCACTGGTCCATTTCCTGACAGTTTTAACCACAGGCTTTGCACATTTTAGCTTCTGCCTATAGGTTAACCCAGCCACTGAGGATGCACAAGCTAGTGCATCCTTAGTGCCGGTCCCAAGCCCGGACAAATGGGGAGGGTTGCGTCAGGAAGGGCATCCGGCGTAAAATCTTTGCCAAATCAAATATGCGGATCATAAATAAGACTTACATACCGGATCGGTCGAGGCCCGGGTTACCAACGACCGCCACCGGTACTGTTAACCAGCAGGGTGTCGGTGGAAACTATGCTACTGTTGGGCAAAGGAGAAGGAGAGGGGGAAAGCATGTCCAGAGGCAGCTAGAGAGGAGGAAGGGTAGGCATGTGGAGGTGAGAGTTGGAACTTTGAATGTTGGCACTATGACTGGTAAAGGGAGAGAGCTGGCTGACATGATGGAAAGAAGAAAGGTAGGCATACTGTGTGTGCAAGAGACCAGGTGGAAGGGGAGTAAGGCCAGGAGTATCGGAGGTGGGTTCAAACTCTTCTACCATGGTGTGAATGGGAGGAGTAATGGGGTAGGGGTAATTCTGAAGGAAGAGTATGTCAAGAGCGTGCTGGAGGTGAAGAGAGTGTCAGACAGAGTGATGAGTATGAAGCTGGAAATTGAAGGTTTATTGCTGAATGTTATCAGCGCACATGCCCCGCAAGTTGGGTGTGAGATGGATGAAAAAGAAGAATTCTGGAGTGAGTTGGACGACATGGTGGAGAGGGTACCCAAGGAGGAGAGAGTGGTGATTGGAGCGGACTTCAATGGACATGTTTGTGAAGGGAACAGAGGTGATGAGGAGGTGATGGGAAGGTATGGAGTCAAGAAGAGAAATGTGGAAGGACAGATGGTGGTTGATTTTGCGAAAAGGATGGAAATGGCTGTGGTGAATACATATTTCAAGAAGAGGGAGGAACACAGGGTGACATACAAGAGTGGAGGAAAGTGCACACAGGTGGACTATATCTTATGTAGAAGGCGCCATCTAAAAGGGATTGGAGACTGCAAGGTGGTGACAGGGGAGAACGTAGCTAGGCAGCATCGGATGGTGGTCTGTAGGATGACTTTGGAGACCAAGAAGAGGAAGCGAGTGAAGACACAGCCGAAGATCAAATGGTGGAAGTTGAAGAAGGAAGACTGTTGTGTGGAGTTCAGGCAGGAGTTAAGACAGGCACTGGGTGGTAGTGAAGAGTTGCCAGATGGCTGGACAACCACTGCAGAAATAGTGAGGGAGACAGCTAGGAAGGTACTTGGTGTGTCATTAGGGCAGAGGAAGGAAGACAAGGAGACTTGGTGGTGGAATGAGGAAGTACAGCAAATTATACAGAGGAAAAGGTTGGCAAAGAAGAAGTGGGATAGTAAGAGAGATGAAGAAAGTAGACAGGAGTACAAGGAGATGCAGCGTAAAGCAAAGAGAGAGGTGGCAAAGGCAAAGGAAAAAAGGCGTATGGTGAGTTGTATGACAGATTAGACACTAAGGAAGGAGAAAATGACTTGTACCGATTGGCTAGAGAGAGGGACCAAGCTGCGAAGGATGTGTTGCAAGTTAGGGCGATCAAGGATAGAGATGGAAATGTGCGGACAAGCGAGGAGAGTGTGCTAAGAAGGTGGAAGGAATACTTTGAGGGGCTGATGAATGAAGAAAATGAGAGAGAGAGAAGGTTGGATGATGTAGGGATAGTGAATCAGGAAGTTCAGCAGATTAGCAAGGAGGAAGTGAGGGCAGCTATGAAGAGGATGAAGAGTGGAAAGGCAGTTGGTCCTGATGACATACCTGTGGAGGCATGGAGATGTTTAGGAGAGATGGCAGTGGAGTTTTTAACTAGATTGTTTAACACAATCCTGGAAAGTGAGAGGATGCCTGAGGAATGGAGAAGAAGCATACTGGTACCGATTTTCAAGAACAAGGGCGATGTGCAGAACTGTAACAACTACAGAGGTATAAAGTTGATCAGCCACAGCATGAAGATATGGGAAAGAGTAATAGAAGCTAGGTTAAGAGGAGAGGTGATGATCAGCGAGCAGCAGTATGGGTTCATGCCACGAAAGAGCACCACAGATGCAATGTTTGCTTTGAGAATGTTGATTGAGAAGTATAGAGAAGGCCAGAAAGAGTTGCATTGTGTCTTTGTAGATTTAGAGAAAGCTTATGACAGAGTGCCGAGAGAGGAGGTGTGGTATTGTATGAGGAAGTCAGGAGTTGCAGAGAAGTATGTAGGAGTGGTGCAGGATACGTATGAGGGAAGTGTGACAATGGTGAGGTGTGCAGTTGGAATGACAGATGGGTTCAAGGTGGAGGTGGGATTACATCAAGGATCGGCTCTGAGCCCTTTCTTGTTTGCAATGGTGATGGACAGGTTGACGGACAAGATCAGGCAGGAGTCTCCATGGACAATGATGTTCGTGGATGACATTGTGATCTGTAGCGAGAGTAGGGTGCAGGTTGAGGAGAGCCTGGAGAGGTGGAGGTATGCACTGGAGAGAAGAGGAATGAAAGTCAGTAGGAGCAAGACGGAATACCTATGCATGAATGAGAGAGAGGACAGTGGAATGGTCAGGATGCAAGGAGTGGCGGTGACAAAGGCATTTGAATTTAAATACTTGGGGTCAACTGTCCAAAGTAACGGGGAGTGCAGTAGAGAGGTGAAAAAGAGAGTGCAGGCAGGTTGGAGTGGGTGGAGAAGTGTGTCAGGAGTGATTTGCGACAGAAGGGTACCAGCAAGAGTTAAAGGGAAAGTTTACAAGATGGTTGTGAGACCAGCTATGTTATATGGTTTGGAGACAGTGGCACTGACGAAAAGACAGGAGGCAGAGCTGGAGGTGGCAGAGGTGAAGATGCTAAGATTTTCACTGGGAGTAATGAAGAAGGACAGGATTAGGAACAATTATATTAGAGGGACCGCTCAGGTTGGACGGTTTGGAGACAAAGCAAGAGAGGCAAGATTGAGATGGCTTGGACATGTGTGGAGGAGAGATGCTGAGTATATTGGGAGAAGGATGCTGAATATGGAGCTGCCAGGGAAGAGGAGAAGAGGAAGGCCAAAGAGGAGGTTTATGGATGTGGTGAGGGAAGACATGCAGGTGGCTGGTGTGACAGAGGAAGACGCAGAAGACAGGAAGAAATGGAAACGGATGATCCGCTGTGGCGACCCCTAACGGGAGCAGCCGAAAGTAGTAGTGGTAGTAGTAGTTTCTGCCTATAGGTTGGGATAAGATGAATCAGAGAGTCCCAGGGCTGCATGAGGGATAGAGCGATAGGCGTCCTTTAATATTGTGTTGCAGTGAGCCAGTGTTTTTTTCTCTGGTGGGATAATTAACATACTGTCCGTATTTTGGCAGTTCGTGACTGAGGTTTCCTCTGTTAAAATTCCCAAGGATAATGAGTAGGGAGTCTGGATATTTGCGCTCCATGTTTGTAATTTGATCAGCCAGGTGTTTTAACGTCTCTTTAACACAGGCCTGGGGTGGGATATCGACACTGACCAGAATAAATGAGGAAAATTCCCACGGTGAATAGAATGGTTTACAGTCAATGAAAAGGATCTCTAAGTGAGGACTGCATGATTTCTTCAACACTGTGACATCCGTACACTATCTTTCGTTTATGTAGAAGCATATGTCACCACCCCGTATTTTTCCTGATAGCGCCGTTTCGCGTTCCACCCAGAGGAGTTGGAACTGCGGCAGATGAAGTGTCCTGTCCGTTATATGCCTTTGCCATGTTTAAGCGAGACACAGGGTGGCAGATCTGGAAAAGTCCGGGGTCCCCCCCCCCAATTTAGTAGTAGCAGTTTGCATATAACTCTCAAGTCTGAGAACCCATCTCACGGTCTCACACATCTCGCGAAATCTCACGCATTCCATCCAAAACTTGTTAGCTGTACACACAGCAAGGAAACAGCTCTATAAACATGTTAATGAAATAGCCTATACTTTAGTTTATTACTTGGTTTGATTTGATTTGTTAGTGATAGAAATACATGAACAAGGTAAACTCTAATTGGTTGGGCATTACTACATCTAATAGGTTGAGCGTTACTTTAGCCAATCAGATGCGTTTCTCGAGCTTGCTCCTCAACGACGGGCTTACGGCTTGTGCCACTTGATGTTTGCGACAGCTAGCAAAAATGTTGAAACGAAAGTTAAGCGGTGCACACACATATAAAGCCAAATTCAACAGTGAATGGATAAAGTCATCTCCTGAATATGGATGCATTCATCGAGACAAACAGGACGTCTACAATTTTTTCTGTGACATTTGCAAAAGATCTCTAAGCTGTACTCACCAAGGACGGACAGATGTTGAACGTCACAGTACGTTTACATGCAGTTTAGTCGAGCATGGTTATAGCTCGATTAGTTCATTAGTCCGACTACTGACTTTGGTCCCAGTATACATGCGCGGGAGGGAAATCGATTTACTGAGGGAGTCATGTGGGCTCCGCTACGATAGGTGGCGATATGCACTCTTTCAGCTTGTTTGTATTGAGCCATTACCGGTTGACCTATTACGTCACACACGCAGAGCACAACAATCGTCATAGTGAACTATATATAACTATATATATATATATATATATATAACTATATATCTCTAAGAATGGGCACGAAACACTGGTAGAGTTATTTTTTTTTGGCGTTGTAGTACGCCTGTTTAAGGTGCTTCCACCGAACGCGGATCTGCTCCAGCGTCCTTTTAAACCCTGCCCCGACCATCTGCTCAGCTACTTTTTTGAATAAGTCGCCATTTCTTGTCTTCCTCCCGTCCATGTATTTTAAAATGTTCAGCTCTTTCAACTGAGTAAGCATATACTCCGTCTCTTCATCCGTCCAAAAATGAGCTCTCGATGTTTTCGCCATGTTTGCAATTACTGACTTCCTCTTCTTGTGTCCCCGTTCTTCTGTTTACGCTGTTCAACTTCCGGGTCAGACTTGGCGCGCGGAAAGTTAGCGCGTGCGCACATCGCCTCGACCAGCTCCAGTCCGACTAAGGTGTATACATGCAGAAGTAAATCGACTTCCAATCGCATTATCTGGGTGTGTTAGTCCGACTATTACAACTTCGATTTCAGTCGAGCTAACATGTTTCCATGCATTTTAAAAGCCCGGTTTTAGTCGGACCAACGCAATAATTCGATTTTTTAAGTGTCATGTAAACGTGGCAACAAGTATAGAGAGAAGAAACAAGCCATGGTGGGTATGGCTTCGTTGCAAACCTTCTTTTTACCAAACGCTTCACTATTGCAAGAGAAGATAACCAAGGCCGAGTGTTATGTCTGCACACATCAACAGTGCTGCATTTGATTTGGTGCTGTTCTATTGTGCTGGGATCATTTGGCGATGCCTGCGGGCTTTGGGTTGGTTGATTGGGTCTGCCTGTGCCGCTGGGTCAGTCGAAATAAACAACGCAACGCAGAGGTTGTGTCGAGCGACAGCGCTGTGTCCTGACGTGATTTCTAAAGACAATATTGGTGACGAGGATGGGATATATCTCTCTGCCACCACCTGCCCCCTTCCTGGCATTACCTGGCGAGCCTCCGGTACCATGGACTCGCTGGCTACATAGTTTTGAAAATTACCTCATAGCCTCAGGGCTCGACGACGTGAGCCAGGCTAGGAAGACGGCTCTGTTGCTACACTGCTTGGGAGCAGAGGGTCATCGTGTGCTTGGGACTCTGGGGAACTTCACAAACTTTGACGAAGCTGTGGGACTTCTGAACACCCATTTCGCTGCTCCACAGAGTGCCCTCCTTCGGCGATTTATATTCCGTCAGCGACACCAACTGCCTGGTGAGTCTGTGCAGCAGTACGTAGCTAGTTTGCAAGGGCTAGCTAGCTCATGCAAGTTTGGCGCGCTTCATGACGAGATGGTTCGCGACCAGCTAATCGAACACACCAACAACGCAAAGGTGCGTGAGACTCTCCTGCTGGAAAAAGACGATCTGCTGCTGTCCAGAGCAATTACCATCGCACTACAAGTTGACAGAGCAGCTGAGTGTGCTGTTATGCTAAATACACAGCAAGTGGCCACCTCCAGTCAAGCTGCCAAGGACTTCTCCCTCTACTCGCGGCTGCCCCCCGGGACGCAAACCCAGCCAGAGCGAGGCGGGCGCCGACTCCAGTGAGGACGTCCTGCAACTGCAACGACAGCGTTCTCGGCCCCGCCCTCAACAGTCCTTTGGTAACTGTGGATCTCGGTCTCATGCTTCAAGGGCTCAGAACTGCCCTGCCCGTGGCCAGACATGCCATAGCTGCAGTAAGCAAAATCACTTTGCCAACGTCGGTTGATCAGAAGGCCACACCCCCCAGTCTTCAACCGCCATCATTCACAATGTGAGCTCTGGGCCAGTGTCATTCAAATCATGCACAGTCAACATTAATGATGTGTGCATCCCCCTGTTGTTGGACACCGGTGCAGGTGTGTCTCTCCTGAATGTTGATACTTTCAGTCAGTTCACTGCCACTGTCCGCACCCTCAGCTGTCCTCTGTGGGTATGGTGACTCCAAAATCCATCTGGTTGGCTCTCTCCAAGTGACTGTCTGCTATGGAACCAAGCTGGTGCCCAATGCAGTTTTTCATGTGGCACGCCGTGGGGCCAACCTGATGGGCCTGGACCTGTTCTCCGCTCTGGGGTTCTCCCTCTTAGACACAGGGGGGCAGCAATCCTGACTGTTGCCACGCCTTGGCAGCAGAAGTGGCCATCCCCACCCCTGCAACCTCTCGCCTGGTCCTCTCAGCCCTGGGAACACCTGCAGTTGGACATCTGTGGTGAGATCCCTGGAGTTCCCCACCACCAACGCTTTATGGTGGTCGCCTACAATCTACACTCAAAATGGCCTGAACTCACCACTTCCGGCACTGTAACCTCACAGGTCATCATCGACTTCCTGGACTCTCTCTTCTCTCGCTGGGGCCTCCCAAAGACCATCACCACTGACAACAGTCCTCAGCTGGTCTCTGCTGAGTTCACTGCTTATCTCGAAAACAAGGGCATCCGTCATATACGCACTGCGTATTACCACCCCCAGGCCAATGGCGGTGTTGAACGTTTTCACCAGTCACTGAAGAACGGCCTCAGAGCACACATGGCCCAAGGGTGCTCTTTCACGCAGGCCATCCGTCACACTCTGCTGCACTATCGGGCCACACAGCACTCGACCACAGGCGTCTCCCCAGCCTCTCTCATGCTGGGCCGGGAACTGTACATGCCCCTTGACAGGCTCCGCCCCTCCATACCCCAGGCACCTCCCTCTGGGGTCAGAGCCTCAGTCACTTGTCAGCAGACGTGGACGAAGCAACAGTTTGACCAGTCAAAACGAACCAGGGTTCCAGACATCAATTCGTCAGACTGGGTCAGGGTCCGCAGGCCCCACAGGGACAATAAAATGGCTTCATACTGGTCCTCTCCTCTCCAAGTCACCCGTCAGCTGGGCCCAGCCACCTACCTCCTCAGCGATGGCACTCGGTGGCACTCCAGTTGTCTGCGGAAGGTGTCAGCTCCGCCGACACACAGCTGGTGACACAACCTTAGCCATTCCCTCAGCATGGCAAGACGCCCCGGGGCTTCATGCAGCTCCTACACGGGCCCCAGACATTCCTGGGCCTCAGCTTCCCCTGCCTTCTCCCTCCCCACCTCGGCCTGCCCAGCCTCAGGCCGCCTCGCGACCTGTTCGCACACGTTTACGCCCTGGCCACCTAGAGGACTTTGTGTCAACCTTTCATGTTTGAAATCCTGCCGGGGGGGGGGGGGTGTTATGTCTGCACACTGGATCACCAGTGCTGCAATTAGTTAATGATAGCATTGTTCTGTTGTGCTGTGATTGATTGATGTGTGATACCCAGTAGTTCTGTTATTGTTAAATCCTGCCAGGGGGGAGGAAATGTTATGTCTGCACACATCGACAGTGCTTCATTTGATTTGGCGCTGTTCTATTGTGCTGGGAACATTTGGTGATGCCTGCGGGCTCTGGGTTGGTTGATCGGGTCTGCCTGTGACGCTGGGTCAATCGAAATAAACAATGCAACCGTGAGGTTGTGTCGAGCGACAGCGCTGTGTCCTGACGTGATTTCTAAACACAGTATCAAGGTTTTATTTTCTAATTTTCTCGTGAAGCACAATTTACCAATCGCCACAGCAAACCACATCAGGGCTTTAGTCAGAGCTGCCTTTCCAGACAGTGAAACCGCTAAAGGTTATGCCTCCGCTGCAACAAAGACGTCCCATTTAATTAATGATGCACTAGCACCACATTTTCTTGCACCTACTATTGCATCAATGAAAGGGAAAGGGAAAAAAAAGAACCCAGTGACTCTTTGACATAAAGCGTCACACTCGAGTCTCGCACGAGTTTTTGAACATGTGCTCTATAAATGCTGGGGATGCTGAGACACTTAACTCCAAATTCAACAATGTAATGACAGAACATAGCATCCCCTGGAGTAATTGCATTTCTTTTGTAATGGACAACGCATCGGTCAATATGGGGTGCCGAAAACCGGGCTTCTGTTGGAAAATCCAGACTTCTATGTAGTAGGGTGCCCTTGTTATCTACTCATATATTTTCGGAATGTGTGTGTGTGTGGTGTTAGTGTGTGTGTGTGTTAGTTAGTGTAGATAGCGGGACCGAAAACTAAAGCACTTATGATCCTAATTCTTTTTGGAGGTGGTAGGTATTGTTCCAGAGAATACGGGAAAAATCCCAGAAAATTAAAATTATGCATAATTATGCAAAATATGCATTTTTCTAAAAATGGCTAAAAACCACTTTTCTCGGCATTTCAGATGATTCTGAGCATCTTTGATTTTTTCACCTACATTTTTTTTCTGGGACCCCCCCCCCCCCCTTAACCTGGAAAATGTGACCCTCTCCCCCTTTAATGTTATTGTGTATGCAATGTCATGTATGTGAAATATGCTTGGTTGGAACAACTACTGGCCTCAAAGGGGCAGTTAGGGCACAGTTAGTGACAGGTAGCAAGCAATTAAAATGTTCTGTGATTGGCTCTGGACATGTCAGGTGATAGGTTATGTGGCCTGCTTGGCATTACGCAAAATATATGCATTTTTGCAAAAATGCACTTATGATCCTAATTTTTTTTGGAGGTGGTAGGTATTGTTCCAGAGAGGACCAGAAAAACAGCAGAACATTAAAATAATTATAATAATTATGCATAATTATGCAAAATCAACTCCCATATTTTCGTAAGGTGTGTGTGTGTGTGTGTGTGTGGTGTTAGTGTGTGTGTGTGTGTATGTTAGTTAGTTAGTTAGTTAGTGTAGATAGCGGGACCGAAAACTAAAGCATTTATGATCCTAATTCTTTTTGGAGGTGGTAGGTATTGTCTCAGAGAGTAAGGGAAAATCCCAGAAAATTAAAATTATGCATAATTATTCATAAATATGCAAAATATGCATTTTTCTAAAAATGGCTAAAAACGACTTTTCTTGGCATTTCAGATGATTCTGAGCATCTGATTTTTTCACCTATATAAAAAAAAATTTCTGATGTTTTGGCCTTATGCGAAATATGCATTTTTGCAAAAATGCACTTATGATCCTAATTTTTTTTGGAGGTGGTAGGTATTGTTCCAGAGAGGACCAGAAAAATAGCAGAAAATTAAAATAATAATAATAGTTATGCATAATTATGCAAAATATGCATTCTCTACAAATGGCTAAAAACCACTTTTCTCGGCATTTCAGATGATTCTGAGCATTTGGGGGGAGGGAGTTGGAGTGGGGGGGGGGGTTTAGGGGCAGGGGGTTAGCTGGCAGGATGAAGAGGAGGGAGATTTAGACGGGTGGATAACCAAGAAAGGGTGTAGTGGGTTTACTAAGTGCATAGCGTTTGGTGTTGAAGATTTAGCTACTGATCTGTTCAAGTAAGAGGAAGAACGAGTTAGTTAGCTACTGCGACTTTTGTGATGTTGAATACAGAGCCGTTCTCAAACACGTCTCAACTTGCTGGCTGAGTTTGCAAACTTCGATTGAAAGGATCCTGAAGCAGTTTCCTGCCCTGAAAAGTTACTTTGCCTCTACGAATGGCCCAGTGCAAAACCCACGATTCAAGAGACTACATGTAACAATTTCCAAAATCATATGTCTGATCATCATACCAGGCTGTATTGCCGTCATTCGCTGAACTGGACTTATTTTTCCAATGTGAGGACCCCTGCATTCATGTCATGCATAGTCAGGTGGAAAATATGCTCAAAAAATTGATGCAGAAATTTATTGATCCTGTACAAGTACAGAAACATAGCAATGTAATGCACATCGACTGCAGTAAGGTCAAGCCAAACAAGCAGATATTCATTGGCTTTACAACTCAGTGCAAGCTGCGAAATCTGATTGAAAATGGTGACGTCGGTGACGCAGATGTCAGTAAGTTCTACAGTGCCATGATCTCTTTTTATGTGGCAACTGTGGAATATCTCAAGACAAACTTTCCACTGGGCGATGAGCTGTTGTCACATGCTCAATTCATTGACTTGGATCACAGGGACTTACATGGTTTTGAGAGTGTGCAGCTCATTGCACACAAATTCAAGATGCATCTACAGTGGAATGACAGCGCCATTCACCAGCTGTGGGAGGAATTCATGGACTATCAAAGTTTGCGAAAAGAGGAAATTCCACAGCATGTGTTGAACGAAGCAGAGATCAAGCTGGAGACTAAAGATGGTAGCACCACCGCAGTGTACCATTGAATGGATGTGGTATGGGCTTTTCTATTGCAAGTAAAGGTGTCAGGATCTGCTATTAATTGATTTTGTTGCCTATCGCAACTAGCACGCTTGTTGCTTGTGATTCCTCACAGCAATGCGGATGAGGAGAGACTTTTCAGTCTAGTCCGTAAAAACAAAACTGACTTCAGAGCCAGCCTTAACATGGACAGACCACTCAGCTCAGTGATTACGGTCAAGGTCAACAGCAAGGACCCCGGTTTTAAATTCGCACCCGATCAAGAACTTCTTAAAAAAAAGGCTAAGAAGGTGACCCGGGAGAGAGAGAGAGAGAGAGAGAGAGAGAGAGAGAGAGAGAGATGATGAACAGACAGGTTGATAGATAGATAGATAGATAGATAGATAGATAGATAGATAGATAGATAGATGACTAGACCAAGCTTGTCTAGTCGGAAAGGCACGAACTGATGAAGTCTCTTGGATGAGAGGCGAAACGTCTTCACGGATATATACCAAGTCCACTCGATTCAATTCCTTTGGATATGTATGTTGCAATGTTTCTCGGGCTCACTGTTGAGGCTTAAAATACAGAGGTAGCATTTATTTGTGTGCACGTTCTATCAAACTGTCAAATGTTGACATTAAACCCTGTGAATGTTAACCTTAGTGAAGTAAATTTTTTTATTTGACTTGGTGGAAGTTTGCCGTTGCTGCAGTAGCAGTTATGTCAACATCCTTGATTTCTCATCAGATGTTACATGTGTAGCTATTTGTTCTGTTGTGTGTGTGAGTCAATGATCACACTGACTTGTACCAAAACCGTTGGTTTATTAACATCAAATAGCGTGTTCACATGAGACCGATAATCTTGCTTAGTCTGCCTGGTAAGGACGAACTAGTAGATCACAGAGCGCATCAATAGATAGACACACACACACACACACACAAACACCTAGAAGTACGGTGGCTCGTGGTGGACAAACAGTACAATTATTTAGTCAAATCATCTACATCCCTTTCCTATAGTTCACATCTCTTATATAAAACACAATAACACCAGGTAAGTGTAAACATAACAAAACATTTCTTTAAGGTTTTACGATTTCAGTAAACAACCCAATGAGAATACTCCTGGATAAACGTAAAACGATCCAACTGTAAATCAATGTGGACGAATGTCACTTTAAGAAGTAGGCATAGTCATAAAACATGAAATCACCATAAGTGCATAAGTGAAACGGCTTAATGCAAATATTCAATTAACATTAAATAACAGGCTGTACATTGGTAACTATCACATGAACCATGTTATACACAGGAGAGTTTTTTTTTCCCACAGCTTCCTTTTCACTGTGTGCATTTCGGATTTGGTCTGCAGATGCGACCTGAACGTGTTGCGTAGTATGCGTTACTGTTCTCAGTGGGTAAGTGTGCTGTGTGTTGGCCGGGGAGGGGATGTGTGTTGTGACTGAATGGTGTTTGGCTCTGGTGTATGTGGTGTGAAGGGTACACTATTCACTGTAGAGGGGCTGATGTTCTTCGAGTCTGGGTCATCTGCATGGAACTGTGGCGGTGGCGGCTCTGCAATAGGAAGGATGTGGCGGCGATTCCTCCTGTATGTCTTCCCGTTGGACTGGATGATGTGAAAGCATGGCTCCTTGCTCCTCTCCTTTACAGTCCCAAGTTGGTCAAATCCTTTGGGTGTCTGCATACGAAGCACCTGTCCCTCTGTTAAAGGCTGTAGTGGGCAACTTGACTTGTACTGGTGTTTTAGAGTGAGCTTTTTGTTGAGGAGTTGGGCACTGACTCGCTGGGTGTCCTTCGGAACCGGTTCCAGTAGTTTGGTACACACTGGAATGGCTGTGCGTGTTTGCCGTGACATCAGACGTTCAGCAGGGGAGCCCAGTGTTGAATCGCAGGGGATGTTTCTGAGATTCAGGAGATTGAAGAAGACGTCAGATCCATCTCTATGAGATTTCTCCATCAGCTGCTTGTCACTGCGGACCGCTCTCTCTGTGAGCCTGCTGGACTGTGGGGATTTGGGACTGCTGGTGGTATGGACAAAATCCCATTGTTTGGCAAAGTTCTTGAAACACTGACTGGTGTATTGCCTAGCATTGTCAGAGAAGAGGGTGTGCGGTATGCCATGGACCGAAAAGTGTCTTTTCAATTTGGATATCACAGCTGATGATGTTAGGTCACAGAGAAGGTCAACCTTAGAACCAGCCAGAATATGAATCTATAAGCACTTGGTAGTGTTTGCCATGCCATTCGAACATGTCTGTGGCTACTATGGACCATGGGAGATCTGGAACTGGATGGAGTTGCAGAGGTTCCTTTTGCTGGTGGGACTTGGTGCTGTTACATACTGCACATGTGAGTAGCTCTTCAGTGATGTCGTTTGACATTGCCGACCAAAATATGATGCCTCTAGCTCTGCACTTAGTTGTTTCAACACCTGGGTGGCCTTTGTGCATGATATTGATGTACTCTCTGTGCAGAGACTGGGGAATGACTGTATGTGGCCTTTCATGATGATCCCTTCCTCAACTGTGAGTTCATCTCTGTAGGGGAAGAAAGGAATGACAGCAGGCTTGAGCTGGCTTTCTCTGGGTGGCAATCCTCTTTGAATGGCTGCACTGGGGGTTTGTAGCACTTCATCCTCTGCTGTGTGCTGTCTGAGTTCTTCTAGGCAAGTTCTGGAGATGTAACTCACTGACATAACTTCATAAACATTATTTTCAGCAGGGCTTGGGGAGACTTGTGCATTTGGAGCTCTTGAGAGAGTGTCAGCCAGGTACATGTGCTTGCATTTTTTGTATACCAAGCTGATGTCATAGCTCTGTAGGCGGAGTAGCATTCTCTGGAGACGGGCAGGGGTGGTGTGAATGGATTTCTTTAGGATCATCACCAGAGGTTGATGGTCAGTTTCCACAATTGTGGACTTTCCATACACATAGTTTTTGAATTTTGTGCATGCAAACACAACAGCTAGAAGTTCTTTTTCTATTTAGGCATATTGTGTCTCCGTATCTGAGGGTACGTGATGCAAATGCTACTGGCCTGCCGTTTTGCATGCATGCTGCTCCGAGTCCATAGCATGATGCATCACAGGTGAGTGTGACTGGCTCTTTGACATTATAGTACACCAATATCGGTGGGCTGGATAGGCATGACTTGAGGTGGTCAAATGCCTCCTGATGCTGCTGGAACCAGCACCACGCTGTCTCCTTGTGGGTAAGTTTCCTTAGAGGCACTGCAATGTCACTGAAGTTCAGAATGCACTTGGCAAGGTAATTTACTATTCCAATAAAACGCTGTAGTGAAGTGATATTTGTAGAAACTGGCATGTGATAGCTGCAGCTTCAGAGGGATCGGTTTTTAGGCCCTTGCTTGTGAAGATGTGGCCTACATAGCCTACTTGGTCCAGGTGAAACTTGCGCTTGACTGGATTTAGCCTGAGGTTGACCTCTCACACTCGTTCGAGCACTTTTCTCAGGTTGGCATTGTGTTCAGCTACTCCACGGCCTCCGATGATGATGTTATCGACAATGTCTGAGTATGGATAGCCCGCGAACAGCTGTTCCATCGAGCGCTGAAACACCTCGCTTGCAGAGTTAATACCGAAAGGCATTCGTAGAAATCTGTAGTGCCCGAATGGAGTACTGAATGTCATCAACACTGAGGATTTCTTGTCAAGACGTATCTGCCAGAAAGAGTTCTTCGCATCCAGGGCAGAAAACACTGTTGCCCCCGACATCTGTACTGCTACCTCTTCAACACTACGCATGGGGGGATGGGGCCTTTTCGATGCTGTGTTGAGGTCTTTTGGATTGATGCACGGTCTTATTTCTTGCTTGTCCTTCTTATGTGCTGCTACCATGGCGAAAACACAGTCTGTAAGCCTCAGAGACAGGTGTTATTACACCTGTGCTTTGCATGCATTCGAGTTCCGCTTTAACTGTTCCTTGCATCGCTACGGGGATGCGGTGGGCTGGCCGGACCACAGGCTGTATGCTGGGATCCAGCGTCATGGAATATGTGACTGGAAGTTCACCAAGCTCATCAATGAACACGCTTTGTACTGTGTGAGAATTTGTGTACTGAAGTCTGTGTTGCTCTCCATGGTGACTTAGTGGACATCGGGTCTCATTTTGACAATTCCCATGTCCATGCATGCACGAAATCCAAGTAGTGGCTGCACATCTCTGTCCAATATGAGGAAAGGCAGTGTGTGATGCTGCTCCTTTAAACAGCATGACAATGTGACCAAGCCCTTTGTCTCGATTCTGGTGCCTCCGTAAGCAATGAGGTTTGCAGCTTTCTTCTGTTGTACGTGTTGCTCGTCATTAGTCACTCATTTGAAAGTCTCTTGTGACATCACATTGCATTTTGCTCCTGTGTCAACTTTCATTTCAGTAGACTTGACGTTTATGTATATTGTGACAAATCCTTCATACCTCTCATTGCTTTGAGAATTGATACTGTCAACATGACTGTCAACATCAGCACCATCCACATAAAATGTGCCATCTTTACATGTTGTGGGCTGATTTACTGTTACTTCATGCACAGACTGTCTGAAAGCCTTTCTGTGTGGGTTGCTTTGATTCTGTGGTTTAGACTTGCAGCAGTTTTTGTAGTGGTTCATTTTTTACAATTATGACACTGTTGTCCGAAGGCAGGACACTTTTCCCTTTTATTTGCATGACTACCCCCACAATTGCTGCACTTTATGGTCTGTGAGAATGCCTGGGGTTCAGATTGGTGCTTTTTGTTAGAAATTGGCCTCACTGCATCAACACTGGTGACCTGTGTGGCTAGTGTTTGGCCGTTTTCCTCTGTCATCTCGTGAATACGACAGACTGAGATGGTTTTGGCAAGTGTTAATTCACTATCTCTCAACAGAGATTTTCTCAAAGAGTCACTGGCGATGCCACACATGATGCGGTCACAGATAAGCTCATCAGTTAAATCTCCAAATTGGCAATTTTTAGCTTTGATCTTTAAGTCACTGATGAAGGATTCTATACTGTCAACTTGTTTCTGATTTCTTGAATGAAACCTGTGTCTTTCCGTTGTTCTGTCGCTTTTGGGATTGCACATTTCCATGAACTTCCTCTTCAGGCAGTCTGAATCCTCTGTGGGCTCCGCCGGGGCAATCACCGCTCAGTTTTCGCGCACTTCGGCAGCATATACAAATGAACGCTCCCATTCAATGGCTTCAGGTCCAGTGATGTTGAGGAGAATGTAAACCTTTGTCTTTTCAGGCTTGTCTGAGTGTGCTGCGGCGATAAAAATATCATACTCCCGTTCAAAAATTCGCCAATTCTCGGCGACATTTTCATCAAAAACAACAGGGTCGGGTCTGCGAAATCCATCCGCCATCATGTCCAGCAACCAGCGTGTCTCTGGCTAGTTAGCACAGACTAGTAGGGGTGTCAAACTCTAGGCCTCGAGGGCCGCAGTGTCTGCAGGTATTTGTTGCAACCGTGCACTACACCACCTGATTTAACTAATTAGCTCACCTCCTGGATCAAGGAGGGAAAGGAACTAGTTTAATCAGGTGGTGTAGTGCATGGTAGCAACAAATACTTGCAGACACTGCGGCCCTCGAGGCCTGGAGTTTGACACCCCTGTAACTAGTCAGTTAGCACTAACTGAAGCAACAGGTCCGTCGAAAAACACGTTACTCACGGAACAGAAGTCCGTACTGTCTTCTGACACCATGTAGATATTTGTTCTGTTGTGTGTGAGTCAATGATCACACTGAGTTGTACCAATACCGTTGGTTTATCAACACCAGATAGCGTGTTCACATGAGACCGGTAATCTTGCTTAGTCTGCCTGGTAAGGACGAACTAGTAGATCACAGAATGCATCAATACACACACACACACACACACACACACACACACATACATACACAGAGGTGCGGTGGCTCGTGGTGGACAAACAGTACAATCATTTATTCAAATGATCTACAACATGCATCTCATGGGTGATGAATCACTTATTGATCATAGTATGTGGACTGCCAAAATGGACTATGTAAATGACTGTTACATAACAAAAACAACATGACGTCCACAATGATAGATGTGGGTCCCCTTAGTTTAATCAGTTAAGCTGAGTCATCAATATTTATCAACCCACCGCCATTTTAACCACTTTCCCAACAACACAGATCAAAATGTAGCTCAGGATTCAATCAGTTTGGCGTGACACCATACGAAATAGATTGTTTCATTAACTGCTTGATTCACAAACTGCATCTTTCTCTTTCTGGTGGGCATTTCTTTCATGCAGCGCTGACAATCACGAGTCTTTATATGTGGTGACCAGCCCTGTACATTACTGAATTATAGTGAATACAGAAAGAAACGCAACACCTGGCAATTTGCATTGAAAATTGGTAAATTTGGCTCTGCACTCACTTTTGACATTTTACTTTGCAGTGGATAAGCGGTTTGGATAATGGATGGATGGATGGATGGTATTAGCAATGTGGGGTAGAAGTACAGACTGCCAGCTTTTATTTAAGGGCACTTTCTTTTTCTTTTTTTTTTCTAAATTTATTTCTGATTTCTCCCAATTTAGTGGCCAATCGATCCCTATTTTAATTCAAACACCCACCCTCGTACTGCATGCGTTCTCCAACTGCATCTCTACGGCCGGCAGTCTCGAAGGAGACCACCTCCCCACTTTCGTGACAAGGCGACTCCAGGCCGAACCACTGTTTTTTCCGACACACACATAGACGCATTCACGTGACGAACACAAGCTGACGCTACCCCCCTCCCGAAGACAGCGTTGCCAATGATTGCTGCTTCATCGAGTCCGGCCATAGTCGGATCTGACGGGACCGGGGCGCGAACCCCAGTCCCCAGTGGGCAACTGCATCGACACAAAGCCGATGCTTAGACCGCTACACCACCGCGGACTTAAGGGCACTTTCTTACAAATCAAAGGTTGTGTTTAGGATTATTACACATTGTATATAGCCCCCCATGTATATAGTGTTCCCATCCATCCATCCATTAGCTGAACTGCTTATCCTGTTCTCAGGGTCGCGGGGATGCTGGAGCCTATTCCAGCAGTCATTGGGAGGCAGGCGGGGAGACACCCTGGACAGGCCGCCAGGCCATCACAGGGCCGAGACACACACGCACAAACATTCATACCTAGGGACAATTTACTATGGCCAATTCACCTGACTTACACATCTTTGGACGGTGGGAGGAAACCCACGCAGACATGGGGAGAACATGCAAACGCCACACAGAGGATGACCCGGGATGACCCACCAAGGTTGGACTACCCGGGGCTCAAACCCAGGACCTTCTTGCTGTGAGGCGACCGCGCTAACCACTGCGCCACCGTGCCGCCCGTGTTCCCTATTTCATTTATTTTATTTCTCCCTTTGTGTTCCCTTTTGTGTCCAGTCAAGGCTATTTAATATCAATCCAGGGTAAACTGTCACACGCAGTCTTCATACCAGTTTTATTACACTTTGGGCTTTATTGCATGTGAATTAAGTGAGTTATATGTTGGTTTGTGTCGACTTAACATGAGACAAATGTCCATCAGTAAGAGACATATGCTGCAGTTGTGAATGAAGCAATTTAGTAAACATGAATCCATTTTGCTTGATGTCACGCCAAACTGATTAAATCCCACCCTCAACATAATTTACTGAATCTGTCTGAGTTTACAAAGCAGAATTCAACAAAAATAGGCTATAGATTACTATTATTAAAATATATCAATATGTCAGTGACTGTATCATTTTCCTGCATGCCCAACTGAACGTTTGATAGCTAGCTATGAGCCGAGATCACTCAGTACTGAGAGCTGCAGGCATATATGACAATGTACACCAGAGGGCGATAGTGAGCAACAAAAAGAGCATAATGAATGAGTCAATAGGATTTTTCACATCACCAACACTAGAAGAGATCATATTGCTCTCCCACAGTGCAACAATTCTGTCACTGCAAGGACGGCCGTCTCTGTCGAGTGACCCACCCTGAACCCAGGCTGGTTGGGGTCCACGAGGTTGTTCCGGTGGAGGTATAAAGAAAGTTGGTTAAAGACAGCACGTTCGAAAGTTTTGGATAGAAAGGGTAGAAGGGAAACCGGTCTGTAGTTTTTGACTTCAGAGGGGTTAAGGGAGAAGGGGGATGGCTCTAGCAGTCTTGAAGGCAGATGGAAAGCATCCTGCCTGGAGGGAGGTGTGGATAAGGTGGGTTAGAAAGGGAAGGAGTTCAGGCGCTATAGACTGAAGAAGAGAGGAGGGGACCAGGTCAAGGGAGCATGTGGTGGGGCAACTGGATGTGATGAGGTTTAGGACCTTGTCAGGGGAGAGGGGAGCAAGGTGGGATAGGGTGGGATGTGGAGAGGTCAGGGAGGGTGCAGAGGGTGGGATAGTGCAAGCAGCACTATCCGGGTGGCGAGAAAAGGAGGATCTGATGTCGTTTACCTTCTTGTCAAAGAAGTTAGCGAAGTCATCAGGGAGAAGGGAGGAAGTAGGAGGAGGTGGTGGGGGTTGAAGAAGTGTAAAGAAGGTTTCAAAGAGTTTCTTAGGATTAGAGGCAGAAGATAGGCTTTTACAGCGACAGATGGCTGCCTTAGCAGCAGAAAGGGAGGAGGAGAAAGTGGAAAGAAGAGATTGGAAGTTGAGAAGGTCCTCTGGGAGTTTGCCTTTTCTCCATTTGCGCTCTGAAACTCTTAGGCTTCGTCTGTCAGTACGTACTGAGTCGGTCAGCCAAGGGGCAGGTGGAGTTCGGCATGCAGGCTTTGAGGTAAGGGGACAGAGATTCTCCAGAGAAGAGGAGAGGGTAGAGAGAAGAAGATCAGTAGCAGTGTCATGGGGTAGGAGAGAGAAAGATTCAGGTGTAGGGAGGATAGAGGTAACAGAGGAAGAAAGATCAGTGGCGGAGAGAGAGCGGAGGTGTCTACGGGTGGAAACCATGTGGGTAGGTGAAGGGGCTGAGGGGGGTGAAGAGAGGGAGAGAGAGTAGTACATGAAATAGTGGTCAGAGAGCTGGAGGGGAGTAATAGAGAGATTGGAAATAGGACAGTGTCTAGTAAAGATAAGGTCCAGCTGGTTGCCGGCCTTGAGGGTAGGAGGAGAGGGTGAGAGAGAGAAGAGGATCTAGCTTGTTAGTGTGGATGTTGAAGTCACCAAGAAGGATAAGTGCAGAGTCATCAAGAGGAAAGTGCAAGACAAGTGTGTCAAGCTCCTCCAGAAACTCACCAAGGCGGCCTGGTGGGCAGTACACAACAACGATGGTGAGTTTGACTGGATAAGAGACAGTAACAGCATGAAATTCAAAAGAGGGCGGAAAAAATGTGGAATAGAAACAAGAGAGTATTTCCATTTCAGGAAGATTAGAAGGCCAGTACCACCATCCCACCTCCCAGCTCTGGGAGCGTGAGAAAAAGAGTACACATTAGACAGAGCTGCAGGTGTGGTAGTGTTTTCTGGCATGATCCAGGTCTCAGTTAGAGCAAGAAAGTTGAGAGAGCAAGGATGCGTAGCCTGAGATAAACTCAGCTTTCGGCACTGCAGACTGGCAATTCCAGAGCCCTCCCATCACCATTTGCTCAACGTGAGTGCAGAGAGTGGGATAGATGGGATTGGTAGGGTCACAGTGCCTAGGAGGGACCCAACGTCTATGCCAGCCCCAGGAAGAGGAAAGGACAGGAATGCGAAGGAAACACATAGTCTATACTAGGTACATAAAACATAGATGACTGACCGGATCTAAAAAGAGCAATCCTTGCTTGACGAAGTCTTGGCTTGAAAAAGTCGTGCTTGCCTTTGTTCACTCTAGCCTTTGTTCAACCTAGGCCTGTTTGCCCTCAGCTTGTTTGCCTGACGCTTCCAAGTAGCAGCAGTGATTTAAAGAACACTGATTGCTAATTGTCTGCCAGGAGTGCAGGTCACACCCTGGCCACTTAACACACAATTGGCCAAAAAGGTACACTGAAAATAGGCCTATTGCCCAGAAACTGATCACTTATGTAAAACTCTATCAAACCTCACACAATACTATTAAAACTGCAAAAAGCAAGTTACCAAAGAATATATGTATACGCTTAAACGGATAACTAAGTCCAAACAGCTAGGCAACATGAAATATTTAAGGACACACTAGGTGAAAAAGATAACCCAGCCACTGAGGATGCACAAGCTAGTGCATCCTTAGTGCCGGTCCCAAGCCCGGACAAATGGGGAGGGTTGCGTCAGGAAGGGCATCCGGCGTAAAATCTTTGCCAAATCAAATATGCGGATCATAAATAAGACTTACATACCGGATCGGTCGAGGCCCGGGTTACCAATGACCGCCACCAGTACTGTTAACCAGCAGGGTGTCGGTGGAAACTATGCTACTGTTGGGCGAAGGAGAAGGAGAGGGGGAAAGCATGTCCAGAGGCAGCTAGAGAGGAGGAAGGGTACGCATGTGGAGGTGAGAGTTGGAACTTTGAATGTTGGCACTATGACTGGTAAAGGGAGAGAGCTGGCTGACATGATGGAAAGAAGAAAGGTAGGCATACTATGTGTGCAAGAGACCAGATGGAAGGGGAGTAAGGCCAGGAGTATCGGAGGTGGGTTCAAACTCTTCTACCATGGTGTGAATGGGAGGAGTAATGGGGTAGGGGTAATTCTGAAGGAAGAGTATGTCAAGAGCGTGCTGGAGGTGAAGAGAGTGTCAGACAGAGTGATGAGTATGAAGCTGGAAATTGAAGGTTTATTGCTCAATGTTATCAGCGCATATGCCCCGCAAGTTGGGTGTGAGATGGATGAAAAAGAAGAATTCTGGAGTGAGTTGGACGACATGGTGGAGAGGGTACCCAAGGAGGAGAGAGTGGTGATTGGAGCGGACTTCAATGGACATGTTGGTGAAGGGAACAGAGGTGATGAGGAGGTGATGGGAAGGTATGGAGTCAAGCAGAGAAATGTGGAAGGACAGATGGTGGTTGATTTTGCGAAAAGGATGGAAATGGCTGTGGTGAATACATATTTCAAGAAGAGGGAGGAACACAGGGTGATGTACAAGAGTGGAGGAAAGTGCTCACAGGTGGACTATATCTTATGTAGAAGGCGCCATCTAAAAGGGATTGGAGACTGCAAGGTGGTGACAGGGGAGAACGTAGCTAGGCAGCATCGGATGGTGGTCTGTAGGATGACTTTGGAGACCAAGAAGAGGAAGCGAGTGAAGACACAGCCAAAGATCAAATGGTGGAAGTTGAAGAAGGAAGACTGTTGTGTGGAGTTCAGGCAGGAGTTAAGACAGGCACTGGGTGGTAGTGAAGAGTTGCCAGATGGCTGGACAACCACTGCAGAAATAGTGAGGGAGACAGCTAGGAAGGTACTTGGTGTGTCATCAGGACAGGGAAAGGAAGACAAGGAGACTTGGTGGTGGAATGAGGAAGTACAGCAAATTATACAGAGGAAAAGGTTGGCAAAGAAGAAGTGGGATAGTAAGAGCGATGAATAAAGTAGACAGGAGTACAAGGAGATGCAGAGTAAAGCAAAGAGAGAGGTGGCAAAGGCAAAGGAAAAGGCGTATGGTGAGTTGTATGACAGATTAGACACTAAGGAAGGAGAAAAGGACTTGTACCGATTGGCTAGACAGAGGGACCAAGCTGCAAAGGATGTGCAGCAAGTTAGGGCGATCAAGGATAGAGATGGAAATGTGCTGACAAGTGAGGAGAGTGTGCTAAGAAGGTGGAAGGAATACTTTGAGGGGCTGATGAATGAAGAAATGAGAGAGAGAGAAGGTTGGATGATGTAGGGATAGTGAATCAGGAAGTTCAGCGGATTAGCAAGGAGGAAGTGAGGGCAGCTATGAAGAGGATGAAGAGTGGAAAGGCAGTTGGTCCTGATGACATACCTGTGGAGGCATGGAGATGTTTAGGAGAGACGGCAGTGGAGTTTTTAACTAGATTGTTTAACACAATCCTGGAAAGTGAGAGGATGCCTGAGGAATGGAGAAGAAGCATACTGGTACCGATTTTCAAGAACAAGGGCGATGTGCAGAACTGTAACAACTACAGAGGTATAAAGTTGATCAGCCACAGCATGAAGATATGGGAAAGAGTAATAGAAGCTAGGTTAAGAGGAGAGGTGATGATCAGCGAGCAGCAGTTTGGGTTCATGCCACGAAAGAGCACCACAGATGCGATGTTTGCTTTGAGAATGTTGATTGAGAAGTATAGAGAAGGCCAGAAAGAGTTGCATTGTGTCTTTGTAGATTTAGAGAAAGCTTATGACAGAGTGCCGAGAGAGGAGGTGTGGTATTGTATGAGGAAGTCAGGAGTTGCAGAGAAGTATGTAGGAGTGGTGCAGGATACGTATGAGGGAAGTGTGACAATGGTGAGGTGTGCAGTTGGAATGACAGATGGGTTCAAGGTGGAGGTGGGATTACATCAAGGATCGGCTCTGAGCCCTTTCTTGTTTGCAATGGTGATGGACAGGTTGACGGACAAGATCAGGCAGGAGTCTCCATGGACAATGATGTTCGTGGATGAAATTGTGATCTGTAGCGAGAGTAGGGTGCAGGTTGAGGAGAGCCTGGAGAGGTGGAGGTATGCACTGTAGAGAAGAGGAATGAAAATCAGTGGGAGCAAGACGGAATACCTATGCGTGAATGAGAGAGAGGACAGTGGAATGGTCAGGATGCAAGGAGCGGCGGTGACAAAGGCATTTGAGTTTAAATACTTGGGGTCAACTTTCCAAAGTAACGGGGAGTGCAGTAGAGAGGTGAAAAAGAAAGTGCAGGCAGGTTGGAGTGGGTGGAGAAGTGTGTCAGGAGTGATTTGCGACAGAAGGGTACCAGCAAGAGTTAAAGGGAAAGTTTACAAGATGGTTGTGAGACCAGCTATGTTATATGGTTTGGAGACAGTGGCACTGACGAAAAGACAGGAGGCAGAGCTGGAGGTGGCAGAGTTGAAGATGCTAAGATTTTCACTGGGAGTAACGAAGAAGGACAGGATTAGGAACGATTATATTAGAGGGACCGCTCAGGTTGGATGGTTTGGAGACAAAGCAAGAGAGGCAAGATTGAGATGGCTTGGACATGTGTGGAGGAGAGATGCTGAGTATATTGGGAGAAGGATGCTGAATATGGAGCTGCCAGGGAAGAGGAGAAGAGGAAGGCCAAAGAGGAGGTTTATGGATGTGGTGAGGGAAGACATGCAGGTGGCTGGTGTGACAGAGGAAGACGCAGAAGACAGGAAGAAATGGAAACAGATGATCCGCTGTGGCGACCCCTAACGGGAGCAGCTGAAAGTAGTAGTGGTAGTAGTCGACACTAGGTGAAAAACAGCTACAGCTAGAATAAATAAATAAGACAAGTAAATAGAATAAGACAGCTACAGCTAGAATAAGATCCCACTCGTTCCCACTAGGAACCAGCAGCAGATGTATAGAGAAAAGGACTAATATTCAAGCAGCTGTAATAAGACTAATAGCAACTTGTTAAGCAAGAAAGATGATACTTACTCTATTCTAGATGAACCAGCAATTCAGAATCACTCCAGAAGTTAAAATGCAAACTGGATTGAAACTGAATCAGACCAGACTTATAAATTCCTGTGATGTTCTGGCCACACCCTGGCCGCTTAACACCAAATTGGCCAAAGAGGTACACAAAATAGGCCTATTGCCCAGAAACTGGTCACTTATGCAAAACTCTATCAAACCTCACACAACACTAATTAGACCGCGTTGAGAATTGGATTGGCCTCTCAGGCACTGCCCTATCGTGGTTCTACACATACTGGCATAAGCTATTTTGTTAGTCTTTCTGACCATGTCTCAGACAAACATGTAATTTTCTCAGGTATTCCACAGGGTTCCATTCTTGGTCATTTATTGTTCTGCCTGTACATGCTGCCACTTGGGAAAATTAACTGTGATCATGAAGGGAATTTCTTTTTATGCTGATGATATGCAGTTATATTTATCTGTAGCGCCAGATAACCCCAATGCTCTCAATCCCTTGATGAATTGTATGTCTAGTATTAAACAACGGATGAGTGAAAACTTTCTCAAATCGAACGAAGACAAGATAGAAATTCTCATTATAGATACTAATGCAGAGAGAGATGATATCAAATAGAATGGGAAGTCTGGCTGTACCGAATAAGACTGTAGTAAAAAAACTGGGTGTCATCATTGACTCCAAGTTGGATTTTAAATCACATATCAACAACGTTACAAAGAGTGCCTTTTTTCACCTAAAAAATATTGCTAGAATTAGACCCTACCTCTTCCTGGAAGATGCCAAAAAGGTGACGCATGCTTTTATCTCTTCGCGTCTAGATTATTGCAATGCATTTCTTACTGGTTTACCCCCCCAAAAAAGCATCGATAGGCTGCAACTATTACAGAATGCGACAGCAAGGGTCATAACAAACCAGGATGAGAGATCACATTACCCCAGTTTTAGCGTCTTTACACAGGCTTCCTGTAGCATTGAGGATTGATTTTAAAATTATTTTACTAGTGTTTAAAGCTCTACATCAGGGGTCGGGAACCTTTTTGACTGGGAGAGCCATAAAAGCCAAATATTTCTAAATATATTTCATTGAGAGCCATATAGTATTTTTAACGTATAATAAATTAAATATGTCTTACTTTTAATGCGACTTCTGGTGCTGCATGGTTTTGCTGATGGCCTTGTAGTCTGGTTCATACGTGGTGAGGTTGAGCTTCATGCAGGCGTTGAGGCTTCCATCAGTTAAACGTGAGCGTAGGTTGGTCTTAATGTTCCTCATATGCGAGAAAGACTGTTCACATGCATCTGTAGAGCCAAACATGGTCTATACGGCAATACTCACACGCTGCATTGTGTGGTATGTCACAGGAAGCTCGTTCCAAGTTTTAAGAATCAGCTGGTCTTCAGGTTGAAGATTTTTAATTTCTGTCCACTTGTGTTCCCTCGCCAGCTCTGCTCGCTGTCGCGCAAGACTTTCCAACTCTCCATTAAGTGACTTGAACTTACTCATCCACATGTCTGATGCCTTCAGGTCAGCAACTTCCAGCTCAAAGTCTCCGATAGAGACCCCGGGGATGCATGTCAGGTCGATTTTGTCCACTGCACACTCATGTGGATGAGTGATGAACTTGAAAAGACCAGTGCGCGCACGAAATTCTCCAAAACGTGCTTTGAATGACTGCAGGAGATTGAACGTAAAGCCAGCTAGCTGCTGGAGATCCAGATGTTGAGTGGAGTCACTTGCTAAGCATGCATCTCTAAATTGTTGCAGTCTTTCAAAGTGCAGAAGACGACCTGTTTCAATGTCCCTGAGAAAGACTTCCAGCTTGCTTTCAAATGCAAACACTGCTTGTTGAAGGGATGAGATTGTTTTCCAATACCTTGCATTTTCACATTGAGCTGGTTCAGATGGCCAGTTATGTCCACGAGATAGTGAAACTGCAGGAGCCAGTCAGCGTTGTCTAGCTCAGGATGCTTGACGCCTTTCATTTCAAGAAAAGTCCGGATTTCACTCAGGCAAGCTGCAAAATGGCTGAGCACCTTCCCCCTTGACAACCAACGCACGTTGCTGTGTAAAAGCAGACTGGGATAATGATTCCCAACTTCTTCTAACAGAGCTTTAAACTGGCGATCATTTAAAGCTCGGGCAACAATAAAGTTGACCACTCGAATGACCAGAGACATCACCTCGCCAAGCTCCTGGCCACACGTCTGAGCGCAAAGCGCCTCCTGGTGCAGGATGCAATGAAAACTTAGGATGGCTCTCTTTTCATGTTCACGGAGAAGCGCTACAAATCCTTTGTTCTTCCCCAACATACAGGGTGCACCATCAGTACAGACAGAAATAAGTTTATCCATCGGTAGTTTTTTTTCTTTAGCAAACTCCATGAAAGACATGAATAAATCCTCTCCTCTTGTTGTCCCTTTCATTGGCAAAACAGCCAAGCTTTCCTCACGCAGTGTGTCACCTGCAGCATACCTGGCAATGATACTGCACTGAGATAGATGGCTAACGTCTGTTGACTCATCTAACGCGAGAGAAAAGTATGTCCCGGCATTTATGTCCTTAATTTGTGTTTCCTCGACTTGATTTGCCATCATGATGCTACGATCGTGCACAGTTCTTGCTGACAGGGGCATGTATTTTATTCGTTTGATTATCTTGTCTTTATTTGGGAAGTCATCAAACAGTTCATTGGCCACATCAAGCATGAATGTTTTGGCATACTCGCCATCTGTGAATGACTTTCCATTCCTTACTATTGCCAAAGCCCCCGCAAAGCTAGCGGAATTCCCGTCACCTTGCTTGGTCCACACACGTAGTTGCTGCTGACTCGTCTGCACTCTCCGCTGTAGCTCCTCGCATGCCCTTTTCCTGCTGTCCCCCGCTGGATATTTCGATGCAAATGAAGCATGGTGCGTATCGAAGTGCCGCTTTATATTTGACCGTTTCATCGATGCAATTTTATCATTGCATATTAGACATACCGCAGATCCTGCTCTCTCCACAAATGCAAATTCCTCTGTCCACGCAGCCTGGAATGCACGGTAATCATCGTCTTTTTTTCTTTTCGCCATCTTTTCCGTTACAAGGGTTGAAGCGGATAAACTAGTTGGCTATCTGATAAAATTGATTTCTTCACCTTTACAATGACCCGGACATGCTCGCGAGCCATTGGTTCCCGACCCGACCCACGGGTGACCCGTGACCCGTGAAATTTATCTTCAAAACTAATTTCTGTTTACTTTAAAATGACACAGTATTATTAAGAAATATCACAAGTATTTTAAAATCAGTTCCAAACTGATTTTTTTGAAAAAAAAATTTTTTTCAACTCAAAATTGTCTGGGGGCCATATGCCGTCACCGGAAGAGCCATATATGGCTCGCGAGCCATAGGTTCCCGACCGCTGCTCTACATGGTTTAGCACCCTCATACTTATCTGACTGCTTATCTCATTATGTTCCAAGCCGCTCTCTTAGATCCTCTAGTGCTGGCCTGCTCAATGTCCCTAGAATGAACCCCAAAAAGTATGGCAAAGCAGCATTTTGTTTTTATGCACTGATGGCTTGGAATAGATTCCCCCAACAAATAAGAGAAGCAACGTCCATTTTTATGGTCTTGCTTTTAGTTAATTCCACTTTATATTTCTTTTTATTCTTATTTTTTATCTTGTACTGTGGTTTTATTTCTTGCCTTTTTATGTTTTTTGCATAGGTCTGTATTTTATTATTTTTTAACTTACTTTATCTGTATTGTTGTTGAGTTTTATTGTTTCTCCTGTTTTTAATGTAAAGCACTTGGAGCTGCATTTTATGTATGAAAGGTGCTATACAAATAAAGTGTATTATAATTATCATTATCATTATTATTATTATTATTAAGAAATCATGCGTGACAGAGGAAAAAAATAAACAAGTAAACCAAATGAATGAACGGACAGATGGAGACTGCTCCATAGCCCCTCCCTTATCGTTCCAGTCGTGAGGGACAACTATAGTGTTGCAAGGTGGAGATCATTCCTCAGCCCACTTTTCCAAAAAGGGTAAATACTTTGAAATATTATCAGAAAAGCTATTTGCTATTAGAAGCAAATACACAAATACGCTACAGATTGTGTCTTGATGTGTGCTCAGTAATCCAGGTAAGAAAATCAAAGAAAGTTGAATCAGTTCATCTGGATACAATGTTTATTATATTTATCATAAACATTGTTTCCAGATGAACTGATTCAACTTTTTTTGACGCTATAGTTTCCCCCTGCTATGTAAAGTTATTTGCAACCCTCTACTAAAATAGCCATTTTTCAGTTTTCGTCAACTCCTGAGCACCCTCTGAAGAAAAATTGAATTGCTAAGAGCAATGGTAGAGCTCTGTTTTTATTGTTTCTTCATGGGAGTCATCATAAGGAGCCTTGGTGAATCACTAAGCTCCTCGCTGAGACCAATTCACCTTAGGCCACCTCACCAGGGGCACAACGCTCCCATCAAGATGTTGTTCAAATGATGACTTTTATTTCCAAATTAGAAATGACTTTACAAAAAAAAGGGGCTTTTTTTTGTGAAGTCATTTCTAATTTGAATCTGTGTGGGATAGTTATCTAACTTGAGATCTTGTATACAAAATTTTTTTCACAGTATGAGGAATGTAAAATCACTATTGGGTAATAAAAAACAACAAATATTTAGCACTGCAAAATAAAGTTTCTACAACTAATAATTTTAATAAATGAGGCTTGTGATTAGTGTGACTAAATGATGTATCAACACTGTTGCCTATAAACCATTTTGAAAAAGTGCTAATTCTTATTTCACAAAGACAAACAGTCTTGAGCTTTGTAAATTAAATCTAAGACATTCGTTGCACATGAAACACTAAACACGTTACATGAAGTTGGCGATAGTGACTGGCTGGCTGAGTGTGAAATGTTGGACAGAAACCTTCTCATCATGAACATGACGATATTGGTTTTTGACAAGGCTCTTTCCATGTCTTACAGTGGGAGGTGAGAAGTGTGTGAGGGGTGTCAGTCCATCCATGCTGCTGCTTTGGAACTGTGTGTGTGTGTGTGTGTGTGTGTGTGTGTGTGTGTGTGTGTGTGTGTGTGTGTGTGTGTGTGTGTGTGTGTGTGGGTAGCAGTACCTGCTGCTGCTCAGCCATGGAGTGGATCGAGCTGAAGGAGGGATGAGTGTGTGCGTGTTGGCTGGTCATGGCTGGCTCAGCGGGGGAGAAGCCCTGGGCAACTGAGGAAGAGGAGGAGGAGGAGGTGGGAGGACATCCTGAGCTACTTCCACCTGAGGAAAAATAGGGAGAGGGGCGTTATGAGGCTATGTTGCCAGAGGGAAAAATAAACACGCCTATGTCAAAAACGAATTTGCTTCAGCATGATGTGCTCATCTTAGCCTCCTTATGCCATGTGAGTTGAAACTGTTGAGACTGTTGACTGAGGTCACTGGAGTAAACTGAGATCTCGAACCCTGAGCCACTAAAGAAGAATGACTGACAGCTCTACTCAGGTACAATGCAAATACAGGGTGACAAAAACACAGTGTGACTCCACCACATGGTTCTGCACAACATGAATGAATGTTGTTCCTTCATGTTCCACCAACACACAGAGCAACAGAGGTACACAGACGTAAACTTACAATAAACTTACAATATTGATATCATATTAAAATAGTTCCACCAACACAGAGAGCAACAGAGGTACACAGAAGTATGCTGCAACACATTATAGTCACAGCCATATAAACATGAAATAATTCAACGGTTTACCAAACACCATTGAGAAGACTTATACAGGTAACAGGTTACATTTATTTAACTCCTACAGAGGCTGACTTATTCATACTGACACATATTAAAGGAAGAACAGTAAGTCTGATATTCTTTGTTTTTGGAAAGGCTTTAATGACCCAGCTGCACACAGAGATATTTAGGATCAAATTCAGGGAAGCCAGGCTTACTTCTGTATGATTTTATTCAGAATACTGTTACTGTTACCGACTGCACAATCTGAAATTTGCACAACTTCACCATTTACAACACCATTGCATATGTCACCTTACAGACATCCTATACTGTAGCACACTGTCCAGACAAGTACATCCACAGTCTTCACTCACTGTTTCTGTACATGTATCTTGTTCTTTGCACTTTGATATCTAGTGTTGAGCTAGCACCACAAGCATTCCATGGTGAGAATAATGAGGGTAAACCTGCTATGACATATGACAAACTTGAAACTCTTCCTCCTACTTACTTAAAAAAAAATCTATAAATGTATTTCTAGTTTTTCCCCTTATCCCACCCGATTAACCCAATGGCATATGGCCGGAACGCTTGTCGAATATCTCCTCTGGCTCACGTTTCCACAGGAAGGAGATAGTAGTAACACCAGCTTCCTTCAAGCTCATGTCGCTGCTCTTGCTGTTTTACACGCTGAAGCCTCGCATAGATTTCATTACCTTGAGGCCGCGAAGGAGACGTAGGGAGAATGCGTTCGGTTGCTTGGCTGCAGGCGCCCGGATGAGCCAGAGGGGTCGCTGGAGAATGATGAGTCTCCGAACACTACACCGATCTACACCCACTATCCCTCGGGTAAGGGTGGCCTAATGAATGCCTTACCCAGTGGATGCTCTGGCCGTGACCGGTTACGGCGAATCTGGGATACGAACCTCCCAGCCACATGACGAGCGGATTGCAAGAACGGCGGTTTATTCCGCTCGGACATCAGAGCGGCCGAAACTCTTTCTGCTTCATTTTGTTGACGAAGAATGACTGCAACTGTAATTAAGAAGTCAACAGTGCAAGCAATATTTTTAACATCAGCACATTGTTCAAGCAGCCTACCCACCCTGTCAAAATACCCCCCCTCCACGGTATTTTTGAAAACGGGGATTTTCTTCCCATGTTTAAAAAAAAATCCCGTCCACACAAGCAGTTTAAAAAAAAACCCCGTCCCAATGAAAACGAAAATGAATGCTGTCAAGAGCATGCGAAACCAACAAGCCATGTTAGCCAATCAGAATCCTGGAAAAAAAAACAAACGACAAACCAGAAACTCGGTTTTTCCTGTCTACATGTCAACACTGAAAACAGTTTGTGAACATCTTCACCTTGGGAGGAGTGACCGAGAAGGTCAATTCTCAGTGACCCAGAAGGCAGTCTGCATGTGGACGAAAGACCAAAACCAAACACAAAGCTACGTTTTTAGGAATACCTGCATGTGTGGACAAGGCCTGAGACAGTGTGACGTGTTGAATGTTGTGGAAAGGTTTTGTGTAGATTATGTTAGTGTTGTTAGCAGGACTGTATGTTTTAATGTTTGAGTGACTGTAGGAATTAAAGTGAATTTGTGTTTTGAGTTATATTATTTTGGTACATATTAATATTTTGAGTTAAAAAAAATTTGTTTATATAGAATATATGCTAAATTATGTTGAATTCATGTGCGCTTATTTTCCTTTTCAATTTGTGCAACGTTTTGGTATTGAATTTAACATGCACTTTAATAAGAGCTGAGAGATGACGTGACTGGGAAGCTCTGGCCTGAGCAAGATGCTAACTTTGGTCATCTCTCTATCAGTCCACAGAAACTGTGTTGGCTGCACAGGGCTTCCTAGCCTGTGTGACCCCTGCTGCTGGCCCAGATGTCTCCTAGATCTGCTGCTGATAACATGTGCCTCCATGTGCCTCAAAGGTGACACAAAAGACAGGACCTTGGCCCAAATCCTGTCAATTGCATTTGAATGGGTATAACTTCAAAAGCTGCAACCTGTGAAGTTATGTGAGCCTTCCCTCAACACACCAACAGCCGAATCTCTCACACCAACACTGTCCTTATGAAGCAGTTTTGTACATAATGGTCTGACACAACATACAAAGACAGCAGAGAAAGGCGAGCACAAGAGAGGGGAGTAGATAGACAGACAATACAGACTCTTCTGGGATGACGATAGAAAGAGGGAGAGAGGAAGAGACAGAAGTGAGTTCAGACTCCAATGTACTATCAATGTACTATCACTTTTTCACTTACTTGATCTGTGTCGTTTAAAGATATGGAGTAAATACTTGAACATTGTGTGCATGTGTGTGCGAGTGTGTCAACATCTGCATTTTTGCTGATGCTGATTTTCATAAATAATTGGCTTATAAGTAACATTAGTGCAGTTGTCTGATTAGCGTTGTTCACTATAAGCTATTAAAGTTAACCTTGTTGCACAACATGTAGACTTTATTGACACTAATGATGATTCATTTTGTTCCTGTGTCATTTGAGCTGTGAAATAATTCAAATTTCCAGGGTACAACTTAACATTAACCTTTATATTACCACTAGCATTGGCCAAGGATCAGTAGCCTACTAGCCTAAATAAAGTAACGGGTTGCTTGCTCCCTATTTAGCTTTGCTGACAGGTTATTTCCCCTGTCAACACACCTGTCTTATTTTTCAGTAGAAATATTTTGTGCAAGTAGTATGTAAAGTTTAACAGTTTTAGTGACATTTGATATAAAATAAATATTCAGTAACATTATTTGGGGTTTTGATATTAGCTTAATGCTGTCTTTAGATCATAATGTAATGACTTGTTGAGGGAAGGTTAAAGGGAGGCAATGTTCTAAAGATAAACCTATATTTGGTAGTAGGAAGGCTATTACTGAGACAGACAGAGAGACAGACAGTCAGTCAGACAGAGAGAGCAAGCGAGTGACGTAGTTTAGTTTTGATGAGATTGTGTTTTAATTGTGACCTTATTGTGACCACTGTTGGGATAAATAGTTAGAGAGGCCATGCCAAAGAATGCAAGAGGAGAGGCGGTGCACAAAGAATAAAGACAGGACAGCAATGAGAGGGATGGAGAAATTAAATAAATGCAGCAAAGTGTGTGTTTCTCTGAAGCAAAGATAGAAATCCATGTAATTGAGAATTTGTAACTTCAGATCTGAAACTGATTAATGTGGTATAGCTTAAGTTCTTACGAAAGTAGGTGGTGCCATGAAATTTACAAGAGCATAATTATATCGTAGTCATCTATCACTACAGCTGCATATTAACAACTTTTTTCTTCCATATTTCCCATTCAGTCAACTTGGGGGCTGCGCAAAAGTCTTATAATGGCAGGAAAAACATTGTTTTTTTTGTGTCCATGTGTGCATGTATTTCCCTTCTCCCAGCAGGCAAACAAAAGTTTTGTTGCCAAGTCCGCATACCGGATAAGAGAAGATATGTACACCTGGCGGAGAGCTGAATTCTACTAAGTGCATTCCTCTAGTTCATAATGTGATAATACGCAAACACATTGTAAAAAAAAAAAACAAAAAAAAAACAGGTCAACTCTATTGATACCATTTCATTTGTTTGTTTTCGTTTATCCTCTTTGCTTTGACCAAGTAGATTTATCTTGTTTTCCTCTCTGGTTCCAAACCTCCAAAAGTTGCAATTCTGTCAACTTTGGGAACAAGTGAAGCAGTAATGCTGCCAGCTGTTTACACAGGCCAGGTCGCTGTACTGAGTTGAGAGCAATCAAAGTGCAACCTTTCCATAAAAAACAATACAAAAACACTGGAAGAGCTTTCTTACAGGTATCTGTAGTACATATGTGCATCATGATTTGGACCAGGAAATACTTTGCAGGTATGACACTGTGTTCCTGTAGTATTTTGACAGTCTTTGTTCTTGACAGTGTGTTTTAAGTATACTATGCTTTTCATTGGTATAAAAAGATTATTTTGTAAATAAAAATAGGGACACTGAAAAGTTTCCTAAATTAAAGCTGTACAGCATCAAGTTTCATACCCTTTGCATATGAAATTCATAAGGTGTGAAATGGCTGCATGCATCACTTGTAAATTTGTGATTTTAAATATTATCACACTTTAGTACCATTTAATGACACTTTGGTAAAAAGGTATTGTACATGCCGAGCCTTTCTAGTGTTACGGTGGTCTGTAAAATGGTAAGCATTCAAATTAATTCAAATGCTTTCAACTGGGAACCTCATACAAAGCAGGCGTCAGCGCAATTGTGTTGTTTTTTTTTTGACAGGAGGGGAGACAAAATTCTCCCCATACATTTAATTTACAATGCTTGCAGCCTGGGAGGACTTCTGCCCTACAGACCATGCAAACTCATTAAATGACTAAATCTTAATGATTTCTGTTATGAATCAGCAATAAATCTGTAATTATATTTGCCGTTTGTATAGTCTATGCAAATGGTTGCCAGCAGCTGGTCTGCAGCCCGACACCGCTCTGCAGAACAGTGGCTATCAGGCCACGGTTTGAACGGCACATTTTCACTTTGAAAACAAAAACAAGCAAAAAACACACTGCATTAGATGTTGAGTTTTTCTCACATATTAAATATAGCTTGTGCACATAAAAGTACTACAGATTCCAAATCCAAATGATAATGAAATGTATTAAATGTAATGTGGGGAGGAGTGTTGAGGGTGTCTGGCTGGGAGAGCTGGTGCTGAATAGGCTGGGAGAGCTTGGTCTGCTTGGTCCGGTGGCCCTGGGGACCACAGCGCCTGCCTGGAGCTGCACCCGAGGAGGAAACGCCGATGGCGGTCTGACAGGACGTGGAAGTGGGGCGGGCTAAGCTAACTGCTAGCTCATGCAGAACAGCGGTTCCGACATTCATCCTGGCTGGCGTTTGTTCCCTTGGACAGTGATTTTTTTGTTTAGTTTGGATATATGTGTTAGTTTGGATATGTGTGTCCTTGTGGTTTTTGGATGTGTTTTTGTCTTTGTGATGTACTGCTGTGGGCTGGGGGAAACGGCATTTCGTTTCATTGCATGTATGCAAGTGCATGAAGTGAAATGACAGTGTTCCTGATTCCTGATGTATTAATATGGAATTAGAATACTGACAGTCTATCTCAAATTAATCACACATTTTACCTTCACAAAGTGAAGAAAATGAACTCCTGACTTGTTCATAGGATATATAGTTGTTGATAGGATATATAATATATTACATGTTATTCAACAAGTTTGGACAACGCACCTTCACTTATTATGTTTTCACACTGCCTCAGATCTGAAGTTTTCTCACATATTCAACATAGATTCTACATGTAACGGTGCTACAGATTACAACTGGATAATATGTACATTTTGTGTTAATTTGTGACTGACAGCAAACCAATGATTTTGACTGACAGCTGCAGCTGTGTCAACACTGACACTCAGCATTAGTAGTACTGACTGGTTCTTATACACACGTTTTGGCTACTGAGGTGAAAAATAAAATTTGGTTTGTCATTTGTTAATTTAAATTCATTTTATTGTGTATAGAAACTTATACAAAAGAAAAAATTAAAAGTATATCATTCAAATAAAATAATTTCTCATTCATGCAGCTAAAAGCTAAACTAAGGACCTTATGTGCTAAAAGCTTTCCAATAAAATGTTGTTGTTATAAACAGCATTGTAGAGCTGCTTAAATATCACTCTGCAGCAGGCCAGAGGAGCTAGTTACAGTCACTGACAGACTGGCATCGTTTGCAACACATACCGGCCCTATTTCCAAACTCAACACCAGCCCACGTTATTAACATGAAAAACTGAAAGCTGGAGATAAATACTATAGACTATCTACAATGCAGAAATTCGGGAACACACACAACCAACATACTAAATAACTAGTGACTTTTATGTTGACGACAGTGAACATAATTGCAGACTGGCAGAGTGTTAAATGGGGGCTAAGACGTGATACATTCCACTAGTAAATTAAAGGCACATTTACCCCAAATACACAGGCTGGACCTTCAGCCAAAGTACATGACAGAACAGTTTCATCAAAACACAAATAGAGTACGACAGCCAAACTGTAGAGCACAAAAGCGTCACTAAAAAAAATCACTACACAAACACAGTATTGGCAATATAAAATGTTTTGTCAATAAGTTATTCCGAATATAAATCAGACAAAATAATTTATATTTATTCTTTTTTAGAGCAATGTAATCTAATTTGAGCAGTCAAAGTGGCACATGGTCGTTCGGCCCTTTTGGCATTCGCCCACCTTGCCAGATGATGGCCAGTCAATCACTGTTTCCACTGCATGCCAGTACCCAAACGAAACAGGTGAGGACCTCTTATCTAGGCCTACCCACACTCTAGTTAGCCTGTGGTTGTCAGGAGTTCATAAAGCAATGTGCCAATGAATTATTAAGACCAACTCTATTGCAAAAATATAAGGATCGCTCATCAAATTCCACTACAACATAAATGTTGCTTATTCAGTAGACTGCCATTTCACTGTGTGAACATGTCTAGGTGGTTATACAAGGCATTCTCTATGCTTCATATTTGGGGCACACAACTGTAGGGAATTCAGGGGGGCAGACCGGGAACCGCCGCAGCCCAGGACACGAACCCAGATCTCCCGCACCACGGGCGACAACGTTAACCAGTTGACTAAAGGGTCCGACCCGGTAGTCAAGGACTAGCGAGTCTATTTATCAGTGCATGTTACACTACCCACTCCTTCGGGAAGCGCATCCCCACACTTCAGCACACCAGCTCCCTCACGCATTTGGGCGCACGTGCTTCCGATGGTCTTACGGTCTCACCATCCAACAAATTCAGGGGGGCAGCCCAAGAACCGCCGCAGCCAGGACAGGCTCTCTCACACCACGGGCGACAATGTTAACCAGTCGACTAAAGGGTCCGACCCGTTAGCCAAGGGCTAGCAAGCCTATTTATCTGTGCACATTACACAACATTAGAGCAAGGTAATGTAAATTTGATGTCATTGTCTTTCTCCTGCCTGTGGTGAGAAACTGTAACAGGTAAGAATTCAAAATGTTTGACTCACAGCCCTAATTGAGTGCATGCTTCTAAGGTGTGTCCAGAATGTACATCCTGAACTTCTTGCACTGGTAAAGCAAACTAACATTAAATAGTATAAAATTGCTTCAAATATGGGGTAAGATATTTTCTCTGGATAAAGACACATTAATTGACATTCTTTCTGAACTGACATATAGGGTGGTTTGAGCATGAGTGCACTGCTGAAATACTGATGCAAATAAAGGACACAGCCGCTCTCTGCTGGAGAGGAGCCTTCAAATAGCTGCCCTCAGGCAACCTTGAGTAAACAGTGAATGGTAGCATTTGTATAGAAAGTGCTCTGCCAGACCAGATAGAAAGCCTATTTTGTTGTGAATGGGACCAAGTTCAATTTCCTTTAGCATCAGTGGCAAAAAAAAGAAGATGAAAAGTTAGTTTGTATCACAACAAAGACTGAACCCCATTTGAACCCCTCTTGAAGACATTTTTCAGGATACCACCAAAAAAGGGCTTAAGACATTATTGACCTGACAGGCCTACAAGAAAAATGACCAATTGAGAACTATATCCAAATCTATTATTGTGAGCAATCCAAACCATTTGGCAAGCTTACATTACATTCGTGTATGAAATGCTTACCATATGTAGTTAGACAGTAATCCAGCTACTGAGAATACACAAGCCAGTGCATTCTTAGTGCCGGTCCCAAGCCTGGACAAATGGGGAGGGTTGCATCAGGAAGGGCATCCGGCATAAAACCTTTGCCAAGTCAAGCTTATAAGGATCAAAAATCAGATTTCCATACCGGATCGGTCAAGGCCTGGGTTACCAATGACCACCACCAGTACTGTTGGCCAGCAGGGTGCCGGTGGAAACTGCTACTGTTGAGAAGAAGAGGAGGGGGAAGGCATGTCCAGAGGTAGTGGGATAAGAGGAAGGGTAAGAGTGTGGAGGTGAGAGTCAGAACTTTGAATGTTGGCACTATGACTGGTAAAGGAAGAGAGCTGGCTGATATGATGGACAGAAGGAAGGTAGATATACTGTGTGTGCAAGAAACCAGGTGGAAGGGGAGTAAGGCCAGGAGCATCAGAGGTGGGTACAAACTCTTCTCCCATGGTGTGGATGGGAGTACAAATGAGGTAGAGCTAATTCTGAAGGGAGAGTATGTCAAGAGTGCTGGAGGTGAAGAGAGTGTCAAACAGAATGATGAGTATGAAGCTGGAAATCAAAGGTGTGATGATGAATGTTATCAGTGCACATGCCCCACAAGTTGGGTGTGGGATGGAAGAGAATTCTGGAGTGAGTTGGATGAAGTAGCAGAGAGTGTACCCAAGGCGGAGAAAGTGGTGATTGGAGCGGACTTCAATGGGCATGTTGGTGAAGGGAAAGGTGATGAGGAGGTGATAGGTAGTTAAAGTGTCAAGGAGAGGAATGTGGAAGGAGAGATCAGGGTGGTCTTTGTGAAAAGATCGAAATGGCTGTGGTGAATACATATTTTAAGAAGATGGCGGAACATAGGCTGACTTATAAGAGTGGAGTAATATGCACACAGGTGGCACTTATGGCGCTTATGCAGGAGGCACAATCTGAAAGGGATTGGAGACTATGAGGTGGTGACAGGGGAGAATGTAGCTAGGTAGCATCAGATGGTGGTATGTAGGATGACTTTGGAGACCAAGAAGTGGAAGACAGCCAATGATGCAGTGTTGGAAGTTGAAGAAAGAAGACTTGTGTGGCATTCAGGGAGGAGTTAAGGCATGCACTGATGGCTGGGCAACCACTGCAGAAGTAGTGAGGGAGACAGCTATAGGAAGGTACTTGGTGTGTCATCTGGACAGAGGAAGGAAGACAAGGAGACTTGGTGGTGGAATGAGGAAGCACAGGAAAGTATACAGAGGAAGAGGTTGACAAAGAATAAGTGGGACAGTCAGAAAAATTAAGAAAGTAGACAGGAGGTGTGGTGTAAAGTGAAGAGAGAGGTGGCGAAAGCAAAAGAAAAGGCATATGGTGAGTTTTATGAGAAGTTAGACATTAAGGAAGGAGAAAAGGACTGTACCGATTGGCTGGACAGAGGGACCGAGCTGGAAAGGATTTGCAGCAGGTTAGGGTGATGAAGGATAGAGATGGAAATGTGCTGACAAGTGAGGAGAGAGTGTTGAGAAGGTGGAAGGAGTACTTTGAGGGGCTGATGAATGAAGAAAATGAGAGCAAGAGAAGGCTGGATGATGTGGGGACAATGAATCAGGAAGTGTGGTAGATGAGCAAGGAGGAAGTGAGGGCAGGCATGAACATGAAGAAGAATGGAAAGGCGGTCATACCTGTGGGGGCATGGAGATGATTAGGAGAGATAGCAGTGGTGTTTTTAACTAGATTGTAACACAATCTTGGAAAGTGAGAGGATGCCTGAGGAGTGGAGAAGCATACTGCTACCGATTTTCAAGAATAAGGGCAATGTGCAGAGCTGTAGCAACTACAGAGGTATAAAGTTGATCAGCCCCAGCATGCAGATATGGGAAAGAGGAGTGGAAGCTAGGTTAAGAGGAGAGATGACGATTAGAGGAGTTACATTGTGTCTTTGTGGATTTAGAAAAAGCATGTGACAGGGTGCCAAGAGAGGAGGTGTAGTATTGAATGAGGAAGTGGGGAGTGGCAGCAAAGTATGTAAGAATGGTGCAGGATATGTATAAGGATAGTGTGACAGTGGTGAGGTGTGCAGCTGGAATAACAGATGGGTTCAAGGTGGAGGTGGGATTACATCAAGGATTGGCTCTGAGCCCTTTCTAGTTTGCAATGGTGATGGACAGGTTGACGGACGAGATCAGGCAAGAGTTTATGTGGACTATGATGTTTGCGGATGACATTGTGATCTGTAGCGAGAGTAGGGTGCAGGTTGAGGAGAGCCTGGAGAGGTGGAGGTATGCACTGGAGAGAAGAGGAATGAAAGTCAGTAGGAGCAAGACAGAATACCTATGCGTGAATGAGAGGGAGGACAGTGGAATGGTGAGGATGCAAGTAGTAGACGTGACTAAGGTGGATGAGTTTAAATACTTCGGGTCAACTGTCCAAAGTAACGGGGAGTGCGGAAGAGAGGTGAAGAAGAGAGTGCAGGCAGGGTGGAGTTGGGTGGAGAAGAGTGTCAGGAGTGATTTGCGACAGAAGGGTACCAGCAAGAGTTAAAGGGAAGATTTACAAGATGGTAGTGAGACCAGCTATGTTATATGGTTTGGAGATGGTGGCACTGATGAAAAGGCAGGAGGTGGAGCTGGAGGTGGCAGAGGTGAAGATGCTAAGATTTTCATTGGGAGTGATGAAGAAGGACAGGATTAGGAATGAGTAAATTAGAGGGACAGCTCAGGTTGGGCGGTTTGGCGACAAAGCAAGAGAGGCAAGATTGAGATGGCTTGGACATGTGTGGAGGAGAGATGCTGGGTATATTGGGAGAAGGATGCGAATATGGAGCTGCCAGTGAAGAGGAAAAGAGGAAGGCCAAAGAGGAGGTTTATGGATGTGGTGAGAGAGGACATGCAGGTGGCTGGCATGACAGCAGAAGATGCAGAGGACAGAAAGAGATGGAAATGGATGATTTGCTGTGGCGACCTCTAACGGGAGCAGTTGAAAGTAGTAGTAGTAGTAGTAGTAGTAGTTAGACAGTATTCTTTTTCTAAAGAAGCCATTACAACTGGGATCAAGTAATTATGTGTGGCAGGGTAAAGTTGCCAGATTGCACTAGGTTCCAAATCATGTTTATTATCTCCATGTGAACAGATTAAGTAAGAATGTGTGACCCTGCAATTCGTAGACAGAAATTAATCTGCTGCCATTGGATAATTGCTATATATCTGTGGAAACCAAAAGTAGTTGTAATAAATATTTATTAAAGTTTATTTAAAGTAACCCTCTTCCTCTCAAACACTTGCTTATCTCCCCAACCAGGTACCTTCACACCACCCTGCTATTCAGTTAGTGTGATTGAGTGTAGTTAATCCCCTGTCCACTTTCTATCTCCAGCTGTGAGCAAGACACAGGGACATGTATAATGGAGTAAGAGAATATCTTGGGGTTTTAACAACATAGGGATCTGAGGACCCATGTACACAAGTTCTAAACTAAAAAGTTGAGTATACAAAAAACGGGAAAACTGTGTAAATTCAAACATAATTGAGTCACAAAATTGGTAAGTACTGCCAGCTGATAATGATTAAATAAATACCACTGTATTTTTTATAAGGGTGGTCACACCTGCAGTCAGTTTAGACTGAAGAGGTCACTTAGATGAGTGATGAAACGTGATGAAACGTATCTCTCAATAAACGTTGTGTCCAGATGAACTGATTCACCTTTCTGTGGTATTACCAGGGGTGTTTTGCCAGCAAGTGAAAGAGACTGTGAAGGAACTGGATGAAAGTACTGATGGGGAGTTACTGATGATTAATCTTATTTTAAAAGAGCATTTACCAACAAGTTGAATTTTAAAAATGCTCCTTTTGGAAAGCAGAATGTACATATCAATCATTAAATCAATCAATCAAAAAATAATTCATCAGTTAAGACTGGCACTGTAATGGGAGTGTGGGAGTGTCTGGTGGTGGAGGCAAGGCTCTAACAGAAGAGGGTGAATGTGGATATGTGCCACTGGCATGTGCACAAAGTAATAACTTAATGTGGGCCAATCAGGGTGAGTAGTAACAGATGTCAGCTTTACATTAAAAACTTGCTTAAAAAATAAACATTTCCATTATCGTCGTATTGCAACATGTATCACACTCCCCCCCCTTTTTTTTCTCCCCAGTTGTACTTGGCCAATTACCTCACTCTTCCGAGCCGTCACGATCTCTGCTCCACCCCCTCTGCCGATACAGGGAGAGCTGCAGACTACCACGTCTCTTCAGATACATATGGAGTTGCCAGCCGCTTCTTTACACCTGACAGTGAGGAGTTTCGCCAGGGGGGACGTAGCACGTGGGAGGATCACGCTCTTCCCCCCAGTTCCCCTTCCCCCCTGAACAGGCGCCCCGACCGACCAGAAGAAGCGCTAATGCAGCGACCAGGACACATACCCACATCCTGCGTCTCACCCGCAGACACGGCAAATTGTATCTGTAGGGACGCCTGACCGAACCGGAGGTAACACAGGGATTCGAACCGGCGTTCCCCATGTTGGTAGGCAACGGAAAAGACCGCTACGCTACCCGGATGCTCCGAAAGGTATCACATCTAAAATGTGTATTTGCTGCATTTTCGGTTGGCCAGGCTCGGAGTCTCCCATCGCCCTTTCGGGGCGAGCAGAAAGTTTTCTATGCCAGTGTGCAGCAAAGCACATGCACCAATCATTCAACACGTTTTTGTAGATAATAAATCAACATGCTATCAGAGATCCCCAATGATCCTTTAGCTGTGTTGTCCATTCCCCCAGAGAACGAGCCAATGTGAGTCACTGTAGCGTGGGTGAGAAGCCAAGACCTGTTCAGTAACTACTGTCATCTGAGAGTAAATCGATTTGATAGATTTCCTTATGATGTGGATGAACAATAATTTGTTAACATAAAATGTAGGTTAAGATCTCATCACACCATACCTCACCAAGCCATGCATACAAGCTTGGCGAAAACGTTTACGCATGTTCATTGTAACTAGGTACAATTAAAAAAGCTGCTGAGCTTTACGAAAGTGAGGCGAAAGGAGGGGGGAAAAAGGAAACACCCCTTCAAATAAAGTGTTACGTAGGACGTGAGAGTTGTGGCAATTGAAGGCCAGCAAGGACAACAGCAGCCTAATAGCAGTTGTAGTCCAGATCAAGGTTTATGTTGTCGTTGGCGTCTCTCGTGTCCGAGGATCCATTCCAAGAGATAGAAAAATAACTCTTGGAGCCATTCGCTAAAGCCTTGATTAAAGTGGTAATCAGGTTCAAACTGCTTGGCCTGAGAGGATCTAGTTCCATGGCAACACAAGAGTGAAGACGATGGGATCCGCCTCAGGTTGCACCCAAGTGATGGTCGGATTGAGAGTCTGGACTGCCCACTTGTTAGGCACTTATGAACCAGGGATGTGTGGAATTTTTATAACCGCCAGTCCGCGGTCCCGTTAGGCCTTAGCCAGCTGAGTGCTGCCCAAGTTACACCAACTCCACAAGTGAAGTCCAGTCAATACCGCGAGGAGGGGGCCTATTTGGGGTTTGTCATGCATGCAGGAATCAGTAAAGGGAAGCCAGACGGACTGAGGTTCATGTATACAGTGACTATATCAAAAACTAACATCTAGTAGGCCACGCTTGTGCATGAACAACCCCAATTTGTGACGTGGAACCCATGGTGGCAGTTTCATTGTGCTGTGGGATAAATAGCACAACATATTTTGACTGGGGAATGGTTTTTACATTGCATCACTTGTAAACAGTGATATAGTTTGCCTTAGAAGGTGCTGTTATTTCAATAAATCTAAAAATGCCAAAATCGAGTTCTGTCTGTGGGCAAAGCAGTGGTCTTCCTTTGTGAGTTTGGTAGCTTCCATGTGTAATATTACAGTAATCCCTGAACAGTCTTGGGCAGACACTTTAATGAAATCAATGTGTTTGCATTGGGGTGTTGTGAGTTAAATGTCCCAGTGTGTGTGTGGGGGGGGGGGGGCACCAACCTGATTAATCTAGCGGCATGACTTGAAAAGGCTGGCAACCACTGCCCTCATTTTTTCATGCCTCGACTACTGCAATGCTCTTTTTCCCCTGTCTCAGCCAAGCAGCCCTGTCCCGTCTGCAACTTGTGCAAAATGCTGCAACAGGCTGTTAACCAATACCAATCCTAGATCCCTCATAACACCAATATTCACATCCTTTTACTGGCTCCCAGTAAATTATAGAATAGACTTCAAGATAGTGCTTATCACATATAAGGCCCTACATGGTCCTGCGCCTTTATACATTTCTAAACTTTTGCATCCTTACTCCACCTCTAGGACACTCAGAACTTCCAAGGGTCTCTTATTTATACCCTGCTCCCTCTGCAAATCCAAGGGTGACTGTGCTTTTGCCGTAAGGACTCCATCCCCCTGGAACAGTCCCCCCCTCTGTTAGATCAGCTGAGTCTGTGAACAGCTTTAAAAACAATCTCAAATCCCATCTCTACCGACTTGCCTTTTCTGTAAAGGGGCTGTAATTTATAATTGTATGTATGTAACTGTACATGTATAATTCTTTTTATCTTTATCTTGTGCACCACTTGTAACTTTGTTTAAAAAGGTGCTGTATAAATAAGCTCTTACTTACTTACACTTATTTACTTACTTACTTACTACTGTAGCAGCAAAGATAAGAATGAGTAGTCTTGTCATATATCAATTGGGCCTGCAAAGTGGCCTTCTCATCACCTCACATAAAGGTGCCAAACTGACATTAACCACACAGGAAACTCATCAAACAAACCATGCGTTTGACATGGTAATCAAATTTACAGCAGGACATGGGACCACTTATCAACCTTTCCAGCTCATCATTACTGTTGATCACAGGAAGATTTAATCTCATCTCCACACAAGATGAGAACTTTTTCACACCAGAGTAAAAACTTTTTCACCTAGTCATATGATGAAGACGGGAATTGTGTGTTTGAGGTGAAATACATTGTCTTTTATCGGGACAATGACTTGAACTGATCCAATTCAAATCTCATTCCCTCTCTCCCTCTCTCTCTCTCTCTCCATCTCTTTCATATGCAGGCACACACACGCACGCGCGCGCACACACACATGCCTAAAAACCCCCTCTCTGGACTTTGCCAAGTGCTCTTAACCTTATCTTAAGTCATAAATGCCAACATTCCTTCGAAGAGTTCAATGTAACTCTTGTTTCTATACATGTCTGAATTAATGTGAACCAACTGTTTAACCATCTAGTAATCCAACTAATATTACTCGACAAACAATGTCATGAAAAATGATCTAACTCTGCCCTGTGATGGCCTGGCGGCCTGTCCAGGGTGTCTCCCCCCGCCTGCCGCTCAATGACTGCTGGGATAGGCTGCAGCAACCCCGTGACCCTGAGAGCAGGATAAACAGTTTGGATAATGGATGGATGGTCTAACTCCCAAGACTGTATCCCCTAAATTGACTGAGATAATAATTAAAATCAATTCTTTGATTTTACTTCAGTTTCATCTTTGTTTAACTGAAGAAAATTCTGAGACGTCCAATCATTAATTTGTTCAAAGCACTTATTCAGTGCTTGTATGGGATTATAGTCCCCTGGTGATATGGTTATGTAAATCTTTGTGTCATCTGCATAATTATGGTAATGTATTTTGTTGTTTTCCATAATCTGAACTAGTAGGAGCATATAGATGTTAAACAAAAGTGACCCTAGAATGGAGCCTTGGGGAACTCCACAGGTCATTTTTGCACATTCAGTTTAGTAATTACCTACAGACACAAAGTAGCACCTGTCCTTTAAGTAGGATTCAAACCAGTTTAGTGCTGTGCCAGAAAGTCCCACCCAGTTTTCCAATCGGTCTGTAATATGTTGTAGTCAACTGTGTCAAATGCAGCATGGAGATCCAATAATACCAGGACTGAGATGCTGCAACTGTCTGTGTTTAAGTGGATGTCATTAAAAACCTTACCAAGAGCAGTCTCAGTGCTGTGGTGTGGTCGAAATCCTGACTGGAAGACATCAAAACTCTTGTTTATTGCCAAAAAGTTGTTCAGCTGCTGGAAAACAGCTTTTTCAATTGTTTTACTTAAAAACATGAGGTTTGATATTGGCCTATAATTTGTTGTTGGTGTCTAGATTTTCTTTGCCCTGCTCCATGGAATGTGTAAATTGAGCTGTGTTTGATATGTTTCTTGTTTCTTTCTGGAGCTGTGCATTACCATGAGCAGAATAAATAATAATGAAATGAAATGAAAAGAAAATTTTTATTTTTTAAGAGTCACTTGATGACTGCAGTTTTCATGGCCTGTGAGAAGAAACCTGAGAAGAGATGTGTTGACAATTTGTAGAAGATATGAGACCATGCAATTAGAAACATTTTTGAAAAAGCCTGTTGGCAGAATCTCAAGGCAGCAGGAGGAGGATTTAAGATGTTGTAAAATGCCCTCCCAAGTTTTTATAGCTAATGGGATCAAATTGTGCCCTGCTATTTGAATTGATTTTAGGTGGACACAGGGAAAACACATACCATGTACCTAGTATGGAGGCACTGACTGCCTGTCCAATATTCTGAATTTTGTCATTGAAGGAAGCAAATTCACTGCAGGCCCTGGTAGACAGAAATTCAGAGGCTACTGCCACTGGGTTTTTTTTTAGCCTGTCAACAGTAGCAAACAAGGCACATAAATTATTATGTTTTTGGCAGTGATGTCAGAGAAGTAGGACTGCCTTGCATTTCTCAGTTCCAAATTATAAATGTGCAGTCTCTCTTTATAGATGTCATAATGTTACTAAGATTTGTTTTTTGGCGCCTACGTTCAGCTTTATGACACTAGATATCTCCTTGCATTGGAGCAAATCATTTAACAAAATGGCAACTCCACATCTTTCTTATGCTGTCTGGTAGTGGAGCAGGTCGGGGAGGCAGGAGGGGGCCTGGTTATGGAAGGATTTGTGAATGAGAAGAGGGACTTTGAATCTGATCCATTGTGGGACAGGGGGCAATTGGAGGTTCTGGAGGACAGGGGTGATGTGGTTATGGGAGCGGAAGTAAGTGAGCAAGCGGGCAGCAGGGTTCTGGATGTAACAGAGTTTGTTTAGGACTTTGGATGATGAGCTGTAGAGAATGCTGTTGCAGCAATCAAATCTGGATGTGATGAAGGCATGGATCAAGGTTTCAGCAGCAGAGAAGGAGAGTGGTGTGCGGAGATGAGCTATGTTTTTTAGGGGGAAAAAGGCAGTTCTGATGATTTGATTAATGTGGTGTTCAAAGGCGAGGTTGCTGTCGAAAATGATTCCAAGGTTGTAAATGTGTGGAGAGGGGGACAGAGTGGAGTTATTGATGGAAAGTCAGAAGTTGTGAGTGGTTTTGGTGAAGGATTTGGGACCGATGATGATAATGTCAGTTTTATCACAATTCATTTGAGGAAGTTGGCTTGCATTCACGATTTGTTTTCAGTGAGTTATTTGGTGAGAGTGAAGTAAGCTGTAATGATGATGGATTTAGTGGAGGTGTAGAGCTGGACGTCATCCACGTAACAGTGGAAGTGGAGACAATGACGATGTATGATGTTACCAAGAAGGCGCATGTAAACCAGGGCTTCTCAAAGGCCAGACCTCGGTCCACATCCGGACCAAATGGCAAGTCAATCCGGACCCAGTCGATACTTGGTTTTATGAATACAATTATGAAGTGTAACATTTGCTATTTTGTATAATGTTGCTGCCAAGTTCACACATTAACATAACACTGGAGAATTTGCTTTGGAGGTGAAGTGAAAATTTTATTACACTTACAGTACATTGTCAGCATTTACTTATACTGTGAAGAAATTCCAGAGCCAAATCGGGTTCTGAACTCTCAAGTACAGTTAGGAGAATCCTGTATTTGACCTATTTCTCCCAGAATGCAAATAAATAAATAAATAAGATCAAGGTTTTTTTTTTACAATCTAAAGCCGTATTTAGACAGGATTGGTTTCTCAAGTGATGTTCCAAACAAATTGCTATGTTTTCTTTCCGATATTATGGAGGTAGCCTCAGATGTGAAGGAAAGGGTCATTTTTAAAACCAATTTATAATTTGATGATTTATGACCATTACCACTGACGATAATTGTAATTGATGGTAGGTTACGATAACTTTTGGTTTATATATCAAGTGATGAGTGATCTGTCATTGCTTAAATGGTCAATGCACCCATCAAACGTGTGTGGAGGTATAATTAGCAGCTGATTAAAGTTTAATTACTAGCTAATTAAATTTCTTTCATTGGATAACACAGGCACAAGAGAAAGGAGCAGGTAATCCACCCAATCTCCTGGCTCGAGCGACCCTAGAAAGGAATAACTGACAAACTTAATTTTTTTTGTCACCAGGGAGAGAAATTTACCTCACTTTCTTCTCTATGCATGCTCAATAATCCAGGTAAGAGAATCAAAGAAGGTTGAATCAATTCATCTGGACACAACGTTTATTGAGAAATATGTTTCATCCCTCATCTAAGTGACCTCTTCAGTCTCAAGTGACTGCAGGTATCCCCACCCTTATAAACAATATAGAGGCATAATGACCGAAACCAACAATCAGTTTCATATGCAAATTGCTGTGACCATTAACTACAGTTAAAATGGCCATGTGTACTATTCACGGAGGATTTGGGAATGGTTGCAATCACAGCATTGTAAAATGGTGACAGATGTACAACAGATATTGTCAGCTTCTGAAGCTGTATCTTTAGTTCACGTACTTCACATACAGGGGGCAGTACTATAGGCAGAGGCATGGGTGTGCTATGGGTTCATGAGTCTCACCTGCAGTGGCCAACTTATATATGGAGGAAGTGGAAAAGAGGATTCTGGTGTCCTATCTAGGGACACCACCCAGGTGGACGACACCTGGGTTAAAATTAAATCTCAGGGGGCACCCTGGAGTGCATACCACATGGGGCTGAGTCCTTACTGTAGCGGCCTGAGTTCAAGTCTGGCCCAGGCCCTTTGCTGCATATCATCGCTTCTCTCTCCCCTGCCTTGCCTGTCTCTCTCTCTCTACTATCACTATCCAACAAAGGTGGAAAATGTCAACAAAATAATAATAATTTTTAAAAAAAATTTAAATCTCAGGATGTACCACATTTCACCGACCACATTGACTCTGTGGAAAACCACATCAAGTTCACCAGGGAGGATGTGAAAAATGACAGGTTAGACAGGTTAGCCTTCTGAGACTGTGAAATTGCAATTGGTGATGGGGGACATTTGATTGTTGATGTTTACCGTAAACCAACACATACTGATCAGTACTTAAAGTTTGACTCTCATCATCCACTGGAGCACAAACTAGAAGTCATCAGGACGCTGCACCACCGAGCTGACAATATCCCCACCAACACAGCGGTCAGGGAAGAGGAGAAATCCCACATTAAACAGGCCCTGGTTAAATGTGGTCATCCTAACTGCGCATTTGTCAAAGCCAGGAAGATGCCTAAGTAGTGCACCAGCCGATCGAAGAGGAGAAGGACAACAGCTGTCTAAGCGTAAACCAGCGGTGATTCTGTATGTGGCGGGCATGGCGGAACAGTTGAGATGTGTATTTTCTAAACACCGCATCTCAGTTGCTTTGAAACCCCAAAACACACTGCGCCAGAAATTGGTCCACACCAAGGAACAGGTCCCCTGGCACAAACAGAGCAATACACGCTGCTAAGTGCCAGGATGATTTTTTTTTATTTTGATTTCCTTTATTGATCCCCATGGGGAAAATCTTTTAACCCATCCTAGCTATGTAGCTAGGAGCAGTAGGCAGCTGCCATGCAGCAGCCAGGGACCAACTCCAGTTCGTCTTGCGATGCCTTGCCATGCCAGGTCAGGGGCCCAGACAGGAGTATTAACCCTAACATGCATGTCTTTTGATGGTGGGGGAAACCGGAGTACCTGGAGAAAACCCATCGCAGACATGGGGAGAACATGCAAACTCCACACAGAGGATGACCTGGGATGACCCCAAGGTTGGACAACTCCAGGGTCCGAACCCAGGACCTTCTTGCTGTGAGGCGACAACGCTAACCACTGAGCCACTGTCCTGCCAATGATTGCCATGACTTGTACATTGGGGAAACCAAACAGATGCTGGCCAAGAGGATGGCACAACACAGGAGAGCGAACCCGTCAGGCCAGGACTCCGTAGTCTACACCCATCTATGGACCAGCGGCCACTCTTTCAAGGATGAGGATGTGTACATCCTTGATAGGGAGGAACAATGGTTTGAATGGGGAGTCAAAGAGGCCATCTATGTTAAGAGGGAACGACACATCCCTGAACTGAGGGAGGGGGCCTAAGTGTACTTCTGTCACCATCTTACAATGCTGTGATTGCAAATATTCCCAAATCCTCCGTGAACAGTACACGTGGCCATTGTAACTCTAGTTTAATGGTCACGATAATTTGCATATGGAACTGACCTTTGGTTACAGTCGTTATGCCACTGTATTGTTTATAAGGGTGGGGATACCTGTAGTCAGTTGAGACTAAAGAGGTCACTTAAATGAGTGATGAAACGTTTCTCTCAATAAACATTTGTCCAGATGACCTGATTCAACTTTCTGTAATTACCTCATTTTCCTCCTCTTTTTCTCTGGCTGGTTGAATCCTTGGTCAACTTGCCCTAGGTGCAAATTAACTTTTGCAGTGCACTTAAAAAGCTATTAAAGATACTATAAATAGATTTAAAAAATTAAAAACTATTCTGTTCATTGTATTGTGCACCAGACTGCATTGTGTGTTGTGTGTGTGTGTGTGTGTGTGTGTGTGTGTGTGTGTGTTTGTCTGCGTGTTTGTCTGCCTGCATCCATACACATTTGCAAACAATGCTTTGAGCTGGGGCAACAGAAATTGCAGGGCCACTGATGGAGTGACATGATGATAGCAGTGATGATACCAGTGTTGATAGCAGTGATGATAGCAGTGTTCCTGGACTGTATCAGACAGTGACCAACAGCTGACCAACAGCAGTGAATACATTTACCATGAGTAATGGGCCTTGGCTAATGTATTTGTTCAGTATGATAAAATGCAAGAAACCTCAACTTCTCAAGATGTTAGACATTTTCTGTTTTGATTACATACCACAACACATAACAGACAATAGAATAAAAACAAACGATATGTATCAAAGGCTTATTAACCTCAGAGCTGAGTCAAACCCGACACACTAATTAGAATAGTATTCTATTACTACTGTAGGCTACGGTCATCACACATTGGTTTGACTTTGTAAAAGCTTGATGTTAAAATCTATTTGAACATGAAGTAGAGAAGGAAATAGTTAATAGTGAATGGATAGAAAATAATTTTCTCTATAAGATATTGTGCTTCTGCACAGCAGTGGATTTTGAAACACGTCATCAGCGCTACAACCAGTGTTTCACCACCAGATGGCGCTACGATGACAGCTGAGAGACAACGTGGCTTCTCTTGGTGGCCAAAAAGGGAGTGGCTTCTGAATTTCACCTAAAATATTTGGGACTTTGTCGGCATGATTTTCAGGGTAGGGGGGTGTCCTTAAAGACCCCCCACAACACAGCACAACATATAAAGGACACGTTTTCCAGCAATATACAGTCCACCACCTTTAAAGTTCATCTTATCTGTTCAACTAGGATCTGTGAGAACAGATGTCAGTGTGCAGACTACCGAGGCCGTCCGTCTGTCAGTGTGTATGTTACAGAAATGGTTCATTCAACACTTCAGAAAACAAAACCTTTCACATGCAGTCCTGACTAGATCATGGCAACAAAGACTGGGATAGTAACAGTTTCATCCGAGATGAGTCGTTTTAATTTGTAAACTTAAATATATGCTTTATTTAAAGTCTCAAGCTATTGTTTCTGCCAGGGTACTCTTATGAATAAATAGGGCCAGAGCCCAAGGGAGTGTATTTCTTGTACTGTCTAAACGGCACTCATTCTCAACAGTTTGGATATGGCAGCCCCTCCTGTAATTAAACATTTTAATTAGGCAAAATATTTGAGTTTTGTAATGGAATTGAAACAATTCCAGCTGTCTGTTGTTGGGGATTTTGTTATTTAGCAGTGAGTTCTGCTCTCCTCATAGAAATGCCGCTTGAGAGACACAGAGAGAGAGAGAGAGAGAGAGAGAGAGAGAGAGAGAGAGAGAGAGAGAGAGAGAGAGAGAGAGAGAGAGAGAGAGAGAGAGAGAGAGAGAGAGAGAGAGAGAGAGAGAGAGAGAGAGAGAGAGAGAGAGAGCGGTGAATGCTTGTATAGGTGAGTAGATCTGCTTGCTGAGAAAAGTGCTGCCATCTCTGAGAGGCTAAAAGGCACTCAAAACACGTCCTTAGTCTGACAATCCCTTTCCTGCACAGTCATTGGTCAGGATCCCCTCCCATTTCTGTCAACTGATTGGCTGCTGGTATCCAAGGGCTGGCTGGTTGGTACTCTATAAATAAACCTAGTGCTGTCTCAGCAACCAGCCTCACTATTGCGCCCCCAACCCCCATCCCCACCCTGTGTGTGTGCGCGTGCACACAAACACACACATACACAAACACACCTTGTTCAGCAACCAGAGCCTACAACACAAGTTAGATACTGCTGCTGCCTAATTTCCTTGTCTTACTCTGCTCCTCTTTAAACCTCAGCCACCTCAACCATACAGCCATGCTACAACATCGCCTGCTTGCTACTACATATAGTCTTAAACGTTCCACAAAATGAAAAATGTCTTTTCAGTCTAGTTACATTTTATTTGCACTTAATTTACATCTGTTAGGCTGTGCACTTGACACTCAAAAAAACTGACATGTATGTACACCTGCGTCCAATGAAGGAGAGCGAGATTGAGAAAATTATCTTCTGCCAACAAACTGCATAGGTTATCTAAGATTACTGCTGCCTCGGGTAAGGAAGATGGTCAAGTAGCTCAGCAATGTGGTGGACCATTGTTGATAATACTCGACATTTAGGTTATAGCTTTTAACTTGCACTTTCTTTTTCACTTCCAAATACGTGTTTAGATAACTGGGTTGAACTGATCTTTATTGAAACATGTCTGACCCTCATGTCTCGATGCTCCATAAGATGCTGTTGTGAAGCTGTATCTAGTGGTAGTCCCATGTCCTAGATTTCCACGGTGAAGCCGTGAGTAAAATGACACTGTAACCAATATCTACGATGGCAAAAACTACGAAAATAAGACACAAGATGTAAAAAAACAAAAATTATCCTTTAACCCCGCTTTGAAATTCTCAAGCCTTTCCACCATTACATCTTGATTCAATAATCCAGGTAAGAACATCAAAGAAGGATGAATCAGTTCATCTGGAAACAATGTTTATTGAGAGATATGTTTCATCAGTCATCTAAGTGACATCAGTCTGAAGATGACTAGGATGTCTATTTAGTTGGTATCTGTCAATAAACGTTGTGTCCAGATGAACTGATTCAACCTTCTTTGATTTCTACCATTACAAACAAGGGACATGAACATCAAGGGACATGAACACATCACGTCCGTAGCAAATACTCATCAAAAGCCCATTCATTTCTAGTGAAAGTACAGCATTAATTAGACAGCATTTAAAATATTTAAGGAAGTTCACAACTGAATTTTTTTGACTGGAATAGCAATTCTTTCCACAAATATATACAGATGCAAAATGCAGCTCTTTGGATGAAAGCTGGAAGTGGAAGAATGCAGCCATTTAACCAGAAGAAAATAAATAAACCAACAGGGGGAAAAAAACATTGTCTCTAGCAGTGCCCACTGTATTTAACCTATATTTAATGTTCCTGTTACCTGTGCTACTCAGCTGCCATGATCTAATTCAACACCCTTATCATGGATAAGGAAGGAATATAAATGAGAGCAGGACAAAGAAGAATTAGGGAGAAATAACAGCAGAGCAGAGTAAAGTAGCAAAGGGCAGAGCCAAACCAAACCAAACAAAACAGGAGAAAAGAGGAGTGCAGAACCTAGCACAGTGTAAAAGTGATAAACAGAACTAAACAAAAGAGAACAGGTCAGAGAAAGCACAAGCACAACAGGAAAAAAAATCACTGAAATTGTTTTAATAAATAAATCTCCACTTTGGTTTTCTCATAAATACTCAGCTTTGTCCCTGACAAACCTATAGTAAAATCCTACCTGGACTTTCCTGCTTGTAGATTCAAGATTTGATCATTTATTGCCATATCAACTTTACAGTTGATTTGGTATTTGTTTCGGTGCGCTCAAAGATAACAGTAAACATATAACCACACAATACATATAAGGAGTGGCCACAAAAACATATTATTACAATAATATTACAATAATTCCACTAATGAAACCCATATGGCCCATGCCCTTAAAGTGACAAATTAAAGTGTATGTGCTCAAGCAGTCTATACAAGTTAATAGAACCAGTGAAGCATTTAGGATGCGAATTGCTGCAGGGTAAGTGCTATTGTGGAAATGAGATGTTCTGGTCTTAATACTGTGGAGCCTTTCACCCAAAGGGTGAGTAGAGGGTTGGTCAGGTGTGAGGAGTCCTTAAAATTTTAAAACCTTTCCGCTGAATGCGGATGTGATGTAATTCAGAAATGGTGCCAATTATTTTTAAAGCTGTGCACACGACTCTGTCCAACATGTGATGAGATCGAAGATGGCACCATACTATGGTGACTTGCTACGAATTGCTCTTGCTTTGTTGTTTGTTTTTTGTGTTATAAGTCACTTTTGGCAGCATGGTGGCGCAGTGGTTAGCACGGTAGTCTCACAGCAAGAAAGGTCCTGGGTTAGGGCGTCCAGGTAGCGTAGCGGTCTACTCGTTGCCTAGTAACAGGGATTCTGGTTCGAATCCCTATGTTGCCTCTGGCTTGGTCAGGCGTCCCTACAGACACAATTGGCCATGTCTGCGTGTGGGAAGCCGGTAGTTGGTATGTGTCCTGGTCACTGCACTACCACCTCCTCTGGTCGGTCGGGGCACCTGTTCAGGGGGAGGGGGAACTGGGGGGGAATAGCAAGATCCTCCCACGTGCTATGTCCCCCTAGTGAAGCTCCTCACTGCCAGTAGTCCATGGGCCAGAGCCCAAAATTTCCTATTTCGGTACACTCAAGGTGGCAAAACTTACTTATAATTTTTGAAAGGATCCATGTCTGTAGATGATATTTTGGTATGATAACCATTCCTGAGTGGCAGCTGTATCACAGTTATCAGCTCATGAAGTTAACCACCCGCTAAACTAAATTGCATTTTAGACGCTGGTGCATATCCTGGTTTAGCCTCATGGTCAGGACATTTTTCAATGTTCTATAATATTGTCTTTGGTATCATTTTAAAGGGGACCTTCTTAGCTTTCATTCAAGCCCTGTTGTGGATATTTCTCACAAATATAGAGGTCACTTGAGCTCTTCAACCCGTCAATAACACACATCTTTCTGCAATGTTCGCCTAAACTATATACTTTCTTTTAGCCCTGTGGCATCTAGGAATATCAGGGACACAAAACACAAAAACTGGAATACTCACAGGACTGTAAAGATTCAGGAAATGTATAATATACCCATACTATTTCATTGTGTGAGGTGATTGTGAACCTTAAATTAGAAGGGCATTATTACTAAGAAACTAACTAGACCAAAGCCAGTTAGTCCATGGGTCAGACCAAATATCGATATCACCCAAGGTGACACAACTTCACTGGTGCCATTTTATTTGGTACACTAACAGAAGTAAAATAATACATGATAACCTTTCCAAATGAGCAGCTATTTAATTTTTATTTCAGGAAACCTGTTTCTGTGCCTCTCACGATTGTGTATTTGCCCAGATTTTTACAAATATAGCATTTCAACACCCCTGGTACTGATTAGCCTAGCTTAAACTCTGGGACAGTTCTTAGTTGGCCAACAACCAAGGATAACCAGTACTGTGTACTTCCATTCATTGTGCTAAGCTAGGCTAACGTGCAGCCAGATAGCTTTCTACTAAACACATATAGAGGAAACTGGTATCTATCTTCTTGTCTCACTCTGGAGAAGATTGTAAGCTAATTTCCCATAATGTTAGCATGTTCTTTTAATGTATATGTTAATATGATTAGTTAAAGTGGCTACGAGGAACTTTCATCTTGTGTTGATTTTAGCGACCTCATGTGGACAAAATACAGCTGTTGCACAGCAACTAGGTAATGTATCTATTTGTGGCTATGTAAGATAAATAATGGTAATATGACGCTGGTGAAGCAAAGTAAACTTTGTTTTAGTAGTGTTCATACACCTAGGTTACATGTATTTGTTTGTATGTGGCAGGTGAAAACTGACTGAATATGGCCACTGGTGAACAAGCAAGTTTTTACCCAATACCAAAGCGCCCATGGGTGGAGTGCATTATCCACTGTTCTGATGATACAGATAAGCTGGTTTCACTACAAAGTGTCGACTCATGGAGAACTCTGCTCAGGGCAGCTCAGATACGAAATCATGCACCAGTTTTGAAACTGGCAAAAGACATTCCTGAGGGACAGATTCCAGCAATCTACTACCACAGAAAGTGTCGCAGTATCTTCACTATGAAGCAAATTCTTGATGGCCTCCTTGCAAAAGAAAAGAAAAGTTGTGTCTCTGCTGAAGAGAAACAATCTAAGAGAGTAGCTCGACATGCTCCAAGTACATCTAGGACTTATGATGCAGAGTGCATATTTTGTCAGAAAAACAGCAAATATTCCAAGAGACAGAATACGAGAGAAGTACTGGTGCAGTGTCGAGAACTGCGAGCTGATGCAAAGATCAGGAGTGCAGCCACAAAGAAAAGGGACAGCGGAATCCTTGCCATTGTGAGTAGAGACCTTGTAGCAGCTGAAGGGCACTACCACAGGTCATGCTATAGACTTTACACCAAAGAAGAGGTTTCCAAAGGAGAGGTTGCCAGCAATGAAGATGATGATGCTGCAGCCCAGTATGAAGCTGCTGTGAATAAGGCATACAATGAGCTGTTCCTCTTCATCAGGATGGAGCTTTTTGGCAATCCTCAAGTGATGACAATGACTGATCTCTCTTCTAGACTGGTAGCTTCAATGAACTCCCAAGGCATTGCCCAAGTCAAGGAATCAACCAAGAAGCACATAAGGCGAAACCTGGAGAGTGAGTTTGCTGGAGCCTTGCAGATATTCCCTGATGAGAAAGGAAAATTCCTCCTCTATCCCGGTAACTTGTCCATGAGGGAACTTGCCAAAGAAAATCAGTCTCTCAAAAGGGAGCTGCAGACCCTGAAAAGTGTCAGTGCACAAGATGTTATAGCCAAAGCAGCCATCAAATTGAGAGCAGACATTAAAAGTCAAGATGTTCCTCAAACCTGGCCGCCTGAAGTCAAACCAGAAGCAGAATGTCCTACCATTCCAGAGTCGCTCATTATCTTCCTGTACTCTCTACTCACAGGCTCAAATGATCCTGATCATGCATCCCAGAGAGTGCAGTGCCTTCTGCAGTCATTTGGCCATGACATAGTATATGCAGTGACATGTGGAAATACCAAGCCTTCCAAGCACATTGTTCTGCCATTCAGTGTCAAATCGTTGACAGGAAATGTAGAGTTATAAACATCCTCAACCGACTTGGTCACAGTGTGTCCTATTCACAGATGGACGCGATCAACACTGCCCTGTGTCTCCAGAAACTCTCATCATCAGGGAGTGGCATTGCCCTTCCAGCTAACATCCATCCTGGCATATTCACAACTTTAGCCTGGGACAATATCGACCGTCTTGAAGAAACTGACAGTGGTGAGGGAACATCTCACAGAGTCAATGGGATTGCTGTGCAAGCAAAGCCAGTCAACCCACTTCCTGTCCAACCCATGCCCACTGTTCCCAAAACAAAGAAGAGAAGCATTGATGGACCCCCACCAATGTTACCAACTTACAATGCTGGACAACGGGTAGGGCCACCACAAAGCAAAAAGTCAGATGCCGATACTGCAGCCAATACTAACCTTGCCAGAGAGAAAAACCTTCTTTGGGTCCTAGCACGCATGTCACAACAAGAAGAACAGTCAGTCAGCAGCTGGACAGGCTTCAACATCCTGACTAGAGGAGAGATGACGGTCATCCCCGACAATATAGGCTATCTGCCTACCATCAATGCTCCAGCGACACAAATGTCTACTGTCAACGAGGTGCTTAACCAGTCACTGAGCATCATGCAGTGCTTAGGCCTGAGGAAGATTGTCTGTGTCTTTGACCAAGCCCTGTATGCGAAGGCTGTCGAGATCACATGGAAACACCATGACAAGTTCCATGATATCATCGTTAGGCTTGGGGTATTCCCCACCATCTGCACACTGCTGGCAATAATAGGAAAGCGTTTCCAAGATGCTGGACTCAAAGACCTCTGCATTGAGTCTGTCATGATTGCAGAAGGCACAATTGCTGGTGTTATGGATGGCCGCAAGTACAACAGGGCAGTGCGACTACACAAGCTCCTGTATGAGGCTCTCATGCGACTGACCTTGAATGGTTTCCTGTCCTGGTTGGAAGAAACTCACAGGAATGACATGGTTCACCTGAATGAGACACTGAAGACCACTGACAGCCTTGGGAAAGAAGTCTCACAACATGCTTTGACGGAGGTCCTCGAGAACAGCTCTTGTACACACATCATGGATCTATTTGAAGTCTACCGTGAGTTCCTTAGAGGTGGAAACGGCAGCCTCTCGAACTTCTGGATGTCCTATTTGGACATGGTTGAAATCTTGTTGGGGCTCATCCGAGCATCCAGAGAGGGAGACTGGATGCTACACTTGGCTAGCATTCGAGCAATGATCCCATGGTGCTTTGCTTATGACAGGATGAATTATGCACGCTACCTCCCCTACTACTACGCCCAGATGTCTGAGCTGCCCATCACACACCCAGATGTGTACACAGAATTCATGGAAGGAGGCTTCTCAGTCCAACTGAGCTCCACCAATCCCTTTGGCCAAATCCCTGTTGACCAAGCTATAGAAGAAACGGTGAACAAAGACACCCAAACAGCTGGAGGGACAAAGGGATTCAGCTTGAAGCCAGGAGCTGTGACCAAATATTATCTCACAGCTGAGTATAGAAGCATGTACCTCAGACAGCTGAGAGACCTGACAGGTCAAGGCAGGTGCAAATGGTCTCATCCAGATCTACAGAGTCCAAGGATCAAGAGAGATGAAGCAGATGTCCAGTCTCTCATGGACCTTATGGAGAATAACTGGCTCAATCCTATGTCCCCTGATGAGATTGATTTGGTTAGCCTCTCCACTGGCAACATGGCTCCACCTGATGTGACCATAGATCTCTTGAGAGCTCTTGAGAAAGGAGAAGAGGCCTACCAAGCATTCCAGCAAACAAGGTTAGATGCAGACCCACCACCTGTGAAATTCCACGACAAGATGACCAAGCAAAGTCTGAAAACATTCTCCAATGTCAGCACAAAACAAGCTCATGGAAAGAAAGCACAGGATGTGGTTCTGAAGGCAGATAGAAACCTTTTCAGTCACATGATCCTGGTGGCTGAAAGCAGGAAGGTGAATCTGAAGGATGTCCTTGCCTACCCATTGGGCCCACTAACATGGGCACTGGCAAATGCTGATGGGTCCTTACGAAAAACAAACAAGGCTGCACTTGCCAGAGAGCTTGAAAAGAATGTATGTCCTGCAGAAGACATCCCAATCCCATCTACTTCCATCATTGATGGGATGAGCCTGGTCCAAAAAATGAATGGCAACAACAAAACCTTTGCACAGGTGGCAGAGTCAGCCTTGACCCAGGTCCTCCATGAGGGAGCACAGAGTGGGAGGATTGATGTTGTTTTTGATGTCTATCACCAGACTTCGATCAAAGATGCTGAACGACTGAACCGGGGTGGAGACATCACTCTCCAGTACAAGAATCTTGCAGGGGGACACCACGTCCAGCAGTGGAGAAAATTTCTGTGCAGTTCCTCCAACAAGACCAGTCTCATCAAGTTTCTGGTGGAAGAGTGGAAACTCCCACGATACAGAGCTATGCTGCATGGCAAGGTGTTGTACATGACCTGTGAGAAACCTGCTACAAGTTGACAGAAGATGGGTGTGAGGAAGCAGCAGAACTGCACTCCACACATGAAGAAGCTGACACCCGTCTGCTCCTGCATGCATTGCATGCAGCAAATGCGGGCTCAAAGTCAGTTATCATCACAGCTAAGGACACTGATGTCATGGTGCTTTGTCTTGGCTTCCAGAAGGACATCACCTGTCCCATCTACCAGAAGTGTGGGACTCTGAACCGCACACGGTTTGTCGACATCACCAAACTGGCAAGTTCACTTGGAGACAGCATCTGTGACAGCCTAATTGGCTTACATGCCTTCACAGTCTGCGACACTGTCAGTGCATTCGCTGGTCGAGGGAAGCTGAATGCCCTGAAGATAGTGAGAAAGCACACTTCCTGCCAAGAGACTTTTAGTCAACTGGGACAGACATGGAATGTGAGTGATGAGCTGTTCCAGAAAATTGAGCAGTTCACCTGTCGGATGTATGTTGCTAATAGCAGCACTGCTGAGGTGAACAAACTGCGTTACCAGCTCTTCTGCACCAAAAGGGGAGAGGTTGAGTCCAGCCAGCTGCCACCATGTTGAGACTGTTTCTTTATGCATGTTCAACGAGCCAACTATCAGGCAGCAATATGGAAGTGCTGTCTGCAGGCTAACCCTGTGGTGCCAAGCCCTACTGAGTACGGATGGACAGACGATGAAGGCAAGCTGGCCATTTACTGGATGCGCTCCCCACCTGCACCAGATGTGGTCTTGGAAATGCTAACATGCAAGTGTGTGCATTCATGCAAAAAGCCAAGCTGCATGTGCCTGTCAAATGGACTTCCATGCACAGACATGTGCAGGTTACAGACCTGCAGTAACCAAAAACAGCAGGATGGTCCACAACTGGACTTTGAACTTGGGGAGTCAGGTGATGAGAGAAACGAGCAGTTTGATGAATGACAGTGTGATGATTCTGATGATATTACTGTGGTAGTAGTCTATTGATGCACAGGATGTTGATTCTGGACTTGGTTACCCAGAGCTTGATAACAATAATGTAACCATATTCACATATACCCATTACCCTACCCATTACCATTACATATACCCACTAATGATATGGGATTACATGTATCATTGACTAAGTATATGTAAATGTCAATGTTGTTTAAAATATTAAAATAGTTCATTACCTCACTATGGTATTCCTTTTTATCATGTATTTTGATTGTGTATTTAAACAAATGTATAGAGACCAGTTTGTGACCTAACTGGCTTTGGTCTAGTTCTCATTTAAGGCTCACAATCACCTCACACAATGAAATAGTATGGGTATATTATACATTTTCTGAATCTTTACAGTCCTGTGAGTATTCCAGTTTTTGTGTTTTGTGTCCCTGATATTCCTAGATGCCACAGGGCTAAAAGAAAGTATATAGTTTAGGCGAAAATTGCAGAAAGATGTGTGTTATTGACGGGTTGAAGAGCTCAAGTGACCTCTATATTTGTGAGAAATATCCACAACAGGGCTTGAATGAAAGCTAAGACGGTCCCCTTTAAAATGATACCAAAGACAATATTATAGAACATTGAAAAATGTCCTGACCATGAGGCTAAACCAGGATATGCACCAGCGTCTAAAATGCAATTTAGTTTAGCGGGTGGTTAACTTCATGAGCTGATAACTGTGATACAGCTGCCACTCAGGAATGGTTATCATACCAAAATATCATTTACAGACATGGATCCTTTAAAAAAAAAATTATAAGTAAGTTTTGCCACCTTGAGTGTACCGAAATATCGTCTGGCCCATGGACTACAGGTAAAAAGAAGCGGATGGCAACTCCACATGTATCGGAGGAGGCATTTGGTAGTCTGCACCCCTCCCCGGATCGGCAGATGGGGTGGAGCAATGACTGGGAAGGCTCAAAAGAATTGGCTAGATACAACTGGGGAGAAAAATGGGCAAACCCCCCCCCCCCAAAAAAAAGAAGGTCCTGGGTTTGAGCCCCGGGGTAGTCCAACCTTGGAAGTCATCCTCAGGTCGTCCTCTGTGTGGAGTTTGCATGTTTTCCCTGTGTCTGTGTGGGTTTCCTCAGAGTGCTCCGGCTTCCTCCCACAGTCCAAATACATGTAGGCCAGGTGATTCGGTCACACTGATTTGTCGCTAGATGTGAATGTGTCATCCCTGTGATGGACTGGCGACCTGTCCAGGGTGTCTCTCGCCTGCCACCCAGCGACTGCTGGGATAGGCTCCAGCATCCCATGACCCTAAGCTGGATAAATGGTTTGGATAATGGAATGGAAAAATGGAATGGAATGTCGCTTTTGCTGCACAAAACACATCTTGCACAATTACCTATGAGCCTCAAACTTTACTGGCCATAAGATGAGACGTTCCCAATGGCTGCAAGCTGCAGGATTTGCCAAGGGAGATTACCAACAACAAACAGGTACCACCAAGGAGTAATGACCACAGACAGTGCTGCTGGAGGTGAGGTAAACAAGGTGGCACCCTGGTGAGACTACGAAGGCATCCTACCCGGCCCCTGATTCCCAGCATACTGCTGTCTAACATCCAGTCAGTCGACAACAAGTTGGACAAACTTCATTGCTGAATAAGCTCTCAAAGGGACATGAAGGATTGTTGTGTGTTCTGCTTTACAGAGACTTGGCTGGGCCCTAATACACCTGATAGGGCCATATACCTGGAGGGTTTTTCTGTGCACTGCATGGACCGTTCAATGATGATTACTGGCAAGGTAAAAGGAGGTGGTGCATGCTTCTTTATTAACAATTCATGATGCACTGATGTGGAAATAGTCACTCAGTCCTATTCGTCAGTGTTGGAACAACTAACAATACGGTGCAGACCGTTCAATCTTCCAAGGGAATTCCCCTGTGTGTTGGTAACTGCTGTCTACATACTGCTGCAAGCTACTGCCCCAGCGGTGCTTGACAAACTGTATGAAGGCATTAACAGGCAGGGAATTTTTCACCCTGAAGCATTTCAATTGTGACAGGGGACTTTAACCACTATAACCTGAAATCTGTGCTACCAAAATTTTACCAACATGTCACCTGCCCAACCAGAGGCAATAAGACTCTTGACCACTGTTACTTCATGGTCAAGGCAGCTAACAGGTCTATCCCATGACCTCACTTCAGGAGATCCGAACACCTGTCAGTGCTCTTGCTTCCTGCGTACAAGCAGAATGTGAAATGCGCGCAGTCCACTGTGAGGACAGTACAGTGCTATACCACAGAACACGAATCCAAACTTCAGGGATGTATTAAATCAACAAACTGGTCAATCTTTAACGATTCAGCCTCGAGTTTGGATGAGTATGCTGAATCAGTCACTGGCTATGTTATACTCCGTGTGGATAACTGTGTATCCCAGTATAGGCTATTTGCTCCTACCCCAACCAGAAGCCCTGGATTAACAGTGGCATTCACCTGATGTTGAGGAAGCGTACCACTGCTTTTAAATCAGGGGAAAAGAAATGCTACAAAAAATCCAGCTATGATTTGACAGCCATCAAAGCCACTACAAGACAATAAAGGAACAACCTGGAAAATACAGTGGCTTTGACTCGCGGCACATGTAGATAGGGCTGCAGAGGATTATGGACTACACATTTAAACCCAGTGTGACTATCAACACCTCCACCTCTCTCTCCGATGAGCTTAACAACTTTTATGCCTGCTTTGAAACTCACAGTTTGGACCCAGTGACAGCAGCACAGTGCCCACCTGATGAAGTCAATCTACAGGTAACAGGCTGATGTGAGTAAGACTTTTAAAAGGGTTAAGGCTTGTAAAGCTGCTGGCCCAGAAAGCATACCTTCCCGTGTCCTCAAGCCTTGTTACACTCAACTATCTCAAGGTTTTACTGATATTTTTGTTTTGTTTTTTTTTGGGGGGGGGGGACGTCCCCCCCCTTTTTCACCCCAACTATATCCGGCCAAATACCCCACTCTTCCGAGCCATCCCGATCTCTGCTCCACCCCCTCTGCCGATCCGGGGAGGGCTGCAGACTACCACATGCCTCCTCTGATATATGTGGAGTCGCCAGCCGCTTCTTTTCACCTGAGATTGTGGAGATTCGCCAGAGGGACGTAGCTTGTGGGAGGATCATGCTATCCCCCCCCCCCAGTTCCCTCTCCCCCCAAACAGGCGCCCCGACCAACCAGAGGAGGTGCTGGTGCAGCGACCAGGACACATGCCCACATTCGGCTTCCCACCCACAGACGCAGCCAGTTGTGTCTGTAGGAGCGCCCGACCAAGCTGGCGGTAACACGGGGATTCGAACCGGTGATCCCGTATTGTTAAGCAACAGAATAGACCACTACGCCCCCTGGATGCTCCTTTACTAACATCTTTAACCTGTTCCTGTCATTGTGTGTGGTTCCACTATGTTTTAAGAAAACCACCACTATGCCTGTACCTATGAAAACTCGTCCCTTGCCTTAATGATTATTGATCTGTTGCCTCGCTTTGACCTCTATTATTATGAACTGCTTGGAAAAGTTGGTTGTGTCATATATAAAATGTATCATTCCTGTTACCCTCGACCCATTACAATTCGCCTACTGTACCAACAGATCTGTAGATGACGCTAACTCACGTGCTGTACATACTACTCTAGTATACCTTGAAAAAGAAAAACACCTACGTCAGAATGTTGTTTATTGATTACAGTTCTGCTTTTAATACATCTAATCTATTGTATCTCCTGTCATCAGTATTTGACCACTGTGAACAAAAAAAACTGAGTTAAGCTGAACACTCAAGTGTCTAAAAAAGAAAATAAATAAAAATTTAAAGATTCATAAAATTAAGGCTCTTTTTTCTATTTCTCATTGCAAATTTGATTTTTTTTCTTTTTAAAGGTAGCCTCAGCAACATTTTCACCTTTACTTAGTCTACAATCTGCTACATAAAGCTAAAGATAAGTGGGAGTGGTGAATTTGTAATCTATTCATTTTCCATTTATTTTGTTGTCACCCCCTGTATTCAGCACTGTATTCAGCAAGTGTTTTTTTTTCTTGGTTGTATAATATGCTTTACAATAAATGCAACAAAATTAGTTTTCCAATTTTAAGCCCCTAACACACAGTGATTTTGGCTGATTTGGGGCTGTTGTAGACAAATGAAATGTGGCAGGTATGAAAAGTATGGTTACAAACCATCCTGGTAAGTGAGAAATAGCACCATGTACATCCTAGCCTGACAGCTCCGGAAAGAAGATAAAAACGTTGAACAGGTATACATTTATCTTCTTTTCTTTGGTTGGTGGTGTTTTTTGATGCAAAATATTGTCATCATTGATGCAACTGCATGTTTTTTCTGCTAAACCATTTTGAATTTCACATGGTCACCTTTTATTGGCATCATAGCACACTGCTGGCTTGTTGTTGGCTGACATAAGTCATAGTCTCATCATTCAACCAATCAAACATTGCAACAGTAATGTCACACCAACACACAGTCTTACAAGACAGATGATCAAAATTTTACTTGTTTCCAATTGTGACATGATGAACATGGCCAAAATTGGACAGTGTGTGAAGGCCATTTCACCAATGGTTTTGTGCATGTGCATGAGTTATGAAGTCAGTTGAAGTCCTCACTGCATACTAGATTGATGGAGAAATCAGTGTTGACCTGTTCACAGTCTTTTCCACTGTGCCAATATGTACCAGAACGTATTGTTGCATGCTAGCTTCTGAATCCTCATCCATGAAATCCTCTGCACTAGTGTTAAGTCAAGTCAATTTTATTTATATAGCCCAATATCACAAATTACAAATTTGTCTCAGTGGGCTTTACGGCCCTACAACATCCAGTCCTTAGACCCTTTCATCGAATAAGGAAAAACTCTCTAAAAAAAAAAAACCCTTAGGGGCATCTGGGTGGTGCAGCAGTCTTTTCCGTTGCCTACCAATACGGGGATCGCCAGTTCGAATCCCCGTGTTACCTCTGGCTTGGTCGGATGTCCCTACAGATGCAATTGGCCATGTCTGTGGGTGGGAAGCCGGATGTGGGTATGTGTCCTGGTCGCTGCACTAGCACCTCCTCTGGTTGGTTGGGGTGCCTGTTTGGGGGGGAGGGGGAATAGTTTTATCCTTCCATGTGCTTTGTTCCACTGGTGAAACTCCTCACTGTCAGGTGAAAAGAAGCGGCTGGCGACTCCACATGTATTGGAGGAGACATGTGGTAGTCTGCAGCCCTCCCCGGATCGGCAGAGGGGGTGGAGCAGTAACCGGGATGGCTCAGAAGAGTGGGGTAATTAGCCGGATACAATTTGGAGAAAAAAAGGGGGGGGGTTAATAAATAAATAAACCCTTTAACAGGGGAAAATATGAAGAAACCTCAGGGAGAGCAACAGAGGAGGGATCTCTCCCCCCAGATGGACAGACGTGCAATGGCGGTTGTGTGTACAGAATAAAACACAATTTACCGAATACAACATTGAAAGAGGATAACAGAATTGTAATGGAATTATAAGGTATATGAAGAATATGAATGTGTTGTTGGACATCATTTCCACCACCATCGTAACACGACTTAGTCGAGAGAACAAGGATGTGGGGATTTTTTTTCAACAGTGTCTTTAGAGCAGATGTAGAAACCCTGCTAGGCTGTAGTTTTTCCATCCACCATCTGATGTCACGACATGTCACTTGGCAGCCAGAAAAAAAAAATTGGTTTCACTGCCACTCCAGAGATGCAGAAATGATCAGGAACAACTCCAGGTGTTTTTCATGTGCTATTTCTTTCACAGATAGACAAATAAGTATGAAAATTGGTGAATTTTTGCTTTACTAAACTTTATCGAAAGACAGGAAGTTTGTTTATTTGTATGACGTATACTGCTTGCCATTCAAGCCAAAAAGCACTAGTAGGGGCTGGTATGGACATTTAATACAGTTATTTAAAATTACATTTTACAGTTTCATTTAGCAGACGCTTTAATCCAAAACGACGTACATCTGAGAGTTAATACAACACAAGCAAGCATCTGCTCAGGAGGCAACAACGCAAGTAAGGGTAAAAAAAACTAGGTCCAAGTCCGATAGGACATAAGTGTCAACAGGCAGTGTACAAAGACAACTGTGCATAGGAGCGATTTTTTTTCCATTTCTTTAACATTTTTTCTAAGACCATAATATTAATAATAATAATAATAACAATAATAATTTCATAATACCATTCTGTAATACCATCATTATAAAATCAACAATTATGCTACATCCCAGGGGCTATACAGCTGCTAGCTAGAGTAAGCATGTACTCGTGAGAAAAAAAAAATGTTATGTGCACCTCCTATGACTGACTGTATATTTCAGTGACTACAATTTAGCACTTAGTGAGTGGGGTCGCATTACATGATACATAATAATTCACGATTTACTATCATGAGAGTTCGTTAATGCAGCATCTTTTAGAAAGAAGAGGGCCTTTTTTGTTTGGATTTAGATGGTGTATTCCCCTGTGCCTGTAAGAGGAAAAGATAATACATAATAAGAGCTAAATTAAATAAAAGAACTATTTAGATGATTTAAACTAATATAAGTACCTCCCAAGCAACAGCCAATTCTTCACAGTATAGGTTTCCAACAGTGAATTTAATTATGCATTAGAAATACCAGACTTTTGTTTAAACATTACGAAGAGAACAAACCATGATCTATAGGAGCATACATTATCTATTTCAAATTAACTGCAGTTTTTAAAAATTGAGTCAAATCGAGGACACAGAAATATAACTTTATAAGGGGAGCTAAATTCTGAGGAGCTTAGTGTCACTTTCCTGCAACAAATCGTATGTAAAATTAAATGTAATGTTTACATTTGTATACTTACTTCTGATTTTACTATCTGGCAAAGATATTATGATGAGCTATTATTATGCAATAGCCTGTTAACCTCACAGCATGGATCTCTTCAAGAAAAAAACTATTCAAAATTAGCTTAAATTTTTTTGATTTTATGAAAACCAGTACTCAGTAATCAGTAAGGAAGGAGAAAAGGACTGATACCAATTGGCTAGACAGAGGGATTGCACTGGGAAGGATGTGCAGCAGATTAGGGTGATCAAGGATAGAGATGGAAATGTGCGGACAAGTGAGGAGAGTGTGTTGAGAAGATGGAAGGAGTACTTTGAGGGGCTGATGAATTAAGAAAATGAGAGACAGAAGGTTGGATGGTGTGGGGATAGTGAATCAGGAAGTGCGGTGGATTAGGAAGGAGGAAGTGAGGGCAGCTATGAAGAGGATGAAGAGGATGAAGAGTGGAAAGGCAGTTGGTCCAGATGACACATCTGTGGCGGCATGGACATGTTTAGGAGAGATGGCAGTGGAGTTTTAGCTAGATTGTTTATCACAATCTTGGAAAGTGAGAGGATGCCTGAGGGTGGAGAAGAAGCATACTGGTACCGATTTTCAAGAATAAGGGTGATATGCAGAACTGTAGCAACTACAGAGGTATAAAGTTGATCAGCCCCAGCATGAAGATATGGGAAAGAGTAATAGAAATTCGGTTAAGAGGAGAGGTGATGATTAGCAAGCAGCAGTATGGTTTCATGCCATGAAAGAGCACTACAGATGCAATGTTTGCTTTGAGAATGTTGATCGAGAAGTATAAAGAAGGTCAGAAGGAGTTATAATGTGTCTTTGTGGATTTAGAGAAAGCATATCACAGGGTGCCAAGAGAGAGGGTGTGGTATTGTATGAGGAAGTTGGGAGTTGCAGAGAAGTATGTGGGAGTGGTGCAGGATATGTATGGGGAAGTGTGACAGTGGTGAGGTGTGTGGTTGGAATGACAGATGTGTTCAAGGTGGAGGTGGGATTACATCAATGATTGGCTCTGAGCCCTTTCTTGTTTGCAATGGTGATGGCAGGTTGACAGACGAGATCAGGCAGGAGTCTCCGTGGACTATGATGTTTGTGGATGACATTGTGATCTGTAGCGAGAGTAGGTTGCAGGTTGAGGAGAGCCTGGAGAGGTGGAGGTATGTACTGGAGAGAAGAGGAATGAAAGTCAGTAGGAGCAAGATTGAATACTTGTTTGTGAATGAGAGGGAGGACAGTGGAATGTTGAGGATGCAAGGTGTAGAGGTGATAAAGGTGGATGAGTTTAAACACTTGGGGTCCCCTGTGTGGAAGAGAGGTGAAGGAGAGCATGCAGGCAGGATGGAGTGGGTGGAGAGGAATGTCAGGAGTGATTTGCGACAGAAGAGTATCAGCAAGAGTGAAAGGGAAAGCTTACAAGATGGTTGTGATACCAGCTATGTTATATGGTTTGGAGACAGTGGCACTGATGAAAAGACAGGAGGCGGAGCTGGAGGTGGTAGAGTTGAAGATGCCAAGATTTTCACTGGGAGTGATGAAAAAGGACAGGATTAGGGACGAGTATATTAGAGGGACACCTCAGGTTGGACATTTTGGAGACAAAGCAAGAGAGGCAAGATTGAGATGGCTTGGACATGTGTGGAGGAGAGACGCCGGGTATATTGGGAGAAGGATACTGAATATGGAGCTGCCAGGGAAGAGAAAAAGAGGAATGCCAAAGAGGAGGTTTATGGATGTGGTGAGGGAGGACATGCAGGTTGCCGGTGTGACTGAGGACGATGCAGAGGACAGGAAGAGATGGAAATGGATGATCCGCTGTGGTGACCCCTAACTAGTAGTAGTAGTAGTAGTAGTATTAGTAGTAGCAGTAGTAGTAGTAGTAGTAGAAGAAGTAGTAGTACTAAGATTTCTTTTCACTTAGAAGAGAGAGCTTCTAGCAGATGGGGAAAATGTAAGTTGTGATAGTGGTTTGTTTACCCTATATCATAGAATAAATAGAAGAAAAGAGTCAAGTTGTGCTCTTGGGATCATTATCAGTGCATTCATGATATCAGTGAAGTCAGCAAAGTTAATGTGTTGTATTGAAGCCATGAAGTAGAAAAAACTCAAGTTTTCTTTCAGTTTTTTGTTTGTTTTATGGAGAACATGTTTATAAGACTGATTGTTTATGTTTTTTCATTACCCAGTACACAAAAGAGAAATAGCATGTAGACATCTTCAACACAGGTCCGTAAGTTGTGGTTACATTTAACTTAGTTTCACATTCTCACACGCTGGAGAACGGTCTGGCTGAATCATTATCATTCTGGTATGGGGGGGGGGGGGATGCTTGTTTGTATTTTTCAACCAATCACAATTGTCTTGGTTGGCGCTGAGTCCAGGATGCAGCTATGAAAACGGTAACACGCAAAAAGCAGAAGGGGACTGAAATAAGCAGAAGGGGCTAGAGCCACTGGGTGACTACTTCAGTTGTCCAGTGGCTCTAGCCCATGGAAAAGCAAACCAGTTCTTGGAAGGCACTAGCACCAGCCCAGAGCTAGAAGTAGGTTCCCATTGGTGGAAAGTGGGTATATCTGAGTTGAACACCTAGTCGGTTATGAAGAAAGCCACCCTTCATTACACAGGACCCCTCTCACCCCCTCCACCAACTCCTTCAGTTACTCTCATCAGCCTGAAGTTACAAAGTCCCCCTAGCCAAGAAAAATACTTACAAAAATTCCTTCATTCCCTCAGCTATAAAATGAGGGAATGAAGGACTTTTTGCAGGTAAATAAACTAAAATACACACGTCATTCCACAAAGTGCTAAATAAGATGTATTTTTAACTATTCTTTTAAACTCTCTCCATTGTCAATTTTTTAACTGTTTTACTTGTGTGCATTTTTAATTTGTTGTCTGTTGTCTGCAGGCTGTCATTCAAATGAACGCTTAACATTGTCAAATAAATCCCACCCTGTTGTATATACTGTACTGTACATTGTATGTACACTGGTACGCTCTGTCATGTACAGCTACCTCAGTCATGTATGTAAGAAACCTGCTAACATCTATTTCAGCATCTCTGATATATTCTCTGCACCACTGCACTTTATCACCTTTCATTTCACCTGTATAAGTCAATCCTTGTGTATATATCTGAAGATCGTTGTGTTGTTGTATTGTTATTCTGTTAAGTACACTGAGAGAGCCACGAAACTGGAGTCACCTTCGATGTATGTGCAAACCTACATGGCCAATACACATGATTTTGATTCTGATTTTGTCGTTATTTATTGTGTATATTGTGTATTGTGTCTGATGTCATGTCAAACAAGCATTTCTGTTCCATTGTGACAGACATTGTGGTTGAATTAAGATTCAAGATTAAAGGTTTATTAGTTTCTTGAATCTTGAATCTTAATTCAACCAAAATCTCTCTCTTTTCACCATCATTGCATAACTTCTCAAGCCACACTGGTCGTTGATACAAGCCATACGGGCAACCAGAATAGTTGCACACACCAGGGAAACTGACACATTTCTATACAAAACATGTCCTCTTCAACACAATGGTGGTGCAAATCTTGTCCAACCCTTTTGACTGGTAGGACAGTAGAATCTGACAAATAAACCAATTTTAAACTACTGCAATGTACCTATCACTTGTCTCCTAGCCCATGCAATCCAACCACGGCAAATAACCCAGAATGGTGCAACGTGCTAAACTGTATATGTCTTACCTATTCTGGATCTTTACAGTAGCTCCAAGTGGCTGTCCACATAAAGATCAAACCCTTGCTGATGGCTGGATTTACCTGCTAGACTACTCTTTCTGCTCCAGAAGCACTAGGACCAGTCTTCTCTCACATGGCCCAGAAATGGCGGAATGATCTCTAGTCTTCTATCTGGACTATAGACTTGCTTACTTCATTCAAGCAAAGGTGAAAAAAAATCCCTTTTCTATGACTATGATCTGATGATGATCTACCAGAGCTGTAGACTTGAGAACTGGAGTCAAGTTACAAAAATGCGACTTGGACTTGTCTGCTAGGAAACTTGAGACTTGAAAGCCCAGACTTGAAAACATTTTTTGTGATAAGACCTTGGAGCAAATCGCCCCCCCCCCCGAAATTAGTGCATTTTAAATACATCCATATCATGTCTGCTTGAGCCTGCGTTGTGCTCAGTTATGCCTTGCTTGTGGATAACTGGTGGGTAATAAACATGCCTAATAATGACAAACCTAAAGCTGCTGGCTGTTTCATAAGGAACTGAACGAAAAGTATATAACTGGTGTAAATGTTTCCATATAAATGCTGGTTAAACCCTAGTATTTATACTTATACTAATACTTCACTAAGCCTAATCAACTCTCCCAGCAGACACCGGGAGAAAGGTAAGTGCACATCTCTAATACCCCTTTCACACTGGCCAAAAAACTCGCAAAAAACCTGCAAAAAACCCACAAAAAAACCCGCTAATGTCCGCCTTCGGTCAATGTAAAAAGGCGGATGTTAGTGGGTTTTTTGGCCAGTGTGAAAGGGGTATAAAAAAAAACAGATTAAAGAATAAGTGTACTTTTCAATGTAGGCCATAGACCTATGCAACAAAGAATGTTGCTTAATTCAGGAAATTAGTTAAATAAAACGAGTTGCTTTATAGATTTTTTTTCTTTATGTTCAGCATGTTTTGTGGCATGTCAGTATGTGCTTGCATGCACAACTCATTCTAGCACACAAACTTTTTATGTGAGCGTTCCTACTTTTAATTGTTGTAGAGCCATTTATGTTTTTGTTGAATATAGAAGATGATTACTGATGAATTTCCATTTGTATATTGTACCTGGATGTATACAATCAAAGTACAATCAAAAGCGGTTGTACTCATAAATGATGTTGTTACAAACTAAAACACCACAGTAGACTTTGCAAGTTTAGTTCTAGGTCAACCTACTCCGCTTTGCTTGCACCCTCCAGCCTAAAACATTATGCTTATTCCAGGTCTTATTTCAGGTCTTTGCCTGCACCCTCTAGCCTAAAACAATATGCTTATTAGCCTAAAACATTATGCTTATTCCAGGTCTTACTCCAGGTCTTTGCTTGCACCCTCCAGCCTGAAACATTACGCTTATTCCAGGTCTTATTCCAGGTCTTTGCCTGCACCCGCTAGCCTAAAACATTATGCTTGTTCCAGGTCGTATTGCAGGTCTTATTCCAGGTCTTTGCTAGCACCCTCTAGCCGAAAACTTATTCCAGGTCTTTGCTAGCACCCTCTAGCCTAAAACATTATCCTTATTCCAGGTCTTAGTTGCCTTCACTAGTTTTGTGTTGGGCCTGTTGATTAAACGCATATTATATATTTATATTTCTTACTGATATTCATCTGTATTTAATCGACTGACTTAAATCACTGTGAAAAGGAAAGGGATGTACTTTCAACATGGTCGATTACACTGACAGAATGGATGAATCATAAAAGACGAGAGATTAATAACACAACCAATCATGGAGAGGAGTTAATCTGCCTTTAACTTTTAGACAATTTTCAATTTTCTTTTTTTTTAATAATGAAAATTTGATCTGTTGTTCTTTGATAAAAACAATAAGGTCAGAACAATAACTTTCTTGGACTATTAGTAGTGAGTGGGCTGAGTCCTACATTTAGTATGACAATAAACTGCACTTAGTGCAGTCCTTTGCCTTGGGGGCCCCTCATATGACATTATCATTTTACCAAACACTATTCTGCTGAAAAATGTGTGACCGGTTGGGGATTTTACAGAGAGGGAGCCGAGGGTGCAATGTATACACATTATGATTATATTATGATTATAAGTGCAATATGATTATATTGCACTTATCAAGGATGGAAGCTTGAGACTTGCAAACCCGAAGTCAGATTTACAGATTGAAAGCTTAAAAAAAGTCTTGTTGCATGTTCAATAATCCAGGTAAGGAAGTCACAGAAAGGTGAATCAGTTCATCTGGATACAACTTTAATAATGTTTATATAAATGTTGTGTCCAGATGAACTGATTCACCTTTCTGTGACTTAAAAAAAAGTCATACGAGGCCAAAAGATATGGGGTTTTCAAGGGCCAATGCCAATTCTTATTTAAGATGGCAAGGGGGGCAAAAGGCCAATGTGATTCTTTTTTTTTTTAAACACGTGTTTCTCAATTCCAAGCATCCTGTGTTTGAGTTGTAATGCTGTATAGGTGGCCCTGATTATACTTACTAAACCAGTCAGCACTCAGGCATGTCATATTTGCTACACGTGACATAATTGAATGCAATTCTAAATTCTGTTTAGGGTTACAAAGAAAATCTGCATGATAGGGGGTACTTGTGTACTTGGCTGGGAAATGCTGTTCTATTCTATTTAATATTTTAATAATCTTGCCATTAAGGCTGAACTGCAACACATTCACTCTCTCATGCACACAGAAACACAAGGTGCAGATGAGATGCAGTTATACTCTTTTCTCTCTACATTCTCATTCACATATGTGTGTTAGCATGTTTGCAAACCAATGTGTGTGGCACACTATGTATTGCCCATTAATAAATCCCAACCCAACGCTCTTTTTCTTTCAGAAATGTTTCTCATTGTGGAAATTCTTGACATCCAAAATGTCAGTTCATGTAAAGACCAGGGAATGAAAGCATTTAAGTTATATCACAAGATTATAACCAAAATCTGTGACTATATCTAGGTTCACATCAAAATATTGATATCATATTAAAATATTGTTCAGCTCTACTCTGTTCCAGAAATGTATCCAGTAAAATCAAGAAAATAATAACTTAACTGAGCTTCTAAAGTGGCAGCTATTATTATGCCATGTCTGTTTGACCCTCGTTCTGTAGAGGGGACACTAAAGCCAATACACAGCTCTGCACCCGGCATTCTGTGGGACTGGATCATCAGTGAGGCAGCTGTTAAAGACTTGTGTGAGCTTATCTGTCATGTATCTTAGAGGGAAGATGATTAACCTGATATATATTTCACTGCATGGCCAGCATACAAACACTACTTTTAAGGAGTCCTACCAATCAGCAAACAACAAGCCCTGTGATTAGATTGGGTGTCTGTTCATCTTTTTAACACACTTGGCCTCAATAATGATGTAATGTATTGGCACCCTGTTGCCAACAATTTGGGATTTGTCAGCCTGTCAATATATTGTTAAATAAAGAACACTCGAAGTTCTGAACTGACAAATGAAGCCCTCACCTCAATTTACCAAGCTAGATATCCACCCGTCTCTGCGGAGACATTACTTTTTTTGTTAAAATGAGGGATAGGGAGGGGTTTCAACGGTATGGCTTTTTATAAGGACGAAGTCGATATTATTTTACCTGAAGCTACCAATAACCGATATTTTGTGTTAACATTCAACATCTTTAAATTTGAAAATCCCAAGGCAAAAATATATAAATAAAAAAATACATCAGTGGTTTAATTCTCTTTAATAAAACATTGTTTCAGTAGAAACGTGTTCAAAGAAAGTAATATTGATATTTCTGTTATTATTATTATATTATTATTATTACTATTATTATTAGAGGATGAAGAGTGGAAAGGCAGTTGGTCCAGATGACATACCTGTGGAGGCATGGACATGTTTAGGAGAGATGGCAGTGGAGTTTTTAACTAGATTGTTTAACACAATTTTAGAAAGTGAGAGGATGCCTGAGGAGTGGAGAAGAGGTATACTGGTACCGATTTTCAAGAATAAGGGTGGTGTGCAAAACTGTAGCAACTACAGAGGTATAAAGTTGATCAGCCACAGCATGAAGATATGGGAAAGAGTAATAGAAGCTAGATTAAGTAGAGAGGTGACGATTAGCGAGCAGCAGTATGGTTTCATGCCACGAAAGAGCACCACAGATGTGATGTTTGTTTTGAGAATGTTGATTGGGAAGTATAGAGAAGGCCAGAAGGAGTTACATTGTGTCTTTGTGGGTTTAGAGAAAGCATATGACAGGGTGCCAAGAGAGGAGGTGTGGTATTGTATGAGGAAGTCGGGAGTTGCAGAGAAGTATGTAGGAGTGGTGCAGGATATGTAAGAGGGAAGTGTGACAATGGTGAGGTGTGTGGTTGGAATGACAGATGGGTTCAAGGTGGAGGTGGGATTACAACAAGGATCAGCTCTGAGCCCTTTCTTGTTTGCAATGGTGACGGACAGGCAGGAGACTCCGTGGACTGTGATGTTTGCGGATGACATTGTGATCTGTAGCGAGAGTAGGCTGCAAGTTGAGGAGAGCCTGAAGACGTGGAGGTATGTACTGGAGGGAAGAGGAATGAAAGTCAGTAGGAGCAAGACAGAATACCTATGTGTGAATGACAGGGAGGACAGTGGAAGAGTGAGGATGCAAGGAGTAGAAGTGACAAAGGCGTATCAGATTAAATACTTGGGGTCAACTGTCCAAAGTAATGGGGAGTGCAGAAGAGAGGTGAAGAAGAGAGTAGAAGGCAGGGTGGAGTGGGTGGAGAAGAGTGTCAGGAGTGCTTTGTTATAGAAGGGTACTTGCAATAGTTAAAGGGAAGGTGTACAAGATGGTTGTGAGACCAGCTATGTTATATGGTTTGGAGACAGTGGCACTGATGAAAAGTCAGGAAGAGGAGCTGGAGGTGGCAGAGTTGAAGATGCTAAGATTTTCATTGGGAGCGACGAAGAAGGACAGGATTAGGAATGAGTATATTAGAAGGACAGTTCAGATTGGACAGTTTGGAGACAAAGTAAGAAAGGCAAGCTTGAGATGGCTTTGACATGTGTGGAGGAGAGATGCTGGGTATATTGGGACAAGGATGCTGAATATAGAGCTGCCAGGGAAGAGGAGAAGAGGAAGGCCAAAGAGGAGGTTTATGGATGTGGTGAGGGAGGACATGCAGGTGGCTGGTGTGACAGAAGAAGATGCAGAGGACAAGAAGAAATGGAAACGGATGATCCAGGTGAGCCTATTCCAACGTAAGTATGTATGTATGTATGTATGTATGTATGTATGTATGTATGTATGTATGTATGTATGTATGTATGTATGTATGTATGTATGTATGTATGTATATGCATTTATATATATTATACATACATACATGAAGATGATGGCAGAGGGTTAGTGAGTGTCGGAGCCACTATCCAGGATCAAACAAGGAACATCCACGAGTACATCAGAAAGAGAGCCCCCCAGGATGAACTGCTGAGTGAGTACCTCAGGCAGCACAAGATAGAGCATTGGGAGGAAGAAAAAGAGGAGGTATCATGGGAGACTAAGCCCCTTCATGGGATGTACCATCGACAGATAGAAGATGTGTCTTATATTGAGAAATCCTACGAGTGGCTAGAAAAGGCTGGACTGAAGGACCACACAGTGGCTCTGATCATAGCAGCACAAGAACAGGCACTCAGGAGATGATCAGTTGAGGCAGAAGTCTACCACACCAGACAAGACCCAAGATGCAGGCTGTGCAAAGACATGCAAAGACAGTCCAGCACGTAGTAGCAGGGTGTAAAATGCTAGCTGGGAAAACGTACACTGATAGGCATAACTAAGTGGCTGGGATAGTGTACAGGAACATCTGTATTGAATACAGACTGGAAGTCCCTAAGTCCAAATGGGAGACACCCTCAAAGGTGGTTGAGAATGGCAGAGCTAAGATCCTGTGGGACTTCAAGTTCCAGACTGAGAAGCAGGTGCTGGCTAACCAACCAGATATTGTGGTGATCGACAAGGAACAGAAGACAGCAGTAGTGATTGATGTAGCAATCCTGAGTGACGGCAACATCAGGAAGAAAGAGCATGAGAAGATAGAGAAATACCAAGGGCTGAGGGAAGAACTACATCGGATGTGGAAGGTGAAATTCACAGTAGTCCCAGTGGTAATAGGAGCACTTGGGGCTGTGACTCCCAAACTGGGAGAGTGGCTCCAGCAGATTCCAGGAACAACATCTGAGGTCTGTCCAGAAGCATGTGGTCTTAGGAACAGCCAAGTTACTGTGCAGAACCCTCAAACTCCCAGACCTCTGGTAGAGGACCCGAGCTTGAGGAAGACACACACCACCCGAAACAGGGTGTACACACACACACACACACACACACACACACACACACACACACACACACACACACACACACAGTGGATATAAAATGTCTACACACCCCTGTTGAAATGGCATGTTTTTGTGTTGTAAAAATAATGAAACCAGGATAAATCATATCAGAACTTTTTCCACCCTTGATGTGATATTGCAATCTATAAAAATAAAGTAAAACACAACCAAATGTTTTGGGGAAGAAAAAAAAAACGAAACTTACAATAACCTGGTTGCAGTTCAGCAACTAGATTCAAATTGACTATAACTTTTCATCTACGTACACAGTACTGGAAAGAAAACTACGTTTTGATTCAATCCTTCTATTTCCAAAATTCAGCTCCGAATCCTCAAAAGGAACTTTACAGGTGCAACCATATATATGGTATAAGTAGCCCAGCAAAGTTTTTGTTATTAGTTTTGGGCCAATAATTCAGCAATTGAACATCAATTTAATAACTTTTCATTAATGGATATGGTACTTGAAGGGAAATTAAGTTTTATTTTAGATCCTTTAATTCCAGAACAGAACTCTACTCCAGTACTCAAGCGGAACTATATAGTATCCTATAAATTTACTACCATTTTATTTATCTATTTTTTATTTGCACGCTCTCTTTATTTGGCATAGTACTTGCAATATACTCATTTTATGGGGGTAATGTTATATTCTCTGACTGAGGGCATAATTGATGGTTTGCATCGGATAGGTTCACTTGCCTATCCCATTCTGCTCCCCAACAACGTGGCTCGGCATGAAGTCCTACATGTGTTCCAGTTCTTGTATGGAGATGGAGTGGGTAGTGGTCGGATGGAGTCAAACAATTGCATCGTTTTGGAATGCAGGTTTCAAGAGCCCCATATTTCTCTTCTATGTAAGGGTGTGCATTTTTTTTTCTTCATTGCAGCAATTCCCTTATTCTTTTATCTTTACACAGATACATATGGACCAAAACTGTAAGAATAATTCCTCTAACATAATAATTTTACACTGGAATGTTAGGGGGCTCAGGAAAACAGCTAAATTATAACAAGTTATGAACAAGATTAGGCACCTCAAATCTAAAATCCTATTTTTGCAAGAAACCCACTTGTCAATCTCAGACATAAAACATGTACAGAGCAGATGGCCCGGCCAAGTAATACATGCATCCTGTAATAAATACACTACAAGAGTGCTTATCTTCATCCACTGAACAAAACCACTGCAGATTGTAAAAACTATTCAAGATCACGGTGGAATATGCATTATCATCCAAGGCAATACCCTATCACTGACATTGAATTTAGAAGAATATCAGAACGAAGATAACCCCGTATTTTCTGAAAATGTCTTCGTTGACTCGTCTACCTTGAAGGGTCTTTTATTTTAGGAGGGGATATCAATTGTGTTTTAAACCCAACAATGGATTGTTCCACTGGCTGTGGCACTATCAAAACACAAACTAAAAAGTCTTTATTCATGCTGAACATCCCCACCAACACAGTGGCCGGGGAAAGGGAGATATCCCACATTAAACAGGCTTTGGTTAAGTGTGGTTATCCTAACTGGGCATTTGTCAAAGCCAGGAAGACACCCAAACAGTGCACCAGCTGATTGAAGAGAGGAGAAGGACAACAGCTGCCTAAGTGTAAACCAGTGGTGATTCCATATGTGGTGGGAGTGTTGGAAAAGCTGAGACGGATATTTTCCAAACACCGTGTCTCATTTGCTTTCAAACCCCAAAACACACTGCGCCAGAAGTTGTCCACCCCAAGGATCTGGTCCCCTGGCACAAACAGAGCAATATAGTGTACGCTGTTAAGTACCAGAGGAGGATTGCCTTGACTTGTACATTGGGGAAACTAAACAAACGTTGGCCAACAGGATGGCACAACACAGGAGCGCTAACACGTCAGGCCAGGGCTCCAGTGTACACCATCTACAGGCCAGTGGCCACTCTTTCAAGGATGAGGATGTGCACATCCTTGATGGGGAGGAACGCTGGTTTGAAATTGGAGTCAAAGAGGGAACGACTATCCCTGAACCAAGGGGGGGGGGGGGCTAAGAGTACATCTGTCACCATCTTACAATGCTGTGATTGCAACTATTCCCCAATCCTCGGTGAATAGTACACATGGCCATTGTAGCTCTAGTTAATGCTCACGGCAATTTGCATATGAAACCAATCATTGGTTTCGGTCATGCCAATGTTGTTTATCAGGGTGGGGATACTTGCAGCCAGTTGAGACAGAAGAGGTCACTTAGATGAGAGATGAAACTTTTCTCTCTCAATAAACGATGTGTCCAGATGAACTGATTCAACTTTCCGTCACAACTAGAAAGCTACTGAAACAGTTCATTGAAGATTCTAATTGAGTAGATGGCTGAAGAGAGTAGAATCCTCATAAGAATAATTACTCTTGTTATTCAAATCACATTTCCGTATAGATTATTTCATTCTGTCTTAAGAGCTCCTAACAAAGATTTTTTTCTTTTTTCGATTTTCCCCCCTCTTTTCTTCCAATTGTATCCGGCCAATTACCCCACTCTTCCGAGCCATCCCGGTCTCTGCTCCACCCCCTCTCCTGATCCGGGGAGGGCTGCAGACTACCACATGTCTCCTCCGATACATGTGGAGTCGCCAGCCACTTCTTTTCACCTGACAATGAGGAGTTTCACCAGGGGGATTGTAGCATGTGGGAGGATCAAGCTATTCTCCCCAGTTCCCTCTCCCACCGAGTAGGCACCCCGACCGACAAGAGGAGCTGCTAGTGCAGCAACCAGGACACATACCCACATCCGGCTTCCCACCCGCAGACACGGCCAATTGTGTCTGTAGGGACCAAGCTGGAAGTAACACGGGGATTCGAACCAGTGATCCCCGTGCTGGTAGGCAACAGAATAGACTGCTACACTACCTGGATGCTGCTCCTACTAAAGATGATGGGTGTTGATATAATAGCACTGTGATCAGTGGCCATGCTACTGTATCACTTAAAATTCAAATTGACAAAATTCTTCTCAGCCAAACTAACTGGACATTTTAAGTGAGATGGCTGATAAACCAAGTCCTTGTTCATACAATTGAATCTAAAATTGACAACTTCTTTGAATTCAATATGGATAAAAGCAGTGCTTTTGTGAAATGGGAAGCATTCAAAGTATTCTAATCAGGAGAGAAATCATTAGTTACACCAGCTATAAGACAAAACACCACAAAATATTAATGGAAAGTTTGGAAAGTCAAATTAAAACTTCAGAAATTGATTGACATGCAAAAGATCATCCATCGAAACAAAAGAACTTAGAAGAACCAAATATAATAAACTGTCCCCAGATGAAAGTGCCAAAAGTTTCACGTGGCTGAAGCAAACTTACCACGACCAAGGAAAAAAGGCTGGAAAAACGTCTAGCTGTAGAATCAAAACACAACAGACTGACCAGGCAACAAACAGCATTAGAACATCACTGGGAAATTTAATGATATAGACCTATGAGAAATAATTAAATGCTTCAAAGATTTTTATGAATCCTTATATAGATCAGAAATCATCCAATACTCAGACACACAGGAAACACTTGTAGACCAGCTTCAGTTTCAGTAATTATCCAAGAACATAAAAAATGAACTGATGGCACTTTAACAGCTAGAGTTGTCAGGGGCAATTCCAAACATGAATAGTGGTAAGGTGCCTGGACCTGATGGGCTGCCTACAGAATTTTATAAATAAATCCAAAATAAATTAGTAGGGCCACTCCTAAATATGTTTGAAGAATTCTTCTAAGAAGAAGGAACTCTTCCATTATGCAAGTGAGCTGTTTATCAGGGTGGAGATATCTGCAGTCAGCTGAGAACTGCCAAGTCACTTAGATGAGTGATTAAACATTTTCTCACTAAATTCGGTGTCCAGATGAACCGATTCAACTTTTTTGGGATTTCTACACCTGGATTAATGAGCATGCATTGAGACATTTTGCCAAAATTAGGTTCCCCTGTGTTTGTTTTTTTCTTCTTCTTGATAACAGGATAAAATTTGATTCCACTGGTCAGGCAACATGTATCTACTGATGGGCCCACTGCTAGGAGAACTCCACACTGTGCTGTCAAAAGTTAAAAGCTGTTCAACTCTGGCTAAGCAAAGGAGCAGGTGGGCGTGTGTGTGAGACAAGCAAAAACACAATATTGTCACAGGAACAAGTCTGCTTCCCGCTCTGCCTGCCAAGCTCTGCAGGGACTCCCAGCCCCCATCAAACAAAAAAATAATGATTACCAGATGAATGCCGTGTACCATGTAAAGACACTCAGGCCATGATTTGTTTTTATTTTCTGATTAATTTTAGAACAAATATTTGCGTATTTGCTTGGAAAATGCGCAAAATATCCATCAATCCATCCATTAGCCAAACCGTTTATCCTGCTGTCAGGGTCGCGGGGATGCTGGAGCCTATCACAGCAGTCATTGGGCAGCAGGTGGGGAGACACCCTAGACAGGCCACCAGGCCATCACAGGGCCGACACACACACACATTCACACTTAGGGACAATTTAGTACGGCCGATTCACCTGACCTATATGTCTTTGGACGGTGGGAGCAAACTGGAGCACCCGGAGGGGGGGAAAACATGCCAACTTCACACAGAGGATGACCTGAGACGATCCCCAAGGTTGGACTACTCCGGGGCTCGAACCCAGGACCTTCTTGCTGTGAGGTGACTGTGCTAACCACTGTGCCACAAAATATCCAAAGCTTTAAAAAAGGTATTTGGAAAAGCCCTATCTAAAAAAATGTCTATCAACTTTGGAAGTACTATCACACATTTAACCACATGCACACATGATGCTACCCTACTTAAAATGGTATTGCATACATTTTCTATTAATTCATTAAGATCTGGATTGTGTACAGAACAAATTGAAAGCTGTGGCACCACAATATGCCACTTAATTTCACTGCTATTGTCTCAAATCGTCTGGTGCAACAGCATGACAGTACTGTCACAATACCATTGAACAAGACGAGGCGATCATTTCTTCGCACACATGAAATGATGCTTGCTATGGGGGATGATAAAAATGAATGTGCGATTTTAGATGTTTTTCTTCAGCAATAGCATGTTGATGGCAAAGGTTGCAGCAAAATACATGTGATCCATTGCTGAAAAAAACCCAACTAAAATCCCATGTTCATTTTTATCATGCTTCATAGTGAGTGTCATCTTCCGTGTGTGAAGAAACATTCCTCTATTGTTGCTAAATTACTAGAAAAATTACACTATGTCACATTAATGATAGCCACAATGTCGACAGTACCTAGATGAAGACTGCACTCAGAACTAACACTTAGTAACTACAGCACCATACAACTGCACAGACGATGGTGATTTGCTTGATCAAACTTACTCCATGATCATAGACTAAATCATCCTCTATTAGCTAAGGATAACATATCAAATGATGTTGTATACCTGGGAAGTAACAAACTAACAGACTACAGCAGAGAGAATGTGTGTGCAGTTGTATTAGAAGCATTATGAATGTAGAGATTATCAAGATGTATCAAAGTGTATCAAGCTGTACCAAGATGTATCAAGATGGTTTGTGTCTTCTCATAACACTTTCTGGTATATCTATTAATTGCGGGACTGGCTCGCTGAACAGGAAAAAAGACAATTTTTCTCTTTAAATGAGTTACACCAAAGTGGTTAAAGTTTAAATAGACAATATAGTACAGTAGTACTTCATGGATGTGCACATGTCCTTGCCACAAGTTACGATTGTATTGCCACTTGTGCTAAAACTTAAGTGACGAAATCTCTGCCAACAAAACCATATTTTTTTGTAAATCAATCACTCCAATACAATACAACCACACACACTACACACAGAGAAAAAAACAAAACAAAAAACAAATTCACCACATCCACACGCACTCACAACCTTGATCACTGATACACAGGTGATCATCCTATATAACGTCACAAAGACTGAAAGTGTCCTACTGAAGCACCCAGCCTGTCACCAAGACATACTGACATACTGACATAACAGAAAAGAAAACCACACAGCCATGTTCTATGTTCAGGCTGTCATATGAAATCCCAATATTGAAATCAAATTTCCATGCTAACTCATGTTTTGAAAATGAGCAGAGGTACATTGGACATGGCAGCACTGCCAGACGTCCCTACACAACATTGTGGGGTCATGGAACACGAGCACACCAGACATGGGTTAACAAGTCCAGTTTAACTCAATCATCCAGCTAATAGTCAGATAGATACTCAGTCATTGCAGCAGGTTTACAAGGATTTGGATTTTATATGACAGCTTATGTAAAGGTGAGCCACCATAAACACAACTGTATGCAGACATGGATATGTACAGTGAGGAGCTTGGTCATAGCTACAAGTTGAAACAGGAAGTAGTAGGACCATGGTGAGGGACATTTCAGGTAATCACGTTTAACGTTAACGGTTGTTTTCTTTTCCAAATATATGGTTTAGACAATGGGGTTAAATTGGACTTGTTGAAACATGAATCCATGTTCTGTGGCCCCAAAACAAGTGTGGCTGTAAAGCTGTGTCTATTGGTGATGCTCTGTCCAAAATCCTCACAATGAAGCTGGTGAGTAAAATGATATCATAATAAAGTATTAAAGTATTGCAAAGTATCCAAAACACGCACAATGGCAAAAATAAAACAAAGGTTGTAAAAACAGAATTGTCATTCATATAAATAGTGGCGTGAATAAATATTCTGTGCTGGATATTAAACAACTGAAAGTAAGGACAAAGCATTAGCCTATGCAAACTTCCAACAATAAATTAGCAAATCTTCACAGTTTTCTGAAGATTTAGTACAATGTTTATATTCATATTTTGCACTTTTCACTACTAAATAAATAGAGCACCATCTCTGCTTATGCCCCAAGGCCACTTCTCCAGTAAAAAAAAACAAAACAAAACAAAAAAAAACCTGTTAAGACAACTAATTACTAGCCAGCTGATAGGCCTAAATTTAGCCTTAAAATTTGAGACATTTTTGACATACAAATTTGAACACGCCAAAATTTATGTTCTAAATATTGAAAAGGATTTTTTGTTAAAATGACTGCCCCAATACACACTGGGCACAGTCAGTCACTGACAATGACAACTCTAGTGAGAATTCATCCATTGCTGTGTCTTAAGTACTCTTTTCTCCCCTCAAATTCCCATCCTACTCAGGTCTTTTCAGGATATCCCCATGAAACCGCCAATGTGGAAATATGTCAGGATCTGAACAACACTTGTGTGTGTCTGCATGTGTACTGACTTTTGTTGTTCTTACGAAGCAGGGCAGAGGTGATCCAGGGTTCTGATTGGACCATCCTGCTGGAGGGGGCAGTCTTCTCCTCCACCGATGATGATGTGATTACCATGGAAATGCTTGCAAATTGGTCAATCCAGAAAGGAAATTACGATCAAAAAAGATCCTCTGTGATGGGTGGGAGGATTTACAGTCAGGTGAGGGTCATTAGGCGTGCTCAGTCATTGTCAATCCCAGAGTTCACTTTGATAACTTACATCCAATAAAAATGACTGATATTAAATGGTGGAAAACAAATTGATCAATTAAAAGGCACCGTCTCCTCTGGCTTTAGTATTTTAAATTTATTACTGTGGTTTCTAAGGCAACCAACTGGTATACAGGCAGCTTTACTATCTCTGCAGTAAAAATATAAAGAATTTAAACTCTGTCTACCTCTGTGGTATAACAGTATACATATAAATCTCTTGTTTTACATATCTGTTTCTCTGCAGGCATGTAGTGTGTGCATGTAGGGGTATCTGTTTGTGGTAGGGCGTAATAGAGTATTTGGTTAATTAAGTTAGCTTCTTTCTAAATTTACTTCATTAGTATCATGCATTTTTGTAGGTGTAGTAAGGATTTATTTTTGTCGACATGACTGTGAGGTTGTTATTGTGATATTCCAAGGTAGATCAAATAAATACTTAACTATTTCATCTAGCTGTTGGTTTGATTAAAAGCATGAGCTAAAACACCCAAAAGGTTATCACATAAGCTCTACTCGTCTGGGAAAGGTTCATGTACTTCAGGCTAAGCTCAACCACAACCCCACAGTAACTACTAGTCCTGTTTGACTATCAACTCTTAACACCTTTTCAGGTTGTTTTATTATTGGCACATGGGTAGCCTTAACCAGTAAAGTCCAGTAAAACTCGTATTCAACAGCAACTAAATTCCATTTAAACTTATATTTTCAGAGTAGTTTCAGCATGTTAAGTTGTCTCAGCAGCCTTGGCTTGTACAAGTTAGCTCGTCAATTTTAAACCAGTTGTACAAACCAGTAAGTGGCTGAGCAAACCACTAACTTTGCAACGCTAAACCAGGCTTTCATAGCATGCTGTTGACTGGGCTGGGTGAGGCAGGGTGGTAAAGGGGGGGGGTGGAAAATGAGATGAAGGGGGCTAAGGTTTCCAGTTGCCTGCCTTTACCCCATCCCTGACACTAAATATAGGCCCAATTACAAACGCTGTCTGATAGGACTGAGCACTGTGTAGAGTATGATAGGGAAGACTGGCGTTATCTGCAATTAATCCACTGACACACAACTATTCACCGACAATGTGAGCCTCTACACTTTGAGCTTTCGTCAGTCTTCTGTTTTTGTGATGTAAAGTCCCCCTTTCTCCCAGCAGAAGGGATCAGCTAACCAGCGATAACCTCCAGCAGGGAGATGGGTCTGTGCTAAAATGAAGCAAGAGAAAAAATACCACCAGATCGCATATGCAAAATGTCTCCCTGTCAAAGGGCTGGCGTATGGTACGTGAACAAACCAATCCAGTTCAAAGTGTCGATTTAAGAACGAATAGTTCCAACATTAAGAACAAATAGTTCCTCTAGCTGGATATCCAAAGTCGCTGACGATCCAAAACGTCCAGAAAGCCCCTGCGGAACAAAGCACCGTCCCACAGGCAGACACGGAGCAGCTCCACAAAGCGCCCCTCCGCCTGACCGGTAAGGTTAAGAAGTTAGAGGTATCTCAAGTTTATATCCAATAATTTAAGGCAATTCTTTCTGTACAATGTTTTCCTAAGAAAATCTTGTTGCAAGACGAGCCGTTGACAGGCAGTATTCCACTTGCGAACTCTGACACTTCGTCTTCTCTCTACCAAAATTCCCCCTGATCAAGCGTGTAGTGAGTCCTGTTTTCACATAATCCAACTAAAATCAAAAGAGGAAGCGACGTTTAAATAACAAATGTAATTTCCAATTAAACCGTGGAAGTTCCTGAGCTGACTGACAGACGCCTCCCCTTTAAAGTTGGGTCGGTTGTTCACGCGTTCCCCTGACAACCTCCGTTTCCCACCACTTCAGTCTTTTTCTGTCGTTCCAAATAGACTTTTCTTGTCCGAATGTTTCGAGGTTTTGTTAAATCCTCCGAGGTGGAAACCCTTCGCAGAGGAGACACCGCCTCATGTTTCTTCCCTGTATCCCTCTCGGTAGTTCCCGTTATTCGGTAGCTCTGCCGTGGTTCAGCGCCCCCACCCTGCGCTTGCGGACTGTACCACTTCCCGCTGGCCGGGGGCCGACAGAGATTGTGTGACGTAGCGTCATGCTCACTACAGCTAAAACCGAGACAAGTCAAGTTACGACTGTGCGAGAACACGAACGCGAGACATCAAGGGAGTTGACGTACAGTTTCACGTCAATCAGAATTCACTATCTTTTTTTTGTTAACTTTACCAGTATGAACAACAGAATGTAAATCGGCAAGAGTAATAGTAAACTTCCCCCTACTCGCGGTGGTCTAGCCCAAGCAGGTTGCTCCCTGTCCTGTCCATTTATAGTAACAGCACGACTTAAACACTGGAACTTTATATACTCCGATAAATGGACACCATTCTACTTAAACTATTCACGTGACCCCTATACTTTTACATGAAACTTGATATAAACAAATATACAAACAATTGTAACATATTCACATACACTCTTTTAGTTTCCGTGTGTGCGCGCGCGCGTGTGCATGTATGTATGTATGTATGTATGTATGTATAAAAAACAAGTTTTTCAGAGGTACAACGACTACCTATACCACTTCTAAACTATACTTTCTATTGTGTCTTCAATACAATTATTTCAAATGTATCACATGTGTGGAGATAGAAATTTAAAACCCAAATGTAAAAACGTCCATTTTACATATGTACTGTATATGTAGGCCCTGACAATATCTATAATGAATAAGAAATTCAACATAAACTAGGCAATTCTTCACAGGCAACACTCACAACATATATTCGGGACTAGGCGTAGTTCCCCCCCCCCCATGGTGATAATTAAGACTTAAAAAATTCCAGTTACGCTTTAACTAAAACAGGAACAGCTATGTTGCCTAACTCATTAAGTTAAAAACTTTCAGTGATGCCTCCACAACTAAGTGAAGCTGAATAGGTAAAAACTGAGACATTCACCACCCTTGTCTGTTTAATTGCTCATCTATTTGTGTTGCTGTAGATTTTTGCCAGTTACAGCCATGTTGCCACCCGTCAAGAAATATAACAGAGCCTAATGTTAATCCGTCACAGTCTTCGATAATACTGTTCAAATGTTCTGTGCTAATGCGTACACATATCCATAACCCCCCAATTGTCCCTCATCTTCATTTCTTCCCCCCCCCCCCCAAGCTTGTGCGTTCCTGGACTCTGTTGCTATCCCATGCCATGGCAGGTACGACACAATTGGCTAGATCGAGTCCCATCCCTATCTACGATTGGCCAGAGACCGGCTATGTAGGCGGGGCTGCGGGGTTGGTTTCCTAGTATCTCACCGAACGGCGCGGGACGGGAATGACGCGGAAATAGTTTGAAGACGTCGGGTCGGGAGGCGGGTGGGGGTTGGTACAGTCACAGAGGGAAGCAACGGAGAAGTCGTGGAGAGTGCAAAAGAAAGATTAGAAGGTAAAGAGCGGAGAACAGGTGAAGAGGGAGAGAGAAAGAGAGGAGACCGGGTGTAGAGGTTGAGGGGGAAAAATGAAAAAGGGTGGAGAGAAAGAGTCGGGGAATACGCGATAGAGCAGGAAAGAGAGAGAAAGCAGGAATGGGCTTCTACAGCACATGCCTGTTAGAGTGGTGTTGCTCTGCTGAAGTAAGGGTGTTCTCCACACAGACCAACCACAGCTCACAGTTGCCCCGCTGTTGCTATCCGACTGTTCCAAGCTAAATCAGGCACAAGGCTGCCTGGGAACAGCCACACGCGCGCCCATGTTCGTGCATACAGTCATGACCCAGTGGGCAGCTTGTTTGAACATGACACAAAAATCGACCGTAAAGATACACAAAGCAAATTTTCATAGTAATATTTGAGCTTAATTTTCCCTTGGCTTCAATTTGCTCAAACATAGTCATCATACACGACTAGTATTACTCAGGGACATATACAATGATTTGTGATTAGTGTCGGGCTCATTATCCTAAACACCCTTTAAATGAACATACGACTTTTTTTCATTGAAAAAGTGGTGATATTGGACGCATAGCTGTAACGAAACACACTATCAATTACCATTCAATACCCTGTAATAATACTTGTGCTTTCAATAGTGCAGCTGCATTCTTGTTAAACTACAAAAATCAAGTGAAATTGCGTGACGCGCTTCTGTCTTAAAGCTGAAGGTAATACACTAACCGTTAAATGTTGTCATTGCTCAACAGAATTAAAGCAGAGCAAATAAAGTCAATAAAATTAACTCCACAGCAAACTTCACTTCTATTGTTTTTTGTTTTGTTTTTGTTTTTGTTTTTTTTGGTCAAATTGAGATTTCCTGTGTCAGCTGAGAGTGATGCTACTGACAGCAGAAAACGGCTGGACCTTGGTGATTGTGTTGTGAACCGATCATTTAACCAGTTAAATTATAAGGAAGGAGTGATGACAAAATAATTCTGTTTTGATTGAAAGGTGAAACGATATTACTAAAATCGGAAGTGATTTTTAACAATTACTGGACTATGATAACATTGCTATTAGGGGAATTACTTGTTAATAATCACAGAGGTTATTAATTTGACTGATATTTATTTGATTTGACAAGTCAAATGAACTCAACATTCTTTTGAAAGCAATTTTCTACAAATATTGGTAAATATTAAGTTCCTCTGATACTACTAATCAAGTTACATGAGGTACAAAACTGGCATCAGGGCACGAGAGCCAAGCTGCTTACTTGTGTGCTGAGACACATGAGCTTTTAATGTAGGGTGCATATGTAGGGCTTGTGTTGTGACTCAGTGCTGCTGCATTTTTCAAAGTGTGCGCTATCTTTTCTTTCATTTTATCTTTGTCAAATACTTGCTTCAACATGCTAATTAGATTTCATAGTCACAAATTAAGTTGCTTTTGTCGTTGCTTTTTTCCACATACAACATATTTCTCACGTAATGAAACAAAAGACGCAGAGCTCTGAATAAGGCAGTGGAGCTGACACACCTTATGAACCTACTAAACTCACGTTTGTTTCATCACGCGAGTTAAAGACCCAGGGCGGATGCACAGGTCAGTGGAGTTGGCAGATTACGCCTCTTCGTAGGTCTGTCTGGGCGTGTACATGCTATTTGATTGACATCTCCCTGACTCTCCCATGTTAGTTTTGTGGCAGCTGTTAGGAGGAACAACTTACCCCCATTGGTTAAACTGACCAACCTCAACATCAAAAACGGTCAAATCAGCAAAACCAAAAACCTGTGCCTTTCCAGTCCATAGAGTACAGCATCCTTACATTTTCTTCCATCCATCCATTCATTGTCTTAACCGCTTATCCTGCTGTCAGGGTTGCTGGGGCCTATTCCAGCAGTCAATAGGTGGCAGGCGGGGAGACACCTTGGACAGGCCGCCGGGCCAACACACACACACACACACACACACACACACACACACACACACACACACACACACACACACACACACACACACACACACACACACACATTCATTCCTAAGGACGATTTAGCACCGCCAGTTCACCTGACTTACATGTCTTTGGACTGTGGGAGGAAACCGGAGCCCCCAGAGGAAACCCACGCAGACACGGGGAGAACATGCAAACTCCATACAGAGGATGACCCACCAAGGTTGGACTACCCCGGGGCTCGAACCCAAAACCTTCTTGCTGTGAGGCCACCGCGCTAACCACTGCGCCACCATGCGGCCTCCTTACATCATCTTTGTCTTCCTAATTTTTTGTTTGATTTTGATAAAATTACACATTCATTCCATAGAGCAGCCGTAAGACAATACAAACACATCCCCTTCTGCCGCGTAGCTGTGGGTGGGCCTAGGTGGGCCAGGGTCTGCCCACTTGGCACTCAGGCCCACCCAATCAGAATGCTTCCCTTTTTTGCTGGCTCAACCAGTGGACAGCAGTCAGTGAATACTGTTTCAATTATCTAACTGTGTGACCAATAAAAATAAAACAATTTGTGTTCCTTGCTTCTTGTTTACCATATGATGATGATAGGTCAGACGTTTTGAGTGGCAGTGAATTTCACAAATGCCAGATTGCGAGCAGCCTCTCCTCTTTCTCTCGGTGTACAGTCCGCCCACGACAGAGGAACCGAAGCTACTTTCTGCTAGCTAGCTGCTTGTAATGCAGGTTAAGATAAAAATCAAGGCTAGATAGAGCAGTTTGCTCAAGTTTGTCTCAAAAAGACATGAGGAGAAGAAGGAAGCGAATTCAGCTCAAGTTCAGGCATCATTCTCAACTAACCTCCCACACCAAGCCTGATGTAATCATCCAAAGTAAGCTAATTTACTATTTGGGACTGTAATAGCCTATTGCCTATTTCAATGTTATTGTTTATTGGGTAGTTTTTGCCATGTGTACACTTGAATTTTATGTTGCTGTTGCTGCGTCTGTCGTGTGTGTGTGTGTGTGTGTGTGTGTATGTGTAGTGTTGTGCAAATTTACACTTCACAAGAGCTAGCTCAAAGTTCCAATTTAAACAGATTAAAATGAACTAGTTCACATTTATAATTTACACTTTTAAATTTTGAAATAAGTTAACAGCCCCCCCAAAAAAAAATCAACTAGTTGTCGCTCATTTATCCCGTTTTTTTTGTGTTTTTTTTTAATGAGCTACTCCGATGGTCGGATGTTCCAACGCGCTGTGTCGTTTCAAATTAGTCGGCTGACGCTCAGATTTCTTTTCAGACCCTGTATGCACACTTTGCATAAAAATGTGACATTTTTTTCCTGTGGGAATCTGTACTGATTTGTTCATGAAACTCCTTCAAATATTCATATGAACTGGCTTCAGCAGTATTGTCACAGCCTCTCGCCCTTGACATCAAAGCGATCGCCCTTGACACCTGCTACACCAGCTGACACCTGCTGCACCAGCTGACACCTGCTACGCCAGCTGACACCTGCTACACCAGCTGACACCTGCTACGCCAGCTGACACCTGCTGACCCCCCTTCACCCCGGCAATCGCCCTCACCCTTAAAAGGCCTCCACTATGGACCAGTCTTCGCTGGAACGTCGCCATTCATGGACTTCTGCCTGTCTGCCTATCTGCCACAGAGCCACCTCCTGCTCTACCCCCGAGATCGGTCACTTCAATAAAGACTGGATTCTTCCCTTACCTGGTTGTCCCGTCTGCTTTTGGGTTCTTTCCCGATACGTGACAGCACGTTCCAGCCACTATGGACCCAGCAGACCATTCCACCACAGACCTGGCCACGTTCTGCCAGGCTGTAGCCAACCAGGAATCGGTCCTCCGCCAGCACAGCCAGGTGCTACAGGGGATGGCTGACGCCCTCCGTGAGCTCAGCTCAAAGATCTCCGGAATCCAGACCCAGCTTAGTGCCTCCGCTAGCCCGGGATCCGCCCCTCCAGCTCCGCCACCCCCAGCGCCATCAACTTCGGCTAAGGAACCATGGGTTGCCCCGCCCGATAAGTATGATGGAGATGTTGGACTTTGTCGCCCTTTTTTGATGCAGTGTGAGATTGTGTTTAACCAGCAGCCCCAGTCATATCCCACGGATGGAGCCAAAGTCGCTTACATCATGGGTCTTCTCCGGGGAAGCGCCCTGGATTGGGCTACAGCGGTGTGGGAGATGTGGGCCTCCACTTCCTCATCCTACGCTGAGTTCACCACTGCTTTTCGCCAGGTTTTTGATCATCCCGTGCGGGGAAAGGATGCGTCAAAAAGACTGATCTCTCTCCGCCAGGGTTCCCGCAGCGTCGCCGACTACTCAGTTGAGTTCCGTACGCTATCCGCGGAGAGTGGATGGAACAACGAGTCCCTCCAGGTCGGCTTTTCCAACGGGCTAAGCGAATCCATAAAGGACGAATTGGTTTCCTACCCCGAGCCTGGAGGGTTGGAGGAATTGGTTACCCTGGCCATTCGTGTGGACAACCGTCTCCGGGAGCGGAGGCGAGAGAGGACGCGCCGCTTTCCTGGTCACAACAACTTACCATGGGCCACACCTCCAAACTCTGGGGGCCGAGCTCGCTCGACTGAGGTTGCCGTCCTCCGAGAAAGCCCGAGGCGTGACTCTTCCCCAGCTTCGGAGCCGATGCAACTCGGCCGCTTCCGGCTCAACCCGGAGGAGCGTCAACGCCGCATCACCGAGAACAGCTGCTTGTATTGTGGTCAGCCTGGTCACTTTCTCGCCTCCTGCCTTCACCGTTCTGTCAAACTAGCAGGCTCACGAGGGAGGGGGAGGATCCTCGTGAGCCAACCTGTCTGCCCTCTGTCTCCTCGTCCACGTACCCAGTTGCAAGCTACCATCAGTTTTAAAGGTCAGTCCACTAAACTTTTGGCTTTAATTGACTCTGAAGCTGATGAAAGCTTTTTGGATGCAAGTGTTGTGAAGCAGCTAGGTCTTGCCACTGTGAGTCTGGACCAGCCTCTTGAAGCTAATGCCCTGGATGGACGTCTCCTGGCCCGGATAACCTCTAAGACTGAGCCTGTGCGCCTCCTGTTGTTGGGAAACCATCAAGAGGAGTTACGTTTTTTCGTTATCAATTCTCCCTTTGTTCCCATTATACTTGGTCATCCCTGGCTGGTTAAGCATAGTCCCCATATTGATTGGTCATCGGCCAGAATTTCAAGTTGGAGTCCCGTCTGTCGTGCCATATGCCTCCAGTCTGCTCTGCCTCAGTCTGTCCCCTGTCAGGTGTCAAGCTCTGAGACCTCTGACCTGTCACTGGTGCCTCCAGAGTACCATGACCTCCAAGCCATGTTCAACAAGTAGCAAGCTCTCTCCCTGCCTCCCCATCGCCCCTATGATTGCGCTATTGACCTGCTGCCGGGCGCTCCCCTCCCCAGCAGCCGCCTATATAGCCTCTCCAAGCCTGAGCAGGAGTCCATGGAGAGGTACATCAAGGACTCCTTGGCTGCTGGTCTTATTCGCCCGTCATCATCACCCCTTGGTGCGGGGTTCTTTTTTGTGGCCAAGAAGGACAAGACCCTCCGGCCGTGTATTGACTATAGAGGCCTCAATAACATCACAGTCAAGAATAAGTACCCTCTGCCCCTCATGACTTCCGCTTTTGATTCTCTCCAGGGAGCCACAGTGTTCACTAAACTAGACCTCCGCAATGCTTACCACCTGGTCCGGGTTCGAGACGGAGATGAATGGAAGGCTGCCTTCAACACCCCCCTGGGGCATTTTGAATATCTGGTGATGCCATTTGGTCTCACTAATGCCCCAGCTGTCTTCCAGAGTCTGGTCAATGAAGTCCTATGTGACATGTTGGATCGTTTCGTTTTTGTTTACCTGGATGATATCCTGATTTTTTCTAGAGACCTGTCAGAGCATGTCATGCACGTCCGCCAAGTCCTTCAACGGCTTCTGGAGAACCGCCTTTTCGTAAAAGCAGAGAAGTGCGAATTCCATGCCCCTTCAGTCACCTTCCTGGGCTACATCGTGGCCGATGGGCAGGTGAGAATGGACCCCGCCAAGGTCAGAGCGGTTCTTGAGGGGCCAAGCCCGACCAGCCGTAAGCAGCTTCAGAGGTTCCTCAGGTTTGCCAACTTCTACAGACGGTTCATCCGCAACTACAGCCGCATTGCGGCTCCACTAACCGCTCTTACCTCCCCTGTAGCAGAGGCAGCTTTCCAAGCCCTCAAGCACCGCTTCACCACAGCTCCTATCCTCATCCAGGAAGACCCAACCAAGCAGTTTGTTGTAGAAGTGGACGCCTCTGAGATTGGGGTGGGGGCGGTCCTTTCTCAGCGCTCCAGTGAGGATGGCAAGACACACCCCTGTGCCTTCCTGTCTCCCCAGCTGAAAGGAACTATGATGTGGGGAATCGTGAGCTCCTGGCGGTGAAATTGGCACTGGAGGAATGGCGACATTTTCTGGAGGGGTCTGAGCTTCCTTTTATAGTATGGACTGACCATAAGAACCTGGAATACATCCAGTCAGCAAAGCGACTCACCACGCGCCAAGCCAGGTGGACACTCTTTTTTGGTCGTTTTAATTTTTCTTTGACGTACAGACCTGGCTCCAGGAATGCCAAGCCCGATGCTCTGTCTCGTGTGCATGGGGAGGAGTCTGAGCCCAAGCTCCAACCTGACACCATCGTTCCCTCTACCTGTGTGGTTGTGGCTGCGGCTGTCACCTGGAACATTGAAAGGGAGGTCATGGCAGCACAACAGACTCAGCCTGACCCAGGTAACGGTCCCCCCGGGCGCTTGTTTGTTCCAGACGCTGTTAGATCTAGCGTGTTGCAGTGGGCTCACTCTTCCAAACTTACCTGCCATCCTGGAGTAACCCGTACCCTAGCCTTCCTCCGCAGGCGGTTCTGGTGGCCTTCCATGACGGAGGATACTGGGTCTTTTGTTTCTGCCTGTCCTGTTTGTGCCCAGAATAAGCCCTCCACTCGAGCCAGTGCCGGTCTGCTGCACCCCCTGCCTGTTCCACACCGTTCCTGGTCGCATCTGTCCTTGGATTTCGTCTCTGGTCTGCCCGCCTCCGACGGTAACACCGTTGTACTGACTGTTGTTGATCGCTTCAGTAAATTTGCTCACTTTTTGCCCTTGTCTAAACTGCCTTCGGCCCGAGAGACTGCGGATCTGCTGGTCAGGGAGGTTTTCCGGGTCCACGGTCTTCCCCATGATATAGTGTCTGACCGTGGCCCCCAGTTCACTTCTGCTGTCTGGAAGGCTTTCTGCTCTGCCATCGGTGCCACCGTCAGCCTGTCATCGGGGTTCCATCCTCAGACCAACGGCCAGTTCCGAGAGGGCCAACCAGGCATTGGAGACTGTCCTCCGCTGTCTGGTGTCTGCCAACCCATCCTCTTGGTCCTCACAACTTCCCTGGGTAGAATATGCCCATAACACCTTGCCATCGTCTGCTACTGGGTTGTCCCCTTTTCAATGCCTTTACGGCTATCAGCCCCCCCTTTTTCCTTCTCAAGAGGTAGCCATTCCGGTTCTGTCTGTCCAGGCCCATGTCCGTCGGTGCTGTCAGACCTGGCGGCGAGCCCGTGCTGCACAGCTCAGGGCCTCCAGCTGTTACCAGTGCTTGGCGGATCGTCATCGCACCCCTGCTCCGGACTACTCCCCCAGTGACCAGGTACGGCTCTCTACCAAGGATCTACCCTTGAGATCGGACGCTAAAAAACTGTCCCCCAGGTATATTGGTCCCTTTCCCATTGTCAAAGTCATTAACCCCTCTGTGGTCCGTCTGAAGCTGCCCCGCACTCTCCAGGTTCACCCTTCCTTCCATGTGTCCTGCCTCAAACCTGTCTCTACCAGCCCTCTAGTTCCTCCGGCCCCCCCGCCCCCACCTCCTCGTATGATCAACGATCATCCGGCTTACACCGTTCGTCGTCTCCTGGACTCTCGTTGCCGCGGTCACGGCCTGCAGTATCTCATGGACTGGGAGGGATATGGCCCGGAGGAGAGGTGTTGGGTCCCTCGTCGCCTTGTCCTGGACGTGAACAGGACGCACCCTGACGGGCCTGGTAGGTCACCTGGTGGCGCCCCTCGGAGGGGGGTACTGTCACAGCCTCTCGCCCTTGACATCAAAGCGATCGCCCTTGACACCTGCTATGCCAGCTGACACCTGCTACACCAGCTGACACCTGCTACGCCAGCTGACACCTGCTGACCCCCCCTTCACCCCGGCAATCGCCCTCACCCTTAAAAGGCCTCCACTATGGACCAGTCTTCGCTGGAACGTTGCCATTCATGGACTTCTGCCTGCCTGCCTACCTGCCACAGAGCCACCTCCTGCTCTACCCCCGAGATCGGTCACTTCAATAAAGACTGGATTCTTCCCTTACCTGGTTGTCCCGTCTGCTTTTGGGTTCTTTCCCGATACGTGACAGCATGCTGTAAAACACAGTACGTGAGCGTCGTTCACTCTTGTGGACGACGCGTACTGTGTTTTACAGCATAGGCTAAGCACGCTAATACCGCGTTCAGAGCAAGGACCAGGGTCGGACCAGGGTTATTTGACCAGGGTTAAACCCTTCTTTTGTCAATTCATACCAAGCCAGTCAACACGGGTTCAACCCGGGTCATGACAATTCAGACCCGGGTCCTATCTGGGAATGGGCGGGTTGGACAACACGTCATATTCAGGAGCGGACACGTCATATTCAGGGGCGGACAACACGTCATATTCAGTGCTCAATTCCTGCACTGCACAGAGACAACAGCACAACAAACGAGGACGAGCAAGAACAATCACGGACAATGCTGAAATTCTTCAGATTTTGTCTGTACTTGGATTCGTTGTCCTCACGCAGTCACCAGAGAATGGACTAAATAAGTTGCTGATGGAGGTGAACAAAATCCAAGCTGTGCTAAGAGCGAGACGAACAGCATTTATGGCCTAAAGTAACAGACGTTGCCGTGAGTACCTCAGAAAAAGAAGAGCTTTTATAATGTCTTCGATGGCGACTGTTGTTTCCCTTGGTACCACAACAAACCGACGAATGTGGGTCCGGGACCGAAGCCATGGACAAGCTTTCTGGGAATCAGTTCAGCGTTTCGACAGCGAACAGTGGATGGCACATTTTCGCATGTCGCGCATGACATTCGATATTTTACTTGAACTGACCGACCCAGCACTGCAATGTCACAAAACCAACTACCGTGAAGCCATTGATCCACGGCGCAGACTAGCCATTGTGTTATGGTGGTTTGCAACACTCGGGGAGTACCGCAGCATCCCCTGTTTGTTTGGAGTTGGTGTTTCAACTGCCTTCAGTTTGTTAATGATCTGTTTTTGGGATCGCCGGACGCCTCTGGTGCAGCAGCCTTGTTAGGTTCGCGTACACAACGTTGTCCCTCACCGTCCCGGTCATCTGCCTGTTGGTCTCTTCCTCACCACGCACAGCGAGGAGCTCCCGCACTTCCAAATCCTGCCATTTCTCCATGTTGCTTTAATCCACGTTCACCAACAATGTATTTGAAAAAACAATCCCGCCAGCGTCTCACCGTTTGTTTATGGACAACGGCAACCTATAATTGCGTCACTGCTGTGCGTCCCCATTCGTAACCAATAGATTCATTTGTCCCGCCCCCGTTGTTATTGATCCGGGTGCTGCAAATTCACACCGAAGTCAACCCGTGTCCGACCCGGGTCGCCAAGCAGGGTCGGACAACCCGGGTTATCCCTTTCATACACAAATTAAACCCTGGTCCGACCCGGGTCGGAGCTTGGTCTGAAAGGGGTATTAATAACACACACACACACACACACACACACACACACACGTAATAAACCCTTCTGGTGTTTATTGCTAAAATAATCCAATGTCCAGTCTTACAATGTCCATTTTGTTAACCTTTAAGTTGCGTAACTCAAACACTTCATTCACGTATCACAGTCGTCGTACTGCCCACGTCCAGCCCCCTTTATGGCTATGCTGCTCTGCTTTACGTCACTCAAACTGTCGCAATCGAGCTTACCATTACATCTCCCCCTTTAAACTCTTTCCCGTCTCACCATAGTGCAACTGCTCAACATTTAAGTAACAGTGAAGCATATTCTGGCTCTGCCGGACCTGGCCCGTATCAGTCCATCAGTGTCTTTGGGTTTACTCCCGCTTAGGACAGGAGGACCATTCTTTGGCCTTACCGGGGTGTCCAGCGGCTGGTCTGGGGTAAGTATGGGTGTGGTGTCTGGCACAGGTAATCCTGCAGAGGGCATCGCCTGGAGGTGGCGCCTGTTACGGCGGAGTGTCGCTCCCTGCTTCATCTCAATGAGGTAGGACCTCGGTGTGACACTCTCGTCGGTCACTATTGCAGGTGTAAGCCAGGACTTTTGGTTGTCCAGCTTGTTGAGGACATGGTCCCCTGGCTGCAAGGAAGGTAAGCATCTCACCCTGTGAAGCTGGTTGTAGTAGCGTGCTTGTTTTCCTGTTCTGCAGCATCGTTGGCCTTGATGTGCTGCCTACTTGGCCACTTGGGTAGCAGGTTGCTGTCAAGATTAGGCAGGGTTGTTCGGATCTTCCGGCCCATAAAGAGTTCTGCAGAGCTAGCACATGCGCTGTTGCATGGAGTGGATCTATAGCACATGAGTGCTAGAACAGAGTCTTTTTGTTTTAAGATCCTTTTCACTGTTTGCACAGCCCTTTCCGCGTGCCTGTTTCCCTGGGGATGGTGTGGGCAGGAGATTATGTGTTGGAAGTCAAACTCGCGCATTAATTCTTTGAATTCCGCACTAGCTAACGGCGGCCCTTTGTCAGGAACTACCTCCTCTGCTATTCCATTCCAGGCAAACGTAGCCTTTAACTTTGTGGCCACTAGAGCACTGATGGTTGTGGGCATGTGCAGTATTTCTATATACCGTGAATAGTAATCTGAGATGACCAGGTAACTCTGCTTATTGTGTTCACACAGGTCTATTCCTATTTTTTTCCAAGGTCTGTCTGGAAGGGGTGTGGAGATTAGTGGTTTTCTGGACTGACCTCTTCTCAGTTCCTGGCATGATGGGCAAGACCAGACCTTGTTTTTGATTTGGGATGATATTCCGGGCCACCATACCGAGGTGTTTGCTTGATCCCTGCATTTAGTCAAGCCCTGATGGCCATCATGTATTCGGTCTAATATGTCTGCCCTCAACATTTCCGGAATGATTATTCTGTTACCCCTTGTCACCAACCCGTTATGTACAGACAGTTAATTTCTTATGGGGAAAAACTTTTTTAATAGTTGGGTGTGTTTTACATGTATTCTGGCCATCCAGACTGTATGTACCTGATTAGGGTTTGTAGCTTGTCATCTGCTGCTGTGGCTGCTCTGATGCTGTCCATCTTCTGCTCTGTAGCTGGCATGCCATCGATGATGGATGCGACATAGCACTCTACATCCGTGTGTGTGTCTTGGCTGCTGTCTCTCAAGGGACTCCTGGACAGGGTGTCCGCCACGACAAGGGTATTGCCGGGTGCGTACTCCGCTGTGGGGTTAAACTTCATCATCCGCATTAGCAGCCTCTGGCAGCGGATGGGTACATTGTCCAGATCTTTGGAATTCATTAGCGGGACTAGGGGTTTGTTATCCGTGATCAACTTGAATCCCTCTAGGCCATTCAAATATTTTCCAAACCTTTCACAGGCCCAGACGCCGGCCAGACACTCTTTCTCAAGCTGAACATACTTGGTTTCTATGTCACTCAGACGTCGGGAGCAGTATGCCACGGGCTTCCAGTCCTCGTCATGGAGCTGCATCAGCACACCTCTAACCCCATAGCTGCTCGCATCTGCAGAGACTGTCGTGGGCTTATGGACATCATAATATGTCAGGGTAGGTGAGGTTGTGAGGAGTACTTTGATCTGTTGGAATGCTGACTGTTGCGCTGGACCCCACGTCTGCGCTGACGTGGACTTCAGCAGTTCATACAGCAGTTGGCCCACAGTGGCCAGGTTGCGGATGTGTTTTCCCAAGTAGTTCACCATACCTAGGACCCTCTCGAGCTCCTGAACATTCTCAGGTGAGGAGAGCTCATTGATGGCTGACGCTTTGGCTGGGTCTGGCCGCACACTCTCTGCGTCGATCTCGTGGCCCAGCAAGTGTAGCTTTCGCTGTCTCAGTGCACAGTTTTCGGCATTCAGTTTCAGCCCAACAGACTCCAGCCACTCCATGACCCTCTGTAGGCACTGGCCATGCTCTGCCATGTCCCGCCCATAAACAATGATATCATCCATGTACACAGAGCCGTCCCGCAGGCCTTTCACTGTTTCTACCATTTTCCTCTGGAATATTTCTGGGGCACTGCTAATGCCGAAAGGGAGCCGTTTAAAGCAATATCTGGCAAAAGGGGTGATAAAAGTTGCTAGTCTCTGACTGTCTTCATCTAGCGGTATTTGCCAGAACCCTGCTGCTGTGTCCAATGACGAAAATACAGTTGACCCGCTCAGTTCAGCTGTGATTTCCTCTGTCGTTGGCAGGATGAATCTCTTCCTCTTAACGGCTTTGTTTAGTCTTTTAAGGTCTATGTAGATACGCACTTTGCCTGACTTCTTTGGGGCTGCCACCATGGGGGCGCACCACTCTGTGGGCTCGCTCACCTTCTCAATCATGCCGTTGGCCTCCATCCTTTTCAGCTCCTCCTTAACTGGCTTCATGAGAAGGATGGAACCCTGCGTGCAGTGTGAACTGAGTAGGGTTGTGCGTCCTCCCTTAACACAATTTTTACTGGCTGTGTCTTGAGCAGGCCAAACTCTCTGGTGCCATGAACCACATGAACTCTGTTCAATAGGCCTATTTCCTGTGTTATTTTGCTTCTTGTGCATTGTTTTACCACACCTACTGCATGTTTTGCCGCGGTCGTTGTCGTTGAAGCCCCCCACCCTGTCTTTATTTTTTTTCTGCCATTTTGTCTGCTTTGCGTGCCCCTGCGCTACCTCCTGTATGGCGCATGCCCCCTCACTTTACTGGCTAACCTGGGCTTTCACCTCCTCCCGTTGACGTACTTCCTGCACCGTTATCTCCAGGGTGAGGTTCAGGGTGAGTTGTAGCTTTTGAGAAAGTTCCTTATCCTGGATTCCCACCATGATTGACCCTAATGTGTTCTTCACATTTAGCTCCGAAATCACAGCGCTCCGAAAGCACATAAAGAGTGCGAATAAATATCTCCATTCTCTGCCCTGCATGCTGTACCCGCTGGTAAAAACAGGCCCTCTCGTGAATGACGTTACGCTTTCGGACATCATCATCATCGGCGGTCACTCGGGGTCGAGTAAGACTGTCCTCCTTCTTGGTCCTTGTGGGTCTTCAGGTGGGCGAAGAGGCCGATCCTGGAGCCGCATATTTTGGTGCAGTGTGGGCAGGGGTGGGTGGTTGTAGTCGTGGGATTGGTTTGGGCTTTTTTGGTGGAAACTCCCTCTTTTCTGAGTCTGTGCTTGTCTTCTGCAGCACGGCAGAGATTGTTATTATATAGTGCAGCTCCTTCCAGGACACGTTTTCTCCGGGTCGCCCTGTTGGTTGCTGTGTCCTCCCAGGTCTTAGGGTCTATGTAGCATTTTTTGATGTTAGCTTTGATGTTATCCTTATACCTTTTCTTTTGACCTCCCAGGGCACGTTGTCCTGTGAGAACTTAGGACTTGTTTTGGAAGGTGAGAGTCAGGCATACAGATGACATGGCCAGTCCATCTGAGCCGGTGTTGGGCGATGGTGGCAGTGATAGGACACTGGTGTTGGTGCATCTATCTTCCCAGGTGATCTTGAGGATTTTTTGGAAGCACCTCTGATGATGTGCCTCTAGTGACTTCAGGTGCCTGCTGTATGTGGTCCAGGATTCTGATCCATACAGTAGGGTGGGCAACACTACCACTCTTTAGACCAGAATTTTCATCCTGGCCTGGAGGTCTCAGTTTTCAAAGACCCTTTTTCTCAGCCTTGAGGAAGCCCCACTGGCACAACTGAGGTGGTGGCATATTTTCTTATCAATGTGAGCTTTGGAGGACAGGAGGCTTCTGAGATACGTAAAGTGGTCCACATTTTCCAGTCTGGTTTTGTCAACAGAGATAGTTGGGGGTGGAGCAGGGTTATTTGTGTTGGGTGGTGGCTGGTAGAGGATCTGTGTCTTTTTTATGTTAAGGGCCAGACCAAGCTGCCCGTATGCCTTGGCAAAAGCATCCAGAATGCACTGTAGGTCCTCTTCTGAATGGGCCACGGGGGCATTGTCGTCAGCATACTGCAACTCCACGATGGATATAGTGGTGGTTCTGCTTTTAGCCCTGAATCTGTGATGTTCAGGAACTGTCCGTCGGTTCTGTACATGATTCTGACTCCTTGGGGCAGGTGTTTACCTGTAAGATGGAGGATAGCAGAAATCAAAATGGAGAACAGGGTAGGAGCAATGACACAGCCCTGCTTGACTCCAGTGTGAACCCTGAAGGGTTCCGTTTCATCTCCACTGGCACTGAGTACTGTGGCTGACATATTGTCATGCAGTAGTCTCAGTATCCGGATGTAATTGTCCAGGCAGCTATTTTTTTGCCAGAACCAGCCAGAGAGCCTGACGGTTCACAGAGTGAAAGGCTTTGGTGAGGTCTATGAACGCCATGTATGGAGGCAGATTTTGGTCCCGGCATTTTTCTTGTAGTTGGCGAGCAATGAAAATCATGTCCATGGTACCTCTATTTGGGCGAAATCCACTCTGACACTCAGGGAGAATGTTTCCTGACAGGGGGAGGAGTCTATTAGCCAAAACCTGAGCGAGAGTTTTCCCAGTGGTGGTATTAAGTAGGCATCAAATGCTTCGGTATGAAGTAGGCGTCAAACTTCTCCATAACCACCACATAGTCCATGTCCCCACCTTCCTCAAAAGTGAACGAACTAAATACATTTTCTGCTTCGCTACCTAAAGCATAGATAAGAGTGCTTACTTGCACGCTTCCATCCTCTTCATCTAGCTTTGTAGCTGTCTGATAGCTCGTGAAGCGTTTCTTCCAGTCTGCCCACTCCAATGGTTTTTCGAAGCAGAAATTCCCCGGTGGATTAAACTTTGCCATCTTCTTTCCACCATTTCTGACACCATGCAATAAACCCTTTTGGTGTTTATTGTTAAAATAATCCAATGTCCAGTCTTAGGATGTTCGTTTTGTTAACCTTTACTTCGCGTAACTCAAGCACTACATTCACGTATCACAATCATCGTTCTGCCCACGCCCAACCAACTTTAAGGCTATACCGCTTTGCTTTACGTCACTTACACTGTCGTAATCAAGCATACCATTACACATATAATATGTATATGAATTTACCAGTAAATACTACTACTACTACTACTACTACTTTCGGCTGCTCCCATTAGGGGTCGCCACAGCGGATCATTCATTTCCATCTCTTGCTGTCCTCTGCATCTTCCTCTGTCACACCAGCCACCTGCATGTCTTCCCTCACCACATCCATAGCATAAATCCATACCAGTAACTCACACAATAAAGCATTATAAATACAAGACAAAATGTGCCAGAAATATAATGTGGTATATTTTAGCTACAGCTTTATACCCTCTCAGATAAATGTGCTGCTCCCAATGTGACAACTTAATTTTTGCAAGCAGGTTTTCTCTTTACTTGTTATTTAAACTTTTTTCCAAATCAGTTTTGTCTTTCATTTTAGGATTTTCTTTTCTACATACTTGCCAAACCTCCACTGGTCTTGCATCAGGTATGCTTAAACTGGTCTTATTGTGTTATTTCATTCTCAAAAAGCCACCAGAATGCAGGAAACAGTCTCTGAAACTGTTTTTTTTCTTTCCGGGGAAGACCCCTAGGCCCTCCAGTATGGTTGAAAATTTTAGGTCTCAAGGTTTGTGAGTATGACTCACACTGCCAAACCTCACATGTGGATTTTTAATTGTTTTCTTATAGGGGACAAGAAGCCTGGGTCTGAAGTATAGGGGGCGTGTAACAAAAAAAGGTTGACAAACACTGATATAACTTATCATAACATCAATACCCAACATCAGCAAGGGCTACGTTATAGTTGTACACACAAACACACACACACACACACACACACACACACACACACACACACACACATTCTTTATATATAGAACTATTACCAATTTCTTTTCTATTTCGAAGCTAACACCCCCAACGACCTTCGTTGCTAAACAAATGCATATCAATAGCTCCGATAACGACGGGCGCGGCCAAACATCGGTACACAAAAGAGCCACTCATATCTATGGTTCTGTTAGCGACGGGCGTTGGTAAACATCGGGACACAAAGAGCCATGGACATCTATAGCTCTGACAATGACTCCTAGAGGATAAATTCTGAGTCTCATCACCAGCCAGTCAGACTAGCTTGGTCTGGTCAGAAAGGCACGAACTGAGGAAGCCTCTTGGATGAGAGGCAAAACGTCTTCATGGATATATACCAAGTCCAGTTGCACTTGATTCAACTCCTTTGGATAACCATGACCTGGATGAATGAGAACATTCACAGACAACTACTTCCACCAATTAATGTGAAATTGTAACCTATAAAATTCAAGTGAAAGAAAAACGGGGGCCTTTTTAAGGAAGAAAAATAACATAAACTTAATTTACAATTACCTGGCTGCATAAGTATCCACATCCCTAAACTAATACTCTTTTGAAGCATATTTTGATTTTACTACAGCACTCAGGAATTTTGGGTAAGAGTATCAGCTTGGCACATCTTGACTTGGCAATATTTTCCCACTCTTCCTTGTAAAAATGTTTTAGATTGGTCAAATTGAGAGGGCATCTCCAGTGCACAACCCTGTTTAGGTCACCCTACAGATTTTTGGTTGATTTCAGGTCTGGACTCTGGCTGGGCCATTCCAAAATGCTGATCTGCTTTTGATGAAGCCATTACATTTGTTGATATGAATGTATGCTTTGGTTCGTGCACTGAAATGTGAAATTCCTCTTCATCTTCAGCTTTCCAGTAGATGCCTGAAGTTGTTGCACCAAAATGGACTGGTATTTGAAGGTAATCATGATTCCCTCCACCTTGAATAAAAGTCCCAGTTCTGGCTGAAGAAAAGCAGCCCCAAAACCTGATGCTGCCACCATTATGCTTCACCGTTGTTCTGATGTTCTTCTGGTGATGTGCTGTGTTAGTTTTGTGCCAAGCATACCTTTTGGAATTATGGCTGAAAAGTTCACTCTTGGTCTCATCAGACCACAACACATTTCCCACATGGTTCTGGGAGACTGCATGTATCTTTTTGCAAAATTTTGCTGGGCTTGGATGTTTTGTTTTTGCTTTTTTCGTGTGGAAAGGCTTCTGTCTTGCCACTCTGCCCATAGTCCAGCCATGAAGAATAAGGGAAACTGTTGTCACATGTAGGAGCAACCAGGACTTGCCAGGAATTCCTTCAGCTCCTTTAATGTTGCTGTACACCTCTTGGCAACCTCCCTGACCAGTCCTTCCTTGTCTTTTCATCAATTTTGGAGGGCTGTCCTGTTGTTGGTAATGTCAATGTTGTGCTATATTTTCTCCACTTGTTGATGATGGTCTTCACTGTGTTCCATGGTATATCTAATGCCTTGCAAATTCTTTTGTACTTCTCTGCTGATCCATACCTTTCAACAATGAGATCATCTTCATGCTCTGTAAACTCTTTGTGGACCATGGCTTTTGCAGTTGGATGTAACCAAAATGTCAGGAAAATCCTGAAGGAACAGCTGAACTTCATTTGGGGTTAATCACAGTCACTTTAACTGAGTTTGAATGTAAACAGTGTTCTGAACACAGCCACATCCCCAATCATCAAAGGGTGTGCACATACAACCAGCTTATTGTAAGTTTTGTATTTTTCTTTTTTCTTTCGCTAAAATGTTTCTGATTGTTTTTCACTTTATTTTTTATAGGTTGCAACTTCACATTAAGGGTGGAAAAACTTCTGACATGATTTATTTTGGTTTCATTTTTTACATCACAAAAACCTGCCATTTTAACAGGGGTGTGTAGACCTTTATATCCACTGTCTTTTATATATACACTACCGTTCAAAAGTTTGGGATCACATTGAAATGTCCATATTTTTGAAGGAAAAGCACTGTACTGTTCAATGAAGATAACTTTAAACTAGTCTTAACTTTAAAGAAATACACTCTATACATTGCTAATGTGGTAAATGACTATTCTAGCTGCAAATGTCTGGTTTTTGGTGCAATATCTACATAGGTGTATAGAGGCCCATTTCAAGCAACTATCACTCCAGTGTTCTAATGGTACAATGTGTTTGCTCATTGGCTCAGAAGGCTAATTGATGATTAGAAAACCCTTGTGCAATCATGTTCACACATCTGAAAACAGTTTAGCTCGTTACAGAAGCTACAAAACTGACCTTCCTTTGAGCAGATTGAGTTTCTGGAGCATCACATTTGTGGGGTCAATTAAATGCTCAAAATGGCCAGAAAAAGAGAACTTTCATCTGAAACTCGACAGTCTATTCTTGTTCTTAGAAATGAAGGCTATTCCATGTGAGAAATTGCTAAGAAATTGAAGATTTCCTACACCGGTGTGTACTACTCCCTTCAGAGGACAGCACAAACAGGCTCTAACCAGAGTAGAAAAAGAAGTGGGAGGCCGCGTTGCACAACTGAGCAAGAAGATAAGTACATTAGAGCCTCTAGTTTGAGAAACAGACGCCTCACAGGTCCCCAACTGGCATCTTCATTAAATAGTACCCGCAAAACACCAGTGTCAACATCTATAGTGAAGAGGCGGCTGCGGGATTCTGGGCTTCAGGGCAGAGTGGCAAAGAAAAAGCCATATCTGAGACTGACCAATAAAAGAAAAAGATTAAGATGGGCAAAAGAACACAGACATTGGACAGAGGAAGACTGGAAAAAAGTGTTGTGGACGGATGAATCCAAGTTTGAGGTGTTTGGATCACAAAGAAGAACGTTTGTGAGACGCAGAACAAATGAAAAGATGCTGGAAGAATGCCTGACGCCATCTGTTAAGCATGGTGGAGGCAATGTGATGGTCTGGGGTTGCTTTGGTGCTGGTAAGGTGGGAGATTTGTACAGGGTAAAAGGGATTCTGAATAAGGAAGGCTATCACTCCATTTTGCAACGCCATGCCATACCCAGTGGACAGCGCTTGATTGGAGCCAATTTCATCCTACAACAGGACAATGACCCTAAACACACCTCCAAATTGTGCAAGAACTATTTAGAGCAGAAGCAGGCAGCTGGTATTCTATCGGTAATGGAGTGGCCAGCGCAGTCACCAGATCTGAACCCCATTGAGCTGTTGTGGGAGCAGCTTGACCGTATGGTACGCAAGAAGTGCCCATCCAACCAATCCAACTTGTGGGAGCTGCTTCTGGAAGCGTGGGGTGCAATTTCTCCAGATTACCTCAACAAATTAACAGCTAGAATGCCAAAGGTCTGCAATGCTGTAATTGCTGCAAATGGAGGATTCTTTGACGAAAGCAAAGTTTGATGTAAAGAAAATCTTATTTCAAATACAAATCATTATTTCTAACCTTGTCAATGTCTTGACTCTATTTTCTATTCATTTCACAACATATGGTGGTGAATAAGTGTGACTTTTCATGGAAAACACAAAATTGTTTGGGTGATCCCAAACTTTTGAACGGTAGTGTATATAATCCACTGAGTCAAGTAAATTCTTTATGAGACAGTACAAGCCTGTTTCATGCCATAAACAATCATCAGCTGTCCATAGGAGTTGCTCTCATGTGCAACATAATGAATTGTTAGCTATTAATATAGCTAACATAATAATATGTTAGCTATATTAATATTATAACAATTTATATAATAAATTGTTATAAGATTAATATAACAATTTACACAAACAATTTGTACAATTTATTATATAAATTGTTCAAATAATTTATATAATAAATTGTTATGGATTGATGATAATGTATGTAACACAGCAGCATTTTTTACCATGCCTTCATCACTCCATGTAAAATACCTCACTCACTAGCTATTTACAATGACACTTCTTACACTTTTGGGTCCTCTGGTAATAAAAAGTGTATTGTAAATGAAATTTGCTAATTTTATTAGATACTCAATTCAAAATAATTACCAGCAGGTGTATAAAATGTGAGAAAACAAATCTGTTTTGATCAGCAGATAGCAGTTTTTACATTTAACTATGTATTACAGTTCACTGAAATAACAATGTAATTTGCATGCATTCATGTTAGATTTATCTTTACTAACATCATTGTAAAGCCCCCACATGGAGTTGTAAAATCAAGTGATTTATTTTCCCCAAGCCAAAGAACATTGTTCTTACTATTATTATAAACATTACAATCTTTACTACTCAACATTATTTGGCATCTTACTACACTTTTGTGATTGGCATCCTTATGCCTATCACAAAAGCTTGAATTATGTTGGGTCTAAAAATACAAAATAGCTGAAAATAATTTTAGACAAAAACAAGCACATATCTCAAAGCTGGACTTTGACTTCTGTCCAGCTTGGCGTCACTGTGAAAGCATGACTTCAATAGAGTCTCTTTCTCTTTCTCTCTCTCTCTCTCTCTCTCTCTCTCTCTCTCTCTCTCTCTCTCTCTCTCTCTCTCTCTCTCTCTGTGTGTGTGTGTGTGTGTGTGTGTGTGTGTGTGTGTGTGTGTGTGTGTGTGTGTGTGTGTTGCCTAATTCTCTCAGTGTCCAGTTCCAGTTAGCTTGAAGAACTGAATATGTACAGTGAGAGTCATGCTAGCTGTTCCAGAATGGAGTGGAATCACAAGACATATGTCCCCTCTGTTCTTGGAAGAAAAGAAGAGAGACAAAGCCAAGAAGACGGGAAGAAACAGGATGATGCTGGAGCAGATGAAGGGGAAGGGAGAAAGAGAAAGGTTGGGAGAGAGAGAAAAACGTGAGAAAAAGACAGAGGGCTTAATGGGATGAGTTGTTTGAGGTTGACTATCATCCATCCATCTCAGGGGTTGATGTTTGATTTTACTGCATATCTACAGACTCACCAAGCAAACCCCATATCAATCCCCATATCAAACCCCATATCAATCTCCATATCAAACCCCATACCAATCCCCATATCAATCCCCATATCAAACCCCATATCAATCCCCATATCGATGCCCATATCAATCCCCATATCAACCCCTGCTCCACATTTAACACAGTACAGTCCCAAAATAGCTGCATTCCTAACAGATGTATTTCTTTTAGATTTATGGATGTGTGTGTGTGTGTGTGTGTGGGTAAACAGTGAGAGAGACAAAGTTTGCTCCTGTGCAACATTTAAATCTATAAAGTATATTCGATGAAGCGGTTTTTGAAATTCTTTGATTTAAGGAGTTTCATTTTTCTGGGAAGTTTAAGGGGTCCATTATTTTAACAGTGAAATAAGTGTATGGGCAGTAATGCAGAGATAGCAAGAAAAAGCATTTGTGCAGAAAATTAGCTCGTAATAAACATGGCCATCCCACTGAGCATCTCACTGAATATATTCTAGTCATTTTAGTTTTACCTAATTCCATTTTGGTGCTAGGTTATGATCATGCAGCAGTAGGCTATTATTTTCCAAACTTGTCATTGTACAAAATTATTTAGCGATTTAGTTATTCGCCAACGTTATTAACGTTGTCTCTTTAATTGTACAATATCAGAGATGGTTCTCTCACTTGTTATCTCACAGTCAACTGGATGCTGTTTGTCCGCGTGATGCTGCTCAATGATGCAGCAGTCTGCACGGGAAGAGTCGCGGCATGTTCATTAAGGGCTTAGACTGACCACATGGATTTAACACACGTTTAACCTCCCCTTTCTCTACCGCGACCTGCTTTCTTTCTTGCTACCTGCCCGGTCGTATGAACTGTTGAACGATTGCTATTGCCCTGAAATGCACTTGAACACAGAAATGTGATTTAAAAAAAAAATTCTTTGATGGAAGAGGGTAATTTGGTTTTAGTAATCACCGTACGGCATTGCTTGTGTGCGCGCAGACCGCTGAGCAGCAAGAGGGGGCGAACACACTTCGGGCCTCACGTGCCTTGCAGCAAAATTCCACCCGGCAACTATATACTGTAACATGGCAACAGCCCTGCTATTGGTCCAAGATGCGTTTTCAAACAACCAATGGGAGGGTCGACCATGGGTGATGCTTGTTGCTAGGTAAACATGATGCAGAGGAAAGATAGGGGAGCAGAATTACCATGCAGACACTGCAGCGCGCTTCCAGCAAGGCGGAGGGAGGGATGGAAGGAGATAAAGGGGGAAACAGAGAAGGAGGAGTGTTTTACAGGGTGTCTTCAACGGACCACCAGTCTCATCAAAAATATTATACCAACTCACCACTCAGCGGAGACAGAGAGAGAAAGAGGGAAATCACGAGAAAGATAGTTAGAAAGGATAGGGGGTGAAGATGGAAAAACATACAAAGGTAGTAATCCCTCCCTCACTCTTTCCCTCTAAAACTGTTAATATACAGGGGGTGACGGGAACGCTGCTCGTCGGTGGAATTACCAGATATTTTTTTCACTGCCACAGCGTGGGTTGGGAAATTACCTTCAAATGTAATCCATTACAGATTATTGATGACTGTCAAACTGTTCAATGACGATTTAGTGGAATAGTCATAATTCGGTAATGAGATTTCAATAGACAAATATTGTAGACTTACGCGCCAATGTGTAAAATTTAAAATGAAAGTAATGTGCAGTTAAAGATTAGAGTCACACATTTGTTGGACTGAGGCGACAGTGGCCATGATTACCAGTCACAGACAACTTTTGGCCAAAATAATAGAAGCCCATGAAGCCTGTGGGTTTACTCGAGCTCACTGTTCCCAACTCTCACTCGTGCAACACCCTTCATACAAACAAGATATACTCATGATCATTTAATTATCTTTACTTTATATTTTAAAGCTTTGGTAAATTGTTTGCTTTGGTTTGACTTTTTTATTTTTATTTTTTACTTCACCCCAGTTAAGGCAATTTCCATTGTCTCATACTCTAGTTTCAAAATTTAACAGAATAAATAGCGAGGGTGAATGAACTTCTCAATGTCTATTTGGTAAATAAATACAATACAATTTAGGAAATAGCAATATATATATGCAATTAACTTAGTTACACAAATAAGCATTCAAAAGTGATATATTTTGAACATTATTATCCTGTGATGGACTGGCGGCCTGTCCAGGGTGTCTCCCCGCCTGCCGCCCAATGACTGCTGGGATAGGCTCCAGCATCCCCGCGGCCCTGAGAGCAGGATAAGTGGTTTGGATAGTGGATGGATGGATGGATGGATATTTTGAACATTATCAAACATTGTCATAAGTCATGAGCGAGGGGAAAAAAAGTGTAGTTTTGCTGCCACCTTTTGGTTAAAATGATCGAAAACTGTTGTAATACTGGTCCCACCTCACCTCGTGATGCAGTACCAGAAATAGCCTGGGAACAGTGGGGACTCCCTATTTATCAGACATGCAAACTGGTTAGGGGTGAAAAAGGATGCGTGAGAAGAGAAAAACGCAGACCCGCTGGGGGTCGGGCCGCAGGTATGCTCCCCGAAGATTTATTTTTTTAAAATAATTTGTTAAATTTTGAGAGCAGGATAAGCGGTCTGGATAATGGATGGATGGGCGTTATTAAATGCTGATTTCTTACTCTGGTGCTGGTCACAAGCTAACAGAATTACAAGACTGAGCAAAATGAGGTACAAAGTATTAATTAATTCACATTTACAAAGAAAATTAACAAAGGGTAGCCCCACCAGGTACACAACTAATTACAATTGTTTTGAAAACTATTCCTCCCGATATCTGCTCTATGCCAGAAACCATGTCAAAATGTGAAAAGAAAAAATACAAATGTGAATATGAAAAAGTATCCTATGCTTTAAAACTGGTGGGGGATGGGGGGCTAGAAATGTCTGCCCCTGTTTTTTCTTCTTGGCCCGGGCCAGTGTCTCAATGACCCCCTTTCGGTCTTTTGCCCTATTCCTCACCCTTGATCTCTTCTCATAAGCTGTCTGCCTTTTGCTCTCCTGAGCACTGCCAGATAGTTGGCAGCCATGCTTGCTCTGCTGCCGTCACTTTTCTAGCATACTCTGCTGCCGTTGGTCAGTGGTTCCTTCTGACCAGATGTTCTTACAGAGTGTGCAGTCCACTACGGAGTCCTTGAGTGGTCACATCATTTTTTTTCCTAGTTCCTGTGCTCGTTTTACCAAAACCAAAACGTGTCCAGTTTGTCTGGACACGTTTATTGAGACACTCATCTAAGTGACCTCTTCAGTCTCAACTGACTGTAGGTATTCCCACCATTATAAACAATACAGTGGCATAACGAATGAAAACAAACATTGGTTTCATTTGCAAATTGACATGACCATTAACTAGAGTTACAATGGCAATGTGTGCTATTCACAGAGGATTGGGGTAGAAAATCTGAACAACATTGGAAGGTCAACAAGTCTGAAATAGCACATAACACCATTAAAACCAAATGTTAATTTACCAAAAAACAGTTGAGGATGCAAGATCAGCTTACTTCTCTGAACTGATATCTCGAAATAACCATAATCCTAGAGCTCTTTTTAGGGTAATTGATTCTGTTATCAATGGTCCCTCCACTTCCACTTCTTTTGCTTTTCTTTTTTAACCTGTAAATAAGGTGGAGAATATCAGGTCCCGAAGCCAGCCTGATGTTTGCATTCTTTCCATTCCCCATGTTAATTCTGTCCCTTTTATGCAGTTTCAACCTATTGCAATTTCAGTGTTAGAGAGTACTTAGAGACTCTCCCATATGAAGTCCCCCTGCATCTTGGACATCATCCCCACTAAGCTGCTCAAGGAGGTATTTTCCACTGTTAGCCCCGTTATTCTGCAAATTCTAAATAATTCTCTGGCCTCTGGTTCTTTTTACAGACAATTTCAAGCATGCCATTGTTCACCCTTTGCTAAAGAAACCTAATTTGAATCCCCTGTCCTTAAGCAACCACAGACCAATCTCCAAATTGTCTATCTAAGGTTCTGGAGAAAGTGTTTTCATATCAGCTGATATCTTTTATGAATACTTATAGTTTTTTGACGGTTTCCAGTCTGGGGATACCTGCAATCAGTTTAGACTAAAGAGGTCAATTAGATGAGTGATGAAACGAATCTGTCAATCCAAAGGAGTTGAATCAAGTGCAACTGGACTTGGTATATATCCGTGAAGACGTTTCGCCTCTCATCCAAGAGGCTTCCTTAGTTCGTGCCTTTCTGACTAGACGAAGCTAGTCTGACTGGCTGGTGATGAGACTCAGAATTTATCCTCTTGGAGTCATTGTCAGAGCTACAGATGTCCATGGCTCTTTGTGTCCAGATGTTTACCAACGCCCGTCGTTAACAGAGCCATAGATATGAGTGGCTCTTTTGTGTACCGATGTTTGGCCGCGCCCGTCGTTATCGGAGCTATTGATATGCGTGGCTCTCCTGTGCTCCGATGTCCAGGTCATGGATGAATGAGAACATTCACAGACATGAATCTGTCAATAAACGTTGTGTCCAGATGAACTGATTTAACTTTCTTTGAGGTTTCCAGTCTGGTTTTAGAACACTTCATAGTACCGAGACAGCTCTAGTTAAGGTTAATAATGACCTACTGCTGACTGCAGACAGAGGCGACCGCTCGATTTTAGTTCTTTTTCGACTTAAGTGATGCCTTTGATACAGTCGATTACAGCATCCTCTTACATCGCTTGAAGACTTAGGTAGGCATCAAGGGGCCGTCTCTTAGTTTATTACACTCATATCTCTCCCACAGAACTTTTTCTGTTGTTCTGGGTACTTCCTTGATGGCTCAGTTGAGTTGTGGTGTCCCTCAAGGCTCAGACCTTGGCCCCCTTCTGTTTTCTATATACATACTGCCTCTTGGCCAAGTTATTCAAAACCTTTTTTTTTTTTTTTTTTTACCATTTTTATGCCTACAACACTCGGTTATACATGCCTTTAAAACCCACAGATCCTAGCAGCCTAGCAAATCTCACAGCTTGCCTCTCTGACATTAAAATCTGGATGTCCAAAAATGTTCTTAAATTTAATGATGATAAGCCCGAGGTCATTCTGTTCAGCTCCCAAAATCACATCCGCCCTTTTGGTACTAATCTTGGTGGTCTGTCAAACAATCTCCATCAGGCTGTTAGGAATCTATGGGTAATAGTCGATGCTAACCTCTGTTTTGATAATCAAATCAAACATGTTGCTCAGTCATGTGTTCAGCTCAAGGTAATCTCTGAAAATATGTCATTTTAATCAATTGCTGATCTACAAAAAGTTTTACATGATTTTATCTATTCTCGGCTTGATTATTGCAACGCATTTTACTCGGGTATCTGCAAGGGCTCCCTCCACCATCTGCTGTTGGTACAAACTCCACTGCTCAACTCATTACCAGGACAAAGAGGCATGATCACTTCACTCCTGTACTTGCCTCCCCCACACTGGCTCCCTGTTAGATTTGGAATTGATTTTAAAATTATATTGCTCACTTTTAAGGCCTTAAATGGTCTTGCTCCTATATACATTTCTGAATTACTGGCCTGGTATATGCCTTCTTGACCATTAAGATCTGCAGATGGAGCTTTTCTGGTTATTCCCCAGTCACGGTTTGTCACAAAGGATGATATGGCTTTTGCTGTTAGAGCCCCCACACTATTGAACTCCCTTCCTATTGAACTGAGACAAACTAAGTCTCTAGCTTCTTTTAAATATTTTCTCTCTGTGAAAGTTTTTGGAAATGTTTGATTTTTGCTTTTATTTATCTATACTCTGTTTATTTGTATTCTGACTTATTTGGTCTTAATTCATTGCGTGGTTCTTGAAAGTTTTGAGCCCTTTAGAATTTTCTATATTTCTGCATACATATGATCTAAAACATCATCAGATCTTCACACAAGTCCTAAAAAGTAGATAAAGAGAACCCAATTAAACAAATGAGACAAAAATATCATACTTCATCATTTATTTATTGAGGAAAATGATCCAATATTATATATCTGTGAGTGGCAAAAGTACGTAAATCTCTAGGATTAGCAGTTAATTTGAAGGCGAAATTAGAGTCAGGTGTTTTGAATCAATGGGATGATAATCAGGTGTGAGTGGGCACCCTGTTTTATTTAAAGAACAGGGCTCTATCAAAGTCTAATCTTCACAACACGTTTGTAGAAATGTATCATGACAAGAACAAAAGAGATTTCTGAGGACCTCAGAAAAAAGCGTTGTTGATGCTCATCAGGCTGGAAAAGGTTACAAAACCATCTCTAAAAAGTTTGGACTCCACCAATCCACAGTCAGACAGATTGTGTAGAAATGGAGGAAATTCAAGACCGTTGTCCCCAGCAGTGGTCCACCATCAAAGATCACTCCAAGAGTGTAATAGTCAGCCAGGTCACAAAATAACCCAGGGTAACTTCTAAGCAACTAAAGGCCTCTCTCACATTGGCTAATGTTAATGTTCAGGAGTCCACCATCAGGAGAACACTGAACAACAATGCTGTGCATGGCAGGGTTTTCAAGGAGAAAGCCACTGCTCTCCAAAAAGAACATTGCTGCCCGTCTGTAGTTTGCTAAAGATCACGTGGACAAGCCAGAGGGCTATTGGAAAAAAATGTTTTGTGGATGGATGAGACCAAAATAGAACTTTTTGGTTTAAATGAGAAACCAAAAGTTTGGAGAAAGGAAAACACTGTATTCCAGCAGAAGAACCTTATCCCATCTGTGAAACATGGTGGTGGCAGTATCATGGTTTGGGCCTGTTTTGCTGCATCTGGGCCAGGACGGCTTGCCATCATTGATGGAACAATGAATTCTGAATTATAACAGTGAATTCTTAAGGAAAATGTCAGGACATCTGTCCGTGAACCGAATCTCGAGAGAACGTGGGTCATGCAATAACACAACGACCCTAAGCACACAAGTTGTTAAACCAAAGAGTGGTTAAAGAAGAATAAAGTTAATGTTTTGGAATGGCCAAGTCAAAGTCCTGACCTTAATCCAATCGAAATGTTGTGGAAGGACCTGCAGCGAGCAGTTCATGTGAGGAAACCCACCAACATCCCAGAGTTGAAGCTGTTCTGTACGGAGAAATGGGCTGAAATTTCTCCAGGCCGATGTGTTGGACTGATTAACAGTTACCAGAAATGTTAAGTTGCAGTTATTGCTGAACAAGGCGGGGTCACAACAGATACTGAAAGCAAAGGTCCACATACTTTTGCCACTCACAGATATGTAATATTGGATCTTTTTCCTCAATAAATAAATGACCAAGTATAACATTTTTGTCTCATTTGTTTAATTGGGTTCCCTTTATTTACCTTTAGGACTTGTGTGAAAATCTGATGATGTTTTAGGCCATATTTATGCAGAAATATAGAAAATTCTAAAGGGTTCACAAACTTTCATCCACCATTCTATTGTTGTTACTTCCTCTTTGCTCATTTCCTTTGGTCTTATTTTCATTTTTGCCTTATCTGGTTTTATTTATTTTGGAAGTCCCTTTGTAATATTGTTAAGAAAAGTACTATAAAAATAGTTATCATGTTTATTATAAAGCGTACTCAGATCTTTCCCATAAACTGAAAATGGGGAGATATGAATAAATACACAATAATACGTTGGAACATGGAACTGCAAATTAAGACAAATTTTACAGTAGGCGTATGTAACCCAATTAACAACAGAAATCTTGGTCAACATTTGCTTGCAAGCAACCTATTTCATCATCAGAGAAATAAGAAAAATAAAAAAGCCTGCTACAAGTGCACCCATTTACCAAGCATGAGAGTGCATGAATGGTATTCACTACATGGCCATGTGTACTATTCACAGAAGATTGGGGAATAATTGCAATCACAGCATATCACAGCCTAACCACCTCAGCCACCTACCTATTACAACCAGCACCAACTTACCTGTTACAACCAGTACCCATCTAACCTTCTCCAGCCACCACCGCACTAAATCTCATAACATTCTGTTGAAGGTGATTTATAGTTGGGGAATAGGTGCAATCACAGTGCAATCACAGCATTGCAACTGCTGACCTGGAATGGTGATGTTGTTGGGTGATGGAAAGAACACTTTGAGGAGCTCCTGAACCTGGCTAACATGTCCTCAGTGGCGGAGGTAGAGTCAGAAGACTCAGGGGAGCCCCACCCATAACCCTGGCAGAGGTCTCTGAGGTAGTTAAGAAGCTCCTTGGTAGCAAGGCACCAGGTGTAGATGAGATTTGCCCTGAGATGCTGAAGGCTCTGGACCAGCGGTGGCTAACCATGTCCCATGGAGAGCCATGTGTGTGCAGGTTTTTCAGTTGCTAATTAGTGAAATCACCTGGTGTGGAGTCCGACTGGAATGAAAACCTGTATACACATGGCTCTCCATGGCACATGGTTAGCTACCCCTGCTCTGGACATTGTTGGGCTGTCTTGGCTGACACGCCTCTTCAGGTCGGGTACAGTACATGTGGAGTGGAAGACCAAGGTGGTGGAAGAGTGAATTAAAAGCAGAAAATGTTTTAGTAGTGATAGTAAGTGGTCTTAGCTGTTTTTTAAGCTGGAGGAGAATGATGCTAGGATACACTGATAGTCACTGAGGTGAGTGGACTCTGGTTTTCGCCGTTTTCTTTCTACCACTCTGAGCCCAATCCTTTGGTCTCCAATGACCTCAGTGAGCCACGGACTGGAGGGGGGGGGCGTTATGAGCAGGTTTGGATGGTAAAGGGCGGATATTGTGAAAAGAGGATGCTAGTGAGGAACGACGAACAGAGTGTGTCTGTTGCCTCATTGACAGGGAGTGAAGATAATTCATTATGAGGGGAATGGAAGCCAAGACCTCATTGGAAAACTGGGTCGGTGTAAGGGACCGGATGTTTCGGCAGAAGGAGACCATTTGTGGAGAAACGAGGATGTTCCAAACCAGTAAGGAGGCCGTGAAATGAATAAAGAAGTGGTCCGACAGATGTAGAGTGGTGACAGTCAGATTTGCTGCGGAGCAATTCCAAGTCAAAATCAGATCAGGAGTATTGCGCATTGTGTGTGGGAGGGGCGGAGACCTGTTTTAGGTCAAAAGAGGACAGAAGAGACAGGAAGCCAGTCGCTTGGGTTTTGTCAGTATGGATATTCATGTCTCCCATAACAATTAGTGGTGTGTCATCGTCAGGAATGGCTGATAATCTAGTTCTATGTCTAGTTTGACTACAAAGTTCCCCAGTTTGCACCCTGGTGGGCGGTATATTGCAACCATAAATAGCTTATTGGAGCAGTAACCATGATTGCTTTGGTATTCAAAGGAGGAGTTGTTGTGGAGAAAGCTTAGTAAATTTCCAGTCTTTGAAAATGAGGCCACCCGTACCGCCTCCACGCCCAACAGAACGGTGTGTGTGAGAATGCAGAGTCAACAGAGAGTGTGGCCGGTGATACAGTGTTTTCTGGACGTATCCAGATTTCGGTCAGGGCTAGTACCTGAATTAGACAGATTAGCAAGTGCTTGGATACATTGTTTTATGTCCAGCCGATTGGCAATTCCATAAGCCAAAAGTGAAGGAGGGAGTTGAGGAGGCTTTCCTGAGTGAATAGAGGTTCTCAGGGTTGCATTGTCTGCGACAGAGCCCCCCCCCCGATAACCTTGAATGACAGGGATGTTTTAGTAGCGCATGGTGAAAGAGGCAGGGAAGGAGAGAGAGTAGTAGGAAAGGGAATTACCAGTCAGTGTTGGTGCTCAGTGGACTCACAAAGGTAGACTTGCACATCTTTACCCAATTCGATCTTAACACAAGGAGGCTGACACAAGGGCTTCTGCTTCTGCTTTATAGTACAAATATAATTTAAAAACGTTAAGTGTGGTTTTACAAATCAGATTTCTGAGTCTGCCACATAATTATGGCATCACTTACCCAGATGTTTTTTCTTTTTCCTCAGAAATTTCATAATGTAGGCTATTTGGAATAAAGACAGATTTTCCACTGTGCTATATATTGTGTGAACACTGTTTTGGGAGTTGACTATATATATGCCTTTGGAAGACTGAAACGTTATCATAAGGATAGCACAGCTTCTCTCCCAATTCTAGGGAGATGTCTCACGTCTTCCTTCTCCCGAATATATACTCAAGACCAGTGTGCATGGAAACAGACAACAAACACTCCCATTATTTCACACAAGTGAAGAGAATCCATAAAAATTTGAACAATTTATTCAACATAGCATATACATAAATACTTTACTTTCAATTATATTTTCAATGGCATTAGTAAAATGTCATAACAATACCATCAATTAACATAAATGAACAAGCTATGGCTGAGGAACATTGACTTGGAAGCCAAAAGGGAAGAAACTTTACGAGGTCCCCAAGACCCGGCTGTACAAATAAATAAATAAATAAATAAATAAATAAATAAATAAATTTGATACAAAATAAGGTTGTCAAGACTAAAAAAGTCGTCTCGTGACGGCAATCAAGTGTTCGAGCCCATATTTAAAATGTTACGGCTGAATACAGCAGTGTCCAACAGTGTGGTCACATTTGAGCACTGCAGGGCAAATTCTCTTTCTGCAGCTTCCTTGTCCTGTGTACTCCGAAAAGGGTTGGTGCCAAAGTCTGACACGCGTGTGTCAGCGATCCCATCTCTTGCCTAAACCAGTCTGCAAGCACTGATACATCTGGCAAAATGTCTGTGGACACTCGTTTTGGGCATTCCTCTCTGGCCAAGTAACTGGGGATTGAAACCCCTTCCCTAAAATAAGTTGAGCAAAAAAGAATGCATTGCTCTAACTATACACTGAATGTTTTACAATTGTTTTCCTGTTGAACTAAAATTTGATTCTGTGGGCCCGCTGTGCATTTGAGTAGTTGACCTAAACTCTATCTTCAATGATAAGTGGAATTCAAATTACACGATCAGTGGTAGCTTAAGACTGGTTATTTTCAAAAAAGTTTAAATCTTACAAATAGCAGAGCTGTAGATATATCTAAAGGTAGATGGTAATGTGCATAGGTAACAAGACTAATACAATAGTATATAAGGTAATCTGAAAAAAGTACGTGTATAAAGAATCTGAAAATTTCTTCTCTATCTTACAATGACAAAATTACACAAGTGAAAGAATTTGGCCGGAGATAAACAAAAGGGTTAACTACCAGTTGAAAAGAACATTGGCCCATCTGGTCGATCAGGAGGAGCTGGATTTAAGATTAAGATCCAAGATGTACTTTAATTATTCCAGTGGGTAAATTCATCCTCTGCATTTAACCCATCCCAACACACACAGTGGGAGCAGTGGGCAGCCGCCGTGCAGCGCCTGGAGACCAACTCCAGTTCTTCTTGTCATGCCTCAGTCAGGGGCACAGGCAGGAGTATTAACCTAAAATGCTTGTCTTTTTGATGGTGTGTGGAAACTGGAGCATCCGGAGGAAACCCACGAAGAAACGGGGAGAACATGCAAACTACACACAGAGGACGACCTGGGATGGCCTAGGGTTCTAACCCAGGACCTTATTGCAGTGAGACAACAGTGCTGACCACTGAGCCACCATGCTGCCCAGCTTGACAAAATGATCAAAATTCTGTCATCCTTGACAAGCCAATTGGCTGAGCTCAGAGTTGACCGTGTGGTGCAGACATGGAATGAACACAGGATTCCAGGATTGTGTTGCGGTTTGTCTCTCAAGCAAAGGTCTGATAAAGTTGAGTCTGATTGCATTCACTTTTGAGTAAAAGACAAGTCTAAAGTTATATCACTATTTCCAAATAAGTCATTGTGGAGTTAGAAAACAACGAGACAGGAGACGTGAGAGTAGACGTAGTCGAGGTAGTTTACTAGCTCCAACTTAGCATGTCATACATTCGACAACGACACTGAACTGTGAACCGGAAGCGGAAGTGCATTATCTGACCCCTCGCCTCTTCCCTTAAAGGTACACCGTCCTCTTCGACATCTTCAACGCCAGCACCTCCAAAGCGGAACACATGTCCCACCTCCGGGCACGGGCTGATCGTTAATCCAGCCACGTGCCAGTTTGGACTGACAACCATCGACCTCCTCGGACACCGAGTCATCAAAGACGGGCGGGGAGGGATCTCAAAGACGGGCGGGGCGGGATCCCTCCGGGATCCCTCCCGTATCCCTCCCGTGAAATCCCGTGAAAAGTGGACGCCATCGTGTACTTGCCCTGACACTCGCAGTCAAGTCCCTACAGGAGTTCCTCGGCATGGTGAACTTTTACCGCCACTTTATACGCCCATTTCACGCCGCGGCCATATTGGATAAAAAAACAAAACAAGCGGTGGGAATTTAGCCACGCCCCCTTCTTACTTCATTGAAAACACGGCTGGAAGCAACATGTCGTACTGCTGTGTACCATCCTAAATTCAACTGACACATTAAGATGCCATATGGCTAAATGTTTACTCCTCCTGCTATTATTGCAACAGACATTATGTACATGTAGGCCTACTGTATGTATGCATTGAGCTGCAGAGGTTGCATGTACATTTAACGTTACTGTATGCATTGAGCTGCAAAGGTTGCACCATGTACAGCCAGTTAAATAATATTGGGGTGACCAGTTTCACTGTGACTAAAACATTAGAAGGGAGACAGAAGTTTGATGTTGAAAAACGTTTGCTCCTGTTTGTAGTCGCATTGGTGACTTAATAGCGGAAGATGAAGAGGAACATGAAGAGGAACATGAGGGAGATAGGTGAGTTGTTACTGTCAGTACAATACAAATTTTCAAACATGTAGATTACGGCATTGTATAATATGTATGTATGCATATATATATATATATATATATATATATTTTCGTAATGTGTGTGTGTGTGTGGTGTTAGTGTGTGTGTGTGTGTTAGTTAGTGTAGATAGCGGGACCGAAAACTAAAGCACTTATGATCCTAATTCTTTTTGGATGTGGTAGGTATTGTTCCAGAGAGTAAGGGAACAATCCCAGAAAATTAAAATTATGCATAATTACGCATAAATATGCAAAATATGAATTTTTCTAAAAATGGCTAAAAAAACACTTTTCTCGGCATTTCAGATGATTCTGAGCATCTTTGATTTTTTCACCTATATAACAATTTTTTTCTGGGACTTAGAAATGTTTTGGCATTATGCAAAATACTAGAAGAACCCCGCTACAATGTAGCAGTTTGGTTATCCACCGGTCTAAATCTCCCTCCTCTTCATCCTGCCAGCTAACCGCCTTCCCTCTGCCCCTAAACCCCCCCCCCCCCCCACTCCAACTCCCTCCCCCCAAAATGCTCAGAATCAGCGAGGAGTTTCGCCAGGGGGACGTAGCACGTGGGAGGATCAAGCTATTCCCCCTAGTTCCCCCTCCCCCCTGGACAGGCGCCCCGACTGATCGACCAGAGGAGGCACTAAAGCAGCAACCAGAACACATACCCACATCCGGCTTCCCATCCGCAGACAAGTCCAATTGTGTTTGTAGGGAAGCCCGACCAAGCCGGAGGTAACACGGGGATTCGAACCGGCGATCCCCCTGTTGGTAGGCAACAGAATATACTGCCACGCTACCTGGATGTTTACACAATTTTTTTTGCATATTGATTTTGTTGTGAGAATGCTTCTGAAACATACTGTGTTTCAGCAGTAGAAAACTAGAGGAAAAGTGTTGCAATGACTTACATGGTTGTGATCGCAGGTGAGTTCCAAGACCATCATGCATCATGAAGTTATTTACTGTAACATGAGTCCTCCTATGTTCATTTGCCTTTATGGAATATTCTTTATTCACATCTGATTTCATGGAGTGAATTTTTGACAAGCTAATTCAGGTTTTGCTAAGCCTCTCCTAAATGCTATCTTGTAGTGAATAACACATAGCAAATAACAAATGGCTCTCGGCCAGTCAACTGTTTCATAATCGGGTTTATATCTACAGCTCTGTTGTTTGTAAGATTTCAACTTTTTTGAAAATTTTCAGTCTTAAACTATCACTGATTTTGTAATTTGAGCTCCACCTATCCCCAAAGCCAGATTTTAGGTCAACTACTCAAATGCACAGCGCCTCAGGGCGCATACGCTTCCGATGGCCTTACGGTTGCTCCATCCCACTTCTGACACCAATGTAGCGAATTCGGGGGACAACGCAACCACAGGAACTGCCGTGGCCGGGAAGCGAACCCGTGTCGCCCACACTGCAGGAGACATCGCTAACCGCTCGACTAAAAGATCAGACCCGCGAGCCAGCGGCCAGCGTGTCTACTAGTCCATGCACGTTACAGTATCCTCTTTTGCTCAACTTATTTTAGGGAAGGATATTGATTCTAAGCTACTTGGCCAGAGAGTAATCTCCAAAACGAGTGTCCACAGACCTTTTGTTAGATGCATCAGTTGATGAGACTTCACACAAGCAAGGCAGCAGGCCCAGATGGTGTTAGCCCCAGGGTGCTTAATGCCTGTGCCCCCCAGTTATGTGGAGTGCTTCAGCATGTCTTCAATATGAGCCTTAGACTTCAAAGGGTCCCCGTGCTGTGGAAAGTGTCCTGCCTCATTCCTTTGGCTTAAACGCCACATCCCAGGGACTCCAAGGACTACAGACCAGTAGCATTGACTTCACACATCATGAAGACTCCGGAAAGACTCCTGGATTGGCCCACGGTCAAGCCACACTTAAACCCTCTCCAGTTCGCCTACCAACCCCGACTGGGAGTTTCAGAATGCTATAATTTTCCTGCTTAACCGTGCCTACGTCCACTTGGATAAGCCAGCAAGTACTGTGAGGGTCATGTTCTTTGACTTTTCTAGTGCTTTCAACACCATCCGGCCAGCTCTACTGGGCAAGAAGCTGACAGCAATGCAGGTAGATGCCCCCCTTGTGTCCTGGAATGTTGACTACCTTACTGGTAGACCACAGTATGTGTGCTTGCAATACTGTGTGTCAGATAGTGTGGTCAGCAACACTGAGTGTCCACAGGGGACAGTCCTATCTCCCTTTCTTTTCACCCTCTACACCACAGACTTCAACTACCACAGAATCCTGACATCTTCAGAAGTTCTCTGATGACTGCTGTAATCGGATGCATCAGTAAGGGCGAGGAGACTGAGTACAGGGCTGTGGTGGGAAACTTTGTCACATGGTGTGAGCAGAACAATCTGCAGCTCAACGTGACTAAGACAAAGGAGATGGTTGTTGATCTGAGGAGGGAAATGACACCAGTGACCCCTGTCTCCATCCAGGGGGTCAGTGTGGACTCTGTGGAATACTACAAGTACCTGGGGGTGTATATAGACAATAAACTGGACTGGGCTAAGAACGCTGAGGCCCTCGACAAGAAGGGACAGAGCCATCTCTACTTTTTGAGGAGGCTTGGGTCCTTCAACATCTGCCAGACAATGCTTAAGATGTGGTATGAGTCTGTGGTGGCCAGTGCTCTCCTGTTTGCTGTTGTGTGTTGGGGCAGAAGGTTGACGGTAGCAGGTGCAAACAGGCTCAATAAACTGATCCGCAAGGCCGGTGACATTGTGGGGGTGGAACTGGATTCTCTGGTGGCAGTATCTGAGAGGAGGACACTGTTGAAATTATGTGCCATCATGGACAATGTCTCCCACCCACTCCATGATGTGCTGGTTGGGCACAGGAGTACTTTTAGTAATATTTCTGCCAAAAAGCACCACAGAGCACCACATGAGGTCATTCCTGCCTGTGGCCATCAAACTTTAAAACTCCTTTCTCACACTCAGACTGTCAGACACTTGGAGTTAATGGTCATTGGACTGGCCCTGTCGGGTTTTGTTTGTGCTGCTTGTTTTGTGCTGTGATAGTGCAGTATAGATAGAGTATTATGTGCACCATGCTTGTTGATATATTTTGTTGTTATTTCTATTTCTTATTTGATCTTTTACTTCTATTTGTTTCTGTTTTTCTTGTTTCTATTTGTTTCTATTTTCTCATCTTGTATCTTGTTAGTTTTTAGTTATTACAGGGTGAATGTTTGTAATAGAAGCCAAATTCAGATTCAGATTCTAATTCTGATCGGTGGTTGCAGACTGGTATAAATAAGCAAGACGTGAGCTCGCTGACACGAGTGTCAGACTTTGGCACCAACCCTTTCGTTCTTACACAGGACGAGGAAGCTGCAGAGAGAGAATTTGCTCTGCAGTGCCCAGATATGACCATGCTGTTGGACAATCCTGTAAATAATCAGCCATAACACTTTAAATATGGGTTCAAACACCTGACTGATGTCACAAGAAGACAATCTGTGTTGATAAACATGTTTTTTATTTTATCTAATTTATTATTTATTTTATTTTTTAATTTTATTTTTTTCTACAGCCCTGTGGGTGTTGGGGACCTCGTAACATTCATTCCTTTTTGGGTTCCAAGTTAATGTTCTGCAGCCACGGCATTTTCCTTTATGTTAATTCATGGTATTGTTATGGTGTTTTATTAATGACATTGAAAGTATACTTGAAAGTAAAGTATGTATGTGCTATGTTGAATAGACTGTTCAAATTTGTATGGATGCGCTTCACTTGTCTCAAATAATGGGAGTGTTTGTTGTCTGTTATTATGCACACTGGTCTGGAGAATATAATGGAGTTGAAAAAAGACGGGGTTTTTTTCTTTCTTTTGGCTCCCTCCTGAAAGCGAGACCTGGGAAAGGAACTTGCTGGGGAGCGTTTGGTGGCTGGGCCTTGGCCCATGGGGCCCGGTCGGGCCCAGCCCGAAAAAGCAACATGGAGCCATCACCTCATTGCACCCACCACCCGTGGGGATGAGCATTGGGGTAGGGTGCAATGCAAGCCAGGCGGCAGGCAAAGGCAGGGACTGGGGCGTGCCAACTTCCGGCATCGCATACTGGTCCTCGGGATGTGGAATGTCACCTCTCTGGCAGGGAAGGAGCCTGAGCTGATGCGGGAGGTGGAGCGGTACCAACTAGGTAGAGTTGGGCTCACCTCCACACATAGCATGGGCTCTGGTACCAAATTCCTGAAGGGGGGCTGGATTCTTTTTTTTGGAGTTGGCCAAGGTGACAGGTGCTGGGCGGGTGTGGGGATACTCACAAGTCCGCGGTTGAGTGCCGCCGTGTTGGCGTTCTCCCCGGGGAATGAGAGGGTTGCCTCTATACGTCTGCGAGTCACTAGGGGGAAGGCTCTGACTGTTGTCTGTGGTTATGTGCCAAATAGCAGTTTGAAGTATCCTGCCATCTTGGAGTCTCTGTTCTAGATAGGGTTCCGCCTGGGGACTCTATAGTTCTGCTGGGGTCTTCACGTGGGCAACGATGAAGAAACCTGGAGGGGCGTGATGAGGAGGAATGGCCTCCCCGATCGGAACCTCAGCGGTGCCTTGTTATTGGACTTCTGTGTGAGTCATGGATTGGCCATAATAAACACCATGTTCGAACGTAAGTGTACTTGGTACCAGAACATAGGCTGAAGATCGATGACAGACTTTGTGGTCGTATCATCATACCTGCGGCCGTATGATTTGGACACTCGGGTGAAGAGAGGAACAGAGCTTTCAACTGATCACCACCTGGTGGTGAGTTAGATCAGATGGAGGCAAACCCAAACGTGTAGTGAGGGTGAACTGGGAACGTCTGGTGGACGCCCCTGTCCATGAGGTCTTCAACTCCCACCTCTGGAAGAAGTTCTCGTGTATTCTGAGGGAGGCTGGGGACATGGAGTCTGAGTGGGCCATGTTCAAAGCCTGGATTGCAGATGCAGCAGGTAGGAGCTGTTGTCATAAGGTCATCGGTGCCTGTCGAGGTGGCAATCTAAAAACCCAGTGGCAGACACCGGTAGTGAGGGAAGCCATCAGGCTGAAGAGGGAGGCCTTCTGGGCTTGGTTGGCCCGGGGGTCTCCTGAAGCAGCAGTCAGGTACCGGGAAGCCAGAAGGTCTGCAGCTTCGGCAGTCACGGAAGAAAACACTCAGGTTTGGGAGGAGTTCAGCGAGGCTATGGAGGAGGACTTTCAGTTGGCCTCAAGGAAGTTCTGGCAGGACATCCGGCAACTCAGGAAGGGGAAGCAGGGCTTGACTCAGGCTGTGTTCAGCTAGGGAGGGGAACTGCTGCTCCAGATGGAGGATGTTGTCCGGCGGTGGAAAGAACACTTTGAGGAGCTCCTGAACCCGGCTAAAACGTCCCCAGTGGAGGAGGTAGAGTCTGAAGTCTCGGGGAAAGCCCCACCCATATCCCTAGCAGAGGTCTCTGATGTAGTTAAAAAGCTCCTCGGTGGAAAAGTGCCGGTGTGGATGAGAGTCGCCCTGAGATGCTGAAGGCTCTGGACATTGTTGGGCTGTCTTGGCTGACACGCCTCTTCAGTTTCGCGTGGAGGTCGGGGACAGTACCTGTGGAGTGGCAGACTTGGGTGGTGGTTCCCATATTTAAAAAGAGGACCGGAGGGTGTGCTCCAATCATCAGGGCATCACACTGCTCAACCTCCCTGGGAAAGTCTACTCTAGGGTGCTGGAAAGGAGGCTCCGACCAATTGTCGAACCTTGGATCCAGGAGGAACAATGTGGATTCCGTCCTGGCCGTGGAACAACGGACCAACTCTTTACCCTTGCGGAAGTGCTAAGGGAGGCATGGGAGTTTAACCAGCCAATCTACATGTGTTTTGTGGACTTGGAGAAGGCTTATGACCGTGTACCCCTGGGCACTCTGTGGGGGGTACAGCAGGAGTATGGGGTACCGGGGCAGTGGCTACAAGCCATCCGGTCCTTGTATAACCAAAGTGAGAGCTGTGTCTGCATTCTCGGCATTAAGTCAGACACGTTTTCGGTGGGTGTCAGACTCCGCCAAGGTCGTCCCTTGTCTCCGATGCTGTTTGTGTTATTCATGGACAGGATCTAAAGGCGCAGCCAAGGCGAGGAGTGTATCTGTTTTGTGAACCTCAGAGATGCATCTCTGCTCTTCGCAGATTATGTGGTTTTGTTGGCTTCATCATAACGCGACCTCCAGCGCGCACTGGGGCGGTTTGCAGCTGAGTGTGAAATGGCCGGTGTGAGAGTCAGCACCTCCAAGTCTGAGGCCATGGTTCTCTACCGGTAAATGGTGGCTTGCTCCCTCCAGGTTGGGGATGAGTTGTCTCAAGTGAAGGAGTTCAAGTATCTTGGGATATTTTTCACAGGTGAGGGTAGGATGAAGCGGGAGATTGACAGGCGGATTGGTGCAGCATCAGCAGTAATGAGGACGTTGTACCGGACCGTTGTGGTGAAGAGGGAGCTGAGCCAGAAGGCAAAGCTCTCAATTTACCAGTCGATCTTCATTCCAACCCTCACCTATGGTCATGAGATTTGGGTAGTGACCGAAATGTTGAGACCGCGGATTTAAGTGGCTGGAATGAGTTTCCTCCATAGGGTGTTTGGGCTCAGCCTTAGAGATAGGGTGAGGAGCTCCAACATCCGGAGGAAGCTCGGAGTAGAAGCACTACTCCTTCGTGTCAAAAGGAACCAGGGCATCCTATTAGGATGCCGTTTGGATTTTTTCCGGGCAAGTCCAACTTGGGAGGAGACCCCAGGGTAGACCCAGAACTCGCTGGAGGGACTGTCCAATCTGGGCTGGGAACGTCTTGGAATCCCCCAGGAGGAGCTGGAGGGCGTTGCTGGGGAGAGGGACGTCTGGAGTGCCCTACTTAGCTTGCTGCCACTGCGACCCGACCCTGGAGATGCGGCTAACGATGAGATCAGATCAGATCAGATCAGATCAGATGAAAAAAGACGCGTGACATCTTCCTAGAATTGGGAGAATAGCTGTGCTATCCTTATGACAATATTTCAGTCTTCCAAATTATACAATCAATTCCTAAAACAGTGTTCACACAGTCTGTAGCACAGTGGAAAATTAGTCTTTAGACTGTGTGTCTGACATTCTTGTGTAAGAAGTGCGGTTGTGGGACCTCCGGTTGGACGATGTAGTGGAAAGACATGTGGCGTTCGCCTCTCATACAATTAAAGCGATTTTTGTTAATTACGGCTGTATTTAAAGTCTAACTTTAGGGCAACGGTTTGATTTAATCAGCAAATTTGCATCAAAATGACCACATCAACCCGAGCGAGCGGAAAAAGTCAGGCACAGCAGACTTCTTTGTTCTCCGAAGACGAGACTAACGTTAGCAAGAAGGCGACCGGGGCTCCTCTGACGCTGGAGACGCTGGACAAAACAGGAAAAGCATGACTGCTGAACTCACAGCCAAGATGAACGAGGCTCTCGCCCCGATTCATTCAGTTCTTGAATCCATTACCACAACCGTGACCAAACACACTTCTACTGTATCGGAGATGGAAACTACCCTCTCGACTCACTCGGACAACATTACAAGCCTGGAGCGAGAAGTCGTGCAGCTGCGGTCTAAGGTGGCTTCGATGACAGAAGAGCAAACTATACTCCAAGCGGCTGTGGAGGATCTGATTTGTCGTTCAAAGTGTCAGAACTTAAGTTATTGGTCTGTCCGAGGGTAATTAAGGCAAGGATTCGAGAAAATTCATGGCAGATTTATTCAAGGAAGTCGTTGGGGCCCTGATCTTGACCGGGCCCATCGCAGCGTCGGACCGAAGCCTTGCCAAGGGTCTCGCCCTGTGATAGTGCGCTTTCATCGATACACCGAAAAGGAGAGAGTGCTGCAAGAACACCGCAATATGGTCTATCGAGGCCACAACATCAAGTTTTATGAGGACTTCAGCGCTGCAGTGGCGAGGAAGCGAATCGCTTTTAACGCGGTGAAATCCTCGCTCTTTCGGAAAGGCATACGTTTCGGCATGCTATACCCTGCCCGGCTACGCGTCACCTTCAACGGCGTGGATCATTTCTTTGACTCCCCCGAGCACGCTGAGCAGTTCTACCAAAAACACATACATAACTCGTGTACGACTGAAGCTAAGTAAGCGTCATGGCCACGGATTTACTTGACTTTATATGGGTCTTTATTTGATCTCTCCTTGCTGGTAAGACACGGATATAATGTCTAAACAGGCTGAGGAAGTTAGTTCTATTTTGCCTCTTAGTTGAATATGAGCAGTAATTTAAGTCATGCACTGTTTGAATTACATGTTATACGTATATCTACTACTACTACTACTACTACTTTCGGCTGCTCCCGTTAGGGGTCGCCACAGCGGATCATCCGTTTCCATTTCTTCCTGTCTTCTGCGTCTTCCTCTGTCACAACAGCCACCTGCATAATCTTCCCTCACCACATCCATAAACCTCCTCTTTGGCCTTCCTCTTTTTCTCTTTCCTGGCAGCTCCATATTCAGTAGCCTTCTCCCAATATACCCAGCATCTCTCCTCCACACATTTCCAAGCCATCTCAATCTTGCCTCTCTTGCTTTGTCTCCAAACCGTCCAACCTGAGCTGTCCCTCTAATATAATCGTTCCTTATCCTGTCCTTCTTCATTACTCCCAGTGAAAATCTCAGCATATTCAACTCTACCACCTCCATCTCGGCCTCCTGTCTTTTCGTCAGTGCCACTGTCTCCAAACCATATAACATAGCTGGTCTCACAACCATCTTGTAAACCTTCCCTTTAACTCTTGCTGGTACCCTTCTGTTGCAAATCACTCCTCACACTCTTCTCCACCCACTCCACCCTGCCTGCAGTCTCTTCTTCACCTCTCTTTTGCACTCCCCGTTACTTTGGACAGTTGACCCCAAGTATTTAAACCCATATGCCTTCATCACCTCCACTCCTTGCATCCGGACCATTCCCCTGTCCTCTCTGTCATTCACGCATAGGTATTCCATCTTGCTCCTACTGACTTTCATTCCTCTTCTCTCCAGTGCATACCTCCACCTCTCCAGGCTCTCCTGAACCTGTTTTATTGTCCTTGCTTTATCATCTTCTCTATTGTTTTATATCACTGACGTTCTTGACCTGAGGCTTTGCTTAAATTGCGCAGCCTTTGTGCTGCGTACAGGGGTTAAACCTACTTCTACTTCCATCTAGCCTGCACAGACCATCCACGGTGTTAACTGTTTTCTGCGTTGTTGCATTTCTGCGTTGTTTCATAGGAAATTGTCTATGTAAGGCGTGTGTATGTTGCTATGAGGGCTACTGAAATCCATCGCTTTCTTTGCGTGAACTGTAGCACCCCTAGTGGGCTAACTTAATTTTATTTATTTATTCATTCATTTATTTATTTATTTCTCGATTTTTCTTCAAAAGGTTCCAGTCGTCAATTGCTCTTATTTTTAAGTGTTCTGCTACTTTTACTACGTGCAATTTAACCAGAGTATATATCTAGTCTGATACAGAGGTAGCTCCTGAGCTGTTTCATTCTACCAACTTGCACTGGTTTTTTTTGTCTGTTCATTGATTTTTTCCTTTTTCTCTTCTCTATTTTGATTTAATTTTTTCTCTCTTCTCTCTTTCCCAAAGTATTATCAGTTCGGCTGGCCTGCTATCTCTGTCTGCTCTTCAATTGCTGTTACAATGTCTCTATTTAACCGTTAAAAGTGTTCATATGGCGTATATTCTGGACCGTCAAGAGGCGAAATCCGCTGCATAGCAAATCGGTTGTGTACTATCCTATCCTGCAACTCGTCTTATTCTGTTATGGCGAGCTTAGGAAATGATTTGTTGATTGATTTCAAATTAATTCACTGTGCAAATTTATGTTTTTGTTTTTGATTTGGGGGAGAATATTGATTACTGCAATGCACTGGGAGGTTTTTCATGTTTTTTTTTTTATCCTATGTTAATGTCCCTTGGATGCTTCCGGGATAGTCACCTCATTTCTGCTTCTATCTTAAATGCTTTAGACGCGATCAATGGCTAATCCAAATACACATCAGAGAGGAACAGATGGGTCTTCTATTAGGCTGGTGAGTTGGAATGTCTGTGGACTGGGGGGGCAGTAAAGCGATCCAGAGTGTTTTCACATCTTAAGGGGCTTAACACTGACATCGCTTTCCTTCAAGAGACTCATCTAACAGAATGCGTAAACCCTGGATTGGGCAAATATTCTATTCAACTCTTAACAGCAAATCCAGGGGCGCTGCTATTTTGATTAACAAACGTGTCCAGTTCTCCCCCACACAGATTATTTCTGACCCCGGAGGACATTATATCATAGTAAGTCGTACATTATATCAGACTTCAGTGGTGTTAGCCAGCGTTTATGCCCCTAACTGGGACAACCCACATTTTATGACCTTGTGCCTTAATGTGGCGGTGTATCGTAGCCCGCTGACAGGCAACACACGAGTCGGCCCACGCTTTCACGACTCTCTTAAATCCCTCCCACACAAATTTAGCAGAGGTCAGGCGCACGGATGTTTTACCGCCTGGATGAGAGAGGCTGTGCACAGCTTCAAACACGGGGCGCCTCCAGCTGTCCGGGACGATGGGCCTGGGCTGTCCCGTGGAGACGTCACACAGGAGGGTGACACCTGTGTCGCTGAAAGGAACGTCCTGCAGGCGGAGCCCCGTGTCGGAGTCCGGGTCCGTGGCCTGGTCAGCGGCCATCTGTGCATAGTCCAGGCCTAGGTGGACCGCTCCAATCACTGCCCTAGAGAGGCAATCAGCCACCTGGTTAGACTTACCAGCGACGTGCTGGATGTGGGTAGTGAATTCCGAAATGTAGGAGAGTTGTCGCTGCTGGCGAGCGGACCATGGCTCGGCCGTCTTGGACATGGCAAACGTAGGGGCTTGTGGTCCACGTACGCAGTAAACTCGCGGCCCTCTAGCAGGAACCGGAAATGCCGGACGGCGAGCCAGAGACCGAGGAGTTCCCTGTCAAAAGTACTATACTTGCGCTCTCGGGGTGTAAGCTGGCGACTGAAAAAGGCCAAAGGCTGCCAAGCCCCCCCCCACCCACTGCTCGTGAACCGCACTAACAGCATAGTCCGATGCATCCATGGTTATGGAAATAGGCGCTGTAGGTGAAGGATGCGCTAGCAGGGTAGCCTGGGAGAGCGCAGCTTTAGTCTCGGTGAACGCACGGTCCCGCTCTGCTGTCCAGTCGACCGCCTGGTTGGGGGACTTGCCTTTCAGCGCCTCATACAGTGGCCGGATGATAAAGGCGTCTCGGGGAATGAAGCGGTGGTAGAATGTCACCATCCCAATGAACTCCCTGAGCGCACGAGCTGTTTGGGGGCGCGGAAAGGCCGCCACCGCTTCCACCTTTGAGGGCAGGGGGACCGCCCCGTCCCCAGTGATGCGGTGCCCGAGGAAATCAATGGCCGTCAGCCCGAACCAGCACTTCGCCGGGTTGACGATCAGCCCACGCTGGCTGAGGCGTGTGAAGAGGGCGTGAAGATGGGACAGGTGTTCTTCCTCGGAGGCGCTGGCGATGACTATGTCATCCAAATAGACAAAGATGAAAGGAAGGCCACGGAGCACTGAATCCATCAGCCGCTGAAAGGACTGGGCCACGTTTTTGAGTCCAAATGGCATTCGTAGGAATTCAAATAGGCTGAATGGGGTAGTCACCGCTGTCTTGGGGATGTCCGAGGGGTGCACGGGAACTTGATGATAACCACGGACCAGGTCGACTTTTGAGAAGACGCGTTTGCCAGACAGGTTTGCAGAAAAGTCCTGGATGTGCCGGACAGGATAGCGGTCGGGCGTGGTGGTGTCATTTAGTCGGCGGCAGTCCCCGCATGGGCGCCAACCTCCATCAGGTTTAGCGACGATGTGGAGTGGGGATGCCCACGGGCTGTCAGAGCGGATGATCCCCATGCGTTCCAGGTGCTCGAACTCAGACTTGGCAATGGCGAGTTTGGCGGGGTCGAGACGCCTGGCTCTGGCGTAGACCGGGGGCCCCTTCGTAGCAATGTGATGCTCCACCCCATGCTTAGCGGTGGGTGCAGAGAAGGTAGGCTGGGTGAGGTCAGGGAACTATGCGAGGAGACGGTTGAACTTGTCTGCCTCTGAGAGAGAGTTGGCTAGACCTGCATAGGCCTCTTCCCCCCCGCGTACATGCGAAGGAGGAGAAGGTTAAGGCGTCGACCAGACAGCTGTTCTGAATGTCCACTAGCAAAGTGTATGCGCACAAAAAATCAGCTCCGAGGAGGGGAAGCGTTACATTGGCCATGACGAACTCCCACGTGAAACGTTGTCCACCAAAACACAGTTCTACAGACCGCACGCCGTAGGTGTGGATAGGGCTGCCGTCAGCCGTCGCCAACTGGGGGCCCCGCTCCCCGCCCATGATGTCGACGTCAGTAGTAGTCCATGGGCCAGACGATATTTCGGTACACTCAAGGTGGCAAAACTTACTTATAATTTTTGAAAGGATCCATGTCTGTAGATGATATTTTGGTATGATAACCATTCCTGAGTGGCAGCTGTATCACAGTTATCAGCTCATGAAGTTAACCACCCGCTAAACTAAATTGCATTTTAGACGCTGGTGCATATCCTGGTTTAGCCTCATGGTCAGGACATTTTTCAATGTTCTATAATATTGTCTTTGGTATCATTTTAAAGGGGACCTTCTTAGCTTTCATTCAAGCCTTGTTGTGGATATTTCTCACAAATATAGAGGTCACTTGAGCTCTTCAACCCGTCAATAACGCACATCTTTCTGCAATTTTCGCCTAAACTATATACTTTCTTTTAGCCCTGTGGCATCTAGGAATATCAGGGACACAAAACACAAAAACTGGAATACTCACAGGACTGTAAAGATTCAGAAAATGTATAATATATCCATACTATTTCATTGTGTGAGGTGATTGTGAGCCTTAAATGAGAACTAGAACAAAGTCAGTTAGGTCACAAACTGGTCTCTATACATTTGTTTAAATACACAATCAAAATACATGATAAAAAGGAATACCATAGTGAGGTAATGAACTATTTTAATATTTTAAACAACATTGACATTTACATATACTTAGTCAATGATACATGTAATCCCATATCATTAGTGGGTATATGTAATGGTAATGGGTAGGGTAATGGGTATATGTGAATATGGTTACATTATTGTTATCAAGCTCTGGGTAACCAAGTCCAGAATCAACATCCTGTGCATCAATAGACTACTACCACAGTAATACCATCAGAATCATCACACTGTCATTCATCAAACTGCTCGTTTCTCTCATCACCTGACTCCCCAAGTTCAAAGTCCAGTTGTGGACCATCCTGCTGTTTTTGGTTACTGCAGGTCTGTAACCTGCACATGTCTGTGCATGGAAGTCCATTTGACAGGCACATGCAGCTTGGCATTTTGCATGAATGCACACACTTGCATGTTAGCATTTCCAAGACCACATCTGGTGCAGGTGGGGAGCGCATCCAGTAAATGGCCAGCTTGCCTTCATCGTCTGTCCATCCATACTCAGTAGGGCTTGGCACCACAGGGTTAGCCTGCAGACAGCACTTCCATATTGCTGCCTGATAGTTGGCTCGTTGAACATGCATAAAGAGACAGTCTCTACATGGTGGCAGCTGGCTGGACTCAACCTCTCCCCTTTTGGTGCAGAAGAGCTGGTAACGCAGTTTGTTCACCTCAGCAGTGCTGCTATTAGCAACATACATCCGACAGGTGAACTGCTCAATTTTCTGGAACAGCTCATCACTCACATTCCATGTCTGTCCCAGTTGACTAAAAGTCTCTTGGCAGGAAGTGTGCTTTCTCACTATCTTCAGGGCATTCAGCTTCCCTCGACCAGCGAATGCACTGACAGTGTCGCAGCCTGTGAAGGCATGTAAGCCAATTAGGCTGTCACAGATGCTGTCTCCAAGTGAACTTGCCAGTTTGGTGATGTCGACAAACCGTGTGCGGTTCTGAGTCCCACACTTCTGGTAGATGGGACAGGTGATGTCCTTCTGGAAGCCAAGACAAAGCACCATGACATCAGTGTCCTCAGCTGTGATGATAACTGACTTTGAGCCCGCATTTGCTGCATGCAATGCATGCAGGAGCAGACGGGTGTCAGCTTCTTCATGTGTGGAGTGCAGTTCTGCTGCTTCCTCACACCCATCTTCTGTCAACTTGTAGCAGGTTTCCTCACAGGTCATGTACAACACCTTGCCATGCAGCATAGCTCTGTATCGTGGGAGTTTCCACTCTTCCACCAGAAACTTGATGAGACTGGTCTTGTTGGAGGAACTGCACAGAAATTTTCTCCACTGCTGGACGTGGTGTCCCCCTGCAAGATTCTTGTACTGGAGAGTGATGTCTCCACCCCGGTTCAGTCGTTCAGCATCTTTGATCGAAGTCTGGTGATAGACATCAAAAACAACATCAATCCTCCCACTCTGTGCTCCCTCATGGAGGACCTGGGTCAAGGCTGACTCTGCCACCTGTGCAAAGGTTTTGTTGTTGCCATTCATTTTTTGGACCAGGCTCATCCCATCAATGATGGAAGTAGATGGGATTGGGATGTCTTCTGCAGGAGATACATTCTTTTCAAGCTCTCTGGCAAGTGCAGCCTTGTTTGTTTTTCGTAAGGACCCATCAGCATTTGCCAGTGCCCATGGTAGTGGGCCCAATGGGTAGGCAAGGACATCCTTCAGATTCACCTTCCTGCTTTCAGCCACCAGGATCATGTGACTGAAAAGGTTTCTATCTGCCTTCAGAACCACATCCTGTGCTTTCTTTCCATGAGCTTGTTTTGTGCTGACATTGGAGAATGTTTTCAGACTTTGCTTGGTCATCTTGTCGTGGAATTTCACAGGTGGTGGGTCTGCATCTAACCTTGTTTGCTGGAATGCTTGGTAGGCCTCTTCTCCTTTCTCAAGAGCTCTCAAGAGATCTATGGTCACATCAGGTGGAGCCATGTTGCCAGTGGAGTGGCTAACCAAATCAATCTCATCAGGGGACATAGGATTGAGCCAGTTATTCTCCATAAGGTCCATGAGAGACTGGACATCTGCTTCATCTCTCTTGATCCTTGGGCTCTGTAGATCTGGATGAGACCATTTGCACCTGCCTTGACCTGTCAGGTCTCTCAGCTGTCTGAGGTACATGCTTCTATACTCAGCTGTGAGATAATATTTGGTCACAGCTCCTGGCTTCAAGCTGAATCCCTTTGTCCCTCCAGCTGTTTGGGTGTCTTTGTTCACCGTTTCTTCTATAGCTTGGTCAACAGGGATTCGGCCAAAGGGATTGGTGGAGCCCAGTTGGACTGAGAAGCCTCCTTCCATGAATTCTGTGTACACATCTGGGTGTGTGATGGGCAGCTCAGACATCTGGGCGTAGTAGTAGGGGGGGTAGCGTGCATAATTCATCCTGTCATAAGCAAAGCACCATGGGATCATTGCTCGAATGCTAGCCAAGTGTAGCATCCAGTCTCCCTCTCTGGATGCTCGGATGAGCCCCAACAAGATTTCAACCATGTCCAAATAGGACATCCAGAAGTTCGAGAGGCTGCCGTTTCCACCTCTAAGGAACTCACGGTAGACTTCAAATAGATCCATGATGCGTGTACAAGAGCTGTTCTCGAGGACCTCCTTCAAAGCATGTTGTGAGACTTCTTTCCCAAGGCTGTCAATGGTCTTCAGTGTCTCATTCAGGTGAACCATGTCATTCCTGTGAGTTTCTTCCAACCAGGACAGGAAACCATTCAAGGTCAGTCGCATGAGAGCCTCATACAGGAGCTTGTGTAGTCGCACTGCCCTGTTGTACTTGCGGCCATCCATAACACCAGCAATTGAGCCTTCTGCAATCATGCCAGACTCAATGCAGAGGTCTTTGAGTCCAGCATCTTGGAAACGCTTTCCTATTATTGCCAGCAGTGTGCAGATGGTGTGGAATACCCCAAGCCTAACGATGATATCATGGAACTTGTCATGGTGTTTCCATGTGATCTCGACAGCCTTCGCATACAGGGCTTGGTCAAAGACACAGACAATCTTCCTCAGGCCTAAGCACTGCATGATGCTCAGTGACTGGTTAAGCACCTCGTTGACAGTAGACATTTGTGTCGCTGGAGCATTGATGGTAGGCAGATAGCCTATATTGTCGGGGATGACCGTCATCTCTCCTCGAGTCAGGATGTTGAAGCCTGTCCAGCTGCTGACTGACTGTTCTTCTTGTTGTGACATGCGTGCTAGGACCCAAAGAAGGTTTTTCTCTCTGGCAAGCTTAGTATTGGCTGCAGTATCGGCATCTGACTTTTTGCTTTGTGGTGGCCCTACCCGTTGTCCAGCATTGTAAGTTGGTAACATTGGTGGGGGTCCATCAATGCTTCTCTTCTTTGTTTTGGGAACAGTGGGCATGGGTTGGACAGGAAGTGGGTTGACTGGCTTTGCTTGCACAGCAATCCCATTGACTCTGTGAGATGTTTCCTCACCACTGTCAGTTTCTTCAAGACGGTCGATATTGTCCCAGGCTAAAGTTGTGAATATGCCAGGATGGATGTTAGCTGGAAGGGCAATGCCACTCCCTGATGATGAGAGTTTCTGGAGACACAGGGCAGTGTTGATCGCGTCCATCTGTGAATAGGACACACTGTGACCAAGTCGGTTGAGGATGTTTATCAACTCTACATTTCCTGTCAACGATTTGACACTGAATGGCAGAACAATGTGCTTGGAAGGCTTGGTATTTCCACATGTCACTGCATATACTATGTCATGGCCAAATAACTGCAGAAGGCACTGCACACTCTGGGATACATGATCAGGATCATTTGAGCCTGTGAGTAGAGAGTACAGGAAGATAATGAGCGACTCTGGAATGGTAGGACATTCTGCTTCTGGTTTGACTTCAGGCGGCCAGGTTTGAGGAACATCTTGACTTTTAATGTCTGCTCTCAATTTGATGGCTGCTTTGGCTATAACATCTTGTGCACTGACACTTTTCAGGGTCTGCAGCTCCCTTTTGAGAGACTGATTTTCTTTGGCAAGTTCCCTCATGGACAAGTTACCGGGATAGAGGAGGAATTTTCCTTTCTCATCAGGGAATATCTGCAAGGCTCCAGCAAACTCACTCTCCAGGTTTCGCCTTATGTGCTTCTTGGTTGATTCCTTGACTTGGGCAATGCCTTGGGAGTTCATTGAAGCTACCAGTCTAGAAGAGAGATCAGTCATTGTCATCACTTGAGGATTGCCAAAAAGCTCCATCCTGATGAAGAGGAACAGCTCATTGTATGCCTTATTCACAGCAGCTTCATACTGGGCTGCAGCATCATCATCTTCATTGCTGGCAACCTCTCCTTTGGAAACCTCTTCTTTGGTGTAAAGTCTATAGCATGACCTGTGGTAGTGCCCTTCAGCTGCTACAAGGTCTCTACTCACAATGGCAAGGATTCTGCTGTCCCTTTTCTTTGTGGCTGCACTCCTGATCTTTGCATCAGCTCGCAGTTCTCAACACTGCACCAGTACTTCTCTCGTATTCTGTCTCTTGGAATATTTGCTGTTTTTCTGACAAAATATGCACTCTGCATCATAATTCCTAGATGTACTTGGAGCATGTCGAGCTACTCTCTTAGATTGTTTCTCTTCAGCAGAGACACAACTTTTCTTTTCTTTTGCAAGGAGGCCATCAAGAATTTGCTTCATAGTGAAGATACTGCGACACTTTCTGTGGTAGTAGATTGCTGGAATCTGTCCCTCAGGAATGTCTTTTGCCAGTTTCAAAACTGGTGCATGATTTCGTATCTGAGCTGCCCTGAGCAGAGTTCTCCATGAGTCGACACTTTGTAGTGAAACCAGCTTATCTGTATCATCAGAACAGTGGATAATGCACTCCACCCGTGGGCGCTTTGGTATTGGGTAAAAACTTGCTTGTTCACCAGTGGCCATATTCAGTCAGTTTTCACCTGCCACATACAAACAAATACATGTAACCTAGGTGTATGAACACTACTAAAACAAAGTTTACTTTGCTTCACCAGCGTCATATTACCATTATTTATCTTACATAGCCACAAATAGATACATTACCTAGTTGCTGTGCAACAGCTGTATTTTGTCCACATGAGGTCGCTAAAATCAACACAAGATGAAAGTTCCTCGTAGCCACTTTAACTAATCATATTAACATATACATTAAAAGAACATGCTAACATTATGGGAAATTAGCTTACAATCTTCTCCAGAGTGAGACAAGAAGATAGATACCAGTTTCCTCTATATGTGTTTAGTAGAAAGCTATCTGGCTGCACGTTAGCCTAGCTTAGCACAATGAATGGAAGTACACAGTACTGGTTATCCTTGGTTGTTGGCCAACTAAGAACTGTCCCAGAGTTTAAGCTAGGCTAATCAGTACCAGGGGTGTTGAAATGCTATATTTGTAAAAATCTGGGCAAATACACAATCGTGAGAGGCACAGAAACAGGTTTCCTGAAAGAAAAATTAAATAGCTGCTCATTTGGAAAGGTTATCATGTATTATTTTACTTCTGTTAGTGTACCAAATAAAATGGCACCAGTGAAGTTGTGTCACCTTGGGTGATATCGATATCTGGTCTGACCCATGGACTAACTGGCTTTGGTCTAGTTAGTTTCTTAGTAATAACGCCCTTCTAATTTAAGGTTCACAATCACCTCACACAATGAAATAGTATGGATATATTATACATTTCCTGAATCTTTACGGTCCTGTGAGTATTCCAGTTTTTGTGTTTTGTGTCCCTGATATTCCTAGATGCCACAGGGCTAAAAGAAAGTATATAGTTTAGGCGAACATTGCAGAAAGATGTGTGTTATTGACGGGTTGAAGAGCTCAAGTGACCTCTATATTTGTGAGAAATATCCACAACAGGGCTTGAATGAAAGCTAAGAAGGTCCCCTTTAAAATGATACCAAAGACAATATTATAGACCATTGAAAAATGTCCTGACCATGAGGCTAAACCAGGATATGCACCAGCGTCTAGAATGCAATTTACTTTAGGGGGTGGTTAACTTCATGAGCTGATAACTGTGATACAGCTGCCACTCAGGAATGGTTATCATACCAAAATATCATCTACAGACATGGATCTTTTCAAAAATTATAAGTAAGTTTTGCCACCTTGAGTGTACCGAAATAGGAAATTTTGGGCTCTGGCCCATGGACTATACGTAGTAGTACCTGGTCTCGTCTGCTGTTATGTCTCTGAGCGCGAACTGTGCCTCAGCTTGCGCGAACCATGTAGCCGCGGAAGACTCCCAAAACTCCGGCAGTTTAATTGCAACGGCGTTCGTAGCCATAATGTGTGTGGTTTCAGAAAACTTATCCGAAAACCGACGTCGGGGTCACCAGTGTAGAGCCGAAGGAATGGAGAAGACCGTAGGTTCACAATTTAGCCGTGTAGGCAACTTTCTTTAATCAACGGTAAATCAGAGAGACAACAAAACCACAGCTCGACTCAGCGGGGGCGGCAGGAAAAATCAGAAAACTGGCTGAACAACCATAACTTAACCCTGCGTTAACCTGCCAGGGCAACCCTGACTTAACCCTTAGTTCCTGGGGTGAATTCTATCCCCAATACGTGTCCACCACAACCTCCCTTTTTTCCAATATACCAAATTTGGATACCCACCGTCTTATTTTAGGGGGGGGCATGAATTTAGTGATAGACCCTAAACTTGACCGCTCACACCCTAGAACTCTCACACCCTCCGCCATGTCAAAGACACTGTCATCCCTCATGAGTCAGTTGGGCTGCATAGATCCCCGGCGTTTTTTTCACCCGGTCACAAAGGATTTCTCCTATTTCTCGAAGGTACACCAAGCTTATTCTCGTATTGACTATTTTTGTGTAGACAGGGCTCTTCTCTCTGCTGTGAAATCTACTGAGTATTCTGCTATTATTTCCGATCACGCTCAACTTATTTTGGATTTAGCACTCACGCCCAACACTAAGAGCCATTGGAGATTCGATACAGGACTACTGGCTAGTGAGGAGTTCTGTGATTTTATCTCAAAAAGAATCAGTGCCTTCCTTGAGAATAACAAGACTGAGTCAACTTCGCCCTCTTTATTATGGGAAACTGTAAAAGCAGTAACAAGGGGAGAAATTATCTCGTACAGCATGCATCTAGCCAGGAAAAATAAACAAAAACATCGGGAGCTAATTGATGCAATTCTCAGCATAGATAGAGAGTATTCCAACTCTCCCAGTCCAGACCTGTATATCAAAAGGGTTAAACTACAGTCTGAATTTGATTTGCTCTCTACAAGCAAAGCAGAATACCCCTTGAGACATACTAAAGGGACACATTATGAATATGGCGGCAAGGATAGCCGCCTTTTAGCTCTCCAACTTAAATGCCAGTCAGCCTCCCGCTTCATATCTCAAGTCTATGACTCCTCCTACTCCTTAACTGGACAATCCTATGCAGTTAGAGGAAATAGTCACTTGTCTTGGATTAATGCAAAATAACAAAGCACCAGGTCTAGACGGATTTCCAGTTGACTTTTACAAGAAGTTTTCCCACCTTATTGCCCCTTTATTATTAGACATGTTCAACGATTCGATGGAAAGAGGATCCCTCCCCCCTACCTTAAACCAAGCTTCAATTTTGCTTATTCTTAAGAAAGACAAGAACCCTGAAGAATGTAGCAGCTGGAGACCAATACGTTTGTTAAATTCGGATGTAAAGCTTCTAGCAAAGGTCTTGGCCCGCCAGTTGGATCCTTGCTTGGCAGACATAGTTTCTGAAGATCAAACAGTGTTTGTTAGAGTTCGGCATATTTCTTCTAACTTTAGAAGACTTTTAAATATTGTGCTTTCTCCTAGTGCTTCTCAATCTGCTGAAATGTTTATATCATTTATGTGGAGAAGGCCTTTGATCAGGTTGAGTGGGCTTACTTGTTTTCTGTTCTGGAGAAATTTGGTTTTGGGTTTAAATTTATTTCTTGGATACGACTTTTACACTCTGCCCCTACTGCTTATGTGACGACTAACTCACAAAGGTCTGACTACTTCCCTCTAACAAGAGGTACCCGCCAAGGTTGCCCAATCTCTCCCTTGCTCTTTGCAGTAGCCATAGAACTTCTGTCCATTGCTCTCAAATCCTCCCCACTCGTCACTGGTATTTGCAGGGCTGGACAGGAACATCGCATTTCTCTCTATGCTGATGACGTTTTGCTCTATTTCACAGAACCGGCTAACTGTATAGAGGATATTTTACAAATATTGACGACCTTTGGATCGTTTTCGGGCTACAAGTTAAACTTTAGCAAAAGCGAGGGTTTCCCTATTAATGAGGTGGTGAATCAAATCTCACCAGGTACCCTACCATTCCGACTGGCCCACACCAGTTTCCGTTATCTGGGTGTCAACATTACTCACTCCCTCCCCTCTCTCCATAAACATAACTTCCTGAAGTTCGTTTTGGAAATGAAATCTGATTTGAAGCGCTGGGATTCACTCCCCCTCTCTCTGATGGGCAGAAACAACTCTATTAAAATGAACATTCTACCCAGACTCTTGTTTCTTTTCCAGTCCCTTCCAATATTTTTGCCAAAATCATTTATTCGAATGTTAGACAACAAATTTCACAGTTTATTTGGGCTGGCAGGAGTCCGAGGGCTCGTACATCGGTGTTGCAGAGGGGTAAACGGGACGGGGGCCTTGCGTTGCCTAACATTTTATTTTATTATTGGGCGGCCAGCCTTCAAAAAATTCATGCTTGGTGTAATTCTCCCAACCTCGATTGTTGCATAATGGACGATAACTCCTCCCGTCCTTCAGCTCTGAGGGCTTTAGTCTGTGCCCCTCCGCCTTCTTGCTGTCCTAAATACATTAGAAATCCAATTGTACTCTACTTGGAAAATTTGGAAACAATTTAGGCAACATTTCAAACTTTCTGCCCCCACTCCATGCAGCCCCATTTGTAATAACCACTTGTTTCCTCCCTCTGATTTAGATACAGCTTTCAATCTGTGGAGAGAGAGAGGCCCGGCCCATTTCTCAGATGTATATTTAAAGGGCTCATTCAACACTTTTAATGATCTCTGTTTAAAGTACAATTTACCTCAATCTCACTTGTTCCGGTATCTTCAAGCTCGTAATTATGCCCGCACACATTTCACATCTTTCCCCTCAGCTTCCAGTAGGCTCTCTTGTCTCTAAGGTACTTTCTCTCCCCAGGGCACGTGGCAGGATCTGAATTTTATATGATCTTATATCATCCTCGGATTTGACTTCTCTAGCAGGGGTTAGGGGTATGTGGGAACAGGAGCTAGAACGTGATGTGACAGGTGAATGGTGGGACAGGGCACTAGCCAGGGTCAACCCTACATCCGCATGTTCCTGTTTAAGATTAATTCAGTTTAAGGTCTTGCATAGGGTTCATTTTACAAAAGCTAAGCTTTGTAGGCTGTTTCCAGGCATGAGTGATACCTGCGATAGATGTGGCTCATGACCGGCAGATCATAGTCATGTATTTTTCTCCTGTCCAAAATTAGTTGAGTTCTGGTCCCTTTTCTTTAAGATGATAGGAGAAGCCCTCAAAATTACACTAGATCCCTGCCCCTTGATAGCCATATTTGGGGTACCCCCTATGCTGACCAGTCTTACCAAGGAAAATTCTGATGTTGTTGCCTTTGCTTCACTTATTGCCCGTAGATGCATTCTGTTACAGTGGAAAAGCCCAAATCCACCTTCCGCTACCTCCTGGTTAAATGATTTAATGTCATTTCCCCCATTAGAGAAGTTGAAGTATTCTTTAAGAGGCTCAACTGCTAAGTTCTACAAAAATGGCAGCCTATTATCTCATATGTAAATTCTCTTACCTCTCTGGACCCCAACTGATTATCAATGAGCATCCTTTTTATTGCACTGACCTCCCTACTTTATTTTATTTCATTTTATCGACTCCCTGTGTGTGTGTGTGTGTGTGTGTGTGTTATTTACTTATTCAGTTCTGTATGTGCATTATTATTTTTTTCTTCTTCCCTATTTTCTTTAAGAAGTTGGGATGGGTGGGGGGTTGGAACAAGGTGTTATTGTAGTTCTCGGTTCTAACACACCAAAAAAAAAGGGAAAATGTTGTGAAACACTGATCTGTTCTTTGTGTCTAACATGTATATAACACTGATTTCCAATAAAAAAAAGAAAAAAGAAGTGGGGTTGCTGTGAAGCATCTAGTGTGTTGGTGTAGTGTTCTGTGCCAGTCACGTCTCACTCTCAACCTTCACCGCTGGCTAGCAGAGATGCGAACAGGAGAGCCGAGCAAGTAAGTCTCTCCCTGCCAGTACATAGCCTCTCCAACAGCAAGCCCTATGTAGCGCCTCCTCGTGTCGACACACGGTAACTGGGTACACCTTGGACCCTGGCCGAACTACAAGGGACTCGGAGGAGGTCTGGCCCCTAGACGTGCGGTACACATGCCCACCGGTGTGTGGCTATTCCCTGATGCCCAAGAACCAGCCCCAGCTATGGGTTAAACAGTGCCACTGCCTAGTGGACACTTTGGGGGAGGAATAGGCTACGGGAGTAAACCCCTACAGAAAATCGCTGTCCACCGTGCTGTTGTTGTTTTGTTTTTGTTTTTGTTTTTGTTTTGTTTTTTCTTGCCCTTTTGTATGTTTTAAGTCGGAGAGTACTGCTGGCATCGTGTGTGGCTGCCGCTTCTCCCTCTCGTAGCACCCCTTCCCATCCACCCCTGTATGTCTGTGTTATGTTTATCTGTTGTCTTGTTTCACCCCATTTATTGTAAAGCGACGTTGAGTGTTAGAAAAGTGCTGTATAAGTTTGATTTATTATTATTATTATTTTTATAAATTGAAACATTGTCATATAGAAAAGGTTGCTTGTGAATAAATATAGTGGTTGTGTCAGAGAGGGCATTCAACGTAACATTTTGCCAAATCATTATGCGGACTGACAAAGACCACCATCGGTGCTGTGCCCTCACAGGGTACTGATGGAAACTATCAAATCCGCTGTGGCGACCCCTGGGAAACAGGGAACAAGCCGAAAGAAGAAGCAGAAAAAGAAGAAGAAGCAGAAGAAGAAGAAGAAGAAGAAGAAGAAAGTTGCATTAAACCAAGTAAACAATTTTTACCATTGAGTAAACAAGAAAAAGTCATTCATGCACATTTTGTCCAAGATGCAGCCACTATAACTGCAAGTGGTACAGACAGAATCACTTCACCCCTGCTGTGACATTCACCGCTTCCCCGACGGCTTTATAACTAGTTATTAAACTCATTGTTTTCAAACTGTTTCTGCCTTTCAGCACCGTTTTAGAAATGGTAAAAAGTGAAGGGGACAGCAAGAAAAAAATGGAATTGTATGTATGTATGTGGTGCCTTCATAGTTGTTTACATAGAACGTATAAAAAAGTCAAATATTGTTGCCAAAGGCAATGTTAGACTATATGATGCATAGAACTACACTGACATCATGTAATTACACCACGGCAGTGGTCGGCGTATAGTCCACTGTATCTGTGTGGACATCTTCATGGGTTGGCCAATCATATTTTAGCAGTCGCCATAGCAGTTATTCAATACCATCTATTTAATACCAAATGTCATATTACTGATCCAGCAAATTAACAATAGGTCACAATAAAATGGAACTTTATAAAACTAATAAAATGTGATTATCCTTCTCCTTATCACATCAGTCCCACAACACCGTTTTGCAAATGTTTTCACAGACTGGGTCAGATAATTTCCTTACACTGAAAAAGACAATGTAAATGGCAGATGCAGTACAGAGGATTGAGTGGTGTGCAAATGTTTTTGATGTGCAATTTGTCCAGCTAAAATTATTAAATAGTACAAAAAAAAGGTACATTGTTATGTCAGGAACTTTTGGCAAGCACAGTGTGTACCAGATGTGCATGTAGGGAAGCCAGTGAACAGATCTGTAATAGAGGGGTGCACCTCAAAAGCTCACCTGCCTCTTTAGCTTATGCTGTGAAGGGAGGGACACACTGAGTCTCTCAGCATTCTCACCACTGAGGGCTTGGGAGGCACTAGCTCTTCCAGCTCCATCTCAAGCCAAGGTAGCAGCCAAGCTTTTAGGGGCTGGCCTCTGGAGGTTCAGGAGAGAATAGGAAAAGTATCAGTGAGCCATTGGTTTGGAATTAAGTTTTGGCAAAATGCAGACAGATTTTCACGCTAAGGGCCAATGTTTTTTATTATAATGGTGGCCCAGTCTTACAAAATCCTAATTTTTCACGAGACTATTGTTTGTGGAATCACAAGATTTAAAGGTAACACAGCTTTTATCAATTTCTACAGTAGCATAAAAAATAACTCTGTCTTTCCTTTTATCTCAATTAGATGCACATGTGAGCACTGCCCAAAACTTTCTCCATATGAAAAAGTATGCAGCAGGGGGGCGGCAAATGTGTAACAAAAACTACACTAAAGATATAACCTACATATTTGAGGGTGACAAATATTTTGTAACTGGATCAGTCTTCTTGCACTCAATAGTATCTCAAGAGCTTTGATATTACAACAAAGACGTGGTTGGGATAAGTATTGGAGTGGAATTGCACTTTTTAACCTGCTAACATCTATTTCAGCATTTCTGATATATTCTCTGCACTATTGCACTTTATCACATCTTATTTCACCAATTAAGTCAATCCTTGTGTATATATGTGAAGATGGTTGTATTGTAGTGTTGTTATTCTATGTTAAGTACACAGAGAGCCACGAAACCAGAGTCAAATTCCATGTATGTGCAAATCTACACGGCCAGTAAACATGATTCTGATTCTGATTCTGGTTTCTCGCCAGGGACTTATTGGGGACTTTGAAAGAAACCAATTATGATTCATTAGAATAGTGGTTCTCAACCATGTGCCATGGAGGCCATGTGTTTAAAGGGTTTTCATTCAAACACAAATAGAACACTAACGGATTTCACTGTTTCCTACAGCTTTAATTAATCAGATAGGTGAGTACTATTGGTTGAAATCAGCTGGTGTAGTGTTGGTTTGGAATGAAAACCAGCATACACATTTTCCTCCATGGCATATGGTTGAGTACCACTCCTTTAGAACCTCATTTCCTGATAGTTTTTGTTCAAAATGCCAGCTAAGTGTATGAAGTGTACTATCAGGAGATGAACCAAATTGCAAAGTTCATTTTTAAATGTTTAGAATTTGAGTTGCGAGTTCATACAGATGGAAGGTACACAAGAAAGATGAAGTGCCCGATCATATTTTCAAATGACACCCTTGCTCATGCAACTGTAATACTGTAATCAGTAGTTGGATCATTTAAATAATATATATTTTTTAATTTTATTCAGGAAAACTGCACAAAAAAACAACCTTCATTTATGACCATCATCAAACATCAAACGATAAAATTTCCTTTGGAAGAATTATGTTGCACCCCTCAATTGAAGTTGAAGAAACTTGAATCTCTATATGTTTATTACATATATGTTTATAGCACATGTTTATTAAACCTCATGGTGAACTACTTCCCTAGACAATTGCTAATGTTATATAGGTAGATAATGAAAGTAGGTTGGGTGGGCACGTATAGATAAAGAAAAGAAATCCGTCTTCCCCTCTTTGCAGTAACATGCCCAAACTCAATTTTGCAGATATGGTATTTTCATTAAAAGCCACAGCATATTGCCCATTAAAAACTGATGTGGCCATTTGTGGAATTTTCAGTACAATTAAACAGACATTTAAGGATATTTCCATGGGTTTCGATATTCAAATCTCATTTGTAATCTAAATTGTGCTTGACAAAAAATGTGCTTGAGCATTTTTTCCTGATGATTAGAGTTCTTATAGTGGTACCAGTTGTAGCCTGTTGTGGCTACCCCTAGACATTGGGGGGGGGGGGAGTTAAAAGGAAATTAAACTTTCAAGTCAAAATGTAAATCTATGCCATAATTTCACATAATGGCCACCCAACAGCGTTAACACCTCTTCCTGCATGAAACTGCAACTGATCTGGTATTTGTAATTAGACAGTGATACCTAACCTTTTACACTGGTTAAGTCAGTGTGATTGTGCCTGTTGTGGAGTTAGAAAACAACGAGACAGGAGACGTGAGAGTAGACGTAGTCGAGGTAGTTTACTAGCTCCAACTTAGCGTGTCATACATTCGACAACGACACTGAACTCAACTCTCAACCGGAAGCGGAAGTGCATTATCTGACCCCTCGCCTCTTCCCTTAAAGGTACACCATCCTCTTAGGTGAATGTCTCTCGTTATATAGATGTGGGTCACCACACTGTATCTGATTAGCCCATCAGGCACATTATTTTTTGCTAGCTTTGTCATTTTACTTAGTCACCAAACATAAGTGCTGGTGCAAGAGTGGGTGATTTCAGTTTGCAGACACAAAATAATGACTTTAGATGGTGTCTCAAAAACAAAACCAGTGTTGGCCGCATAACATTTACCACTAGGAAGCTGACCCGTTGACAACAGAATTTATAACTTTGAAAATGTAAAAGTGAGAAATTTAGTCTTTGATTTATCAAGTTCTTTCAATACCAGCCAACTCTTACAGCTCGAGGGGGGGGGGGGGTTAAAGCAATTCATAGAGGACTGGGATAATTTCTAAGGATCTAGACAGCTATTTTAGGTCCTAGATTACATTAACTCACTTGTAGTGCAGCCTTTGATACATCTCACATAACATCCTCCTAGAGAGATTAGCCTTCAATGGAATTACTGGTACCTCTCGTGCCTGGTTTAGATATCTCTCTTGCTGTATTGTTTGTCCAACTTAAAAATGTGAGATCCCAGTCCTTTCCTATTACTTTCCTGCTCCCCAAGGCTCTCTTTTGGGCCCTCTCATATTTATTGTTTGCCTTTTACCTCTTGGCCACCTGTTCAGGAAATTTGGCATTCAATTTCACTGCTACACAGATGACACCCAGTTCTATCTATCCACCAAGCCTACCTTCACTCTTCTGCCCATTTTCCTTTCTGACTGCTTACTAGAAGTAAAATCCTGGTTTTCATACCACTTCATCAAACTTATAGTGACACAACTGAGGTTCTCCTATTAGGTACTAAATCTGCTTTGGCTAAACCTGATAGTTTTTCCATAGTTCCTCCTTCCCCTCAGGTTAAGAGACTCGGTGTCATCTTGGACAGCACATTATCTTTTGAAGCACATATCAACAATGTTACTCAGTCTTTATGCTTTAACCTACAGAATATTAATAGTCCTCGCACAAAGAGCACTGCTATTCTCATTCACACCCTGGTTACATCCCATATTGACTACTGCATTCTATCCTCTTTGGTCTTCCCCTCAAGTGTCTTCATAAACTTCAGTTGGTCCAGAATTCAGCTGCCCATATCATTACCAGAACTCCTTCCATAGATCATATCACTCCTGTTCTTCAGCAACTCAATTGGCTCCCTGTTAAATATCGTATTGACTTCAAGATTCTGCTTCTCACCTTTAAGGCCCTTGATAACCTAGCTCTAGTACCTTTCCAAACTCCATCATATCCATACGCCCTCCTGTACTCTCAGATCCTCTTCTTCCATCCAACTCACTACACCATCTGCCCACTTGACTACCATGGGGAGTCTTGGAAGAGCCTTGGAACTCTCTCCCACAAGACATTCACAATGTTGACTCTTTTCACCTTCAAATCTCAACTCAAAATACACCTTTTCAAACTGGCATATTCAGTCTGATCCAGACTTAATATCTGTTATACCTATCTGTTATATTAACTTATTATTGTATACCCCTGCTTTGTTTGTATGATGTCTGATACAGTGCTGCTTGTTTTTAACTGTGTTTTGTAAGGTGCTCTGAAAGGCACCCATATTTAAAATGCATTATAATTATTATTGTAGGTTACTGTAAGCATGTACATGCAGATATTATTGCCAGTAGAAATTCCAATGTTTTTCTTAAACAATTAATACCATGACACCCTGCCAATGGATGAAATACCCTGCCAAAGTATCAGTTTGTCAGCTTTTCAAATTACTACAATTTTTTGTGTTAAAAACAGTCGCAGCACTACAATCAAAGTAAAATGTCAGTCACTTGGACTATGTTCAGACAGGCAGCTTATATCAGATTTTTTTTGCATATCTGATTTGAATCTGATTGCTTTTCTGCAGAGCAGCAGACTAGAGACTTGGACTCGAGTTCGACTCAAGTCACAAAAATTAGGACCTGCGACTCGATTTGGACTTACTTGCAACTTGACTGTTTTAGGACTTGACTTCAGACTGAAAAGCAAAAGCCTCAGACTTGAAAGTGATACATCAATCAGAATTGACCTGGTAAACTCCTGGAGCAATTGCCCATCCATCCATCCATTATCTTAACCGCTTATCCTGCTCTCAGGGATGCTGGAGCCTATTTCAGCTGTCATTGGGCAGCAGGCGGGGAGACACCCTGGACAGGCTGTCAGGCCATCACAGGGTCGGCACACACACACCCATTCATTCCTAGGGACAATTTTAGTACAGCCAATTCACCTGACGTACATGTATTTGGACTGTGGGAGGAAACCCACACAGACACGGGGAGAACATGCAAACTCCACACAGAGGACGACCCAGGATGACCCACCAAGGTTGGACTATCCCGGGGCTTGAACCCAGGACCTTCTTGCTATGAGGCAACCGCGCTAACCACTGTGCCAACTCTTCTGGAGCAACTGTTTATTCAGAAAATAATGCATTTTAAATACATCCTTATTATATCTTCTTTGTCCTACTGCTTTGCCCTCAGTAATGTGTTGCATGCCAAGGTGCCTGGATAATGGATAAACCCAGCCACTAAGGATGCACAAGACAGTGCATTCTTAGTGCCAGTCCCAAGCCCGAATAAATGGGGAGGGTTGCATCAGGAAAGGTATCCGGTGTAAAATCTCTGCCAAATCAAATATGTGGATCATAAATCAGATTTTCATCGGTCGAGGCCCAGGTTACCAACGACCGCCACCGGTACTGTTGGCTAGCAGGGTGCCGGTGGAAACTATGCTATGTTTGGGCGAAGGAGAAGGAGAGGGAGAAGACATGTCCAGAGGCAGCGGGAGAGGAGGAAGGGTAGGACTGTGGAGGTGAGAGTCCGACCTTTGAATGTTGGCATTATGACTGATGAAGAACCTGGCCATGAACCTGGTCACCCAATGAATGTCTGTAGATATTTTTAAATATTTTGTACTCTTGCTCTTTTTTAACTCTTTTTTATCTTATTTTTAGCTTTTAGTCTTCATGTGTGCATATCTTATACTGTGTTTGCTATGTTTGTCTATGTCTGTCTTGCACTGTTTGGTGAAGCCACAGCTCTCATTTCATTTTTAACATGTGCCTGCACATTGTTTTTAATGACAATACATTGAATTGAATTGAATTGAATTGAATTGAATTGAATTGAATTGAAAGGGAGAGAGCTGGCTGGCTGATATGATGGAAAGAAGAAAGGTAGGTATACTGTGTGTGCAAGACACCAGGTGGAAGGGGAGTATGGCCAGGAGCATCGGCGGTCAGTTCAAACTCTTCTACCATGGTGCAAATGAGAGGAGAATTGGTGTAGGGGTAATCTATCATCTATTATGCATGGCCATGAACTAGAATCAACAGACAAGTGGTGTAGACAGAGAGTGCTGACGCAGCTCACACTCAACTAAAACAGACTTTGACTACCATGTCTACTTTGGGACTGCCTGACCCAGACAGACTATTCACACAGACTGTGAATGGAGAAAAAGGTTTTATGACGTCTGTGTTGGTATTGTTGTTGATATTATTATTGACATTGTGACCGTGGCAATGAGCATGTTTGAGCTGCAAGATGATGAAGAGTGAACCTTCACACTGCTGGAAGGAGGAATGAAGAGAATTTGCAACTACATGTGAAGAGCATGTGCCACAACAATTTGGGACCCATGACATCAGCCTGGCACAGCAGTTGCCTGGTGTTCTTAGGACTGATGGCCAAGTGAGCTCACCTCATCTGTGCTGAAGTACATCAACATCCAGCCTACCATTGACCAGACAATCTTCTTTATCTTCTTACCTATGTGTATCCGCTTGCTACTATATTTAGGGTTTTCACCCACAGCAACGGCATTTTTAACATTTTACAATATGTGTTAACTGTGATTTTTATCCATCAATTTGACTATTTGTTTGTGAGCAATTAATGATCAAACGGGAGACTGTAAGGACAAAATTGATCTTCTTCTTCTTCTTCTTTCAGCTTGTTCCTTGTTTCTCAGGGGTCGCCACAGCAGATTTTTGCCCTCCACAGCTTTCTGTCTGATGCATCCCTCTCCCACAGTCCAACCCTCCTCATGTCCTCCTCTATCTGATCTCTCCATCTTTTCCTTGTTCTTCCTCTTTTTCTTTTGCCAGGTATTTCCAGGTCCAATACCTTCTTTCATATATGCCTCTTCTCTGTACATGTCCAAACCATCTCAATCTTGTCTCTTTCAATGTCTCATCCATTCCTCTGGTCTTGAACATAGCTCTCACTTCTTCATTCTCTTCTGGTCATTTCTAGTCACTCCGAAGGACAAACGCAGCATGTTCATCTCTGCTACCTGTAATGTAGATTCTAACCTCTCTCTTGTTGTCACTGCTTCTATACCATAGAGCAGGGATGGGCAACATGATCCAGAAAGGGTGTGTGTGTGTGTGTGTGTGCGTTGTGTGCGTGTGTGCGTGCGTGTGTGTGTGCATGTGTGTGTGTGCAGGTCTTTGTTCCAACCAAGCAGTTACACACCTGAGTCTACAAATCAAGGTCCTTAGCAGACTACTGGTTGACTAATAGAATCAGGTGTGCAACTGCTTGGTTAGAACAAAGACCTGCACCCACATCGACCCTTTCTAGATCATGTTGCCCATCCCTGCCATAGAGCATGGCAAGCCTAACCATTGATTTGTATACTTTGGCCTTTACCCTCAAAAGCATTCTTTTGTCACAAAGTACTCCAGCTACATTTGTCAATGAACTCCACCCAGATTGTGTCCTTTTCTTGACTTCCTTCTTACCACCGCCTTCTGTCTGTATTGTCAATCCTAAGTACTTGCATTTGTTATCTTCTGAAACATCTTCTCCTAAGGTCAATCCTGGACTTTGTACTTGTTTATTTATATACAGACACTCAGTCTTTGTTCTGCTGATCTTTAGGCCTCTGATCTCTAGCGTTTCTCTCCAGTCTTCACTATCTCTCTCCAACCTTTCCTTGTCCTAATTTGCTAGGATTATGTCATCAGCAAACATGCTCCACGATGGCTTTCTTAAGCTGTTCTGTGAGGCTGTCCATCAGTATCACAAACAGGAAAGGGCTCAACCCCGATCTTTGATGCAGTTCTACCTTTACATCAAACTCATTTGTTGTTACCATTGTACATCAAACTACGGTCTTACCATCCCTGTACATGTCCTGAATTATGCTGATGTAATTTTCTGCCACTCACTTCGCTCTCAGGCAATACCACAACTTCTCTCTCAGTATTCTGTCATATGTCTTCTCCAAATCAATAAATATGCAATGCAATTCTTTCTGCCCTATAATGTATTTTTCAGCTAAGGTCCTGAGTACAAATATCGCATCTGTGGTAATTCTTCCAGGCATGAATCCAAATTGTTCTTCCAAAATGGATGATACTTAATAAAGAGTTGGAATTTTCTATTTGTGCTAATCTCATATAGTACAGCACATAGCAGTAAATATCCACTATGCTTCTTTAACCTTAAGGCCAAGTAGAAACCATCTTTCTCTGAGAACATATAGTCTGAGACAACTGCCTGGTACCTAACAAGCTGTTGGACATAAATCAGAGAGCCTGTTTGGGGATGAAACCTCACCTCACCCTGAACGTATTCACTCAAAGCAAATATATGTACTCATGCCAAGTATAAAAAGTGAACTGGAGACAAAGATCGGGGTTAATTCCTTTTAGGGCGTTGAACCCATATGCATATTTGTGATTGAACAAAGCTTTATGAAAATACAGGTTGCTGTTGAACTGGGTTCTTATTCTCACCAACATTATTAGCAAAATTGCCATGACACTGACACATGGATGTCCCCAGGGGACACTGTTCCCCTTATTGAGGCTAGGTCACCAGATGTAGCATACTTAAATATTCTCAAGCCCTCTGGAAGATGGGGTGGCCTAGCTGTGTTTTTATAAGTTAGGTCTTAAGTGCCATCCTGTTACTTTTGATAATTGTATCTCCTTTGAGGTTTTAGGTTTTTTTAATCACTGGCCCTCTCCCTTTACTCTGCATCTTAATTTATAGGTCCCCTAATTCAGTTAGGTTTTAGTTCTGAGTTTTCTGACCTTCTATCTATTGTCATGACAAAATATGGCAATGCTTATTCTTGGTGATTTTAGTATTCCTTCCCATTCCCCGACTTCCCATTTTATTGGATCTTATAGGCTATTTTAACCTCATTAAATATGTTAAAGGCCACTTTTTAGACCTTGTACACTGATCTGGTTTTTCTCTCAAGTGTCTTAATCTGGTGGATATGTTTGTAACTGACCATAAAGCTGTTGTTTTCAAAGTTCCACTACAGCTCTCTATTTGTAGTCACTATCCTAAAACATGCTCTTGCATTCTCAACACTGCTTCTGCAGTTAAGTTCTGTGACGCTTTTAATTTTGTTTACCCAATTTCCCATCGGGAATTCTAATTCTGATTCTGATTTTAATCCCTCTATATCCCCTCTGGATCCAGATGCACTGTTAAATTCATTCAATCATCAGTGCCTATCCATCCTTAACCAAATTGCACCGTTTAAAACTAGGAAACAAAAATCAAATAACCTCCCATGGCTGAACGATCACACTTGTGCCCTTAGAAGAGTCCGTAGAAAATCTGAACGACAATGGAAGATCAACAAGTCTGAATTAGCACATAACAACCTTAAAAACCAAATGTTAATTTACCGGAAGGCAGTTAAGAATGCCAGATCGGTGTACTTCTCTTAATTGATATCTAGAAATAACCACAATCCTAAAGTTCTCTTTAGGGTAATTTGTTTTTAAACATTTATTTGGGGCGGGACAATGTACATTAATCAACATTCAAAACAAATGTAAATGTACCCGAGTTAGCTAATAGGCTAGTTTCCATCGGCAGTCCCTTTGCCTGATGCTGTTGGGCATCATAGGATAATAAAATAGTACAATAAATAAATAAATAAATAAATGAACGAACGAACGAATGAACGAACAAACAAACAAACAAACAAATAAATACAACATAGTTAATATACAATACAAGAACAACAAGAGCAAACAGATAAGAAAATATATACAGAATATACAAATAATGTAGAAAAAGTTAATAAAGATAATATAGAAAATAACATATAATATATATAATTGATTCTGTTAGGTGGAAGGAGTACTGAATATGGCGCTGTCAGGGAAGCGGAAAAGAGGAAGGCCAAAGTGGAGGTTTATGGATGTGGTGAGAGAGGACTTGCAGGTGGCGGGTGTGACAGAGGAAGATGCAGAGGACAGGAAGAGATGGAAACGGATGGTCTGCTGTAGCGACCCCTAACTAGAGCAGCTGAAAGTAGTAGTAGATATAACTGATTCTGTTATTAATGATCCTCCACTTTTTTTTTTAAACTGATGTTGAGCTGGCCGATAAAAATTCTCACTCATTTTGTAAATAAGGCAGAGAATATCACCTCCCAGATCCAGCCTGGCCCTTACATTCGTTCCATTCCTCTTGTTAATTCTGCCTCTATTACCCAGTTCCAACTAATAACAATTTCAGTGTTAGAGAGTACAGTCTCCAATATGAACTCCTCTTTCTGTATCTTATGCATCATTCCCACTAAGCTGCTCAAGGGGGTATGTTCAACTGTTAGCCCTGTTATTCTGCAAATTCTTAATAATTCTCTGGCTTCTGGTTCTTTTCCAGACAGTTTTAAGCATGCCACTGTTCACCCATTGTTGAAGAACACTAATTTAGAGCCCCTATCCTTAAGTAACAACAGATCAATCTCCAAATTGTATTTTTTTATCTAAGGTTCTGGAGAGAGTAATTTCATCTGAATTTATTTCTTTTATGAGCACTAATAGCATTTTAAACAGTTTCCAGTCTGGTTTTAGACCACTTCATAGTACCGAGACAGCTCTACTGCTAACTGCAGGCAGAGGTGACTGCTCAATTTTAGTTCTTTTAGACTTAAGTGCTATCTTAGGCACAATACATCACAGTATCCTCTTACATCACTTACGAGTATTGGGTAGGTATCAAGGGCTCGGTTCTCAGTTTACCTCTCCAACAGAACTTTTTCTGTTGTTCTGGGTAATCCTACTTCCTCGACGGCTCAGTTGAGTTGTGGTGTCCCTCAAGGCCCAGTTCTTGGCCCCATTCTGTTTTTTATATACATTTTGCCCCTTGACCAGGTCATTCAAAATCATTAATTTTTACCATTTTTATGCTGATGACATTCCGTTATACATGCCACTAAAACCCACAGATCCTAGCGGTCTAGCAAATCTCAAAGGTGTATTGATGAATGTTATCAGCACATATACCCCACAAGTTGGGTGTGAGATGGAAGAGAAAGAAGAATTCTGGGGTGAATTGTATGAAATGGTGGAGAGTGTATCCAAGGGGGAGAGAGTGGTGATTGGAGCGGACTTCAGTGGGCATGTTGTTGAGGGGAACAGAGGTGATGAGGATGTGACGGGCAGGTATAGTGTCAAGGAGAGAAATGTGGAAGCACAGATGGTGGTGGATTTTGTTAAAATGATGGAAATGGCTGTGGTGAATACATATTTCAAGAAGAGGGAGGAACACAGTGTGATGTATAAGATTGGATGAAAGTGCACACAGGTGGACTATATCTAATGTATGTAGAAGGCGCAATCTGAAAGGTATTGGAGACTGCAAGGTGGTGACAGGGGAGAACGTAGCTAGGTAGCACCAGACGGTGGTCTGTAGGATGACTTTGGAGACCAAGAAGAGGAGGAGAGTGATGACAGAGCCAAGGATCAAATGGTGAAAGTTGAAGAAGGAAGACTGTTGTGTGGAGTTCAGGGAGGAGTTAAAACAGGCGCTGGGTGATACTGAAGAGTTACCAGATGGCTGGGCAACCACTACAGAAATAGTGAGGGAGACAGCTCGGAAGATACTTGGTGTTTATGTTTATGTTTATTTAGATCCCCATTATCTGTTATGCAAGGCAACAGCGACTCTTCCTGGGGTCCGCATTAAAAACGTCATACAACAACATCCATGTATACACACGCTTTCACATGCATGCATAAATAAATAAACAAAATTGCATCATTAAATAAAATTCATCCCCCACCCCATCCCACCCACCTCAATTAAACCATCATTATTAGAGAAGCCAAACAGAGATCATCAGAACAGAGGATGGAAGACAAGGAGACTTGGTGATGGAACGAGGAAGTACAGCAAAGTATATGTATAAGGGCAGTGTGACAGTGGTGAGGTGTGCAGTGGGAAAGACAGATGGGTTCAAGGTGGAGGTGGGATTACATCAAGGATCGAGTCTGAGCCCTTTCTTGTTTGCAATGGTGATGGACAGGTTGAAGGACGAGATCAGGCAGCAGCAGGGTCCGAAATTAACTTTTTGGCTTACCGGCCAAGGGGACTGGTAGATGAAAAAAATCTACCGGCCAAGCATATTTTTTACCGGCCAAAATAATCAGTAGCCTTTTTTGTGCCATACATACGTTTTCGGTTCATATCAATGAGAGAATATAGTATTGTGTTGAATAAAAGCTTTTAAAAATGTGACGAGCAGATCTGAAACAAAAATATTTTTATGTAAAATTAGTCAATGGTTAAAAGATAAAATGTTACAAGTATGATTTAATGTTTTATTTGCAGAATTATTATAACTACTCGAGTGCTCCACATGCCCATCCCCAGTCCCAGACTACTTCTCACTCTACAGCAGCCACTTTCTTTGCACCGTCCATGAAGTCTGGCCTCCTGCTCCGGACAGAGTCTTGGTGCCACAGCACTTGTTGGGATTATACTCCCTGATCTCGGGAGATGACAGCTGCACCATCAGTTGTTCCGAGAGTGTGTCCGAGTTGAGGCTGGACCGCCAGTCAGTTTTTTCCCCTATAAATGTATTTCTGATTTTCCCCTTTTCTCCCAAATTAGTGGCCAATCGATCCCTATTCTAGTTCAAACACCCACCCCCGTACTGCATGCGTTCGCCAATTACATCTCTCCGGCCGGGAGTCTCGAAGGAGATGCCTCGCCACTCTCGTGACGAGGTGAACCCAGGCTGAACCACTGCTTTTTCAAATACACACAGACATGCATTCATGTGACGAACACAAGCCGACCCCGCCCCCCTCCCGAAGACACCGCTACCAATTATTGCTGCTTCATCGAGTCCGGCCATAGTCGGATCCGACGAGACCGGGGTGCGAACCCCGGTCCCCAGTGGGCAACTGCATCGACACAAAGCCGATGCCTAGACCGCTACACCACTCCGGACCCTTGGACCGCCAGTAAGTTTTAACCTGTTTCGTGGTGTTGAGGCTAGCACACAGCTAACGTTAGTGCAAGCTAGGTGTCACATACTAGTGCTAGCTGGCTGACGTTAGCTACAGCCAGCACTTGGTTTATGCTGTACAAGGATATTTTGAGATGACAACTAAATTCACTTACTCGCACATCCATTCGAAGTTGGAGAGTGGTCTCGCCTTCTTGCCAATGGCAGGCACAGTCCTAAACATGTTGTGCAGTTTCATGGTGGTCTGCTCGAACATGGCTATTAGCGCCTTTACGGAGGATGTTGCGAGGACAGGCTCCGACTGAGCCAGAGAGGCATTCATACAGGTAATGTGACATCTGGAGGTCTCATGTTCCTTGGTGTTTTCTACCTTCATTATCTTGTTACCGATGACAAATGAATTGCTACGGTTTTTGGCATACTGGCGACAGACGGAGCAACTCAGTATCACGGTCTGTGCATTATACTCCAGCCAGCCTCTCGCAGCTCCTTTATCGTCATACCTCCACTTTTTACTAAACCTTCTTTTTTCGGTTTGGTGGTGCTGGTGGCTTCTATCTCCTCTTCGGGGCATGGTTGTCTTTTTGATGGTGGTTTTGCGCTTTCTAAATATCGCCACGTAACCGGTGTTGCTCGCTAACGTTCGTTAAAAGAATAGAGTAGGCTAGTACCGAGTTTGACGGGTGCTGCTGTCGTTGTACCTCTCGAGTGTGTGCGTAATGTTACCCGCCAGCAGCGTCTAGCAACATTCTAATGCCTTTGATTGGTTAATTTCTGTTATTGTTGTTGCTATGTTATTGCTGTTGCTAAGGAGAGAGAGAGGGAGAGAGAGCGCGCGAGAGAGATGGGGGCGGGGGTTAAGTGGTTGGATTTAACTTTTTTTGTTACTCGCCATGTGGCGGGTAGGCTGCTGAGATTTACTCGCCAATCAGAAAATCTACTCACATCTGGCGGGTGGCGAGTGTTAATTTCGGACCCCGGACAGGAGTCTCCTTGGACTATGATGTTTGCGGATGACATTGTGATCTGTAGCGAGAGTAGGTTGCAGGTTGAGGAGAGCCTGGAGAGGTGGAGGTATGCACTTGGGAGAAAAGGAGTGAAAGTCAGTAGGAGCAAGACGGAATACATATGCGTGAATGAGAGGGAGGACAGTGGAATGGTGAGAATCCAAGGAGTAGAAGTGATGAAGGCATATGAGTTTAAATACTTGAGGTCAACTGTCCAAAGTAACGGGGAGTGCAAAGAAGAGGTGAGGAAGAGAGTGCGGGCAGAGTAGAGTGGGTGGAGAAGAGTGTCAGGAGTGATTTGTGACAGAAGGGAAGGTTTACAAGATGGTATTGAGACTAGCTATGTTGTACGGTTTGGAGACAGTGGCACTGACTAAAAGACAGGAGGCAGAGCTGGAGGTGGCAGAGTTGAAGATGCTAAGATGTTCTTTGGGAGTGACGAAGAAGGACAGGATTAGGAACGATTATATTAGAGGGACCGCTCAGGTTGGACGGTTTGGAGACAAAGCAAGAGAGGCAAGATTGAGATGGCTTGGACATGTATGAAGGAGAAATGCAGGTGGTGGGCGTGACAGAGGAAGATGCAAAGGACAGGGAGAAATGGAAACGGATAATCCGCTGTAGCGACCCCTAACGGCAGCAGCTGAAAGTAGTAGTAGTAGAGACTGAAGTAGTAAAATGGATGTTATAGACTAGGCTACATGTTCAGTTAAAACTGCTGTAAGATGTGGCAACAAAACGATCCCACTGATAGGCTACTTGTTCCTATTGAAGCCATGCTGATGGTGTGTGACAAAATAAGTCTGTGCCTACTGAGATACACTCACGGGCCACTTTATTAGGCACACCTGTCCAACTGTTCGTTAACGCAAATTTCTAATCAGCCAATCACATGGCAGCAACTCAATGCATTTAGGCATGTAGACATGGTCAAGACGATCTGCTGCAGTTCAAACCGAGCATCAGAATGGGGAAGAAAGGTGATTTAAGTGACTTTGAACGTGGCATGGTTGTTGGTGCCAGACAGGCTGGTCTGAGTATTTCAGAAACTGCTGATCTACTGGGATTTTCACGCACAACCATCTCTAGGGTTTACAGAGAATGGTCCGAAAAAGAGAAAATATCCAGTGAGCGGCAGTTCTGTGGGCGAAAATGCCTTGTTGATGCCAGAGGTCAGAGGAGAATGGCCAGATTGGTTCGAGCTGATAGAAAGGCAACAGTAACTCAAATAACCACTCATTACAACCGAGGTATGCAAAGAGCATCTCTGAACGCACAACACGTCGAACCTTGAGGCAGATGGGCTACAGCAGCAGAAGACCACACCGGGTGCCACTCCTGTCAGCTAAGAACAGGAAACTGAGGCTACAATTCGCACAGGCTCACCAAAATTGGACAATAGAAGATTGGAAAAACGTTGCCTGGTCTGATGAGTCTCGATTTCTGCTGCGACATTCGGATGGTAGGGTCAGAATTTGGCGTCAACAACATGAAAGCATGGATCCGTCCTGCCTTGTATCAACGGTTCAGGCTGGTGGTGGTGGTGTAATGGTGTGGGGGATATTTTCTTGGCACACTTTGGGCCCCTTAGTACCAATTGAGCATCGTGTCAATGCCACAGCCTACCTGAGTATTGTTGCTGACCATGTCCATCCCTTTATGACCACAGTGTTCCCATCTTCTGATGGCTACTTCCAGCAGGATAACGCGCCATGTCATAAAGCTCGAATCATCTCAGACTGGTTTCTTGAACATGACAATGAGTTCACTGTACTCAAATGGCCTCCACAGTCACCAGATCTCAATCCAATAGAGCACCTTTGGGATGTGGTGGACCGGGAGATTCGCATCATGGATGTGCAGCCGACAAATCTGCAGCAACTGCGTGATGCTATCATGTCAATATGGACCAAACTCTCTGAGGAATGTTTCCAGTACCTTGTTGAATCTATGCCATGAAGGATTAAGGCAGTTCTGAAGGCAAAAGGGGGTCCAACGCGGTACTAGCAAGGTGTACCTAATAAAGTGGCCAGTGAGTGTATGTCCTGGAATAGACATGTGTTACTTTCCATTGCAAAAGCCTTCAGAATCACCTGTCAACAATAAAAGACTATATCTCAGCAAGGACTAGGGTGCTAAATTGAGTGGGCTGTGTCCTGTAATCACATTAACCCCTCAAGTGTAATTGTCTGTCATATATACTGTACATTATATATAATCGCACACCCCCTCCCCAGTTGGTCCCAGCAGATAAATTCAGGGCTGAACTTCTTTCCCAGTACACCCCTGGACTGGCTTATTAAATAACGAGGATAAAATGCAGTCGAAATGTCTTGCGCAGCTGAATAATCACACAAATACTAAAATTGTAAATTGTTCCTTATTCGTATTTTAACTGTTTTTATTTTAAGCCTTATTAGTATCTTATTAATTATAAGCTGTAGAATTAAAATCATTAACTACAGGTACTGGTACAAGCTCTTGTAATATCACACACTGACTAATGCAACTCCTTACTGGCAGGTCTCCCTGCATGTACTTTCAAACCTCTGCAAATGATCCAGAAAACGGTGGCATGTCTGGTCTTCAACCAACCCAAAACAGCACATGTCACTCCGCTGTTCATATCCCTCCACTGGCTCCCAGTTGCTGCCCGCAAATTCAAAACCTTAATGCTTACAAAACAGCAACTAAAACGGCTCCCGCCTACCTGAACTCCCTCATTCAGGTCTGCACTCAGTCTCGCTCACTACACTCTGCCAGTGAAAGGCGCCTGGCACTTCCACCACAACGGGGCCCTAAGTCACTAGCCAGACTATTCTCTTCTGTAGTTTCCCGGTGGTGGAACGAGTTACCAAACTCCATTCGATCCACGGAGTCCCTCTCCATCTTTAAGAAGAAGCTAAAGATCCATCTCTTTCGCAAACACCGCCGCACCTTATGGTATTAATAAAAATACAAAAATATTCAACTTATTCTCTAAATTTATTTTCACTATTCATTGTCCAGTGTTGATTGTGACTTGGCTAAGGGGCATGTCATCTTAATAATCTCTTCTTTTTTTCTTTTTCTCTAGTCGTTTATCTGTGAAGCGCCTTGAGATGTCTCTGCAGATGAGAAGTGCTATACACACTAAATTTATTATTATTATTATTGTTTCTCATTATTGCTTACTATACTTAAGGTTTCATATCTTTATTATACATCATTTGAATCATTCATCTTGTGTTTTACATAACAATCATTATTCAATCAATTATTCCTTTATTCAATTACTCGATTTGCTCATGTTTTCCTTTGCTTGTTTTACTCATCCAAACTCATGTATGTTAGGTTAATACTCCTGTCTGGGCCTCTACCGAGACATGGCAACAAGACCTGGAGTTGGTCCCTGGGTGCTGCACGGCGGCTGCCCACTGCTACTAGCTACACAGCTATAATGGGTTAAATGCAGAGGATGAATTTCCTCACAGGGATTAGTAAAGTACATTAATCTTAATCTTCATCTATTTCACCTCATTGAATTACCACTCTCTGTATGTAGAGTCTTTAATATATCAAGGCCATCCGGATAAGATTGTTGTGGTTTCACCACCCCGAGCTGCATCGCCGGCACGTTCGAGCCACTCTAGCTCGGACGCGCTGGGAACATCTGAGCGCTCGGTTCGCGCTCTTGAGGAGACGAGCGCTGCACTGCACCAGGTGTTTGCCATCATCCATCAGGCACACCTGCGGCAATCAGGCAGTGCTCTACAAGAAGTCTCCCAGAACGCCTCTCTGTGCTTCGATGCACTGAACCCTGCGGTAAAAGCTCTGACAAGCCTATTCCAGTGATTCCTACTAACCCCTTTCTCGTGTCTTTTCCCACGCTGTTGTTTTGTTTCTCTCAGTGCCTAACTCCTGTGTTCCTGTTTTTCATCTTGCTGTTTTTGTTTCTCTCAAGACCCTCCCTCCGCGACTTCCACGGGTCCCCGTGTCTCCCTCGCTCCTCGTCCCCAGCGAAAGTTACGTCTCCCCGGACCTCCTCCAGCGACCCCCCTTCCGCGTCTCTCTCCCTGGACCCCTCCCTTCGGATTTGACTACCTGGATCACGGACTCGGACTTCCTCGCTCAACAGATTTGGACTTTGGTAGCCAGGCGCACGCACATCGTCATAACACCTCGCCAAACATATTTCCATTATTACACGTAGGTAAGATTTTGCAAGTTAGACACCAGATTTCATTACACACACACGTAGTATAGCACAAATCTCACAAACAGACCCCGCTATCCGCACCATACACCCCCCACTTGAGATTCCCCTGTTACTATTTTGTGGCAGTTTATTTTGTCCTGCATTAAAATTGCCTTCGGTTTTCTCAGTACTCTGTGTCCGTCTGCCTTTGGGTTTCGCTTCACTGGTCTTTGGTCTTCATTCGAGAGTCGTAACAAAGATGGGGGGTTTCCAGAGAAATCAAGAGAATTTGATGAGGAAAGTTAGGTGAAACTAAAAACATGATGTACAAACAATAGCATACTTTTTCTCAATCTGTTATTACTCACTGAATTAATTTTTAAAGTAATAATTTATCAATGTCGATCTATGCTGCAACAAAGTACCTGAAATAGATCTGTCAGCTTCTAAGTTTAGGTAAAGAGACATAAAAAATGTTTATTTGAGGCAGAGCTAGATGTACGGCAGCCATTTTCAGTGGCACTGGAGGTGGGAATCTTGTCATTACATTGCATTACATCCCTGAGAGCAGGATAAGCGGTTCAGATAATGGATGGATACATTACATTACAGCCGACACTTTTATCCAAAGCGACTTAAAATAAGTGCATTTAATGTAGGAAATCAGAAGAACTACTAGTCTACAGAGGTCATACGTGCATCTTCTCTCTAAACAAGCATCTACGAGCAAAACCAGTGCTAAAGTAAAAGCGCAAGAAAGAGATTTTTTTTAAATGAGTGAATACAATAAGTACTAAGACCAAGTAACAGGGTAGTTCTTGAAGAGGTGAGTTTTCAACCTGCGCCGAAAGATTGGCAGCAACTCCGCTGTCCTGACATCAGTGGGGAGTTCATTCCACCACTGTGGGGCCAGGACAGGAAAGAGCCGTGAGCGGTTCTGAGCGACAGGGCAACCAGGCGTCCCGAGGCAGCAGAGCGAAGTGGTCGGCCGGGGTGGTAGGGCTTGACCATGGCCTGGAGATAGGAAGGAGCTGTTCCTTTCACTGCCCTGTAGGCTAGCACGAGAGTCTTAAACTGGGTGCGAGCAGCTACTGGGAGCCAGTATAGGGACATGAGAGGGGGAGTTGTGCGGGAGAACTTCAGGCAGTTGAACACCAGACAAGCTGCAGCTTTCTGAACAAGCTCTAGAGGTCTGATGGCCGACACCGCGGCGCCGGCAAGGAGGGAGTTACCGTAGTCCAGCCGGGAGATGACCAGAGCCTGGATGAGCACCTGTGCCGTCTCGTCCGTGAGGAATGAGCGAATCCTCCTGATGTTATAGAGGAGAAATCTGCAGGAGTGAACAACCGATGCAACGTTTGCAGCAAACGACAGTTGGTCGTCCAGGATCACACCCAGATTCCTCACAGTCCGAGTTGTCAATGGTGATGGCCAGGTCTCGGTACGGGCAACCTTTCCCCGGGAGGAACATCAGCTCTGTCTTGTCCAGATTGGGCTTCAGGTGGTGTGTCGCCATCCACTCTGAGATGTCAGTCAAGCGCGCAGCAATGCGTGTCTCTACTTGTGTGTCAGAGGGAGGAAAGGACAAGATCAGCTGGGTATCATCGGCATAACAACGGTAAGAGAAGTCATGCGAGCGAATAACAGAACGCAGGGATGCTGTGTGCAGGGAGAAAAGGAGAGGACCCAGAACCGAACCTTGTGGAATGCCTGTAGTCAGTCTTGCAAGGCTCCGACACAGATCCCCTCCATGTCACCTGGTAGGATGCAAACATTGAGAGTGCAGAGCCTGTGACACCCAGCCCCTTGAGGGTAGAGAGGAGGATCTGGTGGTTCACTGTGTCGAACGCAGCTGACAGGTCCAGGAGTACCAGGACAGAGGAGAGAGAGTTTGCTGTCGCAGAGTTCAGCAATTATGTCACTGCAAGGAGGGCCATCTCTGTCGAGTGACCCACCTTGAACCCTGACTGGCTGGGGTCCAGGACATTGTTTTGGTGGAGGTACAAAGAAAGTTGGTTAAAGACAGCACGTTCGAGAGTTCTGGATAGAAAGGGTAGAAGGGAAACCGGTCTGTAGTTTTTGACGTCAGAGGGGTTAAGTGATGGTTTCTTGAGAAGGGGGGTGACTCTAGCAGTCTTGAAGGCAGATGGAAAGCATCCTGCCTGGAGGGAGGTGTTGATGAGGTGGGTTAGAAAGGGAAGGAGTTCAGGTGCTATAGACTGAAGAAGAGGGGAGGGGACTGGGTCAAGGGAGCATGTGGTGGGGCGACTGGATGTGATGAGGTTGAGGACCTCGTTGACGGAGAGGGGAGTAAGGTGGGATAGGGTGGGATGTGGAGAAGTGAGGGAGGGCTAGTGCAAGGAGCGCTAACCGGGCGGTGAGAAAAGGAGGATCTGATGTTATTTACCTTCTTGCCAGAGAAGTTAGCGATGTCATCAGGGTGAAGGGAGGAAGTAGGAGGAGGTGGGGGTTGAAGAAGTGTAGAGAAGGTTTCAAAGAGTTTCTTAGGATTAGAGACAGAGGATTGGATTTTAGAGCGATAGAAGGCAGCCTTAGCCGCAGAAAGGGAGGAGGAGAAAGTGGAAAGAAGAGATTGGAAGTTGAGAAGGTCCTCTGGGAGTTTGCCTTTTCTCCATTCGTGCTCTGCCACTCTTAGGCTCCATCTACCAGTACGTACTGAGTCGAACAGCCAAGGGGCAGGTGGAGTTGGGGGTGCAGGCCTGGAGGTGAGGGGACAGACATTGTCCAGAGAAGAGGAGAGGGTAGAGAGAAGAAGATCAGTAGTAGTGTCAGGGGGTAGGACAGAGAAAGATTCAGGTGTAGAGATGATAGAGGTGACAGAGGTGTCAGAGGTGTCTACAGGTGGAAACCATGTGGGGAGGGGGAGAGGCTGAGGGGGGGAGAGAGGGAGAGGGAGAGAGAGTAGGACATGAAATAATGGCCAGAGAGCTGGAGGGGAGTAATAGAGAGATTGAAAACAGGACAGTGTCTAGTAAAGATAAGGTCCAACTGGTTGTCGGCCTTGTGGGTAGGAGGAGAGGGTGAGAGGTGAAAGTCAAAGGAGGAGGTGTAACAGAGGAGAGGATCTAGCTTTTCAGTGTGGATATTGAAGTCACCGAGAAGGATAAGTGCAGAGACATCTTCAGGGAAGTGCGAGACAAGTGTGTCAAGCTCTTCCAGGAACAACACAAGGGGGCCTGGTGGGCAGTACAAAACCACAATGGTGAGTTTGACTGGATGAGAGACAGTAACAGCATGAAATTTAAAAGAGGGTGGATAAAATTGTGGAATGGAAACAAGAGAGTATTTCCATTTCGGGGAGATTAGCAGGCCAGTACCACCACCCCGCCTCCCAGCTCTGGGAGTGAGAAAAACAGTACACATCAGACAGTGCTGCGGGTGTGGTAGTGTTTTCTGGCGTGATCCAGGTCTCAGTTACAGCACGTAAATTGAGGGGGAGCAAGGATGCATAGCCTGATATATACTCAGCTTTCATCACTGTGGCCTGGCAATTCCAGAGCCCTCCCGTCACCACTTGCTCAACATGAGTAGAGAGAGTGGGATAGATGAGATTGGTAGGGTCACAGCGCCTAGGAGTGACCCAACGTCTATGCCAGCCCTGGGAAGAGGAAAGGACAGGAATGCAAAGGAAACACAGTCTGAACAAGGTACACAAAATACAGATGACTGACTGGATCTAAAAAGAGCAGTCCTTGCCCGAAGAAGTCTTGGCTTGAAAAAGTTGCGCTTGCCTCTTTTCACTCTAGCCTTTGTTCAGCCTAGACCTGTTTGCCCTCGGCTTGTTTGCTTGACGCTAGAAGCAGTGATTTAAGTAACAGTATTTGCTAACTGTCTGCCAGGAGTGCAGGTCATACTCTGGCCACTTAACACCCAATTAATTGGCCGAAGAGCTAAAATGAAAGTAGGCCTATTACCCAGAAACTGGTCACTTATGTAAAACTCTATCAAACCTCACACAAAACTATTAAAACTGCAAACCGCAAGTTACCAAGGAATATATTTATAAGCTAAAAGGATAACTAAGTCAAAACAGCTAGGCAAGAAGACATATTTAAGGACACATTAGGTGAGCAACAGGTACAGCTAGAATAAGATCCTAGTAGTTCCCACTAGGAACCAGCATCCGATCTATAGAGAAAATGACTAATACTCAAGGAGCTGGGATAGGACTAATAGCAACTTGTTAAGCAAGAAAGATGATGCTTACTCTATTCTAGATGAACCAGCAATTCAGAATCACTCTAGAAGTTAAAATGCAAAACCGTCTCATGGAATAGTTGCAGAGCTGGCGTGGAAGAATGAGAGAAAGAGATCTCTTTATCATAACTTTCGTGTCCCATGCACCGCACAACCCCGAAAGTGCTGTTTAATTTCACTACCCCGTCAGAACCGAATGGAACTGACGGAAAAGGAGAGGCCAAAGACAAAGATGCATTTAGAATGGCATCTCCAGTGTCCCATACACCTCATGACCCCATGAGTGCACCTTTATTCTTCCCCTCCCCAATGGTTGCTGAGCAATGGCTTTCCGTGACAAGGTCATTTTTGAATTTACAAATATCAGTCTTGGTCCTACAGCCAGTCAGTCCATAAAATGGTCGTCTACCCAGTCCGAGTCAAACATCTGAGTAACAATACAACAATAATCAGAACATGAACACAACATTAACAAACAATAATTTGAACAAAAATGTTAACAGTCTCAGAATCCCTTGCGCTGTCGCAGCGCATAGCCACCAGTCCAGTGATCGTCACTGGACGTGCATATGATGACTTCACATGCATATGATGGATAGTGCCTACCCATCATATGCATGTGAAGTATGTGTCTAGGTGGATGTATGACTTTATTGGCTCATCTCATCTCATCTCATCTCATCTCATCTCATCTCATCTCATCTCATCTCATCTCATCTCATCATCAACCGCTTCTCCGGGGTCGGGTCACGGTGGCACCAAGCTAAGTAAAGCACTTCAGACGTCCCTCTCCCCAGCAACGCCCTCCAGCTCCTCAGCATCCCCCAGGAGGAGCTGGAGAGAGCTGTAGTCCCTCCAGCGAGTTCTGGGTCTACCCTGGGGTCTCCTCCCAGTTTACGTGCCTGGAAAACCTCCAAAGGGAAGGTGCACAGGAGGCATCCTAATCACATGCCCGAACCACCTCAACTGGCTCCTTTTGATGCGAGGGAGCAGTGGCTCTACTCCAAGCTCTCTCTGGATGTCCGAGCTGGATGTCCGAACTCATTTCAGCAGCTTGTATCCGCAATCTCACCCTTTCGGTCACTACCCAAAGTTCATGACCTATAGGTGATGGTTGGAACTAAGATTGACTGGTGAATTGAAAGCTTTGCCTTCCAGCTCAGCTCCCTCTTCACCACAACGGTCCGGTACAATGTCCGCATTACTGCTGATGCTGCACCAATCCGCCTATCAATCTCCCGCCCCATTTATTGTTGTCTTATTTCATTAAATGCTTTATTTATCTTATTGAAATATCATTCTTTATTGTTACGTGTAATGGTTATGAAGTTGCTGTGTTTAAAATGCACAGTCTAGTTCTAATTAACATCCCATGATGTTTTGGGAAGGTACACTGGACGTTACGTTTTGCCGTGTTTCCTTATTTCGCCAGGTTTTGTCGTCGGCCTGTAATCTGCTGATCTGTTGTCGATTGCTAATGCCTTGTTCAGACCGGTGGGGGGATGGGGCGTTGCCTGCGGTCGACCATTACAACATCGGACTAGACTGCAGCAACATCGTGTCCGTGTGTTGTTTCTTTCTATCCCCCCTTACAGGGGCGTAACATACACACCCTGCAAAACTAAATAGGTCAAAGTTCAGACAATTAGATCAAGGCCCTGGGAGCAGCCCAACACGAATGAGGGGTCTGGAATGAGTGGGCAATGAGGAGCGAGTGAGAGGAGAGTATAATGAAAAGAAAGGGGCAGCGGACTCTTGGGGAGGACGAATTTCTCAGGAAGATAGAGTAAAGGAGAACGGGGAGATTTTTTCTTTTCTTTCTTTATTTTTTTAATACTGATTCATGAACTGTCTTGAAGGATCTGGTCTTATTGGGTAGCTATCTGTTGTGGTCCAGACGCAAGGCGCGTCTCCGCCTGAGTCTACCGGCAGGGTTCAATCAGCTCGCTCGTTAAGAGCGCAGCTACGCACCAGAGGCTCATCGGTGATCAGCGCACCTGAAGCCAATCTGCAGCCAGCTATAAGAGAGGACGCTGACGTGCAGTCGTTGCCAGACTGTGCCACATAGTACGGTAGTTACCCAGTAGATCGCTAGACTCTTTGGCTGTGTTTCCTCCTGCAATTCCTATGTCGTGATTCCTGAGTCTAATTCTGTGTCTCTCTTCCCCCCGTCCTCCCAGAACCCCCGGTGCCGGTGCTTCTCGGGCTCCGTCTTCCTCGTGTCCCTTGTATTCCTCGGACCCCTCCCTTGTGCTCCCACGCTGCCTCCCGCAGAACCCCTACTCCCGGACTTGCGCTTCACCAGCACGCACACGCACAAACACCCTCCAGTCATTTACGTTCCTGCACACATGCACCACACTCGCCCTGCACACAAAGTCTTTTACACACCCAGGACTCTAGTTGCACTATACACATCCCGCATTTCCCTTCCCTGAATAGGAATAAACGTGCCCACGGGCTTGACCCTGCCGGACCCCTGCACTGGTTCCTTTCCGACATACAACACTATCATTGTGACTGAATTTTGATATTGCTAGAAAAAGAACTGCAAATTCCTCTTGTTGCATTGTTCATATTTATGTCACGGATGTCTAGCTACATACTTGTTTGGTATGTTAATATACTTTTGTAGAGTTAGACTGCAGGAGCAAACATTAGACGTCCGGTCGTACTTAGTGGGGCAGGAAGAGAACTTTTATTGCACATGCGCAGACATCATACACACACACACACACACATATGGATACCCGCAAGGACCAAAATAGCTGCTTATAGCGCAGTAAATAATACAGTGGCTGACTGGCTGTATATGTGAGACTGCACATTATGTTCAACACCCTCACTCAGGCTCACCTTTACAGACTTACATGAAAAGAAAAACAGGTCTTCCTTAAATGTGTTTGGTACCCCAAATACAGCTCTATAAAAATAATCCACATCTTGCTCGTCAGTACATTCTGCTTTACACTGGTATTCTTCAAGATATTTTGGGGTCTTCCTCTCTCTAGTTGGGTAGCGGTTTCTGCCCTCACTATCCCCCTGGTTATTAGAAAGTGTACCACTTTCACCTCCTGTACCTGTAATCTGGGGCTGCTCATCAGTCCTAACTGGTACTACATCAGGCTCGTATGAGTCTATATCCTCATAGCTGTCTCCATCGTTGTGTGGACCTGTTTGTGTCTGGCAGTCTCTGTTGCTCTTCTGTATGAACTTAACTAATCTATGCTTTGACACTTTTCCTGTTTTTGGATAATATACATTGTATGCAGGGCTGTATTTATCAAATCCTATGAAAATGCCCTTCTCGCACCTTGGATCCAGTTTCTTTTTGTCTTGTCAATAGGCATAGCACTCAGTGCCAAAAACCATCATATGGGAAATATTTGGTGTTTTCCCTGTGAAAGCACTGTATGGGGTTTGCTTTAATCGCTTACAATAGCACCTGTTGCGTATCTGTGCAGCTGTCTGCACCGCAAACCTCCATAGCTGTTTTGGCATCTTACTTTCTAGCAGCATACATCGTGCCATGTCAAATAATGTTCTCCAGTTTCGTTCTGCCGTGCCGTTCTGATGCGGCGAGTAGGGGGCACTAGTTTGGTGACTAATTTTATTTTCTCTCAGCAGATCTTGGAAACATCCTCCAGTGAACTCGGTACCATTGTCAGACCTAATGGTTTTCACCTGCCCAAAGGAGGCAGTGTCAGCTAAGAATTTTTCGGTAGCCTTAGCTGTATCACTCTTTGACCTCATGAAATATGTCCATGTCATACTGCTATAGTCATCTGTGAAAGCTATGGTGTATTTATACCCATCTTTATCAGTAGGCTCGATCGGGCCGCACAGATATGTATGGACTAGTTCAAGTATTCCTTTAGCTTTGCTATCAGCCTGTCTATTTCTAGACTCCACAAATTTTCTTTGTGTACATGTTTCACAGTTGAAGTTAGATTTGTCATTTTTCCCCTTAATCATCATTCCTTCAACTACACCTTCTAGTCTTGAAACATCATCTAAGTTACAATGACCAAGGATTCTGTGCCACGTTTCAATATCATGACATCCTTTGTATCCGTCAACATTATCATCAGTATTATTAGCTGTAGACAAATAATACAGTTTCCCAAATACTTCAATGTTAAACTTGGTACCCTCGTTTTTATACCCCATCCAATTTTCACCTTCCTTGAAGTGGATTTCTGCTCCGTTACTTGAGGCTGCTTTAACGGAAAAAATGTCCTGAGGAAACGTCGGGATATACAGGGCCCTCTTCAGTCGTGCTGTCACCTTTCTTCCTTTGCTGTCAATTAAGGTGACTTCAGCTTCTCCTCTGGCCTTGGCAACTCCGGTAGCCTTTGTCCCGTCTGCAAGTTCAATCACGTGACTCTTGGGCTTAAAGCCTTTATCGACTGTTTTGAACTTTGTAAAGTCATTTATGATGTGTGACGTCGCGCCACAGTCGACCATCAAACCTCTGTTGTTGACAGTCCGCCTCACCGGCCTGGTGTCCTCTTTCATCTTGAAGCAATATGACCTGCCTTCCCGGTCATCGGCGTCCGCCTCTATTTCTCGGTGGGTGCCGTCTGTCTCTCGGTGCGCTCCCCAGCGTCCGTCCTGGTCCCCCGCTGCACCCTGCTCTGCTCCGGTCACTCCCGCGATGGCGTCTCGCTGCTTCCCCCGGCCTCACGCGTCTCTCCTGCGTTCCGCTCTTCTTGGTTCAGGCATGCTCGTACATGTTCGAGACATATGCCCTTTTTTGTGGCATCTGAAGCACTCAATTTCGGCCATGCTCTTTCTCTCTCTACCTCTTCCACGAGAGGTGGTGGCTGCTGTGGCAGCTCTTATCACACTGTCCCCGTCATCACCATTACTCGGCTTGTACCTTTCTGTGTCTTCAAAGCTCCTTAGTTTTGCCTTAAATTCACTGAATGTCAGGCTGTCACTACTCTGAGTAATATGAACCACGAACGGTTTGAAAGAGTCCGGCAGTCCTTTCACTACCATTCCCACTTGCAACCCGTCACTTATGTTCTCGTCGGCTCCTTTCAACGACGAGAATATTGTCTCTGCACGAACAATATACTCCGTGACGGTCTCGTTGCTTTCCATGCGAAGAGCTGAGAGTTCACAATATAAACTCACCAAGCGCGGTTTCCCTTTGCCCGCGTAATGTTGCCGAAGTATCTTCAATGCCGCCCTACCGTCGGCTGCTGCATCCCGCATAATTAGTGACAAGCTCTTGTTGTCTAAAACTTGCACCAGCTCCGCGTACGCTTCTCTGTTTTTCTTGACGTCTGCTTCTCTCAACTGGACAGCATTTTCGCCCGCAGCGATAACTGGCACGTTCAGTAGAGTCTCGCTGAGTCCTCTCAACTCCATGTGGGCTAGGAAGCGAGTTTCCCATAACTCGTATCCTCTCTCGTCGCCGTCGAACAAAAGTCTATTAAATCGCTGACTAGACATGGCACTGGGCCCATAACCTGTTGCATTGTTCATATTTATGTCACGGATGTCTAGCTACATACTTGTTTGGTATGTTAATATACTTTTGTAGAGTTAGACTGCAGGAGCAAACATTAGACGTCCAGTCGTACTTGGTGGGGCAGGAAGAGAACTTTTATTGCACATGCGCAGAAGTCATACACACACACATGGATACCCGCAAGGACCAAATTGCTGCTTATAGCGCAGTAAATAATACAGTGGCTGACTGGCTGTATATGTGAGACTGCACATTATGTTCAACACCTCTTGTTTTTTATCTTCTGGCTCCCGGCTTCCACCATCGTGAGATTTGGATTCGTGAGATCGATGACTGCTGTTTATTCTCTTACGCTCTCTTTTCCAAACTTCAGTTGTCCTGCTGATTTTGTTATTTTCTGTGCTTAGTTCACATATCGCTAGAATCACTGGTTTTCTTTCTCAAACGACTCTTGTGTTAGTGGGGAGCCTTTCGTTCCTAGTCTGTTAATTAGCGTCGAGCTTAGTCTAGCTTAACAGTTAGCGTTATTGCATTTGCAGTCAAAGCAGCCTCATTAAAACGATGGTGTGTGGTGACTGTTCCGCAGTTAGATAGGTTGTCTCTACTAGAAAGATGTGTCCGTGGGTTAAAGCAGATTCTTTTGGCTAGGATTACGTTGATGTGACGGGGACTCCAGATAGCCTTAGTCCCGGGCTTGACAGCAGACCTGCTTACTATGTTCAGTCAATGACCACACCGAGAGCCACGTTTACAACTTTTACTTAAAGAACATCAACTCACGACACTTTTGACCTTGCCGTAAATCACACTGCTCCCTGCCCCTCTCAAAGGCACAGTAACTGCTAGTGCTCAACCATACAAGTCAGACTTGGGCATAACACCACCCAACGAGTCACAACATTTTCTCCCCCCACCCCCCTTGAGAAATTAACATAACATATCAGTCCCTACCCTAGATGTCCCTTAACCATTCGTAATATAGTCCCTGTGCCAGACAGGCGGAACCCTCACCCTCTGAGGGCGAGCAGGCTGGGGAGCAGGGCCTGGCAATGGCGGTGGGTTACCACCCACCCGGTTTGCCTCCGGTCTGGGCTGCCAACTGAGAGCAGCAGCTGGGGACAGGGATGATGCAGGGTTTGTAGGGGCTACAACCCTATGCAGGCAGTTTGAGTGCCAACGAGTCCCATTGTTCAGTCTGTAGGTAGCCGGTCCCAGCTGCTGAATCACCTGATGGGGCTCCGGCCAGTATGACCATGGCTTGTTCTGGCGGTGGGTGTGTTTGATCCTGACCCAGTCCCCCACAGACAGAGAGGGAGTCTGTACTTGGCGGGAGGCATCAAACCTCTGTTTCATCCAGGCCTGTGAGCTTCAGACGTGTCTGTGAATGTTCTCATTCATGCAGGTCATGGTTATCCAAAGGAGTTGAATCAAGTGCAACTGGACTTGGTATATATCCGAGCTTCAGACCTGAGTTCTGGCTTTTTGGAGCCCTGGGCTCTTGTGTGCAGTGGCTAGCTCCGCTTTCAAGCGGTCCAGTGGTTGCTTTAGTTCCCTTCCCGATCATGAGCAGAGCCGGTGTCACCCCCGTGGTGGAGTGCTTGGATGCCCGGATGGTCAGGAGAGTTTGGCTGAGTGCAGTGCTGAAGGTTTTCCCTTCCTCCAGACAGGCTCCAATTCCATTCTTGAGAGTTTTGTTCAGTCTTTCCACCCCTCCGTTACTCTCCGGGTGGTACACTGCTGTCCTGATGTGCTTGATGGACTGCAGTGACAGGAACTCTGGGAACTCCGCCGATGCAAATTGGGGTCCATTGTCTGTCGTGATGACACTGGGCAGGCCCCAGCGCCCAAACAGCTTGTCAAGGCAGTCGACGATGGTGTGTGAGGTGATGGAGCCCAGTTCGATGGCCTCTGGCCACTTCGAATGAAGGTCATGCACGATCAGCAAGTAGCGGGCATGTGCGGGTGCCCCATGGAGCTCTCCACAGAGGTCGATCTGGATGTGCTCCCATGGCGCGGACGGCCACGGGGTTGGAGTGAGGGGTACTGTGGTAGGCTGGCCGGTTTTCCCACTCAGAAGGCAGCAGGTGCAGTTACGCACCAGCTCCTCTGCATCAGAGTCTATGTGAGGCCACCACACAGTGTCTCTGCAGTGCTGCTTCACCTTGACCACCCCCAGATGCCGAGCACTCTGGCCTTTAGAGTCTCTGGTACAATGGTGTGGTGGCCACGGGACAGGCACACCTCCCCCTAGCAGGAGAGCTCGTCACGGACTTTATGGTAGGGGAGCAGCCTGTCATCCACCTTGGCAGGCCAGCCATCCTGGACGTAGGCACGAAGGGTTGTGAGTGTCTCATCATCAGCCGACGCCTGCTGCAGCTCGGCCAGGGTGACTGCTGTGCTGAGGGGCCCATGCAGCATGTGGACGCAGTCGTCGTCGTCATCTTCATCATCCTCTGCCGTCGCCCCTCTTACCTCTTTGGTCAGAGAGATGGCTCAGGACAGGAGGTCGGCCACCATATTGGTACTTGAGTCTGAAGTTGTACTGATTCAGCCTATCCGCCCTTCTCAGTAGTCTCATGGGCCTGTGCCCCAAACCTCGGGTCGCCAGCAGAGCCATCAGCGCCTGATGATCTGTGCGGATAGTGAAAGCCCTGCCGTACAGGTAGACATGCCAGTGTTCGCATGCCCACAGGCAGGCAAGAGCTTCCCTCTCCCTCACTGAGTACTTCTGCTCTGCCGGAGTGAGTTCCTGCGAGGCAAAAGCCGCTGGAAGCTCTACTCCCTCATGGACCTGGGATAGCACTGCACCAAGTGCCACCCCAGAGGCATCACAGGTGACCATGGTGGGCGCAGTCAGGCTGAAATGGGCCAAAGTGGGCGGGGATGTGAGCTGCTGTTTTTATGATGCCTACAACCTCCCGGCATGCGGGGGTCCAGTCCCATAAAGCATCCTTCCGTAGCAACTGGCACAAGGGGGCCGCTGAGTCGGAGTAGTGTGGCATAAAACGGAGATAGTAGGCAGCCATCCCCAGAGAAGAGGACAGCTAGGACGGTGACTGTGGGACCGGCAGGGACAGAATGGCCTCCGTGTGGGACATGATTGCGGTGATACCCCTCTTGGAGAGCCGGAAACCCAGGAACTCGACCTCCTTGGCACTAAACACACACTTCTCAGTGTTCGGTGTGACCCTGTGTTGCTTGAAGCGCTGGAAGACCTGTTCCAGGTGAGCATTGTGCAGTGTGGCAGAGGGTGCGTGTACCACCACGTCGTCCAGGTAGATGGCGACCCCTGAATGCCGGCTAGCATGAGTGGCATTATTTTCTGAAAACAGCTTAGGGCTGATGACAGCCCGAAAGTCATGCGCTTGTATCTGAACATGCCCACATGTGAGACGAAAGCTGTGAGGTCCATGCTGGCCAGTGCCAGGTGAACCTGCAGGTAGCCGTGGCGTAAATCAATTTAGCTGAAAACTGTGGAGCCATGGAAATGGCTAGTCAGCTCCTCAGCTGTGGGGAGGGGGTATTTGTCGGGGATGATGGCTTTGTTGACGTCCGTCAGATCCACGCAGAGGCGCAGCCCACCACCCTGCTTCTTGGCTATTACCAGGTTGGAAATCCAGGGTGAGGCATTGACTGCTTCGATGATGTCCTCCATCACCAGGCGTTGTATCTCCTCTTCCACCCCATTCCGGAGGGCCAGGGGAATGCGTCGTAGTGGCTGAATTACCGGGTGGACCGATGAGTCCACAGTAGGCTGGTGCACAAATCCAGATATGCAGCCCAGTCCTCCGAACAGTTCTGGGTAACGTTCGGGCCAGGAGGTGGAGACCTGCAGGACACGCAGGCCCACAGCGTCAGTCAGTGTAAAGCCCAGGGCATGGAACAAGTCTAGCCCCATGATGTTAGCCCCTTTCTGTGTGATATAGAACCTGATTTCAGGGGCGTACTGGTGATTATACTCCACGGGAAGGCAGACTACTCCCAAAGTGGCGATGGGGGCATGGCCGTAGCCCAACAGGGAGTTGGCTGCCGCTTCCAGGGGCACTTGATGGAAGAGCCGGTCATATGTGGGTTTGTTCAGAAGTGACAACTTTGCCCCCGTGTCAACAAGGAGCGGTATGTAGGCTCCGCCCACAAGGCATGTGCAGTGGCTGAATGAGGCCCCCTGGCTCTGAACTGTGTTGATAGGAACTGCATCAGCCTGTGGGTCTGCAGGGGGGGAGCGGCACCAGCGTGCGAAGTGATTCATTTTGTTGCAGTTATGACAGCGCTTGCCCAGGGCAGGACATGATTTGTCCCGAGATACAAGCTTTGTGGAGCCACAGTTAGCACAACGCTTGGGCCCACTCTCCCTAGACCCCCTGTCTGCCACTCTTTGCACATCAAACCTGTCACTGTCCATGTCAGCCGCCCCTGCCGCCTCCTGGGCAACAGTAGATACTTTAAGCAGAGATGGGTTTAGCGGTGAACTGCCGGTAGCAGTAACGTCACGGGCTCCTGCACAGCGCGAGAGAACTTGTGCACTTCCCAATCACTATAGCGTCAGATAATGTCATGGAGTCTGGTTCAAGTAACGTCTTTCCCTTAGCTGAGCACAAGACGTTTTCTCTATTAGCTGATCAACTATAAGTCCATCCTCCAAAGCCCCGAAGTCACAATGCTTTTGCTAGCCCACGTAAGGCAGAGACAAACTGGCCCACTGACTCACCAGACTTCTGGGCTCTCTGACGAAACTCAAACCGGTGCATGCCTCAGCTCCTTCCTGAGCTGAAATGGGACTGTAGTGCGTTGGTAGCCGCAGCGTAGGTGTCATCCGCCACCGAGAGTGTAGCGAAAATATGTTGCCCCTCCTGACCGAGGCAGTGCCGTAAGAGCGCACACTTCCTAGTTGCCGCTAAATCCGAATGCCCCAGAGCCAGGAAATAGTCATCAAACGACGATATCCATCCGTCCCAGGGAACAGATGGGTCACCGGGAACGGGTAGGAAAGGTGGCGGTGGCGACAGAACGAAGCCAGCCATCCTCGTTCGCCAAATATTATGTTCAGTCAATGACCACACCGAGAGCCATGTTTACAACTTTTACTTAACCACCATCAACTCACGACACTTTTCACCTTGCCGTAAATCACACTGCTCCTTGCCCCTCTCAAAGGCACAGTAACTGCTAGTGCTCAACCATACAAGTCAGACTTGGGCATAACACCACCCAACCAGACACAACACCGCTATTGTTAGCACTTGCTCAGCCTCGTCGGCAGATGCGGCGGAATTTGTCTCTGTTTGCCGGCGTGAGAAGGCTCGCAAGAGCAAGCCACGGTCGTGTGGCCTGGTCTGCAGTCACTTCTCCCAACTGCAAATTGGTTTTCGCCCCTCACCAACCCTGTTGGTGGTCCTACCAGCCAACATGCCTCTCCCTCTCCTGTCGACAGAGTAAAGCAATGCACACTAGTGACAGGAGACGCCATTACCTGCGATATCAGATTAGCGTCACCAGCCTTGGTTCACTGTTTATCCGGGGCCAGAGTCTCCGACATAGAGGAGGATAATCTTAGGAGGCTGGCATCACGAAGGGAGTATCAGGGAACCCAGGCACACAACACCACTATTTTCACCAACACTGTTATTCATGTCAGCAGCAATAATGCTAGGATGAAACAATCAGAGATCACAAAAGCCAGCCTAGTCAGGATGATTGAGTTTGCCAGAAATATGTGTCGGCATCGATTAATTGTCTCTGTTACCTTCACGGGGTAATGATGAGATGTAAAGTAGGCTCACCTCAATGAACCACTGGCTGACTCATTACTGTAATGAGCAGGGATTTGGTTTGTTGATAACTGGCCTTCTTTCTCAGGCCACCTTTAACTGCGGAAAGTGGAAAGCATTCACCCTACTGGAGACAGCTCTGCTCTTTTGTCAAGCAATATAGAGAGCGGTCAACATTTAGTTTGATGCTAGGGGCATATCATTCAGCAGGTTACAGGTAATTAGAGAGCCTGCTAGGTTTAAACCTGGTGTGGATGTGGAGTCAACTAGTTTAATTAATATGATTAGTCAGGGACTTTCTCACAGTATATATTATCGGATTGACAGCTTGGTCTATAACTACTGTATAACTACTGTAGCTAAATTTACTAAAAAGCAGCCATTTATTAGCTTCTCACCATTCATAGCCCATGAGTTTCCTGACTTTTTCTGTAATAAAGTTGATGAGATCATAAACAAAATTAGTTCAACTCCAGCTACTCCTGCAGATCCTGTTTTACTAAATTCATATCTACACAATGAGTAACTGATAGTACCTGTTTTTGTAGCTTTTGAGACTATATCTATTGATATTTTCACTAAGCTCATGTCAGCTTCTAAACCAACTACTTGTCTACTTGACTCTTTACCTGCAAAACTTTTTAAAGACATCTGGCCTTTCTTGGGACCTACAATGCTTGACAGTGTTGATGTATCACCTACTGCTGGCACTGTTTCCAGCAGTTTTAAGACAGCTGTTGTCAAACCTCTACTTAAGAAACTGCACCTCGATCCAGGGTCTCTAACCAGTCTCTAATCCTCCATTCTTTTCCAAAGTTTGTGACTTGTGTATCAACAAATTTCGACCTATATAGAAGAAAAATACCTGTATGAACTGTTTCAATCGACTTTCAGAGCTTGTCAGTACATTGAAACTGCTCTGACCAGAGTGGTTAATGATCTTCTACTTGCTATGGACTCTGATTCCACCTCTGTGCTTCTTCTACTGGACCTCAGTGCAGTCTTTGACACCATTGATCACTGTATACTGTTAAACCGAATAAATTGTAATTTTAGTGTCTCTAGCTTGGATCTCTCTTGGCTTAAATCCTACTTATATGGAAGAACACAGTGTGTCTGCTATAATAATACCACATCAAAATTCTCTGACGCTAAATATGGCGTATCCAGGGCTCAGATCTTGGCCCTCTACTTTTCGCCCATTTTTTTTCCCACTTCTTGGCTAAATTATATGCAGTCATGGAATAAACTTTCATTGCTATGTGGATGACACTCAGCTGTATGTGCCTATAAGGACTGATGATCGGACTTGACTAATTTAGAGGCCTGTTTGGCTGCTGTGAAAATTGGATTTCACTAAATTTCCTGCTTTGATTCTGATAAAACTGAGATGGTGGTCATTGGCCCTGCTAGACACAGACACCAATTTGATCAAGTAACAATGTCAATTGACGACTCTGTGATTTCATTAAGTGTGGCAGCCAAAAATCTTGTTGTTACACTTGATCTCAGCCTCTCCTTTGAAAAGCACATTAAAGAAATCACCAAGATTGCCTTTTTTTAACTTACTTAACATAGCAAAAATTCGGTCTTTCCTGTCCATGGCTGATGCAGAGGATCTAATACATGCATATGTTTTATCCAGACTTGATTACTGTAATGTTCTGTCTTCAGGTCTGCCACATACTAGTACTAAAAGTCTTCAGATGGTTCAGAATGCTGCAGCTACAATCCTAAATAAAACTAGAAAATCTGACCATATTACACCAGTTCTTGCCTCCCTTCATTGGCTTCCTATCCATGTTAGATCAGACTTCAAGGTGGTTCTCCTGACTTATAATATCCTAAATGGGCTTTCTGCAGCTTATCTTTCTGATCTCCTTAAACCATACATTCCATCTTGAGCTCTTTGCTGTCAAAATACAGGGCTCCTGTGTGTACCCAAAGTAAAAATGAAGTCAGCTGGTGGCAGCATCTTTTCCTATCAGGCCCCGTTCTTGTGGAATAACCTACCTGATGCCATCAGACAACCAGAGTCTGTTGAGTCCTTGAACTCCAAACTTAAAACTCATCTTTTTGCCTTAACCTACAATTAGTTGCCTTTAAATTGAGATTGAGTACTTCCTGACCTGTACTATATGGTTGGTTGGTTTCTGTCTCAATGAATTTACCAAGCACTGTTCTGCCAACAAGATTTTTGAGTATAGACTGGCTATTGCAAACTTTTATTCTCTCATGTCACGTCTCTCTCTCTCTCTCTCTCTCTCTCTCTGAGTGATGTCTTCTCCTTTCTCTTCTCCCATATCTGTGAATGGTGTAATGTGAGTCTGCCCTGTGTGCACGTGTTGTCTGTCTTCCTGTCACCGTCTGGACACTGCTTTGCATCCTCCGCATCACATTTTTATATATCTTATACTGAGAGAGGCATAGCCCCTAGTGTCCGCCACAATACATTCTTTTTTCTTTAATCTTGTTTCAATGTTATATCCTTCTCTCACTCCGATGTGCAACTAATGTTTTTTCTTGTCTCTTCTCCCATGTATGTGCATGGTGTGATGTGAGACTCCTGTGTGCATGTGTAGTCTGTCCTCCTGTCAGGTCTACATGGTGATGCTGGTTGCATGGCTGAGGACCTGGGCTGTCCTGGTGGCATCTGGACACTGCTTGGCATCCTCCTCATCATATTCCTCATATATTTTTTTAATTCCATTATAATTCCGTTAACCTCTTTCAATGTTGTATTGTGTAAATTATGTTTTATTCTGTATGCACAACATCCATTGCATTTCTGTGCTTCTTGGGAGAGATATCTTTCCTCTGTTGCTCTCCCTAAGGTTCTTCTTTTTTTTTCCTCCCTGTTAAAAGTCTTCTTTTTTTTAGGGAGTTGTTCCTATCTGATGTGAGGGTCTAAGGACAGGATGTTGTTTTGCTGTAAAGCCCACTGAGGCAAATTTGCAATTTGTGATATTGGGCTTTACAAATGAAATTGACTTGATTATATCATCACTGTTAATTGTTTATTATTTAGTGTGTATTTATTAGGATCACCATTAGCTATGCCCAAAAGTACAGCTAATCTTCCTGGGGTCCACATTTGAAAATATACATTAAACATTATAGTCAACACAAATGGCACACATAAGACATATATTAGAAGATAATATTAATATTTATGAGTAAAACTTACACTGATGACTCTAAACAGAGTTAAAGCAAAAACTATAAATCTGCATATGCATAGGATCCTACAAATATGATGTTCCCAAGTGTTTCCTTATTTGGTTTTTAAACATTGATTTCTGTATTAATTTAGTCACTAACAGTGGTAAAGAATTCCATGTTTTCATTGCTCTATATACTACTGTGCGTTTAAGGAAACTTGTGTTTGCCTTGGAGAGTGAAAACCCACCTTCTTTTGCCTGTCTGGTGGCATATGTACGTATGTGACTCTAAATTGTGTTTTAATTTACTTTACAGATATGGTGGCATTTTGGATTGTAAAACTTTCCATGTTGAGAGTGGAAGTGCAGAGATCCGCCTGTCTTCAGCTTTTAGCCATTTGAGATGGACGTGCATGCTATTGATGTTAGTGCCATACGGACACTGGAGAGAAAGGCATGCCACCTTGTTCTGTACTAGCTGGAGTTTGCTCAAATCTTTTTCTTTTTTTTGTGGCATTTGCCCGTATTATCTGGCATTCACAGAAAGTTGAATCAGTTCATCTGGGCTCAACGTTTATTGAGAGAAATGTTTCATTACTCATCTAAGTGAACTTATTCAACTTTCTTTGATTTCCTTACCTGGATTATTGAGCATGCATCAAGACATTATCTGGCAGTAATCAGGCTGCAAAAGAATAGGAGTACTTAATAAAAGTTTAGTTAAATCAAGTGTATGGTATTTTCTCCATCGCTTTACTACAGTTAATGCCTTGCCCATTCTATTAACATACCGAATAGCTTGGTTTCCTTTACTTGCTGGATGGGTGTTTTATTTATAAAACGTTTAAGCACTGGCTCTCACCTTAGAGAATGATTTGAACCAAATACTATGCTTTTTGTTTTGGATATGTTAAGTATCAATTTGTTTTCAAGGATCCACATTCCAATAATATCTAGCTCCCTGTTCCAGATAGAAGTCAGATCAGCAGGTGTTGTTGCTTATGGATGTACTCTGCGTACATAGTTAATTTAGCATTTTAGTAAAATCTTCACTTCCATTAAAGAAGACTTTCTGCAATTTATTTACCAGATAACTTTCAATCCAACCAGTTGCAGATGGTCCAAATCCACAACACTCAAGCTCTTCAAGAATAAGCTTTGTGGTCAATAACATCAAATGCTGCTATCAAATCTAATATGACTGCTCCACAGATAATTCAAAAATCACATCCAAGGGGGTAAGGTAGCACTCACAAATTTGTAAACGAAGTAGGCCAAAACATTAGCATGTTTTGCTGGCCAAAATAAATTGGTGAAAATGAGGCACTGTCCCTGCCCTTTTTCAAATTGGTTAGTGTTACCCTACATCCTTGGATGTGGTTTTTGAAGTATATGTTTTTTGGGTTTAGCACCACAGTAAGAGTTTCTTTTTGGGAAATCGCGTCCAACTCCTCCATTGCTCCACAGATAATTTTGTGATCAATTGTGATCTCTTTGTTTTCTAATAGACTAAAGTTCCATTTGAACTTGTAGGTATGGACCTTTCTATTTGTTTTCTAATAGATCAACGTTACCTTTGAACTTGTAGGTATGGACCTTGCTGTAAAGCTAGTCAAGTCAGACCAGCAAAACCAGTGCATTTGTGTGATGATTGACTATTGCACAAGATGGTCACATGCCTATGCAATTAAGTCTAAATCAGCAGCAGAGATCACAAACTGTATTTTGAAATTTGTGTACCAATTTGAAGTACTACAAATAATTCTTACCAATTAGGGAAAATAATGTGTCAACAAAGTATGTATTTACATCGCTTTTTGATCTAAACTTGTAACTAATAACTAGTATTGACTACATTATATTTATTCCTTATGAATACTCACAAAGAATGTAAAAGTGGTGTTGTTCAACACTCATCTGCACCATTTTTACAGGCCAACACTGAAGTATGTCGGTTTTGGAGATCAGGAGGAGTCTCTGTGCCCCATACCACCCCCAGACCAATGGTTTGGTGGAGATGCTAAATGGCACCATACAGAGCTTAGAAGAGATATCTACTATTACCAGATATATTTGCACCTTTTTAGCTTGTTTTAACAATTAAATGAGAAACAGAGGTTAAAGTTATCTAACAAAAGTCTTACATACTTTTTAAAAGATAAACAAATAGTTTTAAACAACGCCTTTTGGTATCTCTGGTGGTGCACACAAGTCTGGAACATTTAGTTAAGTCCAGTAAGATCTGACGGCCATAAATGATAGTTGTAGATGTAGTATATGCAAGAAAGGGAACAATTAATGCAAACACTAATACAAGAGAGAGAGAAGCTTGCACCGTGTTGCCATCGGTCGGCGCCATCATGACCAGCAAAGTCCAGCAAAGGCCCCTTCTTTCTAAGCAAGGGAAAACTCTGTTTTGCTGGTATTTTAAATTTTAAATGTCATTCCAAGTTGAACGGTGGTTAATTCAAAATATTAACTAATCGCAACAACATAACTGACAAAAATAAAATAAAATAAAAAATCAGATACAACAGCAGTAGCAGCAGTGCTGATCACGAAGGGTGAGAACGATCACCTGTCATCATTCAATCACAGCCCCCCTCACGTGCATCAGTTGTACATGTCCAGTAAATGCGCCAATTCCTTCAAAAACAGAAAACGTTCCAGCAATATCTGGTGCTGTTCAGTCGGTTTGGCATGTGGACATATGGATTAACCTGCAAATATGGATAAACCTGCAAAAAGAAAAGACTGTTCAGTTACAATAAGCAATGGGAAGTAAAAAAGATGTGGGTTAAGCCCGTCAGCAGTGACAAAATGAAAGCCTTCTGTGCTTTACGTCGCAAAGAATTTTCAGTTGGCCATGGAGGTGAGAATGACCTAACTCAGCATGCTTCCACGGAAATGCACAAGAAGGCCACATTAGCTAAAGGTGCAAGCAATATCGATGCATTCTTCATGCCATCTACTGTGGAAAATGACAAAATTGCGGCAAGTGAAGCCTCGTACGTGTATCATACTGTTAAACATGGACTCAGCTACGACAGACAGCACCAGCAGACTGTCTTGTTAAGCTCAACGGTGCGTTGTTTCATGACTCAATTGTTGTGAAGAAGATGCACTTGAGAAGAATGAAAGCTGAGATGATCACAATGAATGTTTTAGGACCAAAGACTGTGCAGGATATTCTGGATGATCTGTCCCCGACTGAAGGTGAGCCTGTGTTTTAGTCGGTTGCCACCGATGCCTCAAACAAGGGGAAAAATGTCTCCAGTGTGCATGAGATATTTTTCTGTCTGATGGAGTGCAGTGCAAGTTACTTGACCTTTATGAAGATGATAACGAAACTGCAAATGTATTCATCAAGCTCTGATGAACTGTCTGGAAAAGTATGAATTGGATATTAAACCCATCACAGGCTATGCTCAGAAAACACCACTCCGTTTACCAGTTATTGAGCAGTGCCAACAGTCGCATTCTGAAAGCTAATTGCCCGGCTCACATAGCTCATAACACCTGCAAGCATGCCTGTGATCAGGTGTCAGTGGATACCGAGTCACTCGTTTTAAAGATCTACAGCCACTTTTCAGCATCTGCTTCCAGAGGAGAGGGACTGTGTGCATTTTATGCCTTTGTTGACATTGAGTGGCATGAAATTCTGCGTCATATTTACACGCTATGGCTGAGCATGCGATGGCTGTCTCTTCCGATCCGATCGTCCCCTGCAGAGCTGGTCAGCTCTTACCCCATACTTCAGATCCCCCGGGGAGACCTGTCCTGTAGCACTGAAAATTATTTTTGAGGTTGAAGAAAAAACTGGAACTGCTGAAATTTATCTGTGCTTTTTCCACAATGTGGGATGTGTTTTTGACACACTCATTAGAAGGCTGGAGAAAACAATGCTCTGCATCACAGATGTTTACGAGGAGGTGGGAAAATTCAAAGCGAAGATGCTTCAGCGGAAACAAGACAGCTTTTCTGGATACCAGACCAAGCAGCTGATGGACAAACAAGTGTCAGCACAAAGATCAAAGCAGCAAAATGACTTTCTGAAGTTCTATGACTCTGCCATTGCATAAGTTGGCAAATGGTTTGATTTCTCGTCAGAAAATTTAATGACACTGAAACCAATCGGCCTACATGAGGAGCTCTCCTTCACCGACCTGGAGCAGGTGGTGGCTGCCCTCAAAATGACAAGAGAAAGTCAGTATGGACAAACTCTATGAAGAGTTTTGTGCTAGCAGGGAGGAAATACAGAAAGCCAGACAGTATACCACAAAATCCACCAATGAGAAGTGGGTGGCAGTTTTCCAAAACACAGGGAAAGCCAACTTGATCAACATGTTCAGGATTGTCTCATTTGTCCTCAGTGTGCCAGGCTCAAATGCCTTTGTAGAGAAGATTTTCTCTCTGATGACCATTAAACGGTCAGACTTAAGAAACAGATGCAGCACAGAGCTGAAAAAAAGAACTTCAAATATCTGTGAACTGTGACTTGTCATGTAAGGACTTTTCTCTGGCTGCACAAAAGTACAAAAGACTGATTGAATCGGTCAAGAGCAGCAAAAAATATCCATGGAAAATGTAGACTTGGTGAGTAGAGGTATGCCCCTTTTCCTCTTTTGCATTTAAATGTTTTTCTTTTATTTTTGGTGAGGGTCCAAGTTTTGATTTACAACTTATATATAGTTTTAGTGAATAAGAATATCAAGCATTCATTCCCCACCACTGTTTGTGTACACAGAGAGTGCACCTTCTGTGAATCTCTGCTGTTTGATTCCTCTGCAAAACTACAGCATACGGAAGCTATTGTTACTTCTAGTTTGTCACTGGTAGGATTGACAAGGAGATACGTTTTTCTAACTTACAGTGCAAGAGTCGTAAATGTTTTGACTTAGACTAATAGTAAAAGAAATGGTTCAAATAAAGGACTGTGTTAAAGGTACAATTTTACAGCAGGTCTGCTGTAAATTAACAAACTATTATTAAACCTACCATATGTTGCCAAGGCATGAGAGTTGTGTATTGATCTTTAATTTGACTGTAAGAGATTAGCTATCATTATGACAAATGCCTTAAAACAATACACTGTATATTCACAGAACTCTAAACTACACCGCCGCCGCACGCCACCTTTTGTCCCTTATTTGGTAGTGAAAAAGAACTGGAAGAACTGGAAACCCCAGTTCTCGCTGACAAGTCTGGCACAGAAAAACAATCAAAGATCACGCTTCACTTAATCTTACCAACTAACTTGTACTTAGACGCAAAGCCTCGCAAGACCTATTACGGCTTAGGGTGAAATTTGGAGCGGTGTCTGGAATGAAGGGACCTCGATTCCGTGTGCCCCCTCTTCTAACATGTGCACAGACCACCATCAAATGCCCTTTCTTAGAAAGGAAACCCCCTATTTTGATGGTATTTTGAATATTAAATGTCATTTTAAGCTAAACGTTTACATTTTTAATCAGTTTCAATGGTCATATTCAAAAAGAAAAGCATCAACATTGGCATTCATTTCCAAAACTGAATCAAAATTTCTTTAGGCATGCTCTGTAATCCAGGTAAGAAAATCATAAAAGTTGAATCAGTTTATCTGGATACAACTTTTATTGACATATACGTTTCATCACTCATCTAAGTGACCTCTTCAGTCTAAACTGACTGCAGGTATCCCCACCCTTATAAACAATACAGTTGCATAAACACCGAAACAAACGATCAGTTTCATATATAAATAGGTGAATCAGCGATCCGTAGAAACAACATCACAGACCTGGAAGCAGAGCAACTGCAGACGAAAGTTTCAGCCTGTCTCATCAATGCAAAGGTGTTGCCGTCCAACAACAATAGAGCTGAGAGGAATGCGCTTACGACTCTCAGTAAGGATAATAACATAATCATTCTTCCGGCAGACAAAGGCAGATGCCCTGTTGTATTAAACCACTCAGTTTATCATGAGAAAGTTATGACGTTACTTAGCGACATGAATACTTATGAGCCCCTGAAATGAGGTTCAAGCAGTAGTCTGAAGCTGTTAGAACAGGACAATGCTACTGACAGAATTTTCTACCACAAATTATACCCAGGGAAAGCAACACATAGTCTGTATGGTTTATCTAAGATACATAAACAGGATGTGCCTATTGTTTGTATGATTAACTCAGTGACCTTTAACATATCTTAGTTTCTTGCTCTATTCCTAACCCATAGGTAGGCAGTAATGAACATCCCATTCAGAAGACTATGGATTTTGTGCTCAAGGTAAGGGACATCAATATGGAGGGGGAAGAAACAATGGTCTCTTATGATGTTAAGTCTCTCTCCACGTGTGTTGCTGTTGATGAAGCAGAGGAGGTAGTCCGTATGAAATTACAAAACGACCCCACTCTTAGCAATAGGACAACCCTTAACACAGACCAAGTGTGTCTTCTCCTGAAGCTGTCTCTTCAGTCCACGTACTTCACATACAGGGGGCAGTACTCATCGGCGGTCACTCGGGGTCGAGTTTTACCGTCCTCCCTCTGAGACCCTCTGGGTCCTCACGCGGGTATAGATGCTGATCCTGGAGCCGCAAAATGGGACCATGCCTGTGCATGACAGCCTTTTACGTCGAGTGGCTGACATGCCTGCAGTTACCACACGGTCCTTGGCAGGAGGTGACCAGAGTCCAATGGCATGGAGAACCAAGACAATTGGGGACGACTCTCTGTTGCAGCCTTCATCCGCCTTCACTGTAGTTGTGACCTGGAGACATCTTCCGCCAATTGCGCCGTTGAGCTCTTTGTTGAATTTTTTTTCTTTGTCTGGAATCTCCTCCTTGACTCTACCAGGAGCCAAGTTTCGGACGGCATAGCTCTTGGGATCAAGCTTCTCCACCACGGCAGAGTGACAATTCAGGAACAGCTTCACATACAGACGGCAGTAGGCAAATGCATGGGTGTGCTATGGGTTCCCCAGTCTCACCTGTAATGGCCAACTTGTATAATACGGAAATGGAAAAGAGGGCATTGATGTCCTATCCAGGGACACCACCCATAGCCACTGGTTCAGATTTGTGGACGACACCTGGGTTAAAATTAAATCTCAGGACGTACAACATTTCACCAACGATTTTAACTCTGGAAAACCACATCAAATTCACCAGGGAGGATGTGAATAATGACAGATTAGCCTTTCTAGACTGTGAAATTACAATTGGTGATGGGGACGCTTCATTGTTGATGTTTACCGTAAACATTACATTACAGTCATTTAGCCAACGTTTTTATCCAAAGCAACTTACAATAAGTGCATTTAACGTAGGAAATCAGGAGAGGTACTAGTCACCAGAGGTCATAAATGCATCTTAACAAGCATCTAAGAGCAAAACCAGTGCTAAAGTAAAAGTGCAAGAAAGATTTTTTTTTTTAAATGAGTGAGTACAATAAGTGCTAAGAACAAGTAACAGGGTAGTAGTTCTTAAAGAGGTGAGTTTTCAACCTGTGCTGAAAGATGGGCAGATACTCCACTGTCCTGACATCAGTGGGGAGTTCATTCCACCACTGTGGGGCCAGGACAGAAAAGAGCCATGACCGGGTCGATAGGCAGCAAGGGCCTCTGAGTGACGGGGCAACCAGGCGTCCTGAGGCAGCAGAGCGAAGTGGTCGGGCGGGGGTGTAGGGCTTGACCATGGCCTGGAGATAGGAAAGTGCTGTTCCTTTCACTGCCCTGGCTAGCACCAGAGTCTTAAACTGGGTGCGGGCAGCTACTGGGAGCCAGTGTAGGGACATGAGAAGGGGAGTTATGTGGGAGAACTTAGGGCGGTTGAACACCAGACGAGCTGCAGCTTTCTGAACAAGCTCCAGAGGTCTGATGGCCGACACCGGGGCGCCAGCAAGGAGGAAGTTGCCGTAGTCCAGCCTGAAGATGACCAGAGCCTGGATGAGCACCTGTGCCATCTCGTCGGTGAGGAATGGGCGAATCCTCCTGATGTTATAGAGGAGAAATCTGCAGGAGCGAGTAACCGATCCAACGTTTTCAGCAAAAGACAGTTGGTCGTCCAGGATCACACCCAGATTCCTCAAAGTCCGACTTGGCGTCACCATGGTGTTTTCAATGGTGATGGCCAGGTCTTGGTGTGGGCAACCTTTCTCCGGGAGGAACACAAGCTCTATCTTGTCCTGATTGGGCTTCAGGTGGTGTGTCGCCATTCGCTCTGAGATGGCAGTCAAGCGCGCAGCAATGCGTGTCTCTACTTGTGTGGCAGAGGGAGGAAAGGACAAGAACAACGGGTGTCATTGGCATATCAATGGCAAGAGAGGTCATGCGAGCGAATAAGAGAACCCAGGGATGTTGTGTACAGGGAGAAAAGGAGAGGACCCAGAACCGATCCCTGTGGAATGCCTGTAGTCAGTCTGCGAGGCTCCCCTCCACGTCACCTGGTCGGATTGACCCATCAGGTAGGTTGCAAGCATTGTGAGTGCAGAGCCTGTGACAGGGTAGAGAGGAGGAACTGGTGGTTCACTGTGTCGAATGCAGCTGACAGGTCCAGGAGTATCAGGACAGAGGAGAGAGAGTTTGCTCTTGCAGAGTGCAGTGATTCTATCACTGCAAGGAGGGCCGTCTCTGTCGAGTGACCCACCCTGAACCCAGACTGGTTGGGGTCCAGGTGGTTGTTCTGGTGGAGGTAAAAAGAAAGTTGGTTAAAGACAGCACGTTCGAGTGTTTTGGATAGAAAGGGTAGAAGGGAAACTGGTCTGTAGTTTTTGACATGAGAGGGGTTAAGTGATGGTTTCTTGAGAAGGGGGTGACTCTAGTAGTCTTGAAGGCAGATGGAAAGCATCCTGCCTGGAGGGAGGTGTTGATGAGGTGGGTTAGATAGGGAAGGAGTTCAGGTGCTATAGATTGAAGAAGAGGGGAGGGGACTGGGTCAAGGGAGCATGTGGTGGGGCGACTGGATGTGATGAGGTTCAGGACCTCGTCGACGGAGAGGGGAGCGAGGTAGGATAGGGGGGGGACATGGAGAGGTGAAGGAGGGTGCAGAGGGTGGGATAGGGCAAGCAGCACTAACCAGGTGGTGAGAAAAGGAGGATCTGATGTCGTTTACCTTCTTGTCAAAGAAGTTAGCGAAGTCATCAGGGAGAAGGGAGGAAGTAGGAGGAGGAGGTGGGGGTTGAAGAAGTGTAGAGAAGGTTTCAAAGAGTTTCTTAGGATTAGAGGCAGATGATAGGATTTTAGAGTGATAGAAGGCAGCCTTAGCAGAAGAAAGGGAGGAGGAGAAAGTGGAAAGAAGAGACTGGAAGTTGAGAAGGTCCTCTGGGAGTTTGCCTTTTCTCCTTTTTCGCGCTGCCACTCTCAGGCTCCGTCTGTCAGTACGTACTGAGTCGGTCAGCGAAGGGGCAGGTGGAGTTGGGCATGCAGGCCTGGAGGTGAGGGGACAGAGATTGTCCAGAGAAGAGGAGAGGGTAGAGAGAAGAAGATCAGTAGCAGTGTCAGGGGGTAGGAGAGAGAAAGATTCAGGTATAGGGAGGATAGAGGTAACAGAGGAAGAAAGATCAGTGGTGGAGAGAGAGCGGAGGCATCTACAGGTGGAAACCATGTGGGTAGGGGAAGGGGCTGAGGGGGCTGAAGAAAGGAAGAGAGGGAAGGACATGAAATAGTGGTCAGAGAGATGGAGGGGAGTAACAGAGAGATTGGAAATAGCATAGTTTCCAGTAAAGATAAGGTCCAGCTGGTTGCCGGCCTTGTGGGTAGGAGGAGAGGGTGAGAGGTGAAGGTCAAAGGAGGAGAGGTAAGAAAGAAGAGGACCTAGCTTGTTAGTGTTGATGTTGAAGTCACCGAGAAGGATACGTCCAAAGTTATCAACTGGGAAGTGCGAGACAAGTGTGTCAAGCTCCTCCAGAAACTCACCAAAGGAGCCTGGTGGGCGGTACACAACCACGATGGTGAGTTTGACTGGATAAGAGACAGTAACAGCATGAAATTCAAAAGAGGGCAGAGAAAGTTGTGGAATGGAAACAAGAGAGTATTTCCATTTCAGGGAGATTAGCAGGCCAGTACACCATCCCGCCTCCCAGCTCTGGGAGTGTGAGAAAAAGAGTACACATCAGACAGAGCTGCAGGTGTGGTAGTGTTTTCTGGCATGATCCATGTCTCAGTTAGAGCAAGAAAGTTGAGGGAGAGCAAGGATGCATAGCCTGAGATAAACCCAGCTTCCGGCACCGCACACTGGCAATTCTAGAGCCCTCCCGTCACCACTTGCTAAACGTGAGTGGAGAGAGTGGGATAAGGACACTGCCTAAGCGTAAACCAACACATACTGATCAGTACTTAAGGTTTGACTCCCATCATCCACTGGAGCACAAACTATGAGTCACCAGGACACTGTACCACCGAGCTGACAATGTCCTCACCGACACAGCGGCAGGGGAAGGGAGAAGTCCCACATTAAAAAGACCCTGGTTAAGTGTGGTTATCCTAACTGGGCATTTGTCAAAGCCAGGGGGACGCCCAAAAAGTGCAACAGCCGATCGAAGAGATGAGAAGGATAACAGCTGCCTAAGCGTAAACCAGTGGTGATTTCGTATGTGCTGGTAGTGTCGGAAAAGTTGACACATATTTTCCAAACACCATGTCTCAGTTGCTTTCAAACCCCAAAATACGCTATGCTAGAAATTGGTCCACCCCAAGGATCGGGTCCCCCGGCACAAACAGAACACTATAGTGTACAGTGTTAAGTGCCAGGAGTATTGCCGTGACTTGTACATTGGGGAAACCAAACAGACACTGGCCGAGAGGATGGCACAACACAGGAGAGCTAACACGTCAGGCTAGGAATCCGCAGTCTACACCCATCTACAGGCCAGTGGCCACTCTTTCAAGGATGAGGATGTGCACATCCTTGATAGGGAGGAACGCTGGTTTGAACGGGGAGTCAAAGAGGCCATCTATGTGAAGAGGGAGCCTTCCCTAAACCGGGGGGGGGGGGTAAGAGTACATCTGTCACCATCTTACAATGCTGTGATTGCAAACATTCCCAAATACTCTGTGAAAAGTACACATGGCCAATGAAATTCTAGTTAATGGTCACATCTATTTGCATATGAAACTGATTGTTGGTTTCGGTCGTAATTCAACTGTATTGTTTATGAGGGTGGGGATACCTTCCGTCAGTTTAGACTGAAGAGGTCAATTATAAGAGTGATGAAACGTATCTTTCAGTAAATGTTGTGTCCTGATGAACTGAAAATATCCCTAATTCCTCAGTACTACAGTTAAACATTTGAACAATTGGGGCGTCCGGGTTGCGGGTAATGTAGTTGTCTATTTTGTCGCCTATCAACACAGGGATGGCCGGTTCGAATCCCCGACCTCCGGCTTGGTCGGGCGTCCCTATAGACACAATTGGCTGTGTCTGCGGATGGGAAGCCGAATGTGGGTATGTGTCCTGGTCGCTGCACTAGCGCCTCCTCTGGTTGGTCAGGGCACCTGTTCGGGGAGAAATAGCGTGAAATAGCGTGATCCTCCCACGCGCTACGTCCCCCTGGCGAAACTCCTCACTGTCAGGTGACAAGAAGCGGCTGGCGACTCCACGTGTATCGGAGGAGGCATGTGATAATGTGATAGTCTAAGTCTACAGCCTTCCCCGGATCGGCAGAGGGGGTGGAGCAGAGACCGGGACTCCTCGGAAGAGTGGGGTAATTGGCCGGATACAATTGGGGCGAAAAGGCCCCCCCGCACTAAAAACAAAACAAAACAAAAAAACAAAAAACTGTTAAAGTTGTATACATCGGCATAATACCTATTAAACTGTTAAAACTCTTAAAGGACACTTGGAACGGCATCCAGAGCTTATCTTGCTTCTGTCTACTACTACTTTCGGCTGCTCCCGTTAGGGGTCGCCACAGCGGATCTTCCGCCTTATTTATGATCCGCATATTTGATTTGGCAAAGATTTTACGCCGGATGCCCTTCCTGACGCAACCCTCCCCATTTGTCCGGGCTTGGGACCGGCACTAAGGATGTACTGGCTTGTGCATCCTCAGTGGCTGGCTTATCTTGCTTCTGTAATGTGACGTATTTCCAAGAGACCCGGATATTAGGTGTATTTTCGTTTTGAATATTTATCGCTCCGACATGATGATGCAGTCACAAAACGTCAAATCAAAGTCCCGTATAAGCCGCTACTCTGTGGTGTGAACCCAAAGGCGGGCTGGGATTCCCACAAATAATAATACTAGTGACAATGACAATCATACGATGCATTAGTTACTTCTAAATCATATCAGAAATGCCACGTTACACATTTTACTCATGAGACCCATGATTTCTTTCAGTTTGTACTTAGCTCACAGCAAGGAAATGGAAATCTTGCAGATTATCAACTGTCACATTATAAAAAGAGGGCATAAAACATGGGTTATTTTAAATCTGCAAGCTGCAGGGTGGGCTTCAGTACCCACCAATGATGTACCCACCAATGATTTTTTGTTTTTTTATTGACAATATTTTATTAGGACAAGGGTGAAACACAAAAGTACAATCACAAAAGAATAAGTATTTGCGTATTTTTACAATTTCAAACCCGCTTTCCCTCAAACCAGGGCCCCTATGAGCCCACTAGATGATTCACACCCACAGTCCTCCTTGATGAGGTTGAAACAGCGCGTGAAGCATGAAATCAAATCAAGCACTCACATACGCAGCGACACAAGCAAACAAAAATTTAAAATCATAATAATACAGACATATAAATAAACACTAGAAAAGAAGAGTTGGTAGTTGCTGACATTCAGGCCGTTATGTTGGACTATTGAAGATCCGAAACTCAGGAGGTAAAACTGATAGACACAGCATGCGCACTACTGCACACGCAGAGCCTTCGTATACACCCAGATACAGCGATCTTATATGGGGGCCGTGGGGCAGACAGGCAGCGAGACCCATGCCCGATGCAGGCAGACACAAGGCATACCATTACTGAGACACCCTACCCTACCAGGGGGAAGCTGGTCAACATAATTGATCAATGGTCTCCAGTGAGAGTAAAATCTATCAGAGGAACCTCTCAGTGTAAATTTAATTTTCTCCAGTTTTAGGAGAGACAGAATATCAAGCAGATAGGATTTTAATGAAGATGGCAGAGTGCACTTCCATCAAAGGAGAATTTTCCTGCGGGCGATCAAGGGATTAACATGATAACGTTGGTTTGGATGGTTGTTGTAGTGATTTCGTCTGGAGGTCTACCAAAAATAGCTACATGAGGGGAGGGGGGGATTTCGAGTTTCTGAGATTTTTTTCTGAGATTTCTGAGAATTTCCGAGAGCGCATCTGAGAGTGCATTTCTGAAGATTTCTGAGAGCGCTTCAAAAAAAAAAAAAGATTATCAGCCCAGTGGTTTTCATTTTTTTTTTCAGGGGACCCATATTTTCCCATTGATTATCAACACGACCCATATAACAATAACAATAAATAAATCTAATTGTACGTGCAATCAAACCAAGCCTAAGAAAATACCACAGTAAACATCACTTGTCTGTGAATGTTCTCATTCATCCAGGTCATAGTTATCCAAAGGAATTAAAACAAGTGCAAGAGGAGGAGGTCTGAGACACTACCTATCTCCCACTTACAATGCCGTCCTTTCATCTCTACCCAGGAGACTAAAAAGCTTAGCCTCCAAGAACAACAGTCGGTCACTAACGGCTCCAACGACTCATGACCACTGAATGGAGGACTAACGAAGTCGAAACTAACACCTCCAACGACTGTTGTTGCTAAACATCGGAACACAAAAGAACCATTGACATCGATAGCTCTCATAACGACTCCAAAGAGGCTAAATATCCGAGTTTCATCACCAGCCAATCAGACTAGCTTGGTCTAGTCAGAAAGGCACGAACTGATGAAGCCTCTTGGATGAGAGGCGAAACGTCTTCACGGATATATACCAAGTCCAGTTGCACTTGATTCACTTCCTTTGGATAAACATCGCTTACTTAATGTGAAGGGTGAGCCTGCCTATTCTGCATGATCTGACTCCAATCTGGTTCGCAGGATGAGAGGGCAACGGTACAGCGTTCAGTCGGTTCCTTTCCTTTGTCTTCATCTTAGAACAGAAAATCCAACTTCGCACATGTATGTCGTTGTGAAAGGCAGTAGCAACAAATGCTCTACTCAGCACTGGATACTCGTGGGAGAGGCCAATCCAGAATGAGGATAACTTTTCCGTTTTGTGGTGTGTTTTCAGCATGCTGTCAAAGGTCAGGTGCAGCAGCTCAGACTCCTCATTAGGAGTTAGATTTAAGTCAATCGGTGATTCCGGGTTTTCAAACTCAAAGGAATTTCTCACCCACCCCTTTTCTTTCAAAATGTTGAACTTCTCCTGCGGAAAGCAGTGAGCGAAATTACCGATGAGTGCAGCCAGATGTGTCTGAATGAGTCGCGTCAGGTCAGCAAGTCAAGTCAGTTTTATTTGTATAGCCCAATATCACAATTTACAAATTTACCTTGGTGGGCTTAACAGCAACACAACGTCCTGTCCTTAGACTCTATCATCGGATAAGGAACAACTCCCTAAAAGGAACAACTAATTTCTTCCTATTTTTCTCCCCTTTAACAGGGAGGAAAAATAGGAAGAAACCTCAGGGAGAGCAACAGAGAAGGGATCTCTCTCTCTCAAGACGGACAACGTGCAATGGATGTTGTGTTTACGCACTTTACACAATACAACATTGAAAGAGGATAAACAGAATTATAATGGACTGATTAAATTTGTCAAGAATATGATGCGCAGGATGCCAAGCAACACACCACTTTCTTCGATGCGCCTCATCATAGTGGGGAACATGTAGCTGCTGGCGCTTTTGAGTTGCACTTGCCACAGTTTTAGTGACTTGGAAAGCTAATATTTCTTTACACTGTCTGAAAAAAAATCATCATCCCTTCCTTGTAGTTTTAGATTCAGTTTGTTTAGAATAGAAAAAATGTCAGCAAGAAAAGACAGAGTTAAAAGCATTTTTTCATCACTAAATTAATTAGCTAGAGGTGAATGTTTCTGAAGAAGGAAAGCGTGTATTTCGTCCCTCAATTCATACACTCGGCCAACAACCCTGGCTTTTGACAACCATCGCACATCTGAGTGGATCAGCAAATGCGAGTGCTCCGCTCCCAACACAGGGCCCCGAAAAGCCGACTATTGAGAGCACTGCCTTTAATGAAGTTCACGACTTTAATAACGATTTTCAACACCACTTCAAGCTCAGGAGGGATTTCTTTTGATGCCAATTCTTCATGGTAAATAAAACAATGATTCGAAACAATGTTCTGTCCAGCTGCGTTTTAAAACTCTATATTGTGTCAAGATGAATACCCAATTACGATATTAATGCATTAGATATGTTAGTATGTATGTTGTGAAACTAACTGACACCAAAATTAACATTTTAACAACTTTAATACTATTTTTCAAACAATTTAACCTGTAACCTGCAAGTCTGTAACTTGTTAGCAATAATCACAAATCAAATTTAAACTATTTCTCTGCACTGGAGAATGGTCGTTTTATTCTAGGGCAGAGCAACGAACGTTGCGAAGGAAATGATGCTCCCAAAACACGTCATAAATAGTGACATGACATGTACGATCAAGCGGTAATTACGAGTGGTCAAATTGACCGCTCATAGTCGTTTTAGGTAGATCGTACTATAACTTTTTTTGTGCAATTGGTCTAAAATGACACGCCCCGCTCTGTGCCCTAGAAGTGCCACTCCATACCCTGTGTCCTCCTGCCTGATTCCATGCCTCTTCCAGATTGGAAGCACCTGTTTCTTGTTAAGTCCTGTGTATTTAGTCTCTGTGCGCTCCTCTCTCTGTGCCAGTTCGTTTTGTGTCTAGTGTCAACTCGTGCCAGCCTTTCTCTAGTGTTTGTATTTCTTGTGTATATCTTTGCTCTGCCCCCGGACCTCGGTTTTGCCTAACCGTTTTGGATTATCTGTTTGGACTATTGGATTTGATTACCTTGCTTTGTCCCTGGACCTCGTCTTCGCCTACTCCTTTGATATTGTTTGCTTGGATTACTGGACTGCCTTTTCTGTTTACCGAACCCTGCTTTTCAGTAAAGACTACGTTGGAACTCTGACCTCGTCTCTGTGCTATTGAGTCTTCTGCCTAGTGTGTGTTACAGTATGAACTGGCCATACTATGGACTCAGCCGACACATTGCGCGCTGCACTCCAAGCTCAAGGAAAGTGAATCCACCAACAGGAGGAGCAACTCGCCGCTATTTGTGCGGGGGTGAAGGAAATGGCAGCACGCCATGAGGCTTTCCAGAAAACCTGCGACACCCACGTAGGCTACATGGCTACCCAGTTTCAGGAGGCGACTGCCCGGTTTCAGCAGGCTGCTGCATGCATGGACTCTCGTTCCTCATCCTGCTAACCCAGTTCCAGAACCTGTCCTCGCTCCTGACCCAGTGCCTGCTCCAGATCCAGCCCCAGCTCCCACGAGAACGACGCCAGCTCCGGTGGTCCACCTCTCCACACCCGAGCAGTTTTCCGGTGACTGACAACTGCAAGTCCTTCCTGGTCCAGTGTGAACTGCATTTCGAGCTCCAGGCATCTTCGTTCCCCACGGAGTGCGCTAAGGTGGCGTACATCATTTCCCATCTCACCGGCAGAGCAGAAGCCTGGGCCACGGCCGAGTAGGCCAGGAGATCCCCGGTCTGCGCGTCATCAGATCTGTTCACCCAAACCCTCCACCAGATCTTCGAGCATAAAACTGCAGGCCGTGAGGCGGTTAGGGTGCTAATGAGCCTGCGTCGGGTCTCTGACTACGCTATTGAATTCTGGACCCTGGCAGCTGACAGTGGCTAGAACCCAGACTCTTTGTTTGATGCTTTTTTCGACCCTTTAAGAGACGAGTTGGCTCCGTTGGAACTGCCTTCAAGCTTGGATGCTCTCATTGCTCTTGCTATTAAGATCGACATCCGACCCCAGGTGAGAGAGGGAGAGAGTCAAGTCTGCCGGCTTCCCACCTGTCAAGAGGGGGCAATCTGTAGCCGATAGTCCTCCTCCCTGGCTTTCGCCTGCCCGTGCCTTCTCGGCGGTTGCCTCTTCATCGTCCCCTGCTGCACCGGAGGAACCCATGCAGTTGGGCAGAGCCAGATTAACTTATGAAGAGCGTCAGCGCCGCCTGCGGGAGGGTAGATGTATATACTGCGCTCAACTAGGACACTTCATCTCCTCCTGTCCGGGCTCATCAGTAAAGCAGAGGGTGCTGGTGAGCCGAACAACCTTTTCTCGACCACTTACTCAGGCACGGCTCATCTCATCTTCCGTGTCTGTTGGTCTCCCGGTGTTAGTGGACTCTGGGGTGGATGGGAATTTTATGGACTGGGGGTTAGCCAAACGGCTGAAACTCAGCCACGTTCCCCTGTCTGAGCCTCTAGAGGCCAACGCTCTGGATGGTCATATACTCTGCAGAGTTACCCATCAAACCACCCCCGTTCAACTCACTATGGCTAACAACCACACTGAATCCCTGAGCTTCCACCTGTTCAACTCCCCGATGCATTCTCTTATCCTTCGCCTACCCTTACTGAAACAACGTAACCCTCACCTGGATTGGACTACTGGGGAGGTGACGATATGAGGCCGGGCTAGCTCTAGCGCCCGCATGTGTTCCGTTTCCACCCCGGATCATCCTCAGTATCCTGACTGCTCGCCTACTGTGCCTGTTACCTCTGACTCCTACCTCCGCGTCACCTCCAGTTTTGTTGGACCCTGACTTTCCCGACCTCTCCAGAGTGCCGTTTTGTTACTACGATCTCATGGAAGTGTTAAAGGCTCGTGCTACGTCCCTGCCTCCTTACCAACCCTACGACTGTGCCATTGATTTGCTTCCCGGGACCTCGCCGCCCAGGGGCCATCTGTATTCCCTGTCAGCCCCGGAGACTACGGCTATGAAGGACTATATTGACTCTTCTCTGGCTGCTGGCATTATCCGACCATCTTCATCTCCTGCAGGGGTGGGGTTCTTCTTCATTGAGGAAAAAGGACAAGACGCTGCGTCCCTGCATAGACTACCGTGGCCTGAATGACATTGCTGTCAACAACAGGTAACCCCTTTCCTCTTGTCGCGTCTGCATTCGAACTATTGCAGCTTGCAAGGTACGAAGATTTTCACTAAACTCGATCTTTGGTTTGGATGAGACTCGTGCTGATGACCATCGTCCCAGATGAAGTGAAGTTGAAGAAACCCTTCAAAATTTAAAGTGTTTAGGACGGGTGCGTGTCCGTGGGAGGAATTTCAGTGGAAGGCTAAACCGACGGATGGTCTTGTGTGAGAGCAGAGAGACTGTTAAGGAGGAGAGTGTTCCTCCTGAAGTTGTGCCTATTGATGATGGAGAGGCGTGGCCAAACTAAAAGGATTGTTGAAGGAAAGACGATGGAGGACCTTAACTCATTTTTACCCAGTGCACCCCGCCCACTAGTTCCACTGAATCCATCCTTCGCGCCGTCGGAGATTTGTTGGACAAGACAATAAAACCAGCTGATGGTGGGAGTTATTGTCAACTACGCATGTTCTCAGGAGGCTTACCAACCCCACCAGGTGAGGAACCCTTTGACCATTGGCTAGAGCAAGCAAGGCTTATGGTGGAGGAGACTGAATGCTCAGAGAGAGAGAAGACGCAGACTAAAGGGAAGCTTGAAAGGGCCTGAGCTAGAAATCGTAAAGGCAGTGCGGCACACCAACCCTGGTGCCAGCCCAAAGGAGTGTTTGGAAGCCCTCGAACGTGCTTTTGGAAGTGCTGAGTCTGGAAATTATCTCTACTTCGCATTCCGATTGATACAACAGCAAAAAGGACAGAAGTTATCACATTTCCTCAGACGTCTAGGGCGGTCTTTAGATAAGGTGATAAAAAGAGGTGGCCTCCCTGCTAGCTACATGGATAGAGCCCAATTGGAGCAACTGCTGAGGGGGGCTACAGCCTCAGACTTGATGCTGATCCAGCTGCGCTTGAGAGAAAGGAAGGCAGCGCCCCCAAGCTTTCTGCAGCTTTTGACTGAGATTCGTGCTGAGGGAGAGTACGAAGCTTCTAGGAAGAAGCTCAGTGCCTCAGTACATGCTAATCCAGAAGTGTATATAAGGCAAAGCGGAAATCCAGAGCTTAAAAGCTGAAATAAAAGAGCTAAAATCAATGGTTGCCTCAGTAGTGACCAAATCAGCCCATGTCAAAGATGATTACATAAAAGGTACACCCAGGAGTGCACCACTTAGCCCAGAGAACCGGCAGGGCACCGAGCTGGCTGCCTTGGAAAAAAACGACTAAAGCAGGAAGCTAACAACAAGATGTCTGAGCAAGATGCTACAGTTGCAGTTTCGACCATGGAGGCTTCTAAACAGGTCTCCAACCCCCCCCCCCTTCCCCCAAAGGAGCATCAAAAAGGTCAGAGGAGAATTTCTGCTACCGGTGTGGTGAGAATGGACATTTTGCAACAAAGTCCCACAATCCTGAGAATCAAGCTAAAGTTATCAAGAAGCTAATCCACGCTTTGAAGGTGACAAAAGACAAACCGCAGTCTGGTGATGCCACTACCAGTAAAGTTAACTGTGAGGTCAAGAAAAGTACGGTTACCACGTCAGGGCCTGCTGGCATCCCTGAAGTCTTGATTGGCCCACCCAGCATTGCACCAGTGAAGGTGAATGGACATGGTTGTGATGCCTTGTTTGATAGTGGCTCTCAGGTCACCATTAGACTCCTGTCATTGTTGGGACTAATGCCAGTCACATCCGACGTCTTGTGCAGCAATGTAAAGAAAATGGCATTGACATCACCCAGGCACTGGGGACAAAAGTATGATACAGAGCTAACACCACCCAGCACTGCAGCAGCCATTGAAAAGGAAGATGATATTGGCTCTATGACATGGCAAGGCCCCGGCTCACTGACTCTACCTCCTGGTGGTGACTGTAGTGCAATTTGCAAAGTCGAGTACAAACGCCAGATTGACAAAGAAATCCTAATGGTGGACTCATCGCCTGTAGCTCCACTCCCAGCTGGTGTACTACTTCAGCCCATGGTGGTGCACAGTGAAGAAGTGAATATCAACCATTTCAGAATGAGTCCTCGACAGAGACCGTTATACCAGTGGGAACAGTTATTGGTCATATGTATCAGACAGATGCAGTCATCTCCCTCACACCATCCAAGACAGCTGCAACAGCGTTTGATGCTAACCTGATCAACTTTGGAGACTCGCCTGTTTCGGAGGAGTGGAGAGAGAGAGACTCCGTCAAAAGTTATCCACAAGGTCCCAGGTGTTTTCTCTACACGAATGGGATGTCGGGTTGGCAAAGGGAGTAGAGCACACGACCCGGATGTCAGATCCACGGCCGTTCCGGGAGCGCGCCGGTCGTCTGGCTCCAGGTGATCTTGAAGACTTGAGAAAGCACCTCCAAGAACTGTTGCGTGCAGGGATCCTCAAGGAGTCTCGTAGTCCCTGTGCATCCCCAATCGTGATTGTTCGAAAAAGAATGGGCATAAGGATGTTTATTGACTACCGATTGTTGAACAGCCGAACAATCCCAGATCAGTACACAACACCCTGTATTGATGATGTCCTCGACTCAATGATAGGGAGCAAGTGGTTCTCTGTACTTGATCTGAGCGGCTATTACCAAATTGCCATGGACGAGGAAAAGACGGCATTCATCTGCCCACTGGGGTTCTTCCAGTTCGAGAGGATGCCGCAGGGGATAACTGGAGCTCCAGCCACCTTCCAAAGGTTAATGGAAAAGGCTGTGGGTGACATGAATCTGCTCGAGGTCCTTGTCTACCTCGATGACCTAATTGTGTTTGGCCGAACTTTGGAAGAGAGACTTCTTTAAGTCCTTGATCGTCTGGCAGAGGTTGGATTGAAGATCTAGGTTGGCAAATGTCAATTCTGCCTGCCAAAGGTTAAATACCTTGGACATATTGTGTCGGGCGACGGAGTATCGCCTGACTCAGCCAAGATAGAGGCAGTTACAAATTGGCCACAGCCCACCCACCTGAAGGCTCTACAATCCTTCTTAGGGTCCTGCGGCTATTACCGCCGATTCATAGCCAACTATGCAGCCATTGTCAGACCGTTGTCTGAGCTCAAAAAAGGCTATGCCCCAACCCAGAGGGGTAAGAAGCAAGACAAAGACTTACCTGAAAGAGTCTGAGCCCTTTGGTGAGAGGTGGAACCAGTCCGGCACTGAGGCATTCCACAAGATAATCCATGCACCTGTGTTGGCTTTTGCAGATCCGACGTGGCTTTTGCAGATCGACGTGTAGCATAGAGTCTGTTCATTACCCGTAAACGGACATTTGCTAGCTTAAGCTTAACTAGCTCAGTTGAACTGTTCGAGAGGTGAGCTGCTGCTTCCAACCAGAGCAGAGACCTGGGACGAAGTTTGGAGCAACCAGGGCTTCACTCAGCGTGTTTCTGGCGACGCGGGAGAGAGGCTAGACATCAGATGGTGACCGTGCGAGATGCCAACCTGCTGCTAAACCTGCAACCGTGACGGCTGAAGAAAGACAAACCAGGAATATTGTCTCAGGTACCACACTTGTTCTTTTGCTCACGGAGGAGCGAAGGGGCCATTACGTTTTGGGCCACAACGATCACAAGCACCGAACCAGGCCTGCAACTTTGTTTTGTTTTAACATAATTAGGGTTTTGCCGGCTTTAGGGGACAGTATGTGTGTGTGTGTAGGCCCACGAATTATATTGGTTGAATTTAAGTGACATTGAGATTGGTTAATTGTGAGTTTCTAGGAGAATCCATTTTGGTGTTAAAGTGTAGTGTTTTGTTATGCACTTGGTGTTGAAAAATCTTAGGAGGGTTTTCCTGAAGAAAGGGAAATTTCAGTGTGAAGAACATTCCTATTATTTTCATTTTAAATCAAAACTCATTCTTTAGTTAACTAAATAATTGAGACTTATTTTTCTATAAAACATCAGTTGTGTAATTTTATTATACTTACCTGCTTAGCGGGAATGATTTCATATTAAAGGAGACATGCAGACACATTTGGTTAGAAATCTTTATTAAAACCCTAACTTTAAAGGTAATTTCATAATAGGTAGGTTTAAAAAACTGCAGGTGTGTACTGTAAAAAGGGATCCAGGACAATAATTAAAACTGAGTTAGTCAGGGTTAAAATTTATTAAAAGAACCCAAAAGCCCTGCCCTTATTAATATAACTGAGGGGAGCGCTACATAAACAAATGCCTAAAGGCATTTCAATAAAGTTTTGTGTTGGAGTTTGTGTTATTCTAAAGTTTTACACCAAGATTTTAATTTTTACTATAAATGTATATATAGGTTCCAAATATCAGTTTTTGGTCTCCTTGATTCGGTACTGGCCATGAAAAAACCATATCGGTCGACCCCCAATATAGTGGCTACTTGTGGCAGTCAATGACAAAACAGTTTCTCCTGCGACGAGACCAGACTACATTCACATTACAGGTGCAAATGTCCCAAATCTGATTATTTTGCCAACATCTGATCATATTTTTTTTCTGAGCAGTGTGAACACAAAAAAAACAAATCAGATTTTGGACAGTTTGGCTACATTTACATTGTAAGTTTTGTTAATGATTCACATCTTTTGTTAAAATCCAACCTTTTGTCCATGACATTTACATTACGAAACCTGTATCTGGAGCTTATCTTCACACGTTCATTTCTTTTTTGTATTTGTGGCGGCAATTTCCTCCACCGCAATGGCTGCAGATTTTTATCTTATAATACCCATGAGAATGGACCGGTGCAAATAACCACCTTTCACCCATCAAGTCTAAATCACACATCGGATGGATGGGTACACCAACGTTAACCATAAGCCCGCGAGCAAATGTTTTATGGGTAAATAAAATGCGAATCAGGTGATTTTCAACTTTAATTTTTCTGTGCGCAGGATACAATTTGATTGAAATAGGTGTGAGAGTTTTCCAAACTTCGCGATTTCCATGTTGGACTATTCAACAAATATTTCTATGACAAGGCAATCTTCACTACCCAGGATTCTCTGGCACAGAGACATGGATGCTGATGGAGTTAAAAAAGGCTAAACAGCCAGTTAATTAAAAACATGTTAAAACCACCCAAGGTCATTTCAAATGGGAAAAGCCTCTGCAGAGAACGAGAATCACGAAGACCCGGTTCTCATTTTCTTCCTGGTGTGTCTGGCTGAAGATCTTAACGCTCATTATAGTAACATTGCTGTCGACTCTGATCTGCCCCAAGTCTGGCAACAGGTACACACACATTCATCCCTAATGACAATTTTTTTTGTGCTATTCATGCTCATAAATGGTAAACGGACTGTATTTATATAGCGCTTTTCCACTCTACCAACCACTCAAAGCACTTTACAATGCATGCCTCACATTCACCTATCAACCTGCTCATCAGGAGCAGTTAGGGCAGGGGGTGTCCAACCCTGCTCCTGGAGAGCTACCCTCCTGCCGGTTTTCACTCCAACCCTGATTTAACACATCTAATCTAATTAATCAAGGTTTTGGTCAGTAGTTGATGATTACTAGAGAACTCGCTCTACCTCCTGAGCCATGTCGCCCTCATCATGCACATTAAATTATTTTTATTTTTTTCTGTAAATGACTGCATGTGACTCCTTTCAAGGCAAAGATCTGTTCACACTGATGTCAGATATTGGTCACTTTCAAAGATGAATATGAACAGGCAAGAAAAAAATGATCGGATTTGGCAACAAAAAAAAGGAAGGAATTGAGCATTGAGGCTTGTAATGTCAATATTGTTACGCTCAAGCACATTTGCAGATTGTGAATCTGTGTAAACCAAAATAGCTACACAATCATCAGTTCTTGTGGTTTAGCCCCCTGCTTGGCCCTCTTGCTCCACCGTGAGGTCACGAAGCACATCTCCATCATCTGTCTCTGAAACACCAGGCACGTCTGCGCGCGCTCATAGAGCGTCGCACAATCAACAATAACGCACCTGTCTACAGTCTACAACCACCACACCTGCGAGTGATCAGCTCATCAACATTCTACAAGACCCACGCCAACCCATTGTGTCGTCGCCAGAACGTGCCTAAGCGACAGTCGGTAACGTTGTCTAGCCTACCTAGTTTACTCGTGCCTTCTAGTCAGATTGTCAACCCAAGTTCTCCTTCGCGTCTTCTGGTGCCCTGTTTAATCCTATTTTCCCTGTCTCCTCAAGAATCCCTCGAGCTCTGCCCTTCCCACGGACCTCTCACTTGGAACTCCCGTCTTTTGGATTTGGACCTCTAAGGGACTCACTCTCTCTCATGGATTACGGACCCTGGCAAACCACGCTTGGACTTCTCTCTTGGACCACGGACACCTTTGTCTGCACGCACATATCATACATTGGACACGCCATTTACATACCGCATCACATGTAAAGTAATTACTTACACATAGCCTAGACCAGCGGTGGCTAACCATGTGCCATGGAGAGCCACGTGTATGCAAGTTTTCATTCCAACCCGGTTCCACACCAGGTGATTTCACTGATACTCTTTTGTTGAAGGGTTGCTAATCAGTGAAATCACCTGGTGTGGAGTCTGGCTGGAATGAAAACCTGCATACACATAGCTCTCCATGCCCCCCCCCCGGCCTAGACACACAACCCGCTGGTCATCACACATAGTTTAGACACACATTCCACAAACAACCATACACAATACACTTTATTCTTGTTTTTCCTTGTTTAATATTGTTAACAATACCACCCTCCCTGCCTCTTTTGGTTCCGCTCCGGCCGTTGCCATAACAGTACGTTCTGGCCAAGATGGAACCTGGCAGTTCAGACGGCTCAACGAGACCCAAGGTCCCCGCTATCATCACGATGGTCAAGCAACATGAAACTATCCTGACCTACCCAACAGCTCAGCTCGAGACGGCCTTTGTTGTGGATACAGCGAGGCTCGACCAGCTGGACAGAGCTGTAGCCTACATCAACGCCTCGGCTCCAGCTCCCGCACCTCTCCTCCAGTCCCCGCCAGGTGGCCCATAGCTCCAGCTCCCGATCACGACCCTCAGTCAGGTGACGTACTCCCTGTAGCCCCCAGTTCTCCGGCAGCTCCAGATAGCAGGGAACCCAATCTAGTAGTCCCAAGTCTTTCAAGAGATTTCGACTTATGTCGTGGGTTTATTGTTCAGTGTGAATTAGCATTTACTCACCAGCCTAGTTGATTCAGATCAGAGGGAGCCAATGTAGCACTGCTGTCTGGTAGGGCTCTTAAATGGGCGCCCGCTGTGGTAGACCAGAATAGTATGCTAGCCACTGACTATGTAGCTTTCCGTAGGGAGTTGAAGTGTGTATTTGATCACTCTGTAGATGGCCAGGATGCCGCCCCACGCCTCCGTAGTATCCAACAGGGTTCTCGTTCACTGTTGAATTCCGTATTCTCGCCGCTGATAATGGGGGGGGGGCGTTTTTGGGCGCGTATAGGCAAGGGCTTAGTGAGGCAGTAAAGGATGGGATTATGAGAGACAGACCAGAATCCTATAATGCCTTAGTCAATCTGGCTCTTAGGATGGATCAGCGCCTGCGCGAGCGGCGTAGTCAGCGTTCCTCCATCCCTCCTCACAAGTCAGGCCCCATGTTAGGTAGGTTCAGTAGCAGCCCTTATTCCCCTGTTTAACATGAACGCTCTCCTAGTGCATCCCCTAGTCTCCCCGTGCTGCCTCCTGTTCCCTCTGTGTCCAGGGCTGAGGAGGAGCCCATGCAGGTGGGCCGGTCACGTCTCTCCCTTGAGGAGCATGACCAGCGCCTCTGCTTGTACTGTAGACAGTCTGGGCACGACATCCGGGGTTGTCCTACGCGCCCAAAAGACAGGGCTTACTAGCTAGGGGAGTCCTAGTAAGCCTGACGACACTTCCCCAGAGCAGGCCTACTCACAACAGGCTCTTCCCCGTTCTCCTCTCATGGCACCAACAAACTCTCACTGTCAGCGCTCTCCTGGACTCTGGGCGGACGAGTGTTTCATCGACGCCATTCTGGTCTGACAGGCTGGTATCCCTCGTTCCCCTGGACACGCCCCTTACTGCTCAGGCCTTGGATGGTCACTTCTGGGGCCTACACTCACAGTACTGACTCTCTCTCCATCACTCCCTGGCAATTATGTTGACACTACCGGGCTCCTTGTGTTACACGCTCCCAAAACCCCTCTCCTGTTAGGTAGACCCTGGCTCGAGAGACATAACCCCCAGGTCTGCTGGGCTACTGGTAGGACCCTGGGGTGGAGTGTTGCATTCCACGCCAACTGCCTCCGGTCAGCTCCCTCCCTATCCAGTGGTACCTAGCCTTCTCCCCATGACCTCACTGGAGTCCCCTCCATCTACCACGACCTGGCCAGCGTGTTCAGTAAGGAACACGCCCTCTCCCTTCCTCCACATCGGCCTTATGATTGCGCCATTGAACTCCTCCCCGGGGCCGCTCTTCCCTCCGGGCGGTTATAGAACCTCTCCCTCCCTGAGAAGCAGGCTAGGCAGGACTACATCACGGAGTCCCTGGCTTCAGGTATCATCCACCTTTCCTCATCCCCGGTGGCAGCAGGGTTCTTCTTCGTGAAGAAGGGCGGAGATCTCCGACCCTGCATAGATTACCGGCAGTTAAATGACATCACTGTCAAAAACAAATACCCAATGACCGTTTTAGAATAAGATGGCGGCGCGCATAGGCGCAGCGGCTCAGTGCTCTTCTTTTCGGTGCGTTTTATGGCTGTCTTTGTACGTTTTGTTGCTCGTCTTGATGACATTCTGCTGGGCGAACAACATCTACAGCCGATTCGATCTCCTAAAGATAGGACTACAGAATGAGCAGTCTGTTGCTGCAGAGTTTCTCCGCTCCCACGACATACCGGCGGACATAGCCAGGAGTCCGGGGGGCGGAGGCGGCGCAGGGACAGGAGGCAAAGGCGTGGCTGTAGAGCCGGCGTGTTGGTGAGGCTAAGGAGGCGGCCACACAAGCCGCCGCTCCCTAGTATTTTCCTAACCAACGCTAGATCCCTCGCAAATAAGATGGACGAACTGAAGTTACAGGTTGCAACGGACAACACCATAAGGACAGTTGCATCCTGCTTATTACAGAGACCTGGCTTCATCCATTCATACTGGATAGTTATTGAGCTACCAGGCCGCACAGTACACTGTCAGGACAGGACCAGTGACTCCGGTAAGACCAACGGAGGGGGGCTATGCATCTATGTGAACAACAACCGGTGTACCAACACAAATACTGTAGACAGCTACTGCTCCCGGACCTGGAGTACGTGACTGTTAAATGCAGGCCCATATATCTTACCTGGGAGTTTACTGTGGTCATAATTGCTGTGTATATTCCACCAGATGTTAATGCTAGCTCGGCACTTGGACATTTACATAACACCATTAGCAACAACCACACTATGCATCCTTAGGGTGTTCAGATCATAGCGGGGGACTTTAACCATGCTGATTTAAAAGCGGTGCTCCCTAAATTCCATCAGCACATTAAGTGTGCTACTAGGGGAGCAAATACACTGGGCAAGGTCTACTCCAACGTCAAACGGGGCTAAACCACTACCACACCTGGGCCAGTCTGACCATATGTCCCTGCTCCTAATCCCGGCATACACCCCTCTCAAGAAAATGCTTTTAATCACAACTAAGACTGTTAAAACATGGCCTGAAGGTGCCCCTCATCAGCTGCAGGACTGCTTTGAAAAAACTGGGATGTTTTTGAACATCAGGACCTGGAGGAGAATACCACAACTGTCCTGTGCCATATCAAGAACTGCATGGACACTGTTACCGTGGACAAGCAAATCCGGGTTTATCCCAACCAGAAGCCCTGGATGACAAAAGAGGTCCAGAGCATGCTGAGGGACAGGAACACTGCTCTCAGGTCTGTTGATGGAGCACAATACAATGCTGCCAGAGCCAACCTGAAAAGAGGCATCAGAGAGGCCAAGGCATCTTACAAAAATAAAATTGAGGACCACTTCAACAGCAACAACACAAGGCAGGTGTGGCAGGGAGTTCAGCACATCACCAGCAACCTCACAGCTGCGAACGGAGACGCCTCACTGGCAGAGGAGCTTAACATCTTCTTTGCTCACTTCGAGGAGAAGCCACCGGAGGCAGACACGTTCCATCCACCAGCCTATAGCAGTCTCATCCTCACGGTGGAGGAGCATGACGTGAGGCGCACACTGAAGGTGATGAACCCGAGGAAGGCTGCAGGACGGGTGCTGAAGGAATGTGCGGACCAACTGGCGGGGGTCTTCACCAAGATTTTCAACCTGTCCCTATCCCACTCCACCATCCCACCCTGTCTGAAGTCATCCACCATAGTCCCACTTCCAAAAAAAGTCCACTGTCTGCAGCCTGAACGACTACCGAAATGTGGCACCCACACCCGTCATAATGAAGTGCTTTGAGAAACTGGTTCGAAGTCGCATCATTTCAAGCCTCCCACCCACTTTCGACACATACCAGTTTACCTACAGAGCAAATAGGTCCACAGAGGACGCTATAGCCACATCTCTCCACACCGCCTTGACCCACCTACAGCAGCAGGGGCGCTACACCAGGCTGCTCTTTGTGGACTTCAGCTCTGCATTCAACACCATCCTCCCCCACAGACTGGTGACCAAACTGACAGAACTGGGCCTTGCTTATTCCATCCGCCTCTGGATTAAGGACTCCCTATCTGAGCGCCCACAGAGGGTCAGAGTAGGCCCCCACATCTCCTCAGCCTCAGCACCGGCTCCCCACAGGGCTGTGTGCTGAGGCCCCTACTCTACACCCTGTACACACACGACTGCACCCCCGCTCACTCCAGCAACACCATCATCAAGCTTGCAGACGACACTACTGTGGTGGGGCTGATCTCTGGGGGGATGAGTCTGCATACCAGGACGAGGTGGAGTGGCTGTCTGTGTGGTGTAGGGAAAATAACCTGATCCTCAACACCTCCAAGACAAAGGAGCTGATTATAGACTACAAGAGGAACAAAACGGACAATCATCCCCTTTTCATCGGCGGGGACTGTGTGGAGTGTCTCGGACTTGCGGTTTCTGGGCACACACATAGAGGAGGACCTGACCTGGAGCGCTAACACCACAGCGCTGGTTAAGAAGGCACAGCAGAGACTCTACTTCCTGAGGATCCTTGAGAAGAACCACCTTACCACCTCACTGCTTGTGTCCGTCTACCGCTGCTCAGTAGAGAGCATACTGACCTACTGCATCTGTCTGGTTTGCCAGCTGCACAGTAGCAGAGAGGAAAGCGCTCCAGATGGTCATCACCACCGCCCAGAAGATTATCGGATGCCCACTCCTCTCCATGGAAGACCTATACAGTTCCCACTGCCTCAAAAAAGCCCATGGCATCCTCAATGAACCATCCCACCCAGGACACCATCTGTCTGAACTGCTGCCCTCGGGCAGACGTTACAGGACAATAAGTGCTCGGACAAACAGACTAAAGAACACTTTCTATTCCCGAGCCATAGCCGCACTAAATACTGCTAAGTCTTGATTCCTGACTTTTTTGTGCAATATCTTGGTGCCCAGTAGAATGTAGAAATTAATGTTTTTAAAAAAAAATATTTTTATACTGATCTTTGGACTGATAAGAACTGCACTTTCAAATTTCGTTGTACTTGTAACAATGACAAAGTCCTATTCTATTCCATTACCCAGCATGAACTCCACCTTCGAGCCCCTCACCCATGCTACCATCGTCACCAAATTGGACCTCCGCAGTGCCTACCATCTCGTGCGCATCAGGGAGGGCGACGAGTGGAAAACGGCATTCAACACCCACCTCGGCCACTGAGTATTTAGTGATGACTTTTCGGGCTCACCAACGCCCCCACCGTCTTTCAGGTTGTGGTTAACGACCTCAGAGACATGATTAACGTGTTCATGGTGGTGTACCTGGACGACATCCTCCTGTTCTCCAGAACAGAGGGAACACTACCAACACATTCGCCTGGTCCGCCAACGACTCATCAAGGAAGAAAAGTGCCTGTTTCACGTCGCCTCCATGGAGTTCCTTGGGCACATCGTGAAGATGGGGCGGACCTGAGGAAAATTAAGGAGGTGTAGGAGTGGCCCGGGCCCAATGACCGCCAGCAGCTACTTCCTGGGGTTTGCCAACTTTTACAGGCGGTTCATCCAACCCAGTCGCACGGACTTTCGTGATGGCATCACGATTATGACCTGATTTACGTGATGTGGTCACGATCTGATAGAACCCTAACCCTAACCTTCGTGACCACATCACGTAAATCAGGTCATAATCGTGATGATATCACGATCGAAAGTCCGTGCGACTGGGTAGGGTTCATCGGGGGCTTCAGCCGAGTGGCCACTCGTCTCACCTCCACCCTCTGCCGCTTCTCCTGGACCCCGGAGGCGGAGACCGCCTTCTAGGCCCTGAAGAGCCTGTTCACGGCTGCTCCGGTGCTCATCCACCTAGATCCAATTCGGCAGTTCATTGTGGAGGTGGACGCATCGGATATGGGCATTGGCGCCGTCCTCTCCCAGCGATCGGAGGAGGGCCAGAAGATCCACCCGTGTGCCTTCCTGTACCGGCGCTTCACCCCCACAGAATGCAATACGACATAGGGAATTGTGAGTTGTCGGCAGTCTTCGCAGCTTTGGAGGAATGGAGACACTGGCTAGTGGGGGCTCAACAGCCGTTCCTTGTTTGGTCTGATCACAAGAATCTGACCTACGTCAGGACGGCGAAGAGGCTGAATTCCCGCCAAGCGCGCTGGGCGCTCTTCTTCAGCCGGTTCAGTTTCACCCTCACTGCCGCCCAGGTTCCCGCAACACCAAGGCTGACACGCTCTACCGTCTGTTCCCGGGGGAAGCCAAGGGCACTCCTGATACCATCCTTCCTCTGGCCCGGGTGGTGGGTGTCACCTGGGCTATCGACTCCGTGTTAAGAATGGCTCAGCCCGACCCGGGCAACGGTTGTGGCTCGATGTGGTACAGCCATGGACGGAAGTGACGTGTATTTCGTTGCTATGGCGCTAGCTAGCCTAGCTAACCCCCTGAGAGACATGGCAGCAAATTCAGAAGAAGCTCACAAAGGCTATTTTCAGTTTCCCTTCACATAGATCTTTTGAGGGGATTTAAAAATAAAAAAAGTAAGGACACACTGACGAAATTAGTTGTTTCGACAAATGACAAGGCTCCTGGCGGAGCGTGGCAGACGCGATTACTTAATAGGGATAAATGCACAGAATTGACATATTAAATATGTTATCTCTATGGCTAAATGGCTACAGTGTCGCTAACGTTAGCTACCATTTCATACAGACCTAGCTGGCTTGCTAGCATTGGGAAGCAGTATCTACGCACAAGCAACAGTGATATTTCATTTAAAATACACAATTACCAATTTTTAAGTGAAATTGTAGTTATTTTAAGTAAAACTAATTTCATCCGACTCATCATTCATCTGGCTTTAAAAACCAAAGTCCAAACTCGCGATAGCTCAGGAGGTTAGCTAGGCTACCTATCGCCATAGTAATGAAATACGCCCGGTGAGATTTTGCGTCACTTCCGTCCGTGGCTGTATCTCCTCTAGCAACATTGGGCAACGGACCCCGTACCGCCTCTTCGTGCCCACCTCCGTGCGTTCCCAGGTGCTCGAGTGGGGGCCACTCCAGTCACTTCGCCTGTCACCCTGTTGCTCATAGGATGTTGTCCTTTATCCGCTGGCACTTCTGGCAGCCCTCCATGGAGGCAGACACGGAGTTTGTCGCCGGCTGTACCACCTGCGCCCGCAGTAAGACCACCCATCGGCCCCCGGAGGGTCTCCTATGTCCCCTCACGGTTCCAATTCGTCCTTGGTCCACATCGCCCTGGACTTTGTGACAGGTTTCCCCATGTCCAAAGGTAACGCCGTCGTTTTGACCATCGTCGACCGGTTTTCCAAAGCTGTTCACTTTGTGGCACTCCCCTCTTCAGCCGAGACAGTGCACCTCCTGGTCATCCATGTTGTCCGCCTACATGGCATCTTCCAGGACATCGTTTCTGACCGCTGTCCCCAGTTCACTTCCCGGGTGTGGCAGGCCATCTGTAAGGGGATTGGAGCCACGGTCAGCCTCTCCTCCGGGTACCACACCCAGACCAACGGGCAGGCGGAGCGGGCAAACCAGTGCCTCAAGGCGGCCCTGCGTTGTGTGACCACCAGCAACCCCGCCTCATTGAGCAAACATCTGCCATGGGTGGAGTACGCCATCAACTCCATGATCAGCACAGCCACCGGTATGTCTCTTGGTTACCAACCCCCTATGTTTACCCGTCAGGAGTTGGACGCTGCAGTCCCGTCCACCAGTGCCCATCTTCGCCGCTGTCGCCGCGTCTGGAAGGCTGTCCGTACCACTCTGGTTAGATCTGTGGAGCGGTCCCAACGCGGCACCAACCGGCGTCGGGTCCCGGCCCCTGCCTACCGACCGGGACAGCGGGTCTGGCTGCTGGCCAGGGACCTGCCCCTCCAAACACCCTCCCGGAAGCTCGCACCCCGCTACGTGGGGCCTTACCCCATCGAACGCATCATCAACCCCTCTGCGGTACATCTCACTCTGCCACTATCTCTGAATGTCCACCCGGTTTTCCATGGCTCGATGCTTAAGCCTGTGCCCTCCAGTTCCCTGTCTCCCCCTGTCACAGCTCCTCCACCTCCCCGTGTCTCGAAGGACAGTGACCCAGTCTGGTCGGTCTAGCAGCTTCCTGCGGTCCGTCATAGAGGGCGGGGTTTCCAGTATCTGGTTGACTGGGAGGGTTACAGCCCTGAGGAACGGAGCTGGGTGCTCCCTTCCTACCTCGCCGACCCTACCCTGCTGGACGACTTCTATCGTGCCCATAGGCGCCAACTTTTCAAAATGACTGGGGGTGCTCGTTTTGAAGAAAATGTCCTGCCTTTATCTTAATCATAACAAATCACAGTGACAGGGTTGCATTTCAGTTCTTGCAAAAAATGTCCATATTTATGTAGCCCGTGGAATTAGATACCACACAGGAAACAATTACTTCCGGGGTTCTTGTAGCTTTAATTTTATTGTTTGAACCTTCGAATGCAGATCGTTTTACTGAGTGCATACATTCCTGTGTCTTTCGAGCAAACAGCTCATAAATGTTCACAGATGTGGCAAGTTTAACAGAAAAGATTTAAAAAAAAAAGGGAAATAATAAATACAAAATACGGTGCAAAATACGGCAGTGGACTATGTACGTTAAACAGGGTTTAACAAAGACATGTGGAACTTCCTGAAGATCGCGCAACTTCTCACTCTGTCAGTTACCTTGTCATGCCTGCAATGGCGAACAGCGGTCGACGGCTCGCGCCCAAAATCACCGAACATCAACTCCAGTAGCGTCCTTACTTACTACGGAGTCAGAGCCTCGTCACACCGCAATCTTCAGGCGCTCCACACAAGAAAAAAAAAAAGAATACCCAAGATGCACTTGGATAACTTGCACGGAGTTACAATAAAAGTCCGCCACTGCCACTTACTGGTCAAAACATGCAATGACAACCAAAACTATAAAAATACACTCACAATCTGCCTCACAATTTAAATACATCAAATGACATTTTACATGGCTTGACAGTGTAACAATTACATATATTAACAGTTAAACTATACTACATTTAAGTGGAAAATCATTTAACATATTTAACAGATTTACCACCCGGCTACATTTACAAAGAAAAATAATATTAAGAATCATTTTGTCTTCTTAACAAGCACGTAATTCGTGATAAGCTGCGACCAGCTATTTTGGACCGACAGACCGACCGACAGAGTGGCTTATAGGCCTACTAGCTGCAGCTAAAAAAAAAAAATACACACACACAATTTACCCTGCACATTGTACTTATAATCAGACACAAAATACAACCTTAGCATAGGCACGATAAAAGGGGATTGCCTACCAAGTTACTTTGACATCGCAAACGTGTTTGTCCGCACAGTACTCCGTGAAATGGATTCATTTACAGATCCTTCAATGTCCACCTGTACGTCCCCGCCGTGAATATGGGTGATACTAGCGATGCTGCTGTTCAGCCTGGTCTGTCATCGTTGACCTCGGGAATGTTTTCAGACGTCGGAGTCCAGAAAAAGACCTCTCGCTTGTACATGTCGTAACTGGTATAGTTAGACCAAGTCTAATGAAAGTTAAAAGGTCTGGGTACAGAAGTGCAGAGGCTGGATCCTTTTCAAAAGTTGATACAACGTCCTGCACGCTGTTCACTTTGATCGGACAGGCCTGTGAACTCTCCAGCAAAAGATCACACTGCGTTGTCAACGTTTCACGATCAAAATCATCTCCATAAAAATCAAAAACAGCTTCTCCCATTTGCTGACCAACAACAAATTTCTCCACTTGCTCCAAAAGTTCCATGCTTTCACTAGAAAACCTGTCATGTAGAGCCACTAGTGCATTATCCAACACCTCAGCATATTGACGCAGCCTGTAAAAGTCCTCAGATGTAGAGTATGTGTGATCGGACCACTGCCAATTTCAGTTCGATTTGGTGCTCATCGCCTTCGTGACAGTTCTGGTTCGGAGACACCTCCGTTGCTTGCCTTGCCTGTTATGTCTGTCCAAAACCTGTCAAAGTTGCCCCTCAAATGCTGAAGAGTGGTTTTCAGATTCGCAATGATCATCGACCCTTGTCTGAAGCTGAGGGCACTGGACTGTAGTGCTGTGTTTTCTGCGTCAACGTGCAAAAATAATTTCAAAAGCAAGTGCAGCATAAAAAACACAGCAAATGTCCCCAATCTTGAACAGAATCCGCCTGCTGTGGCCCCAATTTCAGTGGTTTCTTCATTTGCCATATTTTCAAAACAATCCATCAGTTCACTGTGATTTTCTGTTACAGATTTCAAGCTAGCGGCGCGAGGGGTCCACCTAGTAGGCGCAAATGGGCGAAGGTTTGGGCTGTTTGTCTGCGTCAAATGTTGAAACTTTCCCAGACGTTTTGGTGATGCACTGACGAAAGTGATTAATTCCCGAATTTCATTCAGAACATCTCTGCAACTGGGAACATTGGACACACAATCCTGCACGACTAAATTTAGGGAATGTGCCATACAATGAACAAATATTGCTCATGGTTCTACCTCTCGCACTTTAGCTTGAACTCCGTTCCGTTTGCCTGCTACATTGCTAGCTCTGTAATGAATGAAAGGTCACGTGTTTAACTTGACCCACTCACGGATGTACGTGCAGTGCGTGTGACGTATAGAGGAAGTTAGAAGCGCATGTTATGAAGGTTGTATGTCGGATGAACGCTAGTAAAAGCTACGCAGTTAAGAACCTACGAAGTCGGCTCGTTCTTGAATTATTCTTATGTCAGTAAGACAAGGCGTCTACGGACATTACATGGTGTCAGAAGAGTCTGTGTATCTGAACACGAGCGGTCATGCCGAAGTTTAATCCGCCGAGTGAATTCAAGTTTGACTGCCCCGTTGAATGGCCGGAGTGGAGACAACGGTTTTCGCGCTTCAGGCTCGCGACAAAGCTGGATAAAGACGACGGGGAGATTCAAGTGAGTTCGCTGATTTATGCAATGGGCAGCGAGGCTGAAAAGATATTCAGCTCGTTTGACTTCGCGGCGGAGGGTGATAAAGTGGACTATGATATCGTACTGAAAAGGTTCGACGACTACTTTATTCCCCGCCGTAACATCATACATGAGAGGGCGTGCTTCTATCAACGTAGCCAGCAGCCAGGAGAGACAGCGGAGATGTACATCCGGACATTGTATGAGCTGTCTGAACACTGTGAGTTTGGGGACAAGAGGGATGAACATATCAGAGATCGTCTGGTAGTGGGCATAAAAGATAAGGTGCTCTCCCGTCAGTTCCAGCTCACAGCGGACCTTACTCTGGTGAAAGTCATTGAACAAGTGCGCCAGGCGGAGGCAATAACAAAGCAGCTCAGCCTCCAAGCTAACCAACCAGAGGCCCTGCTGGCTAACGTCAATGTTGTCCGATGGCGGGACGAACGCCAAAACAAAAAGGGCGGACAGCGTCATGGTGGCGGCAGTCCGGCAACCAACAAAGTAGATGAATGCGGGAGGTGCGGCAAGACGCAGCACACCGATGAGCGGAAGTGTCCTGCAACGAACAGTAAGTGCAACAAGTGTCATAAAAAGGGACATTGGGAGCGTGTATGTCACTCTAAAGCGGTGAGAGAAGTCACTGAAGAGGTTAAACAGCTGTACTTTCTGGGAGAAGTTGGCAAAGAGAGCAGTCAGGAAGATTGGACTGTTAGTTTAACAATAAGTGATGTACCAATAACCTTTAAAATTGACACGGGGGCTGACGCTACTGTTATCAACCAAGGGACATTTAAAAAGCTGAAGCCAAACATAAAACTGGGACCTCCTGACACATGCTTCATAAGCCCAGGTGGAAACATCAGCTGCATAGGACAGTTTCAAGCCACAACCAACTACAAGGAGAAACAATACTCCTTTCCAGTGTATGTGATCAAGGGGAGAGGCAGCTGTCTGCTGAGTCGTCCAGAGGCAGTGGAGATGGGTCTAGTGAAGCGGATGAATGAGGTCAGGGGAGTTTTCGGTTCAAGTGGACTGCTGAAAACAGACCCAGTGAAAATAGCTCTGGTGGAGGGTGCCCAGCCATACGCGGTGCATACAGCCAGACGGATACCACTGCCACTTGTACCACTGGTTAAGAAAGAACTGCAGCGCATGGAAAATGAGGGCATTATTGGAAAAGTGACTCAGCCCACAGAATGGTGCGCCGCTATGGTGCCGGTGCTGAAACCGAACAAGAAAGAGGTTCGCTGCTGCGCTGACCTCAGGAGGCTGAATCGAGCGGTGAAACGTGAGAAATACGTGCTGCCCACTATGGAGGAAATAATGCCAAGGCTCGCAGGGTCAAAGTTCTTCACAACGTTGGATGCAGCAAGTGGGTTTTACCAGATCCCCTTGCATGAAGACAGCAGGGGGCTCACCACTTTCATCACCCCATTTGGGAGGTATGCTTTCTGCCGCCTTCCATTTGGTATAACGAGTGCTCCAAAGATTTTCCAGAGAAAGATGGCGGAAACTCTGACCGGGCTAGAGGGCACAGAGGTGTACATGGATGACATCCTTATACATGGAGAGACTGAGGAAATCCATGACCGGCGCCTAGCAGAGGCGCTGGGGGTCATTGAAACAGCAGGTCTCAAACTGAACCAAGCGAAATGCAAGTTCAAACAGAAACAAGTCCGCTTCCTTGGTCATATCATCAACGAGGCAGGCATCAGACCTGACCCGGACAAAGTGGCCGGAATAGAGAACTTTCCTCAGCCCCAGAACGTGACGGAACTCAAGAGGTTCCTCGGGATGGTGAACTATTTGGCAAAATACGTCCCAGAGCTGTCCACTGTAGGTCAGCCGCTTTATGGACTGCTTAAAGCAACGACAGAGTGGCTGTGGGGACCTGCACAGAACACAGCATTCCAAGACCTTAAAGCAGCACTCGCCACCGCCCCGGTACTCACCTTTTATGACGTCACTAAGGCTACGGTGGTGTCAGCAGATGCCAGCAGCTACGGGCTGGGAGGCGTTCTGCTCCAGCAGCACGGGGAACACTGGAAGCCCGTGGCCTACTGCTCCCGACGGCTGAGTGACGCAGAGACAAGGTACGCACAGATCGAGAAAGAGTGCTTAGCCAGCGTCTGGGCATGTGAAAGGTTCGAGAAGTACCTGTTTGGGCTTGACAATTTCAGACTTGTCACCGATCATAAACCACTAGTGCCTCTCATGAACAGCAAAGACTTGGATAATGTGCCCATTAGGTGCCAGAGACTGTTAATGAGGCTGATGCGTTTCAATGCAGTGGCTGAATACGCACCAGGCAAAACTTTAGCTGTGGCTGATGCACTCTCCAGAGGCCCAGAGCAGTGCTACGGAGATGGTGCTTCTCATGATGATGTTGCAGCGCACATTGATGCCATCGTGTGCCAGGTGCCTGCCACACCTCAAAGGATGCAGGAGATAAAACAGAGCACGGATGGGGATCTGCAGCTCCAGACAGTGTTGGGCTTCATCAGACACGGCTGGCCTGAGTATGTCGATAAAGTGCCGGAGACAGCTCAAGGTGAACATTACAGAAGGAACAGGCGCCACCTGTTGGCCACACCTAAAACACTCACCTTTGTCAGCAGGGATCCTGACCATGTCACTCCAGGGGAGAGTGGAAACACGGATGAGTCCCGAGCAGCAGAAATGCCAACTTCCACACCATATGTTACTCGCTCTGGCAGGGTGAGCAAGCCTGCAATCCGGCTGGATTTGTGAGGCGTATGGACTTGTGTACTGTGGGGGATTTTTTATTTTTTTTGTGAAAAGGGGGGTGGTATACAGGTTAGAAAATCATCTTAGAGGGGGAGATGTAATGAATGAAAGGTCACGTGTTTAACTTGACCCACTCACGGATGTACGTGCAGTGCGTGTGACGTATAGAGGAAGTTAGAAGCGCATGCTATGAAGGTTGTATGTCGGATGAACGCTAGTAAAAGCTACGCAGTTAAGAACCTACGAAGTCGGCTCGTTCTTGAATTATTCTTATGTCAGTAAGACAAGGCGTCTACGGACATTACAAGCTCCATCAAAGCATTGTCCTCTATATTTTATTATGTCCAAGCCGCATCTTGTTAGCACATCTCTGACTATTTTAAAAAGCCCCTCAGCTGTCGTTTCGTGTGTTTCGTAAAATCCGAGAAAGTCTTAGTGAATTTGTAAATCCTTGCTGACCCGGCGGATGCAAATAGAGACCTGTTCATGGGTGCTGCTTAAATCTGTGGTTTCGTCCATCGTAATAGAAAAACAATCACAGTCCTGTATGTTTTTGATCAGCTTCCTCATTACATCTTGATAAGTAATATTAACAATTTCGTTTGTGGAATCATGTGACACCCATTTGAAGTTATTTCGCTCCAGCCATGCAATTATTTCAGGCACATCTTCACCTCTTAATCTGAGCAAATTTAGAAAGTTTTACCGTTCGTCAGTGTGTCCGCGAATAGCTGGTCCCTGCTGTCAAACAAGGTAGTTGAAGTGAGGTAAATACTTTTGTCAAGACGAGACGAGCAACTTGCATGTTGCTCTGTTTGCTTGAACTCATCATTGCAAGGACGTTTTGAGTGCTAGACTTTTGTCTTGAAGACTCACGGTGACAGTCTGATTGTTGGTGCTTTTTGAACCTTTCCAGTGCATGTTGCCATAAGTCAAACCCACTATCAATATACTATGCCATTTCGAGTTTTGTTGAAAAAATAATAAGGCCCTTCTGGTTTGCTTGTTTGCAAATTTGGCAAAAAGCCTTTCCACTTTCTTTGTTGTACTCAAGCCAAGGATATGTATTCACCCATGTCTGCTGGAATGTTCTCCCTTTTTTGCGCGGTGGAGGTCCGTAATGTACATTAGCTTCTGCTCTGGCTTCTGTGGACACCAGCTGCGGCTGACTAGCATTTCGATCCTCCTTGTGGCGTTCGTTATCATCAGTACTTAGGTCAGCAGGTGCTTATTTTGGTCTTCTGATGACAAATTTATCCATTTTCGTCGTTCCTTTCTAAAATTTCTTATAATTTAATTGCCGGCGCAGAACAACGCTACGTTACCTGATGTTATTAACATTAGCTAACATAATTTAGCCGCCAAGTCATTTCTGTTTGGTCTAACCTACGTCAGGCGTCACGTAAATTACAGTCATGTGACAGCTGACCAACAGAGAGCTAGGACAAGAAGATACCAGACCAAGAGCACCCGCTCGCGTGGGCATTCCAGGAAGCACGTAGTTTAGCAACAATGCATACAGTGTATATATATTTTAATCTTAGCTCATTTTTTTATATGTTGAACTCTGTAATATTGGGGGTGCTTGAGCTCCAAGGCACCCACAGAGCTGGCGCCTATGATCGTGCCCACCCTGGCGCTCCTGGGCGGTCGTCGGGTGTCTCCTGGCGGGAGGGGGGTACTGTTGTGGTTCAGCCCCCTGCTCGGCCATCTGGCTCCACCGTTAGGTCGGAAGCACATCTCCATCATCTGTCTCTGAAACACCAAGCACGTCTGCGCGCGCTCATAGAGCGTCATTTAGACACAATCAACAACACCACACCTGCGAGTGATCAGCTCACTAATCTACAAGACCCTAGCCAACCCATTGTGTTGACGCCAGAACATGCCTAAGCGACAGTTGGTAACGTTTTGTAGCCGACCTATACTCGTGCCTTCTAATCAAATTGTTAACCCAGGTTTTCCTTCGTGTTTCCTTCGTGTCTTCAGGCGCCCTGTTTAATCCTGTTTTCCCTGTCTCAAGAATCCCTCAAGCTCTGCCTTATCCCATGGGGCCTAAACTATCACTTGGAACTCCCAGCTTTTGGATTTGGACCTCTAAAAGACTCAGTCTCACGGATTACAGACCCTGGAAAACCACGCTCTGGCTTCTCTTGGATCACACACCTTTGCATGCAAGCACATTCCATACATTGGACACGCCATTTACGTACCGCACCACACGTAGAGTAAATACTTACACATAGCCAAGACACACAAGCCGCTGGTCATCACACAGTTTAGACACACATCCCACAAACAAGACGAACAACACACCATACAAAATACACTTGTGCTTTTCCTTGTTTAATTTTGTTAATCAATCCGCCATCCCGGCGGCTTAAGATTCTGCTGCCTTTGATCTGCCTCTCTTGGTTCTGCTCTGGCCGTTGCCATAACAGTTCTCCCAGGATAACACTCATGCTTGAGTACCTTTTGCAGGTTGTAGATCTCCATAACACAAAGTAGCTACTCAAACAATCAAGCTGAACAAATGACAAATACTTTTCTCCAGGGACACGACTTGGTTGCGCTTCAGTATGTTTGCAGGTTGTGGTTCTGCATAATGCAAAGTACTTACTCAAACAATCAAACAAATGGTACCAAACAAAAAAACTTAAACAGAATCAACGAAAACATCCAACCATCCATTATCCGAACCGCTTATCCTGCTCTCAGGGTCGCGGTGATGCTGGAGTCTATCACAGCAGCCACTGGGCGGCAGGCGGGGAGACACCCTGGACAGGCCACCATGCCATCATACATGGCCCGTACGCACGCACACATACACAAGACAGTAATGTGCAGTGAGGTCCATGGCTGGGTAGGCAATGAACTATATTTATTTGTGCCAGAGAGAGGCACAAGCAGACTCTGCCTCAGCAGCCTGCATTCACGAATACTAGCTATGGGAGCAAGCCATCCTGAATAGGGCATAACTTTTATTGACAAAACAAGTTTTACATGATTTTTTAAAATTATTTTTACAACAATCTTTTTTTATGATCAGTAGTTTTTATTTTCCTTTAACACAAATACAGGCCGTGACATCACACATGGATTACAGAGATGGAAGGAACAATTTAACAGGGCCTACTAGACAATATCAAGAGACAGACACATTTGGATTAAGGGTGATCATAAGACGAGTCTTAACAGTATACAAGACAATAGGAACAGCAGAGAAAATTAAAAAAAAGACAAATAAAAACATAGTTGGCAGATAGACAGTAGTCTATAAATAGATCTTAAGATATAGATTAGTTGTTATAGATTACACGGGGCCTCTAATGAAGGAAATATAGTGCGTCCACTTGGCCTCGTTTTTTTCCACCTGGTTGATGAGTCTAAAGGAGAGTCGCTCGTGTGCTGCCACAATTCCCAGATGGGAGAACCATACATTGGTGTGAGGTAGGGTGGCCGACCTCCACTCTGTTACCATGAGCTTTCTACCCAACATCAGGGCTGTCTGGATCCACTCTGCCAGTGCTCGTGGAAGTGCTTTTAAAGGAGTAGGGTCTCCCAGAACAAAGAGGCTTGGAGAAAATTGGATTTCTGTTGTTAGTATGAGTTTGTGGTGGACACGTATTGGGGATAGAATTCACCCCAGGAACTAAGGGTTAAGTCAGGGTTGCCCTGGCAGGTTAACGCAGGGTTAAGTTATGGTTGTTCAGCCAGTTTTCTGATTATTCTTGCCGCCCCCGCTCAGTCGAGCTGTGGTTTTGTTGTCTCTCTGATTTACCGTTGATTAAAGAAAGTTGCCTACACGGCTAAAGTGTGAACCCACGGTCTTCTCCGTGCCTTCGGCTCTACACTGGTGACCCCGACGTCGGTTTTCGGATAAGTTTTCTGAAACCACACACATTATGGCTACGAACGCCGTTGCAATTAAACTGCCGGAGTTTTGGGAGTCTTCCGCGGCTACATGGTTCGCGCAGGCTGAGGCACAGTTCGCGCTCAGAGACATAACAGCAGACGAGACCAGGTACTACTACGTAGTGGCAGCGCTGGGGTGCGCTACGGCTTCCAGGATAAGCGGTTTCATAACCAACCCACCGGCCGATGGTAAATACGCCGCACTTAAAAATCTCCTCCTTGAAACTTTTGAACTGTCAACAACGGAGAGAGCACGTCGCCTCTTCGCAATTCAGGGCTTGGGAGATGGCAAACCATCGGAGCTAATGAGCAGGATGTTAAATCTACTGGGTCAAAGAAAAGCCACGTTTCCTGTTTATGGAGCTGTTTCTGCGCAACATGCCGCCCCACGTCCAGACTGCGCTCGCTAACTCCACCATCACTGATCCCCGTGAGCTGGCAAAGGAGGCTGACCGATTCTTCGTCGCTACACAACGTTCCTCCCATGCCGGGGTGCTGGCTCCTACCTTCACTGGCCCCCCGCCGACATCGCGGGCGTGGCCCGACGGTGGCGCCACAGCGTCAGACCGCTACAAGCCCTCTGGACTCTGTATGTACCACGCTCGATTTGGTGATGACTGGGTGGTCTCCCATCTCCCTCAATTTACACTCCAACCTACCAATAAAGGATGGGTCTTCAATGTCGGGCGCGTAGGCATTAGCTAGAATAACTGAGTGGCCCTGTATTTCAGCTAGAACTACTAAGATCCTCCCCGAATCATCTGTGGTCTCAATGCATTTATATTGGAGATGCTTATTAATCAGTATAGCCACCCCCCTATTGCGGCTAGACTCACACGCTGCAGACACATATCCCACCCTCCCAGTACGTAGTTTTCTTGCCTCCTGGTCTAATAGATGCGTTTCCTGGAGAAACCCTACATCACAGTGTTTAGATTTCAGATAAGACAAAACTTTTTTCCTCTTAACCGGCGAATGTAGACCCTTAACATTTAGGCTCAAGTAGCACACTCCCTTATGTGACTGCATACTGCGCGTGTGCAATATGTTTTTTCATACCCCTATCTGCCTTAGTAGACTCACACAAAAAACAAGAAAAACACATAGCGTGGGCGTTCAAAGAAACAAACACATGAACAACTGTGAGTTGTGTAAACTCTGCCATGCAGTCTAACACTGCTTAGCTATAAAACAAAACAGAATGGTCCGCGACTCGTAGAAATACGCTGCTCTCAGACCAAACCGGCATGGCTTTCAACTATTGCAGACGATTGAACGACGTCAACGCTCATGAACTAAAGAGCGAAATGGTAGCCTAATTTAACACAATTATCCATGAGCAAACATGTTAATGTTACCAACACTACGCAAGTATGCAAAGCCTGTTTTCAACCTCGAGCAGAGTGCACTGACATAACAAAACTATTAGGCTGTCAGGCGAGTTAACGTTATGCTCTGCCTGCAACCAACTCTTTCACACGCACTCACCCCCCCCATGTGGTCAGACGATTGCCTTACAATATGTAAAGCTAAAATCAAAATTCACGTCCAACAAATAGAGAACAGAAAACAATAGCCTAATACGGCTTTAGCCTAAGTGAAGAAATTAATACTAAAGTATAGTAATAACATAAACCCTGACTTGGTCAGATTAACACAGGCCAGCTCATTGTAAAGTAGAACAGACGTTTCAAATGAGCTTGGACGTTACCTGTATGTTACGTCTTTGAGAGATTGGCAATCCTGCCCAAGGCTTGATTTAGGGGGGGGGGGATTTATGTTCTAACGTTATGGGCAGTGAGGAACGATGTTCAGAAGTCTATGGGCCATATGGATCAGTGGTCAAGTGTGTGGGCTCAAGTTATGTCAGTCACAGGGCCTTGATGTACTCTAGGGCTTTTCTCGCGTCCTCGAACTCATGTCGCTGTCCTCCCTGACCCTTAGGGTTGATGACCAACGCTGCTGGAAAACGCAGGGAAAATGCACCTCGGCGTTCATGGAGCATCTCCTTGCATTGCTTGAACTGTCTGCGTTTATCATTCACCGCCTTTGCATAGTCAGGGAAGATCATGATGCGATGCCCTCTCCATTCAAGCTTACCCTTGTTTCGGCTTGCTTGCATGATCAGGTCACGGTCCTGAAAGCGCAGGAACCTAGCCACAATGGCCCTCGGTGGTTGGTCGTCTGATCTCCGTGGGGCTAGTGCGCGATGGGCTCTGTCTAATTCCAAACCTTTGGGAAAGTCCAGACCAAAGATATCCGGGATCACCTCGGTTAGAAATGAGAGAGCCCCTTTATCCTCACAGGACTCGGGAAAGCCTACGAACACAAGGTTGTTGCGGCGGCCTCGGGAGTGTAGATCATCCACCCGCAGCCGGAGTTGCTCGAGTTCGACCCGGGTGGCAGGCGGGTCCTTTTTCAGGGCCTTTTCGCTATCCTCCAGGAAGCCTAGCCGACCTTCGACGTCGGACATGCGTGTGTTAATGGCAGTCAGTTTGGACTCCATGGAGGTGATGTTCGTTGGATTTCATTTCGAGGCTCGAATCCAGGACCCTTCTTGCTGTGAGGCGACCGCGCTAACCACTGCGCCACCGTGCCGCTACCAACGAAAACATGGAATACCTTACATAGAATAAAAATGATCAAAATGCAGGATCAAATTTCAAAGTCAATAAGTAGTGAGGGAAAGTTAGCAGGAATTTGACCAATCTGGGAAGTAAAGTGTTACCAATAAATTTCTTCACCAATGTGTTCCTTAAGGTGTGTAGTAACATGTATTAAAATGTTGAAATTCAACTCCCGGGGGTAACCTCCGAAAAAATTGCTCAAATTCAGGGTACCAATAACAGATTTTCGAAAATTGAAAAAAGCTTAAATTGGACTTACGTTTGAGGGGTCAAACTAGGAATTTGTCATGATTCTAAGTTGATTGCAAGCATTTATTTTTCACCAAGACCCTGGTAGAAAAATATTCACATCCACTTCCCCACTCATCATCCCCCCCCCCCATGCCGTAGAGGGCACCCGACATGTTGAAGCCATTTACATCCTTTTATCTATTGATCACGGGCTGACTGAATATACTGCTTTCAACACCTGATACGTACGTATTCTCAACAATTTTTCTAACAAGCTGAAATGTTTCTCTGCACAACAAGAATGATGATTCTCATTTGTTACATAAAAGGTATAACTTTGCTTGTGCTTGTTAGTTAGCTAACAGTAAGTAATATGATCGGCTAACGTAAATGTTAACTTCCACTAAAAGTTGTCATTACTAGCTTAACAATACTTGTTGGTGTAAACTACTAATACGACACGTTAGTCCGCAGCTAACGGGTCTGACCCTTTAGCCGAGCGGTTAGTGATGTCGCCTTGCGGCGCAATATACCCAGTATCGAGTCCCGCACCGGGCAAAAAAATAACCGGTTACATTGGTGGCAGCGGTGGGATCCGGAAGTGTGCAGATCCTCAGAAGTCTCTTCGGAGCGCGGGAATAACAAGCGCGAGAGCGCGCTTCTGGGGAGGGTAACGACTGTAAACTGCTAATAAGACACGTTAGTCCCTAGCTAACGGGTTTGACCCTTCACATTAATACAGTGGCCTATAAATGCTACGTTGCCGCTAGAGGGCATTCAGTGTAGTGACAGTGCATCTGATTGTAGTGTACCCATGTACCAGTCGTTCTCTATTAAACCAGTAAACTTATATCTTGCCTCCTCGTGATACTGCAACCTACTATACAGTTAGCTGGCTCATAGTTGTCACAAGTTGTCTGACTCTCATGTGTGTACTATACTCCAAAACCTACATCTTATTTATTTATTTAGTTAAATGCTAACTGTCTGCTCCATTAACACCCTAGCTAGGTTAAAGTGGTGTAGCCTGTACTGCCCCAGATTTTTTTTTTATTTATTGTTACGGTTAAGCAAATCTATTCTTTTACACCTCAGTACAATATTTCAGAAACTATGCCTCTATGACAGATTCGGTCTTTATTCTACTTTGTGTAGGCTATGGGTCTTCAGTAGGCTAATATGGAAGACGATGTGAACCCACCTCTGCTCAAGTGCTTCTTCTGTGAAGGCCTGGAAACGCCAGGTGAGAGGCTTTTGCAAGGAACTTCTAAAGGCTACGCTACTTTATTGAAACATGCAGAAGCCATGGAAAATGCTACAATTTTGGAGCATATGAAGAAGGATTAAATGAAGGAAGACTTAGATACCACATAAAGTGTAAAGATTATTTGTACAACAAGTTTGTCAAGGTCACCAAGACGTCAGCTCAAGCATCAAAGGCAGAGGAAGAGACAGCAAAGCTGAAGCGAAGGCGCACTTGCTCTGAGTTCAGTGCATCAACTGCATGCACCTCTTCAAGTTCACGGTCCATTCAGCTTCTGTACAAGAATGTATGCATTCTTTGCAACCAACCCGCTCATCTCTATGAACATAAACCAGCAGACGCTAGAAAGAAATATAGAGTGCCTGATAATGTGACTGCAGATAGACTAAAGGCAAGCTTGCTGAAGATAGCAAGGAGTCGTCGAGATGACTGGGGCACAGAAGTCCTTGGACGTCTGGAAGGGATCAATGACTTAGTAGCAGAAGAAACCTTGTATCATTTGCGCTGCCAACTTCTTTTTGAAAAGGGTAGGCCTTACTCCAAGACTGCAGATGAAGGACCAAGGAAGAGAGGACAAAAGAAAATAGATGATGAGCGAAAGGTTGTTTTTATTAAATTATGCGAATGGCTAGACACAGAACTCAAGCATGGGGTGATGATGCTTGACCAAGTCCACGAAAAGATGCAGCAGTTTGATCAGTCACCCGATAAGAGCCTCTCTTATTCAAAGAAATGGCTAAGGATGAAACTTCAAGAGAAATATCATGACACACTGTACTTCACATCACAGTCGAAAAGGTCAGATGTACTCTGCCTCAAAGATAACACAAGCAACATTCTGCGAGAGCATCATGCTAATCTTCAGCAAGGAGATGAGAAGACACAAATCATAAAGACAGCACTAAAGTTCATATGCAACGACATCACCATGATTAATCTAGATCCAAAGTCATACCCCACTGCATACAGTATGGCTGATATCCAGAGTCAGCTGGCACTTGTTCCTGAGAGCCTCCAGATGTTCTTGAGACCAATAGTGAAGACCAATGACAGAGTAGCTGTTTGGGGGCAGAACTTTATCAAGGCTCGTCGGCCTCGATCAGGAGTATTGCCATACCAAATGGGGCTTGCCATACAACTTGATCATAGAGTTGGGTCAAAATGGATGATCGACAAGTTACACCAGCTAGGATACACTGAGTCTTACTCAGAGACGCAAAACTACAAATACTGCTTCCTCAATGACAGGAATGGAGATGGCATCCCAGATACATCTGGCACACTTGATACCATTGTAGAAGAAACTGATGACCAGATCAATGATGAGGCTGCGATTGATGCCGCACTTGAGGATCCAACGGTTCCGACCGCCAGTGAAAGTGACAATCAGGTGGTCTCCATGGAGGTTGTGGAAGCAAACAATGCAGTCACTCAGTTCGTTGGGGACAATATAGATTTAAACATAGTCTCTGTCAGTGGAAACACCCCGTTTCATTCAATGGTTTGAAGAGAACAACCCATTCGACCACGATCGAGACAAGAATATGCTTGTATCTTTCTCTACAGGATTCTAAAGCACGGGGGATGACTCAGTCAATGCGGAGAGAGCAGCTGAAGTAGGTAGAGAGATGCAGATAAAGCTGGATGGACAGTCAGCAACATCAACCATGGAGGTGAAGTCAAATGTACAAGCCCTGTCATCACTCAGAAAGATTCCCAAGATCAACGAGAAGAAGATTCATCTTGACTCACTCAAGTTGCTCAACCGACTGATCGTTTTTGCTCAACGGGATATGACAATTGAGACAAGCTTGGAGTATGAGCTAACTCCCGTCCCATTGTCCCTTTTCAGTAACAAAGATCACAAAATGAACAAGGCAAATAAGGCAGGGTTTTCCAAAACTAGCCTGAAGGAGTTGACTGATCCACTTGAACTCACTAACCAACCCTGTTCCACTTTGGTGGTTGATGGAGGATGGCTTCTCTACATGGTGAAGTGGGAACAAGGCCAGACTTGGCAGGAGATTGCCAACAGTTAACTAAGGTACGTGCAGTGTCTTGGCTATAACTCTCAAAGGATCATTGTGGTCTTTGATGGCTACAACAGATCACCAAAAGATCATGACCACATCCGACGTAGCAAGAAATCGTGCTGTGATCTCCAGATTCAACCAGATATGATGCACTGGACACCAAGAGCAAAGTTCTTGGACAACATCCATAACAAGATTGAACTCATTCACCTCCTCTCCTCAACGTTCAGAAAACTTAACATCACTGTGGAGAAGACTGACAATGATGCTGACACTTCGATTGTGAGAGAGGCATTGGTTGCTGCTAAAGATGGCTCTGTTGAGGTCAGTAGTTTGTGTAGATATTTAACTTTCTTTTGCTTAACTACTTTAAAATAAGAGTTTTGATTTTTTAAAATATTTTCACATGCTCTCTTTACAGTTGCGAGCAGAAGATGCAGACGTGCTGGTAATGCTGGCGCACCATACACGAGCACCAACCACCCACTCTTCTTAACCACATCCAAGGGCTCTTACGATGTCAGGAAGATCCAGGAAGCTCTCTCAGAAAGAAAGAGACGCTACCTGCTCTTTTGTCATGCGTTCACTGGGTGTGATACAGTTTCTGCTATTTCTGGCCATGGGAAAACAACTCTGTTTGACAGGTAATAATAGTAGGCCTATAATAATAAAAGTAATTGTATTTTAGTGAAATATTTGTATATTGAAATATCTTTAAAAAACATAGAAATGCACTTTTTCAGGTTTTGTGCAGGGGACATTGATAAACATATGGACATCTTCATGGACATTCATGCTACCAAGGGTGCAGTGGTTCAGGCTGGAACTGCGATCTTCCAGTATATTTACAATGGACCAGGTACTACTCTGGGTGAAATTCGGTACACCATGTTCTCACGGAAGGCAGCGGCTGGGCTGATCAAACCAGAGACTTTACCTCCAACAGAGGGTGCGGCTGCACAGCCTTCTCTCCGTGCCTACCTACAGACCCGGGACTGGATTCTTCTACAGAGCATGTCTCTGTACCCCAGTGACTATGGATGGACATTCGGTGTTCATGGTTATGAGCCAGTTCCAACACTAGACCCAATGGCTCCTGATGAGCTTCTCCAGTTCACAAGCTATAATTGTAATGGAGATTGCAGCACCAGGCGATGCAGCTGCAAGAAGAATGGTGTCAAGTGCATCTCAGCATGTGGAGTTTGTAAAGGCATTACATGCAAGAATGGTATTCATGATGGTCTTGAAGAAGACTCAGACATTGACTTGTGAAGCATTTGACATGGATTTTCTCGGACTATTGCAACTATTGTAATAAATGCAAAAAATATATATGCAAAAGTTGGCATGGCAGTTATTCCACTAAGGAGTAGATGTAGAGAAAATTAAATGCTAGCAATCAACTCAGAATCATGAAAAACAAAACAAAAGTAAGTCTCTACAGCATTGCTGTGATTTGTTATGATAAAAATTATTTATCTAAATCTTTTTCAAAAAATCACCCTCACCCAGACTCCCCCCTCCCCCACTTCCTCTCTATTTTACGACAATATTTTCAAAACAAAAAATGAAAATAAAAGAATAGATGAATTAAAGAACAAGGGTCTCTCACTGGGAGGGAGTGGATGGAAAGGGCCTTAAGAACGGGATAAAAAAATAAAAAGAATAAAAAATAGAAAATCTTTTAAAAATTATAAAAAATCACACGAGTGAGTTAGAGACTTACCCCGAGAGACTTTTTTGTTCAGAATATTATGTACAAAAAAGTTTTGGTAGCATTTTTTCCTAAACCGGAAGTTGATTTTTTTTAATACTGGTGTCAATACCCCAAGTTTGATCAGTTTTTTTCAGGGTTTCCCCTTGGAGTTGAATTTCAACATTTTAATACATGTTATTACACACCTCTATGAACACATTCATGAAGAAATTTCTTGGTAATGCTTTACTTCCCAGATTTTCCTAACTTTCCCTCATTAAAGGGTTAAAGTGCAAGCTTAAATTTCAGTTGAAGGCAACAGAAGAAGACATAACAACAACAGAAGAACATAAAACAAAACTTTTTAAACTTGTTTTAAAAGTGGTCAGAGTTACAATGATTCTTAGATCTGAGCGAAGTTTATTTATTTATTTATGCCCCCCCCTCCTTTTTTTTTTTTGTTGGTCCCAATTGTACTTGGCCAATTACCCCACTCCTCCGAGCCGTCCCGGTTGCTGCGCAACCCCTTCTGCCGATCTGGGGAGGGCTACAGACTACCACATGTCTCCTCCGATACATGTGAAGTCGCCAGCCGCTTCCATTCACCTGACAGTGAGGAGTTTCGCCACGGGGATGTAGCGCATGGGAGGATCACGCTATTCCCCCCAGTCCCCCCTCCCCGAACAGGCACCCCGACCGACCAGAGGAGGTGCTAGTGCTGCGACCGACATTCGGCTTCTTACCCGAATAAACGGCCAATTGTGTCTGTAGGGACGCCTGACCAAGCCGGAGGCAACACGGGGATTCGAACCAGTTTCGAACCAGGCATGCCGACTTCCGGCATGGCAGATTGTTCCGTGCGTCTCACGAGAGACGCACGAAACAGGCCTGTACTGCAATGTATTAAAATCTTGTTTTCCTGTATCCGTGTTATATATATATATATATATATATATATATATATATATATATATATATATATATATATATATATATATATACACATATATATATATATATATATATATATATATATATAGGAAGAACTTTAATAAGAGCAGTCTCGGTGCTGTGATGGGGCCAAAATCACAAGCAGTTAGGAGAAATCACAAGGAGTTAGGAGAAATCACAAGGAGTTAGTCGTAGAAAACTTTTTCCAAAGTTCCAAAGTTTTGCTAATGAAGAACAGTTTCGATATAGGTGTGTAGTTGCTAATTACAGACACATATAAGCTACTCTCTTTTCGTAGAGGCTTAATAATAATAACAGGAGACCTGTCTGTTAATCTCCCGAGGTGTGCAGACAACACAATAATTATCGGCCTCATCCAGGACGGTGATGAGTCTGCATACAGATGGGAAGTTGAACACCTGGCCCTCTGGTGTGGTCATAACAACCTGAAGCTGAACATGTTCAAAACTGGAGATGACAGTGGACTTCAGGAGTCCGCCCCCTCTAAAAAAAAAAAACATTGTTTGCCCTCACCACACTCAATAGCACTGTGTCTGCTATGGAAACCTTTAGGTTTCTGGGATCCACAGTCTCTCAGGACCTATAGAGGACGTCCAACACATTCAAGGATTCAAAGAGGATTCAAGGGCTTTATCTGTCACATGAAGAGTGGAAAGGCAGTTGGTCCTGATGACATACCTGTGGAGGCATGGAGATGTTTAGGAGAGATGGCAGTGGGGTATTTAACTAGATTGTTTAATACAATCTTGGAAAAAGAGAGGATATCTGAGGAGTGGAGAAGAGGCATACTGGTACCGATTTTCCAGAACAAGGGCGATGTGCAGAACTGTAGCAACTACAGAGGTATAAAGTTGATCAGCCACAGCATGAAGACATGGGAAACAGTAATAGAAGCTAGGTTAAGAGGACAGGTGACGATTAGCGAGCTGCAGTATGGTTTCATGCCACGAAAGAGCACCACAGATGCGATGTTTGCTTTGAGAATGTTAGCTGAGAAGTGTAGAAAAGGCCAGAAGGAGTTACATTGTTTTTGTGGATTTAGAGAAAGCATATGACAGGGCGCCAAGAGAGGACGTGTGGTATTGTATGAGGAAATCGGGAGTTGCAGAGAAGTATGTAGAAGTGGTGCAGGATATGTATGAGGGAAGTGTGACAATGGTGAGGTGTGTGGTTGGAATGATAGATGGGTTCAAGGTGGAGGTGGGATTACATCAATGATCGGCTCTGAGTCCTTTCTTGTTTGTAGTGTTGATGGACAGATTGACGGACGAGATCAGGCAGGAGTCTCCGTGGACGATGATGTTTGCGGATGACATTGTGATCTGTAGTGAGAGTAGTGTGCAGGTTGAGGAGAGCCTGGAGAGGTGGAGGTATGCACTGGAGAGAAGAGGAATGAAAGTCAGTAGGAGCAAGACGGAATACCTATGCGTGAATGAGAGGGAGGACAGCGGAATGGTGAGGATGCAAGGAGTAGAGGTGACGAAGGTATATGACTTTGGGTCAACTGTCCAAAGTAACGGGGAGTGCAGTAGAGAGGTGAAGAAGAGAGAGCAGGCAGGTTGGAGGGGGTGGAGAAGAGTGTCAGGAGTGATTTGTGACAGAAGGGTACCAGCGGAGTTAAAGGGAAGGTTTACAAGATGGTTGTGAGACCAGCTGTTATATGGTCTGGAGACAGCGGCACTGACGAAAAGACAGGAGGCGGAGCTCGAGGTTGCAGAGTTGAAGATGCTAAGATTTTCATTGGGAGTGATGAAGAAGGACAAGATTAGGAATTATTATATTAGAGGGACTGCTCAAGTTGGACGGTTTGGAGACAAAGAAAGAGAGGCAAGTTTGAGATGGCTTGGACATGTGTGGAGGAGAGATGCTTGGTATATTGGGAGAAGGATGCTAAATATGGAGCTGCCAGGGAAGAGGAAAAGAGGAAGAGGAGGTTTATGGATGTGGTGAGGGAGGACATGCAGGTGGTTGGTGTGACGGAGGAAGATGCAGAAGACGGGAAGAAATGGAAATGGATGATTCGCCGTGGCGACCCCTAACGGGAGCAGCCGAAAGTTGTAGTAGTAATAGTAGAGTCAGGAAACGGGCAGGTAACATCACTGCGGACCCATCACACCCTGGTCACAACCTGTTCCATCTCCTTCCCTCTGGTACGCGTTACAAGGCACTGTACACCAAAACAACCAGACACAAGAACCGTTTCCCGCAGGCCGTCACTCTGATGAACACCTAAACAGCCATAGTGTCAGAAACAATCCCCATGCAATATGCCTGTAACTGTAAACTTTGTTTTTGTCATTGTAAGAGTTGTTTGTTTAGGATGAAATGTGTCTTCTACATTTAACTACTGTATTGACGAGAAGAATAAAATGTAATACACTACACTTTGCCATTTTGTACATACATACAATGAAATTCACTCTTTGCATTTAACCCATCCTAGCTGTGTAGCTAGGAAAGTGGGCAGCCGCCGTGCACCACCCAGGGACAAACTCCAGTTATTTCTACCTATTGTTTTGGTCAGGGGCACAAACAGGAGTATCAACTCTATCATATTGTCTATTTTGATGGTGGGAGAAAAGCAGGGTGCCCCAAGGAAACCCATGCAAACGCGAGGAGAACATTCAAACTCCACACAGGAATGACCTGGGATGGTCTGGGGTTCGAACCAGGACCTTTTTGCTGTGAGGCAACAGTGCTAACCGCTGGGCAACCATGCCGCTCATAGGAGCAATGGGCAGTCCGGGTGCAGTGCCCGGGGACCGACGCCAGTTCTTCTTTCCATTGCCTCGGTGACGGGCACAGGCAGGAGTCTTAACCCTAACATGTATATATCTTTTTGATAGTTCTTTTTGATGTTTTGTCTTGGCCAAACATATGGATTCGGATTCTGATAATTCGTTTTCGAAGTCTTTGGAAAATTGCCTGGTAAGTGAAAACTAACTACTTGTAGTAAATCTATCCATACAGTTAAAAACATTTTTAGAGAACCTTGTTGACAGATTTGTAGCAGTAGACATTTCTCTGTCTTAATGTGGTTCATTCCCGGGAGAAAAATGACACACCGGCATCGTCTCTTTTGGTCTGGGAACTCACACCGACCGTTTATTTTATGCGCATGCTCACAAAAGCATCCTAACATGTACGCGCATAATAATGACATCACTGTACGTAACATATGCTATTTAACATGACTTTGCTCCAGCACATATTATCAAATATGCTTAACACTCCCACTCAAAGGCATGTTCATAGCGCTCTACAGCGGTATACAAAAATAATAACAATACAGAGCTCAAAAAAAATTTTTTTTGGCATGCTGGCAGTGTTAAGAACATTTACATCTGCCAATTCAATTTATTCTCCAAACAAATATCCTTTGAACCTCTCAAACTTGGTCTTTGTCACTAGCTTGGTAAGGACATCAGCTACCATGTCTGCAGTGGGACAATATTCTATAGATATTTTCCCTTCTGCGTGTGCAGACCGTACAAAGTGATACTTTATGTCAACATATTTGCTCCTCTGTCTACACACCGGGTTCTTAGTCAAAGCTATCGCTCCCTGGTTGTCCTCATATCCTCACTGGTACATGCTTGTTACCACTATATATTCCCTTTAGTAACTGTACAAGGTACATACTCTCCTGAGTTGTGGCTGCTAGTGCCATATACTCAGCCTCGCAGGTCGATAGTGCCACGGTTGGCTGTTTTCTACTCTTCCATGATATAACTGGACCATTCTCAGTTAGGCTGAATCAGTATCCAGTTGTGCTCCTCCTATCACTTTGGTCAGCTGCCCAATCAGCATCACTGTATCCCTCAAGCTGTGGGTTTTTCTCACATTTTTGAAAGTGTATTTCTTGGTTTACAGTACCTTTTAAATACCTTAGTAGGTGTTTTGCTGCAGTCCAATGTTGTTGCTTTGGTTCTGCTAGGTACTGTGACAGTTTACTCACCACCCAGCTCAGGTCAGGTCTTGTACATGTCATAATGTATATCAGGCTACCTACTATTTCTCTGTATCCTGTTGAGTTAATAACTTCACCCTCAATGTCAAAATTTAACTTTTGCTCACATGGGGTGGATCTCGGTTTGCATTCAGACATTCCAAATTTCTCTAGCATCTTCTCTATTTGTCTCTTTTGGGTCATTTTGATCTCTCCCTCACTCTGTTTAAAATCGATACCCAGGAAGTGTTTAAGTGGACCCATATCTTTCATCTTAAACCTTCTCTTCAACATTTCTTTTACATCACTGAGTGAGGCAGTGTTACTGGATGCTATGATAAGGTCATCTACCCAGACTAACAGAATCACTTTCTCGTTCTCAGATTCTCTGTTGTAGACACAGTGATCAGCATCATTTTGTACAAAACCATTCTCTGTAAGGTGATCATGCAGTAACATGTTCCAGTTACACCCGGACTGTTTTAAACCATACAATGACTTGTTTAGTTCACACACTAAGTGTTCTCCTGTTTTTGACTTGACCTCAAAACCTTCCGGTTGCTCCATATATACCTCACAGTCCATCGGAGCATGGAGGTAAGCAGTCTTCACATCCATTTGATGTAGGGTAAGACCCTGCTGTATAGCCACCTGCATCAATGCTCTGACAGAGGTCATGTTAGCTGTCGGTGAAAAAGTTTCTTTATAGTCAATCCCTTCCACTTGAGCATAGCCCTTTGCAACATATCTGGCTTTACAGGTCTCAGATCCATTTGGGCTCTCTTTCACTGCGTATACCCAGCGACCTCCCACTGCTTGTTTGCCTCTTGGCAGTGTGGTAAGGGTGAAAGTCTCGTTCTCAGTCAAAGAGTTCATCTCCTCCTTCATTGCGTCAGCCCACATTTTTGACTTCTTAAGAGTCCATAGCCTCTCTGAATGTTTTAGGTACACCATAAGTCACTCTATAGAAATAATCTACATTTTCACTTTCATCATTGTTACACTCAGCTTTACACTGGTACTCTTTTAAGTAGTCTGGAGCTTTTCTTTCTCTAGTGGGATACCTCCGCCCCTTTCTCCCTGTTCTCTTTGAGTACTATGTGTCTGGATCGGACCTGCCTCAGCAGTCTCCTCAACACTGGACTCTTTACCCTCCTTAGGCTGTCACTGACCCTGGTTGACTATTTTAGTCTTTGGTGGTGTATATTCATAACTCTCACTGTCATCCACCATGTCACGATCTGTCTGAGTCTGGCTATCTGTGCTACCCTTGGTGATGAATTTCACTAGTCTATGTTTCAAGACTTTGCCTGTCTCAGGATAATACACATTATAGGCTGGACTATATTTATCATAGCCTACAAAGATCCCCTTTGTACACCTAGAATCCAATTTATTTTTATCCTGCTTGTAGACGTAGCATTCAGAGCCAAATATTTTCATGTTAGATAGGTTAGGAGTTTTGCCTGTGAAAACACAGTAAGGTGTCTGCTCTAGCCGCTTACTGTAACACCTGTTGCGGATCTGAGCTGCTGTCTGTACCGCACATGTCCATAATTGCTTTGGAAGGTTACTCTCCAACAGCATACATCTTGACATTTCAAATAAGGTTCTCCAACCTCTCTCAGCAGTCCCGTTCTGGTGAGACGAGTAGGGTGCACTTGTCTCTTGCCTTATTCCTTTACTCCTGAGTAAAGCCTGGAACTCCTGCCTGGTAAATTCAGTGCCGTTATCGGATCTTATACACTTTATCTTTCCATATCGAGCTACGTCTGCTATGAATTTCTCAGTAGCTTTTGTGGTGTCACTCTTTGCTTTGATAAAGTATGGAAAAATCATCCCACTATGATCATCGGTAAATGCTATTGCATACTTATATCCATCTTTATCAGCTGGTTCTATTGGACCGCATAAGTCTGTATGTACTAGTTCTAGTACTGTCTTAGCTTTAGCGTCTGTCTGTCTGTCTGTTTCTGCTCTGCGTAAACTTGCCCTGTGTGCATATTTCACAGTTTTGATTAGACTTGTCATGTTTTCCTTTTATCGACGTTCCTTCAACCACCTTTTCTAACTTTGCCACATCATCAAAATTACAATGGCCAAGTATCCTCTGCCACGTTTGGATGTCATGGCAACCGTTCACTTCATCAACATTTTCATCTTCTACTGTGCTAAGGTAATACAGCCTACCATACACATCTATTTTGAACTTGGTACCGTCCTTGCTGATCAGCCAGTCCTCACCGTCCCTGAAGCGGACCTCAGCTCCGTTGGCTGTAGCTGCTTTGACTGAGAAGATGTCTTGTGGAAACGATGGGATGTAGAGTGCTTGCTTGAGCCTCGTTTTCACTTGTCGTCCCTCGCTGTCCAGCAAGTAGACCTCGGCGTCACCTCTCATCTTTGCCATCCCGATAACTTTGGTCCCGTCGGCAAGCTCGATCACGTGATCTCCCGGTCTGAAGCTCTTGTCAACTGTCTTAAACTTGGAGGAGTCGCTGATCATGTGCGTTGTGGCACCGCAGTCAACCATAAGACCTTTCTTATTTCCTCTTTGTGTTGGACAGTCACTCATCTTGAAAAAGCAGAACGATGTAGGCTCTGCCTCCGTTTCTCCATCAGCTTTCTTTACCTGGTCGCGGCCGCGTCCTCGACCGCGCCCTCTTCCTCGTTTTGGTGTGTCCCACTTTCGTTCCTCTCTTCTCCGCTGGTATTCATCTGGACATGACCTAGCCATGTGTCCTTTCTTACCGCACGTATAACACTCGACATCAGCTAGGTCCATTTTCTTTCCTCTTCCTCGTCCGCGCGCTCTCGTTGTCCCGCTGGTCTTCATCACGTTGTCTTCCTCTATATTCACGTCACTCTTTCCATATTTTTCAGTGCTCTCATAACTGCGTAGTTTACTTTTAAACTCACTGAAAGTTACAGTGTCATTTGTCTGGGTGACGTGCACGACGAACGGCTTGAAAGAGTCCGGTAGCCCCTTTACCACCATGGCTATTTGCAGCCCATCACTGATATGTTCGTCTGCTCTTCTCAATGACGTGAATATAGTTTCTGCTCGAATAATGTAGTCGGTGACTGTTTCATTGCTAGCTCTGTGGAGCGAGGAAAGTTCATAGTACAAACTCACCACACGGGGTTTGTCCTTGCCCGCATAGTGCTCGCGAAACATTTCAAGTGCTTTTCTTCCGTCTCGTTTAGCGTCCCTCATTACCAACGATAAACTTTTGTTGTCTAGACATTGCACTAACTCGGCATATGCTTCTCCTTTCTTTGCTTCATCTTCTGCGAGCGCTGCTTCGTCTTCCTCATCTATATCTGGGACTCCCACAATCACTTCCCTGAGGCCGCGCAGCTCCATGTGCGCCAGAAACCTCGTTTCCCAGAGTTCGTAATTTTTCTCATCACCGTCGAATAATAATCTGAACCACTTTTGGCCTGCATGACTGGGCCCATAACCTGTAGCAGTAGACATTTCTCTGTCTTAATGTGGTTCATTCCCGGGAGAAAAATGACACACCGGCATCGTCTCTTTTGGTCTGGGAACTCACACCGACCGTTTATTTTCTGCGCATGCTCACAAAAGCATCCTAATGTAGCCGGGTGGTAAAGAACCGATCTTTCTTCCTGCAGTGAAATTAAATTCTGTACTGCCCCTTTAAGAGATTAAGCTCGACGCAGGGTTATAACGTCACACGCGCGAGGACGGGGTGAAGCATGGTGGACAGAGATGCATAGCAGTCTGCATCGGGGTAAATATTTTAAAATGTACATTCTACTTATGGAAATAATGTTCATATCCAGTACCTAAGATCTCAAAGTGTATATTTACGAGTTATTAGAGTGAGATGGAGTAATATTTTGCATGGATGGTTCTGAATTGCGTAGTATGCACAACCGCGTGTTCGGATTTTATTATTTGCATTTACTGGTACTTATAAAACTGCGCGTTACCCGCGGTGCGTACTTCGGTATTTTGTGCATATTATTTTGTAGCGATTCGGTATTTTATTTCGGTATTCTCCTTTTGTTACTGTGAGGTTGTTGAATCAACTTCTGTGAATGTTTGACTAGGTAGACAGTTTTGCTGTAGCTGTTCTTGGCCAGCCACGCTGAGGAGGCCATCTTAAAACGTGGTTGCAAGTGAGTGGCGTTACGCACTTTATTTCACATAAATGCCTTAATGCTACTGTTGTTTAATGTTAATGTAATTAACATTGAATGTTTTCTTTTGTATTGTGGTTTTATTTACAGAAGCCCACTACTGTATTTCATTTGTATATTTTTCATTTGTATATTTTTCATTTGGATACATTTTTGCATTTTATTTTCATGCGATCGGGATTTTATTTTGAACTTAACTGATATTTCAGTTAATGTTGAACAGTATTGTAACTCAGCGAAAGAGCCATTACTAATGCAATTCATTGTGAATATCTGTATGGCTTGAAATGTTATAACCAGCATAAGTGAATCCTTCTATTCTCTTATCGACCGCTGTCGTCCTATTGAAGTGAGGCAGCATTCAGAATAAAAACCCCAAAGTAGAATTTTGTGTTGTCCGGTGAGTTCATTAACTTAAGGACCCATCGCATTTTGGTACCAGGAGTGGGGTTTCTGAATGTTAGGAGTTTGGTTTTATTTTTATTTTGAATGAAATACAGTAGTGGTGAAGACAGGTTCTGCGGAGAGTTTGCCTGGCTTCGTGGAGGTTCATTGGATAGACTGATGAGAAGTGTTGGTGATCAGCCTGCTGGACCAGAGGACCACACTACAGCAGCATTTTGGGGGGTTTGGAGAGTCACAGGCCCAGCTGCATCCAGTGTCAACCCCGCGCTGAGTTATTGTCGTCCAGAGACTGTTTCCAGCTGAATCACAGTGTATCCTTCCTCCTACACGAATAGCGCACTGATAAAAGACTGAACTCTTTGAACTTTTTGAACTGTGCCTATCGTGAACATTCACAATGTCTGTTGATGGTGAAGACATTTCTGTTTCTGTAATGGGAGAGGGTGATGCTGACGATAGTATGGAGGAGATTGAGCAGCAACTGCAAGACCTCGGTAGGAAGCATAGTGAGGCTATGGCAGCCATATCCGATCTGAGTAGTCATTCAACTAGATCGTATGTGTATGTACCTAGGGAACACCACATTTACCCATTTAGTGACGATGTGAGTACAGATGAGAGAGAAGTTGATGAGTTCGTGGAGGAGGTAGAGAGGGTGATAAGGGCTAGAAATCAAACCCCAGAGGAACAGTTGGAGCCAGAGATATTAGAGATATTACATAGGTAATATCTCTTTTAAGAGGGCCAGCCTTGGAAGAGGTGAGGTTTCGGATGGAGGTTGAGCCCAGGCAACCAACAGACTTATTCACGTACTTGAGAGAAGCATTTAGAGAAAAGCGAAGTACTGCCCAGTTATTACACACATTCTATGGCCGTAAGCAAGGTGAAGACCTTCGTACCTACTCACATGCTCTGTCACAGATACTGAGTTGTATAAGGAAGTTGTCACCAAATTCAATTCCTAATGAACAGGTTGTCATCAGAGATCAGTTCATTGAAGGTGTTCGAGATGTAAGTCTTAGAAGGGAACTTCGTAAACTTGTGAGAGAAAAGCCCCGGTCAACTCTTGTCGAGGTGAGAGATGAAGCTATTAACTGGTCCCTGGAGGATCCAAAAACTGGTGTGGTAAAGCTAGTCAAGAATAGACATGTAACATCGGAAGCTGTAGCTGATACCCAGTGCTCTGCTGTTAATGTTCCAACCAGGCGCACTGTTACTTTAGAAGATATGCTTCAAGTAGTGGCTGAGCAGGGAAAGGCCATAGGTGAGTTGACCAAGGCTGTGAAGGAACTCACTGGTGACAGATGTAAAACCGAGCAACCAGCTGTTAGACCTAGAACACAGCCTAGGTTTACGGAAGATGGCCAGCCAATTTGTTTTAAGTGCAATGGGGTGGGGCACATTGCTATAAAGTGTGTGCAGGGCCATAAAGCGCATCCTGGTGAATCATCCTACAACGCCTGCTATTCAGGGAAACTCCAGCCCTCGGTTGCCGTGAGCCAGGCAATGCGGGGGCAGCCCAGAGGCTCAATCAATGACCCTACACGCACCAGACTACTTGAACGCGCAGTCGGTAAATGCCCTGTTGTTCAAAAGATTGGAGGTGTTGTGGCCTCATGCTTATTAGATACAGGAAGCCAAGTGAGCACTATTTCTGAGAGTTTCTTTAGAGAACACCTGTGTAGGGAAGATGGGGATATGCTCTCTACTTCCGGTTGGCTTAAAATCACGGCAGCTAATGGTTTAGATTAGGGATGCACCAAAAATTCGGCCACCGAAAATGTTCGGCCTTTTCGGCCGAAAGACCTAAATCACCGAAACAACACGGCCGAAACAGAATTGTGATGACGCAAGCAAAAAGCGCAGCCAGCACACGGTTATCTAGATAAAAGCCAACATGTCTGCGGTGTGGACGTATTTCAATATATCGGAGAAAGACCCACGGATAGCGATTTGCAAAACATGCAATGCTAAAATTTCAAGAGGGGGTGTGTCTGCAAAGAGTTTCTCCACGTCGGGTTTGATTTATCACCTGAAATCCAAACATCCCGATGCCATTCTGAATATGAGAAGAATGCGGCGCAGAAAAGAAAAGTCAATCCGAGCACGCCCACTCCGTCTGTAGCGGACTTATTTGAAAAGGCAAGAAAGTTTTCCAGTGATGGTGCTAAGGCAAAGGGCATAACACAAAAAATTATGGAGTTTATTGCCAATGAAACTTGGGTAACAGTGTAATAGAGTAGTAGACACTGCTTCACCTGGTTTAATCGTATCTCAGGAAACCAAAATTGTATGCCAGGCTGGTAATTTGTGGATTTCTCCAGTGCATTTAAAACAATTTGGGTTAGAAATAACTAGAAATGAAGTTAAACCCTCATATATATATATATATATATATATATAACATGGTTGTCATTCTTAACAAACAGACAAGAATGACGTTAGCAGTGGGTTTGATACAAAAGTAAACACAGCCCCTCGAAGACCATCTAAAATAGCTAATCACAAGTTCTAGTTGCCTCCCCAGGGTTTTTCCTCTCCACATAATAGTTGACTGCCAGAGTAATGACATGAGAGGCATAGTAATGGTAATGAAGGGTGTCTTAGGGTGGCTAAAACAACCTTCATCAAGTACTCAGATAACACTATGATTAACTGATTAATTAATTCAAAGGATATGGTTTAATCATCTGTCAATCAATTCCAACAAAACTGTGAGGCACATTTCAGAGGCCTCAGTGAGCATAAGACATAAGGATGTGGTCATAGAATTCAGGCGAACATCTTCCCACATTAGACACCTAATTGTTGGGGAAAAGAGAAGAGAGTGGAGGTATACAAATATCTGGGTACAATCACAGCCGGCAAACTGAGCTTTAGACAAAACTCACCGATAGCATGCCAAATGTGAGTCAAGGCTGTTTTCCTTTACAAGATGAATGAATGAATGATGATTTATTTCGAACATGTAAAAAGCAGGATATAACATACAGATAATCCACTGCCAATAATCTGAAGTGATCAACAAATCCACATATCAAACTCAGCGAACAATTTGCCATATACATCAGGTTATTTGTTACAGGTTCAAAAAGGAGTAGGAGGAAGTATACACTTATTTTGTCCTACCCCTTCTCACCTACTCTTCAGTTAATTCAGCTACTATACATTACAAAAATGAAAAAATATATATATAACAAAAGATATATGACAAAAAAAGTTAAATAACAAGCCAGATACCCAGTCGCACGGACTTTAATCTATCAGATCGTGATACCATCACGATTATGACCTGAATTACGTGATGTGGTCACGATCTGATAGAACCCTAACCTTAACTTAGTCGGCGAGTCGTGACCACATCACGTAAATCAGGTCATAATCGTGATGACATCACGATCTGATAGATTAACGAAAATCCGTGCGACTGGTAGCGTTGTCATATAAAGGAAAAGGGAAAAAATGTAAATTTTGGAGACAAGTAAAACTTTATTATATCGCTTGAAAATCAGACCTTTGTACTTCTTATTCCATCCATCCATCCATTATCCAAACTGCTTATCCTGCCTTCAGGGTCGCGGGGATGCTGGAGCCTATCCCAGCAGTCATTGGGTGGCAGGCGGGGAGACACCCTGGACAGGCCGCCAGGCCATCACTGGGCCGACACACACACACACACACACACACACACATATATATATATATATAGGGACAATGTAGTACGGCCGATTCACCTGAATTACATGTCTTTTGGACTGGGAGGAAACCGGAGCACCCGTAGGAAATCCACGCAGACATGGAGAGAACATGCAAACTCCACACAGAGGACGACCCGGGACGACCCCCAAGGTTGGACTTCCCCGGGGCCGAACCCAGGACCTTCTTGCTGTGAGGCAACCGCGCTAACCACTGCGCCACCGTGCAGCCCCCAAGTGTTAGCTTTTACAAGCAAATTCTATCGAAAGGACAGAACTGTTAACTGCTCATGATTTATGAGCATATTTTGAATACTGCAGGGAAATAAGTACGGTACTTTAACTATGCTGGTGATCAGCTAACATAAACTGTGTAATGTTTGTACTTTGTTTGAGTTCCATGCTCAAACTGTCCCACAATTTTACTCCACAGATTGAAATGCCCATGCTCTTCAACGTTGTTCGAACACATATTTTCTTTAAGTTTTAATTTCCCGCTCAAATTATATTCCCCTTCTCTTTATAAGAATATTTTTTTGTATATTACTTGGTAGTAGATTGTTTCATCTTTTGAAAATTATTTGTGCTGTTTTAAATTCTACCAAATCCCCGAACTTCAAAGTACATGACTTTTAATAAAGCTTGTTGGTCTGCTCGCGATATCCTACATTATTAATTTTCCTTACGGCTTTTTTTGTAGTATACATAATGGTTGTCTGGGGACCAGGCCTTGGCCCATGAGGCCCGGTTTGGCCCAGCCCGAAAAAACAACATGGAGCCACATGCGGGGATGAGCATTGGGGTATAGGTTGCAATGCAGGCCGGGCGGCAGGCAAGGGCGGGGACCGGGGCGTGCCGACTTCCGGCATCGCAGATTGGTCCTCGGGACGTGGAATGTCACCGCTCTGGCAGGGAAGGAGCCTGAGCTGATGCGGGAGGTGGAGCGGTACCAACTAGATATAGTTGGACTCACCTCCACACATAGCATGGACTCTGGTACCAAATTCCTGGAGAGGGGAAGGACTCTTTACTTTTCCAGAGTTGGCCAAGGTGACAGGCGCCGGGTGGGTATGGGGATACTCACAAGTCCCCGGTTTAACGCCGCCGTGCTGGAGTTCTCCCCGGGGAATGAGAGGGTTGCCTCTATGCGACTGCGAGTCGCTGGGGGGAAGGCTCTGGCTGTTTTGTGTGCTTATGAACCGAATAGAAGTTTGGAATATCCGGGCTTCTTGGGCTCTCTGGGTGGTGTCCATGATAGGGTTCCTTCTGGGGACTCTATAGTTCTCCTGGGGGACTTCAACACTCACCTGGATTACATTGAGAAACCTGGAGGGGCGTGATTGGCAGGAACGGCCTCCTGATTGGAACACGAGCAGTGCTTGTTATTAGACTTCTGTGCGAGTCATGGATTGGCCATAACAAACACCTTGTTCGAACATAAGTTAGTTCATAAGTGTACTTGGTACCAGAACACCTTAGGCCGCAGACCGATGATAGACTTGTGGTCGTATCATCAGATCTGTGGCCATATTGTGACAAAAACTAGGATACCAGGCAGAGGACTCAAACGCACAACTCAGAGACAAGGTCAAAATGCAACAATGTCCTTTGCTTGCCAGAAACGGTTCGGTACAGAGAATCAGTCCAGAGCAAGGCAAGAATAATCCAAAGGGGCAGAGGCAAAGGCAAGGTAAAATAAACAGAGCATAGGTCGATAATCCAGACAAAACAGGCAAGAAAGACACAAGGGATACAGACACAAATTGGCAAAGGCACATAGTGAACTGGCACAGAGAGAGGGAAACATAGGAACTAAATACACAGGACTTAACAAGAAACAGGTGCTTTCGACCTGGACGAAGCATGCAATCAGGCAGAAGGACACAGGGCAGGGAGTGGCACTTCTAGGGCACAGAGCGTGGCATGTCACATATGTTTTGGACACTCGGGTGAACAGAGGAGCAGAGCTGTCAACTGATCACCACCTGGTGGTGAGTTGGATCAGATGGCGGGGAAGGCTGCCGGACAGACCTGGTAAACTCCAAACATGTAGTGGGGGTGAACTGGGAATGTCTGGTGGAGGCCCCTGTCTGTGAGGTCTTCAACTCCCACCTCCAGAAGAAGTTCTCGTGTATCCCAAAGGAGGCTGGGGACATGGAGTCTGAGTGAGCCATGTTCAAGGCCTCAATTGCAGATGCAGCAAGTAGGAGCTGTGGTCATAAGGTCATCGGTGCCTGTCGAGGTGGCAACCTAAGAACCGCTATTGGACATTGGCGGTGAGGGAAGCCGCCAGGCTGAAGAAGGAGGCCTTTCGGGCTGGGTTGGCCCAGGAGTCGCCTGAAGCAGCAGACAGGTACTGGGATGCCAGAAGGGCTGCGGCTTCGGCAGTCACGGAAACAAAACCTCGGGTATGGGAGGAGCTCGGCGAGGCTATGGAGGAGGACTTTCAGGTGGCCTCAAGGAAGTTCGGGCAAACCATCCGGCAACTCAGGAAGGGGAAGCAGAGCCTGACCCAGGCTCTGTTCAGCTGGGGAGGGGAACTGCTGACCCGGACTAGGGATGTTGTCGGGCAGTGGAAAGAACCCATTGAGGAGCTCCTGAACCCAGCAAACATGTCCTGAGTGGAGGAGGTAGCGTCTGAAGACTCAGCGGAATTCACACCCATATTCCTGGCAGAGGTCTCTGAGATAGTTAAGAAACTCATCGGTGGTAAGGCACCGGGTGTGGATGAGATTCGCCCTGAGATGCTGAAGGCTCTGGACATTGTTGGGCTGTCTTGGCTGACATGCCTCTTCAGTGTCGCATGGAGGTTGGGGACAGTACAAGTGGAGTGGCAGACTAGGGTGGTGGTTCCCATACTTAAAAAAAAGCGACCGGAGTGTGTGCTCCAATTATCAGGGCATCACATTAGTCAGCCTCCCTGGGAAAGTCTACTCTAGGCTGCTGGAAAGGAGGCTCCAACCGTTTGTCGAACCTCGGATCCAGGAGGAACAATGTGGATTCCGTCTTGGCCGTGGAACAACGTACCAATTCTTTACCCTTGCGGAAGTGTTGAGGGAGGCATGGGAGTTCGACCAGCCAGTCTACATGTGTTTTGTGGACTTAGCGAAGGCTCATGACCATGTACACTGGGGCCCTCTGTGAGGGGTACTGCAGTAGTATGGGGTACTGGGGCAGTTGCAACAAACCACCCGGTCCTTCTATAACCAAAGTGAGAGCTGTGTCCGCATTCTCGGCACAATGTCAAACATGTTTTTGGTGGGTGTCTGACTCCGCAAAGGTTGTCCCTTGTCTTCGATTCTGTTTGTGATATTCATTCTGATTCTCGTTCTGATTCTGATTCTCTCTTGTGATTCTCATTCTGATCCTGATATACTCGTTCTAGTTGGACATTGTCTATAACTACTTTTACCTTCGTATTTATTATATGATTTCCAAACAGCGTGTCTCCCCGCCTGCCGCCCAATGACTGGGATGCCCTGGCGGCCTGTCCAGGGTGTCTCGCAGCCTGCCGCCCAATGACTATTGGGATAGGCTCCAACATCCCCGCGACCCCGAGAGCAGGATAAGCAGTTTGGATAATGGATGGATGGATAAACTTTATTTTGTCCAGATTGAAGTATAATTTGTTTTTGTAAAACCACCGTTTTAATTTTTCCAATTCTATTGTGGTCACCTCCAAAATCTGATGTAAATTCTCACCAGAACAAAATATATTCGTGTCATCAGCAAATAGAATAATATTTTTGATATCTTGCATATATAATTTACGTACAAAATGAACATTTTTGGACCTAAAACCGACCCCTGGGGTACACCACAAGTGTATGTTCACCTATCATTACAAACTGCTGCCTGTTACTTAAACAGCTTCTTCGCCAATTCTGTACCCACCTCTGATACCATACCTTTCCAATTTGTCTATTAATCTATAGTGATCAATGGGGTCAAAAGCTTTTTTTTTTGGATCTATAAATATTCCTACAGCAAACCTTCTTTTTTTTTGTCTATGCAATTAGTTCTTCAATTAATTCAATGAGCGCCAAAGATGTCGATCTCATTCATTCATTCATTCATTCATCATAAATCCGCTTCTCCGGGGTCGGGACGCAGTGGCAGCAAGCTAAGTAGGGCACTCCGGACGTCCCTCTCCCCCGCAAGGCCCTCCAGCTCCTCCTAGGGAATCCTAAGACATGTCGATCTGTTTGGTCAAAACCTGTACTGGCTATCAGTCAACAGATTTTACTTCTCAATGAATTTGTCTAGTCTAACAGGAACTTCTTTTTCTAATATTTTGGAGAAGTGTGACAATAATGAAATTGGTCTGTAGTTTGTAAATTGGTGTCTATATCCGGTTTTACACTGGGTTATAACTCTTGCTATTTTAATTTTGCTTGGAACTTTACCAGATTGAAAGAACATGCTATAGAGGTGGGTTAGCGGTTTAGCAATACATTCAATTACTTTCTTAACTATTGTCATATCAATATCATTCCAGTAAGTAGAATTTTTTGTTCTTGCATTTGTTTACAATGTCCACGATTTCCTTCTCTTCTACCGCTCTAAGAAAAATTGAACTTGGAATTCTTTCCCCATAATCATAATCATTCTCATTCCCCACTGTGATTGTTTGTGTGTGTCATTGATTTTTCCTGCCAGTTTTGGGCCCACATTTATGAAGAATCTGTTGAAGCCATTGACCAAGTCTTCCATGTTATTTATAGTCTTATCATTATCTGTAAAGTATTGAGGGCAGCTTGGGCTTCTACATCTGTTTCTAATAATATTATTTAACACATTCCATAAACCTTGGGTTGTTACGTATCACGAATAAAGACCAGAGGCCAGTGAAGCGAAACCCAAAGGACAGGTAGACACAGAGCACCGAGAAAACCCGAAGGCAATTTTAATGCAGGAAAATAAACAACACTGCTACAGCGATGATAACAGGGGAATCTCAGGTGGGGGTTGTTGTGACGATGTGCGTGCGCCTGGCTACCAAAGTCCGAATCCGTAGAGCGAGGGGGTTGTCCGAGGAAGTCCGGGTCCGAGATCCAGGAAGTCAAGTCTGAAGGGAGGTTGTCCAGGGAGAGAGACGCGGAGGGAGATCGCTCGAGCGGTCCGGGGAAAACGTGATGGTCGCTGGGGACGAGGAGCGAGGGAGACGCGGGGAGCCATGGAAGTCGCGGAGGGAGGGTCGCAGGGCTCAGTACGTCAAAGCATAGAGAGACGTTCTGGGAGGCTTCTTGTAGAGGGCTGCCTGATTGCCGCAGGTGTGCCTGATAGATGATGGCAAACACCTGGTGCAGCGCAGCGCTTGTCTCCTCAGAGCGCGAACCGAGCGCTGGGGGAGTGGCTTGAACGTGTCGGGAGGCAGCTCGGAGCGGTGTAACCACAACAAGACCCCCCCCCTCCTTACGGGAGACGCCAGGCGACCGTCTGACGGCGTTGGGGTGGGCCCGATAGAACTCCTTCAGGAGTGCGGGGTCGGCCAGGTAGGATCGGGGCACCCAGCTGAAATCCTCGGGCCCGTAATCAAACCAGTCCAACAGGTATTGGTAACCCTGGCCCTGGCGGCGAACGGCGAGCAGTCGGTTGACGTCCCAGACCAAACTGCCACCATGGAGGACCCTGGGAGGGGGAGGAGCTTGGACAGGGGCAGACAGGGGGCTGGAGGCTACTGGTTTGAGGTTAGAGACATGAAACACAGGATGAATCTTAAGTGAGATCTTAAGTGAGACATACCGCGGAGGGGTTAATGATGCGGTCAATGGTGTAGGGACCGACGTAGCGAGGGGCCAGCTTGCGGGAGAGTGTCGGGAGGGGGAGGTCCCGGGCCAGTAGCCACACCCTCTGGCCAGGACTATAGGCCGGGACCAGTACTCTCCGCCGGTTGGCGCCGCGCCGGGACCGCTCTGTGGCCTGCAATATAGTGGCCCGGGCAGTCTTCCAGATGCGACGTCACCGGCGGAGATGGGCCCTGATGGATGGGACTGCCACCCCCAACTCCTGACAGGGAAGCTGTGGGGGTTGGTAACCAAGGGAGCACTCAAAGGGGGACAAACCAGTAGCAAAACTCTCCAAGGTGTTCAGGGAATACTCCACCTAGGGTACTGCTTGCTCCAGGAGGCGGGGTTGCTGGTGGTGACGCAACGCAAGGCCGCTTCCAGGGCTTGATTGGCCCGCTCCTCCTGCCCATTGGTCTGGGGGTGGTATCTGGAGGAGTGACTGACCATGGCCCCAATCCTATTACTGAAGGCCTGCCACACCTTAGAAGTGAACTGGGGACCACGGTCGGAGACTATGTCCTGAGGGATCCCGTGGAGATGGATAACATGGGAGCCTTAGAGAACCGGTCAACAATGGTCAAGATACTATCATTACCTTGGGACATGGGGAGGCCAGTCACGAAGTCCAAGGCAATGTGTGACCAAGGTCGACCGAGGACAGGGAGAGGGCGCAGGAGACCCACCGGCGGGCCTTGGGTAGGGTAGCCTTGCGGGCACAGGTGGGACAGGCAGCCACGAACTCTTTCGTGTCCGCCTCCATAGTGGGCCACCGTCCAGTGGACACCGGGATGACAGAGAAACCAGCTGGAGTGCCTCCACTCCAGCAGCTGGGACCGGATGGTGGACGGCACAAATAGGCGATTCCGGGGTCTGTTGCCTGGGTCGGGCTGGGTACTCTGAGCTCGTCTCACCACCAGTTCGATAGCCCAGGTGACGGCACCCACCACCCAGCCTTGGGGAAGGATGGTGTCAGGGATGTCCAGTGTGTCAGGGGACCCCTCTAGAAACAAGCGGGAGAGGGCATCTGCCCTGACGTTCTTAAAACCCGGTTGGTAGGTGAGCGTGAAGTCGAACTGGCTGAAAAAGAGAGCGCAGTGCGCCTACCGGGGGTTAAGCCTTTTAGCCGTTCGTATGTAGGTCAGATTCTTGTGGTCTGACAACACAACAAACGGCCACTTCGCACCCTCCAACCAGTGTCTCCACTCCTCCAGAGCGGCATGGACCGCCAGCAACTCCCTGTTGCCGATGTCATAATTCCTCTCTGCTGGGCTGAAACGCCGGGAGAGGAAGGCACACGGCTGGACTCTCTGGTCCTCGTCCGACTGCTGGGAGAGGACGGCTCCGATGCCCGTGTCCGATGCGTTGACCTCCATGATGAACTGCTTTGACGGGTCAGGGTGAGTGAGCACCGGAGCTGTCGTAAACAGTCCCTTCAAGGCCGAGAAAGCGGCTTCCGCCTCCGGGTTCCAAGAGAAGGGGCGGAGGGTGGAGGCTAGTGCCATGAAGGGGGCGGCCACTTGGCTGAACCCCCTGATGAAGCGCCAATAAAAATTGTCGAACCCGAGGAAGTGCCGGAGTTGTACCCTATCAGTAGGCCGCGCCCAGTGCTCCACCGCTCGAATCTTCCTGGCGTCGGTGCGGATGTGCCCCTTCTCCACAATGTGGCCGAGAAATTCCACGGAGGCAGAGTGGAACACACACTTCTCGGCCCTCACGAATAGCCTTTTCTCCAGCAGCTGTTGGAAGACCAGGCGGACGTGTTGGTGGTGTTCCTCCTCTGTCCTGGAGAACACGAGGATGTCATCCAGGTATACCACAACAAACGTGTTTAGCATGTCCCGCAATACGTCGTTGACCAGTGCTTGGAAGACAGCCGGGGCATTGGTGAGGCCAAAGGGCATGACGAGGTACTCGAAATGCCCTAGGTGCGTGTTGAAGGCCATGTTCCATTCGTCACCCTCCCGAATACGCACCAAATGGTACGCACTGCATAGGTCTAATTTAGTGAACACCATGGCATGAGTGAGTGGTTCGAAAGTGGAACTCATAAGGGGAAGTAGATACTTATTTTTAAGAGTGATGTCATTTAACTGACGATAATCTATACAGGGCCTCAGGTTGCCATCCTTCTTCGCCATAAAAAAGAAGCCCGCTGCAATCGGGGACGACGAGGGCCTTATGATTCCTGAGGCCAGGGACTCTGTGATATAATTGCGCATAGACTCCTTCTCCGGGACCGAGAGGTTATACAGCCGACCGGTGGGAAGGTGGTCTATGGCACAATCATAGGGATGGTGAGGGGGAAGTGAAAGTGCACTGTCTTTGCTAAACACGGGAGCTAAATCGTGATAGACAGAGGGTACACCAGTGAGATCCGGGGGACAGAGCACAGGGCTGGGACGCTGGTTGGAGAGATAGCGGAGCGAAGGCAGTTGGCATGACACACAATGCTCCAACCCAATATCTGCCCAGTGGACCATGCAATGTGGGGATCGTGCCTCTCCAACTACGGTCTACCTAACACTAGGGGAACTGCCGGGACGTGCAAGACCAAAAAACGTGCAGTCTCTACGTGATTACCCGAAAGCGTGAGCGTGAGAGAAGCTGTGCTGTGCATAATTCTACCGAGTGAACGACCGTCTATGGCTTGGGCTGTGAGGGGAGTGTCAAGGGGGACGAGTGGAATGCTGGCTTGCCGGGCCAGCGAGATGTCAATCAAACACTCGTCTGCCCCCGAAACTAACAGTGCGCTGATAGAAATTGATTTCTTATCCCAGGTGAGAGTGACAGGAAACAACCGGTTGTGCTCCTTTTTGGACTAGGGCAGGTTGGTCAAGTTCATTTGGACACCCCCCACTAGTGAGTCTGGTCTTTGTGGGTGAGTCGGGCAGCCTTGGATGTAATGGCCCGACTTCCCACAGTATAGGCAGGGTCAGTCATGCATCCTCTGCTCCCGCTCCTCCGATGGAAGCCGTGACCGACCCAACTGCATAGTCTACTCCTCCGATCTGGGTGCAGATGATGCTGGGGGTAGCACGGGGTACTGACAGAGAGTGGCTGCGGGGCGCTGGAACAGGGGACCCGCAGGTAGTTCAAGTGGGGGTAGGTCTATGGGAGACTCCGGCGCGTTGAGCGTGCTCCAGACGCCACTCCCGCAACCGTTCGTCCATCCAGAGAGCGAGATTGACGAGCTCGTTGAAGGAAGAGGGCCGGTCTCTAACAATGAGACCCTTGATGGAATTGCTGAGCCCCCTCCTGTACGCGCTCTTAAGCGCTGTGTCATTCCACCCACTGTTAGCCACCAGTATCCTAACCTCCAGGGTGTAGTCTGCCACTGACCTAGCTCCCTGCTGGATAGAATGGAGGCGACCAGCTGCGTCCTCCCTGTCCGCTGGGTGGTCGAACACTAAATGAAATTCACGGCGGAAGGCATCATAGTTGGTGGAGAACGGTTCGTGATGGCCAACCACTGCCGTTGCCCAACTGAAGGCTCTGCCAGTCAACAGGAATATCACCAGGGCTACCTTAGCCTCCCCCGTCCTATACCTGGCTGGCTGGTGTTTGAACAGGAGCTCACACTGACCAAGAAAACCTCTGCATTGCTCGAACTCCCCACTGAAGGCTTTAGGACAGGGGAGGTTAGGCTCAACATGGGGATCATGATACAGTTGACCGGAGGGAGGCTCAGAGGGACTGGGAGTTGGAGATGGGCTAGGGCCAGAGACTGGGGTCAGAGCAGGATGATCGCTGATCTTGGACACTGCCACTGTCAGAGCAGCGATCTGCATGGAGAGTGAAGCAAGGGTGCCCCCTGAGGTACGCGAGTTAGCCAGGAGCCTGCTGATTTCTCCAGTGATCTGGGAGAAGGCAGTGCTAAGCTCAGAATGGAATTGGCTGAGTTGAGTGCTGTGGTCCTTTACCACTGCCTCGAGAGCTATAGGGTTCTGGGGCTTATGGGCTATAGCTGCCTGAGCGACCGCCTGTCCCTCAGGTTTGCTTTGGCTCATTCTGGCTTCGACGTTCTGTTACGTATCACGAATGAAGACCAGATGCCAGTGTAGGAAGGAAAGACACACAGAGCACCGAGAAAACCCGAAGGCGATTTTAATGCAGGAAAATAAACAACACTGCCACAGGGGTGATAACAGGAGAATCTCAGGTGGGTGTTTTTGCGACGATGTGCGTGCGCCTGGCTACCAAAGTCCGAATCCGTAGAGTGAGGGGGTTGTCCGAGGAAGTCCGGGTCCGAGATCCAGGAAGTCAGGTCTGAAAGGAGGGGTCCAGGGAGAGAGACGCGGAGGGAGATCACTGGAGAGGTCCAGAGAAAACGTGATGGTCGCTGGGGACAAGGAGCGAGGGAGACGCGGGGAGCCGTGGAAGTCGCGGAGGGAGGGTCGCAGGGTTCAGTACGTCGAAGCACAGAGAGGCGTTCTGAGAGACTTCTTGTAGAGGGCTGCCTGATTGCCGCAGGTGTGCCTGATAGATGATGGCAAACACCTGGTGCAGCGCCACGCTCGTCTCCTCAGAGCGCGAACCAAGCGCTCGGATGTTTCCGGCACGTCCGAGCTGGTGGAGTGGCTTGAACGTACCGGGGAGGCAGCTCGGGGCGGGGTAACCACAACATTGGTATTGTTTTTATTGATCTCTAACTGTTTATTATAGTATTCCTTCTTGCATATCCTCATAATGTTAGTTAGCTTCTTTATATATTTGTTGTACTTTATTTCTGCTTCCATGGTAAAACACACGTGTTTTATGAATTCTTTATAGAACTTTTTTTATTACGTAGTCCCTTTGTGATCCATGGCTTATATATTTCCGTTTACTGTTGAATTCTTTTATTGGACAATTTTTGCCCTATACTAAGGATTGAAATATATATATATATATAGGTATGAATCATAAGCTTTATCTGTGTCTTTTACTTTGTATACTATGTTCCAGTTATGTTCGTTATTCATCTTGAAAAGCATTCATGGATTCCTCTTACTCTTATATAGTTAATGTTGTTGGGAACTTTGTTCTTCCTAAAATTGCAATCATAGACAGTAAAAACTGGTAGATGGTCACTGATAACATTTACTAAAAGCCCACTCTCTGTGTTGCCATCTATAATGTTTTTGAATATATTGTCTATTAAGATGGCACTGTGGTGTTAATTCTGCAAGGTCTAGCGATCTTAGGCTATAAACCCAAACTATACATTGTATTAACGAACTCCTCAGTCTTTTTGTCCTTATTTAAATTTAACAGGTCTATACTGAAATCCCCACGTATGAACACATCCCTTTGTGTTGCTTTTTAATAAGTTTCTTCTATCCAGTGCTTAAATATTTAATTATTTGATCCCGCTAATCTGTACAGCTCACAATTACATTTTTATTTTTATCCACGTCTTCGTCTGTTATGGACCCTGAGTCTGCAACAAAGTTTTGAGTTGAGTTTTGTTTGTACCAGCTAGCTGGCTTAACCAGTTAGTTAGCTTAGCTAGCCTTTTTCAGTCATAACAAGCGAACCCAGCTCCGTATCTCTCCCACTTTTCGCCCACAGTTGCCCGATAGTGATTTGATGTAAATAGATGTCTTTCAGTGCAAAAGCAGTCTTTTTTGATGCAAGGGGAGGGGGAGAGATCAGTTCTTGGAGCTTGCAAAAGGATCGACTGCTCACTCCACTACCTTTGCCAGTTTTTTTTTTGTGTAGAAAACCTCGAAACTCTCAGGATCACAAAATTGAACATCGAACAGTCAGTACTGCATGTTTTTGATGCCTGCTTTATCGACTCAGTACTGACCTTCAGCCTAACAGCAGGTTTGTTCCCTAAATAATATCCAACAAGTTAAAGTGAAGAAGGTTGCATCATTTAGTAGAGCAGTTATTGTGATACCTCAAAAAACTCTCAAACATTATGTGGACTAAGCCATTAAGCAGAAAAAGAAATAGAAAAAGTACAAGATAGTTTTAGGAGATATTAGGAATATGTAGTAGGTACTTTCAAGATGTCAAGTTGGATTAATACATACAGCACAGCTGGAAGAGTTACTAAGTATTAGTTAGAATTGTTGAAAGAAAAAGAATAGATGATATGTTAAAGTGATCACCGAGTCAATGATACATACAATGAATCAGAATCAAAATTGTCTTTATTGGCCAAGCATGTTTGCACATACAAGGAATTTAGTAGCTCTCAATGTACTTGAGAATAATAGCACAGCAATCTTAAGGAATGACAGCACAGAATAACAGCACAGCAATCTTCAGGAATATAAACAATGAATGACTATATACAGGTGAAACAATTTCTGTGCATTGTAAACAGGATACAAATAGTGGAAAGAAGTGAAGAGTGCAAGAAATGCTGAGATAAATATTAATTGATAAAAGACATAGTAGGTGGATTTAAAAAAAAAATACAGCCTGTTCAGATATACAGCGGTGAGTAAAATGCATTGCACATTCGTATTTTAGACTAAAATAAATTCATGATTTGTAGGTACAGTGGGTATTATATAGTTTTCAGGGGTTATTGTACAGTGCCATGGTGAGTTAACCGTTCATAATTGTGACGGCAAGTGGGAAGAAACTGTTCCTGTGTCTAGTGGTTTTGGTGTACAGTGTTCTGTAGCGCCTAACAGAGGAGCGATTACAGAGTATAGATTATTGACTACTGCAACTCTTCTCTTCTCTCGCACATGTCTTTTCTCTCCCCCTGAATGATGTCTTCTCTTGTCTCTTCTCCCGTTTATGTGAATGATGTGATGTGAGTCTTCCCAATATGCATGTGTAGTCTGTTCCCCTGCCAGGTCTCCATGGTGATGGTGGTCGCCACCTAGATGCTGCTTGGCATCCTCCTTATCACATTCTATATATACAGACATGCTCAAATTTGCTGGTACCCTTACAGCTCATTTAAATTACTTCATCCCTTCTGAAAAGTGATGAAATTAAAACCTTTTTTTTCCTAAATTTATTTTTGATTTTTCTCTTTTTCTCCCAATTTAGTGGCCAATCGATCCCTATTTGAATTCAAAAACCCACCCTCGTACTTCATGCATTCACCAACTGCATCTCTCCGGCCGGCAGTCTCGAAGGAGACGCCTCGCCACTTCCGTGACAAGGCGACTCCAGACCGAACCACTGCTTTTTCCGACACACACAGAGACGCATTCATGTGACGAACACAAGCCGACTCCGCCCCCCTCCCGAAAACAGCGGTGACAATTATTGCTGCTTCATCGAGTCCAGCCATAGTCGGATGTGATGAGACCGAGACGCGAACCCCGGTCCCCAGTGGGCAACTGCATCGAAACAAAGCCGATGCTTAGACCGCTACACCACCGCGGACCAAAATTAAAAGCTATTCTGTCATATATACTTGCATGCTTTTGGTATGCCATAGAATAAAGCAAAGAAGCTGTGAAAAGAGGAATTATTGCTTATTCTACAAAGATATTCTAAAATGCCTTGGACACATATGTTGGCACCCTTAGAAAAGATAAATAATTGATTATAGTGATATTTCAAAACTAATTAGTTTCTTTAATTGGTCTCACGTCTCCAATCTCACAAACTCAAATTCCAATGAAGTTGGGACGTTGTGTAAAACGTGAATAAAAACAGAATACAATGATTTGCAAATCCTTTTCGACCTACATTCAATTGAATACACTACAAATACAAGGTATTTAATGTTCAAACTGATCAACTTTATTGTTTTTTTGCAAATATTCACTCATTTTGAATTTGATGCCTGCAATACATTCCAAAGAAGCTGGGACAGGGGCAACAAAAGGCTGGGAAAGTTGAGGAATGCTCAAAAAACACCTGTTTGGAACATTCCACAGGTGAACAGGTTAATTGGAAACAGGTGACTGTCATGATTGGGTATAAAGGAGCGTCCTCGAAAGGCTCGGTCGTTCACAAGCAAGGATGGGGCGAGGTTCACCACTTTGTGAACAACTGCGTAAGCAAATAGTCCAACAGTTTAAGAACAACATTTCTCAACGTACAATTGCAAGGAATTTAGGGATTTCATCATCTACAGTCCATAATATCATCAAAAGATTCAGAGAACCAAGAGAAATCTCTGCACGTAAGCCGCAAGGCCGAAAACCAACATTGAATGCCCGTGACCTTCGATCCCTCGGGCGGCACTGCATTAAAAACTGACATCATTCTGTGAAGGATACTAGCACGTGGGCTCAGGGGCACTTGGGAAAACCATTGTCAGTTAACACAGTTCGTCGTTACATCTACAAGTGCAAGTTAAAACTCTACCATGCAAAGCGAAAGCCATATATCAACAATACCCAGGAACCCCGCCGGCTTCTCTGGGCCCGAGCTCATCTGACATGGACTGACGCAAAGTGGAAAAGTATGCTGTGGTCTGACGAGTCCACATTTCAAATTGTTTTTGGAAATCATGGACGTCGTGTCCTCTGGGCTAAAGAGGAAAAGGACCATCCAGATTGTTATCAGCGCAGACTCCAAAAGCCAGCATCTGTGATGGTATGGGGGTGTGTTAGTGCCCATGGCATCATGGGTAACTTGCACATCTGTGAAGGCACCATTAATGCTGAAAGGTACATACAGGTTTTGGAGCAACATATGCTGCCATCCAAGCGCCGTCTTTTTCAGGGACGTCCCTGCTTATTTCAGCAAGACAATGCCAAGCCACATTCTGCACGTGTTACAACAGCGGAGCTTCGTAGTAAAAGAGTGCGGGTACTAGACTGCCTGCCTGCAGTCCAGACCTGTCTCCCATTGAAAATGTGTGGCGCATTATGAAGCGCAAAAATACGACAACGGAGTCCCCGGGCTGTTGAGCAACTGAAGTCGTACATCAAGCAAGAATGGGAAAGAATTCCACCTACAAAGCTCCAACAATTAGTGTCCTCAGTTCCCAAACGCTTATTGGGTGTTAAAATGAAAGGTGATGTAACACAGTGGTGAACATGCCCCTGTCCCAGCTTTTTTGGAATGTGTTGCAGGCATCAAATTCAAAATGAGTGAATATTTGCAAAAAAACAATAAAGCTTATCAGTTTGAACATGAAATATCTTGTCTTTGTAGTGTATTCAACTGAATATAGGTCGAAAAGGATTTGCAAATCATTGTATGCTGTTTTTATTCACGTTTTACATAACGTCCCAACTTCATTGGAATTGGGGTTTGTAATCAGTCATTCAGCTTATTTAAATGGAGAAAAGAAGTCACTGTGCTGTTTGGTGTCATTGTGTGCACCACACTGAAAATGGACCAGAGAAAGCAAAGGAGAGAGTTGTCTGAGGAGATCAAAAACAAAATAGATAAGCATGGTAAATGTAAAGGCTACAAGACCATCTCTAAGCAGCTTGATGTTCCTGTGACAACAGTTGCAAATTTATTAAGACGTTTAAGGTCCATGGAACTGTATCCAACCTCCCTGGCGTGGCCGCAAGGGAAATTTGTAGAAAATGGTAGAAAAAGAACCAAGGATAATGGACAAAGGATATAAAGAGATAAAAGCTGAACTCCAAGGCGAAAGAACGTCAGTTTCTGATCGCACTATCCATCGATTTTTGAGTAAAAAAGGGGTCTATAGAAGAACCAGGAGGACTTCACTTAATATGAAAGAATAACAAAAAGGCCAGAATGGAATTTGCTAAAATGCATATTGACAAGTCATGTGCAAAAAAAAAAAAAAAAAAAAAGATAAAAACTGACAGGTTAGTGCGATACACAGACTATTTATCTTGTATAATAGATATTACACTTATTTTTACACGTACGCATACATTAATATGTTGATTGTACTACAAGTGTGTGTCTATTTGTATTTTGATTGTTTTTTAATTTTGTACTACTGGGGCGTTACACTTAGTTTCGTTGTACAGGTGTGCAATGACAAATAAAGACATTCATTCATTCATTCATTCTTGAAGAATGTCCTTTGGACAGATGCGTCAAAACTGGAGCTTTTTGGTAAGTCACATCAGTTCTATGTTCACAGATTTAAAAAATTAAGCTTTCAAAGAAAAAAAACACCACACCTACAGTGATAAATCTCGGAGGAGGCTCGGTCATGCTTTTGGGCTGCTTTACTGCGCCTGGCATAGGGTGCCTTGAATCTGTGTACAATGAAATCTCAAGACTATCAAGGCATTCTGTAGCAAAACGTACTGCCCAGTGTCAGAAAGCTCTGTCTCAGTTGCAGGTCATGGGTCTGCCAACAGCATAATGACCCAAAACACATAGCTAAAAGCACCCAAGAATGGATAAAAACAAAATATTGGCCTATTATGAAGTGGCCTTCTATAAGTCCTGATCTGAGTCCTATTGAACATCTATGGAAAGAGCTGAAACTTCTTTGAAAGCCTGGAGAAAGCACCCATCAAACCTGAGACAGCTGGAGCAGTTTGCTCAGGAAGAGTGGGCCAAAATACCTGTTAACAGGTGCATAAGTTTCACTGAGAGCTAAAGAAAACATTTGATTGCAGTGATTTCCTCTAAAGGTTGTGCAACAAAATATAAGGTGCCCATCATTTTTGTCCATTCCATTTTCATTTCTTTTATTTACAATATTATGCTGAATCGAAAGCAAAGTCTGATTACTATGAAATATGGAATAAATAATGATGGATGCCAATTATGAGCAGCACGGTGGTGCAGTGTTTAGCACGGTTGCCACCATAGTCCAACCTTGGGGGTCGTCCCGGGTCATCCTCTGTGTGGAGTTTGTATGTTCTCCCCGTGTCTGCGTGGTTTTCCTCCGGGGAGGCTCCCACAGTCCAAAGCAATGTAGGTCAGGTGAACCGGCCGTACTAAATTGTCCCCAGGTATATGAACGTGTATGTTGGCCCTATGGGATGGCCTGGCGGCCTGTCCAGAGTGTCTCTCTGCCTCCGCCTGCCACTCAATGACTGCTGGGATAAGCTCCAGCATCCCCACGACCATGAGAGCAGGATAAGTGGTTCAGATAATGGATGGATGGATGCCAATTACGTTTGTCAGTTTCAAGTTATTTTAGAGAAAATTGTGCATTCTTTGTTTTTTTGCGGAGGGGTAACAACAAATTTACCAGAGGGTACCAATAATTCCATATAATTTTGAAGAATGTCACAGGACACCTGCTTGACCCCCTGCAGTCACACAGGGTTAGGTGTGTGTGTGTGTGTGGGGGGGGGGTGCAGGGCTGGGCTTCTCCTGACGTCCACCACCATCTCAACTGTCTTCAGGGGGTTTAGATCCAGGTTGTTCTGACTGCACCAAAAAAACAGGTGGTCATTCCATCTGTAAGCAGCCTCACCACCATCAAATGAGTCCGATGATGGTGGTGTCATCTGCAAGCTTCAGAAGCTTGACAGATTGGTGTGTGGAGAATAGCCATTGGTGTAAAGTGAGAAGAGCAGCAGACAGTATGCAGCCTTGGGGGACACCGGTGACAATGATATAAGGGTCAAAGACATGCATCCCCATCTTCACATACTAATTCCTGTTCTTCATCAAGAGGTCAAGAGCGAAAGGTCTATAGTCATTTAGGCCTATGATCCTTGGCTTTTTTTTTGGGGACAGGGATAATGGTGGAGGCTTTGAGGCAGGCTGGCACCCTGCAATAATCCAGGGAGGTGTTAAAAATGTCTGTGCCGGGAAGATTGACATGAACTGTACATCGGGGGAATCAAACAGACTCTGCTGAAGCAAATGGCACAACACAGAAGAGCTACCTCATCAGGCCAGGACTCCGCAGTCTACACCCACTTACAGGCCAGTGGCCATTCTTTCAAGGATGATAATGTGCACATCCTTGATAGGGAGGAAAACTTGTTTGAACGGAGAGTCAAACAGGCCATCTATGTGAAGAGAGAACGACCATCCATGAACCAAGAAGGGGGGCTAAGAGTACATCTGTCACCATCTTACAATGCTGTGGTTGCAGCTATTCCTCAATCCTCTGTGAAAGGCACACGTGGCCATTGTAACTCTAGTTAATGGCCACGGCATTTGCATATGAAACCAATTGCAGGTTTCAGTTGTTACACCACTGTATTGTTTATAAGGGTGGAGATACCTGCAGTCAGCTGAGACTGACGAAGTCGCTTACAGTGGTGCTTGAAAGTTTGTGAACCCTTTAGAATGTTATATATTTCTGCATAAATATGACCTAAAACATCATCAGATTTTCACACAAGTCCTAAAAGTAGATAAAGAGAACCCAATTAAACAAATGAGGAAAAAAATATTATACTTGGTCATTTATTTATTGAGGAAAATCAGCCAATATTACATATTTGAGTGGGAAAAGTATGTGAACCTCTAGGATTAGCAGTTCATTTGAATGTGAAATTAGAGTCAGGTGTTTTCAATCAATGGGATGACAAACAGGTATGAGTGGGTACCCTGTTTTATTCAAAGAACAGGGATCTGTCAAAGTCTGATCTCCACAACACATGTTTGTGGAAGTGTATCATGGCAAGAACAAAGGAGATTTCTGAGGACCTCGGAAAAAGTGTGGCTGATGCTCATCAGGCTGAAAAAGGTTACAAAATCGAACCATCTCTAAAGAGTTTGGACTCCACCAATCCACAGTCAGACAGATCGTGTACAAATGGAAGAAATTCGAGACCACTGTTACCCTCCGCAGGAGTGGTCGATCATCAAAGATCAATCCAAGAGCAAGACATGTAATAGTCGGCCAGGTCACAAAGGAACCCAAGGTAATTTCTAAGCAACTGAAGACCTCTCTCACATTGGCTAATGTTCATTTTCATGAGTCCACCGTCAGGAGAACACTGAACAACAATGGTGTGCATGGGTTGCAAGGAGAAAGCCACTGCTCTCCAAAAAGAACATTGCTGCCCATCTGCAGTTTGCTAAAGATTGCATGGACAAGCCAGAAGGCTATTGGAAAAAAAATTTGTGGACGGATGAGACCAAAATAGAACTTTTTGGTTTAAATGAGGTGTTATGTTTGGAGAAAGGAAAACACTGCATTTCAGCATAAGAAGCTTATCCCATCTGTGAAACATGGTGTTGGCAGTATCATGGTTTGGGCCTATTTTGCTACATCTGGGCCAGGACGGCTTATCATCATTGATGGAACAATTAATTCTGAATTATACCAGCAAATTCTTAAGGGAAATGTCAGGACATCTGTCTGTGTACTGAATCTCGAGAGAACATGGGTCATGCAACAAGACAACGACCCTAAGCACACAAGTCGTTCGACCGAAGAACGGTTAAAGAAGAATAAAGTTAATGTTTTGGAATGGCCAAGTCAAAGTCCAGACCTTAATCCAATCGAAATGTTGTGGAAGGACCTGAAGCGAGCAGTTCATGTGAGGAAACCCACCAACATCCCAGAGTTGCAGCTGTTCTGTACAGAGGAACGGGCTAAAATTCCTCCAAGCCGATGTGTAGGACTGATCAACAGTTACTAGAAACGTTTAGTTGCAGTTATTGCAGCACAAGGGGGGGAGGGGTTACACCAGATACTGAAAGCAAAGGTTCACACGTCTGTGAATGTTCTCATTCATCCAGGTCATGGTTATCCAAAGGAATTGAATCAAGTGCAACTGGACTTGGTATATATCTGTGAAGACGTTGAGAGGCGAAACGTCTTCACGGATATATACCAAGTCCAGTTGCACTTGATTCAATTCCTTTGGACAAAGGTTCACACACATTTGCCACTCACAGATATGTAATATTGGATAATTTTCCTCAATTAATAAATGACCAATTATAATATTTTTGTCTCACTTGTTTAATTGGGTTCTCTTTATCTACTTTTAGGACTTGTGTGAAAATCTGATGATGTTTTAGGTCATATTTATGCAGAAATATAAAAAATTCTAAAGGGTTCACAAACTTTCAAGCACCACTGTTAGATGAAACATTTCCCCCACTAAAATTTGTTTCCAGATGAACTATAAAATGCAACTTGACTGATTGACTGACTGATTCAACTTTTAGGGTTCTTTATGTTACAAAGCTAGCTCCTGCATGTTGAAAATGAATGTTGAAACGCATAACAAGATGACTGTTTGGAGACCCTCAGTTATGTGGAGGAAAACTGGATTCCTAAAGAGTGGGGAACACTACTAGTTTGCTTAACAAAATAAAGATTTTAGACTAGGACGCCGGTTTCAAAGGACAGACATTTCAGCAGTTGGCAAAGCAATCATTTTGTAGCTGGTGTAGTTTGACAACTTTCCAACCCCCGCTCCCCCAATATGCAATGGTCATTTTTTGTTATTATGATGAAGGCAAAATTTTACTGATAGTACCTTGAAACTGATCACTGTATCAGCAGGGGTCCAATCCGTTCAAGGTACAAAAAAACGCAAACAACCCATATTTTGTTAGGCACTAACTAAAACAAACAAATACAAATAGAAAACGTTATTGTTCGAGAATATAAAAGATGAATTTGAAATCTCTATGACTAGTGATCAACATATTTTTTCATCCCATGTAGTATTTAACAAGAAATCGAATTCATCTTCATCTGCGATTAATATTTCACAAGTTTTAATCCTGTTTTATCTCCAAATTCCAAAATATTTTTGGTTCTATATTATATATCATTATGTCTTCATTAAATAATATAGCCAGCACCGTCAATGAACACCCTCACTGCGGTCTTTTCCTCAATCAAGCACTTTCCCCAATATTTTCTCTCATCATGGCCACAAGCAAATACGTGGCAATTTGAAGTGACACATTTTGGATTTAAAATATTTTCATACAGCTATATATGCTAACAAAACTATGAAGGAAACAAAATATGTGTAATTGCATACATTAAAGACTGTGCCCGAGGTTTGTGTAGGAGGTGTCTGAAGTTAGTCTATTTCCAACAGACAGCCATCAAGCAAAAACTGAAATCATCTACAGGCTACACATAGTTGAAATTGCGCACATACATCTTATGTTTATTCACAAAGGCAATCTTCCGCGACTTCACATTTCTTTTTTTTTCCCTGATAAGGATACTTGTGGAGTTTTTCCTCATAGGTATCTAAGGTCCAAGGAGAAAGGTTGTCATATCTTGTCGTATAGTGTTATCTATTGTACGGACAGTGAAGCCCTTCGGGACTACCTTGTGATTGTGGGCTAAACAAATAAACTTGACCAGCTATTAAAGGCATACCATGTTCTGTGAAACCAAGCCTGTGCCGAACGGTTACAGAATCCATGAAATGTTACACCTCTAGAATTAACCGGAATTTAAATTTTTTATCAGTTTCGAAACACTATCTTGAAGGTGGAATATAAGAACAGAATTGCTAAGAAAGAGACAATCGAAAAACATTTTTTAAGCCCTGGTATATAGTAAGGTTCAGTTAGGTTCATAGTTAATTCTTATCACAGATCATTTACTTTGTAAATTTATCAAGTATATTTTTCTTCAGAAACAAAATATTCACCTGTTACATGAGATGGGAACTTTCACTGTTTTTCCCTTTTGATTGAAAGGACATAATAGGAACGGAACATCAGCCATTCTTAAACAATCGATCAATGACCTTTTTTTACGGCCATTGTCAATTATTGGCCAATACATGGGTGCATCCCTAAAAACCAAAAATGCACTTTTACCGTTACAGGTAATAGTAAAAAGCTCAAGTTACACAAGAAGTCCACAAGTGATACCTTAAAATTGTGTGCCAAAAGTACAAAAAATACGATTCTAATGTCCTATTCGCACTACCTAGGAACCCCTATTAATTTGTAATAATCGCGGAAGTCACCTGTGATGTTAATCCCGTGCAAATCGGCTGTAACCTGTGATGTAAAAATTCCAGCGCAAATTACCTACCATACTTCGGCAAACACGGGGGTTTTCCAAGCTCTGTGGTGGGAAAAAGGTTGTGGAAGGTTTCTGTGGTGGACGTTGGTGAATGAATGAACGAGGAGAAAAAAAATTACACATCAGACATTAGAAAATTCGACAAAAAGCATCAGACGCTGGTTGCCGGTGCCATACTTTATAAAGAAGGTGAAGAGGAGGCTGCCCAACTGAGGCGGCGAATCCGTCAAAGAGCGAGAATGTGGTGGAGGAGACGTGCCATATTAGCACGTCTCTCCACCTTTGTATGTTTGTGTAATCATTACACTTTTTTGTTAACCTGTGGACTTGACAGCTTAATTGGCACACAGAGATAAAACTAATGCAGGTTAATATTGTATCAAGTCCCGTGCGAACTGGCATCTTAGTAATTTTGGGTCGTATTTTTTTAGCAAGGTTTTTCGTTTTTTTCCACGCATTTTTTTCCCCTGCGTCTTTCCCGGCCGAGAATTATGGAGGCTGCAGTGGAAATTAAGAATGAAAAGCTTTGACAATATATTGGGTACAACTTCAGCAGGCTCATCTCACTACACAGCATGGAGACCCTTTTGCAGACACAGTAAACTCAAATCCACCAGAAGAGCGAAAAGTCCCCCACGCAAATGTTTGACCGTTTTCCCAATACAGCATGAATCTTCATTTCGGCAAACATATATTTCTCAGTGTCTGTGCATTGCACATTTTTTGAGAACAATGCTAGGGACATCGAAACCAGACATGAGCGTTATGAGTCATTGAAGGCACTAATGCAGATGAAGAACTCGGGCCGACACATAGATAGAGCCCATTAATAGAGTATGTTTTTCTTTTCAGGCTGGCAACAGGACCTATGTCCCAGGTTTTCGGAATTCCCTGTGCCAGAATTCACTCTGTGTCAGCAGAACCCGAAGAGGTGGTGGCTTTGTGTTCCAGTTATCAATCTACCCAAAACTGAAACTCTGCCAGTGATGGGAATAGGATTTGCTGGACTGGCACTAAAGGCTGCAATTTAAGATTATTTTCCAAATCGATTATTCAATCGACTATCTATTTGTCTGATTAATGGACTAATCTAATGATTACTTCCCTGTTTCAATGAGAAATAAATTTGAATAATGGCACTAGACACTTGAATTTGAAGCTTCACCTTAATCACATTTATTTTTTCTTGTAAAGCAATATTGCAATGACTGTAGTTTATCAAAGCTACAGAGCAAAAAAAGTTAAAATGCACCCTCGAAAAATTAAAACAAATTTAAAAATATTCAGAGATATGAGATATGCAAGTAAAATTCCAATATCATACACTTCTAAAACTCATTTCACAAAGCTCATGGAGCAAAAAGGGTATAACTTCGATGGAAGGTGATAACTATTTGTATGAAGCCCTCATCCTCAACCATTGAGGTTTCATGTCCTTAACAGGCATGTTGAGGATGCTCTCCGTCAGGACTCCTGCCATCTGAGGGGTGTATGAGCCTTTCCTCAGGACAAACTCATCGATACGCCTTTGTTTATTACTAAAACAGAAAGGAGAAAAAACAGGAAATCTTTGTTAATTATCACAAGTTGTATATTATCATACTTTGTATGTGTAATATGTAAGAATAGCTCTTGAAAAAAGGGGTATTGACTATTTTTTAATTTTCTTCCCTAAATAAATATTTCAGTGATTTATAAATCTAAATAAATTCTCATTTAACTGTTCTAGAGCAAGCAACAGCACATTTTGGATATATGTATTATTTTATTTAAGCAAATTAAATGGTGCACTTATTCAAAACGTGTAGACACTAAAGACTTACTGCTTTATCATTAAACTGAACATGCCAAAACACCTCCAGGAAATTTGAGTTTTTCATATGCTTAATAGTCATATCTGGATAATGCATAACCGAGGTAAATTATTCGAATAGAATGTCACTAATGGCAGAAAAATGACCATAAAAGACAGGCTACCCCAGTATTTACATTGAGGTCGCTACACCGAATTTAACATTGCTGAGAAAGCAAGACTGTTCCATGAGAAATTTTGTTTTCCAAAATATATGGCAAACCCTACGATAATGGTGCTAACACCTAGCCTGTTAGAGCAAGATTTACTAACATTTTGCACCAGTGCAAACCCTCTTTTGGAGTTAAACGTCTACTGTTGAGATCTACTATAAGGATGCAATGGACATTTTGCAGGAATGATAGGAGCTGGTGAGTCAAATTTGTTTGTGCCTAAGCTTCTTTGAATATGCATTCATAAGAGTTGCCCTTTTCAAGATGCAAAATAATATGAGATTATGGAAATAAACCCCGAGTGCGATTTATCAAGGCTGTTAGTAATGCCAACCTTGGTGTAATTTAACTCTGTGCCACTGACATGGCTGTGACCATTGTGGTTCAGAGAAGAAAACGCATGATACAGAGAGAGTGAGTCAGAAAGGTAAGAGTTTTTTTTTTGCACGCGTAAATTTATTTACAATGTCAGAAGAGGACATTGTGCAAACTATTGCCTGCCGAGTCACATTATTCTCGATATGATGGAGAAAATCTGCTGAATAAAATCTGGAGCTACAACCCAAAAGGAGTCATGCAATTCCACCAATAACAAAACTCTTATTTTATTGATTTGGCTCTGGTTAATTTCAGTGAACGGTTGTCACAGCCGGCATTATCAGCCACACTGTCAAGAGTCCTTAATGCACTGCACAGAGAGTGCAGAATCATATACAGTTCCCAAATAGCTGTTATGCTCCCAAAAGCAAACCAACAGGCATTTCATATAGCATATGGTGCAGAGTTCCTAAATGGGAACGGGTGGCACGGTGGTGCAGTGGTTAGCACTGTCGCCTCACAGCAAGAAGGTCCTGGGTTCGATCCCCGGGGTTGTCGAATCGCGGGGGTCATCCCAGGTAGTCCTCTGAGTGGAGTTTGCATGTTCTCCCCTTATCTGTGGTGAGGTTTTTTTCTCTGGGTGCTCCGGTTTCCCCCACCATCAAAAAGACATGCATGTTAGGGCTATACTCCTGTCTGTGCCCCTGACCGAAGCATGGTAAGACGAGCTTGAGTTGATCCTCAGGTGCTGTACGGCGACTGCCCACTGCTCCTTGCTACACAACTAGAATGGGTTAAATGCAGAGCATAATTTCCTTACACGGATCAATAAAGTATTCCAAAATCAAGGAAAAAAATTAAAATGTAATAGCGGCAATCTGAAGGCAAGTACACTATATAAATACTACAAATACACACTACAATATATATGACACTATATAAATAAACAAAACACATTTATATAGTGTGGGTCACATTTTTATTAAGAAGGCTGTGTCTGTGTTAATTATCCTGCCCAGTTTTAGTAGATACTATGCTAAATTTGCCAGTCCCATAGGTGCCAACTGTCAGCAAGCTTGTGCTAATTTGCACTTCTCTTAGATCTGGCCCCTAAGCCACGTTTCCACCACAGGGAATTTTCTCCAGGAACTAGGAACCTTTTGAGGAACTCAGTATGTTTCCACCGCAGGGACCTGGATCTAAATTAAGTTCTGGGGAAATTATTTAAGCCCCCAACAAAGTCCCTGCTCGGGGTGTAGTACTTTCCAAAAGTATTACGAATACTCGCAGCAATTTGTTTCAGCTGCCATTTTTAAAAATCTGCAGCTGCAAACCAGTTTGTTTTTTGTTTATTGTTCGTCGACACATCAACATTGGAGTTACAGAAGAAATCATAAAACAGATGGACCGATGACAAAGTCCGGGCCTTATTAAGCATTTATGTTGAGGACAAAATCCAGTGTGAATGGGAAATGGCGACCCACAATGATAAGGTGTGCATGAAAATCTCCTGCAAGTTAACCGAGCTTAACATTGTTCACACCAGGAAACAGTGCTGGGAGAAGCTTAAAAAATTAAATGAAGATTGCAAGAAAATTAAAGACCACAATAACAGAAGTGGCTCCAACCGTTGACCAGCAAGTGATACGTCAGTGGACTACTTATCTTCGTGGGTCTTTTAACCGTGGTGGAAACATAGACAACAATGGGCTGAAGGACCCTTTTAGTTCCTTGAAAAGTCGTTCCTGGGACTAAAAGTTACAGGTACTTTGGGTAGAAATGCGGCTTTAGTTGCTAGTTAAAGGCACCTAGTCACTATCAGCAGCAGATGTGTTGTAGCATAGGTGCTTTCATTTTAAATGTTTGTGCATTAAAGATGTACTTCTGTGAAAATCCGTAACACCATCTCCATTTTGCATATGGTGCATTGTACATCACTGTTACTTTTGTGGGGGAAAAAACCCCCACATTTTGTACATACTGGGTTTTGCCTTCTTTGGTTCCTCTCCTTTTGCCACCATCATTCAATGTTCTGTACGTGCGATAAGCGGTTTTTTTTTATACATTGACAATTTTTTTAAATAGACCAGCAATTTTGTCATCTAATTGTTGCACCTAACTGGCATGCCATCCAGCATTTAAGTCTGTTGGGGCTATTGATGGCTACCACGTAAGAATTAAGAAACATGCTGGCCCTGATGGTCGCTGCTACAGAAAAATACTGGGGTGGCAGCTGCTCAGAGGTAGAGCAGGTTGTGTGGTAACTGCAGGGTTGTCGGTTCGATCCTCGGCTCCTCCTGGCAAAAATGTTGAGGTGTCCCTGAGCAAGACACCTAACCCCTAACTGCTCCTGATCAGTTGGTTGCTACCCTGCAATGGTTGACACCACCATCTGTGTATGCACGTGGGTGAATGTGAGGTATTAATTGTAAAATGCCTTGAGTGACTGTTGCAATCAGAAAATTACTATATAAAACGCAGTCAATTTTACTTCCATCTATACTTTCACAGGTAGTGTGTAACGAAAAGGGTCATTCCAATGATTCATACATAGGCTAGACAGGCTCAGTAGAGGACCCCAGGGTCCTGAGGAAAAGTCACCAGGGATCTAAGCCCCACCAGGTCAAGGTTATATAGTTGCAATAGTACTAGAAATTTTGTGACCCCTTTAGAATTTTCTGTATTTCCGCATAAATATGACCTACACTGTGATCAGATCTTAATCCAAGTCCTAAAACGCAATAGAGAACCAATTTAAATAACAAAAAAAATACACCTTCATTTATTTATTGAGCAAAATTATCCAACATTAATACGTATATCGTTGTTGAAAAACGGGCTGGATCGTGGCGCAGTGGTTAGTGCAGTCACCTCACAGCAAGAAGGTCCTGGGTTCGAGCCCCGGGGTAGTCCAACCTTGGGGGTCGTCCCGGGTTTTCCTCTGTGTGGACTTTGCATGTTCTCCTCATGTCTGCGTGGGTTTCCATTGGGGGCTCCGGTTTCCTCCCACAGTCCAAAGACATGTAAGTCAGGTGAATCGGCCGTATTAAATTGCCCCTAGGTGTGTGTGTGTGTGTGTGTGTGTGTGTGTGTGTGTGTGTGTGTGTGTGTGTGTGTGTGTGTGTGTGTGTGTGTGTGTGTGTGTGTGTGTGTGTGTGTGTGGGCCCTGTGATGGTCTGGTGGTCTGTCCTGGGTGTCTCCCCGCCTGCCGCCCAATGACTGCTGGAATAAGCTCCAGCATCCCTGCGACCCTGAGAGCAGGATAAGCGGTTCAGATAATGAATGGCTAGATGGATGCTGAAAAAGTACGTGAATCTTTGCCTTCAGTAACTGGTGTGACCCCTTGAGCAGCAATAGCTTCAACCAAACATTTCCAGTAACTTGATCAGTCCTGCACATCGGCTTGGAGGAATTTTGGCCCATTCCTGCTTACAAAACTGCTTCAACTTAGAGTGGTTGGTAGGCTTCCTTGCATGAACTGCTCTCCTCAGGTCCTTCCACAACATTTCTATTTGATTAAGTTCTGGACAACTTCTGCTTTAACCGTTCATTGGTGGACTGACGTGTGTTTAGAGTCATTGTCTTTGCTGAGTGACACACTTCCTGTTGAGCCTCAGTTTACGGACCGAGTTTGCTAGTACAATCCAGTATGCATATTTCCGTCAATGATGACAAGCTGTCCTGGTCCAGAGGAAGCAAAGTAGCCCCATTAATGTACTGCCACCACCATGCTTCATACTTAGGACGAGCTTCCTATGTTTGACTGCAGTGTTAGTTTTCACCAAATGCAATGCTCCTCGTTTAAACCAAAAAGTTCTATTTTGGACTCATCCATCCAAATGATATTCTTCAAATAGCTTTCTGGCTCACCCATATGATCTTGGAGAGCAGCAGCTTCCTCCTTGCTATCCTGCCATGCAATACTGCCATGCAACACAATACTCTGTTCTTGTTCAGTGTTTGCCTGATAGTGGACTTATGAACACTGACCTTGGCCAGCCCAGTGCAACTGAGGCCTGTAGATCCTTAGATGGTACTCTGGGGTTCCTTGTGACCTCCCAGAATATTACACGCCTTGCTCTTGAATTGATTTTTGTTGGACGACAACTCCTGGGGAGAGTAATACTGAGTTTATTTCTTCCATTTGTACACCATCTGCCCGATAGTGTATTAATAGAGCCAAAAAAACCTTTAAAAATAGTTCTGTAACCTTTTCATCAGATCAGAATCAGAGAATCAGAATCTAGTTTATTGGCCATGTAGGTTTGCACATACAGAGAATTTGACTCCGGTTTCATGGCTCTCTTAGTGTACTTAACATAGAATAACAACACTACAACAATCTTCAGATACATGCACTACACAACAATCAACAACAACAATCTTCAAATATATAATCTTCAGCTTTTTGAACATCAACAGCTTCTTTTCTGAGGTCCTCGTAAATCTCCTTTGATCAAGACATGGCAAACTTCCACAAATCTGTGGTGAACACTAGACTTTTGACAGTGAAGAGCCAGGTTTATGTTCTTTCAGGACCTGCTAAATTCAAATCTGATTGTCATCCCATTCATTGAAACACCTGACTCCAATTACCCCTTTAAATCACCCAATAACCCTAGGATCACATACTTGTGGAGTGGCTCAAGGATCATCTGTGGAGTGTCTCAAGGATCGATTCTTGGTCCATTACTATTTTTTATTTATATCAATGGTCTTGCTGCCGTATCCAGTTCCAGTTTCTCCATTTTATTTGCAGATGATACAAATCTTGCACTTTCCCACAAACATTTTAAAACCCTCATTGATGAGGCTAACCCTGGTCTCCTCACCTTTTCCAAATGGTTCCAGCAGAACAAACTATCACTAAATATATATAAATAAAAAAAACTAATTTCATAATATTCTGAGGAAAAAAATAACATAGATGAAGCCAATCTCTTTAGCGAGGGCAACAAAATCAATAGAGTTCCTTCCACTCGCTTCATGGGCATGATAGTTGATGGAAAATGTTGTTGGAAAGAACAAATTGATTTTGTTACCAAAAAGGTGTCAAAGTCTGTGGGGATTATTAGGAAAATCAGTCCATTTCTCAATAGATCCTACCTGTTAACTTTATACTATAGCCTAGTATATTCTTACCTTACTTATTGCAATGCTGTATGGGACAGTACCTACCCCACATATCTACATAAACTCAATATAATTCAAACACGGTTCGTTAGAATAGCTACAAGTTCAAAGCCTAGGGATACGTCCTCACCTCTATTCTTTAAACTTGAAATACTATCTTCGATATTAACATCCTGCTAACATGTATCTTCATTTACAAGGTGAAATATCAAGGCTACATTCTACCAGACCACTTCCAACAATATCTTTGCAAAATTCCAATTTTCATTCTTATTCAACGAGACAAGAAACCCATTTGCATGTTCCCCGTTGTCACACCACAGTATTCTATGAAATACAGAGGTGTTTTATTATGGAATGCCCATTTACATCTAGTAGGCAGTTCACCTTCTCTAACGATCTTTAAAAGGAAATTTAAAGAGAAATTGTGTGCTCAGTTGGCTAATTAGTTGCATGGCATCTGCATTGTAACTATGCATCTGTTTTTTTTCTTCTTTATCTTAATTATTACTTTTATTTTGTTTGTGTTTTTTTCTTATTTAATTTATTCTGTTTTTGTTTTTTTGTTGTTTTTTTTGTGTCATGTTTAGAATTTACTGATATTTGTGAGGCTTCATTATAAGCACTCCTCGGGTTTCTTACCTCACCAGCACATCCTTTTTTTTCTCTTTCCTTGTGAAAGATGTATTTATGTACTTGATTGTTGTGTTTTTGTTCAAACCAATAAAATAAAAATCAAAAAATCAAAACTTTCTCTGGCATCTAGTTTCAGAACTTGAAGATGAAGATCTGATCACATTTTTGTTCAAATATAAGCAGAAATACAGGAACTTCTAAAGGGTTCACAAACTTTCTAGCGTCTCTGCAGCTGTCCCATTTCTACAGTGGCTTCAGAAAGTATTCAGACCCCTTCACTTTATTCTGCACACTTTAAATAATTAAGTTAATTAAGTTTCCTTTATTAACCCCCTTGGGGAAATTCAGTTACTGGAAATTAACCCATCCAAGCTGTGATCTGTGTAGCTAGGAGCAGTGGGCTGCTGCCTTCATGTTGTGTCAGGGGACCAACCCCAGTTCTTTTCCCATTCCCTTGGTCAGGGGCACAGACAGGAGTATAAACCCTAACATGCGTGTTTCTTTTGATGGTGAGGGAAACCAGAGCACCTGGTTAAAGCCCACCGCAGACACAGGGGGAACATGCAAAACTCCACACTGAGGACAACCTGGGATGACCCCCCCAAGGTTGGACAACCCCAGGGTGGCACGGTGGTGCAGTGGTTAGCACGGTTGCCTCACAGCAAGAAGGTCTTGAGTTCAAGCCCCGGGGTAGTCCAAACTTGGGGGTTGTCCTCTGTGTGGAGTTTGCATGTTCTCCCCATATCTGCCTGGGTTTCCTCCAGGTGCTCCGGTCCGCACAAGGAAAAGGGTCTATTTTAGGGTTAGGAGTTGGTTTTAGTGTAAGGGTTGGGTTAAGGTTAGGGTAAGGGTTAGGGTTAGGCATGTAGTTTGTGTGGGTAAGGTTAGGGTTAAGGGCTAGGAAATGAATGTAGTCAACGAGGGGTCCCCACAAGGATAGTGAAACACGACTGTGTGTGTATGTGTGTGTGTGTGTGTGTGTGTGGGCCCTGTGATGGCCTGGCGGCCTGTCCAGAGTGTCTCCCCGCCTGCTGCCCAATGACTGCTGGGATAGGCTCCAGCATCCCCAGGATCCTGACAGCAGGATAAGCGGTTTGGATAATGGATGGATGGATTATAAATTTTAAAAAAATGAACTCTCTCTTTTACATAAGTATTCAGACCCTTTGCTGTGGCACTCGAAATTGTGGTCGGGTGCATCCTGTTTGCGTGTTTGCATTAGTTACCCATGAGCTGTGTCTAGAACTTGATTGGAGTCCACTCGTGGCAAACTGAATTAACTAGACATTGTTCAAAAAGGCACACACCTGTGTATATAAGGTCCCACAACTCAGATTATATAGCAGAGCAGAAACCAAGCCATTAAGTCCAATGAATTATCTGTACAACTCCGCGATGAAATTGTGGCATGAGGTAAAAGCTTCTCTGATCTGAAGAGACCAAAACTGAACTTTTTGGGCAGAACTCCAAGCACAACCTCTGGCCAACATCAGGCACTGCTCATTACCAGGCTAAAATCATCCCCTACAATGAAGCATGGTGGTAGCAACATAATGCTATTGGGGGTACTTCCCAGCGGCAGGGACAGGCAGACTGGTCAGAATTGAGGGAAGGATGAATGCAGCCAAATTCAAAGACGTCCTTGAAGAAAACCTGCTCCAGAGTGCATGCGACCTCAGACTGGGATGACGGTTTACCTTTCAGCATGACAATGACCCAAAGCATACAGTCAAGACAACACTGGAGTGGCTTGGGACAAGTCTCTGACTTTCCTCGAGTGATCTAGCCAAATCTGGAGAGACTTGAAGATGGCAGTTCACAGATACTTCTCATCCAATCTGACAGCTTGAGGATCTGCCAGGAAGAATGGGATAAAATGCCCAAATCTAGGTGTGCAAAGCTTGTATAGACTTGCCTAAGAAGACTCGACACTGTAATAGCTGCCAAAGGGAATTCTATAAAGTACTGAATTAAGGGTCTGAATACTTACGTGATTTCAGCTTTTGATTTTTAATAAATTTGCAAAAATTTCTAAAAACAAGTTTTCACTTTCAGTATTGGTTACTGTGTGTAGATTAGGGGTGTGTCAGTGTACACGTTTACATGGAAATAAAACCATAACCGTTTAATAAAAATCCTTAACCGATAAACGTAAAGGTTTTTGTTTTGTATATAATGCGTGATAACGTCATCATTCTTTGCTGCATGACAAGCGCAAGCGCGATTGAAGCATGGGTTGGCGGCTAGTAAAAATGTGCGAAGCTTCCTTGTGGGAGTTTGGATTAGAAAGCTTCTCAGCGGGATCTAATCGCATCGAAGGGCTTCGCGGAAGCGGTACTTTCCCAAAAACACCCCCCCCCAAAACCCAGCAAGTTTCTAACGCATACTCATCCAGAGATATTCGATCTTTTGTAAATGGTGTAGCCTAGTTGTGTCATACGACATCGGCGACCTTAACAGCGGTGAATCTATGGAATAATAAGGCTACAGCGACCTCTAGCGGTATAGCACCGACATACTTTCAAAATTCACAGGACTCCTGAAACGTGTACATGTTTAAACGGCAAACATTGCACCGTGTAAACGGGTACAGATTTTAGTACACGTTCACATCCCTAGTGTAGATTGATGGGCAGAAATGGCAAATTTTATCCATTTAAAATTAAGTCTACAACACAAAGTGTAAAAAAGTCAAGGGGTCTGAATACTTTGATATTTTCTGTATAAACCAAATATGATTTGCAACTTGAATTTGAGATTGGCTCCTTTAGGTTTTACATCACAAAGCTACCTTTGTGATGTACCTGTGTTGAGAATAGTGTTCAAGGTGAAAATAACGACCTATTTTTCAATTTACATGCTCAAATAGTTACCTTAAATGTTGACAGAAATAACGGATGTATCAAAAGTTATTTGTATTGAGTCAAAGAACTAGGGATGCATCGATATCACTTTTTCACAGCAAATACTGATTCAGAGCACAAATCTTCCAAGTATCAGTTGTTTCACAGTACCTATCTGTTCCATTACTTTTGCTGAACAATGCAAACTCAGATTATTAGTTTAGGGACAAGAGGCAAAATAACTAAGACGCAATCCTTTTTCCACCAATAAAGAACTACAGCCTTCCATGCGCCAAAGATTAAGCAATTTTGCTTTTATTTATGAAATGTTACTCTTGACTTTTGCTATCAAATTTTAGTCTTTGGTAAAACGTCTGATACAAATACTTAATTTTAGCCTCTATCAACTCATTACCAATATCGATACCGGCACGGGTATTGATAGTGGTAATACATGGTGGCACAGTGGTTAGCGCAGTCGCCTCACAGCAAGAAGATCCTGGGTTCGAACCCTGGAGTAGTCCAACCTTGAGGGTCATCCCAGGTTGTCCTCTGTATGGCGCTTTCATGTTCTCCCCGTGTCTGCGTGGGTTTCCTCCAGGTGTTGCGGTTTCCTCCCACAGTCCAAAGCAATGTCAGTCAGGTGAATCAGCCATACTAAATTGTCCCTAGGTGTGTGTGTGTGTGTGTGTGTGTGTGTGTGTGTGTGTGTGTGTATGGGCCGTGTGATGGACTGGCAGCCTGTACGTGTGTCTCCCCGCCTACCGCCCAATGACTGCTGGGATAGGCTCCAGCATCCCGCGACCCTGGTTGGAATAAGCGGCTTGGGTAATGGATGGACGAATACTGGTGCACACCTACAAATATCCAATATACATTCTGATTTCAAATAGGATATTTTGTACTTGCCAATGGTGGCCTTTACTGAAGATGCCAGTGGCATCACCCTATTTGAGAGGCCAGTGAGGCATATCGAAAAGCAATGAAGGTTCAACACCCTTGCTTCATGGCTATATTTTTACAATCTTTGGAAGTGGAATGTGCCTCATAAGCACTCCCCCTAATGTCCCATCCTTTAATGTTTCGTGTATTCTTTATGTTATTGCATTATGGTATCTTTTTCTTCTTCTGGCTGCTTCCGTTAGGGTCAAAGGAGTAGATCATCCATTTCCGACTCTTCCTGTCCATCATCCCATCTTCCTCTGTCACACCAACCCACCTACATGTCCTCACACATCCATAAACCGCCGCTTTGGCCTTCCTCTTTTACTCGTGCCTGGCAGCTCCATCTTCAGCATCCTTCTTCCAATATACTTAGCATCTCTCTTCCACACATGTCCAAACCATCTCAATCTCGCCTCTCTTGCTTTGTCTCCAAACTGTCCCACATGAACTGTCCCTCTTAAATACCCATTCTTAACCCTGTCTACCTTCATAGCCCCAATGGAAATCTTAGCATCTTCAACTCTGCCACCTGCAGCTCCACCTCCTATCTTTTTGTCAGTGCCACCGTCTCCAAGCCATACAACATAGCTGACCTCACAACCATTTTGTAAACCTTCCCTTTCACTCTTGCTGGTACACTTGTCACAAATCACTCCTGACACTCTTCTCCGCTCACTTCACCCTGTCTGCATTCTTCGTCACCTGTATTCCACACTCCCCATTACTTTGAACAGTTGAACCCAAGTATTTAAACTTATCCACCTTTGTCACCTCTACTCCTTGCATCCTCACCATTCCACTGTCCTCACTCTCATTCATGCATATGTATTCCATCTTGCTCCTACTGACTTTCATTCCTCCTCTCCAGCACCTACCTTCACCTCTCCAGGCTCTTCTCAACCTGCTCCCTACCTTCGCTACAGATCACAATATCATCTGTGAACATCATAGTCCACGGAGACTCCTGCCTGACCTTGTTCATCAACCTGTCCATCACCATTGCAAACAAGAAGGGGGCCCAGAACCTATCCTTAACATAATATCACCTCCACCTTGAACCCATCTGTCATTTCAACCACACACCTCACCACTGCCACACTGCCCTCATACATATCCTGCACCACTCTTACATACTTCTCTGCCACACCCGATTTCCTCATACAATACCAGACTTCCTCTCTTGGCACCCTGTCATATGCTTTCTCTAAATCCACAAAGACAGTGTAACTCCTGACCTTCTCTATACTTCTCCATCAACATTCTCAAAGCAAACATCACATCTGTAGTGCTCTTTCCTGGCATGAAACTATATTGTTGCTCGCTAATCATCACCTCTCCTTCTAACCTAGCTTCCACTACTTTCCCATAACTTCATGCTGTGGCTGATCAACTTTATACCTCTGTAGTTACCAAAGCTCTGCACATCACCCTTATTCTTGAAAATCAGTACCAGCACACTTCTCCACTCCTCAGGCATCCTCTCACTTGCCGAGATAGTGTTAAATAATCTAGTTAAAAACTCCACTACCATCTTCTAAACATCGCCATGCCTTCACAGGTATGTCATCTGGACCAACCGCTTTTCCACTCTTCACCCTCTTCATTGCTGCCCTCACTTCATCCTTGCTAATCCATTCCACTTCTTGATTCACAATCCCCGCATCATCCAACCTTCTCTCACTCTCGTTTTCTTCAATCTTCAGTCCATCAAAGTACTCCTTACACCTTCTAAACACACCTTTCTTGCTTGTCAGCACATTTCCATCTCTATCCTTCATCACCGTAACCTGCTGCACATCCTTCCGAGCTTAGTCCCTCTGTCTAGCCAATAGGTGTAACTCCTTTTCTCCTTCTTTAGTGTCTAACCTCTCATATAACTCACCATATGCCTTTTCCTTTGCCTTCACCACTGTTCTCTTAGCCTTACACCGCATCTCCTTGTGCTCCTGTCTGCTGTCTTCATCTCTCTGACTATTCCACTTCTTCTTTGCCAACCTCTTCCTGTACTTCCTCATTCCACCACCAAGTGTCCTTGTCTTCCTTCCTCTGTCCAGATGACTTGCCAAGTCCCTTCCTAGCTGTCTCCCTCACTATTTCTGAAGTAGTTGCCCAGCCATCTGGCAACTTTTAACTACCACCGTGCCTGCCTTAGCTCCACCCTGAGTGCCACACAACAATCTTCCTTCCTCAATTTCCACCATTTGATCCTTGACTCTGCCTTCATTCTCTTCATCTTCTTGATCTCAGTCATCCTACAGACTACCATCCAATGCTACCTAGCTGCGTTCTCCCCTGTCACCACCTTTCAGTCTTATTGCCTTATGGTGTAACCCTCAATACTGTGAAAAATAATCTCTTTGCGTCAAGGTCATTAAAACCTTTTGTTTCTTGCACAACATATGCCTTGGAACTGTACACCAGGTGCTGCTGGATGATGGCCAGTAGAGGTAATTAAAAGTGGGGTGAATACTCCCAGTGGCATTGCCTGGCGAGCAGGGCGGTGTGCTCACGTCCACCCTTGAGGAATCTGATCATGATTACCATTAATCACATAGGTGTTCATTGACGGAAAAAGACAGCAATATGGAAAATTTGTGGTCACGACTGACAGTATTATTTGGGCTATCAGTTTTTTGAGGGAAATACATCTAATTTACATGGTGTTCATATTATTATTGCATACCATTGTACATAAAACCCTCAAAAAAGCATCATAAACTGGTCGGAAATATTACAAATCTAATTCAGGGGCAGCATTGCTCAGGAGGTAGAACGGCTTGTCTAGTAATTGGAAGGCTCCCCATTTGATGCCTGGCTCCTCCACAGAGCGTGTTCAAGTGTCCTTGAGCAAGATATTGAACCCCTAACTGCTCCTGATGAGCAGGTTAGTGCATCTCATGGCAACCTCTGCCATCAATGTATGGATCTGTGTGTGAATGGGTGAATGTGGCATTTCATTTCCCTTTAACAAATTCAATAAGCCAGTGTTTCAACAACGATATCCTATTTTTTTCTTATTTAAGATGGAGAAATGTTTAATCAATAATTACCTGTTCTCTGTATGAGCATTTTTTCTGAAACTAATTAAGATACAGAAACAATATACTATTATCTACAGTATTTTTCAATTGAATGCTCCTACAATGAAAATGCTATGTTTCCTTGCCTTCACTCAGCCTCCCTTCTAGTCCTCCAATCCCTCTGAAAAGCTAGATTCTCTTTTGATAGATGTAGAGACTCAATTACCAACACATTAGGAATTTCAATCAATCTGTCCTAAGATTGTCTGTTGCTCTCCCTCGCAGAAAACCTGTCATGCTTCTGTCTTTGTGCATCTGCATGTGCACATCGCAGTAAATGGATGTGGATTTGTTGTATGGGATTAGAGAAACAAATGTGACCAGCACCACATAAGACAACAATGTCAAAGGGGGGAAAAAATCTAAGAAACAGCACTAACAGCTATATTTAGGTCAGAACAGTATCCAAATGAGTTATGAAACGCAAAAACTGCTGCTTTGTAAGTATTGCCAACACACCTTTATATGCACATTTTTGTAAAGGTCTGCCCATAGCCCTTATCAAGAATAATGTTTAAAGAGCTACTGCAGTCACACGGTATTAACCTCTTCTGCTGAAGTGAAACTCATGGGAGGGTGTGGTTAAACGACAATGATGCCATGTATGTGCAGTGTGTGTATGCTCTAACCAATTAGTGGCAAATTAGGGACAGACTGCATCTGCAGTGACAAGTAGACCAAATCAGAAACAGACTTGACATCCAAGCCCCAGCCTATAATCACCTAATCTGCATCTGCTTTAACTTGAAGAAACTCCATACATTATGCATGCAGCATAGGTAATTCGGCACAGAAACTCAGAAATACCATTTGACGGAAGTCTCTCATTAACAATTAATATCAATTTAACTATAAATAAATTGCCCTGGCTGCCGCTGGCCAACTTTCCTCACATGATCTCACCCACCCTGGTGTGATGCCGAAATTTCACTTCCAGCCAAGGTTCCATGTCCCTTCATGAACATGCATTAAGAATCTCCACTGCTGTGTAGGCTGCAATGGTCTTGTGTTTGTTTCAGTAGCCGGCTGTTCTCTTTTCATTGAAAAAAAGGCTGATTTCAGGAGGGATTCAGCTTCTTTGGATGTCGTCTGTAATAGGCTAGCTACCATGATGACTTAATTATACATTGGTCATCTTAAGAAGAGAATTTGATGGCATTTTTGAGTTCAATTACTATACAGACACCTATCTAGCTGAAATTGTTATCTTGAGATTTTTATTTCTGATCTTTACAGTGCGTTGTTCTAAGATTCTATGTGTTCTGCTTGAATATGGGTTGCTACAATTCAACAGGATGTGTAGTAAATGATGTTGATGCTTTTAAGATCTTGTTCCATGTGCCCAGTTTTATCTTTGGGCACCTGCCCCTTTAAAGGTCTGCACCATTGACTGGAAATGAAAAGATATTTTAATTCATACACTTTGATTTTCTACAAATCTCTTACGCATGCAGTTTGATTAAAATAAACTGAAAATGCAATTTGCTTGTTTTTAATAGAAAAACAAACAATTGTTGAAAAAAAATCTGGAAAAAAAAGAAAACCTACAAAAGAGAAAAACAGAGCAGAATTTGGCATAGATAGATAAATAAATAAATAAATAAAATGGATTTAATTGGGCCCTAAATAGGATAAGAACTTCTTCAAGCCATGCCTTGGAGAAGCTCTTTGACCGAAAGCTTGCAAATAAATAAGATTCTTGCTCAGGTTTGGGTGTGTGCATGCTTTTTTCATTCAGTACTACAATTTCAACCCCAGTTTCACCTTGCTCTTTGGAGGCTTATAGCGTTTAGCTGGTAAGAGCCAGAATCACCAAACATTGTGGCAAGGTGTAGATATCCAGCAAGTGCGAACCGATAAAAAAAAGGGCCGATGGGGTAGCAGGTGGCACTTAAACGGGCACTGCCACAGCAAAACTAACTGTCGTGTGGTATAAGAAAAGGCTGTAGAAAGTTTAACGGTAGTCTCGGTATGACAACAAAACAGAATAAAAGGAGGTAAGATGACAAAATTTTGACAACATCCCATCTCAACTCACCATCCCTGCCCTCTATTAGAATGTCTAGGGAAATCACAGCATGGGTACTTATTAAAAGTGTTACTGACTATAGCAGTATTAATGCAAAACTTGAGTTTGTGGTGAAAAAATTCTTTGGTTTAAAGTCTTTGTCAAAAATGTCATAGTCCATAGCAGTGAACCTTGCAGCTCTGCAGTGGCATCCTCTGACCACTGACTGACAGGTTTGAGGCTTGGATTTTTGTTTTTCATTAAACTTTTCCCTGTCTGTAATGCAGAAATCAGAAAATAACAATACAGCCCCCCTCCAAACTAGAAAATCCAATCACTGAGTTCTCGTGTGATATTGTGAATAAGCTGCATAGCAAACTAGGTATCGCCTGAACCTCCCTCCCCCTCTTGTCCTCTATGGAACAACCTGCTATTATCAGAGACGGAACATACATAAGCTCGGGCAAGTGCTGAGGGATGGCCCAATACCCACATTAGCTTCACTTAAAGCAAAATTTGGACTGGGTAACAACTAGTGCACCCATCCGGCTACATCACGCAGGACAGATGGCCGCGCCTGTGTTTGGCTGCTAGCTGTTGCACCTGTTTGTCCTGGTTCTGTTTGTGTTTCTGTGTATGGATGTTGTGCAAGCCACCATTGTCTATGATTGTCAAACACTATTGAATATTCAAGCCTCTGTCATGGACTTACACATTCGGGATCCCTGACAAAAAAAAAGAAGAAGCTTTCACCCCCCCCCCCCCCAACTACTGGATGACATATGTGCTCGGACCTGCGGCTATCACCATAGGAAACGAGCTAGGAGATGGAGTAAACATGCAGGCACCTCGGTTAAACCGGGGAATCCTGCACACTCGGCACCAGCCTACCCTTTTCAGCTCGACAATGTTGGACCTGGTTGACCACGTCGCTTCATTCATCGGCAGGGGTGCCTTTCTCCAACCAATTATCCCGGACACTGAAACAGACACCAAAACGCTACCCTGCGGGCTCTCCACCAGGCTAACTGTGAAGCAGGGCGGTGTTGTTCTTCAGAATCTCCGTCCTCTGGTGTGAGAGCCGTTGTCGGATTTTACCACTATCCCAGTCAAAGCGGCTCTGTTCAACGTGAGATCCTTATCCAATAAGACTTTTTCACTGCCCATGGGCTGGATTTCCTACTGGTGATGGAACCTGGCTGACCACCGGTGAGCTTGCTCCACTTGTTGAACTCTGTCCAGATGACAAAATTTTTTAGCATGCCTACATCCTCCGGGCCCGGAGGGGTCTAGCTGCTTTCTTTAAGAAATATTTTAATCGCCGCCTACAGAACTTTTAATTATGTCTCCATCTTTGAGGTGCAAGTGGACCCGATCAATCTTCTCTTACTTGCTCTTGTGTATCATCCACTAAAAATACATAGACTTTATCACTCAATTTGTAGACTTCCTTTGAAACACTATGCTCAACTTTGATCGAGTTCTGATTCTCGGTGATTTTAAAATTCATGTTTGCTGTCCCACTAAGCCTCTCGTAAGTGATTTTATACATTTGATTGGGTCTTTTAATCTTGCTCTACTTACCACTGGCCCCACTCTCAAGCTAGGCCATACACTTCACCTAGTCTTATCGTTTGGTTTTCTGATCTACAATGTGGACGTAATTGATGCTTCTCTGTCTGATCATAGTGCCGTCATATCTGACGCATGCCTTTCTCTTCTACTAAACCTTATCTTCCTGTACACGGCTCCCACTAAATTAACTCTTCGACTGCCAATAAGTTCGCCAAGGTGCTAATAGCTGATCCGAATACCTGCACTATTGAGATTACTCCCCCCCCCCCCCCCATCACAGTACTGAGGAACTCAGTTCCCTATTTAATACCATCTGCTTTTCTATTTTGATTACCGTGGCTCCACTTAAGTTGAAAAGGCCTAAGCCTTAAGGTCTGCCTTGGCTTAATAACACCACCAGAGCACTGAGGACGGAGTGCAGATTATCTGAACAAAAGTGGAAAATTGTCAAGCTTCAAATTTCGTTAAACATTTTGAGAAAAAAGCTTCACAAATATCAAGAAGCAGTTAAGGCTGCGAGAGCAAAATACTTTTCTGACCTAATTTCCAACAACTCTCATAATCCCAAGGTCTTATTCAGTACCATAAATTCTGTCATCTGCCCCACCCCAAGTACCAGTTTAGATGTCCCCTGCTAAGTGCAAAGATCTTTTTTTTTTTCATCAGCAAAGTTGAGGATATTAGAATGAACATCCCCCCCCCCATCCATGACTTCGCTGTCTCACTGGTCAGTTCTTCTAAATTGGGCTGCTTCCAATTTATCCCGCTACCCTACTCTTACAAACATTGTTTCCATCATGAAACCCACAATCTGCCCCCATGACATTGTCCCTACTGCCCTCCTCAGGGGTATCTTGGACATAACCAGGCCCAACCCTTTACGTTATCAACAGCTCCCTGGTCACTGGTACCATTCCAACCTGTTTGAAGCATCCAGTGGTCCAACCCCTACTGGAAAAAAAAACCCCAACTTAGATCCAACCTTACCTAGTAACTACAAACCTATTTGTAAACGTCTATTCCTGTCAAAGGTTCTCGAAAAGGTTTTACTCAGTTAATTGCTGCCCTACTTACACCAAAACAACAACTCCGAAAGAATTCAGTCAGGTTTTAAGACGTATCATAGCAGAGTCTGCCTTGCTGAAAGTGTGCAATGACCTGCTCCTCTGCTCCTCTATATCAACTCTGGTGACTGTGCCATTCTAATTTTTCTTGACCTCGGCGCAGCATTCGATACTGTGAATCATGACATTTTAATAGACTGTCTACAGTACGGGATTGGTGTTGATGACTGCTTTAAAATGTTTCTCATGCTACCTCAAAAATGGAAGCTTCTCCGTTAACATAGGCAATTTTTCCGCTCTCCTAACTAGTATCTCCTGCGGGGTTCCACACGGTTCTATCCTAGGTCCCATTCTTTTCTCTTTAAACATGCTTCCCCTCAGTCAAATCATTCAAAAATAAATTTCCTTCCACTGTTATGCTGATGACACTCAGCTTTATCTCTGAAACCAAACGTCCAGTCCAATCTAGTCAGCCTCTTGAACTGCCTTGAGGACATAAAGTGCTGAATGGCACAAAACTTCCTAAAGCTGAATAAAGGCAAATCTGAAGTTGTTCTATTTGCGCCCCCCCCCCGACTCCGTTAAAGTGTTTACCAACAGTTTTGGCAACCTGTCCACCCTTGTCAAACCTAATGTTAAAGACCTTGGTGTGATAATTGATTCCACCTTCAAGTTTAACAAGCAAGTTAATGCAGTAGTGAAAGCCATTTTTTTCCCAGCTTTGTACTATTGCCAAAATCAAGCTGTCACAATGAAGTCATCAAGATTTTTACATCTTCCTGCTTGGACTACTGCAACGCCATGTATATTGGGATTAGTCAGCCATCCCTGTCTCACCAGCGACTGGTCCAGAATGCCGCTGCCAGGCTACTGACAGGTATCGGGAAGAGGGGCTATATTACCGCTAAACTGGCCTCTCTCCTCCAGCTTCCTCTGTGGTTCAGAATTGATTTTAAGGTTCTCCTGTTTGTTTATAAAGCCCTAATTAGGCTGGCCCTCTTCTATATCACAGACCTTTTAATCCTCTATTCCACCTCCATGTCCTTTGGGTTGGCTGAGTTGGGGCTCTTGGCTGTCCCGCAAACTTAAACTTAAGCTCAGGGGTGAACACGTCTTTGCAGTTGCAGCCCCTAGACTGTGGTACAACATTCCTCTCCAGATCAGATCTGCCCCATCCATTGACAGTTTTAAATCCCAGCTTAAAACTTACTTTTCTTCACTAGCGTATGAGTCTGCCTGATGTGGCTGATTTCTGGCTTGTGCCTATGTGTTGTTTATTCGTGCTTACAAGCTATGTGCCTTGTTGTTTATGTTAGTGTTTCTTGTATTTGTGTTTTAACTACCTGCTCTGGTCTGTACAGCACTTTGGTCAACGCGAGTTGTTTTTAATTGTGCTTTATAAATAAATTTGACTTGACATTCACAACTGCTGCATTTTAGTAGTCATCAACTACTCCAAAAAGTAATCGAGTAGTCACAGATGTTTTGTTTTTTTAACCCATAACAATGATAATTCTCATCAAAAAGGTCTCAAATACAACTAGTAAAGGGTTAACTAATGAAAGGCAGGACCAACCTAGGGGTAGATGAAATAAGAGTCCACAATTTAATGTTACATGTTAAATGATTGAATATGGGTCACTTTCAGATTGAAGATGATGGTATAAAATAAAGCTGCACTGCCAGCTGCTGTTTGTTTCTCACATTATAAGAAACATTATGTGAAGTGAACTAATCTTGCTGAGCACAACTTAACTTATGTAAATGGTTAGCAAAGATATTAAAAATGGATGAGTGTTTATTCAAAATTGATTAAAGTAATATTAAAGGCTTTTTGGAGGTCACCTACATGTTATGTTCTTGTTTTCAACAGCTGCCGTCACTAAAGCCACCATTTAACATGGTCACTCGTTAAACCAAAACACAGTAATAGCGGGAGTGTTTCCTTCTCTAAATACTTAGAATTCCGTTTATGTAACATGGCATAACATAGAAAATTATTCCGTTTATTTAACATGGCCATCAGCCAAAACACAGAATGGTTGTCTCAGGATGATGAGGATGTCACCTGAGAGTTTAGGGGAACTTTCAAATCGTTCGTTCAAGTATTCTGTCAGGCTCATCATGAAATCCTTCATCGCTGGATCCTCCCGCATTTCGTTCTTCTCACAATGCTCCCACAGACATGAAAAGTTCAACTTTCTCCCATGAATATTCTCTCCAAAAGGTTCAGCTTTGACCAGAAAGCTTCCAACAGCCTCGCACACGTCCATAACAGTGTGGTTCTTGGCTTGTAGATTCTTCTTGCAGATGAAGGTGATTTAGATGATACATGTCACAAAAATAAAAAATAGCATATGCCATTAACTTGTTCTCACTCTGACTTTCTTGCGCTTTTTGGCTCTGCAGTCCAGATAAAAATGACACAAGCTCATCGCGCAGGTTGCACACCCTCTCCAACACACGGCCTTTGCTTAGCCAGAGAACATCATTATGCAGCAAAAGATCCTTGTATTCCGCTGACATTTCCTCCAGCTACTACTACTTTCGGCTGCTGCCGTTAGGGGTCGCCACAGCGGATCATCCGTTTCCATTTCTTCCTGTCTTCTGCGTCTTCCTCTGTCACACCAGCCACCTGCATGTCTTCCCTCACCACATCCATAAACCTCCTCTTTGGCCTTCCTCTTCTCCTCTTCCCTAGAAGCTTCATATTCAGCATCCTTCACCCAATATACTCAGCATCTCTCCTCCACACATGTCCAAGCCATCTCAATCTTGCCTCTCTTGCTTTGTCTCCAAACCGTCCAACCTGAGCGGTCCCTCTAATATAATCGTTCCTAATCCTGTCCTTCTTCGTTACTCCCAGTGAAAATCTTAGCATCTTCAACTCTGCCACCTCCAGCTCCGCCTCCTGTCTTTTCGTCAGTGCCACTGTCTCCAAACCATATAACATAGCTGGTCTCACAACCATCTTGTAAACGTTCCCTTTAACTCTTGCTGGTACCCTTCTGTCGCAAATCACTCCTGACACACTTCTCCACCCACTCCACCCTGCCTGCACTCTCTTTGTCACCTCTCTACTGCACTCCCCGTTACTTTGGACAGTTGACCCCAAGTATTTAAACTCAAATGCCTTTGTCAACTCCACTCCTTGCATCCTGACCATTCCACTGTCCTCTCTCTCATTCACGCATAGGTATTCCGTCTTGCTCCTACTGACTTTCATTCCTCTTCTCTCCAGTGCATACCTCCACCTCTCCAGGCTCTCCTCTACCTGCACCCTACTCTCGCTACAGATCACAATGTCATCCGCGAACATCATCGTCCATGGAGACTCCAGCCTGATCTTGTCCGTCAACCTGTCCATCACCATTGCAAACAAGAAAGGGCTCAGAGCCGATCCTTGATGTAATCCCACCTCCACCTTGAACCCATCTGTCATTCCAACCGCACACCTCACCATTGTCACACTTCCCTCATACGTACCCTGCACCACTCCTACATACTTCTCTGCAACTCCTGACTTCCTCATACAATACCACACCTCCTCTCTCGGCACTCTGTCATAAGCTTTCTCTAAATCTACAGACACAATGCAACTCTTTCTGGCCTTCTCTATACTTCTCAATCAACATTCTCAAAGCAAACATCGCATCTGTGGTGCTCTTTCGTGGCATGAACCTATACTGCTGCTCACTGATCATCACCTCTCCTCTTAACCTAGCTTCTATTACTCTTTCCCAAATCTTCACGCTGTGGCTGATCAACTTTATACCTCTGTAGTTGTTACAGTTCTGCACATCGCCCTTGTTCTTGAAAATCGGTACCAGTATGCTTCTTCTCCACTCCTCAGGCATCCTCTCACTTTCCAGGATTGTGTTAAACAATCTAGTTAAAAACTCCACTGCCATCTCTCCTAAACATCTCCATGCCTCCACAGGTATGTCATCAGGACCAACTGCCTTTCCACTCTTCATCCTCTTCATAGCTGCCCTCACTTCCTCCTTGTTAATCCACTGAACTTCCTGATTCACTATCCCTACATCATCCAACCTTCTCTCTCTCATTTCCTCCTGCAATGTTCTGAAAAGGCAATGTTGAGGACTAGAACTCTTGCGAACGAAATTACCAGTCTCATCACAGTATCCATCGCCTCTTTCATTTCCCTACCTTTTAGCGCATAACACTGATTTGTGAATAATGCAATGAAATGCTAAGAGTGCTGGTTAACAGTGGCAAGCCTGCTTACCAAGCCCTTGTGTTGTCCCACCACTGACAGCGCCCCATCGGTGACAACGGAAACAATTTTGCTCACATCCAAGCCATTCTTCTCATAGAACTGTGTTAATTCATTAACGATGATTTCCCCAGTTGTGTGTACAGGCAGAAGTACACAAAGTAGCTCTTCCTGAAAGGTCTTCCCATCAAAAAATCTTGAGAACACATATAGCTGTTCCATATTGGTTTGGGTCACAGGATGAGACTATGCCTAGTGATATGGCATCTACTTTCTTCAAATCGGTGAGTAGATTGGAATGGAAAAAAAAACTCCTCCAGTAAAAGTTCTATTCTTGTTGCCATGTTAGCCAACAATGGCACCCACTTTTATAGCTCAACAACCGTTTTCTTGTTTTTCTCGTGATTTAAAACTTCGCCAACCATGTCAATTGCACATGTTTTAACAAACTCGGCATCAGTGAATGGCTTCTTAACTTTAACAAGGTTCCATGAAACAATGATGCAGCTGTTGCACTCTCTCCTGGCGATGTTGATTTACAGATAGAATGGAGTGCTTGCATGATATATTTGCTATTTTTTATTTGAGGTGATCAGATTTGGTCGGGTAGTTGGCATTAAAACTGGCAGCATGCATAGTGTTGAAGTGCCGGTCTGCATGCATATCAAGCATGTCAGTTTGGCATTGGCGTGGTCCGGTAAAATAATCAAAACTGATCAATCAAGTCAGATTTGAACTGATGGTTTTCCTGGTCTGTTTTACACTTTTTTTGTGCAGGCTATGTTCTTGGTTTTGGACAGATATTGATTATCGGTGACTTAGCTGGTGAGTGGCTCTGTCAAGTCAAGGACCGTAGAGAGCTCGGAGTACGTCTTTCATTTACACGCACTCTACGGCATAGGTCAAGTATATGGTGTGGGGCGAGGTCAAAATAAAGTAGAGCAGCATGCACTTTATTTCACGTGCTGCACACGTTATTTCACGTTATGACAGGTGTGTTACTGCCAATGGGTCGACACGGGCCACACATTGGGCTCTCGCAAGTTGGACCTGGCTCATGCAATGTTATTGGGATTCAGGGCTACCTTTCCTCTCCCAACTGCAATACCTTGACCCAACTGCTATGGCAGGGGAATTAACCTGACATCATCTGAGTGGTATAGTTTGTGCAGGGATTCAGTTACCATGAGCAAATGTGTCATAGTACTACAGCTTAAGATAATGCACAGGGCATATTTCACCCCTGCCAAATTCAGAAAGATGACTATCTGCCTGTGCAACTGGGTCCTTGATTTTTTGACCGGCAGACCCCAGGTGGTTAAAGTGGGTACCCACACCTCCACCTCTGTCACCATTAACACAGGAGTCTCCCAAGTTTGTGTCCCCTACTCTACTCTCTGTATACACATGATCATGTGGCCACGAGCAGCTCCAATACCATTGTTAAGTATGCTGACGACACAGTAGTGGTGAGCCTGATCTCAAGCAACAGAGAGACAGCTTATCTGAAGAGGTATGATATGTCACTGTGGTCCCGGGACAGCCTCTCCCTAAATGTCAATAAAACCAAGGAGCTTGTTGTGGAATTAGCAATTTCAGGTATCTTGGTATTCACATTACTGAGGACGTAACATGGACACAGCACCCAGACACTCTGGTGAAAAAGGCAAAGCAGTGCTTTTATCACCTCAAGCAACTTAAGAAGTTCAGTGTTTCCCCACGGATCCAGAAAACCTTTTACTCTGGTGCCATTGAGAGCATCCTGAAAGGATGCAGCACCGCCTGGTATAGGAACTGCACCTCTCAAGATCAAAAAGCCCTGTAGAGAGTGGTACGGCTGGCTGAGCATACCATTGGCACTACACTCAACCCCCAACAGGAATTATACGCCAAGTGATGCAGTACCAGGGCAAAAAGGATTGTCAAGGGCCTCCATCACCCCAATAATGATTTAAGCTGCTGCAGTCAGGCAGACGCCTCCACGGCCACAAGGCCAGCACAGAGAGACTCAGGGGGAGGTTCTTACCCGAGGCCATTAAGATACTTGAAACTACATAACAAAAGCACTGACACTTTGCCAGTCACTTTCCTCCATACAGACTTTGCACGTTAATTTCATTTGCACACACACACACACACACACACACACACACACACACACACACACACACACACACACACACACACACACACACACACACACAAACAATACTGATCATGAAGGAACCCCACAAGGGTACAACACCTTCAAACTACTGGCCGATAACCTGCCTTTCCAACATGGGAGATCCTGTCAGGCGTCACATCAGCTAAGCTGAAAGGGCACACAAGTCAACACATGAGCAAAACTCAGAAAGGAATTGGCAACAACACCACATGGTCAAAGCATTAGCTATTGGTTTATAGAGCAGTCACCCAAGTCTCTAAGACCAGCAGACCAACTTGAGCACAGCCTGGATTGACTACAAGAAAGCCTACAATTCAATCCATCACACAAGGTTACTGAAACGCTAGGCACATTCGATCTGCTGAGCCTCTCTCTCCAACTTTAAGAAGAGGGTAAAGACCTAGCTCTTTCATGAACACCTCCACACCTGATTGTATTAATAAACGCTGCACTGCCTGTTGACAGCTATGTCCCATCCGACTAGAACCTAGTTTTTTGGCACTTATTTGCATTGTTGTCTCCTGACTAGATCCTTGCTCATGTTATATTAACTCTCAGATATATGTCACTTTGGATAAAAAGTGTCTGCTAAATGAAACTGTAACATTGCAACCATACAAAGCCAACAGCACACTAACGGCCTTCATCAAGAACTCAATGGCAATGGAAACCCATCAAATGAGGCATATACTAAGGTATTGCACAATCCCCCCACTGCTGTTCTGCATAGGCCTGAACCCCCTCAGTCAGATCATCACAAAGAGCGGATATGGATACAAGTTCAGAAGTGGAGTTACAGTGGGGTGTAGTGGTCTATTCGGCTTGGTCAGGCGCCCCCACAAACACAATTGGCTGTGTCTGCACATGGGAAGCTGGATGTGGGTATGTGTCCTGGTCGCTGCACTAGCGCCTCCTCTGGTTGGTCAGGGTGCCTGTTCAGGGGTGAGGGGGAACAGCGTGAGCCTCCCATGCGCTATGTCCCCCTGGTGAATCTCCTCACTGTCAAGTGAAAAGAAGTGACTGGCAACTCCACATGTATCAGAGGAGGCATGTGGTAGTCTGCAGTCCTCCCTGGATCGACAGAAGGGGTGAAGCAGCGACTGGAATGGCTCATAGGAGTGGGGTAATTGGCTAAATACAACTGGGAACAAAAAGAGGGGGAAAAAAGCCACCTCATCAGGATGTACAGCGACGACATCGGGATGTCATTCAGACTGGACAAGTGCGGTCGAATGGTGGCAAAAGAGGAAAAGTGGTGCACACTGAAGAGGCTGAATTAGCAGATGGTAGGATAACAGACATACTGGACAGTTAAAAGTACCTGGGTATTCAACAGGCAAATGTAAACCATGAGGAGGCAGCAAGGAGGTCAGCTGCAGCCAATTACCTCCAGAGAGTGAGGCAAGTCCCGAGGAGCCAGCTCGATGGGAAGAAAAAGATCCAAGCCATCAACACATATGCCCTACCAGTCATCAGATATCCTGCTGGAATAATAAGATGGCCAAAGGAGGACGCAAAGGCCACAGATATCAGGACATGGAGACTCCTCACAATGCACGGAGGGTTCCACCCGAAATCAAGCAGCCTGAGACTGTATGACAAGTGAAAATATGGGGGCAGAGGGTTAGAGTGTCAGAGCCACTATCCAGGATGAAACAAGGAACATCCATGAATACATCAGAAAGAGGGTCCCCCAGGACAAACTTCTGAGTGGGTACCCCAGGCAGCAGAAGACAGAGTGGGGAAGGAGAAGAAGAAGAAGAGGTATCATGGAAGACCAAGCCTCTCCATGGGATGTAACGTCGACAGCTAGATGACATGTCTGATAGAGAAATCCTACCAGTGGCTAGAAAAGAGGGGCATGAAGGACAGCACAGAGGCTCTGATCATAGCAGCACAAGAACAGTACCAGAGGTTGAGGGAGAGGTCTCCCACACCAGACAAGACCCAAGATGCAGGCTGTGCAAAGACACCCCTGAGACAGTCCACCACTTAGTTGCAGAGTGCTAGCTGGGAAGGTGTTACCCTAGTAGGCATAGCCAAGTGGCTGGGATCATGTAAAGAACATCTGTACTGAATACAGACTCGAAGTCCCCAAGTCCAAATGGGAGACACCACCAACGGCGGTTGAAAATGGCAGAGCTAAGATCCTGTGGGACTTCAAGTTCAAGGCTGACAAGCAAGTGCTGGCTAACAAACCAGACGCTGTGGTGGTTGACGGAACAGAAGACAGCGGTAATAATGATAATAATAATAATAATAAATTAAACTCATATAGCGCGTTTCTAATACTCAACAGGGCTGTCCCTAAAGAATGGTATAGGGGCGCAGCGCCACTATGACAACGCGGCAGCGCCACCTTGTGCCCCCCCCACCCCACCCCACCATTCTTGCCGCAAATGTGAATACGTAGATAGTGGAAAGACATGAACATCCAAATAATCTTAGATGCTGAACTGAGTAAATATCATGTAAAGGAATAAAATTTGCAACACTGATTACTGCTCCCACGGTGTAAATGTATTAACCTCACACAATAAAAGTGACGTATTGAGCAAGGCTCATCAGACAGCAAACTGAATACGGAAAAACGGAATGTTTCCCCCGTTGATGGTATTGACACTGCTGACTGGATACGATGCAGCTAGCTACCTAATTTGCATATGTATCTGAGAATCCCGCAAAGACGTTACCAAAGATTCTCCTCAGCTATCTAATTAGCGACTGACTGTAGGCTAACGTTACTCTCTATTATGTTGCGAAAAAGTAAACGAAGTGGCGGTCCCACCGGTCCAAAACAAAAACTTTGTTAGTTTTTTTCCGATCGCTGGTTACACCTGCTGTGCCAGTGATGTTGCCAGTGGCAGAGCAACCTGGCCCTAGAACCGAAGTCAAGGATACCACGATTGCTAACGTTACATTAGCACCACCGTCGGCATCAACTAGCAGCAGCAGCAGCACTTGGGAGAATGTCACACACAGTGAGACTGGTGGAGGTTGACAAAGGAAAGAGGCTGTCAAAGTTCACAAGATGGGTAATATTTTCTAGCTATCTAGCTAAATATTATAGGCAGACGGATATTATACGCAGATTTGTTTCATGACGTTGAACGTTTCCCTATCACTAGGATGGTTTTGCGTCGTTGGGAAAGGTTGACGTCATTGAGAACGTTGGCTCCACTATCTCAATGCAGGGGTGTATTCAATGAACAAAACCTTCAGCATCGAAACATTCTAACGAACTTGCGAATGATAACTGTAACGTTAATGTTAAACCAAACGAAATGTTCCTGCACCTAGATAGATAGATTTGTGTAATGAATAAATGACAGCCAAATTCAATTAATTTGTTTGCTAGCAGGATAACATTAGATAGGAATACCTTATTGTCAAGCCCTGCATTTTATTTATAGTTCTATCTTGGAGAAAATTAGTGGACTTCCCTAGGTTCAATATTTTTGTATAGCCCTAGTTAGTTTACTTTTTTTACCATGTCAGATATAATTTATTTTTTTCAACATTTCCAACATTTTCAATCGAAACTATATATTTTTATTTTATTTATAGCTCTAACAAGCACAGGGTTGGTTGGGATCCAGCATGGAAACAGGAGTTCCCATGGCTGTTGGAGACCAGTAACGAGTCCTGTAACGTGGTGGGACTGCTCTGTAGGGTATGCAAATCCCACCAACAAAAGCAGCGTAACGGGGAGCACTGCTGGTCAAAGGATCCCGTCTACACACTCAGGAGGGATGTCATCCATTCCCACCATATGAAATCAGAGCAGCACAAGAAAGCTTTGCGCAAAGAAATGCAGTGTCTGGCATCTGAGAGGGATGGTGGAGTCGAGCAAGGCTTCCAATTGCAGGTGAGGCTTAACAAGTTTTGCTTTCTCTGATGAGACATAACACATTCTTGCTTTGTTTATTTATTTATTTATTTATTATGCATCTTCTACCTCTCAGGTGTCACTGCAGCACGACGCCATAAAATAGACCATGGAGACCCTCTACTGGCTGGCAAAGGAGGAAGTGGCTCACACCACTAAATTCTCCTCATTCCTGGACTTTGTAAAGGACCACCTTGGTTGTGAGGTTCTAACCCACCTACAGCAGGATGGGAATGCAAGTTACAGGAGTAGGAGGATCCTGCAGGAGATGCTACAGGTATAATGTCAAAAAGATAGTTAAAATAACTTACATTTCCATTACATTTTATATTAATAATTGATTTAAATAGGAATCACAGCATTAATGTGTTCTATTAGGTTTTGGCTCATCAGACCCAATTGGACCATGAGGCAGCGATGACAGCATCGCAGTTCGTGGGGCTGATGTGTGATGAGACAACAGACATCACCACCACTAAGGAGTTGGTGCTCCTCACAAGGTGTGTCTTTACCTTTTTGTTTAATATGGGGAACAGCTATGCCATAATTGCCAATGCAAGGCCCCTTACAGATATATCTCTGTTCAGGTTGGTTGACTCAAATGGCCAGGCCAAAAGCACCTTTGCCAAGGTAATCTCACTGCAAGATGGCACTGCGGACACAATTGCTGCAGCTCTGAAGACCTGGCTCCAGGAGAAGAATATCTCCATCAAGAAGGTGATGGACTTCAGCAGTGATGGAGCCGCCAGTGATGACTGGTAACGTATTTCAAATTAATATATATATTACAAAAAATATTGTTTTAGTCATAATGTTGACCAGGATTTTTTTTTTAAATTATCGTTATTTTGAAACAAAAAAAGGCCACAAAACTTTTAATCTTTGTTGTATTACTTAGGGCGCAAGAATGGAGTGGCGTTGCTCCTGCAGAAGGAAAACCCTCTCATGACGGCGATCCACTGCATATGCCACCAGCTGGCACTAGCTGTGCGGCAGGCAGGGGAGAGGGTTCCACACATAAAGAACCACTTCAAGCCAAATCTGGGTGAACCATTCAGGTTCTTTGCCTATTCGACCTGCCGGATGGCCAGACTCCACCAAATACAGGTTTGTTTCTTTTTTACGCATCATTAATTTTATAGGGATAAATACAGTGGCTGTCTCGCCGCTTGTTTTGTTTATTTGCTGAGATACATTTTCTGCAGTTTACAGAATTAAAAATGGTAAATATTGTGATTAAAAATGACAAATACTGTTCTCTTGCCCCTTCAATTAACACATTTTGATATTTTATGTTAAATGATATTACATGTCCAAGATTCCAACATGATTCTGAATCTAATTAGATATTGGACGGCAAGAAAATGAATGTTTTTCTTTTTCATTAACTTATGGATTTGGCCCAGAATACCCTAAAGTAAGCAAAAGATACCCGGTGGCTGAGTCATGACGAGGCATGCAAGTCACTCTATAGGAACCTCCCTAAGGTGCTCATGACTCTCGACAAAGAACAAGAACAGTGCCACTACCACCGGTCTCCATAACTGGCTGCGCAAATACAACACCCTGGCCACTCTCTACCTGCTCTGTGATCTGCTGCCATACCTGTCTTCGCTGAGCAGGTGGTTTCAGCAGGAGAAGATCAACCTCCAGTAGATCGACAGAAATGTGAAGGCCAAGATGGCAGTGGTTCAATCGATGAGAGAGAGCATGCGACCTGGGAGCAGGCTGACCAAGTTCCAGGAAGATCTGGCTGCTGGTGGACGCTTGGTGGATTTTCAACTGCTCAGTCATGACCCAGAGTGGCAGGGGAAGGTGAGGGAGCCATTTTTCGATCAGCTCTTTCACAACCTGGAGGAGCGCTTCCAGTCCACCGAGCTCCTGTCCTCTTTCTCCATCCTTGACCCTAAACAGATGCCAGAACCCATGCCAGACCATTGCGGCATGGAGGAAGTTCAGTGCCGTACTGATCATTTTGGTGCTGGAGAAGGAGTAGAGGCTCCTGATGCTGCCTGTGATGAGTGGTTGGCTCTGCGGGAGTATCTGAACCATTACATTACAGTCATGTAGCAGATGCTTTTATCCAAAGCGACTTACAATAAGTGCATTGAACGCAGTAAACCAGGAGAACTACTAGTCATCAGAGGTCATAAGTGCATCTAAACAAGCATATAAGAGCAAAACCAGTGCTAAAGTAAAAGTGCAAGAAAGAGATTTATTTTTTATAGTGAATACAATAAGTATTCACTCATTTAAATTCAGTCATTGAACCAGAACTGCTTCTTGTCACAGGAGCAGCTGGTCACTCTCTTCCTCAGTGATGGCAGTATGAGGGAGCTGTACCCAAGCCTGTGCACGTTGGCTGCAGTGCTGAGTGTCATTCCAGTTAGCACGGCTGACTGTGAGCGTGCCTTCAGTGCACTGAAGAGGGTTAAAACCAGGCTGCGCAGCACCATGACCACAGCCACACTTAATGCTCTGCTGACCATAACCATCGAGCCCCCTCAGATAAATTTAACTTTGGTGCGGCAGTAAAAGCTTGGGGCCAGCTTAGAAACAGACACATCATTGTCTAATATGTGATTGCTCTGTCCTCTGCGTGCGCGCGTTTTCGTGTTCTAACAACTATTTCAACACTACTTAAATAAATACTTTATTTGGCACTTACCCTTGTGTTTGCTTTTTTATTGAAATTATGTTTGCTTTTTATTGAAATTATGTTTTTAAGTTGCAGGAAATTACATCAAATGGCTTTCTTTATTGCAATTTTTTTGCCTCCCGACGGGGGGTACAGCTGCACTCTGGACCACCCCCTACTCGCGAATCAGCACCATCTTGTTTAAAAATCCTGGTGACACCTCTGCTCAAAGTTGCTTTACAATAAATGGGGTGAAACAAGACGACAGATAAACATAACACAGACATACAGGGGTGGATGGGAGGGGGGGGATACGAGAGGGAGAAGTGGCAGCCACACACGATGCCAGCAGTACTCTCCGACTTGGACAGATACAAAAGGGAAAGAAAAACAAACATCATAAATCTCGTAAATCACAGGTGAAGTCTGAAGAGGTGAGTCCCGACCAATGACTTGAATGTGGGCAGACTGCAGCAGTGTCCGCTTGGGGAGGGAGTTGAGGGAGGGAGCAGGACGAGCGCTCAGTTCCCAGCCTGCCCCAGACCAGGGGTGGACGAGAGGGCGGGGGAGCACGAGAAGGCAATGGAGAAAAGATGTGTCTTGAAACAGGATTGGAAGATTGGGAGGGATTCTGAATCTCTAATGATTTGGCGGAGTGACTTCCAGAGCCTGGGAGCTGCCCTGGAGACGGCTCGGTCACCAAAGCCACGGAGGTTGGACCTGGGGGTAGAGAGAAGGGAGGCTGAGGAGGATCTGAGGGATCCACGTTGGTAGAGGGAGAGAAGGTCGGTGAGGTATGGGGGAGCCAGTCTGTGAAGAGCTTTATAAGTAAGAATCAGGATTTTGTAATTGATCCGGTGGGAGATGGGTAGCCAGTGGAGGTATTTTAGGACTGGGGTGATGTGGTGCCAGGATTTGGTGAAAGTTAAAAGTCAGGCGGCTGCGTTTTGGACCAATTGGAGTCTCTTGATGCCATAGAGGAGTGAGTTGCAGTAATCAAGGTGGGAGGAGATGAAGGCATGGATCAGTATCTCAGCAGCAGGGAGTGTGAGAGAGGGTCTTATTTTCGCAATGTTGCGAAGGTGGTAGAAGGAGGATTTGCCCATTGGGCGGATATGTGGCTCAAGGGAGAGGGTGGGATGAAGGATCATACCAAGGCTGCATGCCTGGGAGGAAGGGGAGACAGTAGTGCCATCGATGGTGAGTGCAAGGTTGTTGATTTGGCTGAGAGTGGACTTGGAGCCAATGAAGAGGGGTTCAGTTTTGTCACTGTTGAGTTTGAGACGGTTTCGCTGCATCCAGACTTTAACTGCAGACAGACAGGAGTCGATGTGAGAGAGGGTTGGATTGTGAGGGGATTTGGTGCTGAGGTATATCTGGGTGTCATCAGCATAACAGTGGAAGTCCAAGTTGAAATGGCGGAGAATCTGACCAAGAGGAAGGATGTAGATGATGAAAAGGAGTGGGCCGAGTACAGAACCTTGGGGAAAACCTTGTGTGACTGTGGATGGAACAGAGGAGTGGTTGTGAAGTGAGATGAAGTGTGACCTGTTGGAGAGGTAGGACTGGAGCCAGCTGAGTATGGTGCCGTCAATACCGACATTTTTCAATCTGGTGAGCAGGATGTTGTGGCTCACAGTATCAAAGGCTGCACTCAGGTCGAGGAGGATGAGGATGTTAAGGGCTACAGTATCAGCAGAGGTGAGGAGGTCATTAAGTACTTTAAGGAGTGCAGTTGCAGTGCTGTGGAGTGGGTGAAAACCAGACTGTAGGGGTTCGAGTAGGTTGTTGGAGTATAGGTAGGTTTGGAGTTGTGTGGCGACAATGCGTTCCAGGGTTTTTGAGAGGAAGGGGAGGTTGGAGATTGGCCGGTAGTGGTTGAGACAGGATGGATAAAGACCGGGTTTCTTGAGAATTGGGGTGAAGGCAGCAGTTTTGTACGCAGAGGGGACAATTCCATGAGACAGTGAGGAATTGAAAAGGTTGGTGAGGTAGGGGCATAGGGCAGGGAGGCATTTCTTCAGTAGGGGGGTGGCGAGGGGATCAAGGGAGCAGGTTGTGGATTTTGATGAGCTGATGAGTTCAGAGATAGTGGTAGGGGCAACTGGAACAAACCAGGAGAGGCGGCGATCAGGGGGAGGGATAGGGAGGTCAAGAGGAATGGGGAGAAGAGGGGCCGGAGTAGGTGCTGCCGAGTCAGATGCAGGGGACAGTGATTTGTTGATAGCGGTGATTTTGTCTGCAAAAAATTTGAGAAATGAGTTGCACTGTTTAGGAGTGGAGTTGGAGAGGGCATCGGCATGGGGCTTGAGGAGGTTGTTCACAGTAGAGAAGAGGGTGCGGGGGTTAGAGTTGGAATCTTTAATGACGGTGGAAAAATAGGCAGACTTGGTAGTGGTGAGGGCATCTTTGTAGGCAGAGAGGTGGAGGTTGTGGGCTTCTTTATGTACAGTAAGAGATGTTTTCTTGAAGAGTCATTCCAGTTGGCGGGCAGTCTGTTTCATTGTGCGGCACTCAGGTGTGAACCAGGGTGCAGAGGTGTTGAAGGAAAATGTTTTTGTTTTGAGAGGGGCCAGTTTGTTGAGGGAGGCAGACAGAGTGGTGTTGAGGTGACTGGTGAGATCATTGGGTGAGGTAGAGGCTGGTTCCAGGGGGAGAGCAGTGGAGAGCAGATCATAGAGTTGGAGGGGGTCAATAGATTTAGTATTGCGGAATGTTATTTCTCTGAGGTGGTGTGGCCGAGGAGTTGGGGATGGAATAGTGAACTGGATGAGATTATGGTCTGACAGAGGAAATGGGGATGAATGGATGTTGTGTACTGGTAGATTGACAGAGCAGACCAGGTCAAGGATATGGCCTTTGACATGGCTGGGTGACGTGTCTGGTGAGGTTGAAATTGTCCAATAGAGTGATGAATTCTGATGCAAACTTACAGGTGGGTAAATCAATATGGATGTTAAAATCACCAAGCAGTAGTGTGAGGACAGAGATGAGGCTATTGTGCGGAGTTCAGAGAGGTCAGACAGGAAAGATGGATTTGTTGTGGGTGGCCGGTAGATGAGAATGACAGCCATTGAGCGGGTTGTAAAGGCGAGGAATTCAAATGATGAGACGGTGGGGAGTGAGAGCTCAGTGGTCCTGAAATTCCGATTGAATAAAACAGCAAGACCTCCTCCACGACGGGAGGGACAGAGTCTGCAGAATGTAGCCAAATCCAGGGGGGGGATGTTTCGTTGAGGGAGACAAAGTTGCCAGAATGTTGCCAGGTTTCAGTGAGCAGGAGAAAGTCAGTGATTGTTTCATGTAGGATAAGGGCTTTGTTATTTAGTGATTGGGTGTTAAGGATGGCAAGGTTGATGGAATGAGAGGGCAATGTAGTGGGGGAATGCTGGAGAGGTCTGAGGTTGTCCAGGTTAGCAGTGAGGGGAGGTGCAGTGGAAGGGGTCGGTGGGAACATAGGGTTTGGACATGGGATATCGTATTGGGGTTAGTGGAAGGATGTAGATGTGATCGACGTAGCAATCCCGAGCGACGGCAGTAGTGATCGATGTAGCAATCCCGAGCAACAGCAACATCAGGAAGAAAGAGCATGACAAAACAGAGAAACACCAAGGGCTGAAGGAAGAACAAGCTCGGATGTGGGAGGTGAATTCCACAGTAGTTCCATTGGTAGTGGGGCTGTGACCCCCCCCCCAAACTGGGAGAGTGTCTCCAGCAGATTCCAGGAACAACACCTAACGACTCTGTCCAGAAGAGTGTGGTTCTAGTACCAGCCAAGATTACCTGGGAATGACTGGTCTAGAGTGGCCACAATTATCTCCGGTGGTTGCATAACAGCCAGAATACAACGAAGTCGTGACCGGTGGAGTCAAGCCATAATATGATCACTGACAGGCATTCTCGGTTCAAGAGCTGGACCTTTAGTGATGTTGTAGGCACCTGATCCAGCGGCCCAATCATGTAACCTGTTTTCTCACTCACCCCGCAACATTCTGAGCAAAAGGACTTGAAAAAGTCAACCTTGGTCTCATCAGACCATAACATATTTTGTCCACATGGTTTTGGGAGACTGCATGTATCTTGTTGCAAAATGTAGACATGAAGAATAGGGTAGACTGTTGTCACGTGTAGGGAGCAACCAGTACTTGCCAGAAATTCCTGCAGCTCCTTTAATGTTACTGCAGGCCTCTTGGCAGCCTCCCTGAAAAGTTTCTCCTTGTTTTTTCAGCAATTTTCAAGTGATGTCCTGTTCTTGGTAATGTCACTGTTGTGCTGTATTTTCTCCTCTTGTTGATCATCGTCTTCCCTGTGTTCCATGGTATATCCAATGACTTGGAAATTATTTTGCACCCCTCTCCTGATTGATATTTTTCAACAACGAGATCCTGTTCATGCTTTTAAGATCTTCGTGGACCATGGCTTTTGCAGTTGGATGCAACCAAGAAGATGCAGGAGAGGATGGTGGGCAGAGGAATGGAGTAGATGCATTTGCCGCACTCCCCCATGACTTTACAACCCATAACTTTTTTATAACCCGAACATTAGTTTAATTTTTTTAGTAAGGACAGACACCAACTGCCCTATGGCATCCAAAACAAAACAGACTAAAAAAGAAGACATCAAAAAAGATGAACATTCCACTGATGCTGAAGGGATTATTAGCATGCAGCCCCTCGCTAACTTGCCAGAAGAGCATCGCGAGTCTATATCATCAGCCATTTCTACCGAATTTAAGTCGGCGTTTGCATCTCTTGAAGCCAAATTAGATATGATACGGGCAACAGTCACTGATTATGGCGAGCGAATTACAAGTCTGGAGACAAATGCTAATTTAGCCAAGGAACATATGCAAGCTCTTGAAGCATCGTGCTCTACCCTAGCTGACGCCTGTGCTAAACTCAAGGCCAAAAATGCCAACCTGGAGGGATGAAGCCAGGGTAATAATGCCAGGATTGTTGGCCTACCAGAGTCCATTGAAGGTCCACGACCCACACCCTTCTTTTCTGAAGCCCTGATGGAGATATTCAGTGACCAAATGCTACCGGCTCTGCCGGAGCTAGACCGTGTGCAAGGTACCCTATCTACTAAACCACAACAAGGCGACAAGCCCAGACCAGTGATTGTATGCTTCAATCGACATCAAATCAAGGGTTTTGTTGTCCGAGAAGCCCACAAAAAGAGGAATGACCTAAAGTACCGAGACAAACCGATCCGCATCTATGAGAATTATTCCCCTGACATACTGGTGCAGCGTGCAGCCTACCACAATGTCATGGCTAAACTCTACAACCTGGGCCTCCAACCATCTCTTCTATGTCCGCCAAGGCTTCAAATCTCTGACACAGGTGGCAATAAGAAATGTTATTGCTGGGTTACATGGGCTCCCTTATTTCTTTATCTTTAAAGTTAAATTTGTTTGGACTTACAAGGGCTGTTTTGTTTGTATTGCCCTCGTTGGTTTGGTTAATTGCAATAGCACGGGCGTGGCTAAACTGGTAGTTAACCAGTTAAACTTATTTGTTTCAACCAGGAAACCCCAAACAATGTGTTAATACGAAAACGTGAAGCGCTAGAAAAGCGCTATATAAATGTAATGATTATCATCATCATCATCATCATTATTATTATTATTATCATTATCTATTTAGTTTATGAAAAGCATTGCGCTTACTGGGACGGAATACAGTGCAACTAAACAGCTTTTCTTATTGTATCCACAATTTTCCTGGGGGCGGCGGGGGGGGGGGGTCACTGAGGAAACGATTATGGGTAATACTTTCGGTGTTTGGCGGAAGCAGTATCACAGTCCGGCGGCAGATTTGGCTGAAGAAGTGTTAGCTATTGCTTTCGTGTTTAAAAAAAGACGATAAAAGTTGCTAGCCTACACATAAAATGTTACGGAGCTTGGGGACATCATGTGCTGTTCGTGGTTGTACGTACGACTGTACAAAACTTAATGAGTGGCTTAAACGGGAGTGCTTCGATCATAAGCCTAAACTAAATCAGACTGTCCCTGTCAGCGATGTACACTTTCCATCGCCTCCCACAAGACAATGAGGCAAAAAAGAAATTGGCTGAAAGAACTTAAACTAGCCCCCTCAAACTCTTTGTTTGCTCATTTCACTTTGTTGATAAGAAGCCAACGCTGAATAACCCTTACCCAACACTTTTTCTGGGTTACAAGAGGCCACCTGAGAAGAAGAGACGCCAACTCATCAGGACTCATCATGTCACAACAGGTAAGTTAATGTGATGTCTACCAGTTTGCTAGCTTTGTTTGCATCACTTTTTTTTTCCAGTTTTCAGAATCTGACTATCCCTGACCTTAAGCATTGTTTTTAAAAATATTAGTATAAGAAAAAACCTGTCTGCCATAGTGACCTGAAATTTTACTTGCCATTGACATTTAACGTTACCCTTTATTTGGCAGGTGCCAATTTCATTCCCTGTTTTAACCAACATATACAGTTTTATCTGTACCATAATGATAGTAATAAACAATACCATATTATTATATTGCATTGTTTATTGCCATCATTATCAAGGGTCTCTTTGAAGTCGTCAAGGAAAATGTCAAGCTGTCTCCAGAAAGGATATTCATAGTGCAGTGCCAGCATCCTCACTGAAAACATTTTTCCTTTTGTTAAAATTGTCCGCATTTTTGTAGGGTTACACTGTGAATAATGGCAATTGTGACTGAAAGAGAGTAGTGAGTACGGTAAGAATGGAAAGTTGCATAAAGGTTCTCCTCCCCTGGCTACGCTGTTATGGTCCCCCACCCCCACCCCCACAGGCGTCATCTGGACATATGTTCTGTCCCCAGTGTATTGTCAACAATGTGTAGCATACCATCTCAAGGTAAGAGCTTTCGGTTTGTCTCATGGAATGTTAGAGGTGTCAATGGAGTCACAACATGGGGTAAAGTGTCGGCACACCGACAACAGCTTAAAGGGGATATTTATTTCCTGCAGGAAACCAATCTTAAGCTTTCTGAAATTTCACGCATTAAGAGATCCTGGATGAGTCATATATTTTACTCCAAGTACTCCGAAAGGGCGAGAGGGGCAGCCATCGTAATTGGTAAAAACGTAGCATTCGAACCTTCAAAATCCATTGAAGAGCCCACTGGTCGATTTGGACCTGTTATCGGGCAAGCTGTTTAATAATATATCTGTAGTTTTAGCATGCGTCGATGCCCCTGTCTGGGATGATGACAAGATTTATTAACCATTTTTTACCCGTCTCTTTCGGATGTAGATAGTCACTACCTGATCTTAGTTGGTGATTTTAATCTCCTCCAAGACTATGACCTCGGCAGGTCTTCCTCTAGACCTTCCACTTTGTCTAAAGCTGCCACAGTACTGAACTCAAGGACCAGCTTGCTTTGAGCGACCCTTGGAGGTCCATCCATCCATATGTAAATGTGTACTCATTTTTCTCCCACGTTCACCATTCTTACTCAAGAATTTATTCTTAGGGGTCCGTGGTTGTTTAGCGGTCTAAGCATCGGCTATGTGTTGATGCAGTTGCCCACTGGGGACCGGGGTTTGCGCCTCGGTCTCGTCAGATCCGACTATGGACGGATTCAATGAAGCAGCAATAATTGGGAACGCTGTCTTCGGGAGGGGGGCGGAGTCGGTTTGTGTTCATCACATGAATGCGTCTGTGTGTGTGTCAGATAAAGCAGTGGTTCCGCCTGGATTTGCCTTGTCACAGGAGTGGCAAGGCGTCTCCTTCGAGACTGCCGGCCGGAGAGATGCAGTTGGCAAATGCATACAGTACAACGGTGGGTGTTTGAACTAGAATAGGGAGCGATTGGCCACTAAATTGGGAGGAAAAAAAAGGGAAAATCAGAAATAAATTTAGGAGACAATTAATTCTTTCTTGTTGGCAACAGAATCTTACATTGGGTCAATAGCAATATGTACCACAGCACTGTAATCTCAGACCACGCCCCCGCATCAGTGCACATACATTTCCCCAATTACAACTCTTCACCCAGACAATGGAGGCTCTCCCCACAATTGTTAACCAATATGAAATTCAAAAAATTCTTTTCAGGCAAAATCTCTCACTTTTTCAGATGAACTACATGCCAAATATTGCAAGAGTTATCTTGTGGGAAGCGTGCAAGGCCTACCTGCGGGGGCAAGCTATCACTTTTGTGTCTCAGTCGAAAAAGCAGAAACTGCCAGATTGACAGAGATATCGGATCAGCTCCAGAGGGTTGATATGCAATATGTCTCCACTCCCACCTCAACGCTTTACAGCCAACGACTTAAGCTTCAAGCCGAGTTCGCTCTCTTGTCAACCACCAAGACTGAAAGACAATTATTACAATCAAGACAACGCGACTTCAAAATGGGAGAAAAAGCAGGTAAATTTCTCGCTCACCAGGCCAGGACAGCAGCTCTCTCAAGACTGATGCCCAGGATAAAAATCACCATTGTGGATTATTGTCTTCGACCCAAAAATGATGAATGGTGTTCTTCAAAAAAACAAAAAAAAATTCTGACCTTTATTCCTCTGAATACTTACCTGAAGTCTGGAATGGCCACAACCCTCTGGAGCTGATCACGTTTCCCAGAATCAGTGTCAAGTTCACCAATGAGCTGGGTCGTCCAATTTCAGCCGATGAAGTAAGGGAGGCAGTCAGACTGCTGCAAAATGGTAAATCCCCAGGCCAGGATGGGTACATAGTAGAGTTTTATAAAGCATATTCAAATTTAATCTCTCCACTTTTAGCTGATGTTTACAATGAGTCCTTCACTAATGGCTGACTACCTTCGAGTTTATCTGAAGCCACCACCCGTCTCTTACTTAAAAAAAAGACAAAGACCCTCTTAAATGTAACAGTTACAGGCCCATATCTCTGTTAAATGTAGACCAAAAGATTCTAGCAAAGGTTTTAGCTTCGCTTTTACAACAGGCCCTACCAAATTTGATTTCAACAGACCAAACTGGTTTTATGATTGGAAGAAGCTCCTCTTATAACACCAGAAGGCTGTTCAATATAGTCGGCTCCCCCAACCCTGACACTCCTGAGGTGGAAATACCTTTAGAAGCGGAAAAAGCGTTCATCAAGGTTGAGTGGCGATACCTTTATTATGTCTTAGAAAGTTTTGGTTTTAGCTCTGACTTAATTGCGTGGATTACACTATTCTATGATGCTCCTGTTGCTTGTGTTCTCACCAATGGCGTGAGGTCTCCCCCCCCCCCTTTGCTATTCACCACGGCACCAGGTAGGGGTGCCCTCTCTCTCCCCTCTTATTCACTATTACCATCAAACCCCTAGCCATTTGGCTTCGAGAGGAGAGAAGGTTTCAGGGCATCACAAAGATGGGTATCACTTACATCCTTATACGCAGAAGACCTGCTTTTATAGGCCTCCAACTCAGTTTCATCCCTCCCCGTTGTCAAAGACATTTTAATTCAATTCGGCAAATACCCCGGATATACGTTAAATTTCCAGAAAAGTGAACTCCTCCTCATTAACGCTTTGTCCAAGAAAATACCATAGCCCGTCCTCCCATTCAGAGCAGTCTCTGAAGGCTTTAAATACTTGGGAGTGTTTATCACCACCTCATTTAATGACCTTTTCACCACAAACGTCCTAACCCTTGTCAATACATGTAAACTTGACATAATTTACTGGTCCTCTCTACCCTTGTCCTTAATTGGCATGTCAACCTTATACATATGTTGATCCTCCCCAAATTCCTATACCTATTTTAACGCATTCCAATTTTTAGGAAAAAGTCTCTTTCATCAACTAGATCAGATGGTGTCCTCATTCCTCATGCCACGCATTCAAAAAGCCATTCTACAACTCCCCAGAAAGTCAGGTGGTCTGGCACTGCCCAATTTTATTCAGTATTACTGGACATACAATATTGGCAAATTACACTGTTTGATCAATAACAGGGCTGAGACATATCCCTTGTGGGCCCAAATGGAGCTACGGTCTTCAAAGCTCTCCCTCCAGTCTGTCCTTACTGCACAACTCCCCCTTAAAATTCATAATATTTCCCAAAATAATTGTGTTAATTGTTTGTGCTTTTTTGTTTTTGTTCTCTCCATTTTTATGTTTTTAGTGGAATTGTTTTAGGGAATTTTTGGATGTGTATTTTTATCTTTTATGTTGCAACTGCTGTGGGCTGGGAGAAACGGCATTTCATTTTTATTCATGTGCACAGGTACACAATGAAAATGACAATAAACAATCTTGAATCTTGAAAATCCAGTTGTTACCAACTCAAGATATGGATACAATTCCGTAAGCATTTGAAACTGGATACACCCTCTACTTTAGCCCCAGTCTTCAGAAGCCATTTATTCCCACCTTCTTCCTCCGACCCCAGTTTTCGCATTTGGCGTGACAAAGGGTTACTTAATATCAAAGATTTCTACAAGGAAAGAACCTTCACTGATTTCACAGAGCACAGAAATGCTCCATTTCATAATTTATGGCTCCATTGACTTCCTTAACCCCAATCCAGCAGCCCATCTGAAGGAGATTTGGGAACAGAAAATTGGTGTGTCAATACCTGACAACCAGTGGGACCTATCAGGATGTAGACGTCTACATGTACAAGTGACGTCTACGTGTACAAGACGTCTACGTGTACAATACGTCTATGTGTATAATATTAAAGATTTCATGTAAATTCATTTCACAAATAAGTGTGAAATGAATTTATTTTTCTCCCTCTTAGATTTTTTTTTCTTTAATTACCAGTGGGAAGAATTTGGTTTAGAAATGTTATTGGGTTAATAGGTATAATGAGTGTACCTATTTGCCTTTCACTTGGTGTTTTTCTCTTGTAACAAGTGGGTGGGATTGGGTGGAAATACTGGGCTAATGGGTATATGAAAATTGGGTAAGAATTAATTGGAATAGGGATTTATTGCTGTTCTTGTTGCTGCTGTTTTTCTACTGTTTGTATACCCCACTATAATAGGTTCTGTGTATATATGTATGCAACCAGTTCAATTGGACATTTTGTATCTACAAAAATGCAATGCTGGTTCAAAAATCAATAAAGAATTAAAAAAAAAATAAGATGCCAGGAAAACCCTACAGGAAAAGCTTAACGTTATTTGGGGTTAATCACGGTCACTTTAATTGATGGTAGGTGTATACTTACTACCATTTAACATGAGTTTGAATGTGATTGGTCAATTCTGAATATACCCTCATCCAGTTGTAAAAGGGTGTGCACATTTATGTAACCAGGTTATATTAATTTATGCATCTTTCCCCTAAAAATGTCTCGTTGTTTCTCATCTTATTTTTATAGGTTGTAATTTCACATAAAGGGTGGGAAAAAATTCAGATAAGATTTATCTTGGTTTCATTTTTCTACATCTCAAAAACCTGCCATTTTAACAGGGGTGTGTAGACTTTATAGCCACTGTATAATATGTACTTTAGATTTTGTTCTTGTAATAGTAAAAATTCCATTATCAACCCACCAAGCGCAAGTCTGATGAATTGTTAGAGAAAGGTTAAAACAACTAACACTGATATCAGATTGCTTGTTTGAATTATTAACTGGTGTCGGGAAGAGCTTGAAAGGCCAATCAAACAATCATTCAGCCAGTCAATCAATTACTATCATCCTCAATGAGAAATTTGTTCCATAGTAAGGATTAAAAACATGTAAGCAACAGGCGCCAGTTCTTTCTTTTTTTTTAGTCAGGTCATTTTTTTAAGATCATACCTTCTTTTTTTTTATTTCCTATTCATTTTTTACTCTGCCTCCTATATAATGAATAGCCTACCTGTCATTACACACACCGACGTGTCTGGCATTCTTATGCCAGGTTTACAGAGCACGTGGAAAAGGGACTCCACAGATAGTGGCAACTTGTTGTTGACACTACATATGGAACAGCTGTGGAGTGTAGTCCACTCCCATTCAGCACTGATGTTAGTAGATTAGCGTATTAAAAAAGGTTTCAGTGTCTACCCTATTTTCTCTGTATGCTTCTTTCACAAAAGCAAATTGGGGGAAAATGCTCTTTATAAGCATATTTGCATCATATCCTCAATCCTTGTAGATGCAAGCTTTGAACTAACTACACCATGTAGCAGCCTATACTTGTATTTGGGGCTGCACAATTAATCGTATATTCATTACAATTTCAATATTGGCTTCCGCAATTCATTGATTGTGACCCATGGGAAGATTGTTCGTGCTGGGATTAGCTTGCTCTGCTGTGAAGAAAAGTTTAAATTTGATTTTGAAGATTTGTACATTTGAAGGCTTTTCTATTTTTGGATTTATTAAATACATTATCAATCTGAAGGCAGTTTTCCATTGATTTAAAATGCTCAAACAATTCTGTTCTCCAAAATGGATGAATAACAGTGTTCGCAATATTGAGCAAAATAATCGTGGTTTTCATTTTAGCCATAATCGTGCAACCCCAATGCATACACAGCCTGTTCTTTTAGATGTGTTGAATCATTTTTTTGGTGCAAAGAAAAAAATCATTGGTGAAATGAAATGTAATCTGCAGGCTAGGCCTAACTGAATTCTGCTACCACTGAGGCAAAGACTATAAAGGATAAAGCTGGTGTATTTTATTTATTTTTTTTGTATTGTCGACATGGTCTTTGAGAAGATTGAGACCAACTATGATTTTCTCCTACACACAAGCAGCTGTGCTATGGCCAATGTCAGAGATGGCTACATTATGCAAGCCACTAACCTCCATTTTATTCCAAAAACTGGTTTAACCAAGTCGCAGAGCTTCATCCTTGTTTCAGTCAAAACAAGTCATTATTACGAATGATGAAGGCATTGTGGTTTTGTCCGAATGTGTTCACCAACAGCCAGAGCAACAAGTTTCTTTTCTATGTAAACAAGAGACTGCGCATGTTCAAGAACTTGGCCGGTGCACCAATACGAGAGCACACAGGAACAGGCAGAATTACAGGCTACAGCGTACTGTGCAATATCCTATTTATAATTGTCACTCTTCACAAAATGCTTTGCTCAACTAACAAATGTCTGGGTCAGGACCTGATTATGATGATTTTGAAGAATAAAGTGACAATGAAGATGAAACGGTAAGATTTGGCAGACCCATTCACCCTTATTTATATGAGCCTGAGTATTCCGAAGAGGAACTACTATATGGAAGGCCTGACAGGGGAAGACTAAAGGCAAGGACTACAGACACTACAACGACAATTGACACGCGATTGGTGGTGCAGCTCATTGCTTGGCAATGCCCAGACAAACATGGTGAACCAACTTCCGAGACACAAATGACAACTTTGCTGAGCAGACAATTAAAGAAAAGTCATAGCAATGTCCTAATAGATCCAGATACCACACTGTCTGCTGAGTAAATAACATCAGTGTAATTGCTTTAGGCTAACAACTTTTATATCTTAATGTAACTTTTCCAGTAACAACCTTTATGAAAATAAGTTTAACCCGACTAGCTTTTCTCCAAATAACTATGGTAGAAATAACTTACTGTAATGCTACCTATACTGTATTAATTGTTCGCACAGCATCTCATTATAGATTTGCGTAGTAGGTTTTTGCCCTCCTTTGTAGTCATTACTTGTGAAATTATCCTGTTCATCGGCACAATTGTCATTTTCAGCTCAAATTGAGGATTTCTGATGGCTTCCAGACACTAGCTGAATAACTGGTTCAGAGGGGAAAAAGTCAATTATCAACAGAACCTTAACAGGTCACAGGACCTTATCTTCTCACTCAAAAAACTCAAAATAAAAAAGTGCTCCGGGGTACTACTTGGCAGAGCTTTTTTGTACAAACAAAATCTAATGCTGCATATGATTGTTTCCATAGCAATCAATGGCAAAATCAGTTATTTGGAGTTTTTTTTCCTTCTGTGAGACGGTAAACGCAGTACGCAGTTGGCAATATGGCACGGGAAAAAACGGGAAAAATGGTGACCAAGTGAACACAGCAACTCTGTTCATAATCATAAGGCAACAGAAGTAATGCTGTTAATTATTTAAGACTTCATGTAAAGTTCTACCCAGACAATATATATCTGAGACTGACCGGCCGGTCACCTGTCATGGCAGATCAAGCTGAAAACCGTTCGATTCCGGTCACTGGTCGATCGATCGGGGCACCTCTAGTTACATGTGCTGAATACACCCTTGAGTCTTGTAGCTACCACCACAGCATAGCTGGCACTTTCTTTCATATTATTCGAAACTCCTACCAAAGTCAGACAACAATTACACAATAAAGAGAAAAGGGGTTGCTTTACCTTGTCTACTACTACTACTTTGGGCGGCTCCCGTTAGGGGTTGCCACAGCGGATCATCCGTTTCCATCTCTTCCTGTCCTCTGCATCTTCCTCTGTCACACCAACCACCTGCATGTACTCCCTCACCACATCCATAAACCTCCTCTCTGGCCTTCCTTTTTTCCTCTTCCCTGGCAGCTCCATATTCAGCATCCTCGCAATTTACCTTGCCGTGTTCGTTAAATATCCACTGTGTCCACGTCTTCTAATGTAATACCAGAGTCTTTACACATACTCAATAATCCAGGTAAGAAAATCACAGAAAGTTGGATCAGTTCATGTGGCCACAATGTTTAAGCAATCCCAAATCCTCTGTGAAATCCTTTCTAGATGATTTGGGAATGCTTAAATGTTGTCTCCAGATGAACTGACTCAACGTTCTGTGGTAATACCAGAGAATGTGTCTGTCTCTCGCCCTCTCTCTGTCCCTCTAAGATGTGTGTTGAGTGTTTGTAATTTGACAAATATTATGATGTTAAAAAGATTTCAAGTCTGTTTTCTGATTTTTTTGTTGTTAAATAAAGACCCGTTTTAACCCCCCCCCCAAGAATGTGATGGGTGAAAATAAAAGAATACATGTTTGTGAATGACTCTTTAGTGTCCGGTATGTACTAGGTCAGCCTGTCGAATGTACTAAAAGCTCATGACTTTTCCCCACTCATTCTGCCCCCCCCCACTCACTGTTATCATAGGGTACTGCTCACACTGCCCGCTATGATGGTACACTCACTCAAAACATTGTAAGAAGGACAACCAATGAATGAGCGGAAATCATTGTCTCAAGCAAGGGTGTCAATGAGTGACTCGAGTCGACCGCCTGGCAGCTAGTCATAGAACGAGATCAAATGAACCATTCTCTTGAACTGGGACGTATGAGTAAATGAGAAACAACTGAATCAGACTAGAGGCGAGACAGACGGGAGGTTAAACTGAATGAGACTAAATTAACTCAAACTAGGAAGTCTGCGACTAGCTCTGGCTCTATCTGAACTATAGATGGTCGGTCAGTGACATTTCTGTGACATCATATTGAGCTTACATAGCCTACCTACATACAAGTGGGATGCATTAAAATTAATATTTAATCTTTATTAATGTAAACTTGTACATGATGACTGGTAATGCATTCAAGAGAAGTTCTGTGGGATGGGCAGCACTAGCCATCGAACACGCATGTACTATAAGTTAGTGCCACGAAGAAACTGACGCCATATTTTGCAAAAAGCATCAAAACTCGAAAGGTTCAATACATTTACATGTATCAACTAGAGGAACCGATTCTGTGAAAAGATTTGGCCCACCCATTACTGTGCAAGATTGTCAGCAGACCCTTCTTAGGAGGTCTTTTTTCTTGGCAAAACTAATGGTTTTCTCTGTTCACACACACACAGCTTCAATCCAAAAGATTTCTGGATAGCATTTTTTTTAACATATAACAGTGCCTTCTGTCTCACTAAACTGTGGTTGTTTAGAGTGCCTTTTGTTTCATCATACACAATGGCATCTCTAAAAGTACCACACAGCTGCCAACTGACCTCATCCTCTGCGCAGACTGAAAGTGGCTCTCTTATTTCTAGGTCAGTCCAATTTCCGAAGACATTTTTAAATATGCTCTTATATTTGCTGGTTTACAGCATATCTTCAGCTTCAGACAAATGCCAGAAGTGAACAAGGAATGAATGCATTCCTTGTGAGTCGTTGACTTGCTCCTGTAAAAATGTCTTATGTAAGACTGGCATAATGCTTTGCATGCTTGACCTGACAATCTTGTCTGGCTTCTGTGAGCAAACTATCATCATTCCACAACATTTCTGGAAATGTTACTGTGTCTTGACCCATAAATTTGCCAGTATAACTTTTCCGGAAAGTCAGCTCCAGTGATCCCAACAAGGAAAATTGGTGGAAGATTTAAAAGTTAGGCTGCATGTGTGAAAGGGCTTTTAACGGAGATGAAAATTCAATTGTATCAACGTTCTCTTCCCCAGGGAAGTCACAATAGTTACAGGATCAACCAACACAATTTGTAATGCTTCGCTGAATTGGTGATAGGTGACTTACATAGCCATGCTAGTCCCGTCTATCTCGACTTCTAACTGGATATTCAATTCAAACAGTCCTACTGGATTGACGAGAAACTGAGGGAAGCCTTAAAAGTGTAGGGATTTGAGACCTTCAGCAGAGGGTCAAATTCCATAGCTGCTACAGGTAAACTGTAACAGTTGGCACCACTGCATTTCACAATGTAAGTGTCACCATCAACTTGAATATCCGGACAACTGCAGGGTGGGCTGGCTCATCCATATCAAACAAGGCAATGGTTTACAGTGGTACTTTGGCAAGGGCAGCCAAATTACTTAGGGCTCAAAATCAAGGGTGTCCCAGGGTCAAATCCCCCCCCCCCCTCAGGACAAGTTAATATGCCGTTGGGATAATCCTGGGATGGAATAATTTTTCTGTATAAAGTGGTGTATAATTCTGATTCCTAAACCAGACAATACCATTACAAAAAAATGGTCATATGTGGGATTGTGAGTTTCACTCATCAGCTTTAAATCACTTTCTCATTCACTCTGCAGCTGCCAGAATACTTTTTAGATAAAATGATCCCTAAACTTCTGGCACATAGCAGCTTGCTGGTTCAGAAAGCGTTTTGCTGACAAACATCGTCTCTGTTGAGACTAGAGTTTATCTCAGCCTCCCCTCTCCTGAAATCCTGAGCACCTTGCCAAACATCAGTGGGGGGGAATCCAAATTACTTTGGTTTTCACACTTAGGCCTAGTTAGTTGATCTAAAAAGGTTGATGCAGTCAACCTGCAGTCTGTCAGGTTCAGCTCAACAAACAAGATGACAATGATTCATGGGTTAGGTTTCACGATGGGTTCATGTAAATTTTCATGAAAAAATAAAGCCACAATGTCAGAGAAAAAGCATAAAACTATATTCAGGAGATGTTAGAGGCAAGAGCCACAGCCAGTCACAATGAACTGGTAATGTGAGTCATGAACAGGGGGACACTAGTTGCACTGCTTCTCCCATAGTAAATATGTAATGTAAAAACTTGCTTGTTACTTGCAAACTGCAATGTTAAAAAAATTAATAAATGTATCTTATTCAACAAATTTGTATTGTGTAGTTGTATTTGACATCACCAGATATGTTTTAGTCACACACACCCTGCCTCATGGTTCGTTTTTACTTATCCAATCAGACAACTACCAAATGCATTCCACTCATCAGATTATCAAGTTTGCTTGTCCCAGACAAGCCATCAAGCATTAATGTTGGGTCCTATAATACAGCACTCTACATCTTCCAAATAACGCAGTTTGTCAAACACAAATTTATGAATGCCGAGATTCTGTGTAGGACTCTTGACATAACACTGGGAAAATGCTGGGTCAGTACCAAAAGAGATTATTGTGCCACACCCACAGACCAATTTCCTCAGATTTTCATTCACAGACCGTCACCCCAAAGATGATCCCTGTAAGAACCCAGAATTTTAGTTCAGTGATATCACGTCATGATACTGAACATTGTGATACATCACTTGGCAGACAAGAAACCTACTGCCTGTTGGGTTTCAAATCTCCACTCTAATTGTTCTTCAGCTAAGCTATGCTTCTAGCGGTGGAAATCACATTCCACATTTGCACAGAGGATATTATGGCTGATGATATAGGATACTGTGCAAATGCATTCTGGTATGTGTATGCACTGTCGGAAAGCTCTAAAAGCAGCAGAATACCTATTTTTATCATTATAGTATGCAGTGAGGGTTTCATTTCTTCAACTGCCTACATTACCCATCAGTACTGATTGCACATGCACAAAAATAAATGCTTAAAGTGTCCTTTAAATGAATAAAAGGGCAATTCCTGAGTCATGTATAGGGTTCAAAACATTTCTTTTTTATGGAACCATATCAAACTATATCTTCACTATGATGCAAGGCAGTTCTGATAGATGCTTAAAGGGGACCTATTATGTTTTTCCTTATTTTCTATCATATCTCAACACAGATGCAGGAAAAAAGTTTTAATACATTGCAGTACAGGCCTGTTTTGTGCGTCACACAGTCATTATATATATATATATATATACACACACACACACAAACACACACACACACACACACATATATATATGTTACAATGTCAGATGTTCATATTAATTCATATTAAATGTGGCCAAAGTTTCAAGGTAAACGTATGTAAAAAATAACCTGCAAGCAAAAAAACTTGTATTTCAGATGCCTCTGAATACTAGGTTTTAAACAGTTTTTTCTACTTTCACAACGAGTTGACATCAGCTTGTCACGGATTTCTTTATATGGTCATCTACTCCAGGCACCACAAGCCCATGATAGTACAGGGACACACCTGCTCAGTCTTTCTCGGAAGTTGTTCAACTGCTCCACTCAGGATTTCTCCTCCAACTTTTTGGATGTTGCTGGATGATTTATTCACGTATTTACAACAAATTTTTTCCAAGTAATAAGCAATTAACTATAATTTTTATAAAAGCAAATATTACAAGAATGGCCTGTCAAACTACAGTCTTTTTAGTAAATGTGCACGTTCTAGCAAAACAGTCTACTTGAGAAGTATTAAAGGCATTTAATGTACTCCTGCATACAAATAACAGATGGTGCAGGGAAATACTATACTGTCGTTTCGTGACAGCAGAACAACATTTTACCAACTATGTTGCCTTTGTTATTTCCTAACAGCAGACGTTTTCAACTCCAGTCGGCATTTTAGCGCATTTCCAACACGTACTTACACCTATTAACAGGGGCATATACATAATTTTTTTTAAATATACAACTCGTGATTGAATGACTTAATCCACCATTATGTCACGCAATAAGCAGGTAATGAGCGTAATATTTACCAATCAGAGACGTCCTACTGTAATCTTTGTTGCTGCGGATGTTCTTGCTGTCCACTTTCATATTCAGGATCAGATTCCGGCTTGAACATGAACGGATGGATTTAAGAAGTAGCCATTTCCAGTCAAGAACAAGCTATTATATTACTTAGTATGTTTACAGTTTGCTTTCAGAACATCCACACCAGCAAGAGGATGAGATGGTGCTCACAAGCACTGGGTGCTACCCTTCGGCAGGCTTCTGGAAGTTGGCCAATCAGAAGAAAGTGGGCTTTTACGGAGGGAGGCCTTAAAGAGACCGATCTAAAACGGCTTGTTTCAAACAGGAGATGAACTGAGGGACTGCATAAGGACCATAAGGATTTTTTTTAACTGTGAATCATGCAAAGCTACGCTATTCGTCCCAGAATAAAAACATAGAGCTGGAATGAGCATAATAGGCCCCCTTTAATCAACAAAGTTTGTCCATTGAAACTTCTAATGTTCCATAATTTATTTTACTCCATCCTGTCATCAACTTTGCAGTATTACCAAGACTGAAAAGAGTAAATAAAGAGCAGAAGAAATTAAAGAATAAAGGATAAATTATGCAAAGAGGCGAAGAAAGGACCCATGTTGAAAAACGCCTATTATGGAGGAATACACACAATATTGGGAGAAATATGGGCTACAACATTCAAACTATTACATCTGCTCTTGAGAGACAAAGGCAGGGAAAAACATCAGAAAGGGGGTTGCAGAGAGAAAGAGATGGAAAGGGAATGGTCCAATAAAGTTACCATGCCTCCTGCTATGAAATGTCAATAAAGCCTCCAAAATATCATCGCTTGACTTGTGCAACCTACCTTGACCAATGTCTGCCTGTCTCACCCGCCTCCAAGACAGTTAGGGCTGGGGCTGATGCAGTGGCCAACATACCTATAACTGCCACAGCAGATGAAACGTTGCGGACGCTAAGAGAAACGAAAGCGGGGAGGGGACATGGCTGCTGCGATAGCTAAAAGCCAAAACAATAACACTAGGCACAAGGATACAGTTCTCTTTACAGAGGCAAGCTACACATTCATTCGCTAAGTCACAAATCTACACATTAATCCGCCATAGTCATTGTTCACTCGATTTTTGGTTTCGTTAAACTAAATCGTGGTGGTTCTGGTTCTAAATTAGTACTGCCCTAATACGCTGATAGCCGAAATCCAAACTTCTATTGCAACATTTCATTAGCTCGCCAAATGGCTAGATGCTAGCAACAGCCAAATCCCACTGCAAACCAGAAGATGGTCATGATGTTGGACTAGACTGAGACTGCAGCTATAACAATTATCTTAAATGAACATGTCATCATCTAAGACTGTGCCGCCATAAGAGACCGTCGTAAAATGTTCTACATCATCCGCACAAAACGAATAATTTCCCCTCAGCTCCTTAACTTGTACTATGACTGACCCGACCAGTTGAAGCAGAAGAAACGGGACCAATAAGGGGATTGTGTTGGCCAATGAGAGGCAGGGTAGAAGACAGTAAGGAGAGGTTTAAGATAACGAGCAACTAACCGATTCATCCTGATGGCTGTCTCGCTCTCAGACACACAAATAAGCAAATGGTCGACAGTCCTGCATTCATAACGAAACATATCAGCCCAATAAGGATGGTTTTACCTCAGGCGGCGAGCCGAACAATGTTCCTTGAAGCAGCCATGTTCGGAACCCCTCCTTTAACACGAACCAAGGCCCTCTCCCCCGCGTCTATCGTCCGTCTTCTGAGACAGAAATCCCAACAAATATCCCAACAATGTTGTAGAGTCGTTACGTCAGAAATACAATCCAAATCAGACTTGCTTGTCCAATAAAACGCGACTCTCGTGATCTAACACGACTGATTGCGGTCGCGACTGCTCTTCGCTGCAATGCAGCCTTGCCACGGCTTGAAGCAGAATATCAGTTGCCACCATTACCATGGACACCAAAACCCCGTCTCTTTAAGATTCTTTTGTGTGGTTTTCTTCATTTAGGTTCCTTCATAAGTGAACACAGCACCTTTTCGACAAACGGCGGCTAGTTTCTTTGAATCCAAAGTTTTACGTGAAATTATAAGACATAAACTGACATTAAATAGTTGCTAGCAAGAACGCTAGCTGGCTAAATGCTACCATTCGGATTTGTTGGAACGTAGTCCGCCTACTACAGGCATCTGGGCGGCCAACGACTCGTCTGAGACCGTCGGTTATGAAAAGCACTTTCCGAAGACACCGCTATACCAAGCAATGCGTCTTGTTTAAAGTACTTCTTCTGTGCAGTTTATCATCGCGGTCACCCAGTAGAGGGAAGCGGAGGACAACGCAAAATGCGCGTTCTCGTCATCGACAAAGCACGTCCCCGCTCGCCCCAGAATACATCCCCTACAAAATGGCGGCCAAAACAAATCTACGACAAGAATTTAACGAAGGAATGGACGACAGCTTAATTAAAGAGAACGTAAACTGTATTGAGGATTTCTGACATCATTTTACACAAAATCCCATATATATATATATATATATAGTGAGTCAAGTAAATTCTTTGAGACAGTACAAGCCTGTTTCATGCCATAAGCGATCATCAGCTGCCAATAAAGCTACTCATTTGTTGAGCACTTTCCCTACCTTTGAGTGTTTCTTTTAACAAAGTAATATATATATTCGTTACGATATAAAGGGTTTAACGATTGTTTTGTTGTAAAGTTGTGCCCTGAGATAAAACTGTCAAGGGGCCTTACTAAAAGCCAGGGATTTCTACTTCTTTGTTTTTATTAACGACTCGCACACCAACTTAATGTATACATACTGCCCCCTACTGGAACTTATAGATCAAAACTATGTCACTAAAGCAACTGTGTGCACGCTTGTGGTGGTGGGGTGACTGATTCATATATTAATCTTGCTTCATACAGAAAACAAAAGGGCCCTATTCATCTCTTGTATTCATTATCTGTAATCAAGTACCCCTTAAATTCTATTTCTTTTGAGTCTCTTTACCTACCTTATGTCTATATGGATTCATTTCAGCCAGTCACCCAGGTAGTAGATATCCAGGGGAAGTTTAAATCAATTCATGGGATATGAGTCCTGGGACTGAATCCTGAGTCCACCCCAACCTGGTCCCAGACCTAGGAAAATGGGGCAGAAGGGGTGAAGGAGCAGTCACAACCTCCCTGGCCCAGTTCAGGGAATCGTCTTCAAACTGAAAACTAACGCCCAGTGAATACATTTAATCTTCTCCTTGATAAATCTTTCCCTTCCCAGCCAGCATCAGACAATCGGTAAGATTGTCTGATCAGTATAGGCCAATACTGATCGAGTCAGCCAACATCGGATGCCGGCATCGGCCCTAAGTCGTTTTGAACGACTGCCCGGAATCGCCCGAGTATACTGGCCCTACTCCATTGGCTGCAATTATACCGACACTACCTGCAGCAAACCAGAATAGCTCCAGATTTGCAGTGACAACAATGGTTTCGATTTTCCTTTCAGCTACACCCTATTCCAAATCTTGTTTTTTCCTGTGGACCCACTATGATCAAACAATTACAATAGAATTGTTGTCAGAGTATAAGACATACATTCAATAAATAAAACGAGTATATTAAAAAAAATGTTTGAAAAAGCAGCAGTTATAATCATGAACCTGTGAATGGCAATACAGCTGAAAATGTCGTAAATATGTAGGCATATTATAGGTTAGATTCATTCCATGCAAATGGCATTTTCTGTTACATCTGATTTAAATTTACCGATTTACCAGCCGTGTGATAGACTGGTGGCCTGTCCAGGGTGTCTCCCTACCTGCCGCCCAATGATTGCTGGGATAGGCTCCAGCATCCCGCGACTCCAATTGGGATAAGCGGTTTGGATGATGGATGGATGGATGAATATAGGTTACTTAAGCAATAGCTCACAACAGGCCATAGTATATGGGAATATAATCTCCATATATCACGGTGCAGGATATGTATGAGGGAAGTGTGACAGTGGTGAGGTGTGCAGTTGGAATGACAGACTGGTTGAAGGTGGAGGTGGGATTACATCAAGGTTCAGCTCTGAGACCTTTCTTGCTTGCAATGGTGATAGACAGGTTGACAGACAAGATCAGGCAGGAGTCTCCATGGACTATGTTTGCGGATGCCATTGTGATCTGTAGCAAGTATAGGGTGCAGGTTGAGGAAAGCCTGGAGAGGTGGAGGTATGCACTGGAGAGAAGAGAAATTAAAGTCAGTAGGACGAAGACGGAATATATATGCGTGAATATGAGGGAGGACAGTGGAATGGTGAAGATGCAAGGTGATGAAGGTGGATGAGTTAAATACTTGGGGTCAACTGTGCGGAAGAGAGGTGAAGAAGAGAGTTGCATGCAGGGTGGAGTGGGTGGAGAAGAGTGTCAGGAGTGATTTGCGACAGAAGGGTATCAGCAAGAGTTAAAGGGAAGGTGTACAAGATGGTTGTAAGACCAGCTATGTTATGTGGTTTGGAGACAGTGGCACTGACAAAAAGACAGGAGACAGAGCTGGAGGTGGCAGAGTTGAAGATGCTAAGATTTTAATTGGGAGTGATGAAGGACAGGATTAGTAACGAGTGTATTAGAGGGGCAGCTTGGACGGTTCGGAGACAAAGTAAGAGAGGCAAGTTTGAGATGGTTTGGACATGTGTGGAGGACAGGAGCTGGGTATTGAATTAATACTTGGGGTAGTATTGGTCGAGGATCAATGACCCCACCGGGTTATAGAACTCAGGTTTAATCGTGGCTCAGTAGGCAGACGTAATAACCATACATGGTAGTGGTGTAACCATAATAACAGTCCGGGTAGTACATAACACCTAGTGTAGTTCCAGTGGATATACATAGCATTATATCACTACATCCCCCCTGTTTAGTTTTCAATTTTTACAGTATCAAAATACTCTAGAACATTCGGTTATATAAACCAACATATCACACAATTCCAATGTGGTACAATCATTGATCAGCATTGTACAGTAATTACACAGAGGTTGCCTTCTCTCTTTTTTTTTTTTTTTAGACAACACACTCAGAATTGTCCATCTCAAAAAATAATAAACATATTCAGCGCCCTCCTTTTGTGTGTGATTGTCTCTACTCATAGTCCTTGTAGTGAGCTAGTTTGGAAACAGCTCTTCCATATCTTGTGTGCACTGTCTTGTGTGTTTCACAGGTTTGGCTGGAAGAAGTTCCAGCTGCATGAGTGTCCTGTTGAGGTTCTGTGAAGCGGGTTCTTGCGCTCCTCAGTGCATGGGGATGGTGAATTTCCCGCAGGTGGCTCCTACCACGTCTGAGTTTGTTCCCATTTGATGTTTGCACAATGTAGCTCCTTGGCTCATCGCACTTTTGTATGACGGTGGCTGGATACCAAGTCCCTTTTTCCTTGTTTAGGACAGATACGTGCTGTCCGGGACCGAGTGGAGGTAGTTCTCTGCCACTGCTGCGGTCATGATGTTCCTTCATGTTTGCTGTTCTCTGCTCCAGGTGGAGTCGGTTTTCCTCCTTGCCTGGGTCCCCTCAACTCGGCAGCAGGGTGGTGACTGGCCTTCCGAAGATCAGTTCTGCTGGTGATGGTAGTTTACTGTCGATGGGTGTTGCTCTGACCTGTAGTAAGGCCACTTGTATGTTACCTCCTTGTCTCATAGTTTTCTTCACAATGGATTTGATGTGTCGCACATGCCTCTCAATGAATCCATTGCTTTTTGGATAGTGGGGTGAGCTTGTCACGTGCCTGATTCCCCAGTCAGACGTGAATTTCTGGAACGCGTGCCCTGTGTACTGGGGTCCATTATCTGTATGTATCTCATCAGGCCTTCCAAAAAGAGACATGTACATTTCCATTTTTTGTGCAACTGCCCGGCTGGACACAGGCATGGGCATTTCATCCACTAGAGGGAACTTAGAATATCTGTCCACAATCAGTAAATACTGATGTCCATCGATCTCGAATAGATCAGAAGCTAGGGATTGCCATGGTTTTGACGGTGTGTTGTGTGGGTTGAGAGGTTGCTTTGGATTTGCATCCTGATGTTCCACGCATACACTACATGACCTGCAGACTTTTTCGATGTCATCGTTCATTCTGATCCAGTAGACACTTTCTCTCGCCAGTCGCCGTGTCTTTTCGATGCCCTGGTGTCCTACATGCAGCTGTTCGAGTATAGAATCAGTCATGGAGTCTGGGATGAGCACCTGTCTGCCTTTGAATATGACTCCTGCTTCAACTGCGAGCTCATCTCTGAATGACCAGTACTCACGTAGTTGTCTTGGTAGAGCTTTGATGTTGTCTGGCCATCCCTGGTGGATCAGCTCTTTCAATGCATTGAGTCTGGGGTCGCTGGTGGTTTCCGTGTGGAGTGCGTCCTGTTTCTCGGGAGAGAAGTTTATCATTGCAACAGTGAGCATCTCTGGATCCTCGACTCCTGCCTCTATTCCGTCAATGCGCTCGTCCAGCTCGATGTTGCTGTTGTTCTCAGGGTTGGGTAGTCGGCTGAGTGTGTCTGCCAGGACCATCTGGTTTCCTGGTCGATACGTGACCTCGTAGTTGTATCCTTGTGTTTTTATCAGCATTCGCTGAAGCCGTGGCGGGGTGGCATGCAGTGGCTTTGTGCATATGGTAACGAGGGGTTTGTGGTCTGTAACTACAATGAATGACTTCCCATACAGGTAGGTATGGTATCGCTGCATTCCATAGACTATGGCCAGCATTTCTCGCTCTATGTTGCTGTACCTGGATTGGCAGTAATCCAGTGTCTTTGAGCCAAAAGCTATGGGTCTTTTGTTCTGCACTAATGCCACGCCCAGTCCTTTCTGTGATGCATCGACCTCAAGTGTCAGAGGTGTGCTTGGATCATAGTACTTCAGGCAGTCATGTTCGTTGATAACTGATTTCAGGTCCTCAAAGCTCTTTTGGTGGTCAGTGGCCGATGTCCAAGGCACGTCACTTTTCAGCAGCACCCTCAGTGCGTGTGCTTTGTCTGCGAACGTTGGGATGTAGGGTGACAGGTAGGTCAGCATCCCCAAGAATCTGCTCAGTTCATCTTTGTTCTAGGGTGTCGGCATTTTCTGGATGTCCCTGATTTTGGCTGGGTCAGGTTTGATACCTTTGTCTGTGTACAGGTTGCCAAAGAATGAGACGCTTGTCTGCTTGATTGTGCACTTGTCACTGTTGAACACAATACCTGTCTTGGCTGCTCTCTCCATCAGGTTGGTCAGGTTCCTGTCATGCTCCTCTTCGCTTGCTCCGTAGACTGCGATATCATCGGCTATGCTGACAACACCATCGAGCCCCTCCAGGATTTGGTCCATCTTTGCCTGGAAGAGATCTTGAGAGACACCGAGACCAAATGGCAAACGTTTCCAGCAGTATCTACCAAATGGAGTTCGGAATGTGGTTAGCAGTTGTGACTCTTCCTCTAGGTGTATTGACCAATATCCAGCTTTTGCATCAAGTTTGCTGAATATTTTTGCATTTGCAAACTTCGGGTTCAGTTCCTCCACAGTAGGAATCTTGTGTGGGCATCTCCTAAGGCTGGCATTAAGCTTTTGGGGGTCTAAGCATATACGAAGGGAACCATCTTTCTTTGTGCTGTATGCCAGACTCGAGCACCAGTCTGTGTGCTGTTCTACTTTTCTTAACACATCTTGTTCGACTAGGTTATTCAGTTCATCTTTCAGTTTGTCTTTGATGTGAATGCTGCACTTACGTGGTGGGTCTATGAATGGTTCAGCATCCTTTTTCAGGAAGAGCTTGGCCTTTCTACTAAAGTTGCCAATTTTGTCAAACTGGTCTGGGTATGCTCTCTTTAGGTCTGCACTGTTAGATATGGTCATTTTGGGTTTTGTCTGTCTTGTGTTTACTTTTTTCTGGTTTGCATTTCCTTTCTCAGTCACTGCATCTACATTGACAGTCACTAGGTTTAACAGTTCACATGTTGGCAGCCCAACTATGGCTGGCCCTGGTACGTCTACAACGTAGAACTTTGCATTGATCCATTTGGATTCTTTGTACTGGCATGGAATGTCAATGGTGCCTAGGCAGGGGATGGCGTGACCACTGTATGCAGATAGCCTCCTGTTGGTTTTTTTCAGTCGTTTCTGGGTGCATGCATTTTCACCGTACATCTGCTTGAAGGTACGTAATGGGAGTGTGTTGCCTGACGCACCTGTGTCTATCTTCAGACGTAGTGTGTATCCACGACCAGGTAGGTCAGGTGGTGTCACCTTCAGGACTGTGTACGCCTCCTCTCTGGCCGGCTTGCTGTCTATGCTATGCATGCACTTTTCACTGATAGTTATGGAGTGGAACTGTTTCTGGTAGGTACTTTCGTTCTCACTATCCGTTTCACTGCTACTCTCTACAGCATGTGTGCGAGTCCTGCTCTGTTGCTTTTTGTCTTTATAGGTTTTGCGCTTGTGCTATTTGTCTTGTGGTGTGTGGGACTTACTTCCCCCGCTCCTGCTCTGGCTGGAGTGTTCCTGGCGCTCTCGTTTGGCTTTCCTGCAGCACCGCTCCCAGTGACCTTTTGCACCACACGCATTGCATTCATCATCATATGCAGGGCATCGACGTGGTTTGTTGCTTCTCCCACAGTTACGACATATGCGGTCCCTGTCCACAGCGTGGATTCTCTCATTGTGTGACAGGCTAAGTTTGTCTAACTGTTCATTGCCTGCTGTCAGGGCTTCATATTTTCGCCCCTTGGCCAGAACCTCTGCTAAGGAATATCCTTTTGGTTTGCTGTATAGATCATTCCTCAGGGCATCATGGGGAGTGCTCGCAATAATAAGCTCAATCATACGCTCGTTAAGCTCTTCGTCTGAAAACTGACATTTCTGTGCTAGTGTTCTGGCTCTGGTCACAAAATCATCAATATTCTCATCTGGTTTCTGTCTGTGTTGCATCAGTTGCAGTCTATGGATTCTGAAATTTACGTTCAACTTTAGCTGTTTTTCAAAGAAGTCCCATAGTTTGGCAGGCTTTTTCTTTTCATCATCGGTGAGACCATTGGCGTTGAGTCTTTTTAATCCTTCATCTCCGATTCCACGACATATTTTCTTAGCTTGTTTAGCTGCGCCATTTATTTCTTCATCTTCTAAATACAGAGTCATTTTCTGTTTATACAGTGAAATTGCCTCACCCAGGTCCGGGTCTGACCAATTCATCGTCGGTAGATGCGATGCCATGACGTCTCCTGTTGCTAGCTAGCTAGTTAGCTTTGCGGCTAGCTCAGCTCCTGCGCACTCTTGCTTGAATGATGACAGAAATTATCCACGGACAATTTTATCAGTCTATCTTCATTCTTCACAGAGTACTTTACCGCTGCCACCATGAAGTAATACTTGGGGTAGTATTGGTCGAGGATCAATGACCACACCGGGTTATAGAACTCAGGTTTAATCGTGGCTCAGTAGGCAGACGTAATAACCATACATGGTAGTGGTGTAACCATAATAACAGTCCGGGTAGTACTTAACACCTAGTGTAGTTCCAGTGGATATACATAGCATTATATCACTACAGGTATATTGGAAGAAGGGTGCTAAATATGGAGCTGCCAGGGAAGAGGAAAAGAGGAGGTTTATGGATGTGGTGAGGGAAGACAGCAGGTGGCTGGTGTGACAGAGGAAGATGCAGAGCACAGGAAGAGATGGAAATTGATGATTTGCTGTGGTGACCCCTAACGTGAGCAGAGAAAGACAAAGAAGAATCACCATATATCAAGGCTTGGAGTGAGCTATTGCCTTTCTAAAACAGTTACCAAGTATGCAAATATGAAAGACCGTTTTTATTAACATGTTCATAAAGCAATCATAAAATATTAGCCTTACAAAGAAATAGGCCATCCTGGCTGCCTGCACATAGTGTTCAGTGGTTGCTATGTAATGCGGAGTGATACTGAATTAGATAAAGGAATTAGACGTCAGCACCGTTTTATGCGGTTATTATAGCATTTGCTTGATATGAGCTATCCATTTTATAAAGTGTGATGATTCAAAAGTTATGAAATACCATCAAGTTATAAAACGCTATCACATTTTGATGATTAACATCAATCCTATTACTCTCCCGTTTAATCTAATCTACAATAACTGTCCAATAACAGCCCAAGAATATAATAAAAAATATTATATTAACATAAACAACATTATCACAAAATAACTACACTACGACACAATGCAATTACAACAATATTTCAGACATAAAACATTATTATAAACAGTTCTGCAACATTCATCTTTCTCTGCCTTTCTTCCTAGCCTCACACTCCAGCTCAGTTTTTTTTAAAGATGATTACGACCAGCCATGTTTGGAAAACAACAATAGCTGTGCTGTGCCCTGTGACATGTTTCACTCTGAAAAAGCCCTTTTAATTATTTCTAAGGCAAAACCAGTGAATACTTTGAATGCAAAACCAATAACCAGCACCGTATTTGGAAAACAACAACAATGCAGTGCTGTTCACTGGGTGTCATCATCTAACACCTACCTGTATGTTGATTCTGACTGGTCCGACCTCCAGCGCTGGGCTTAATTGAGCCTTTACAGACTAATATGTCCTTGAGGTTAATTTCTTCCACCTTCTCTATCCAAGGCTAACTTCAGCCATCCTTTTCAATTTCTCCAGCCATTGCACTGCTGCAGAAATTAAATGGTTTACTCGGGCAGCACCTTTGAGAGATTGGTAAAGTTATTTCTATATTGGATATTTTAAAGCTATTCAGATTTCAAATTTATGTAAGTTTTGAACCCCCAAAATGTTGTTATTGTCACGCTGGGAGCAGAAACTGGACCCAAATGCAGACAGTGGAGACAGGTTGGGATAGAGCAAGGCTTTGATGAAGGAGAGTATGTATTAAGTTTGCTGTGTAGTCTTAGATAGGTGCATGTCACTTTAAGAACTGGAGAAGGGTGTTCCTGGGTTAACGCGCTCCGGAAGAGAAAGTAAGCGGAAGGGCGAGTTGCCTAGATCAGCGTTTCTCAAACCTCTCCTGAAGGACCACTTGTCCTGTATGTTTTAGATCTCTCCCTGCTCCAACACAGCTGATTCAAATGATCAACTCGTGATGAGCTCTCGAATCTGCCTAATAACAAAACTGATCATTTAAATCAGCTGTATTGGAGCAGGGAGAGATCTAAAACATGCAGGACAAGAGGTCCTCCATGAGAGGTTTGAGAAACGCTGGCCTAGATGAAAGAGTGGGGCCACACGGTTTTTCTGACCATGCATAACCTACGTGTATACGTGCATAACCTACGTGTATACGTGCATAGCCTACGTGTATTCGTGCCTTGTGTGTACGTGTATTAGGTCAGGTTAAAAGTTATTATTTCATGGCTGCAATTCATTATTTCACTGTATGTCTTCAAGCAAGTTTAAATAAATACTTAAAACGCAAAGGAAGAATCATTCTTGGACCAAACAGACAAGTGGAACATGCGTCAGCCATAAGGCTCTTCTCTTTTATTTAGTTTATCAGGATAGCTATAGCAGCCCTTACATCTTTGTCAGAAAAACCTTGCTCCAAGTGGAAAAGGAAGATTGAGACAGACTCAAGGCATTGTGGACAGCAAGGAAACTAGCTGACGAGGATTACCCGAGCACTGGTGAGAGATGGTAAAAAGAAAGGCAGCACAGTAAGCAGTAAAACACTTATTGCTAGCATTGTTTAATTTGAAGACGTTTCAAAGTAACGTGGAAATATGGTAGAAGGGTTTGAGGAGCGACCTCGTCAAAAGAGGAATACGAAAATGACGGAAAAGGCTGTCGAGGACAAACTGCATAGGTTAACACAATCTAGAAGAGCTAAGCTAGGTCAGCTAACCAACCAGGCAAATGAGCTTGAGCGGCTAATGGAAGATGATGCTAACGTAAATGCAGTGAAAAAGAACTTACATTTGGATTATCTGGATTCGCTTGAGGAAATAAACAAGCTAAATGATAATATAAAACAATTAATCCATTACGACAAGTTCTCTGAAGATCAAAATTCATGAGTCTAAAATAAGTCGTATAAGAGGATTTATACAAGAAGTGCAAACATGGCTAAAGGCAGTTGAGGAGCGGGTAGAGCAAGCTAGACGCTGTGATGCAGAGGTAAAGCCTACAGACAGTGTATCAATGGCGTCCTTTGCTTCGAGCATTAAGAGTAGAAGGCGTGGGTCAGACATTGGAAGCAAGGCGTCCTCCAGTGCTTCCTCAGCGCGCCTCAAGGCTGAGGTAGAGAGAGTGAAATTACTTGCAAAGGCTGCTGCTCTCAAGCAGAAGCAAGATCTTGAACGTCAGGAAGCTGAGTTGAAGGCAAAAAGGGAAGCAATAGAGCTACAAACTGCTATTGCTGCATGTGACCCTAAAATAAAAGTATTAGAAAATTTTGAAACTGAGCACTTATCCCAAGTAAGTCCGAATCTGGAGTTCTACCACCACATGCAGAGCCAATCGTCAACACAGAAAACGGAGGTGAAGAATTCAGGTCACTTTGTCCCCAGCCCACTAGTGTAGGTCAGTCTAGTAACTTTAATGCAGATGATCATGCAGTAGAAATGCTCTGCAGTGTCATGACACGCCAGAATAGCATTACAGAGTTGATGGTGAAGCAGCAAAAAATGATGACCTTGCCACTGTTAGACATCCCTATCTTCAGCGGTAATCCTTTAGACTACAATCTTTTTGTAAGAGCCTTTGAGCATGGAGTAGAATCTCGCACCGAAAGCTATAGGACTGTCTCTACTTCTTAGAGCAGTTCACTAGTGGTCCAATTAAAGAATTGATAAAAATGTGTCTTCATATGAAGTCAGATGTCGGTTATTGTAGGGCTAAACAGCTGCTCAAAGAGCATTTTGGAAATGATTACAAGATTGCTGTAGCCTACATGAACAAGGTCTTGAGCTGGACACGTATCAAGCCAGAGGATGGAGAAGCTTTAAGTGCATTTTCACTCTTTCTAACGGCATGCTGTAATACCATGACTGAAGTGAGTTACATGGAAGAACTGGATAATGTTGTGAACTTAAAGGCTATTGTAGCAAAGCTCCCATACAAGCTACGTTAAAGGTGGAGAGCTGTTGTGTGCAGTGTACAGGAGCAATGCGACAAGAAAGTCAGGTTCAAAGATCTGGTTGAGTTCATAAACAAACAGGCCAAAATTGCACTTCATCCAGTCTTTGGCAATATAAAGGACGTCACAACTGCTAAAGGATCCACAACTAAACAAGATGATCATAGAGCACAGAAAAGAAGTGGAATCAATAAGTCGTTCACCACAAGCGCTATACCATTGGATCGTCAAACGAAAGATGCAGTGCAAACAGAACACACGAATCCCATCACACCTACGACAAGGACGTCTCTTCTCTAAGGGTCAACACACCATAGAGTCATGTAGTAAACTAAAAGACAAGCCACACAAAGACAAGTTGGAATTCTTGAGAGGCAAAGGACTGTGTTTTAGCTGCTCGAAGCATGGACACATGAGCAAAGCCTGTAAAGTAAAGGTGAGATGTCAGGTGTGTTCCTTAGCTCATCCCACACTGCTGCACATTAAGAAAAAGGATACGGTTGCTGAGCCAAAGAAGAGGACTGATAACTGTGAAGGTCAAACAGTTTTGAATGCATTTGTCTGTGCAGAGTCTGATGGTTATGAGTTTACTGGGGCCGGAGAAGATGACTGCACACTAGCAATAGTTCCTGTCCAAGTCAAAGCCAAGAAAGAAAGTGTGGTGGTGCAAACTTATGATTTTCTGGACCCAGGGAGCTCTGCCACGTTCTGCACGAAGGCGTTGATGGATAAGTTAAAGCTCAGTGGAAGGAAGACTGACATACTGCTGAGAACCATGAACAAAGAGAAACCTCTATGTCTGGCTTGGAGGTCAGCAGTTTGTCAGGCGGCGAGTTCCTTGAACTTCCAGATGTCTTCACGCAAAGGTCAATACCTGTAGGTAAAGAAAACATACCTCAGCAGAAAGATCTTGAAAGGTGGTCTTACCTCAAAGAAATCTATCTCCCTCAAATTGAGAATGACATTGGACTGCTCATTGGAGCAAATGTACCCAAAGCTATTAGTGCGGTATGCTTTGTCAAAAAAAACAGCTCCCGTAGGATTTTTGTGCCAAAATTGATTTTTTTTTGCTGTTTTGGCTTCTATAGGGACCAAACTAACAGAAAATGAAGGGTGCCAAATTTTCTGACCCCCACCCCCAATTCTGGGGGCCATCTATTTTGGGACCTCCCAGAACAGTAAAATAGAAGTCCGCCTGGGACTACTCTTACTAAAATGGCTGTAGAATTGTTATGCTTCAGTTGTATAACACCAAATTTGGAGGAGATGCAGTTGAAAAGTTGTAGAACAGATCGAAATATCGGTGGCCTGCTGGTAAATGGTATTACTGATGTTATTCACACTCAAATTGTAAGTTTTGTTTAGGCGAACCTAAAAAATTGAATTTCTGCTGTAGTTTATCTGCAGTCCTTCTGTCCTGGTGGATGGTACAGCTAAACTTCCACTTGAAGTAAAATTTTCCAGGTGTTACTTATACATAGACACCAGAATTGTGCATCTGGGCCCTGTACTTGCGGAGCTATTACTGAATTCTTTTGGGCATGTAATTTCGGGCGAAAATTCAAAAAAATTGCCTGGGGCTGAAGTGGTTTTTAATGTCCAATTTTTGTAATATTATAGTTGTTTTGTAGGTTTAAAAATATTCGGAGTTGATTTATAACACTATTAAAACAGCTAGAAGAGTATTTGTCTGACTTTTGGTTCCTCACCTGGGACACCCCGGACTGACCCTTGTGCCTATCCCATTCATCATTACTCTCCTCTTTCCACTCCTGCTCTTTTCTTGGCCAATATAACTTTTACAATTATTTTTCATGGGCATCCAGTGACAATTAATACTTTACTGAAGGTGTTGACCATTCTGAAAGACATTCCTGTTCTGACTCTGAAAAAAGAAGGGTTGAAATGTGGCCATTGTAGCATAATCCTTGTTAATTTGGTTCATTTCAAACAGGTGAGATCATAATTAAAGCACAGCTGTGTTTGTAGCTGACTGAAAACAAAAAAGAACAGTACTCAAGATAAAATAAAATAAAATTAGGCCAATACGAAAACAACAACAACAGAACAAACAAACACCACAATAGATTTGAAGAGTCAACATTTTGAGAATCACATTCATGGAATTGCTGAAAGCAACTACCTGGTAAGTGATACTTTTATTTTAATTTTTTATCATTCAGGTGAAATTTAAAACAAGCCTGAAAGATTTATAAGCCAATGTTTACACATATTTTGACATGTATTTACATTGTTTTCCCATTATTAGGTCTAATCTTTCAGTCTGACATGCCCTGATCCAACAATTTTGGACTACTAACAGTAAGCTAAGGTGGGCTAAATTTAAACCATGCCCGCTAGATTTAAAAGCCAACATTTGCACATATTTATATTTACATTGTTTTCCCATCATTAGGTTTCATCTGTCTGGCATGCACAGATCCGACAACCTACAACAACGAACTAGAAAGCTAAGCTGAACAGTAAGCTAAGGTGGGCTGAGAATGATCTGGTAAATGTGTCATATTTTTCTGATGAAATTTAAACCAAGCCTTCTAATTCAAATATATATTTACATTGTTTTCCCATCATTAGGTTTCATCTGTCTGGCATCCAACAAATTGGACAACTTGTGAGCTAAGGTGGGATGAGATCTGGTCAATATGGCAGAGGAATGCAACATTTGCGTGATCTGCAAAGAAGGTGCCACCCCTGGCAAGCGACTAGTTAAAAATCCAGCCATGATTGATGACCTACTGCAGGATTGCAGGGACAGAGTTTCTTTAGGTCAAAGTGATTTTGAGGAACTTTCCGACTACTCATCTGGCCTAAATGAAGGGGAACTGAAATTGGTTCATTATCATAGTGAGTGTCGAAAATCTGTTATAAACAAGAATAAAATTGACCGTCTCAGGGCTAACCAATCCCGACCTCAGTCACCTGTCTGTTCTAGAAGAGGACCTGGGCGCCCTTCAATTACTACAGGATCTGTTAGACCTAAACGGTCGAAATCTGTCCCAAAGGAGCAAGTGTGTTTATTCTCACCTTGTGACTTTTGTTCCAAGGGTGATTCAGAGCCACTGCACCGTGTTCTTTCTGATGCAATGGGTGAAACGGTTCTTGAAATAAAGCAGCAGACCCAAGATGACCAAGTAAGAATCTGTGTAGCAGACCTAGTGGATGCTGGTGACGCTTCAGCTCTTGAAAAGTACTATCACAGGGATTGCTTGCGGAATGCAAAACGTACCACAACAATAAAGAAAGATCATGATAATTAATCACTCATTCGCTCTTTATGTGACGAACAGTTAATCCTCGCCATTCAAAACACCGTCACAGACGATGTTACTCTTGACATGGCTCAGGTCAATGATGCTTACTTGTTGATCCTGAAAAGATATCACATGGATGTCGATGAGACTACAAACTATCGCAAGCATCTGAAAAAGATAATTGGTGAGCGACTTCCAGATGTCCAGTTTGTAAGCTCACTGCAACGAAATGAGCCAGACAAGCTTGTTAAATCAACTGTGGTTAGCAAAGCTATTGATTGCAGTATTTCCACTATGAATTATGGTCAGGTTATTGGCAACCTGAAGAAAGTTGCTAACCTACTGCGGGCAGAGATCATGCAAAAGCGCAGCTGGTCATTTGCCGGGATATTTGATAACTTTAAGAATCCCTCTTTACTCCAATTCTTCCTGAGTCACCTCCTCTTTGGCAGTCATGTTGTCAAAGTGTTTGGAATGCGGGATGAAGAAGTAGACAAAACTGTTGATGTTGCATGCCAGTTTCTAGTCCAGAACACTCGCACTGATCGTCAGGTGAAACATCAGCCAAAGAAAGACGATGCCTTTCGGCAAAATGTCCAAACACCCCTCTCAATCGGACTGCCCCTTGCTATCCACTCTAGAGTGCGTGACAAAATCCTTGTCCATAACCTCTCAGATGTCTACATTGGAAGTGACTACTTGAAGAACCTTGACTTAGAAAAAATTGTGGAGCAGTCTGTTCTTCAACGAATGAAGGATACTGGTGGATTTTGTCTCCCTGACTTTGTGAAGAAGGGTGTGAACATCTGGTTTGCTATTGACAATATTGATCTTTTGGAAGACACAGCCACTGGGCAAGAAACCTTCCATGGCACAGTGGTTGTAATCAACCAGCAGGATGAAGATGGAGACCTGATGATCCAACCACTTGTTATAACAGAAAAACCTCTCACGGCATCACCTCTGGCATTTGATATAAACTTGCTGCAGGAGCCAATGATCAAAACCACTCCATTGAGGTTTGAGTCTGTGATAGGAAACCGAAAAAATCTCATTTCCCAAGACTTCACTCACACCTGGGTATTCACAAACTACCTTGCAACTGATGATAACAGGCGGGCAACCTCAACTGAACCGCAGCTGGCAAGCAAACAGACCCAGAACAGTGAAGAAGATAGAAGCCATGCTGAATCTAATAACGACAGAAATCAAGATGACCCTATTGTGTCGATCAAAGAACAAATAATCACAAGATAGCTGAACAGCGAGCATACAACTTACAGCCGCAGTTCATCAGGAATGCCTGCTTTCAACAGGAATACACATATTTCATGGAACAGCTTATTCAAAAGGGCTATGCAGTGCAGTTGTCCAATGAAGAATTGACACACACGAAAAGGAAAGTGTGGTATATACCGCACCATGCAGTATACCACCTAGTGAAACAGAAACTGAGAGTTGGGTTCGACTGCGCTGCATCCTATCAGGGCACATCCTTAAATGAGCAGCTTCTACAAGGTCCAGACCTGACTAGTAGTTTAATTGGCGTTGTAATCCGATTCAGACAAAAACCCGTTGCAATCATGGCAGATGTGGAAGCAATGTTCCACCAGGTTAGAGTGCCTGATGACGACTCTGATTTACTCAGATTCCTTTGGTGGACAGGTGGTGACTATAACCAAGCCTTGACAGAGCACAAAATGACTGTACATTTGTTTGGGGCTATGTCTTCACTTAGCTGTGCCAGTTTTGCTCTGAGAAAGTGTGCTGAAGACCAGAGTGGGCAGTTAGAAGCTGAAGTGGTAGAGACAGTGTTGCAGAATTTCTACGTGGATGACTGCCTGAATCTGTTGCTACAGATGAAGCAGCCATATCAATGTGTCAGGATCTGATCAAAATCTGTGCCAAAGGGGGTTTTCGTCTCAACAGATGGGTAAGCAACAGTCGAAAGGTACTCGACTCCATTTCAGTCTGAACTGGCAGGCGATATGAAGATCTTAAATCTGGACCAAGATGGCCTTCCTCTGGAAAGAGCCCCTGGTCTCATCTGGTGTGTTGAGTCAGACACATTTAAGTTTAAGATCACCATCAGAAATTGCCGTTTTAACAGAAGAGGACAGCTTTCCATTGTTGGTTCAGTCTACGCAGGGGTTAAAGTGGGATTTGGTAAGTGGGGGATCTCTTTGGCTAACCATTAGCCAAAGTTAGCCAACGTTAGCTAACGTTAGCTAGCTAGCTATCGCGATTAGTTGTTTGAATGGTAGCTAGCTAGGTAGGTAGGTAGCTAGCTAACGTTAGGCTAGCTAACCACTGGTCCAGTAGTCCCGACGTTAGCATTGTTAGCTAATAACAGCTACCGGTAGCTAACGTTTGCTAGCTAGTTAGTTATTTGAATGAAAATATTGCATGGCCAGAGCTAAGGTTGGACAAACATAACTAGCTAGCTACCGGTAACGTTACCGGACGCTACCGATAGTTAGCTTGCCTAGCAGCATTCAAACAACTAGCAAGCAACGTCAGCAACCAGCTAGCAATGTTACCGGGTGGAAGATAGCTAGTTAGCTAGCTAGCTAACGTTACGTTCGCTAACGTTAGTTGCTTGAATGAAAACCACAGCAGAGCTAGACAAAACTATTGGAAATACTATTGGAAATACACTGAAGATACTCCCTCTTTATGCCCCCCAATCCAAGATAATAGTGCAGGTAGCAGGTTGACGCTCTCTCAAGTCTTGTCTGCCTGGTGCGGTGAACTGACCCTGACCCGTGAGTGTGAAGCCAGTCTCTTTTGATGTCAAGTCTGGTGAAGCCAGACAGCAGGCAGGTGCGGGTCACGTGAGGACGCGATATCATTCAAACTTTTAGAAAAAGTAAAGTAGTATAAAAATAGAAGAACGACTTTATTTGCGATTTATTTTGTAATGCTTGTGAATTGGCTGCATCATGTTTTTTGTTTTAAATTTTACTGTGACAAAAAGGTTGAAATTACTCCTGTCTACAGAGTAGACCGGTTGACTTGGGGGAGGAGGGGAAGTGCCGGTGTCGGGATCCGGGTAGCTCCGGCCCACTTTAATCACTGCCCACTGGACCCACGGTTCGAGCCTAACCTTCCCTGCCCCAAGGCCTTCGGTGGGGAGTTCGAGCTGTGCAGGGGTTTCCTTGGTCAGTGTGAGCTCCTGTTCAAACACCAGCCAGCCAGGTATAGGACAGGAGAGACCAAGGTAGCCCTTGTTATGTCCCTCCTCACTGGCAAAGCCCTCAGCTGGGCCATAGCAGCGGTTGGCCATACCGAGCGGCTCGCCTCGGACTATGGTGCCTTCCGCCGTGAGTTCCTGCTGACTGGCAGGACGCTGCCAGCCGCCTCCATTCCATCCAGCAGGAAGCCAGGTCGGTGGCAGATTATACCTTGGAGGTGAAGATACTCGTGGCAGACCGTGGGTGGGATGACACTGCGCTCAAGAGTGCGTACAGGAGGGGGCTGAGCGAGCTCATCAAAGACCTCATTGTTCAGGACCGCCCTGCCTTCTTCAACGAGCTAATCACCCTCGCCCTCCTGATGGACGAACGGCTGCGGGAGTGGCGCCAGGAATGCGCCCCGCGCACTGGGCCCTCCCATAGACCAACCCCTATCCATTCTACCGATGCCTTCCCTGGGTCAGCGTCCCGCGGGCTCTCTCCATCCTCACACCCCCCCTCGCAACCCTGGGTGTCTTCTGGATCCCGGCCGGAGGAGGAGCCCATGCAGTTGGGTTGGTCACGGATCCCGCTAGAGGTTAGGGAGCAGAGGATGCGTGACCACCTCTACCTCTACTGTGGGAGGTCGGGCCATTACATTAAGGCCTGCCCGACTCGCCCAAAAAGACCCGGCTCACTAGCAAGGGGTGTCCTAGTGAGCCTTACGACCTCGCCACAGCCACAGCCCAAGAAGGAGCACAACCAGCTGTTTCCTGTCACTCTCACTTGGGGTAACGAGTCAAGTCTGGTTATTACCAACTTGAGATGGAGGAGTGTGACAAGCTTAAGCCTGCTTTTGTGTGTCCTCTGGTGTTTTATGAGTTCCAGGGCATCGCCAATGCCCCCAGTACCTTTCAAAATGTACGGGCAGTCTTAATCTGAAGGAAGTACTGGTTTTCTTGGATGATGTCATAGTATTTTCAAGTACAGAGGAGCACGAAAACAGGCTTTTACATGTCCTCCAGCAATTGAGAGAGAACTGCTTGAAACTTTCCCCAGCAAAATGTCACTTCTTCCAGAGCTCAGTGCGCTATTTGGGGCATATTGTTTCCAGCAGAGGGGTAGAAACCGACCCTGAGAAAATCAGTGCTCTTAGCACCTGGCCAAGGCCTCAAACTCTCAGTAAGCTTAAGTCCTTCTTGGGCTTTGCATGATATTATCGCCGGTTTGTCAGGGACTTTTCTAAAACAGTCAAACCCTTGAATGATCTTACCAGAGGCTATCCACCTTATAAGAAGGGTAGAAAAGCAACACCATGCCCTGGGGGGTATTTCAACCTGAAAGAACCCTTTGCGAACTGGTGGACACCTGCTTGCCAAGAGGCTTTTGAGACAATCATAGAAAAACTCACTTCCTCACCAGTGCTTGGATTCGCGAATCTCAAATACTGTATGTTCTCCACACAGACGCAAGCACTACTGGTTTAGGGGCTGCCCTGTACCAAGAACAAAATGGCGAGATGCGAGTTATTGCCTATGTAAGCAGAGGACTTTCCCCCAGTAAAAAGCGGTACCCGGCCCACAAGCTGGAATTTCTAGCCTTGAAATGGGCCACTTTGGAGAAATGTCAAGACTATCTCCATGGAAACACATTCACGGTTGTTATGGATAACAATCCATTGACATACGTTCTGAAGTCAGCTAAACTTGATGCTGCCAGTTATCGCTGATTAGCAGCCCTCTCCACCTTTGACTTTAACATCAAGTATCATGCTGGAACACGCAACCAAGACGCTGATGGCCTATCAAGGTGGCCTTAAGACACTCTGGATGATGACCATGATTCTCTCGAGGAAAGAGAGCGAATGAAACAATTTGCTTCTCACCACCTGTCTTCACCATCTGTCTCTTCCGATCAACAAGACCTACCAGCTGACGTGGTTAAGGCCTTGTATCACCGTCATCTCGGGTGAAGCCGACAACAACCTGCCCTCTATCATCTTGGTAGAATCCCTTGCCTTTCATGCTGATGTGGTGCCAGACGCGTATGGAGACGAGGGACCAGGTTGTTCCACCATACCTACCTACAGTGAGGCAGAACTCCAACATCATCAAAGGTCTGACCCAGTCATTGGACATTTTGTCAATCTATTGGAGACAGGAGATGAAGCAAACCCCAATCTCAGTCCTGATTCTTCAGAGCTCAAGTTGATGCTCAAGGAATGGAAACGGTTGGAATTGAGAGATGGTTTTCTCTATAGAACTCGTCGATCCGAGGACGACATCACTTACCAGTTCGTGGTCCCCAAGTCTCTAAGGTCCACCATTCTCACATGCTTCCATGAGGATATTGGGCATATGAGTTTGGAGATAACCCTTGACTTAGTTAGGTTAAGATTTTATTGGCCTAAGATGGCAGCAGATGTAGAGAAAAAGATCAAGTCATGTGGACGCTGTGTCAGGAGGAAAACCCCACCTGAAAAATCCGCACCTCTTGTGAATATCCAAACAACTCGTCCCATGGAACTGGTATGCATGGACTATTTATCACTGGAGCCTGACAGGCAAAACACAAAAGATGTCTTGGTTATAACCGATCACTTTACCAAGTATGCAGTTGCCATACCCACCAAAGATCAGAAGGCTACAACAGTTGTGAGGTGCCGTTGGGAGCAGTATTTAGTGGATTACGGCTTTCCAGAACGTCTACTTAGTGATCAAGGTAGGGACTTTGAGTATCAACTCATTAAGGAGCTCTGCACTCTAGCGGGTATCACCAAAGTGTGCACTAGTCCCTATCACCCACGGGGAAATCGAAAGTGTTCAATCGAACACTTCTTGGCATGTTGGGAACCTTGAGTGACAAGAAGAAAAGTCACTGGCATGACTACGTAAAGCCATTAACCCATGCTTACAACTGCACCAAGACTGAGGTCACTGGGTTCAGTCCATATGAGTTAATGTTTGGGCGTCAGCCTAGGTTACCAGTGGACATTGCGCTCTGCTTGCCTGTTAAAGATGGTGCACCTAAATCCCACCTCCACTATGTGAGAAACCTGAAAGCACGGCTCAAGGAGAGTTACCAGATTGCGCACAAGAATTCGCAAAAGGTTGCTGAACGAAACAAACGCTGCTTTGACAAGGCAGTAAGAGGGTCAACACTAGAGGAAGGTGATCAAGTGTTGGTAAGAAATCTGCGATTGCAAAACAAACACAAGCTTGCGGATAAGTGAAGAGAAGAAATGGTGAGTAATTTATTGTTGCTATATTTTTGTCAGGATTATTTGTTAGGCCATATAGTTTCTGTTATGTCTACATTATCTCATGAAGCCCTTTGAGGCATGCTATGTGATTTCCACTGACTTGAATTGAGGATGTGATAAACCTGTGGTCAACTGAGTAAATTAACTGTTTTGTACTAACTGCTTGCTCTCTTCTGTGTGTATTAGATATGAGAGACAAAGAAGAAGGGATGAAACCCCCCACAGACGGCCAGACAATGGACATCAGTCCACAGAGGCTGTTGATGAGGCTGCATCGGAATTCACACACGCTTCCCTCTCCCCCAAATGATTGTGGAATGGAGCCTGGTGCTGCTCCTTGCACTGGTAAGAACGTCTAACATCTTAACTATTGTACAGTAGGACAATCACTACCAGGATTAATCAGGTTGTCCTGTTTATATATTTGTTGTGAAAAAGTGTTTGGCCATGATTCTGTTTGGCACAGTCTGAATGATCACCCAGAGTGTAGCCGTTTCCCAGATATGAAAAATAGGACTGGGAAATTTCTATTTATCTTTACATCTAATATCTTTTTCAGAAGCCACAGTCCCAAAGGCTCTCCATGATGACCTCAAACAGAAGTACAGCCAACTCTCTACCAAATGTGACAACCTGCTTGTGGACATCAACAAACTCAAAGCCGAAAATGAACAACTAAAAGCAACACTCAGGAACACACAGTTTTCCTTTAGCTCTATCAAATGCAAAGCAGCACAGGTTCTGTTTTTCACAGGTCTGACCAGTGTCATTTTTGAGTGGTTGCTCCAATCAGTTAAAGACAGTGTAGAGGTTGTGCATGACTCTCTGACCCTGGAGGACCATCTGTTGGCTATCCTGATGAAACTCCAATTAGGGCTAAGCAACAAGGATACTGCATTCAGATTTAATGTTACCAAATGTGACATCTCTATGAGAAGTTGGCTCCCTGTTATGTCTCAGGTTTTGAAACCTCTCAAGTGGCCAAGCAAGCATGCAATATTAAGGGATATGCCAATATGTTTTAAAGCTAAATACACGCGTTGCAGATGTATTATTGACTGCACTGAAACTTTTATTAAAACACCCAACAATCTAACCTCCAGAGCCCAAACATATTCGAATTATAAGAGCCACTACACAGTTAAGTATTTGGTTGGCATGTCACCTGCAGGAGCCATTACTTTTCTGTCCGCAGGGTTGGGTGGGCGTGTTTCTGATAAACAACTTATAGCTGAGTCTGGATTTTATTACCTTCTATGAGATATGAGCTTGCCGTACGCGGTGCCACCCTTAGAATCCCTCACTTTACCAAAGGTAAAAAGCAGCTCTCTACTCAAGAAGTGGAAACATCAAGGCGTTTGTCTAACGTGACGTGAGAATACACATTGAAAGAATAATAGGTAGATGGAAGAATTTCAAACTTCTGACTGTTATTCCACTCACACAACACCAGGTCCTGGAGGTCCTATTGTCACAAGGAGTATAGCATCAAGAACATAGTAATGTAAACTACTAATAAGACACGTTAGCCCCTAGTTAACGGGTCTGACCCTTTAGCCGAGCGGTTAGTGATGTCGCCTTGCGGTGCAGTACACCCCGTATCGAATCCCGCACCGGGCAGGAAAATAACCGGTTACATTGGTGGCAGCGGTGGGATCCGGAAGTGTGCAGATGCTCGGAAGTTTCTTCGGAGCGCGGGAATAACAAAGCGCGAGGGCGCGCTTCCGGGGGTGACGACTGTAAACTACTAATAAGCCACGTTAGTCACTAGTTAACGGGTCTGACCCTTTAGCCGAGCGGTTAGTGCTGTTGCCTTGTGATGCAGTACACCCCGTATCGAATCCCGCACCGGGCAAGAAAATAACCGGTTACAGTAAGATAGCATCTCTATAGTGCTGAAGCCAAACACCCGTTATGATAGTCCGAGAGATGGATGGCATATAGCGCAGAATAATCCCTGTCTCCTCTCTATCAAGGGGCTGTGGTGGTCTACCCACTCCCCTTTAGTTAGATTGTTTATATTATGCCCGGCTCAAATTAAACGAATTCAGGCCGATGGTGACTCGATCGCGTCGCTGCCGACCATCGTTCAGTGACCGAATATGAACATGGGGAATGACAAATGCTCTTGTAGCGTGATACAATCCAACACCAGCATCAGACTCCCCACGACCCTGACTCAGCAAGTCTAGCATGTCAGAATTTTTTTTTTACATTTTCCGTCTAGTTTGACACCCCTGACCGACACTCAAAGACGTGTTCCTGACGCTGACCAGTAGGATAACAGAATGCTCTCTGGCGCTAACATCATACATAACACTTCTTCCATGATTGACGCTTCTTGACCCGCCTCCCTGGCGACCTAGGAGTAGAATGGAAAGGGGCGTTAATATGTTGTATGGTTATGTTAGATAAGAAGAGTTTGTTGGTGGATTTGTAGAGGGGAGCACTTTTATTGTGATTGGCAAGGAGAGAGGGTAAGGTTGAATTTTAGTTAAACAGTATGCTGTATGTGGTGTATTTTTTGTTTGATTTCTTTGATTTGGTGGGGATCTGTAGGGTGGAAGCCATGCCAATGCCTTCAGGTCCCTATTTCTGTTTTGTCTGCCTGTGTTGTAATGTTTGATTCTTGTCCTCTTTGATTCTGTAGAGTTCGACGGGTTTGGTTTGGGAAATGTTTTATTTCTCTGTTGATTTGGTATATGTGTGTTGTATTTTAATTGATTTTTTGTTTGTTTGTTTTATTTAGAATAAAAGAAAAAAAACCCTATGAACTCGCGTACGGTCGTAACGACAGAAGATGACGGCAGCATACAATAATGGGTCGGGATCGCCCCCAGTTTATACTGTAACATGCATGATAAGTAGACACGTTGGTCCTTGGCTAACGGGTCGGACCCTTTAGTCGACTGGTTAACGTTGTCGCTTGCGGAGTGGGATACACGGGTTCACGTCCCGGCTGTGGCAGTACCCGGGCTGCCCCCCCGAATTCGCTACATTGGTGTCAGAAGTGGGATGGTGAGACCGTGAGGTCATTGGAAGCGCGTGCGCCCAGAGGCGTGAGGGAGCTGAGATGCTGAAGGGCGGGGACGCGCTTCCCGAAGGAGGGGAGGTAGTGTAACGTGCATGGATAAGTAGACACGTTGGTCCTTGGCCAACGGGTCGGGCCCTTTAGTCGACTGGTTAACGTTGTCGCTTGTGGAGCGGGAAACACGGGTTCGCGTCCCAGCTGTGGCGGATGCCGGACTGCCCCCGAATTCGCTTTAATACTATTTCATTTTACACAACCTTTGCCCCCCCCCCTTTTGGAGTATGCTTTGTTTTCTTTGTATACTGCTGTTCATTATTTGAATTGTACTGATTTTTGATAAATAAAAAGTAATAATAATAATAATAACAATAATAATAATGGGTCGGGATCATACTTGTAGTGTGGAGGCGTCCGGGTTGTGTGGCGGTCTTTTCCATTGGCTACCAACACGGGGATCGCCGGTGACACCTGTTACGGCACGATCTTCTCGGGATAAATATTTTCCCGGCTAAGGCCCCCTTGTCTCATTTTTAGCGCGTTTTTAGATAGCTAACGTTCTGTCCGTTTAAAAAGATCGCGAAACATAGCCTTTGTGGCAAAATAACGTTAATATTATTGTAGGGAAGTTGCTACCACGTCAGAATTTTGCCAATTGTCCTGTTTTACCCATCAGGCACTGCGTGCAGATTGTCAGTTGTTATGAAATGTTTTGTAAGAGTTTTATGTGGTTTTATGTGTTTATGTGATTACTGTTTGTTGTGGTGTAATTGTAGTTGTCATTCTGTTGTGTTGTGTAACCTTGTAACTGAAACCCTGAACAACTTTGTTCGAGTTGATGACTCCCATGTATTGTGTCACATTTCTGTAAGTTGTCGTTTCTCTGTGCGTTCAATAAAGGGGCTGCAAAATTACCTTTGTCGTTGCTTCTACGTTCGCCACACTGGTGTCAGAAGTGGGATTGCAGCCAATACCCACAAATCGAAGATGGCAACGTCAAGAAGAAGCTTCGATGTAAAGCTCCGGGAGATTGAGGACTTCATCGAGTGTCTGGAAAAAGAGCTTTCCTGGGGAAAGAGCATCGCCGCTCGGAAGAAGATGTCCCGCGGAGGAAGGACCGACGGAGCCAGCGACCCCCGTCTTTCAGGACCCGACAAGGCCGGCTGGTTCAGCGATTCGGAGGCGGCAACTGCCGCCGACAAGTCGCGGCCTACTCTGATTTCAACAGCCGTCATGCCGCCACCGGCCGACGCCATGTCATCGCCGGCCGCCGTTGTCTCCACCGCCGTCTCATCGCCAGCGACGGCCGCCGCTGTCTCCACCGCCGTCTCATTGCCGGCGCCGGCCGCCACCCATCCACTATCAACAGCCGCCATGCCGCCGCCAGCCGCCACCATGTCATCGCCAGCCGCCGCCGTCTCGTCGCCGGTGCCGGCCACGGCCCATCCACTATCAACAGCCGCCATGTCGCCGCCGGCCGCCGCCATAACGTCACCGGTCACCGTCACCACTTCGCTGACCAACGTCACTACAACCCCAGCACCCCCTGCTAATGTGATGCTGCCATCTCCAAGCATCTTCAAGCTCCCACGGTATGCGGGCATCACAACCCTGGAGCCATAACCTAGCTCAAGTGAAACTGGTAGCAAGTCACAACCAGTGGAGCACCCAAGACACTGCTGCTCATGTTGCCCTGGCGCTCGAAGGGAATGCGCTGCAGGTATTGCTCGACCTTATGCCGTCAGAACAGCAGGATTACGAGACACTGGCCGCTGCTTTAGACCAACGCTTTGGTCAACGGGTCTCTACTGAAAGCATGCGAGACCGACTGGCCCGCCGGCGCCGCCAAGAGGGCGAGACCCTGGGAACCTATGCAGCAGACGTGCACTTTGCACATCGTGGCTACCCCACCTTTGATCCAGCAGCTCGTGACGAGTTAGCCCTGAGTGCCTTCATCCAGGGGCTCACCCCAGAGAGGTTGAAGGAGCACCTCCGCATCACGGCACCTACAGCCTTCAAGACTGCATTGGAAGAGGCAGAGAGGGTGGAGGCTGTGATGGCCCCACACAACCAACCAAGACCCCGAGTGCGTCAGGCTGAGGTCCACGCAGATGAAGGAGACGTCGAAAGAGGGGTCGTCTGCCAGGCTTGTCCGTCACCACGCCGAAAGCAACCAGGACGACGCCAACCACCCTTCAGACCTTGGTCGCCTCGTGATCCATGCTACCGCTGTGGAGAAGCGGGGCACAAGGCCCTTGACTGCCCTGCCCCTGCACCACGACGCCGTAGCACTCCCCAGTCGGAAAACTAGAATGGGGTGGCACCGCGGGGAGACTGCTACCCAGCCAACCGACCATATCCCCCATTAAGAACTCTTCCCAGATCGGCAGAGTGGGCCACGCACACGGTCTCTATCTTTGTTGCTCCATTGGTGGACACCGCTGCTGGGCCCTTGTGGACACAGGGTCCACCATCTCCATTGTGCGTCCAGGGGTGCTGCCAGAGACAGAGTGGAGGCCCACCACCTGTAAAATCAGAACTGTGACTGGGGAACTAACCAGCATGCTGGGGAAGAGAGCACTGCAGGTGCGGGCAGGGAAAGTTGCAGCCACCCACGAGTTTTGGTTGGCTGAAATACAAGACCCTTGCATCATCGGGCTAGATTTGCTGACTCGCTGGGGGGCTCTGGTCGATGTGTCGAGTAATGCCATTCACCTTGGCACAGAGACCCTGGCCCTCCGGCGCCGTCCAGAGAGGAAGGTGGGACGTATCCACATCCAGCCAACTCCACCTGTCACCATGCCGCCGCCGCTGCCCCCACCTCCACTGCCAACCGAGGGGATGATGACACTGCCCAGCCCACCAACAATGACGACGACCCTCATTGAGGCTACCATTCCTCAGATACCCTCGCCGGACACTGTTGCCGCCATCCAGGATCTGTATCAGCGGAGCAGTGAAGGGCTGGACCCTCAGCAGAGTCAACAGCTGAAAGACCTGCTCCAACAGTTCGCTGAGATTTTCGCTGCACGCGAAGAGGAGTGCACCCAGACCAACCTGGTGCAGCACACAATCGACACTGGTACAACCCCACCCATTAGACTGCGACCCTACCGGTTAGCGCTTGCCAAGCGTGAAGCTGCAGAGCGGATGATTCTAGAGATGGCTGCGGCCGGGGTGATAGAGCCATCCAATAGCCCTTGGGCCGCCCCTGCCATCCTGGTCAAAAAGAAAGATGACACCTGGAGGTTCTGTGTGGACTTTCGTCGGCTGAACAATGCAGCTCGCAAGGACTCCTACCCCTTGCCCCGCATTGATGACGCTCTGGACCACATCGCAGGGTCACAGTGGTTCAGCTCACTTGACCTACGGAGCGGTTACTGGCAGGTGGAGCTGGCACCAGAAGCCAGACCCAAGACGGCCTTCACCATCGGTCAGGGACTCTGGCAGTTTCGTGTGATGCCCTTTGGTCTCTGCAATGCCCCCGCCACGTTCGAGAGATTAATGGAGAGGGTGCTGGCTCACATTCCCCGCAACCGGTGCGTGGTTTACCTTGATGACCTTCTGGTTCATGCCGCTGACTTCGAGCTGGCCCTAGAAAACCTCCGTCAGGTCTTCCAAGCCATTCGGGGGGCGGGCCTGCACCTGCACCCCAAGAAATGCAACCTCCTTCGACGTGAGACCAAGTTTTTGGGCCATGTGGTGGGGGCAGAGGGCATGGCCCCTGATCCTACTAAGGTGGAGGCGGTTGAGAAATGGCCAGTTCCGCGAAACGTCAGCGAGGTGCGCAGCTTCACGGAGCTCGTCTCCTACTACCGACGTTTTATCCGCAACTTTGCCTCCATTGCCAGTCCCCTACACCGTCTCACCGAGAAGGGACGGGAGTTCCACTGGGACGACAACTGTGCAGCCGCCTTTGCCCGGCTCCGCACTGCCTTGATCACTGCACCCATCCTGGCCCTTCCTGATCCTAAGTGCCGCTTCATCATGGACACAGACGCCAGCAATGTGGGGCTGGGGGCCGTCCTGTCTCAGGAAGTTGCTGGGGGAGAGAGAGTGGTGGCTTACTACATGTCTTGAGCCGCCCTGGACGCAATTACTGCGTTACACGACGCGAGCTCCTGGCGGTGGTCGCGGCGTTCAATCATTTTCGCCCCTATCTCTATGGCCAGACCTTTCTCCTGCGGACGGATCATGCGGCCCTGATCTGGCTGCTCAGCTTTAAGGAGCCCGAAGGCCAGGTGGCTAGGTGGATTGAGGAGCTGCAGAGCTACGACTTCGAGACCCAGCACCGAGCTGGGCGCCTGCACAGCAATGCAGATGCCCTCTCCCGTCGTCCCTGCAAGGATTGTAGACATTGTGAGCGCCAAGAGGAGCGAGACAGAGCAATCCTCCAAGTGTCCACCACGCGGCAGGTTGAGCCAGAGGAGGCGTGGCTGATGGCAATGGACAAGCAGGAGTGGCAAACAGCGCAGGATAGTGATCCCACCCTGGCCAGGGTGGGACAGTGGGTCGACGCCAAGGCACGCCCCCACTGGCAAGCTGTCTCTGCCATGTCGGTGGAGACCAAGGCCTACTTTTCCCAGTGGGCCACCTTGGCCCGGCGTGATGGACTGTTGTACCGGGTCTGGCAAGCGCCGGGCCGGGGAAGAAGTGTGTGGCAATTACTGGTGCCCAAGGACTGGCGCCAACGAGTGCTACGGGCAGCCCACGGCTCGGTGGGGGCAGGTCACTATGGGGTGGCAAAGACGCTGAACAAACTGCGCCAACGGTTCTACTGGGCCGGATGCAGGCATGACACTGAACTTTTTGTGCACTGTTGTGATGCCTGCACTGCCAAGAAAGGACCAACCAGACGCTCCCATGCCCCTCTACAACAATATCAGGTGGGGGCCCCCATGGAACGGGTCGGTGTGGACTTTCTTGGCCCATTTCCCACCACAGACAACGGAAACCGGTACGTCCTTGTGGCCATGGACTACTTTACCAAATGGCCTGAGGCGTATGCGGTCCCAGACCAGAGCGCTGCCACTACAGCCGAGCGGCTGGTGTGTGAGATGTTCTGTCGGTTCGGTGCGCCCGAAGAAATACACAGCGATCAGGGGCGGAACTTCGAGGCACAGGTATTTGCTGAGGTGTGTCAACGCATGGGGGTGAAGAAGACCAGGACAACGCCCCTCGACCCCCAGAGCGACGGATTGGTGGAGAGGTTCAATCGAACGCTCACCACACAACTCGCTATTGTCACCTCACGGCACCAGCGAGACTGGGACTGTCATCTACCCCTGGTCCTGTGGGCGTACCGGTTGGCAGTACAAGAAAGTACTGGGTGTACACCGGCCGCGCTCATGTTCGGGAGAGAACTGCGGACCCCTGTGGACTTAGCCTTTGGCACGCCCCCGGGTACTGACCTTCCCAAGATATCCAGTTTCGAGTACCTGCGGGACCTCCAACAACGTCTGGCCGAGCACATGAGTTTGCTCGGCAGCATTAGGAACAGGCAGGTGCAAAACAAAAGCGGGCATATGACACTCGTTGTCAGGGCCGCTCTTTCACCCCAGGAGCAAAGGTGTGGGTCTTCAACCCAACCCGGAAGAGAGGAGTCTCCCCCAAGCTCGCCAGCCATTGGGTGGGGCCCTGTGAGGTGTTGGAGCAGCTTTCGGATGTTGTGTACCGGGTGAAACTGTGTGTCCGGGGGCGGGTGGTAGTTCTGCACCGGGACCGTTTGGCACCTTACCGCCCCTTGGCTGAAGAACCTGTAGATCAGTTTAGTCCACCCGGGACGGTCCCTCCTACACCCACAGGCCCTACCAACCGGACAGACAGTGGGGAACAGGGACCCGTGCCCCCGCGGCGGCGGAGACGGCTTCCCCTTCGCTATAGGGACTTTGTTGTCGGCTGAGGACAGGCGACACGCTGGAGGGGGTAATGTAGCGAAGTTGCTACCACGTCAGAATTGTGCAAATTGTCCTGTTTTACCCATCAGGCACTGCGTGCAGATTGTCAGCTGTTATTAAATGTTTTGTAAGTGTTTTATGTGGTTTTATGTGTTTATGTGATTACTATTTGTTGTGGTGTAATTGTAGTGTCATTCTATTGTGTTGTGTAACCTTGTAACTGAAACCCTGAACAACTTTGTTGTTCGAGTTGATGACCGCCATGTATTGTGTCTCATTTCTGTAAGTTGTCGTTTCTGTGTGAGTTCAGTGAAGGGGCTGCAAAGTTACCTTTGTCGTTGCTTCTACGTTCGCCACATTATATTGTGGCGATAAACAATTGACGAAAGAGTCACCAGGGGCTGTTGTTCCTTTAAAGCAGACGTTCAGAGTGCTGACGTAGGCACTGCTTAGAGTTTTTCAGGAAGTGGAGACATGTTTTCAGCAGCCTAGCGATTAGCTGGTTGCCACGAGAGATTATACTGTAACGGTGTTGTTTTGCGTGGCGAGTAAACGGAATTGACTCGACTTGATCTCTCCGTCTCCTCATTCCTGCACTCCCACATTGGTGACCCCACACGTTGACAACGAACATGTCGACCCAAAGCGATGACGACACTGCTCCGGCTCCGAGTGATGCTAACGGTATGGCTAATGTTGGCGCTAGCATCTCAGCAGCAACGGTGAAGTTGTCCGAGTTTTGGCAGCACAGTCCCCGGCCATGGTTTCAGCACATTGAAGCCCAGTTCGAGCTGGGAGGAATAACACGGGACGTTACGAGGTATTTCCATTAGGTGGCGGCGTTATATGCCCAGACGACGGCCCGAGCTATGGGGTTACTTTAAGCCCCCCTCGGCTCTGGGAAAATAGGGCGCACTCAATGAATTCCTTTTGCAGCTCTTCAAGCTGTCGGAGATGGAGAAGGCGGATCGCCTGTTGTCACACAACGGACTCGGCGATAGCAAACCTTCTGAGCTGCTGGAGAAGACGTTGGCCGTTTTGGGCTCAGCGGATCCCTCCTTCATTTTCACCCATATTTTTCTACGGCAGCTCCCAGCGCCTGTGCGCACGGCGCTAGCCAGCTCTCCCCTCTCCTCCACCAAAGACTACCGCGCTCTGGGTGCGGAAGCGGGCAGGATTTTCCTCGCCAACCGGCAGCAGTTCGTTCATGCGATGCTCCCCACCCAGACCTCACCCCCGCCTCTGGAGGACGCAGCGGGCACCGCGGCTGCGGTGGCTGCCCGTCGCCAGCGTGACAGCGGGCTGTGTTATTACCACAACAGGTTTGGTGCCAGGGCCAAGCAGTGTCGCCCGCCATGCAGCTTCAGCGTCCAGGGAAACGCCAGGGCCGGCGTATGAGCGCCGGCGAGAACAGCAGGCTGTTGATTATCAAGGACGCCTTATCTGGCCGGCGGCTGCTGGTCGATTCTGGCGCTCAGCGTAGCTTACTGCCTTCATCAGCCGCGGACACCATGGCCGGCGGACAAGGCCCCCCGATGAATGCCGCGAACGGCACGCCCATACGTATCTACGGCACCAGGTACGTGGAGGTGTGTTTCGGTGGGCGGCGTTTCGGCTGGGACTTCGTTATGGCCGCGGTGTCGGTACCCCTCCTGGGCGCGGACTTCCTGTGCGCCTTCAGGCTGTTTGTGGATGTTACGAACTGTCGCTTGATCGATGCTGTCACTTTCGCTACATACCCGTGCACACTGGGAGGTGCAGGGACGCTCCGCCTGTCAAACATGCTTGCCGCCGGAGATACGTATCAACGACTGCTCGCAGAGTTCCCTGACCTCACCACACCTACGTTCTCGTCAGCGGTGACCAAGCATGGCGTGGAGCACCATATTGCCACCGACGGCCCCCCGGTCTACGCACGTGCCCGGCGCCTCGACTCAGCTAAGCTCGCGATCGCCAAGGAGGAGTTTGCCACCATGGAGCGCCTCGGCATCGTGCGCTACTCGGACAGCCCGTGGGCCTCCCCCTTGCACATGGCTTCTAAAGGCTGACGGCGGTTGGCGCCCCTGCGGCGATTTTCGTCGCCTGAACAATGCCACAACCCCTGACCGGTACCCCGTCCCGCACATACAGTACTTCTCCGCCCACCTGGCGGGGGCCACCATCTTTTCCAAAGTAGATTTGGTGCGGGGCTACCACCAGGTACCGGTTCATCCTCGGGGCGTGCCCAAGACAGCGGTCATCACGCCATTAGGGCTCTTCGAGTTCCTGCGGATGCCCTTCGGTCTCAAGGGGGCAGCGCAGACGTTGCAGCGGCTAATGGACTCTGTGTTACATGGGATGTGTTACATTACTGTTTTGCATTTTTTCCCAAGAGTAGCTGGCTGCAGACAAAATGGCGGACCTCCGCAAGAGGCCCCTCCGCAGTTGAAGGTAAATCCCGTGACCTCCGCAGTTGACAGGAGCATGCGCAAGAGGCACAATAGCGATACGTTAGCTAGCTAGCTAAAAACAATAGCGATTGCTAGCTAACGCATTCGATAGTTAGCTCAATAACGAAGCTAACAATTGCGTTACGTTAGCTAGATAACGTTAGCCAACAATGTTAGCAATTGCGTTACATTAGCTAGCTAGCTAACAACACTAGCGAATGCCAGCTAACATTCGCTATGGATGGTTAGAATGTGGGCTATTTTTCTAACGACTCGGCCCTCATTAATCAGTTATTATCGGATACAGAAAGTCACTGCATGAGTGTGTAACAATTATGGTAAGATTTACAGAAGCCCATCGAGGGCAAAATAACCTAGACTCAATGGCAAACAGATGCCCCTTTGAGCAAACACTGAGCACAATACACAGGCTCTGATAACATGGTGTCTTATCTAACCACAGTTTAAACACACCCATAAAACCTTCCATTATCTGCTACTGGGACAAAAGAGACTGAAGGGGCTATCTACCGAAACTTACAAACGCACACAAACTCGCTTTGTAGTATAGGGCCCAGGTGAAATAGTAGTTAAGTCAACAGAGGCTTTTAGTATTCAATGTCTAAAAGTAAAATATCTTCAAAACCTATCAAGCCGATCCCTAATGTGATGTGTACTCAATTGAGAAATTTGGCATTTCCTCTCATACAGTCAAATCTTACAATTACCAGTGGAGTTGTGCACACAGCCTAAGATACATATGACAATGAGACTATTTGTTTTAGCTGTAATAACAGTGGGATATCCCACTCTATTAAGGGTTAATATGCATGTACAAACAGAATAAATTGGGTTAAATATAACAATAATCTTTATTAATGTGACATTGTGCGCAACATTTGACATCTTCACATCTACTACTACTACTACTACTTTCGGCTGCTCCCGTTAGGGGTCGCCACAGCGGATCATCCGTTTCCATTTCTTCCTGTCTTCTGCGTCTTCCTCTGTCACACTAGCCACCTGCATGTCTTCCCTCACCACATCCATAAACCTCCTCTTTGGCCTTCCTCTTCTCCTCTTCCCTGGCAGCTCCATATTCAGCATCCTTCTCCCAATATACTTAGCATCTCTCCTCCACACATGTCCAAACCATCTCAATCTTGCCTCTCTTGCTTTGTCTCCAAACCGTCCAACCTGAGTTGTCCCTCTAATATAATCGTTCCTAATCCTGTCCTTCTTCGTTACTCCCAGTGAAAATCTTAGCGTCTTCAACTCTGCCACCTCCAGCTCCGCCTCCTGTCTTTTCGTCAGTGCCACTGTCTCCAAACCATATAACATAGCTGGTCTCACAACCATCTTGTAAACTTTCCCTTTAACTCTTGCTGATACCCTTCTGTCGCAAATCACTCCTGACACACTTCTCCACCCACTCCAACCTGCCTGCACTCTCTTCACCTCTCTACTGCACTCCCCGTTACTTTGGACAGTTGACCCCAAGTATTTAAACTCAAATGCCTTTGTCACCTCCACTCCTTGCATCCTGACCATTCCACTGTCCTCTCTCTCATTCACGCATAGGTATTCCGTCTTGCTCCTACTGACTTTCATTCCTCTTCTCTCCAGTGCATACCTCCACCTCTCCAGGCTCTCCTCAACCTGCACCCTATTCTCGCTACAGATCACAATGTCATCCGCGAACATCATCGTCCATGGAGACTCCTGCCTGATCTTGTCCGTCAACCTGTCCATCACCATAGCAAACAAGAAAGGGCTCAGAGCCGATCCTTGATGTAATCCGACCTCCACCTTGAACCCACCTGTCATTTGACATCTTCACATGGTAAACATTTATGACCAGGGGCTTGGTGGGGGTCCCCAAGGTGGAGGGCTAGATGGAGGGCCCCCGAGGCAGACGCACATTTCTAACCATTACATTCATGTTGTCTATCCATGTAAATAAACCAGTACACATATTTGTACATGTTATCAAGGCACCTCAGTATTGTGTAAAGAGACTAAACTTAACCAAGGCTACTGTGTGAAAGAGCACGTTCACGTATGCTTACGTGATGCAAATAATGGTCAATGAACAGGCTTGTTAAACTAGTTAATGTCAAAGAATAAAATTAACACACTAAGCAATACATTTACACATGTAAGTCACCCCTGCCTTTATGCTCGGCCTCGATCCACTGCCTCTTCTGCATCTTGATAATATGGTTAAATATAACAATAATCTTTATTAATGTGACATTGTGTGCAAAATTTGACATATTCACATGGTAAACATCTGTGACCAGGGGCTTGGTGGGGGTCCCCGGGGTGGAGGGCCCCCATGGCAGACGCACATTTCTTTTCTTTTTTTTAAAAGTAATTTATTTATTATTTTTCAGTGTTATCATCGGGTTCAGCATTTTACAGAATGTGGTTGACGTTTTACATAATAATAATAAACAAAAACATCAAAACAAAAACAAAATAAAGTAAAAATAAAATAAAATAGAAATAAAAATATGAATGCTCGGCCTCGATCTACTGCCTCTTCTGCATCTTGATAATATCATTAAATTCTTGCACTTCACTAAAGAATACATTGGGAAAAGAAAAGAGACAGAGAAAAGGAGAGATAAGAAATACAATCGATCGGACATGAGAACTCATGGTATATCATGAATATTAACACAGCTAGGGGATGTTAGGCACAAAGTGGTAGACTGATTTCAGACATTTGTACCTTTCATCATACAATGGTCCCGCGTTAAATCTTCTTTTTGCCTCAGCTAGAGAGAGGTTGTCCACTGCCACAAGAGCGTGGACAATGGCCTGGTAGAGATTGATAACCTCCAGTTAAAAGGGGTCCCATATTTACAACACAATACAAATTAGTGGTGGGGCGAGCATAACCCATTCACTAAATCACGGAATGCCCTTTTAACAGTTATAATACAGGCTTTGATGACTGGATAAACAGACAATTATTGAAATCAATGTAACTAAGATTAGATGGTTGAGTTAAACCTCACCTCAGGCATCAGCACATCCAACATGAAGCTGACTCTCTGGAACTCTGTCGTTGGGACATAAGGTGCACATTTTGTGGCTCCTTTGAGGACCAACTTGATGTGTTTAAAAACTTAATCAATTTGGTCGTCTTCTTCGAGGTAGGTGAAGACCCTGTCTGGTTTCATAGACCTGAAATTCACCAGCCACTTGGAGCTGCCTTCACCTGTGATTATTTCCTATAGAAACAAAGACCATGTCAAATAAATGCACTGCAGAAGATCAGGCTCTGATCATCTTTTTTGCAATTAGAAGTGTTTTTATGTATAAGCATTATTTTTATTGGTATCATACCAGTAGCAGTTTGTCTGACCCCTTCAGCTTCGTGATGAAGTCCACCAATCTTTCATTGGCAGACCTGCGAGCTTCTCTTGCACGTTTTGCCATCTTTGCTGTAGTGGTCATCAAGTAATATAAAGGAACCTCTAGCGATGTGTGGCAAAGGACAACTTGTGAATTCTAAACCAACCCAGAGTAATTCATCAAATATCGTAAAAATACAACACGCAATGACAATGTATGGTCATTTTTTGTTGTGGCTGTCCTGTAAAGTTTGTCAAATGTCACTTACCCCCCTCTGGTTCTAAGCCCTCGTTATGTTCCTGTAATGTAAGAGAGCAACAAGACAGATGATGACTGAAAAATATATTTATTTAACAATGCACTTTTCAACATTAGTTAATAAAGTGTTTGAAGCACCTTAATGTATTAGTTATTAATGGTTCTGATTATACCGGTAGTTAAATTGAATTTCAATCTGACCTGGACGACTTCCGAAAACATCCGTTTCCGGAGTCTTGGGAGCCTGAAGACAGGAGGCAGGTCACCTCTAAGTAGAGCTTTGGACTGCTCTGTCCAGTGGGCAAAAACCTTGCCATGCCTTGAAAAGATGAAAACATGAAATCTGAAAAGCCAATTAGACCCTATTCTAGTTCGATGTCTAGTTCGATGTCTGCAATGGGACCTTTTCATACTCCTTGTTGAGTACTTTGCTGCTTTTCCTCGTCTCCCTCCCAATCCATGGTGCCCAATTGTCATATGCCAGTTGGACAACAAATGGATTCTGTGAAGAGTCTGCATCAAAAACATAATTTCAAAAATATTGAAATATCTAATACAGTTCATTCCGGGGAGACGCAGTCACATCCGATGGGACCTGGTGTAATTTACTCTTTTGACAAACTATATACACTGTGGCACCCCAATCTCCCATCGGCGCGCCACTGGACTGCTGACCCACCTTCGGCACCATGGAGAGCGACCTGACCTGGCCTCACGACACTCACCATCAAAAAATCTTCTGCTTATCATGTGTAGATGGATGGATTCCCAAAATGCCTCTATGTTGTGTTCACCTTGGAAGTCATCACTCAGTTGTTTCAGCTCACTAACTGCAATCACCAAATACAACATAAGACACAAGATATCCTTTGAGGATGAGTAGTAAGTACATTGTAGTTTATCTGGAACCTACAAAACGGTAGTTAAAAAGCGATTTACCTAAATAGCACTTTTAGGAAAAACTTACCCTCAAAGTTGAACACTGCTTTTCTGTGAAGGTTCATAACCACCACAGGGGGGTAGAACCCACAGTTTAAACATGAGTATGTGTATTCTCTGTTGCAAAGTGCCTCAAAGTGGCAGCATGCTTGAAAAATTAAGTTGGTGGCTGGAAACCGTTCTTCACACAAAGCCTCCAGAGAGCTGATGACTAGACACTGACACATGATTCTATGGTAAAAAATAAGACAGAAAAAGGTTTGAAATGGAAGGTATGAATATGCTGAAAACACAGTACTACTGTAACTAGTAACATCATTCCCTGCAATCACTGTACCTGGTAATGTATTTATTTTAAAAATGGGCAAATAAATTGCAGATGTGGAATAGGCTGCCAATTTAACTTTGATTAGTGCTGCAGAAACCACAGTACTAGCAGACAAGGGGCTACAGAGAGTTTGGAAAATCTTGCGACAATAGTTAGTTGAACAATTTTCAATTGATGAAATCTTTCTGGGTCAATATGGAATAAATGAAGGTCATAACACCTTGTGTTGTCTGTCATTAACACCGTTTTACACCTGAAGATTGTGCCTTAGGTAAAGGCAAAGCTGCAGTGTCAGAATGACATGGTCATTGAAATTAAGCAGACCATCTGTCCATTCCTGATAACGGTAGATCATGTGGCATTCAGTACACCTTCAATTGTAAGTAGAGATGTCTGTAATGGACATAAGGATATAAATTAGGACATTAAATCAGCTGTATATGGTTAATCAAACGATTAATGTACATGCACACTGTCCTTTTATAAACTAAATGAACTAAACTAAAGGATGCATTTAACTTACTTTGGATTACACCATTCATGCCAACTATTCTGGCTTTGTCTGTGATGTGCGAGATTTCCTCCAATTTAGGATTGCCTGAACAGAGCTTGCATGTCGTTTCAGTTGGACTCAACTTTGAAGGGTAATCCGTCGAACGTCAAACAGTATCAATTTTAAACTCAATTAAACTAATTCATTTACACAAATATTTTAATAAGTGCGTAGCTAGCTACATGGCCTGAAACAACTATGCAACTACGCAACGAAACATCGCTAGCTAACGTTAGCTAAATGCTTAGAGCCACTTGACATTTCGAATGTATTTTCTCCATATCGGTAACAGTTATACCCACGCTCGCTGGATTCTTCGATACATTAAGTTTGATAGACAACATTGAATAAAACCTTAGAAAAGAAAACTAACCTTTTAAAGCAGCGGTCGGGAACCTATGGCTCGCGAGCCATATATGGCTCTTCCGGTGACGGCATATGGCTCCCAGACAATTTTGAGTTGAAAATTATTTTTTTTTCAAAAAAATCAGTTTGGAACTGATTTTAAAATACTTGTGATATTTCTTAATAATACTGCGTCATTTTAAAGTAAACAGAAATTAGTTTTGAAGATAAATTTCACGGGTCACGGGTCACCCGTGGGTCGGGAACCAATGGCTCGCGAGCATGTCCGGGTCATTGTAAAGGTGAAGAAATCAATTTTATCAGATAGCCAACTAGTTTATCCGCTTCAACCCTTGTAACGGAAAAGATGGCGAAAAGAAAAAAAGACGATGATTACCGTGCATTCCAGGCTGCGTGGACAGAGGAATTTGCATTTGTGGAGAGAGCAGGATCTGCGGTATGTCTAATATGCAATGATCAAATTGCATCGATGAAACGGTCAAATATAAAGCGGCACTTCGATACGCACCATGCTTCATTTGCATCGAAATATCCAGCGGGGGACAGCAGGAAAAGGGCATGCGAGGAGCTACAGCGGAGAGTGCAGACGAGTCAGCAGCAACTACGTGTGTGGACCAAGCAAGGTGACGGGAATTCCGCTAGCTTTGCGGGGGCTTTGGCAATAGTAAGGAATGGAAAGTCATTCACAGATGGCGAGTATGCCAAAACATTCATGCTTGATGTGGCCAATGAACTGTTTGATGACTTCCCAAATAAAGACAAGATAATCAAACGAATAAAAGACATGCCCCTGTCAGCAAGAACTGTGCACGATCGTAGCATCATGATGGCAAATCAAGTCGAGGAAACACAAATTAAGGACATAAACGCCGGGACATACTTTTCTCTCGCGTTAGATGAGTCAACAGACGTTAGCCATCTATCTCAGTGCAGTATCATTGCCAGGTATGCTGCAGGTGACACACTGCGTGAGGAAAGCTTGGCTGTTTTGCCAATGAAAGGGACAACAAGAGGAGAGGATTTATTCATGTCTTTCATGGAGTTTGCTAAAGAAAAAAAACTACCGATGGATAAACTTATTTCTGTCTGTACTGATGGTGCACCCTGTATGTTGGGGAAGAACAAAGGATTTGTAGCGCTTCTCCGTGAACATGAAAAGAGAGCCATCCTAAGTTTTCATGGCATCCTGCACCAGGAGGCGCTTTGCGCTCAGACGTGTGGCCAGGAGCTTGGCGAGGTGATGTCGCTGGTCATTCGAGTGGTCAACTTTATTGTTGCCCGAGCTTTAAATGATCGCCAGTTTAAAGCTCTGTTAGAAGAAGTTGGGAATCATTATCCCGGTCTGCTTTTACACAGCAACGTGCGTTGGTTGTCAAGGGGGAAGGTGCTCAGCCGTTTTGCAGCTTGCCTGAGTGAAATCCGGACTTTTCTTGAAATGAAAGGCGTCAAGCATCCTGAGCTAGACAACACTGACTGGCTCCTGCAGTTTCACTATCTCGTGGACATAACTGGCCATCTGAACCAGCTCAAGTGAAAATGCAAGGTATTGGAAATACAATCTCATCCCTTCAACAAGCAGTGTTTGCATTTGAAAGCAAGCTGGAAGTCTTTCTCAGGGACATTGAAACAGGTCGTCTTCTGCACTTTGAAAGACTGCAACAATTTAGAGATGCATGCTTAGCAAGTGACTCCACTCAACATCTGGATCTCCAGCAGCTAGCTGGCTTTACGTTCAATCTCCTGCAGTCATTCAAAGCACGTTTTGGAGAATTTCGTGCGCGCACTGGTCTTTTCAAGTTCATCACTCATCCACATGAGTGTGCAGTGGACAAAATCGACCTGACATGCATCCCCGGGGTCTCTATCGGAGACTTTGAGCTGGAAGTTGCTGACCTGAAGGCATCAGACATGTGGATGAGTAAGTTCAAGTCACTTAATGGAGAGTTGGAAAGTCTTGCGCGACAGCGAGCAGAGCTGGCGAGGGAACACAAGTGGACAGAAATTAAAAATCTTCAACCTGAAGACCAGCTGATTCTTAAAACTTGGAACGAGCTTCCTGTGACATACCACACAATGCAGCGTGTGAGTATTGCCGTATTGACCATGTTTGGCTCTACATATGCATGTGAACAGTCTTTCTCGCATATGAGGAACATTAAGACCAACCTACGCTCACGTTTAACTGATGGAAGCCTCAACGCCTGCATGAAGCTCAACCTCAACACGTATGAACCAGACTACAAGGCCATCAGCAAAACCATGCAGCACCAGAAGTCGCATTAAAAGTAAGACATATTTAATTTATTATACGTTAAAAACACTATATGGCTCTCAATGAAATATATTTAGAAATATTTGGCTTTTATGGCTCTCCCAGTCAAAAAGGTTCCCGACCCCTGTTTTAAAGTATCTTCTTACCGCTGTCGCAGTAACTTCTACTTCTTCTTTCCGTTTTATGGCGGATTGCAATCTTAAAAACAACACGAAGAAGACCAACGTCCGGTTTTCTGTCAACCGCGGAGGTCACGTGACGGTCCTGTCAACTGCGGAGGTGCCTCTTGCGGAGGTCCGCCATCTTGTCTGCAGCCAGATGCATCTCTGCCTGTGGGTGGTGAAGCCGGATGTGGGTAAGAGTGGAGTTATTGGCCAAGTACAATTGGGGCTCGAATCTTATTGCTGAAACACAATCAGGTTTCTAAAAGGAAGATCAATCCACAACAATATAAGGCTGGTAATGGACATTACTGAATACAGAAACCAAATTGAAGATGATGTTTTTATATTTTTATAAAGCGTTTGACTCTGTGGAGCATCCATTTATCATTTTGGTACTTGAACATTTTTGGATTTGGAGTTAATTTTAGGAATTTTGTCAGTGGACTGTATCAGAATATTACCAGCTGTGTCATACTACCTGCTGGCACTACCCCCAGTTTTAAGGTTAATGTAGGGATTACTCAGGGTTGTCCGGTTTCTCCATATTTTGTTGGGGGTTTGTGGAAGACCCCAAGCGCACGACACCAGACAGAGATGGGGTTAGCCGAAAACTGGCGTACTTTATTCCTTACGCGTACAAATAGTTAAACATCGGAAGGCAATGAGCGACAAGGAAAAAACGGAAAGTCCAAGGGGGAAACAAACTCGCGGGTAATCCAAACGGGAACACGGCAGGATACTTCCACGGGGAAACTTTGCAAGGGAAAAACATGAACCAAGGGCTGGGATGAGTTCGTAGAGAAAAGGACCGTGGGAGGAGAGTAGCCGCTACTGCGGGTGCGGGGAGGTTACAACACGAACTGACAACGGGCACGTGGGAGGCCACCAAATTTAAGCCCAGCCCTGATGACTAAGCCCGGCCCTGACGAGCCGATTGGCTGCCGGCGCGGGGTGGGCGGGCCACGGCGCGGGGTGAGCGAGCCATAACATATTTATTCATCCTAGTTACAGAAATGTCAGCAATTTACCTCAAAAATTGCGATGACATTAAACAACTAAATGTATTAGGTACAGATATTATCATCAGCCAACTAGCAGATGACACGACAATTTTCTTAAAAGATAGACACCAAATTCCAACAACTATTGAAAAAGTTGAAAAATTCTCTAAAGCTTCAGGATTAACACTGAATTTAAAAACATGTGAACTATTGGCTGTACATGACACCCCACTAAAAGAAATCTGTAATATTCCTATGAAATCAGAAATCAAATACCTGGGAATCTTCCTTTCAAAAGACCAAAAAGCCAGTCTTTGAATGTAGAAAATAAGTTAAAGGAATGTAAATCAAAGCTAAACATCTGGCTCCAAAGAGACCTATCGATTCTTGGCAGAATTTATTTAACTAAGATGGAATACTTATCAAGGTGTATTTACCCAGCCTATATTCACGTCATTCCAAAAAATTGAATCAAATCAATCAATCAGATTAATTTAAATTTCATTTGGCGAAACAGACCACACTATATAAAGAAAAGCCATATGGTTAAAGAAGTAAAGGATGGAGGACTAAAAGTTATTGATTTTGATTGCCTTAATGGAACTTTAAAAATAAAATGGCTAAAATCTTGGATCAAACATAGTAACTCCTTCTGGTACTGTATTCCAAATCACTTATTCAATAAAATTGGAGGATTGAAATTTCTACTCAGATCTGACTATAACATTGATAAACTTCCTGTTTCATTATCAGAGATCCATAAACAGATACTGTTGTATTGGAGAATGTTATATGTACATAACTTTTCACCCCACATCACTGTACTTTGGAATAATAGATATACACTGCTCAAAAAAATAAAGGGAACACATAAGCAATGCAATGTAGCTCCAAGTCAATCACACTTTTGAGATATCAACCTGTCCAGTTAGGAAGCAACACTGATTTGTGAATCAATTTCACCTGTTGATAAATTGTCTAATTTCCACCAGGTGGAAATTAGACAATTTGCAAGACAACCCCTATAAAAGGAATGGATTTGCAGGTGGTGGCCACAGACCATTTGCCTGTCCTCATCTTTTCTGGCCGATCTTTGGTTAGTTTTTCATTTTGCTAGTGCCCTCACCACTAGAGGTGGCATGAGGCGGTATCTGCAACCTACAGAAGTTGCTCAGGTAGTGCAGCTCATCCAGGATGGCACATCAATGCGTGTTGTGGCAAGAAGATTTGATGTGTCTCCCAGCACAGTGTCCAGAGCATGGAGGAGGTACCAGGAGACAGGCCAGTACACCAGGAGACGTGGAGGGGGCCGCAGGAGGACAACAACCCCGCAGCAGGACCGCTATCTGGTCCTTTGTGCAAGGAGGAACAGGAGGAGCACTGCCGGAGCCCTACAAAACGACCTTCAACAGGCCACTAATGTGCAGGTTTCTGCTCAAACAGTGAGAAACAGAATGCATGAGGATGGTATGAGGGCCCGACGTCCACAACTGGGGCCTGTCCTCACAGCCCAACACCGTGCAGCCCGATTGACCTTTGCCAGAGAACATCTTGGTTGGCAGATTCGCCATTGGCGCCCTGTGCTCTTCACAGATGAGAGCAGGTTCACACTGAACACGTGACAGACGTGAGAGAGTCTGGAGACGCTGTGGAGAACGTTCTGCTGCCTGCAACATCCTCCAGCATGACCGGTTTGGCAGTGGGTCAGTGATGGTCTGGGGACGCATATCCTTGGAGGGCCGCACAGACCTCTACGTGCTAGCCAGAGGTACCATGACTGCCATTAGGTACCGGGATGAGATCCTCAGACCCATTGTCAGACCATATGCTGGTGCAGTGGGCCCTGGGTTCCTGCTCATGCATGACAATGCTCGTCCTCATGTGGCCAGAGTGTGTCAGCAGTTCCTGTATGTCAAAGGCATTGATGCTATGGACTGGCCTGCACGTTCCCCAGACCTGAATCCAATCGAGCACCTCTGGGACATAATGTCTCGTACCATCCGCCAACGCGATGTCGCACCACAGACTGTCCAGGAGTTGACCGAGGCCCTGATCCAGGTCTGGGAGGAGATCCCTCAGGAGACCATCCGTCGTCTCATCAGGAGCATGCCCAGACGTTGTAGGGAGTGCATACAAGCACGTGGAGGCCACACACACTACTGAGCCTCATTTTGAATCGTCTTGAAGAATTTCCACAGAAGTTGGATCAGCCTATGTTCTCATTTTCCACTTTGATTTTGAATATGATTCTGAATCCAGACCGTAATGGGCTAATGATTTTGATTTCCATTGATCATTCTTAGGTTATTTTGCTCTAAACACATTCCTCTGTCTAATAAATAAAGATTTTCAGCTGAAATATTTCATTCATCAAGGTCTATATTGTGTTTTTAGGTGTTCCCTTTATTTTTTTGAGCAGTGTATATCATATCGGAACAAGTCTTTATTCTTTAAAGATTGGTATGAGGAAAATATATGGTCAATAGTTGATTTAATGGATCCTAGTGGTAATTTATTAAATTATGAACAATTCCAGACAAAACATACTTTCAAGCCTTCCAAATCAGACTTTACTAAATTACATAAAGCACTCTCCAAAGAATTTGTATCTCTGATAACAAATATAATGACTCTCCAACCTATACAGCCACGATTGGCCCCACTGTCAATTCAAGGGTTTTTAATCTTGGACAAAAAATGTGATAATCATTTTATTAGAAACTGTCTCACTGAAAACTTATTCCCTGAAAGACAAAACAAAAATGACATTTTACACAAATTTGATAAAAACTCAATTATTAAATTGAGAACAATGTATGTAACATTTCCTATCCCCCCCAAAGCGAAGGAAACACACTTCAAAATTATGAATAACATATATCCCTCCAAAGAACTACTTAGATCACGGTTTGGTTTTGACGATAATATATGTTCATTTTGTGAAAATGACATAGAAACTACGGACCATGTATTTTTCTCATGTGGTGTGGTACTTGTGTTCTGGCTTGACGTTCACAAATGGATAAAGCAAAGGATTTTGTCCTTTCCAACTTCGATTTCTAGAGATAATATAACATTTGGTATGATTTTGCAAAACAAAAACGATGAACTCTGTTGTAATGTAATCCTCTGCTTAGCCAAATTCTTTATTCATAAAAATAGATACTTTAAGTCATCCCCCAAATTTGTTGTTTTTTTAAATGAATTTAGATTATACTTGAAATCTTTAAAACTAATGACCGATACAAAAGCTCTAAAGATTTATGAGGTGTTAAAACATTTTCCCACTGAATTAGAAGACTGATATTCTTATTAATTCCCCCTTGTATGATGGACTATGTTTTATTATTTTCAATTCGTGTATGTCATGTATTTAATTTATTATTGTTTGTACCCTTATTTTCATAATACATTACCGTATTTTTGTCATGTGACTGTATAGAAATGTTTACATACTGTTCCCTTTGGCACTTTGGATATATCTATGTATTTTTGGATGGAATGTATATTTGCCATGTTTGTTTTATAATTAACTTTCTTCAAGAATCTGTACATGAATATGAACAATGTTCAATAAAAATATATATTAAAAAAAAAGTACAATTGGGACGAAAATGGAGGAAAAAAAAATTCTAGTGTGTCCAGTCTGGCGGCCAAGACAGGACACGAATTTATAGCAGTAGTCTGCCATGGTGCCATCGTGAAAGACAAAAAACATCGTGTAGTCTGATCCGGGCATCAGTAACAGTTAATTATGCGTTCATATAGAAACACATATTTGACTCACACATGTTTATTTTTATTTTGAAAAAAAGACAAAAATGTTTTGAATGGAATTTATGATTTAAGACATAGTTCTGGGAATTAAAATGGGATATCCTTTAATTTAGAGGGGCGATGTTACTTTAACGTTTTCAGTTTTTGAATGCAAATCAGCGCATGCCTGCAGTTCGGGTTTTGACAGGTGGGTCTGACGAACAATAAGGTTGTCCACTGTTGCACACGTATGAAAGTGTCCGAGTGTCTTATCTGATAAATCAGATTAAGCCAGACGTACGAAAACGCCACACCTACCAAATTCTACGCCCTTGGAGTGGGTTTGATAAAAGAAAATAATCACATACGTGGCCCTGTGATGGTCTGGCTGCCTGTCCAGGGTGCTTCCTCGCCTGCCGCCTAGTGACTGCTGGGATAGGCTCCAGCACCCCGCGACCCTGAGAGCAGGATAAGCGGTTTGGATAATGGATGGATGGACGGAATCAAGATATTCACTCGCAAAACATTTGCCGTGAGTTACAATACTTTGAATACGATCGCAGTTATACTCTTTCAAATATTTTTGTTCAGTCACGATTGCTGTCCTTCAGTTACAATTAATGTGAATCCACTTTTGAAGCAAATCTAATTACATGAAATACTCCTTGAACAGCTCAAGTTTGACATGCTGCAGAAGGCTCTTGATCTGACAGTCTCGTCTCTGTCACAAACCTGCGAAAGAATTACAAAGGGAGTGGTAAGAATCGCTTTGGCCAGTATTTCATTCATATGTACAATAATTTGAAAATCTTTGTGTTCTGGCTTTTATTGGTCAAAACGAATCGCCTGTACGCGAAATTACATCGTTGGGTGTTGCGCGTCAAGACTAATTTGTTACGTCGGTCTTGCCAATCATTCCCCTGACGTCTCTCTGCTATCGATTGCCTAGGACTACGTAATTCAGACATTACTGGTTGATTGTGGTAAACAAGACAACACGCACATGTAAGGTTTCGTAACGACGCGTGCATTTGGTATTAAATTTGTGACTTCGATGTGTGTAAATATTTGAGGTAATGTTTCGTTGGTTCAGTGAAAGTGAATTGCTTCGCCAGCTGCACGTTAAAAACAAATGCGGAAGCGTCATACTTGGGCGATGGAACAACTTGGACTCCGGAGATAGAGCTTGCAACCCCTCGGCTTTGGGGAGATCCATGCTCCTGACCGCCGACATTCCTGGAAGATCAATTCACACATCAATGGTCTACAGAGCTAAAAACCTTCTTAAGAAGTTCCTCAATACGTCTAAGTAAGTAACGTGGACAAAACATGCTATCTTCTCGTTGTTTAGGGTAATATTTTCGTTTTTAGTTGGCTGCATATTGAAAGTTAGCTATTCAGTTATAATTTAAAAGGATCTCTGACCATGAGAAGGAAACGTAGGAATTTGACCTGAAGGGTTGATCATATAGCACACTGAGAATTGACATGATATGGAAATCTTTTTCCATGATGTCGTTTCTCTGTCCTGTACTAATACAAAATTGAAGATAGCGTCTCTACAATACTAAAATACAAGATATAAGAACAATTTATATATTGAATATGAATATACAATTCATATTCACAAATATTGCAACGAAAACCATTGACAGATGTCATTGGGCCACTGGGCACCAAAACCTAAAAGCCTTCCCAGCCAATTAAAGCTAACGGCATATTAACAAAATGCGCATCTGTCAGCCGCAAATATAAGCTCCTTTAAAGCCCCCTTTAATACTAACAACATATGACAGCAAGCTGTTATTGACACAAACGACTTGAGTCCTACAACAAGAGGTGATAACTGTGACTTCACGCAGGGGCTCTGGTGCAGAGGTGTAAAAACCAGGTCCAGAAAGTAAATGTCCAAAACATGTATTTGTTCCAACCATGTTACTAAACCAGCTGATTTCATTAACTAGTTTTCCCTACCTAGTTGAGGAGTGCTGTTGACTAGAATCTGCTGGTGTAGTGCATGGAGCAAATACATGGTTTTGGACTTTTACTTTCTGGACCTGGTTTTTACACCTCTGCAGTCTGGTGTAGCCCCCCCCCCCCACACTCCTTGGGCCCCTGGGCCTGCGTAAGGTAGGCCCATTCAAAAAATCCATGCATAAATAACATATTCCAGAATTGTTTGCAGATCGTAGAAATATGAGCACTCTTTTTAATTGAAAGAGGCTAGTGGGATTAGGTACTAAGGGGCAGCTGTAGATTATGTCTGTAATGGTTCAAATTATTTATTGATGAGGGCTTCCTCTCAGTGTTAAAAGCTGATTTAGTGAGAGACAACTGGCTGCAGTCAATATGGCGGACAAAGGAAGTCACTGTGAAACCTCAGGTGTGGAGATCTCATTCCTGGGGACCAAAAGTCACATGGAAGCCACTGAATTTGTCATTGTGTTCTTACAATGAATGTGTTCTCTGCATTTAACCCGTCCTATTGTATAGCAGCAGTGGGCAGCTGTGGCACCCGGGGACAAACTCCACTTCTTCTTTCCATTACCTTGCTCATGGGCACAGACAGGAGTATTAACCCTAACATGATATATTTACCCTAACATATATGACATTATCTGTGGGGACAGAAGTGACATAATTGCTATCTGCCAGCAGCTGTAAATGTTATCAATGAAGAGAAAGAACCAGAAAACAGGCACATCTCCAAAACAAAGTTTAATACTCCTGGCTTTAAGAGGAGTTTTAGAAATGATAGCAACATTAATAGCTCTGTAATACTTTGGGCTTTGCTTTATTTCATTAAGAGAAATAGGACCCCCATGGGTACAGATTTGTTTAGTGCATGCTCAATAATCCAGGTAAAAAAAAATCACAGAAGGTTGAATCAGTTCATTTGGACACAACGTTTATTGGCAGATACATTTCATCACTCATCTAATGCCCCTTTTCCACTACATAGTACCGGCTCAACTCGACTCTACTTTTTTGTTTTCATTACTGGAAAGTATCGGCATTTTGGTAACTGTTACCACTTTTCTAGTACCACCTTTGTCAAGATTCCAAAAATCAATGTCCGAGGTACCAAAATCAATGCAGACCAACTACACTGAGGGGGTACTGTTACGGTAATGGAAAACAACACTCTGCCAGTCGAGTCGAGTTGAGTTGAGCCGAGCCGAGCCAGAACCATGTAGTGGAAAAGGGGCATAAGTGACCTTTTCAATGTCAACTGACTGCAGGTATCCCCACCCTTGTAAACAATACAGTGGCATAATCCCCAAAACCAGTGATCGGTTTCTTTTTGATATTGTGCTGCTATCATAAATCCGCTACCTTGTTCTGTTTATTGCATTTTGTTCATTCTTTTTTCGTTCTTTACTGTGTCGATAATTTGTAAAAATAACAATTATATTTCTGAGTGATTTGTAATTTATTTGTCAGAAAAATTTCAGAGTATTAAACTGTTCAGCCTGCTGTTACGGCTATCGTTAAAAGTATTGTTATAACAGAAATATGGGTGTTTTGTATTTCTGACTCTTGTTAGGTTGAGCTTATAAAAAGTTATAGACTCAAGCTAAGAGCTGACTGACATCTAGAGCTGGACTTGGTCCTCGCGCTGCACTGCTGCTGCACACTGCTGCCAGTGTACAGGAAGGTTAAATGCAGTGGACAGACTGCGAGTACCAAGAAATGACAATAAATTATAATTAAATTTCAATCTTATAAATATTAATCGCAAATATTAAATATGTCAGAGCTAGTATGCGGTTTCTGCCTTCTGTTTCACAGCACTTTGTCGGGGATTGTCTGTTATTCAGAGCCTATTACGTAGGTCTATTGTTTATCCATGATAAGAAAGACATGTCACAAGCTTTTATTATGTCACAAGAAGTGCATTACATCAGTGGATTGCTCCTTCCGGGTTGGGGATGAGTTGTTGCCTCAAGTGAAGGAGTTCAAGTATGTCGGGGTCTTGTTCACGAGTGAAGGTAGGATGGAGCGGGAGATTGACAGGCAGAATGGTGCAGCATCAGCAGTAATACAAATGTTGTACCGGACCATTGTGGTGAAGAGGGGGCTGAGCCAGAAGACAAAGCTCTGAATTTACCAGTCAGTCTTTGTTCCGACCCTCACCTATGGTCATGAGCTTTGGGTAGTGACCAAAAGGGTGAGATCGCGGCTACAAGGGGCTGAAATGAGTTTCCTCCGTAGGGTGTCTGGGCTCAGCCTTAGAGATAGGGTGAGGAGCTCAGACATCCGGAGGGAGCTCGGAGTAGAGCCACTGCTCCTTCGCTTCGAAAGGAGCCAGTTGATGTGTTTCGGGCATCTGATTAGGATGCCTTGCTTTGGAGGTTTACCAGGCACGGCCAATTGGGTGGAGACCCCGGGGTAGACCCAGAACTCGCTGGAGGGACTACATGTCCAATCTGGCCTGGGAACGCCTTGGAATCCCCCAGGAGGAGCTGGAGGGCGTTGCTGGGGAGAGGGATGTCTGGAGTGCCCTACTTAGCTTGCGGCCACCGCGACCCTACCCCGGAGAAGCGGCTGAAGATGAATGAATGAATGAATGAATATTAAGTGCATAGATAGGCTCTCATTCAACCAACCAAATCCCTCAGGATTACAGACATGCATCAAATACTCCAAACTGTTTAGAAAATGTTTTTATTAACAAATAACAACACAAACAACAATACTGTAGAACAACAGAATCCTTAACAATTAATGCCTTTAATTAAGTCGTAAAACACGTGTTGCACCGCTATGCCGTCCATCTCAACCAAGAACAGCGGAATGTCTGACTGAGTTCTTACCAAATCATGTGTCTCCCCCATCATCATCGTCACACATCCAAGGGACCTCTTGGATGATTGATGAAACGTTTCTCCCAATAAACGTTATGTCCCGATGAACTGATTCAACTTTCTGGTATAATTTTGTAAAAAAGCGCCACGTAGCGGCCGGTTGAAGCCACATTTTGAGCTCTTGGTGAGACATGGGAAACTGCTGAGCCAAATTTCCTGTTCATAAGACTGATTGTTGCCGAGATATGCAACATTTCCTGTTTTGACTACAACCTAGAGGAATGTGTTCTTTTATAACTTAATCATTTTTTTTTGGATTATCAAAATTATTTTAATAACTTTGTCCATAGGTGCAACGTTTTGTGCAGATCGGATTTAAATGCCAGGAGGAGTTGAAAAAAGTATGTTTTGCATATTTTGCAATTTTGTTAAAAGGTGCCACTTAATGGCTGATTGGCACCAAAATTTTCAGAGAGCCTCAGTGGAACATTGGAAACTACTGAGCCAAGTTACATGTTAATAGGGCTGATTGTTGCCGAGATATGCAACACATCCAGTTTTGATTGTCTCAGAAAGTTGAATCAGTTCATCTGGACACAAAGCTGGGAGAAACATTTCATCACTTATATAAGTGACTTCATCCATCTCAACTGACTGCAGGTATCCCCCAACCTTATAAACAGCAGTTACATAATGACCAAAAACAATGATCGGTATCATATGCAAATTGCCGTGAACATTAACTACAGTTACAATGGCCAGAGGATTGGGGAATAATTGCAATCACAGCATTGTAAGATGGCGACAGATGTACTCTTATCCCCCCCGTTCAGGGATGGTCGTTCCCTTATCACAGGAACGACCGGAGATTCAGCCTCAGTTGAAAACAGACAACCTCTTCCTCTGTATACTTTCCTGTGCTTCCTCATTCCACTACCAAGTCTCTTTGTCTTCCTTCCTCTGTCCTGATGACACACAAACAATTATAATCTTTCATGTCTTTGTTGAACACACCCATTAAACATTCACAGTGCTGGTGGAAAAAAGTGGTGACAGGCATGGGGGCAAGTCCATGAGTATGGGATTCCATCCAGTGCCTTACCTGTGCCCCCGTCCATAGGGTTAGTGGTTGTGTCAGGAAGGGCATCCGATTTTAAATTTTGCCAAATCATTATGGGGATTTATGGGTGGCATGGTGGCGCAGTAGTTAGCGCGGTTGCCTCACAGCAAGAAGGTCCTTAGTTCGAGCCCCGGAGTAGTCCAACCTTGGTGGGTCATCTTCTGTGTGGAGTTTGCATGTTCTCCCCGTGTCTGTCTGGGGGCTCCGGTTTCCTCTCACAGTCCAAAGACATGTAAGTTAGATGAATTGGCCATACTAAATTGTCCCTAGGTATGAATGTGTGTGTGTGTGCGCGCGCGTGTGTGTGCCCTGTGATGGCCTGGCGGCCTGTCCAGGGTGTCTCCCCGCCTGCCGCCCAATGACTGCTGGAATAAGCTCCAGCAACCCTGAGAGCAGGATAAGCGGTTCAGATAATGGATGGCTGGATGGATTATGCGGATTTACAAGACCATACTGGATCAGTCAAGGCCCAGGTTAACAACGGCTGCCATTTGTGCTTTGCCCTCACGCGGTACCGATGGAAACTACAAAATCCGCTGTGGCGACCCCTGAGAAACAGGGAAAAAGCCAAAAGAAGTAGCAGTGCTGGTGGAAAAAGTGAACCCTTGGATTTAATTATTTGTTGGATCCCTTTTGGCAGCAATAACCTCAAACAAGCACTTCTGGTTATTGCAGATCAGACCTGCACAACGTTCAGGAGGAATTTTGGACCCTTCTTCTTTACATAACTGTTTCAGCTCAGCCATTTTCTTAGGATGTCTTAGGTTATTCTACGGCATTCTGTTGGGTTATGGTCTGAGCTCTGACTGGGCCTCTTCAAAAGGCAGACTTTTTTTTTTAACCATTCTGTAGTAGATTTACTTTGATGTTTAAGGTCATTGTCCTACTGTATCACCCAACTTCTACTGAGCTTCAGTTGGTGGACAGCCAGCATGACATTATCCTGTGGGATACCTTGATAAACTTGGGAATTCATTTTCACCTCGATGGTGGCAAGTTGTCCATGCCTCAAGGCAGCAAAACAGCCCCAAATCATGATGCTGCCTCTACCATACTTCACTGTGGAGATGATGTTTTCATGTTGGTATGCGGTGCCTTTTTTATGGCATACGTGGTGCCGAACAATTCAACAAATTTTACTGATCAATTCAACCTTAGTTTCATCAGTCCACAAAACATTTTCCCAGTAGTGTTGTGGAGTGTCAAGGTGGTCTTTGGCAAACTTTGGGCATGCAGCAATGTTTTTTTTAGAGAGCAGCAGCTTCCTCTGTGGCATTCTTCCTTGGACACCATGCCTGTTCAACCCATCCTACAGAGGGCAGCTGCAGTGCAGCGCCCGAAGACCAACTCCAGTTCTTCTTTCCTATTACCTTGGTCAGTGGGCACAGACAGGAAAATTAATCCTAACATGGTAATGGTGGTGGTGGGAGGAAACCGGGACACCTGGCAGAAACCCACGCAGACATAGGGTGGGTTTCTGCCAGACATAGGGTGGGTTTCTGCCAGCTTCCCTCTTAACAGAAAAGACCTGGGATAGCCTGGGGTTCGAACACATGACCTTCTTGATGTGAGGCAACAGTGCTAACAACTGTCTTGATGCATGCTCAATAATCCAGGTAAGAAAATCAAAGAAGGTTGAATCGGTTCATCTGGATATAATGTTTATTGACAGATACATTACATCACTCAACTAAGTGACATCTTCAGTCTAAACTGACTGCAGGTATCCCCACCCTTATAAACAATACAGTGCCTAACCCCGGCCTCAACGACCTATTTCATATGCAAATATAGGTGTGACCCTCAACCAGAGTTTCAAAGGCCATGTTTACTATTCACAGAGGATTAGGAAATGTTGCAGTCACAGCATTGTAAAATGGTGACAGATAGATAATGACCAAAACCACCGACCTGTTTCATATGCAAATATGGGTGTGCCCATTAACTAGAGTTTCGATGTGGCTATATGTACTATTTACAGAGGATTGGAGAATAGTTGCAATCATAGCATTGTAAGATGGCAACAGATGTTCTCTTAGTCCCCCACCAGTTCAGGGATGGTTGTTCCCTCTTAATATAGATTGCCCCTTTGACTCCCCTAATGCCCCTTTTCCACTAAATGGGACCGGCTTGACTCGACTCGACTCGCAGAGTGTTGTTTACTTTTACTGTAACAGTGTCCCCTCAGTGTAACTGGTCTGCATTGATTTTGGCAAACGCTACAGTTTTTTTGGAACTTTGACAAAGGTGGTACTAGAAAAGTGGTAACAGTTACCAAAATGCCAGTACTTTCCAGTAATGGAAAACGAAAAAGTCGAGCTGAGGTGAGCCGGTACCGTGTAGTGGAAAAGGGGCATAAGAGTTACACCTGTCGCCATCTTACAATGCTGTGATTGCAACTATTCACTAATCCTTTGTGAGTAGTAAACATGGCCATTGTAACTCTAGTTAATGGTCACAACCATATTTGCATGTTGGTTTCGGTCGTTAGGCACTGTATTGTACTGTATTGTTGATAAGGGGGATACCTGCAGTCAGTTTAGACTGAAGATGTCACTTAGATAAGTGATGAAACATATCTGTCAATAAACATTGTATCCAGATGAACTGATTCAACCTTCTTTGAGTGCTAACCACTGGGCCACCATGCTGCCCTTTAGCTGTTAGTTTTTCTTTTTTACCTCGTTGAGCATTCTGTGTTGTGAATTTGGAGTTATTTTGGCTGGGCACCCACTTCTAGGGTGTGTCGCCACAGAACTAAATTGTCTCCATTTATGTCTGTGAATGTTCTCATTCATCCAGGTCATGGTTATTCAAAGGAGTTGAATCAAGTGCAACTGGACTTGGTATATATCCGTGAAGACATTTCGCCTCTCATCCAAGAGGCTTCCTCAGTTCGTGCCTTTCTGACTAGACCAAGCTAGTCTGACTGGCTGGTGATGAGACTCAGTATTTATCCTCTAGGAGTCGTTGTCAGAGCTATTGATATGCGTGGCTCTTTGTGATCAGATGTTTACCAACGCCCGTCGCTAACAGAGCCATAGATATGCGTGGCTCTTTTGTGTACCGATGTTATGGCCATGCCCGTCGTTATCGGAGCTATTGATATGCGTGGCTCTACTGTGCTCCGATGTCCGGCCGCACCCGTCACCATCGGAGCTATTGATTTGCATTTTGAGTCTCCATTTATAGACAACTTGTCTAACTGTGGACTGATGAATATCTCAACTCTTTGAGATTACTTTGTAACCCTTTCCTGCTTTATGCAAATCAACAGTTCTTGAGTGTACATCTTTTGAAACCTATTTTTTGCGAGAAATGGTTCACATCAGCTGATTTTTTTTGGGAATTGCAAACTCAAAATGTTTGACTGTTTTTTTATAAGTCAAAGTAGCCCTAACACACACCTCCAATCTCATTTCTTTGATTGGACTCATTTTCCTAACTCCTATCTCCAATTAGCTTTTGAAGTAATTAGTTTAGGGGTTCACACATTTTTTCCAACCTACACTGTAAATGTTTGAATGATGTATTCAGTATGGACAAGAACAATACAATAATTAGTGTTTTATTAGTTAAAACAGAGTCCAATCCCTCTCCAGGAATTTGGTGCCAGAGCTCATGCTATGTGTGGAGATGAGCCCACCTTTATCTAATTGGTACCGATCCACCTCCCACACCAGCTCAGGCTCCTTCCCTGCCAGAGAGGTGACATTCCACATCCTGAGGACCAAGCTGCAATGCCGGAAGTTGGCATGCCCCGGTCCCCACCTTTGTCTGCCGCCCGGCCTGCATTGCACCCTACCCCAGTGCTCATCCCCGCTTGTGGTGGGTGCATGGGGTGGTGGCTTTGTTACGCTGAATATATTTTATAATTGAGAAATACTGTACTACTACAGCTATATGAGTTTAGTTTGATGTTTTGAGCATCACACTGTTATTAAAAGAAACTGCATAGTATGATATGTACACACACACACACACACACACACACATAAAACTGACTCATTTGTTAAATCTATGCACATGGCTGAAAAACTGATCCGATGAGGTGTATTAATGAATAATAAAGATCTCGTCTTGAACTACACTGAAGGGGGAAACATTGTGATCCTGGAGGTTAAGCCATCACTGGCTCTTGACACCAGATAAAATGGTTTTCTCTTATTCATATTACCCACTGATTTGAAGTGGGTGGGACTGATGCAAAGCAGCTCCAAAGCAACGAATGTTTAAGAATGGTTGTTAAACTTGACTGTTTTTAAATGTTCTGTCTGGTTAGTGTTACAGTTTGCTATCTAACACAAAAACTAATACAATGTGTTCTTTCTATAGGAAGAAAAGTTGGTACAATTCTCCACAACAGGTGAGTCACAACACTGCACATTAAACCTTTAGCAGGGTCAGCTTCGGTGTTTTCATGACTTCCCTCCTCCCTGCAAGAGCATATGCATTTAAAGCACAACTTAACAAGGGCCAATTTCATGAAAACACAGTGTTTCTGCTAGACCTTCATATGTGGGGTGGCCAGGAGATGTTTAGAGGTGGCCCCCATTGCCTTGAGCGAGAGCTCAAGCAACAGTATTCTACTGCTCATAACTCCAAATGCACCCTCACCTCAACAGCTCCAGTTGTGTCGTCCATCCATCCGTTATCCAAACCGCTTATCCTGCTCTCAGGGTCGTGGGGATGCTGGAGCCTATTCCAGCAGTCATTGGGTGGCAGGCGGGGAGACACCCTGGACAGGCTGCCAGTTATGTCTGCCTGGTACTAACATGGACCCTCACAATGCTGTTCAGTGGTCCCCCTACCTTAGTGAGTCCTGGACTGTCTCGGAACCCCCCCCCCCATTTTGCTCCACTACTAGCTTTTATTGCCAAATCTCTGCTAAAAGCACTGCATTTAAGTACTTTGTACATAAATACACCATAAAGCTTCAGTTGAGTATATCTCCTTAACAAAAGAGTTATTTGTGTTACTTTGCCTCAGTAGTTACTTAACCACACATTCATAAACTATGTATAACATTAACCATTAACTATTAGCAACACAAAGAATTTCTCAACAAGGCTACAATGAATCCTAAAAATTAATGGTCTGTGATCACTTGAAACACACAGAGTGGCACTAAAAAGTTTGTGAGCCCTTTAGAATTGTCTGTTGATCTGTATAACTTTGACCTAAAATGTTATCAGATCTTCATCTAAGTCCTAAATCTAGGTAAAGAGAACCCAATTAAACAAATAACACAAAAAAACATTGTATTTTTCATTTATTTTTTGAGTAAAATTATACATTTGATTCAAATGACACATATACATTTACTCTTGGTAATGTATTTTTTGGAGAATGTATGTGAACCTCTCGGGTTATCAGTTCATTTAAAGGGGTAATTGGAGACTGTTTCAATCACTGGGATGAAACTCAGGTGTGAGTTTACCAGGCCCTAACCTCCTCTTACTACTACTACTTTTGACTGCTCCCATTAGGGGTTGCCACAGCGGATCATCCGTTTCCATCTCTTTCTGTCCTCTGCATCTTCCTCTGTCACACCAGCCCCCTGCATGTTCTCTCTCACCACATCCATAAACCTCCTCTTTGGCCTTCCTCTTTTCCTCTTCCCTGGCAGCTCCATATTCAGCATCCTTCTCCCAATATACCCAGCATCTCTCTTCCACACATGTCCAAGCCATTGCAATCTTGCCTTTCTTGCTTTGTCTCCATACTGCCCAACTTGAGCTGTTCCTCTAATATACTCATTCCTAAACCTGTCCTTCTTCGTCACTCCCAATGAAAATCTTAGCATCTTCAACTCTGCCACCTCAAGCTCTGCCTCCTGTCTTTTGTCAGTGCCACTGTCTCCAAACCATAGAACATAGTAGCTGGTCTCGGTCTTGTCAGATCCGACTATGGCCGGATTCGATGAAGCAGCAATAATTGGCAATGCTGTCTTTGGGAGGGGAGCGGATTCGGCTTGTGTTCGTCACATGAATGCGTCTCTGGGTGTGTCGGAAAAAGCAGTGGCTCCTTCGAGACTGCCGGCTGGAGAGATGCAGTTGGTGAATGCATGCAGTACAAGGGTTGGTGTTTGAATTAGAATAGGGATTGATTGGCCACTAAATTGGGAGAAAAAAGGGAAAAATCAGAAATAAATTAAAAAAAACATAGTAGCTGGTCTCACTACCATCTTGTAAACCTTCCCTTTAACTCTTGCTGGTACCCAGTATTGTATTTTTCTGTCCTGATACTCCTGGACCTGTCAGCTGCGTTCGACACAGTGAACCACCAGATCCTCCTCCTTACCCTTGAGGGGCTGAGTGTCACAGGCTCTGCACTCTCAATGTTTGCAACCTACCTGACGGGTCGCTCCTACCAGGTGACATGGAGGGGATCTGTGTCGGAGCCTCGCAGACTTACTACAGGTGTTTACAGGGTTTGGTTCTGGGTCCTCTCCTTTTCTCCCTGTACACAACATTCCTGAGTTCTGTTATTCGCTCACATGACTTCTCTTACCATTGTTATGCTGATGACACCCAGCTGATCTTGTCCTTTCCTCCGTCTGACACACAAGTAGAGACACGCATTGCTGCTTGCTTGACTGACATCTCGGAGTGGATAGCGTCACACCACCTGAAGCTCAATCTGGACAAGACAGAGCTGGTGTTCCTCCCGGGGAAAGGTTGCCCACACCAAGACCTGGCCATCACCATTGACAACACTGTGGTGACGCCAACTTGGACTGTGAGGAATCTGGGTGTGATCCTGGACGACCAAATGTCGTTTGCACAAAACGTTGCATCGGTTGCTCGCTCCTGCAGATTTCTCCTCTATAACATCAGGAGGATTCGCCCATTCCTCACTGACGAGATGGCACAGGTGCTCATCCAGGCTCTGGCCATCTCCCAGCTGGACTACGGCAACTCCCTCCTTGCTGGCACCCCGGCGTCGGCCATCAGACCTCTGGAGCTTGTTCAGAAAGCTGCAGCTCATCTGGTGTTCAACCGTCCTAAGTTCTCCCACACAACTCCCCTTCTCATGTTCCTACACTGGCTCTCAGTAGCTGCTTGCATCCAGTTTAAGACTCTGGTGCTAGCCTACAGGGCAGTGAAAGGAACAGCTCCTTCCTATCTCCAGGCCATGGTCAAGCTGTACACCCCTGCCCGACCACTTCGCTCTGCTGCCTTGGGATGCCTGGTTGCCCCGTCGCTCAGAGGCCCTTGCTGCCGATCGACCTGGTCACAGCTCCTTTCTGTCCTGGCCCCACAGTGGTGGAATGAACTTCCCACTGATGTCAGGTCAGCGGAGTCTCTGCCCATCTTTCGGCGCAGGTTGAAAACTCACCTCTTTAAGAACTACTACCCTGTTACTTGTTCTTAGCACTTATTGTATTCACTCATTTAAAAAAACAAACTCTTTCTTGCTCTTTTACGTTAGCACTGGTTTTGCTCTTAGATGCTTGTTTAGATGCATTTATGACCTCTGATGACTAGTAGTTCTCCTGATTTCCTACGTTAAATGCACTTATTGTAAGTCGCTTTGGATAAAAGCGTCGGCTAAATGACTGTAATGTAATGTAATGTACCCTTCTTTGTAAATCACTCCTGACACTTTTCTCCACACACTCCACCTTGCCTGCACTCTCTTCTTCGCCTCTCTTCTTGCACTTCCCGTTACTTTGAACAGTTGACCCCAAGTATAATTTTTGGCATACACAAACAGGATGAACTATATTGCATAATTTCATTGTAGCAACTCTTGTTTTGATTTTTGCCTAATTAGCTTCAGTCGTGTGACAGGGCCCCAGTCTTCAGTTTACGTTAGCATGGTGGAAGAAATGGATGAGTTACACCAGCAATTTGAAGATCTTCAAGCCAGGTTTGCTGAACAGTCTGCTCATATGAGAGAGCAAACAGCACCCCTTGAATAGGCCAGAAGCGACCAAAGGGAAGCACTCTCCTTGGCAAATGTAGTCCTCGAACAGAAAAACCAGCAATGGTTTAAAAACAGAGAGAGAAAAAGTGCTCATACTTTAGTGGGAATGCATAGAAGAGTGGGTAGCTTCAATGAAGTCCTACTTTAACATTTGTAAGGTTCTAGAAGAAGAACATGGCATCTAACTAAGGAAGACGGTGAAAGTTTGAGTGTGGATGAGAAGTTTATGTTTGATTGGTGGCTGCAGAGTGGAGTTGTGCGGGTTTGGGTAGGCTGTTGAGACACAAGGAAATGGACAACGGCTGCCATGTTTGAAGGGAATGGACCGTGCTGGACTGGGAATGGCATCATCGGCGAATCTATTTGGCAAGTTTGGATGTTTCTCCCTCCCTTTTCTCCCACCTCCCTCCTGTGAGAATTCCCTGCCACTTTTGCACTGGGCTTAAGGAGGAATTCATCAGGGGTGTCCGGACGGCATGGCAGTCTATTCCATTACCTACCAAGACGGGGATCGGCGATTTGAATCCCTGTGTTACCTAAGGCTTGGTCGGGCGTCCCTACAGACACAATTGGACATGTCTGCAGGTGGGAAGCCGGATGTGAGTATGTGTCCTGGTCGCTGCACAAGCGCCTCCTCTGGTCAGTCGGGCGCCTGTTTGGGGGGGGGGGGGACAGCGTGATCCTCCCGCATGCTACAGCCCCCTGGTAAAACTCCTCACTGTCATGTGAAAAGAAGTGGCTGTCGACTCCACGTGTATCGAGGGAAGCATATGGTAGTCTGCAGCCCTCCCCAGCCTGGCAGACGGGGTGGAGCAGCGACCGGGACTGCTTGGAAGAGTGGGGTTTTTGGCTGGATACAATTGGGGAGAAAAAGCGGGGGGAAATCCAACAACAAAAAAAAGAAAGGAGGAATTCATCTTTGGAACAAGGTTTTCAACTGTTTGGTGTACGGTGAGGTGCTACGCCGTCGTTCTTCATCCAGTGGAGTAGACACTGTTGACGGTTTGGATGAGTGGAAATTTGTGAACTTTATACGAACCGTGCAACGGAATGCATGATGAACTAACATTCAAATAGTCTGGTTTTCAGAGGTAATCAGGGCATCAGGCTTACGTTCTGGAACCGTAGTCTTATGCTGAATTCACCTTTTTCTCAATAGCAGAGTAAAGTAGTTTAGGAAGCAATTTCAGACTGAAAATAGAATAAGATAATTTTATTGCCCTGGGACACTTCAAAACTTACCAAGAAACTCCACTGGTGTGAGAAAATAAAGTGCACATTTATTGATTTATCTGATTTGAGTTTATACTGTATCGAAGTGTTTAGAGACATAGTGAAGGTTTCTTTTTCGTTTTTCTTTTTTTTCATGGAAATTAACTAGTGGATTAAGTTTAAATAAATGTGTTATTATTCCAGTTCACCATTTAACCAACTCTGTCTGCTAGCTAGAGAGAAAGGGTGAGAAGCTGTGAGGTGGGTACACATTCATTTAGGCCTATACCAGCACACAAAATGCAACACCCCACTACATAGGTAAAGTTTACCCGATTTGCTATGCAGCGGATTTCGCCTCTTGACGGTCTAGAATATACGCCATATGAACACTTTTAATGGTTGAATAGAGACATATTGTAACAAGAATTGAAGAGCAGACAGATATAGCAGGCCAGCCGAACTGATAATGTTTTGGGAAAGAGAGAAGAGAGAAAAAAATAAAATCAAAATACAGAAGAGAAGAGAAAAAAAATCAATGAAGAAACAAAAAACAGTGCAAGTTTTTGTTGGTATGAAACAGCTCAAGGGCTACATCTGTATCAGACTAGATATATACTCTGGCTAAATTGCACGTAGTAAAAGTAGCAGAACACTTAAAAATAATAGCAATTATCAACTGGAACTTTTTGAAGAAAAATCGAGAAATTAAAAAAATAAATAAAAGGAATTAAATTAAATTAGTCCACTAAGGGTGCTACAGTTGGATTTCAATAGCCCACATATACACACACCTTTACATTTACAATTTCCTATGAAACAATGCAGAAATGCAACAGTGGAGAAAACAGTTAACGCCGTGGATGGGCCGTACAGGCTAGATGGAAGTAGAAATAGGTTTAACCCTTGTAAGCAGCACAAAGGCTGCGCAATTTAAGCAATGCCTCAGATCAAGAACGTCAGTGATATAAAACAATAGAGAAGATGATAAAGCAAGGACAATAAAACATTATCATATATAACATGTAATTCAAACAGTGCATGACTTAAATTACTGCTCATATTCAACTAAGAAGCAAAATAGAACTAACTTCCTCAGGCTGTTTAGATATTATATTCGTGTCTTACCAGCAAGGAGAGATAAAATAAAGACCCACCTAAAGTCAAGTAAATCCGTGGCCATGACGCTTATTTTCAGTCGTACATGAGATATGTATGCATGTTTGGTAGAACTGCTCAGCTTGCTCCGGGGAGTCAGAAATGATCCACGCCGTTGAAGGTGATGCGCAGCCGTGCAGGTTATAGTATGCCGAAACGTACGCCTTTCCGAAAGAGTGAGGATATCACCGCGTTAAAAGTGGCTCGCTTCCTCGCCACTGTAGCGCTGAAGTCCTCATAAAATTTAATGTTGTGTCCTTGATAGACCATATTGCGGCGTTCCTTTGCCCACTGCAGCACTCTCTCCTTTTTTTGTGTATCGATGAAAGCGCACTATCACAGGGCGAGACCCTTGGCGAGGCTTCAATCAGGCACTGCGATAAGCCCGGTCAAGATCAGGGCCGGATTCCGGCAGCGCACCCCCAACCACTTCCTTGAATAAATCTACCATGAATTTTCTCGAATCCTTGCCTTCAATACCATCGGGCAGACCAATAACTCTTAAGTTCTGACGCTTTGAATGACAAATCAGATCCTCCACAGCTGCCTGAAGTATAGTTTGCTCTTCTGTTATCGAAGCCATTTTAGACCGCAGCTGCACTACGTCTTACTCCAGGCTCCATTGTTGTCCGAGTGAGTCGAAAGGGTAGTTTCCATATCCGATATAGTAGAGGTGTGTTTGGCCACGGTTGTGGTAATGGATTCAAGAACTGAATGAATCGTTCATCTTGGCTGTGAGTTCAGCAGTCATGCTGTTCCTGGATTTTTCCAGCTGAATGATCAGCGTTTTCAGCGTGAGAGGGGGCCCGGTCGCCTTCCTGCTAACAGGGCAGGAATTATACGACGGCCAAACGGCCAGTGCCGTGGATGCCCTGGAGTTTGGCCGTAATGCCCCTTCTAAAATTAACTACTCACACGGCCAGTTTGCATGCCCTGTTTTGAACTGGTCGTTGTGCCCTTAAAAGAAAGTTGTGATTTCCTCATTTAAAAGTACATGCCATGCAGCACATAAACAAACTCACGTTTCCCAGTGTCTCCGTCATCACGCTGGACATCAACAGTGGTGCGACATTTCTCCCACTCCTGCAAATATATGTGTGGCAGTTAAGCACAAACACAAGCAGCTAAACACTGTAACGTTACAGTGTAAGCAGGGTCCGAAATTAACAGTCACCACCCGCCAAATGCGAGTAGATTTTCTGATTTGCGAGTAAATCTCAGAAGCCTACCCGCTACATGGCGTGTTCCAAAAAAAGTGAAATCCAACCACTTAACCCCCCCCCCATCTCTCTCCTTAGCAACAGCAATAACATAATAACAACAATAACAGAAATTAACCAACCAAGTCCGCGGTGGCGTAGCGGTCTAAGCATCGGCTTGGTGTCGATGCAGTTGCCCACTGGGGACTGGGGTTCGCGCCCCGGTCTCGTCAGATCCGACTATGGCCGGACTCGATGAAGCAGCAATCATTGGCAACGCTGTCTTCGGGAGGGGGGCGGAGTCGGCTTGTGTTCGTCATGTGAATGCGTCTCTGTGTGTGTCGGAAAAACAGTGATTCGGCTTGGATTTGCCTTGTCACGAAAGTGGGGAGGCGTCTCCTTCGAGACTGCCGGCCGGAGAGATGCAGTTGGCGAACACATGCAATACGAGGGTGGGTGTTTGAATTAAAATAGGGATCAATTGGCCACTAAATTGGGAGAAAAAAGGGAAAAATCAGAAATAAATTTTAAAAAAAAGAAATTAACCAACCAAAGTGCATTAGAACAATAACATAGCAACAACAATAACAGAAACTAATCTATCAAAGTGCATTAGAATGTTGCTAGATGCTACAGGCGGGTAACATTACACACACACTCGAGAGGAACAACGACAGCAGCATCCGTCAACCTCGGTACTAGCCTACTCTATTCTTTTAACTAACGTTAGCGAGCAACACCAGTTACGTGGCGATATTTAGAAGGCGAAAATCCATCATCAGAAAGACAACCATGCCCCGAAGAGGAGGAAGAAGCCACCATCACCACCAAACCGGAAAAAATAAAGTTTAGTGAAAAGTGGCGACAAAGGAACTGCGAGAGGCTGGCTGGGGTATAATGCACAGACTGCGATAATGAGTTGCTCCGTCTGTCGCCAGTATGCCAAAAACCGTAGCAATTCATTTGTCATCGGTAACAAGATAATGAAGGTAGAAAACACCAAGGAACATGAGACCTCCAGATGCTACATTACCAGTATGAATGCCTCTCGGGCTTGATCGGAGCCTGTCCTCGCAACATCCTCCGTAAAGGCACTAATAGCCATGTCCGCGCAGACCAGCATGAAAATGCAGAACATGTTTAGGACTGTGCCTGCCATTGGCAAGAAGGCGAGACCACTCTCCGACTTCGAATGAATGTGCGAGTTGTGAATTTAGTTGTCATCTCAAAATATCCTTATACAGCATAAACAAAGTGCTGGCTGTAGCTAACGTTAGCCAGCTAGTACTAGTATGTGACACCTAGCTTGCACTAACGTTAGCTGTGTGCTAGCCTCAACACCACGAAACAGGTTAAAACTAACTGGCGGTCCAAGGGTCCGCGGTGGTGTAGCGGTCTAGGCATCGGCTTTCTGTCGATGCAGCTGCCCACTGTGGACCAGGGTTCGCGCTCCGGTCTCGTTGGATCCGACTATGGCCGGACTCGATGAAGCAGCAATAATTGGCAACGCTGTCTTCGGGAGGGGGGTGGAGGCGGCTTGTGTTCGTCACAAGAATGCGTCTCTGTGTGTGTTGGAAAAAGCAGTGGTTCGGCCTGGATTCACCTCGAGGCGATGCGTCTCATTCGAGACTGCCGGCTGGAGAGATGCAGTTGGTGAACGCATGCAGTACGGGGGTGGGTTTTTGAACCAAAATAGGGATCGATTGGCCTCTAAATTGGGAGAAAAGGGGAAAAATTTACAGAAAAAAAACTGACTGGCGGTCCAACCTCAACTCAGACACACTCTCGGATCTACTGATGGCGCAGCTGTTATCTCCCGAGATCAGGGAGTATAAACCAACCAGTGCTGTTGATCTGTGGCACCAAGACTCTGTCAAGAGCAGGAGGCCAGACTTCATGGACGGTGCAAAGAGAGTGGCTGCTGTAGAGTGAGAAGTAGTCTGGGACTAGGGGTGGGCATGTGGAGCACTCGAGTAGTTAAAATAATACTGCAAATAAAACATGAAATCATACTTGTAACATTTTATCGTTTAACCATTGACTAATTTTACATAAAAATATTTTTGCTTCAGATCTGCTGTTGTCATATTTTTAAAAGCTTTTATTCAACACACCACCTTATTCTCTCATTGATATGTACTGAAAACGTATGTATGGCACAAAAAAAGGCTACTAATTATTTTGGCTGGTAAAAAATATGCTTGGCCGGTAGACTTTTTCATCTACCAGTCCCCTTGGCCGGTAAGCCAAAAAGCTAATTTCGGACCCTAAGTGTAAGTATTAATACACATGTGTTTTTAAGTTTACCAGGATATTGCTGCATAGTGTTAGCTAACTACGAACGTACATAGTTTATAACTTAGTCGATGTTTTTTGGTATAAACATTAGAGTTAGCTAACGTGTTAGCTAGATAACATTACTCATCTTGAATCTTGCTAATGTTAGCTAGCAGTTAACAATAGCTAACGTTCCAGAAATCATGGCAAGAAAAAGCATTTGAATTCTTACTCCCGAATAAGCGCCTCCATATTCGATTTAACTTACCAGATCATTGAGATGTCATTTTCAGCCTGCGAAGGTTGTGAGTAACGTTAGTTAACTGATTCATTATAGAATCGGTAGTTCCAGCTACATAGCAGTTATTATATTGCAAATCGGGTAAATTGTTGGTATTTAATCTACAGCTATGGCGAAGTATAACGTTAACGTTATTGTATTTAATTATGGCAAACATAAAATTATACTAGGGATAGTGAGGGATACAATAACGTTACATATCATCTATGGTCAGTGTAGAATAGTCAAAAACGGGTAAACCTGATCTTAGACTCATTACATGTAGTTTGTTGCCCTCTTGTGGCTGACAGCTCTTTGGCATTTGCTGTGAGATCTGACGGGTTGCTACTTTTTCAGCGCTATGCCACGAAAGGAGCGTGCAAAACATGAAATGGAAAGGGAACGAGACCAAATTGCGAGTAAATATCGTAAACTGGAAACCTTTTTCACTAGGTAAGTTGAGCCCAATCTGTATACAGCATTCAGTAATATTCAATTTCCAATTTATATCAATAAAATAAATTGACTATAAATTGAACAATAAATACATCAAATATTAAATTAATTATTAAAAATATAGTTACAATGATTAATAAATAAATTGATGAAAGGATTAGACCATTGATTAATTAATTCAACACTACATATATTTGCAGGGCCTCTAAAAATTAGGGACACACTGATCAAGAAGACTCACAGGTACCCCAAAATGGTCAGGATCAGTCAGAGTCACAAGAGCCACAAAGTGATCAGGGTCAGTCAGAATCAGAGCAACTCGTGATCAGGATCAGTACAGTTTTGATAAACTCAGTATTGTTTTTCAACTTACCGACTCCTAATTGTTTTACATTATACTGTTTTGTCTTCATACAATGTAATTATCATTTATTGTTATTGTACCATTAGTTTTGGCCTTGGTGCCCTACATTTTGGCCGCGATGCCCTAATAAATTTGTATTCATCAAAGGCCAACGTGGCCTTGCCCTAAAAATGACTTAATTCCAGGCCAGTGCTAACGTTGGCCTCATCTTCGGAGGACAAAGAAGTCCGCTGTGCCTGACTTTTCCACTCGCTTGGGTTGATGTGGTCATTTTTATACAAATTCGCTTATTAAAACAAACCGTTGCACTGAATGTAGACTTTGAATATAGCCGTAATTAACAAAAATTGCTGAAATTGTACGAGAGGCGAACATGGCACGTCTTTCCACTATATAGTCCAACTGGAAGACTTTTCGAAGTTTTCCTTGACGCAGAATTGGTTGGGACATGGAGGAAGAAAGGAAGGACGTCCATTGTCAAGAACATGGGTGCAGTAAGTACTTACAGCTGCAGGCTTGTGCACTGATCCTAGGCAGACATCTCCTACCACGACCCAACCCAGGTCAAGTCTCTGTGCGAAGGGGGTGTTGTTGTGTCCATTCCATTGCGCCTGCACTTTGTGGACCTGGAGGATGTCACGACCCAGGAGAATAATAATCTGGGCTTCCTGATCCAGTGTTGGAATGCAATGAGCAATGAGCCTTAGGTGAGAATGCCAATACGCTGCCTCAGGAATTGGTATTTCAGCCCTGTCATCTGGCATATTGTTGCATTCAATCAGAGTTGGCAGTTTCTTGTCGCGCTATATGAAATGCAACTTGATTGATTGATTGATTGACTCCATCTAAGGACTCCACAATGAAACCTGTGACCCTTCTCCCTGTGGTCTCTGTCATGCCTGCACAGGTACGTAGAGTGTATGCTGAGTTTGCTCACTTGACATGCAACAGGTCGAGGAATTCCGTTCTGGCAAGCGATCTGTTACTCTGGTCATCTAGGATTACATAGAGCTTGATTGCCTTCTCTGGGTGGCCCTCTGGGTAGACCTTAGCTAGGCAGACCTTGGAACAAGACCTTATACGTTTGCCATCTCCACGGACCGCAGTACACTTAGAAGTGGTTGCAGGTTGAGGTGCTTCAGCTTCTCCTTCCCCGCCATGCTCGATTGAGGTTAAAGGGGGTGAACCTGGATGAAGGCCTGCAATGTGAGCATCACTGTCACATTCCTTACACTTGATGGTGGCCTTGAAGTTCCTGGTCAGATAAGTGGTTTTAGCACAGCATCCGAAGCATATACCATTTTCTTTTAAGAAAGTCTTACGCTCTTCTAGAGGCTTGCTCCTAACCCCCCTGCAGTGTTTGAGGGGATGGAGCTTCTTTTGAAGTGGGCATTTCTTGTCAGCATCATCCAAATCGCTCCTTGAACTGCTTGTCTTACTCCCTTGCGTCTTTGCTGGCTGCTCCAGTTCAATAAACTTTGGTTTCCTGATGAAACAAAACTTGGGTCATTGCATGTCCGTGCCTCTCTGCAGATGAAGTCACAGAAGAACGAGAATGGAGGAAAGGCAACATGATGTACAGCTTTGACTGGGAACCTTGAGCCATCCACTTCTCTTGAAGACTATAAGGTAACTTGTATACAATGGGTACTACACCACGGGCGGTTTCAAGATAGGTAAGTCCAGCTAAGTAACCTTCATATTTAGCAGACTCCACCTCCTGTAGGAGATCTCCAAGCTCCCTAAGTTTTATAGCGTATTTATTACTGATCTTTGGAAAGTTGTCAATCCTGTCGAAGAGAGACTTTTCAATAACCTCCGGGGAGCCATAGCAGTCGTCCAGGCGCTCCCAAGCCTTCTTAGGCCCGCAATAAGATTATCTACATGCACGGCTCGAATCTTCCTCACATGATGCGCGAACTGTTCTCTCAACCATTTTGACAGAAGGTCTAGCTGCTCACTAGCTGTTAGGTGCAATCTTTCTATGGCATTTGTGAAAGATGACTTCCACGCCCAATAGTTTTCGAGATGATCATCAAACTTTGTGAATCCTGAGTTAACAAGCTCACAACATGCTAAGTACCTAGCGACATCACTTATTTTGGTGTCTTTGTTGAGCGGTGGCTGTGGTATAGTCTTAATAGGTGAGGTTGTGAATGACGGTGCTGGAGAGTTGTGAGGAATCACTGGCGTTGGCCTCTGAGGCTGCTGTGTTGTATGATCAATATCAAGCGTTTTGCAAGGAGCTCTAACATTTCAAGCTGTAGAGTGATGCTGCCCCAATTATGTTTTAGTTCTGAATACATGGATGATTGGTTCTAGAGGTGGTTGATATGGTTCAACCCCTAAAGGAGTTGCTGAACCTAGCTGGGACTGACACAGGATGTAATTGTGAGTGCGTTCAGAGATGTGTCTTACATCTGAGTTCTTTTCTCCATGCTCATCTTCTACTGCTTCCTCCAGCACTTTTGTCTCAGCAATGGCTGCAACTACCTCACGTTCATACTTTAGAGCTGCTAGAGTCGCTTCCATATGAGCCTCTGTCACTTTTAATTGAGCCTTTTATATCATAACTTCAAATTCCTTCTTGAGGAATTCAGCCTTGGCTCGAGTGGCTTCCAGCTTGGCACGAGCCTTGGCAGCGGCTTTGCAAGCAGATGCGCTTCTTGATCCATTGTTGAAATGGAGGTGAAGGATCTTGTCTCCAATGCTTGGCTTTGCTCCACTGCATCTTCAATCTCAAACGTTTCCTCTGCCATCATGTAATGCTGATGCCGTCCAGGTGTATGAAGCTTGATAATGAGAGACAGATGCTTGAAGTGAAGCTTTCTTTTCTTGAATTGTTGTACCCGTTGTGAGGTTGCTTTTTTACTATTCTGTCCCTGATAAGTGTTTCATCTGTGCAAAAACTGACAGATGGCTAACAAACAAGATTTAGGGAAAAGTCAAATATGGGAGTGAAGGTGAAGTGTTTTACTGAGTCCTCGTTTCTCTTCTTTTCCTTTATCATTGTTTCCTTTTTTGTAAAACTGAAATAAATATAAAAATTACAATACTTTGGTTACAAACTGTTCTCAAAGTACAGCACAAATGAATTCTCATTGCTTACAAATAGCCTAGATGCACATGCTATGACAAAAAGCTACATTTAGCTTAGCTTACAAATTTTAACCTCAGCAAAGGAAATTATCACAAATAGCATTGTTAATCCAAACGTTTGAATTCCAAACTATTAATATCCACATTTGCACAAAACACGGAAAAGGTAACAAACTTACAAGCAAAGGCTCTCCAAGGCACAAATGTAAAGAAAAACGGAGCGGAACTTTCTGTCTGATGCATGGAGAAATTCTTGCAAACTGCTGTCTTTTCATGGTTGACCTCTAACCTACGAGTCACATGATCTGAACTGAGCACTGAGAAAATACTTTACATTTATCACCGTTTTTTCTTTTTACAACAAACTACCACAAGTAGTGCTAAAGAATATGAATTGAAAGGCCACAGAACATGTGCCATGACAAACAGTTCACCCCAAAATCAAAAATAGACATTTTTCCTCTTCCCTGTAGTGCTATTTGTCCATCTAGATCGTTTTGGTGTGAGTTGCCAAGTTTTGGCTATATCAACATTTGCCTTCTCTCAAATACAATGGACCTGGATGGTGGTCCGTAAGATGACTTTGGAGACCAAGAAGAGGGAGAGAGTGAAGGCAGAACCAAGGATCAAATGGTGAAAGTTGAAGAAGGAAGACTTTTGTGTGGAGTTCAGAGAAGAGTTAAGACAGGCACTGGGTGGTAAAGAGTTGCCGGATGGCTGGGCAACCACTGCAAAAACAGAGAGGGAGACAGCTAGGAAGGTACTTGGTGTGTCATCAGGACAAAGGAAGGAAGACAAGGAGACTTGGTGGTGGAATGAGGAAGTACAGCAAAGTATAAAGAGGAAGAGGTTGGCAAAGAGAAGTGGGATAGCCGAGAGATGAAGAAAGTAGACAGGACTACAAGGAGATGAAGTCTAAAGTGAAGAGAGAGGTGCCACAAGCAAAGGAAAATGTGTATGATGAGTTGGATGAGAGGTTAGACACTAAGGAAGGAGAAAATTACTTGCACTGATTGGCTAGACAGAGGGGCCGAGCTGGGAAAGATGTGCAGCAGGTTAGGGCGATCAAGGATAGAGATGGGAATGTGTTGACAAGTGAGGAGAGTATGTTGAGAAGGTGAAAGGAATACTTTGAGGGCCTGATGAATGAAGAAAATGAGAGAGAAGGTTGGATGATGTGGGGATAGTGAATCAGGAAGTGCGGTGGATTAGCAAGGAGCAAGTGAGGGCAGCTATGAAGAGGATGAAGAGTGGAAATGCAGTTGATCCTGATGACATATCTGTGGAGGCATGGGGATGTTCAGGAGAGATGGCAGGGGAGTTTTTAACTAGATTGTTTAACACAATCTTGGAAAGTGAGAGGATGCATGAGGAGTGGAGAAGAAGCATACTGGTCCCGATTTTCAAGAATAAGGGCAATATGCAGAACTGTAGTAGTTGCTACAATTCTGCACATTGTTAGAATCACAGACAGAAGTCACCGACTTCTCTGTACCAAACTTGAAGTACGTAATAAAATAACAGGAGCGAAGCGGACTTTCATTGTGCTGTGATCCGACTTTATTCCAGAGAGGGAGTGCAGAACTGTAGTTGATCAGCCACAGCATGAAGATATGGGAAAGAGTAATAGAAGCTAGGTTAAGAGCAGAGGTGATGATTAATGAGCAGCAGTATAGTTTCATGCCACGAAAGAGCACTATAGATGTGATGTTTGCTTTGAGAATGTTGATGGAGAAGTACGTATAGAGAAGGTCAGAAGGAGTTACATTGTGTCTTTGTAGATTTAGAGAAAGTATATGACAGGGTGCCGAGAAAGGACGTGTGGTATTGTATGAGAAAGTCGGGAGCTGCAGAGAAGTGTGTAGGAGTGGTGCAGGATATGTATGAGGAAAGTGTGACAGTTGGTGAGCTGTGCGGTTGGTATTATAGATGGGATCAGGGTGGAGGTGGGATTACACCAAGGGCCGGCTTTGAGCCCTTTCTTGTTTGCAATGGTGATGGACAGGTTGACAAAGAAGATCAGGCAGGAGTCTCTGTGGACTATGATGTTTGCGGATGACATTGTGATCTGTAGCAAGAGAAGTGTGCAGTTTGAGGAGAGCCTGGAGAAGTGGAGGTATGCAGTGGAGAGAAGAGGAATGAAAGACAGCAGGAGCAAGACATTGATGTCTTTTTGACATGCTTGTTAGGGTTGATAGTCCTGTTTGTGTCCCTGACCGAGGCATGGCAAGATGAACTGGAATTGGTCCCCGGGCACTACACTGCGGCTCCCCACTGCTTCTAACTACACAGGTAGGATGGGTTAAATGCAGAGAAAGATTTCCCCCACGGGGATTGATGAATTAGTAAAAAAAAAAAAAGAGAGACGGAATACATATGTGTGAATGAGAGGGAGGACAGTGGAATGGTGAGGATGCAAGGAGTAGAGGTGACAAAGGCGTGTTACTTTAAATACTTGGGGTCAACTGATCTTACACAGAGGAGGCTGCCAACCGTTTTCCTGCTTGCTTTAAATGCATCCATTCTCTTCTAGTGGAGTCTCTGTCAACAGACAAGCTAGCCTCATATATCTGGAGGATGTTAGTAAGTGGTGTGTTGTCAAAACTGTGGAGGTCTTGCATTTCTTGAGGCCAAGTTGAAGAATCAAAAATAAAAATTGATCACATGACTTAAGGGATTCATAGCTGCTTTCAAACTCATGAATTAGACCTCTCAATACATCAGCCTTGTCCCTGTCAGTATCAGTTTCTTTCCTGTACTTGTCTTCACTGTCAAGCAATAGTGTCAGCTGTCCAGCAGTGATCATGAGCTCATCTTTGCATTCACCAGTAGTCAATTTATTTTGCTGGAACCTGAAGGAGGTGAACTGTAAAATGTCCCCAGTGTCAACCGTGTTGACCAGGAAACACCGAAAATGCTCTGTGCAGATATATTTTAGGTCACTGTCATCACTTGTAGCCAATTGAATTTCAATAGCATGTAATAGCCTCCATATTTCAACACTCTTGCGTCCATGCAGACCATCTGATGTTGTGAAACTTTCCTGGTTTCACAAAGGCCATGCCATTCTCATCACATATCTTCTGTAGTTGTTCTGTTCAAATGTCTGACTTTGCGCAATTCTCAAGGTCGTGGGCAGTATACAGGATATGCACAAGGGAATCCCCGATCGCCACCATCTGGCGCAATTTGGGAATGACCCCATTGTAAACTCCAATGTTGACTGCTGCTCCATCTGTATGCACCGAGACCAACTTCGACTTCCACTGATCCCCTAAACCAGGGGTCGGGAACCTTTTTGACTGGGAGAGCCATAAAAGCCAAATATTTCTAAATATATTTCATTGAGAGCCATATAGTATTTTTAACGTATAATAAATTAAATATGTCTTACTTTTAATGCGACTTCTGGTGCTGCATGGTTTTGCTGATGGCCTTGTAGTCTGGTTCATACGTGGTGAGGTTGAGCTTCATGCAGGCGTTGAGGCTTCCATCAGTTAAACGTGAGCGTAGGTTGGTCTTAATGTTCCTCATATGCGAGAAAGACTGTTCACATGCATATGTAGAGCCAAACATGGTCAATACGGCAATACTCACACGCTGCATTGTGTGGTATGTCACAGGAAGCTCGTTCCAAGTTTTAAGAATCAGCTGGTCTTCAGGTTGAAGATTTTTAATTTCTGTCCACTTGTGTTCCCTCGCCAGCTCTGCTCGCTGTCGCGCAAGACTTTCCAACTCTCCATTAAGTGACTTGAACTTACTCATCCACATGTCTGATGCCTTCAGGTCAGCAACTTCCAGCTCAAAGTCTCCGATAGAGACCCCGGGGATGCATGTCAGGTCGATTTTGTCCACTGCACACTCATGTGGATGAGTGATGAACTTGAAAAGACCAGTGCGCGCACGAAATTCTCCAAAACGTGCTTTGAATGACTGCAGGAGATTGAACGTAAAGCCAGCTAGCTGCTGGAGATCCAGATGTTGAGTGGAGTCACTTGCTAAGCATGCATCTCTAAATTGTTGCAGTCTTTCAAAGATGACCTGTTTCAATGTCCCTGAGAAAGACTTCCAGCTTGCTTTCAAATGCAAACACTGCTTGTTGAAGGGATGAGATTGTATTTCCAATACCTTGCATTTTCATTTGAGCTGGTTCAGATGGCCAGTTATGTCCACGAGATAGTGAAACTGCAGGAGCCAGTCAGTGTTGTCTAGCTCAGGATGCTTGACGCCTTTCATTTCAAGAAAAGTCCGGATTTCACTCAGGCAAGCTGCAAAACGGCTGAGCACCTTCCCCCTTGACAACCAACGCACGTTGCTGTGTAAAAGCAGACCGGGATAATGATTCCCAACTTCTTCTAACAGAGCTTTAAACTGGCGATCATTTAAAGCTCGGGCAACAATAAAGTTGACCACTCGAATGACCAGAGACATCACCTCGCCAAGCTCCTGGCCACACCTCTGAGCGCAAAGCGCCTCCTGGTGCAGGATGCAATGAAAACTTAGGATGGCTCTCTTTTCATGTTCACGGAGAAGCGCTACAAATCCTTTGTTCTTCCCCAACATACAGGGTGCACCATCAGTACAGACAGAAATAAGTTTATCCATCGGTAGTTTTTTTTCTTTAGCAAACTCCATGAAAGACATGAATAAATCCTCTCCTCTTGTTGTCCCTTTCATTGGCAAAACAGCCAAGCTTTCCTCACGCAGTGTGTCACCTGCAGCATACCTGGCAATGATACTGCACTGAGATAGATGGCTAACGTCTGTTGACTCATCTAACGCGAGAGAAAAGTATGTCCCGGCGTTTATGTCCTTAATTTGTGTTTCCTCGACTTGATTTGCCATCATGATGCTACGATCGTGCACAGTTCTTGCTGACAGGGGCATGTCTTTTATTCGTTTGATTATCTTGTCTTTATTTGGGAAGTCATCAAACAGTTCATTGGCCACATCAAGCATAAATGTTTTGGCATACTCGCCATCTGTGAATGACTTTCCATTCCTTACTATTGCCAAAGCCCCCGCAAAGCTAGCGGAATTCCCGTCACCTTGCTTGGTCCACACACGTAGTTGCTGCTGACTCGTCTGCACTCTCCGCTGTAGCTCCTCGCATGCCCTTTTCCTGCTGTCCCCCGCTGGATATTTCGATGCAAATGAAGCATGGTGCGTATCGAAGTGCCGCTTTATATTTGACCGTTTCATCGGTGCAATTTTATCATTGCATATTAGACATACCGCAGATCCTGCTCTCTCCACAAATGCAAATTCCTCTGTCCACGCAGCCTGGAATGCACGGTAATCATCGTCTTTTTTTCTTTTCGCCATCTTTTCCGTTACAAGGGTTGAAGTGGATAAACTAGTTGGCTATCTGATAAAATTGATTTCTTCACCTTTACAATGACCTGGACATGCTCGCAAGCCATTGGTTCCCGACCCGACCCACGGGTGACCCGTGACCCGTGAAATTTATCTTCAAAACTAATTTCTGTTTACTTTAAAATGACACAGTATTATTAAGAAATATCACAAGTATTTTAAAATCAGTTCCAAACTGATTTTTTTGAAAAAAAAATAATTTTCAACTCAAAATTGTCTGGGAGCCATATGCCGTCACCGGAAGAGCCATATATGGCTCGCGAGCCATAGGTTCCCGACCGCTGCCCTAAACCACAAGTATGGAAGAGCTGCTCCAGTCCATTCACTATGTCCTGTGCCGCTCGATTCACACCCAAATTAATTAATCAAATGAAGTCCGAGGTAAACTCTCTGTAGCTAGCCAAAGACACAATGTACACAATTTCCTGCTCCACTTGTGTTATGTCTTCGCTCCAAAATTCAGACGCCTTTAATGTTTCACTCAGTTCTAAACTTATTGTCTGTGCAATGTTCTGCATGATGCGGGTCCTCCCTTCTCGTGAATGATACGCACTCGCAACATTAACTACAAGCCTCTTGAAAAGTGCAATATCATCCTCATATGAACGCATCGGGCGTGCATGTTTCGTTTCGCGAAAGGCCAACAGAAAAATATTACACAGGGCTTGATGCTGTTCTTCTTTCAGTTGGTCCTGCCACGTGTCAAGAGGGTGAGTGGATTTCTGGTCTTGGCTGCACCTGTTATCAATAGTTTGAAATATGTTCATGTGCTCTTTACTCATGCTTTTCAAAAGCTGGATGACTGAAATTTTTTGTCCCTGTATAAAATGCGCAGCTTTTATCCGCGAGATTGGGATTTTCATGGCATATTTTGCACCACATCTCTGTGCGGCCGTCATCTATATTTGGAGCCAGGCTACTTCCTGCAGCCAGTTTTCCATGAATAGACGCTTTTTATGTACAGGTTCAGTGTGGCATTCAGTTGGAGGTGGGGCAACACCAAATTAATTACTTAATGTAGCTTGCTTCTTGGACATTTTGATGAATGGACGAATATCCTAAAACCAGAGAAAAAATTTAACGTTAAGCTAGTTATAATGTAATCTAACTATTTGCTGGAGCTCAAGGTTAAACAGTTAACCTTGTTAACTTGGAGGGGGGGCGGGAAACTGCATCCACAAAGGCTAAAAGTTGCACGATTAACAACTGATTACTAAAATTGAAACATTTATCATAATTACTTTCTTACTAGTGATATATGGAGAAAATTCTGTTGTTTCAGTAACTAATTGTGTTCCAAAAATGATGGTATGCAAAAGTGCCTCTTTTCATATTATTTGCTGCGCATCATTTATTTTGACCATGCATGCACACCTGCTCACCAGCTCTATGCAGCTCTGGTTATGGCACTCCCGCGATGTTTTACGGAAACTTGATGTGCCTTTGAAAAATGACCCCGTTTTATCCGCCTTGCTCTCAAACTTCCGGTATACTGTGCAGTACAAAGTTGGAGTTTTGCCCACACCCTCTAATGCAACCCAACCAAACTCCTGTTTCCAGGATAATTGAAATATTCTTTTGCGCTTCAGTTCATAAATTTTATCTTTATCTGCCGCCATTTTCTCTTGAGTGACAAGTCTGACATTTCTAACCTACTCAGTTCTTGATTGGCCAAGGGTGCGTGGTAATGTTCTCCGATGCGTGCAAGGGGAGGGGCTATACTGTGTGCCAGAGAACGAGAACACAATTTATGATTCAACGATGATCAAACATTTTATATATATATATGTGTGTGTGTGTGTGTAGCACACTTGATAAGAATGACACTTACAAGGGCTAGTGTTTTTGTTGTTTTACTCCATCTGTCAAATAGATATTACAGAGGACACGTTTTCAGAGCATGGCTCACTATACGAAAGGCAACACTCATCTATAAATTCACATTAGTCTAGCCTACAGCTAGCAAAGCTAAACAGTATATAACGTTACGGAACCTTGGGGGATCAAAATAGCAACACACATAGGCCTACCTTCATATTTACAGTGTGGAGACACTAAACGTAGTAAAGGGACAGACTAATCACACATACAGACAATGTCAAAGCCAAGCTACAGAACAATGGGTTCAGACCGCGGGAGCTATGGCTATGCTAACGTTAGCAACTCGCTAGCAATCTAGCTAACGTTAGCCAGTGATATGACGTTATCAAAATAAATATGAAAGTCCCTTCGTGGGTATTTCTAATAGGCATCCATATCCCACCTACACATCATATTTAATCACCATCCTAATTCTATATGTCTAACTAGTCTGCTTACCTGTCAAATAGACATTACAGAGGACACGTTTTCAGAGCATGGCTCACTATAGGAAAGGCAACACTCATCTGACGATTCTACCCGAATGCCCCAGAGTCCACCGCGAGAGCCAGCACTACGTCACACAGGCTAGAAGCAATTAACCTGCAGTGCCCTCCTGTGGCGAGAACCGGCTATCACAACAACACAGCAGACAATTCTCCTCTTTACTAGTAGTGAGTGGTCAATGAAGGTAAGTATATGACATAGAAGGTAAGTATATAAAATAAAAAACAGATGGGGGGGGGTACTAAATCCCAAGTACCCCACATATATATATATACATATGTATATATAAATTTGTTAACTCATTTTTACCACTTGTGAGTTGCTAGATTTACTAGCTCGACATGGCATTTTACTTGCCATGGGCAAAGGGGCAATCCTTATTGTTGAACCATGTCTCCCCCTCACTTAGCTTCCACTACTCTTTCCCATATCTTCATGCTGTGGCTGATCAACTTGATAACACTTTATTTTAGGGAGTCAGAAATTACGTAGTAATAAGGTGGTAATTGTCACGTAGTTTTTTTTAGATATAAGGTTGAAATTACCTTGTAATTTCCTAGTAATAAGGTAGTAGGTTTTACAGGCAATTTTACAGCTAACCCTAACCCTAACCCAAATTACAAGGCAATTTCAAACTTATTTTTAAGAAAATACGTGATAATTACCACCTTATTACTAGGAAATTAATAGGTAATTTCCGACCCCATCCGACCCCCTAAAATAAAGTGTAACAACTTTATACCCCTGTAGTTGGTAAAACTCTGCACATTGCCCTTATTCTTGAAAATCAGTACCAGTATGCTTCTTCACTCCTCAGACATCTTCTCACTTTCCAAGAATGTGTTAATCAATCTCGTTAAAAACTCCACTTCCATCTCTGCTAAACACATCCATGCCTCCACGGGTATGTCATTTGGACCAACTGCCTTTCCTCTCTTCATCCTCTTCATAGCTGCCTCACTTCCTCCTTACTAATCAACCGCAGTGTCATGGCAGGAGCAGGAGAGGACCCAAATGCAGACAGCAAGGACAAGCTGGGTTTGAACAAAACTTAAAAAAAAAAATCTTACAAACAGCAGGAACAGACGGCAGGTACAAACAGTGGGAAAGCACACAAAATGACGTGGCGATTTGGCGGCCAAGAGTCTCCATGATTGTCTCTGTTAGTGTGTCAGTGAGTGTGTGAGACGAACCGATAAGTGCCCGAGCGACCAAGGGGCATATATATCCAGGGGAGGCCAATAAGGAAGATTGGGCGCAGATGTGCAGGACCCGTACAGCCATTTGGAGAAGGGGAGGGAGATTGGGCGCAGGTGCGCAGGACAAGGCAGGAACCGGACAGCCAATCGTTAGAAAGGGTAGGTGAGTGAAGTCGGGCAATCAGGGTCACTCAGGCACACGGGCGCAGGTGAACTAAAACACCAATCAGGAGGTGGGAAAGGCCTGATGACCCAGATCGTGGACTAAACTTCAAAGGCAACGGAAGGGCTGCTCTGGGACCAGGCTTCGGAGGCGGCAGAAAGGCCGCTCGGGGACCAGGCTTTGCAGGCGGCGGGGCAGTCGGGGACCAGTCTTCGGAAGCGGCGGACGGGCCACTCGGGGACCAGGATTTGGAGGCGGTGGGGCAGTCGCTCAGGGACCAGGCTTCGGAGGCGACGGGGCAGTCGCTCGGGGACCAGGCTTCAGAGGTGGCGGTGCAGCCGCTCGAGGAGCAGGCTTCGGAGGCGGCGGGGCAGCCACTCGGGGAGCATGCTTCGGAAGCGGCAGGGCAACTGCTCGGGGAGCATGCTTCGGAGACGGCGGGGCAGCTGCTTGGGGAGCAGGCTTCGGAGGCGGCCCCGCAGCCGCTCGGAGAGCAGAATTCGGAGGTAGGGCGGCCGACGGCTCGGGAATAGACCGCTCATCGGCAAAGACGGCCGATGGCACAGGAACAGAGTGCCCGTTGCCAAAGAAGGCCGATGCCACAGGAACAGACAGCACATTGGCAAAGACGGCCAATGGCACAGGGACAGACAGCATGTTGGCAAGGACGGCCGGCGGCACAGGAACAGACCACACGGTGGCCGGAGCAGCCAGCGGCACAGGAACAGACTGCACCGGCACAGGAACAGACCGCGCGCCAGCCGCGACGCCCAATGGCTCAGGAACAGACAGACCGTGGAACTCTGGGACACTGGGCAGCTGAGGCTCGGGCATGCTTGGCAGCTTAGGCTCGGGGGTACTGGGCAGATTAGGCTCGAGGGCGATGGGCAGCTTAGGCTGGGGTGCGCTACGCAGCTTAGGCTCGGGGGCGCTGGGCAGCATATGCTCAGGGGCGCTGGGGAGCTTAGACGCTGTCATGCAGGGCTTGGGAGGAACCTTATTCAATTGGAATTTCCACCTGAAGAAAGCCACTTCATGGGCTACGTCAGGGTCCTGCTTCCAGAGTACAGCGAGAAGCTCAAAAAAGCCTGGCTCTTCATGGAGGAAAGTATCCCTCGACACACCAAAATCCTCACACATATACGGCAGGCTGAGCAGGTCTGTTGGGTCCATACTTGTTCGGTTCGTTCTGTCGCAGCAGAAGGAGGAGAGGCTCCCAAATGCAGACAGCAAGGACAGGCTGGGTTTGAACAAAGCTTTAATAATAAAAACACTTACAAACAGCAGGAACAGACGGCAGGTACAGACAGCAGTAAAGCACACAAAATGACGTGGTCATCTGACGACCAAGAGTTTTCCTGAGTGTCTCTGAGAGTGTCTCAGTGAGTGTGTCAGACGAACTGACCAAGTGCCCGAGCAACCAAGGGGCATATAAACCCAGGAGAGGCCAATCATGGAAATTGGGCGCAGATGCGCAGGACCTGTACAGCTAATCGGAGAAAGAGAAGGGAGATTGGGTGCAGGTGCACAGAACAGGGCAGGAACTGGACAGCCAATCGGAGAAAGGGGAGGTGAGTGAAGCCGGGCAATCAGGGTCACTCTGGCACATGGGCACAGGTGAACTGAAACAACAGTCAGAGGATGGGAGAGCCCTGATGACCCAGATCACACACCCATGACATGCACTTCCTGATTCACTATCCCCACATCATCCAACCTTCTCTCTCTCTCTCTCTCTCTCTCTCTCTCTCTCTCTCTCTCTCTCTCTCTCTCTCTCTCTCTCTCTCTCTCTCTCTCTCTCTCTCTCTCTCTCTCTCATTTTCTTCATTCATCAGCCCCTGGAAGTACTCCTATCTCCTTCTCAGTACACTCTCCTCCCTTGTCAGCACATTTCAGTCTCTATCCTTGATCGCCATAACCTGCTGCACATCCTTCCCAGCTCGGGCCCTCTGTCTAGCCAATCGGTACAAGACCCTTTCTCCTTCCTTAGTGTCTAACCTCTCATACAACTCGGCATATGCCTTTTCCTTTGTCTTTGCCACCTCTCTCTTTGCTTTACACAGCATCTCCTTGTATTGCTGTGTACTTTCCTCATCGCTCTGACTATCCCACTTCTTCTTTGCCAACCTCTTCCTCTGTATATTTTTCTGTGCTTATCCAAAGGAGTTGAATCAAGTGCAACTGGACTTGGCATATATCTGTGAAGACGTTTCGCCTTTCATCCAAGAGGCTTCCTCAGTTCGTGCCTTTCTGACTATACCAAGCTAGTCTAACTGGCTGGTGATGAGACTCAGAATGTATCCTTTAGGAGTCGTTGTCAGAGCTATTGATATGTGTGGCTCTTTGTGATCCGATGTTTACCAACGCCCGTCGCTAACAGAGCCATAGATATGAGTGGCTCTTTTGTGTACCGATGTTATGGCCGCGCCCGTCGTTATCGGAGCTATTGATATGCGTGGCTCTCCTGTGCTCCGATGTCCAGCCGGGCCCTTCACCATCGGAGCTATTGATTTGCATTTGTTTAGCAGCGACGGTCGTTGGGGGTGTTAGTTTCGACTTCATTGTTCAGTGGTCATGAGAGTCGTTGGAGCCGTTAGTGACCGACTGTTGTTCTTGGAGGCTAGGCTTCTTGAGTCTCCTGGGTAGAGATAAAAGGAAGGCATTGTAAATGGGAGATAGGTGGTGTCGCAGACCTCCTCCTCTGTTGAGGGATGGTTTTTCCAGTTTTGCATAGATGGCTTCCTTCACCCCTCTTTCAAACCATCTATCTCTCTGTCCAAAATGTGTACGTTGCTGTCCTCGAAGGAGTGTGTCCTCTCCTTTAGGTGTAGATAGACTGCTGAGTCCGGTCCTGAGGAGTTAGGCCTTCTGTGTTGGGCAATCCGTCTGTGTAGTGGTTGTTTGGTTTCTCCTGAAAAATCTATTCCAGTGTTGGATGCAAAGACAAGAGCAAAGGTGTGTATTTTTTGGCCCCTCCTCGCGGTATTGACTGGACTTCACTTGTGGAGTTGGCGTAACCTGGGCAGCACTCAGCTGGCTAAAGCCTAACGGGACCGCGGACTGGCGGTTATAAAAATCCCACACATCCCTGGCTCGTAAGTGCCTAACAAGTGGGCAGTCTGGATTCCCAATCTGACTGTCACTTGGGTACAACCTGTGGTGGATCCCGTCGTCTTCACTCTTGTGTTGCCGTGGAACTAGCTCCTCCCAGGCCAAGAAGTGTGGACCAGCGTCGCGACCTGATCACCACTTTAATCAAGGCTTTAGCGAATGGCTCGGAGAGTTTTTCAAGGGCCATGCTTTACCCCTCCCTCCCCCACAAAGTCCGGCGATGCTGCAGAGAAACGGGAGCAGAGAATGGTCATCCTGGAAGCCCCTAGCTCCAAAGGCACACAAGTGGCGGCAAGGATCTGATGGTCGTCTTTACATGAACCCGGGAAACTTTGTGTGGATTTGGCAGCAACCTTGCAACGGATAAGCCCTATTTAGGGACAGTGCTGCCCCCCCCCCCAATCAGGGGAAGGCTCTAGAAAACGTGGGCTAAAAACAGCTGTTTCCCGTGTCTCCTGACTGGAATACCGCGTTCAGTGGGAAATCCATTTCTTGCGAGTGAAATAAGGAAGTTTTTACACTACTGACTTTTGGAATCTGGAACATTAGGACTCTTCTTGATCGGAATGACTCTGATAGACCGGAACGACGAATTGCCCTTATTGCACAACAGCTCTCTCGTTCAACATCAATCTTGCGGCTCTCCAAGAGACAAGACTTACAGATGAAGGTCAAATTGAAGAAAAAGGTCTCGGATATACATTCATATGGAAAGGATTACCAGAAACGGACCGCCGAATTCATGGAGTCACAAGTTCAATCCTTTCAGTACCTTGGAAGTATCCTCGAAGAAACATGCAGTCTAGAACCAGATATCACCAACAGACTGAAAGCTGCACACACTGCCTTTGGCTGGCTTTCTCACTGTGTTTTCTACGATTGTGATCTCAAGACATCAACCAAAATCATGGTTTACCGTGCAGTGGTTCTTTCTACGGTTGTGAAGCCTGGACCCTCTACAAGTACCAAATCCATAAACTAGAAGGCTTCCACCAGCAAACAATGAGAAGTATTCTGGGAATCTCCTGGCAAGAACGGGTCACCAACAATTAAGTTCTTGAAAGAGCCAATCTCCTTTCCATCGAGATGACAATTGAACATCACCAGCTGCGGTGGCTTGCCACATCCAGAGGACGCCAAACGACAGACTTTCGAAACAAATTTTATACTCCGAACTGACTGAAGGTCAAAGAAAAAGAGGCGTTCCCAAAAAATGCTACAAGGATTGTATCAAGGGAACACTGATCACTTTCAACATCGACCCTAAAAAAAAAAAAGTAGCGGAAAATCGAAAGCACTGGAGAGCTGCCTGCCTGGCTGGTTCCATCAAGACCGAAACTGACAAATGAACGCATGCGGAAGAAAAGCGCCGCCGCCGAAAACTCCGCCAAGAACAGAGAACTGCAGGAATGGGTCCACCCCCTACTATCCTTTGTCCACGCTGTTCCAGGCTCTTCTATTCTCACCTTGGGCTGTCAAGCCATCTTCATTTCAAGCACACAGGTTAATCTCTTGGAATGGATCCTCGGACATGAGATAAGCCAAGGACGATTATTTTTTGAGAGAGAAATGCATATGTTTACATTAAGGATTTTTTTTTCGTTTTCTATAAGTTTATTTACACAAATTGAAACTATTTTAGTGAGGCATAGTTGTATCCTTCCTTTAAACATTTCAACCCCAGAACTGTTCTGCTTTCTGTCAGTTATGCCTTTTTCCATTTTATGGCTGTTTTAAATTGTAATAATTGCACACGTTGACATGGACATGTCGCAGTCAGAGTGTGTGTGTGTGTGTGTGTGTGTGTGTGTGTGTGTGTGTGTGTGTGTGTGTGTGTGTGTGTGTGTGTGTGTGTGAGTGAAAGAGGCACTAAGCTAAGACTCTGCACTTTGTTGTACTTTGTTTAATTTCAGTTGTCAAATTCTGTGAAACTGACACCACCATATGGTGAATACACAAGTCTTGCCTTTTTAGGGTATATTTTCTTCTTCAGTTACACAGATATCATGATGTATCATAGATTGTCTTGCAATGTATCGGGTATTGCAGAATTGCTGTATTGTAATACTATTGTTATCATGGGCAACGTAACGTGATAGTATTGTATTGTGAGTTACTCTGTAATTCCCACGTCTAGTCCACATTCTCTGCTATTAGTCAGGCGGCTTAGGACCAGATTTGAGAAGGATGGGGACATGCCAGACAAAAGCACCAAATTTTTTCCACATGCTCTCCATCACCATAGCTTTCAATTTTTGATGGGAGCCACTTCATCAAGATGGCGGATGGCAGCCATGTAAAATCTTTAAGTGCCAATATCTCAGCTTCCAAGCCACTTAGAAGGTCAATCTTGGTGTCAAAATATACATTTTATGGGTCAATGAATGCATTAAAGCTATTGATAATATCACTAGATGATGATTTGTGCCAAGATCAAATAAATATGTTCATTCTGACAATGTATTTACATAATTTTAAACTCAGTTCCTAAACGGTCAGACATACATTAATATAGGTCATATACATGTACACTGAAAAACTGACAACATGCATGAATTGAATTTAACTTTATTATCTTCACTAAGATAATATTCAAAGATAAAGTATATTCAAATTATGTCACATTTACAACTGCAAAGATCTGTGCAATTCCAGTGTGCTTTCTTGCATGAGCACCTTGCGCCACAACCACTTGTGCTTTGACAACTGCACTTGACTAGTTCACTGCAGGCTTTTGATGCCATTGGTAGAATGCTCCACACAGGAAGCGAGACCTGGCTGTCTCCATCCAGTGTCCATCCCCATCCTTCTGGACGGGGTGTCAGCTGCTGGGCCAGTTCAGATGTCGCCCAGATCTCAGACTGGTAAGCAACTCGCTACACGTACTGCAGCAGTGAATCTTGCGTTGGTGGAATGTGTTCCATCGTTTTGTTCTTCTGGCAGAACAACTCTCTCCGTGCTTCACTGACAGATTCCAAATCACTGGTCTTGTCGTAAAGGACAACTGTGTAGCGCTCCAGAAGTCGAAAGTGTTGGGCATCTATGGTCACGGGAGTGTGCGTTTTCGCTGCCATGTAGTTGAAGGCCTGCGTGACCTCAGGGTAGGAATTCCAAGCCACCCATGCTGACTTCTTCCCCATACCACAGAATGCTGAGGTTGTGTCACAGCCTGTGTAACAGTGGAAGATGGGGAGTGCTGTGGACTTGTCTTTGCCCAGAGCATGGCTGATGGTATTTATATGAAGATATGTGTAATTCTTGCCAGTGCCAAAAGCGACCCAGATGTCTGCAGCTGGATACTTGGTGAGCAGGGCATGGAACTTGCCAATGAGGATAACGACAACATCTGTATCCACAGTGCGTACCAAGCAGGTAGAAGAGCCATGCTCCAGGGCATCAAGGAAGTGAATCAGTATCCTGGTATGGGCCTCTTCATGGTTACATGGCAGCATGGAGTGGCTGGTGTCTGTGCCGACCACTCTGATGCTGGATGTAATGAATACTAGCTTGCCCTCTGGCCACACAGTGGATCCAATCTTCATGGAGAGTAAGGCAAAGAGTTCCTGCTTGTTCATGGGATCACGCAGGAAATCTGGCCAATTCCCTGGCAGCTTGTTCTGACCAGCCACCTTCCGTCGTATCCCTTTGCCTCGCTTCTCCCTTGTTGACTCTTTTATGCTGCTGGTGATGTAAGTATCCCCCACCACATCAACTCTTTCGGCGGTCTCCAAGTGTTTCATGATGTGGGGAACAAAGACAAAACTGGCATATTCATCGAATGTGGTAATATTGGTAGGGCACAGGAAGTGCACCACGGCAGCTCCGTCAAGTACTTTGACATCAAAAGTACCGGGAGGTTCCCGTTGTGTCTTCTGTGTTAGAACATTTAGCAGATCTGACTTCTTTCCCAGCCGTAGTTTCCCTCTGTCAGATAGAGAGGGAGGGTATGGATGGTTTTCATGCTTAAAGAAGGTGCTCAGGTCCCCCTCTCTGTGTTGCATGGCTATATATATAATCGGGAGAAGAGTGCCACATCATCCTTCAACACTGAGATCTGCCCTGCCTACTTGGTCTTCGTCTTGGGTGTTGGGCATTTGAAGAGCGGCAGCGAGTTCTTTTTGATGGGCTCATGAATGTAGTGAGAGCGGTCCATGATCACTGTCTTATGGTACTTGTTGTACTGATCTCTGCCCACTGATTCCACTGTGCGGACTGTGTTAACCACAGACTCGTCAATCACATTTCGTGTGTCCAGCGTTAGTAGCTCGGGGGTATCATCTAGGAACGGATTGCTCATCCCACTGATGGTGTGCACCAGAGCTAGTGCTTGCTCTTTGAATGTCTTCTGTGTAGACATTCCTTCTTCATGGTGTTGTTGTTTATTTCCCTCTTCTAAGATATACTCCTGCTCAAACTCTTTTAGGAGTCGTGCTTGTTCAGGCCCTGCGATCATCCACTTCTTGAATGCTGAGGGATTCTCGGCGAGTCCCACTGCACCCCCAGAACCCTTCATCAGATCGTTATTCTGCTCATGAGCCTGGTCTATCGGTATGCTTGAGAATCTGTTTGTGGTCTTGGGAACAACCCAATGGCCATGTTCTTTAAATTCCTTGTGAATGGACATGGGCAAGCTTACCATGTCACGAATGTGGACAGGAATCCATCGGGCATAGTTCTGGTGATCAAGGACGAAGAACCATGGAACGAGAGCCTTCAGTGACTCCACATAGAGGGGAAAATCCTGTTCTCTGTGGGCCCGCACAAATATCAGACCCAGAATTTACATGTTGAGGATGGTATCCCAGTACTGGAATGTTGGACTCTTGGTGATCATATCTTGTCTCCAAGCTTCTTTGGTCTTCTCATCATTTGGTCCCTCAGTCAGCATGTCCAAGAAGGCATCCTGCTGCAGCTTCGCCAATGCTAGAGTGCTCACTTGGTGGGCATGTCTTGTCCTAGTGAGGTGGGATGCTTTGAGGAAGGAGTCGCCTGTGCCAGAGGATGCAATGCCAGCCTCAATCAGTGCAGCGGTCCATCCAGAGGCCTCCAAGTAGTCGCCATATGTCTTCCACATTGCCATTTCAATATGGAGGCCACCAAACATGACTACACATTTGTCTTCCCCATGTGTTTGAGGTCGGTTCCACTGAACAGATTTGGCCAGTGCGTACAGTGGTGCATCCACAGCCATTACTGGAATCTGTCCTGGATTCAGAAACTGTGTGGCTTCACGCTGTACATCCATCCCATGATTGATCATGGAAGCTGTAGCAGCCTTCTCATAGAACAATGGCAAGAGCTGTGTGAGAGCAGGCTGTAAATCATCTGATACATCGTTTAGAGATGCGTGGTAGGCCGACCAGGCAACAGTGTCCCCCTTATCTAGCTCCTCCTTTTCGATCAACTTGAGTGAATGCTTGAGCCAACCTTTCTCTTTCATATGTGCTCTACCCAGGTGTCCCTTGAAAGCTTTAATCGGATTGGGTGTCTTGGGAACAGCCACATTGGCCTTCTTGAGTGCAACCGCCGGCACAGTGGTGAAGTTGTCAGGCAACTGATGATTTTTCTTTGTTTCTGTCGAAGGCATGCCTATTTCATCCTGGAAGTGTTCCACATTGGACATGGAGGGGAACTGAAAGAGACTGATGCCTGTGCCTGATGCCTGTGTCACCTATTGATATTCTCAATAGCTTTAATACATTTGTTGACCCAGAAAATTTATATTTTGACATCAGGATTGACCTTCTAAGTGGCTTGGAAGCTGAGATATTGGCACTTATAGATTTTACTTGGTGGCCATCTTGGATGGCCGCCATCCGCCATCTTGACGAAGTGGCTCCCATCAAAAAATGAAAGCTATGATGATGGAGAGCATGTGGAAAAAATTTGGTGCTTTTGTCCGCCGTGTCCCCATCATTTTGCTAAGCCGCCTGACTATATAGTCGGATGCATCATATATAGCATGACTCTGCTATAGTCGGATGCATCAGTATAGCATGACTCTGCTATAGTTGGATGCATCAGTAATGGCGAGGAGGCTGAGTACAGAGCTGTGGTGGGAAACTTTGTCACATGGTGTGAGCAGAACAGTCTGCAGCTCAACGTGACTAAGACAAAGGAGCTGGTTGTTGACCTGAGGAGGGACATGACACCAGTGACCACTGTCTCCATCCAGGGGGTCACTGTGGACACTGTGGAATACTATAAGTACCTGGGGTGTATATAGACATAAACTGGACTGGGCTAAGAACACTGATGCCCTCTACAAGAAGGGACAGAACCGCCCCTATTTTTTAGGAAGCTGAGGTCCTTCAACATCTGCCAGACAATGCTCAGGATGTGATATGAATCTGTGGTGGCCAGTGCTCTCCTGTTTGTTGTTGTGTGTTGGGGCAGCAGGTTGAGGGTAGCGGATGCAAACAGGCTCAAACTGATCCACAAGGCCGGTGACGTTGTGGGGGTGGAACTGGATTCTCTGCCGGCGGTTTCTGAGAGGAGGACGCTGTTCAAATTACGTGCCATCATGGACAATGTCTCCCACCCACTCCATGACATGCTGGTTGGGCACAGGAGTACTTTCAGTAATAGACTCATTCTGCCGAAAAGCACCACAGAGCGCCACAGGAGGTCATTTCTGCCTGTGGCCATCAAACTTTACAGCTCCTCCCTCAGACTCAGACTGTCAGACACTCTGAGTTAATGGTCATTGGATTGGCCTTATCGAGTTTTTTGTGTGCTGCTTGTTGGGTGCTGCGGTAGTGCAGTATAGATAGGGTGTTATGTGCACCATGCTTGTTGATACATTTTGTTCTTATTTCTGTTTATTTATTTTTTATTTCTATTTGTTTCTGTTTCTATTTTCTTATCTTGTATCTTGTTAGTTTTTAGTTATTAGAGCGTGAGTGTCTGTAATAGAACTCAATTTTCCCTCGGGGATAAATAAAGTATTCTGATTCTGATTCTGATTCCTCTCCCTGACACCATACCTACCCCTCACCTCCTCATCACCTCTGTTCCCTTCACCGACATGCCCATTGAAGTCCGCTCCAATCACCACTCTCTCCTCCTTGGTTACACTCTCCACTACTTCATCCAATTCATATTAGAATTCTTCTTTCTTTTCCATCTCACACCCAATGTGCGGGGCATATGCGCTGATAACATGCCCTGCCCATAGGGTTGGTTATTGTGTCAGGAAGGGCATCCGATGTAAAATTTTGCCAAATCATTATGCGGATTGACAAGACCACCATCGGTGCTGTGCTCTAACAGGGTACCGATGGAAACTATCAAATCCACTGTAGCGACCCCTGGGGAACAGGGAACAAGCTGAAAGAAGAAAATGCGCTGATAAGATCCATAGGGTTAGTGGTTGTGTCAGGAAGGGCATCCAATGTAAAACTTTGCCAGATCATTATGCGGATTGACAAGACCATACCGAATCAGTCGAGGCTCCATAACAGATCAGTGAAGGCTCAGGTTAACAACGGCATCCATTGGTGCTGTGCCCTCACAGGGTACTGATTGAAACTGTAAAATCTGCTGTGATGACCCCTGAGAAACAGGGAACACGCCAAAAGAAGAAAAAGATGCACTGACAACATTCATCAACTCACCTTCGATGTCCACCATCATACTCATCACTCTGTCCAACACTCTTCACCTCCAACACAGTCTTTACATGCTATCCCTTCAGAATTACCCCTACTCCATTTTTCCTCGAACACTCCTGCAATGCTCCTGGCCATACTCCCCTTCCACGTGGTCTCTTGCACACACAGTACACCTACCTTTCTTTTCTCCATCATATCAGCCAGCTCTCTCCCTTTACCAGTCATAGTGCCAACATTCAAAGTTCCGACTTTCACCTCCATACACTTACCCTTCCTCCTCTTCCACTGCCTCTGAACATGTCTTCCCCCCCTTTCCTTCTCCTTCTCCCAACAGTAGCAAAGTTTCCACTGGCACCCAGCTGGCCGACAGCACCGGTGGTGGTTGTTGGTAACCTGGGCCTCAACCGATCCGGTATGGAAATCTGATTTATGAGCCGCATATTTGATTTGGCAAAGATTTTATGCCGGATACCTTTCTGACGCAACCCTCCCCATTTATCCGGGCTTGGGACCAGCACTAAGAATGCACTAGCTTGTGCATCCTCAGTGACTGGGTTTTTAGCGAGCTTTATAAGTTAGTCTGAGATACTTCCTGGGTCTGTAGAATTCAGATCCCATGAATACCAATAGTTAAGCTGTGCCAAGCTACAGCTAACACCTTGAAATGCAATATTTTCCTTTCTCAAAATAGTAAGACCTCTCTCTCCAACAAAAATTCCAAAAGTGTACATTAGATCCCTTCCCCATTAAATTCACTGGACATTTACTTGATACAAAAAATGAATGTTTATTCTGGTTTTTTTGTTTTGTTTTGGTTTTTTTTTCAGAATAAACATCAACCCCTGTCACTGGTATAGAAAAATGCCCAGTCACTACCTCATCCCCAGCTACGAGCCCATGAATATTACTTCTACTATATTTCAGTTCTTCTGGCCAGTTACTAGTTTTAATGAGTATTAGCAGTTTGAGATGAAAGAAAAGTTCAGTTCCTTGTTCTTGAGTGTATGTGTTGGTCCAAGAGTTCAGTTCCTGATCCGTGGGTGTATTGGATATACTTCAACTATAACTAGTATTTCTACCCTGGTAGAGGAAATAGGCTAGTGTGTATGGGTTCTTATCTGGTGTCTGGATGAATGATTCAGGCTTGTCAGACTTTTCCTGGGACAGATCCTATGGCAAGTTACATATGCATATGGGCTCACCCCCCTAAAAGGAATTAGCCCCGATATTTGTCCTCAGTTCACTTTTATACTTGGCATGAGCACATACTTTTTTATGATTAATAATTTACTTTTTCACAATAAACAAAATATATATACAAGTATTTCAAATACAAATGGCATGGATATTAAACCAGAATGCAATGGAAACCAAACAAACACAACCAGACCATAAATAAATAAAATATAGGTGTGACATAATGAAATAAGGAAAGAAAAAAAGAGGACCAAAAGAGCAGAAACAAAAAAACAAACAAAAGAGGAAAAACAACATGACTGCGATGCATGGAATGCTTAAAAGTTTACAGCATTGCTTGTCAACAGGTATGCTAACAAAATGTATCTCTCAGTTATTTGCATTTTATGTGAAATTTTACTGTTATTTTTATGAGTTGTAAACGCCATTAAATTCTCAATATACACTACCGTTCAAAAGTTTGGGATCACCCAAACAATTTCGTGTTTTCCATGAAAAGTCACACTTATTCACCACCATATGTTGTGAAATGAATAGAAAATAGAGTCAAGACATTGACAAGGTTAGAAATAATGATTTGTATTTGAAATAAGATTTTTTTTACATCAAACTTTGCTTTCGTCAAAGAATCCTCCATTTGCAGCAATTACAGCATTGCAGACCTTTGGCATTCTAGCTGTTAATTTGTTGAGGTAATCTGGAGAAATTGCACCCCACGCTTCCAGAAGCAGCTCCCACAAGTTGGATTGGTTGGATGGGCACTTCTTTGAGCAGATTGAGTTTCTGGAGCATCACATTTGTGGGGTCAATTAAACGCTCAAAATGGCCAGAAAAAGAGAACTTTCATCTGAAACTCGACAGTCTATTCTTGTTCTTAGAAATGAAGGCTATTCCATGCGAGAAATTGCTAAGAAATTGAAGATTTCCTACACCGGTGTGTACTACTCCCTTCAGAGGACAGCACAAACAGGCTCTAACAGGTACTATTTAATGAAGATGCCAGTTGGGGACCTGTGAGGCGTCTGTTTCTCAAACTAGAGACTCTAATGTACTTATCTTCTTGCTCAGTTGTGCAACGCGGCCTCCCACTTCTTTTTCTACTCTGGTTAGAGCCTGTTTGTGCTGTCCTCTGAAGGGAGTAGTACACACCGGTGTAGGAAATCTTCAATTTCTTAGCAATTTCTCGCATGGAATAGCCTTCATTTCTAAGAACAAGAATAGACTGTCGAGTTTCAGATGAAAGTTCTCTTTTTCTGGCCATTTTGAGCGTTTAATTGACCCCACAAATGTGATGCTCCAGAAACTCAATCTGCTCAAAGAAGTGCCCATCCAACCAATCCAACTTGTGGGAGCTGCTTCTGGAAGCGTGGGGTGCAATTTCTCCAGATTACCTCAACAAATTAACAGCTAGAATGCCAAAGGTCTGCAATGCTGTAATTGCTGCAAATGGAGGATTCTTTGACGAAAGCAAAGTTTGATGTAAAAAAAATCTTATTTCAAATACAAATCATTATTTCTAACCTTGTCAATGTCTTGACTCTATTTTCTATTCATTTCACAACATATGGTGGTGAATAAGTGTGACTTTTCATGGAAAACACAAAATTGTTTGGGTGATCCCAAACTTTTGAACGGTAGTGTATAAGAATGGTACTGCCCCCATCTCAGGTGATATTCCTTCACCTTATCAAGCAGCCTACGTATATGATAACTGTTCTAGGGCAGCCAGCTGACCAAGATAAGTGTGCCACAAAGATGATGCTGGTGCAGATGATTCTTTCCATTCTTTGACCACGAGTTTCCGTCCTAACATAAGGGCAGTCTGGATCCAGTCAGCAAGCGGTGGAGTCAAATCACTCAATGCAGAGGGGTCACCCAAAATAAACAGACTGGAGGAGAAAGGGATGTCTAGGCCGGTATTTTTTTTTTACATCGATATGTATAGCAGACCAGAGCTCCTGTATTTTTGGGCAACTCCAAAGCATGTGTACTAAAGTACCATCTTTGTCAAGATACCTCGAGCACTCTGAGCTGTCCACCAAACCGACTCTACGCAGCCTAGATGGCGTCCAGTAGACTCTGTTTGTAATTTTGAATTGGATCAGCCTTTTTCGCAATTCCCTTGACATTTTTTTCCCATTCCTAAGTATTCTTCCCCACTGTGCCTCTGAAAATGAAACCTTTAAATCACTTTCCCATATCAATTTTAGGGTCAATATATTGGAATCTGAGGCTGTAAGGATCATAGAGTAGTAGACAGAAGCCTCATGACCACGTCCAAAGTTCTTAGGGACCCTCTCTAGAAACTCACCACTAGATGGAGCTATTGAGGAGGAGCCGAAAATGTTTACCAGCAGGTGTCTTAACTGCAAATAGTTCCAAAATTGAGTGTGTGGTAAGTCGAATTCCTGCCAAAGTGCCTCAAAGGATTGTAATGTTTCTTCCTGATACAGGTCCCCTAGGACTGTGATACCATCCTGAAAGGCATGGGCACATGCTTTGAGTGGATACATTCAGGGTGAGGTGAGGTTTCATCCACGACCAGGCTGTCTGATTTAAGTCCAACAACTTGCCAGGTACCAGGCAGTTGTTTTCGGTAGCAGGCAGTTGTTTTCTCAGACTATCTGTTCTCAGAGAAAGATGGTTTCTACTTGGCCTTGAGGTCAAAGAAGCACAGTGGAAATTTACTGGTACGTGAGATAAGAACAAATGGAAAATCCCTACTCTTTATTAAGAATCATCAATTTTGCACTTACATTACCTATACAGATGCAAATATGTATTGTGAATGTGTGCATTTATTGATTGCCTCTGTCATCTAGCAAGTACTCAGCAACTTGATGATCAAAAGAAATGAGGCATACAGCTACAACTTAAGAAGGTGTTTGTGCCTTGAAGCTCTGTAATCAAGAGAGCATATCTGAATAGATATTCAGAGTAGATCAGTCAGTGTCAAGGCTGATGCTAATGTCAAAGCTATTGTTAAGGCTGATGCTGTGTTGCAGATTGATCCTGCAGCACAGAGCAACATAAACTACTCCAAATTGCTCTGTCAGCAAACAACAGCAGAATGTTTCATTTAGCAGTCTGTCAATTAATCAAACACATTTCTCACAGCAGGGACAAAAGGCACAACACAACTAGGTTTACAAATTATAGCAACCAGTAACATATGATAGACTGTAGCATACTATTTTTGAATGAAAATCCAATCGTTGAACCAACTTTGAATCAATTAGGCTGTTATACAACCAGGCCCCCATACCAGTGCTGGTGCCGAGGGCTGGTATAGGCTCAGTGGCCAAGCTTTGAATTGCAAGTCATGTGACACCCTGAGATCCACAAATACCCTTTTCCCATGGAAACGTACTGGAAAAGAAAGGCCTATGAAACTTTGGGGAAAAAATACTGTCAGGGCGTCACTAAAGTGCAAAATCCACTTCTGCTCCTTTCTGTGAGTCTGGCAGCCCTCTGAGCGACTGAGCAGCCCTCTTTAGAACTGCACTGCTCACCTCCCTGGCATGAGGAAGGTTCTGGCAAACCGCGGTCAGTGGGGGCCCTATTTTTGCGGTCGAAATAACGAAAAAAAGACAAAAGCAACACCTTTGAAAATTAACACATGGAACATTCGCACTCTTCTTGACAGGGAAAATGCAGAAAGACCCAAGAGATGCACAGCACTTATTGCAAATGAACTTAATAGGTACAACATTGACATTGCTGCCTTGAGTGAGACCAGGCTGGCAGGACAGGGTGAAAGAAGCGCAGACTACACTTTCTTCTGGAGTGGGCGCGGACCTGAGGAGAAACGTGAAGCTGGAGTTGGCTTCGCAGTCAAGTCAACTCTTGTAAGCAAACTGGCCACACCTCCAAAAGGCATGAATGATCGCCTAATGACACTGAGACTCCTTCTTTCTCAGGGAAAGAAATGTGTCACCATTGTCAGCACCTATGCGCCCATGATTACCAACCCGGACGAGATCAAGGATACATTTTATGAAGACCTGAATACTGTCATTGCTGATGTTGCCAGCGCTGAAAAACTCATCATTCTTGGTGATTTTAATGCAAGAGTTGGCTCAAACAGCATCTCCTGGGAAGGCGTGATCGGAAAGCACGGAGTTGGAAGCTGCAACAGCAATAGATTGCTACTTCTTCAGACCTGCGCAGAACATGGGCTTCTGATCACAAACACAGTATTTCAGCTCCCCATCTGCAACAGAACGTCCTGGATGCACCCGAGGTCCAAACACTGGCACCTGATTGACTATGTCACTGTCAGGAAAAGAGACCGGCAGGACATAAGAGGTACATAGGGTTTGTGTGGGACAGAGTGCTGGACGGATCACAGCCTCATTGTTTCTAAAGTCAATCTCTACATCCAGCCCAAGAGACGTCCACAATGCATGAAAGCACAAAAACGTCTAAATGTCAGTAAACTAAAGAATAATGACATCAAGAAGTTCCCTACAGACACTCTGAAGGAACGACTGGAGGTTACTGTGCTGGATAGCCAGATATGGAGGCTGCTTGGACCACACTTCATGATACAATGTATAACACAGCCTTGGAGTGTATAGGGCCCTCCACAAGGAATAACAAAACTGGTTTGATGAAAACTGCACCGAGATAAACCAGCTGTTAGAAGAGAAACGCTGTGCCTACAAACTTCATATTGAAGACCCCCAGTCAACGGCCAAGACAGATGCACTTAGTAACATCTGCAGCTCTAACCAAAGAAAACTATGCCAAATGCAGGATTCATGGCTGAGCAACAAAGCTGTTTATCGTTTTGATGGCTCTCTCTTCAACCTTCAGTGGCTTAAAGCAAAAATCTTAGTCAAAACAGCAACCATCAATGATCTTCTGTTTACCGATGACTGCGCCCTCAAGGCTTGCAACAATTTCGGCCTCACCATCAACATAAAAAAGACTGAAGTACTTCATCAGCCAGCTCCAGGAAAGCCATACAATGTACCCAACGTCACCATAAATGGGCATTGATTAAATGCGGCTGACAAATTCACTTAACTGGGCAGTTCTCTCTCCAGATATGTCACCACTGATGAAGAGATGACCATACGACTTGCTAAAGCAAGTAATGCTTTTGGCAGACTCCACAAGAATGTGTGGAACAGGGGAGGCATCACCCAGGAGACAAAAATTAAAGCTAACGGGCCATAGTTCTCACCACACTGCTTTACAGCTGCAAAACATGGACAGTTTACAAACGCCATGCAAAAACACTAAACCACTTTCACACCACATGCCTCAGAAAACTTCTTGGCATAAAGTGGTATGACAAGATCCCTGACACAGAGGTCCTCACTCGCTCAAGACTGCCAAGCATACACACCATCCTCATGCAATCACAGCTTTGTTGGGTGGGCCACATAGTTCGCATACCAGACCACCGGCTCCCAAAGAAACTGTTATATGGCGAACTCAAGCGAGGCAAACGCTCCCATGGTGATCAAAACAAGAATTTCAAAGACACCTTGAAGGTTTCGTTAAAGGCCTTCACCATCAACTACCATACATGGGAACAGAAAGCTTTGAACAGAGGAGAGTGGCGTGCAGCTGTCCAAAATGGTGCAAACACATATGAGGCTGCCAGCATTGCTGCAGCAGAGAGCCGCAGGCAGGTCAGGAAAGACCCTGCCAGCAACCCGCCAGCTACTCCCACTATCCCATGCCCACACTGCGAAAGAACATTCAGGGTGCAGATTAGACTAACCAGCCATCTTTGCACCCACAGAATTCGGCCCCTATGACTAGATGGTTCTCGTCGCTGCGACGGACGAACAACAAAGTGCAAAATCAGTTCTTTGAATGATCTAGTTTTAGATCAAGTCAAGTCAATTTTATTTGTATAGTCCATTATCACAAATTACAAATTTGCCTCAGGGGGCTTAACAGTGATACAACATCTTAGACCAGGGATGGGCAGTCTTATCCAGAAAGGGCCGGTGTGGGAGCAGGTCTTTGTTTCAACCAAGCAATGACACACCTGTGTCTCCTAATCAAGTTCCTTAGCAAAGTCTCTCCTGGTTGATTAGTGGGATTAGGTATGTAACTGCTTGGTTGGAACAAAAACCTGCACCCACACCGGCCCTTTCTGGATAAGATTGTCCACCCCTCCCTTAGACCCTCACGTCAGATAAGGAACAACTCCCTAAAAAATCCTTTAACAGGGAGCAAAAAAGGGAGAGCAACAGAGGAGTGATCTCTCTCCCAAGACAGACAACGTGCAATGGATGTTGTGTTTAAACAATTTACACAATACAACATTGAAAGAGGATAACAGAATTATAATGGAATTATAAAATATATGGAGAATATGATGAGGAGGATGCTAAGCAGTTTTCAGATGCCACCGGAACAGCCCAGGATCCGAGCCACGTCACCACTGTTACCATGTAGACCTGACAGGAGGACAGACTACACATGTACACAGGGAAGACTCACATCACACCATTCACATACACAGGAGAAGACAAGAAAAAAAATTGCACATATCGTAGTGAGAGAAGGATATAACATTGAAACAGGGTGAAAAAATTATATGGATTTAAAAGATATATTTAAAAAAAGAGGACACATGGATGGCACAAAACTTCCTTAGGCTTCCACCTTTAAGTTTGACAAGCATGTTAATGCAGTAGTGAAAGCCATTTTTTTTCAGCATCATACCATTGCCAAAATCAAGCCGTTTCTCTCTTTTAAAGATCTCAAGAAAGTCATCCACAGGTTGATATCCTCTCACTTGGGCTATTGCAACTCCATGTATATTAGGATTACTTGGTTGTCCGTATCACCGTATTGGCCGTATCACCAACAATGACGAGATGGCCTACAGAGACGAGATTGAACACCTCACATCATGGTGTACTACCAACAATCTTGTCCTTAATGTGCAGAAGACAAAGGAGCTGATTGTGGACTCAGGAGGTCTAGAAGCTGCAGCCACTCCCCCATACACATCAATGGGGTGGAAGTGGAGCGTGTTTCGTGGACATTAAACACCCAGGCCCTTGTGAAAAATGCTCAACAACGCCTGCATTTCCTGAGGAGGCTGAGGAGCGCCCGTCTACCCCCCAAAATTCTCATCAACTTCTACCACTGCATCATAGAGAGCATCCTGACCATGTGCATCTCAGTGTGGTACGGCAACTGCACCTCAGTAGACCAGAAAGCTCTGCAGCGGATCGTCAAGGCGGCCCAGCATATCACCGGTACCCAGCTCCCAGCCATAAAAGACATTTATCACAAACGCTGCCTTCGAAGGGGTCTGAGCATCAGCAGAGATCCCACCCACCCCAACCATGGACTGTTCTCCCCCCTGCGCTCTGGGAGGCGCTACAGGAGCCTCAGAGCCCGCACTACCAGGCTCAAAAACAGCTTCTTTCCACAAGCTGTTGCCCACCTGAACCTGGCCACCCACTGAATGTCTGTAGATATTTTTAAATATTTTGTACTCCAGCTCTCTTTTAACTTATTTTCAGCTTTTGGTCTTCATGTGTGTATATCTTATACTGCGTTTGCTGTGTTTGTCTGTGTCTGTCTTGCACTGTTTGGTGAAGCCACAGCCCTCATTTCATTTTTAACATGTGCCTGCACATTGTTTTTAATGACAATAAAATTGAATTGTCCCTGTCCCACCTGCAACTGGTCCAGAACACGGTAGCAAGGCTCCTGACAGGTACCTAGAAGAGAGACCATATTGCCCCTATCCTGGCTTCTCTGTACTGGCTTCCTGTGTGGTTCAGAATTGATTTTAGGGTTGTCCTGTTTGTTTATAAAGCCCTAAATGGGCTGCCCCCGCCCCCCCGTGTCACAGAACTTGAACCCTTCATTCCACCCCCAACTCCCTTGGGTCAGCTGAGTTGGGACTCCTGGCTGTCCCATGAGCTAAACTTAAGCTCAGAGGTGATCTCGCCTTTGCAGTTGCAGCCCCTAGACAGTGGAACAGCATTCCCCTCCTATAAAGTAGTGCTTGAAAGTTTGTGAACACTTTAGAATTTTCTATATTTCTGCATAAATATGACCTAAAACATCATCAGATTTTCACACAAGTCCTAAAAGTAGATAAAGAGAACCCAATTAAACAAATGAGACAAACATTTTACACTTAGCCATTTATTTATTGAGTAAAATTATCCAATATTACATATCTGTGAGTGGCAAAAGTATGTGAACCTTTGCTTTCAGTATCTGGTGTGATCCCCCCTTGTGCAGCAATAACTGCAACTAAACGTTTCTGGTAACTGTTGATCAGTCCTGCACATCGGCTTGGGGGGAATTTTAGCCCATTCCTCTGTACAGAACAGCTTCAACTCTGGGATGTTGTTGGGTTTCCTCACATGAGCTGCTCGCTTGAGGTCCTTTCACAACATTTCGATTGGATTAAGGTCAGGACTTTGACTTGGCCATTCCAAAACATTAACTTCATTCTTCTTTAACCATTCTTTGGTAGAACGACTTGTGTGCTTAGAGTCGTTGTCTTGCTGCATGACCCACATTCTCTTGAGATTCAGTTCACGGACAGATGTCCTGACATTTTCCTTAAGAATTTGCTGATATAATTCAGAATTCATTGTTCCATCAGTGATGGCAAGCCGTCCTGGCTCAGATGCAGTAAAACATGCCCAAACCATGATACTACCACAACCATGTTTCACAGATGGGATAAAGGTCTTATGCTGGAATGCAGTGTTTTCCTTTCTCCAAACATAACACTTTTCATTTAATCCAAAAAGTTCCATTTTGCTCTCATCCATTCACAAAACATTTTTCCAATAGCCTTCTGACTTGTCCACGTGATCTTTAGCAAACTGCAGATGGGCAGCAATGTTCTTTTTGAAGAGCAGTGGCTTTCTCCTTGCAACCCTGCCATGCACACCATTGTTGTTCAGTGTTCTCCTGATGGTGGACTCATGAACACTAACATTAACCAGTGTGAGAGAGGCCTTTAGTTGCTTAGAAGTTACCCTGGGTTCCTTTGTGACATGGCTGACTATTACACGCCTTGCTCTTGGAGTGATCTTTGATGGTCGACCACACCTGGGGATGGTAACAAGGGTCTTGAATTTCCTCCATTTCTACACAATCTGACTGTGGATTGGTGGAGTCCAAACTTTTTAGTGATGGTTTTGTAACCTTTTCCAGCCTGATGAGCATCAACAATGCTTTTTCTGAGGTCCTCAAAAATCTCCTTTTTTCTTGCCATGATACACTTCCACAAACATGTGTTGTGACGATCAGACTTTGATACATCCCTGTTCTTTAAATAGAATAGGGCCCCCACTCACACCTGATTGTCATCCCATTGATTGAAAACACCTGACTCTAATTTTACCTCCAAATTAACTGCTAATCCTAGAGGTTTACAAACTTTACTTTTGCCACTCACAGATATGTAATATTGGATAATTTTCCTCAATAAATAAATGACCAAGTATAACATTTTTGTCTCATTTGTTTAATTGGGTTCTCTTTATCTACTTTTAGGACTTGTGTGAAAATCTGATGATGTTTTAGGTCATATTTATACAGAAATATAGAACATTCTAAAGGGTTCACAAACTTTCAAGCACCACTGTAAGTTCTGCCCCCTCCATCGACTCTTTCAAGTCCCAGCTCAAAACGTACTTTTATTTTGCGTTTGAATCCTCCTGATGTGGCTGATGTCTTGCTTGTGCCGATGTCCCTGTGTCGTTCATTCATGCCTAGGAGCTGTGTGCCTTGTTTTCTATGTTGGTGTGTTTCTTGTATTTGTGTTTTAGCTGCTTGCTGTAGTCTGTACAGCACTTTGGTCAACGTGTTTTTTTTTGTTTAATGTGCTGTATAGGCAAGGCAAGGCAAATTTATTTGTACAGCACATTTCAGCATCAATACAATCTAAAGTGCTTTACTTAAAACAAAAGCATTAAGAAAGCAACATAAGGCAATAAAATTACATTTAAAAACAAATAAAAAGAGTAAAAGTTACAGTGCAGTGTAGGATGAAAATCAGAAGCTTCAAGTTCTATTTAATAAAAGGCAGCAGCAAACAGGAAAGTCTTCAGCCTTGATTTAAAAGAACAGAGTTGCAGGAGACCTGCAGTTTTCTGAGAGTTTGTTCCAGATATGTGGTGCATAAAAACTGAAGGCTGTCTTTCCCTGTTTAGTTTTGACTCTGGGGACAAAAAGCAGACCTGTCTCAGATGATCTGAGAGGTTTGGATGGTTCATAGTGGAGCAGAAGATCAGAAATGAATTTTGGCCCTAAACCATTCAGTGCTTTATAAACCAAAAGCAGGGTTTTAAAATCATTTTCTTGTATGGAGAGGAAGCCAGTGTAATGACCTCAGAACTGGAGTGATGTGATCCACTTTGTTGGTCTCAGTAAGGCCTCGAGCAGCGGCGTTCTGAATCAGCTGTAGCAGTTTGATAATTTTTTTAGAGAGACCTGTTAAAGACACTGTTACAGTAGTCGAGTCGACTGAAGATAAATGCATGGACAAGTTTTTCCAAATCCTGCTGAGACATAAATCCTTTAATTCTTGATATGTTCTTCAGGTGAGAGTAGGCTGACTTTGTAATTGTCTTAATGTGGCTATATAAATTCAGGTCTGAGTCCATGACTACACCAAGATTTCTGGCTTGGTTCGTGGTTTTTAACATTACTGATTGTAATGCAGCAAGTGTATCATAATGCCGTAATTTTCAGGGGAATTACACAATAAGTGTCGAGAAATTATACTGTAAATCACGCGCTGTAGTATAAAGTCTTACCTGCAGTTCTGCAGCTGAACCCACCTTTTAATCTGGACTAGAAAGCCTTACATTTCAACCCAACATCAACCCAATTTCCCCTTGGGGATGAATAAAGTATTCTGATAATGGTCTGGTATAAGGAAATTTTTCTGCAATTGGTACTGTTTAATGGCAGTTTGGGTTGTGAACGATTTTTAACAGGAGCGGTTATTCCTGTTAATTTTATTTCGGGATGATACTGAGTGCAAGTACTTTTAAGGTATGGTGCCAAAATGGCCGGTACCGACCAAACTGATAAGGTCTGTATTAGCAATACTTCCTGACACAGGTCACATAAACGTTAACTGATTTAACTTTCTTTGATTTTCTTACCTGGATTATTGAGCATGCATAAAGACAAACATACATCAGTACATCAGTAATTTTCCACAGTGGGAGATTGTCATTCAAGAGTGTTCACACTCTACCAAAAAGGGCTTCGCTGTTAAAGGTCCAGGGGATGAGGGGAAGTAACAAAGAAAATAAAAGTGTCCCAGGGGAATAAGAAAGATGGGAGGCGGAACAACAAACAGATTTATTAACAAAAACTAACCCTAAGTCATTATATACAATAAAAAAGGCAACTGAAGAAGCTGGCTCTTAACTAACCAGGCTTAGATAACAAAAACTCAGATCAGACCAAAAAGAAAGAAACAAGAACACTAACAGGTTTCACCCTCCTTCTCAAGGAGTATTGAGTCTTGACACAAGAGCTCGCTCACTGGTTGCCAACAATTCAATCCAGTTCAATTTATTGTCATTAAAAACAATGTGCAGGCACATGTTAAAAATAAAACGAGGGCTGTGGCTTCACCAAACAGCGCAAGACAGACATAGCAAACAGTATAAGATACAGTCCATGGTTGGGGCAGGTGGGATCTCTGCTGATGCTGAGACCCCTTCGAAGGCAGCGCTTGCTATAAATGTCTTTTATGGCTGGGAGCTGGGTACCGGTGATATGCTGGGCCGACTTGACGACCCGCTGCAGAGCTTTCGGGTCTACTGAGGTGCAGTTGCCATACCACACTGAGATGCAGCTGGTCAGGATGCTCTCTATGGTGCAGTGGTAGAAGTTGATGAGAATTTTGAGAGATAGACGGCCGCTCCTCAGCCTCCCCAGGAAATGCAGGCATTGCTGGGCATTTTTCACAAGGGCCTGGGTGTTTAATATCCAGGAAAAGTTCCCCGCTGAAGTGGACTCCAAGGCATTAAAAGCTGGAGACACACTCCACTTCCAACCCATTGATGTGTATTGGGGAGTGGCTGCAGATTCTAGACCTCCTGAAGTCCACAATCAGCTCCTTTGTCTTCTGCACATTAAGGACAAGATTGTTGGTAGTACACCATGATATGAGGTGCTGAATCTCATCCCTGTAGGCCGTCTCGTCATTGTTAGTGATACGGCCAATGACTGGGGTGTCATCTGCAAACTTAACTGTAACATTTGAAGGGTGAGTTGGCAGGCAGTCGTGGGTAAAGAGGGAGAAAAGGAGGGGGCTCAGAACACAGCCTTGAGGGGCACCTGTGCTGAGGGTCAGGGTGGAGGAGGTGTGGTCACCAAACCTCACAGACTGAGGTCTGTTGGTTAGGAAGTCCAGGGTCCAGTTACAGAGAGAGGGGTTGAGGCCAAGGGAGAGGAGTTTGGTGGTTCGTTTAGCAAGGATGATAGTGTTGAAGGCAGAGCTAAACAGCATCCGGTTGTATGTGTTAAGTTCCAGGTGGGTCAGAGCAACGTGCAGGGCAGTGGCAATGGCATCCTCAGTAGACCTTTTAGGACGGTAGGCGAACTGATGTGGGTCAAATGTGGGGGGGATAATGTTTTTGATGTGAGCCAGAACCAGTCTCTCGAAGCACTTCATGGCAATGGGGGTGAGTGCTATGGGTCAGTAGTCATTCAGACATGTGGATGTTGGTTTCTTGGGGACAAGAATGATAGAGGTGGTCTTAAAGCATGCCGGGACTATGGATTGGGACAGCGATAGGTTAAATATAGTTGTGAAGATCTCAGCCAGCTGGTCGGCGCATTCCCAGAGGACCCAACCCGGTATGCCATCTGGTCTGGCAGCCTTCCGTGTGTTCACTCTGCGCAGTGATTTTCTGACCTCTGCGATTGATAGAGTGAGCACCTGGTTTTCTGGGTGGCTCGGGATTTTTGTGGCCGGGTCGGTATTGTCCTTGTCAAAGCGGACATAGAAGTGATTTAGCTTGTCTGGCAGGGAGGCATCATGGACAGTGGGTCCGCTATTGGAGCTTTTGTAGTCTGTGATAGACTGAATGCCTTGCCACATTCTCCGGGGATCGGAGTTATTGTGAAAGTGGTCCTCTATTCGTAGGGAATATTTATATTTGGCTGTTCTGATGCCCTTTTCGGGGTTGGATGTAGCTGCACTGTAGGCCTCACAGTTAACTGACTTGAGTGCTGCATCCCGGACTTTCAGCAGGTGCCAGACCTCACTGGTTATCCAGGGTCTCTGGTTTGGAAAGGCACAGATTGATTTTTTTGTTGTGACACTCTCAGTGCAAAAGTTAATGTAGGCTAGTATGGCAGATAGTCCATGGGCCAGAGCCCAAAATTTCCTATTTCGGTACACTCAAGGTGGCAAAACTTACTTATAATTTTTGAAAGGATCCATGTCTGTAGATGATATTTTGGTATGATAACCATTCCTGAGTGGCAGCTGTATCACAGTTATCAGCTCATGAAGTTAACCACCCGCTAAACTAAATTGCATTTTAGACGCTGGTGCATATCCTGGTTTAGCCTCATGGTCAGGACATTATTCAATGTTCTATAATATTGTCTTTGGTATCATTTTAAAGGGGACCTTCTTAGCTTTCATTCAAGCCCTGTTGTGGATATTTCTCACAAATATAGAGGTCACTTGAGCTCTTCAACCCGTCAATAACACACATCTTTCTGCAATGTTCGCCTAAACTATATATTTTCTTTTAGCCCTGTGGCATCTAGGAATATCAGGGACACAAAACACAAAAACTGGAATACTCACAGGACTGTAAAGATTCAGGAAATGTATAATATACCCATACTATTTCATTGTGTGAGGTGATTGTGAACCTTAAATTAGAAGGGCATGATTACTAAGAAACTAACTAGACCAAAGCCAGTTAGTCCATGGGTCAGACCAGATATCGATATCACCCAAGGTGACACAACTTCACTGGTGCCATTTTATTTGGTACACTAACAGAAGTAAAATAATACATTATAACCTTTCCAAATGAGCAGCTATTTCATTTTTCTTTGAGGAAACCTGTTTCTGTGCCTCTCACGATTGTGTATTTGCCCAGATTTTTACAAATATAGCATTTCAACACCCCTGGTACTGATTAGCCTAGCTTAAACTCTGGGACAGTTCTTAGTTGGCCAACAACCAAGGATAACCAGTACTGTGTACTTCCATTCATTGTGCTAAGCTAGGCTAACGTGCAGCCAGATAGCTTTCTACTAAACACATATAGAGGAAACTGGTATCTATCTTCTTGTCTCACTCTGGAGAAGATTGTAAGCTAATTTCCCATAATGTTAGCATGTTCTTTTAATGTATATGTTAATATGATTAGTTAAAGTGGCTACGAGGAACTTTCATCTTGTGTTGATTTTAGCGGCCTCATGTGGACAAAATACAGCTGTTGCATAGCAACTAGGTAATGTATCTATTTGTGGCTATGTAAGATAAATAATGGTAATATGACGCTGGTGAAGCAAAGTAAACTTTGTCTTAGTAGTGTTCATGCACCTAAGTTACATGTATTTGTTTGTATGTGGCAGGTGAAAACTGACTGAATATGGCCACTGGTGAACAAGCTAGTTTTTACCCAATACCAAAGCGCCCACGGGTGGAGTGCATTATCCACTGTTCTGATGATACAGATAAGCTGGTTTCACTACAAAGTGTCGACTCATGGAGAACTCTGCTCAGGGCAGCTCAGATACGAAATCATGCACCAGTTTTGAAACTGGCAAAAGACATTCCTGAGGGACAGATTCCAGCAATCTACTACCACAGAAAGTGTCGCAGTATCTTCACTATGAAGCAAATTCTTGATGGCCTCCTTGCAAAAGAAAAGAAAAGTTGTGTCTCTGCTGAAGAGAAACAATCTAAGAGAGTAGCTCGACATGCTCCAAGTACATCTAGGACTTATGATGCAGAGTGCATATTTTGTCAAAAAAACAGCAAATATTCCAAGAGACAGAATACGAGAGAAGTACTGGTGCAGTGTCGAGAACTGCGAGCTGATGCAAAGATCAGGAGTGCAGCCACAAAGAAAAGGGACAGCAGAATACTTGCCATTGTGAGTAGAGACCTTGTAGCAGCTGAAGGGCACTACCACAGGTCATGCTATAGACTTTACACCAAAGAAGAGGTTTCCAAAGGAGAGGTTGCCAGCAATGAAGATGATGATGCTGCAGCCCAGTATGAAGCTGCTGTGAATAAGGCATACAATGAGCTGTTCCTCTTCATCAGGATGGAGCTTTTTGGCAATCCTCAAGTGATGACAATGACTGATCTCTCTTCTAGACTGGTAGCTTCAATGAACTCCCAAGGCATTGCCCAAGTCAAGGAATCAACCAAGAAGCACATAAGGCGAAACCTGGAGAGTGAGTTTGCTGGAGCCTTGCAGATATTCCCTGATGAGAAAGGAAAATTCCTCCTCTATCCCGATAACTTGTCCATGAGGGAAATTGCCAAAGAAAATCAGTCTCTCAAAAGGGAGCTGCAGACCCTGAAAAGTGTCAGTGCACAAGATGTTATAGCCAAAGCAGCCATCAAATTGAGAGCAGACATTAAAAGTCAAGATGTTCCTCAAACCTGGCCGCCTGAAGTCAAACCAGAAGCAGAATGTCCTACCATTCCAGAGTCGCTCATTATCTTCCTGTACTCTCTACTCACAGGCTCAAATGATCCTGATCATGCATCCCAGAGAGTGCAGTGCCTTCTGCAGTCATTTGGCCATGACATAGTATATGCAGTGACATGTGGAAATACCAAGCCTTCCAAGCACATTGTTCTACCATTCAGTGTCAAATCGTTGACAGGAAATGTAGAGTTGATAAACATCCTCAACCGACTTGGTCACAGTGTGTCCTATTCACAGATGAAAGAGATCAACACTGCCCTTTGTCTCCAGAAACTCTCATCATCAGGGAGTGGCATTGCCCTTCCAGCTAACATCCATCCTGGCATATTCACAACTTTAGCCTGGGACAATATCGACCGTCTTGAAGAAACTGTCAGTGGTGAGGGAACATCTCACAGAGTCAATGGGATTGCTGTGCAAGCAAAGCCAGTCAACCCACTTCCTGTCCAACCCATGCCCACTGTTCCCAAAACAAAGAAGAGAAGCATTGATGGACCCCCACCAATGTTACCAACTTACAATGCTGGACAACGGGTAGGGCCACCACAAAGCAAAAAGTCAGATGCCGATACTGCAGCCAATACTAAGCTTGCCAGAGAGAAAAACCTTCTTTGGGTCCTAGCACGCATGTCACAACAAGAAGAACAGTCAGTCAGCAGCTGGACAGGCTTCAACATCCTGACTCGAGGAGAGATGACGGTCATCCCCGACAATATAGGCTATCTGCCTACCATCAATGCTCCAGCGACACAAATGTCTACTGTCAACGAGGTGCTTAACCAGTCACTGAGCATCATGCAGTGCTTAGGCCTGAGGAAGATTGTCTGTGTCTTTGACCAAGCCCTGTATGCGAAGGCTGTCGAGATCACATGGAAACACCATGACAAGTTCCATGATATCATCGTTAGGCTTGGGGTATTCCCCACCATCTGCACACTGCTGGCAATAATAGGAAAGCGTTTCCAAGATGCTGGACTCAAAGACCTCTGCATTGAGTCTGGCATGATTGCAGAAGGCTCAATTGCTGGTGTTATGGATGGCCGCAAGTACAACAGGGCAGTGCGACTACACAAGCTCCTGTATGAGGCTCTCATGCGACTGACCTTGAATGGTTTCCTGTCCTGGTTGGAAGAAACTCACAGGAATGACATGGTTCACCTGAATGAGACACTGAAGACCATTGACAGCCTTGGGAAAGAAGTCTCACAACATGCTTTGAAGGAGGTCCTCGAGAACAGCTCTTGTACACGCATCATGGATCTATTTGAAGTCTACCGTGAGTTCCTTAGAGGTGGAAACGGCAGCCTCTCGAACTTCTGGATGTCCTATTTGGACATGGTTGAAATCTTGTTGGGGCTCATCCGAGCATCCAGAGAGGGAGACTGGATGCTACACTTGGCTAGCATTCGAGCAATGATCCCATGGTGCTTTGCTTATGACAGGATGAATTATGCACGCTACCTCCCCTACTACTACGCCCAGATGTCTGAGCTGCCCATCACACACCCAGATGTGTACACAGAATTCATGGAAGGAGGCTTCTCAGTCCAACTGGGCTCCACCAATCCCTTTGGCCGAATCCCTGTTGACCAAGCTATAGAAGAAACGGTGAACAAAGACACCCAAACAGCTGGAGGGACAAAGGGATTCAGCTTGAAGCCAGGAGCTGTGACCAAATATTATCTCACAGCTGAGTATAGAAGCATGTACCTCAGACAGCTGAGAGACCTGACAGGTCAAGGCAGGTGCAAATGGTCTCATCCAGATCTACAGAGTCCAAGGATCAAGAGAGATGAAGCAGATGTCCAGTCTCTCATGGACCTTATGGAGAATAACTGGCTCAATCCTATGTCCCCTGATGAGATTGATTTGGTTAGCCTCTCCACTGGCAACATGGCTCCACCTGATGTGACCATAGATCTCTTGAGAGCTCTTGAGAAAGGAGAAGAGGCCTACCAAGCATTCCAGCAAACAAGGTTAGATACAGACCCACCACCTGTGAAATTCCACGACAAGATGACCAAACAAAGTCTGAAAACATTCTCCAATGTCAGCACAAAACAAGCTCATGGAAAGAAAGCACAGGATGTGGTTCTGAAGGCAGATAGAAACCTTTTCAGTCACATGATCCTGGTGGCTGAAAGCAGGAAGGTGAATCTGAAGGATGTCCTTGCCTACCCATTGGGCCCACTACCATGGGCACTGGCAAATGCTGATGGGTCCTTACGAAAAACAAACAAGGCTGCACTTGCCAGAGAGCTTGAAAAGAATGTATGTCCTGCAGAAGACATCCCAATCCCATCTACTTCCATCATTGATGGGATGAGCCTGGTCCAAAAAATGAATGGCAACAACAAAACCTTTGCACAGGTGGCAGAGTCAGCCTTGACCCAGGTCCTCCATGAGGGAGCACAGAGTGGGAGGATTGATGTTGTTTTTGATGTCTATCAGCAGACTTCGATCAAAGATGCTGAACGACTGAACCGGGGTGGAGACATCACTCTCCAGTACAAGAATCTTGCAGGGGGACACCACGTCCAGCAGTGGAGAAAATTTCTGTGCAGTTCCTCCAACAAGACCAGTCTCATCAAGTTTCTGGTGGAAGAGTGGAAACTCCCACGATACAGAGCTATGCTGCATGGCAAGGTGTTGTACATGACCTGTGAGGAAACCTGCTACAAGTTGACAGAAGATGGGTGTGAGGAAGCAGCAGAACTGCACTCCACACATGAAGAAGCTGACACCCGTCTGCTCCTGCATGCATTGCATGCAGCAAATGCGGGCTCAAAGTCAGTTATCATCACAGCTGAGGACACTGATGTCATGGTGCTTTGTCTTGGCTTCCAGAAGGACATCACCTGTCCCATCTACCAGAAGTGTGGGACTCAGAACCGCACACGGTTTGTCGACATCACCAAACTGGCAAGTTCACTTGGAGACAGCATCTGTGACAGCCTAATTGGCTTATATGCCTTCACAGGCTGCGACATTGTCAGTGCATTCGCTGGTCGAGGGAAGCTGAATGCCCTGAAGATAGTGAGAAAGCACACTTCCTGCCAAGAGACTTTTAGTCAACTGGGACAGACATGGAATGTGAGTGATGAGCTGTTCCAGAAAATTGAGCAGTTCACCTGTCGGATGTATGTTGCTAATAGCAGCACTGCTGAGGTGAACAAACTGCGTTACCAGCTCTTCTGCACCAAAAGGGGAGAGGTTGAGTCCAGCCAGCTGCCACCATGTAGAGACTGTCTCTTTATGCATGTTCAACGAGCCAACTATCAGGCAGCAATATGGAAGTGCTGTCTGCAGGCTAACCCTGTGGTGCCAAGCCCTACTGAGTATGGATGGACAGACGATGAAGGCAAGCTGGCCATTTACTGGATGCGCTCCCCACCTGCACCAGATGTGGTCTTGGAAATGCTAACATGCAAGTGTGTGCATTCATGCAAAATGCCAAGCTGCATGTGCCTGTCAAATGGACTTCCATGCACAGACATGTGCAGGTTACAGACCTGCAGTAACCAAAAACAGCAGGATGGTCCAGAACTGGACTTTGAACTTGGGGAGTCAGATGATGAGAGAAACGAGCAGTTTGATGAATGACAGTGTGATGATTCTGATGGTATTACTGTGGTAGTAGTCTATTGATGCACAGGATGTTGATTCTGGACTTGGTTACCCAGAGCTTGATAACAATAATGTAACCATATTCACATATACCCATTACCATTACATATACCCACGAATGATATGGGATTACATGTATCATTGACTAAGTATATGTAAATGTCAATGTTTAAAATAGTTCATTACCTCACTATGGTATTCCTTTTTATCATGTATTTTGATTGTGTATTTAAACAAATGTATAGAGACCAGTTTGTGACCTAACTGGCTTTGGTCTAGTTCTCATTTAAGGCTCACAATCACCTCACACAATGAAATAGTGTGGGTATATTATACATTTTCTGAATCTTTACAGTCCTGTGAGTATTCCAGTTTTTGTGTTTTGTGTCCCTGATATTCCTAGATGCCACAGGGCTAAAAGAAAGTATATAGTTTAGGTGAAAATTGCAGAAAGATGTGTGTTATTGACGGGTTGAAGAGCTCAAGTGACCTCTATATTTGTGAGAAATATCCACAACAGGGCTTGAATGAAAGCTAAGAAGGTCCCCTTTAAAATGATACCAAAGACAATATTATAGAACATTGAAAAATGTCCTGACCATGAGGCTAAACCAGGATATGCACCAGCGTCTAAAATGCAATTTAGTTTAGCGGGTGGTTAACTTCATGAGCTGTTAACTGTGATACAGCTGCCACTCAGGAATGGTTATCATACCAAAATATCATCTACAGACATGGATCCTTTCAAAAATTATAAGTAAGTTGAGTGTACCGAAATATCGTCTGGCCCATGGACTAAGATGTCTCTTCATTAATGTCTGTATGGGAGCCATGGGTTGCTGAATGTGCAAAAATACTCCAGTCTGTGTCGTCAAAACAGTCCTGGAGTTCAGAGACTGCTCCTTCTGGCCAGACAGTGATCGTCTTTACTGCTGGCTTGACCCGTTTTATTAAGGGTTTGTAGGCTAGAACCAGGAACAGGCAGAGGTGGTCAGAATGTCCCAGGTGGGGACGGAGTAGCTTTGTATGAGTCCTTAATGTTTGTATAGAGATGGTCCAGTGTGTTTTGTCACCCAGTGGGGCAGGAGACATGCTGATGGAATTTGGGCAATACAGCCCTGAGGTTAGCCTTATTAAAATCACCACCTATGATAAAGGCATTGTCCGGGTGTTTGGTCTGTTGTCTGCTGATGGCATATTGTAGCTACTTAAGTGCTACCTTAGCATTAGCATGTGGGGGGGGGGGGGATGTATACAGCGACAATGGTAATGGCCGTTAGCTCCCTGGGCAGGTAAAAATGGCCTGCACTCAATCATAAGGAGCTCGAGATCAGCAGAGCAATGCCTTTCAATGATCTTTATATTGTTGCACCAAGAGTTGACATAAATACTCAAACCTCCTCTGCAGAGCTTGCCGGAGTCCATTGTCCTGTCGGCACGGAAGGCTGTGCGGCCCGCTAGCTTGACTGCCGAGTCGGCTATGTTGCTGTTGAGCTAAGTCTCTGTAAACATCAGCAGACAGCAGTTCTGCAGCCTTTTCTGAGAGGACAGCCTGAGTCTTATGTCATCCATTTTGTTAGCTAACGACCGGACATCAGCCATGAAGATGCTGGGGAGGGAAACTTTTAAGGGAGCGCTAGTTAGCTTAGCATGTAGCCCGCCTCGTTTTCCCCTCTTCTCTTTACGTTGCCGACGGGGGCAGCGTTTCCACTGCGAGACCGGTGAGCGGATAATATCAATGTGGAAATTGTCCGTGATGGTGGAGGGAAGTGAGTAATCCGTTCTGAGGTTTAAAAGTTCCTGACGGCTGTAGAAGGGCGCATGACCTACACTTGTAAGTAAACTTAAAACTAACATATAAATAACAAAGAAAACACAACACTGAACAGGGAGCTGCAGTAGCCGCTGCGTCCAGCGCGCCACCATCCCAGCGCGCCCACTTGACATCTCTCTCTCACTCTGGCTGCCAACAATGCTGACCCACTGGCTGTTTCTCACGCTGGCTGCCAACAATGGCCCACTGGCCATCTCTCACTCTGGCTGCCACCAACACTGGCCCACTGGCCGTCTCTCACTGGTTGCCACCAACACTGGCTGTCTCTCACCGGTTGCTAACAATGGCCCACTGGTCGTCTCTCACTCTGGCTGCTAACAATGCTGACCCACTGGCTGTCTCTCTCTCACGCTGGCTGCCAACAATGGCCCACTGGCTGTCTCTCACTCTGGCTGCCAACAATGCTGGCCCATTGGCCGTGTCTCTCTCTCATGCTGGCTGCCAACAATGGCCCACTGGCACTGCTGGGCATCTCTCTCCAAGATCAATACCCAGCTGATGAGGAATTGGTATCACCTGGGCTCAACCAGCAGCTCCACAGGAGGCGGGGCATTACCTGGAGAGGGAAAATTACAGACACACGGCACTAGGGTCGTAACACCCCCTCCCATAAAAACAAACCCTAGGTTTATATACAAGAGGGTAATTGTACACAACACAGCACTAGGGCCGTAACAGGCTTATTAACTGTTTTTTCTAATAAAAAAAAAGAAGCCTTTTTTTCAACCGATAACTGCAGTGCTTCAGAGCTATTGCAGTACTTGTTCTAATACATTATTTGACATACATGCTGCTGTTATGCCTATTATGTTGATATCTGGTTGTTACCAGCAATAAAAACATTCTGTTTATCAAATATGATGGTTTTGTTGATATTTGAAAATTAACCGCAATAATAAATATTTTTTTACATTGTGACAAAAAAGTAATGTACTTTTTTTTCGTATTGTCAAGCATCATTATCAATGAATGGTACTGACATCAGTACCAATATCAATAAATTCAAAATAATACCATACCTTTTAATTACGTCTTGCTAGTAACCACCGCTCTGCTTTTCTCTTTTGTAATCATTAATGTTTGTGTTTTTATTAGGGCAGCACTATGAGAGCACCTCGACAGCAGGACCAGCAGAGTAGACATCGCTTCAGGATCCTTAATTCCCTGATTTTTAAGGCTGTATCTGACCTTCTGCAATCCGCACAGGTAATTTTATTATTTTTTTCTCTACCTTGGTTATTACTGGAATTACTATTCCAATATTTTTCATGCTGATATTTCTTCTGTCAGTATAGGGTGGTAACTCGTTGTCTGCTATGACACACAGCCGTTAGGGAATCAACACACATACCAGTACATAATCTGCACACATATTCAACATACATACCAGTACATAACCTGGACGTATTCAGCTCATTCAACAGGTATTTATCCATCCAACATCTGTACTTAGAATGTGTAAGAAGTATTCAAAAAATACTGTGTCATTCACTGATTTTCTACTATTTTGTGTTTGTTGCTGGTAAAATCAGTATTTAAAAGTGGTGTAGACTTGCCAGATGTAAATATCCAAACTGTCTTGTTGCTCAACACAGAAAAAAATAGACTTGATAATGGAGAACAAAAAATCATTTTGGTATAGGTAAACACATACATAATAGGCTTTCGAACGAGGACCATATCAGCCCTTTCCTTTTAATCAGTTAGAACATCAGCAATTTGATTTCTGAACTTGTGTCGCTCTTTTTCCTTGGCATATGTTGAAGTAAAAGTGCCCCCAAAAAATTATTTTTAGTTTTACACACGACTCACAACTAGTTGTTCTTGTATGGTCTGTTTGAGCTGTTAACTACAATTATGGAAACATCACTGACATACACATTCAATTAATAAACCGTTGGTATTCAACATTTAATGCAGGTGTCAGAAAAAGTAAATGTGGTTAAGATGGTTTGGTGAATCCGACAATCTGGCATGGTTCCATAATTCTTAATATTATGCAGTTTTTTGCAGAAACAATTTTTAAACATTATTGTTCCATGAAGATTTTCACCAATTTTTATCTTCATGAAAGAATCAAGAATAAGGGTAATGTGCAGAGCTGTAGCAGCTACAGAGGTATAAAGTTTATCAGCCACAACATGAAGATATGGGAGAGAGTAATAGAAGCTAGTTTAAGAGGAGAGGTGATGATTAGGGAGCAGCAGTATAGTTTCATGCCATGAAAGAGCACTACAGATGTGATGTTTGCTTTGAGAATGTTGATGGAGAAGTATAGAGAAGGTCAGAAGGACTTACACTGTGTCTTTGTGGATTTAGATAAAGCATATGGCAGGGTGCTGAGAGAGGAGGTGTGGTATTGTATGGGGAAGTCGGGAGTTGCAGAGAAGTATGTAGGAGTGGTGCAGGATATGTATGAGGGAAGTGTGACAGCGGTGAGGTGTGCAGTTGGAATGACAGATGGGTTCAAGGTGAAGGTAGGATTACATCAAGGATTGGCTCTTAGCCCTTTATTGTTTGCAATGGTGATGGGCAGGTTGATGGACGAGATCAGGCAGGAGTCTCCGTGGACTATGATGTTCGCGGATGACACTGTGATCTGTAGCAAGAGTAGGGTGCAGGTTGAAGAGAGCCTAGAGAGGTGGAGGTATGCACTGGAGAGAAGAGGAATGAAAGTCAGTAGCAGCAAGATGGAATACATATGTGTGAATGAGAGGGAGGACAGTGAGGATGCAAGGAGTAGAGGTGACTAAGGTGGATGAATTTAAATACTTTGGGTCAGCTGTTCAAAGTCCTTCGCTTCAGGAGTCAGGAGTGATTTGTGACAGAAGGGTACCAGCAAGAGTTAAACGGGAGGGTCACAAGATGGTAGTGAGACCAGCTATGTTGTATGGTACGGAGACTGTGGTACTGATGAAAAAACAGGAGGTGGAGCTGGAGGTGGCAGAGTTGAAGATGCTAAGATTTTCATTGTGAATGACGAAGAAGGACAGGGTTAGGAACAAGTATATTACAGGGACTGCTCAGGTTGGACGGTTTGGAGACAAAGCAAGATAGGCAAGATTGAGATGGCTTGGACATGTGTGGAGGAGAGATGCTGGGTATATTGGGAGAAGGATGCTGAATATGGAGCTGCCAGGGAAGAGGAGGTTTATGGATGTGGTGAGAGAGGACATGCAGGTGGCTGCGACAGAGGAAGATGCAGAGGACAGGAGGAAATAGAATGGATGATCCGCTGTGGCGACCCCTAACGGGAGCAGCCAAAAGTAGTAGTAGTACATAAAAGGTGAATTGGATCAGTGGAGTCCCAAAAACTTTTTTAATTTTTTTTTTTTATTGTTTTGGTAAATAAGTAAGTATTCGATGAAATAAGGGGTACAAGCCAAGGGGGCTGGGGGCCACATGGTGCAAAGCAGTGTGGCTGCCAGTAGCAGTGGTGCTGGGAACCCTCTTGTAATCACTCAGATTTTTATTATTATTATTAGGGGTCCAAGCCCGGGGGTTGGGGGCTATGCGTTGCAAAGCAGCATGGCTCCTAGTAGCAGCAATGCTGGGAACTGTATTGCTATAGCTCAGACTATTATTGTAGTTATTATTATTATTATTATTATTTTTATTGTATAGGCCTCGTTAGCCGATGACAATAACTATCCAACCAGATAAACACTCCCAAGAAAACTCCACGGCAAAGGTATCAATTTTCATGAAGCTTACTGAGACTCTTGTGAAACTGCAAGTTTGATACAGACAAGGTATCAGAATTATGAAAATAGTATTAAACAATAAACATAGTATAGGTTACGGTAAGTATCTAGGTAGATAGCATAGAGTTGCAGAGCTAGCCTAGCCTAGCCACAGTCAGGTAGCATAGAGATACAGAGCTAGCCTAGCTTAGCCACATAGTGCTACGACTACCGTAAAATATATACTTGGACATTCATTCGGACACAAAATATCCTGATGGTTATATTAACATATATTGTAAGACAAACTGTACTTACAGACGTTGCTTTAGCTAGCAGAATATAGAAGAACGGCGTTTAAACTTAAGAGCTGATGACAATGGTGGTGCATATCATGAACCGTGAGTTTACTTCCAGAAGCCTGGTTGCTACAGTCCATCTAAAACAAGAATTAAACAAGCAAGAAACGACCTTGTACCTGAATATCACAGGGTGGTGCTACTACACAAGACAAACAATTTAAACACATTAAGCTACCTTTACAGATCCCACATTAACTAACAAGAATCAGTCTTTGGAGACAGAAGCAGGACTACTTCCAGAATAGGATGAGAGAAAGTATTTTTAGTACCACCTTTGATGACTTGTACTTCAACTTTCCACACCAGTCCATCTCCTCCTGGAAAGGTTTTTGTGATGACGGCCATGGGCCATTAATTTCTTCTCGTCTGATTGTCTTTCAGAAGAATGACATCCCCTTGAAGGTTTGACCTTTTCGCTTGCCACTTGTGGCGGAAGTGCAATGTTTTGAGGTATTCGTGCCTCCACCTGTTCCAAAAGGTGTCAGCCAGTCTTTGAACTTGTTTCCACTCCTCTTTGAAGAGATCTGCTTCTTCAAAGTTGCTTCAAGAGGGAGGAGGTACAGAGCCTGTTTTGAGGGTCAGGAGCGTTGCTGGGGTGAGGATGAGAGGCAATTCTGGATCTGATGACACTGGAGTGAAAGGTGTGGCGTTCATGACTGCTGCTACCTCAGCCATGATTGTTATCAGAACTTCATGTGTCAGACAGGATTTTTTTCTGTTCAAGCAGCATGCAGTCCAAAACATGACGGGCAATTCCAATCATCCGTTCCCACTCACCACCCATGTGGGACGCGTGGGGTGGATTAAACACCCAGGTGTAGTTCTGTGTGCTCAGGTACTTCTCCAGATTATCGAAGCTCAGACTTGTATTGTCCATCTCCAGCTCTTTAGAGTGTCACAACCTGGCTAGTAGGCTGCAACAAAGATGGGAGACCAGATGATTTTGCAATTTTGCCCAAGCACATTTATTTACAAAATGACAAAGAGTAACGAAATAACGTGGTAGTTTGCACTCACCTCATGAGCATAAAAGGACGAGCCTCCACCCCTGACCAAGATTATAACGAGCCTCCGCCCCTCACCATGCTCCTGCAAGACAAAGAACACAAAATCACAGGCACCCCAAGTGGGGCGGAGGGGTCGTCACCCCCCCATAAAAACGGGATTCCCAGCGGGAAAACCGGCAGGCCACAGCTACTTCAAAATCAAAATAGTAAATAGACATAACTTTACAGTTTAACTGCTCTTAACCATGTACATGTTCTGTACAGACCGGTTCTTAAAGAGTCTCATTACATTACATTGCAGTCATTTAGCCGACGCTTTTATCCAAAGCTACTTACAAGAAGTGCATTTAACATAGGAAATCAGGAGAACTACCAGTCGTCAGAGGTCAGAAGTGCATCTTCTCTCTAAACAAGCATCTAAGAGCAAAACCAGTGATAAAGTAAAAGCGTAAGAAAGAGATTTTTTTTTAAATTAGTGAATACAATAAGTGCTAAGAGCAAGGAACAGGGTAGTAGTTCTTGAAGAGGTGAGTTTTCAACCTGCGCCGAAAGATGGGCAGTGACTCCGCTGTCCTGACATCAGTGGGGAGTTCATGCCACCACTGTGGGGCCAGGACAGAAAAGAGCCGTGACCAGGTCGACCGGCAGCAGGGGCCTCTGAGCAACAGGGCAACCAGTTGTCCCGAGACAGCAGAGCAAAGTGGTCGGGCGGGGGTGTAGGGCTTGACCATGGCCTGGAGAAAGGAAGGAGCTGTTCCTTTCACTGCCCTGTAGGCTAGCGCCAGAGTCTTAAACTGGATGTGAGCAGCTACTGGGAGCCAGTGTAGGGACACGAGGAGGGGAGTTGTGTGGGAGAACTTAGGGCGGTTGAACACTAGATGAGCTGCAGCTTTCTGAACACGCTCCAGAGGTCTGATGGCCAACGTCGGGGCGCCAGTGAGGAGGGAATGTCCCTAGTCCAGCCGGGACATGACCAGAGCCTGGATGAGCACCTGTGCTGTCTCGTCGGTGAGGAATGGGCGAATCCTCCTGATGTTATAGAGGAGAAATCTGCAGGAGCGAGCAACTGATGCAACGTTTGCAGCAAGCGACAGTTGGTCATCCAGAATCACACCTAGATTCCTCGCAGTCCGAGTTGGCATCCCCACGGTGTTGTCAATGGTGCTGGCCAGGTCTTGTTGCAGGTAACCTTTCCCGGGGAGGAACACCAGCTCTGTCTTGTCCAGATTGAGCTTCAGGTGGTGTGTTGCCATCCGCTCCGAGATGTTAGTCAAGCACGCAGCAATGTGTTTCTCTACTTGTGTGTCAGACGGAGGAAAGGACTAGATCAGCTGGGTGTCATCGGCATAACAATGGTGAGAGAAGTCAGGTGAGTGAATAACAGAACTCAGGGATGTCGTGTACCGGGAGAAAAGTAGAGGACCCGGAACCAAACCTTGTGGAATGCCTGTAGTCAGTCTGCAAGGCTCCGACACAGATCCCTTCCATGTCACCTGGTAGGATCAACCCGTCAGGTAGGATGCAAACATTGAGAGTGCAGAGTCTGTGACACCCAGCCCCTCGAGGGTAGAGAGGAGGATCTGGTGGTTCACTGTGTCGAACGCAGCTGACAGGTCCAGGAGTATCAGGACAGAGGAGAGAGGGTTTGCTTTCGCAGAGTGCAGCGATTCTGTCACTGCAAGGAGGGCCATCTCTGTCGAGTGAACCACATTGATCCCAGACTGGTGCGGGTCCAGGAGGCTGTTCCGGTGGAGATACAAAGAAAGTTGATTAAACACAGCACGTTCGAGAGTTTTAGATAGAAAGGGTAGAAGAGAAACCGGTCTGTAGTTTTTGATGTCAGAGGGGTTAAGTGATGGTTTCTTGAGAAGTGGGGTGACTCTAGTAGACTTGAAGGCAGATGGAAAGCATCCTGCCTGGAGGGAGGTGTTGATGAGGTGGGTTAGAAAGGGTAGGAGTTCAGGTACTATAGACTGAAGAAGAGGGGAGGGGACTGGGTCAAGGGAGCAAATGGTAGGGTGACTGGATGTGATGAGGTTGAGGACCTCATCGGGGGAGAGGGGAGCGAGGTGGGATAGGGTGGGATTTGGAGAGGTGAGGGAAGGTGCAGAGGGTGGGCTAGTGCAAGGAGCACTAACTGGGTGGTGAGAAAAGGAGGATCTGATGTCATTTACCTTCTTGTCAAAGAATTTAGTGAAGTCATCAGGGAGAAAGGAGGAAGTAGGAGGAGGAGGTGGGGTTGAAGAAGTGTAGAGAAGGTTTCAAAGAGTTTCTTAGGATTAGAGGCAGAGGATAGGATTTTAGAGCGATAGAAGGCAGCCTTAACAGCAGAAAGGGAGGAGGAGAAAGTGGAAAGAAGAAATTGGAAGTTGAGAAGGTCCTCTGGGCGTTTGCCCTTTCTCCATTTGCGCTCTGCCACTCTTACACTCTGTCTATCAGTACGTACTGAGTCAGACAGCCAAGGGGCAGGTGGAGTTAGGCGTGCAGGCCTGGAGGTGAGGGGACAGAGATTGTCCAGAGAAGAGGAGAAGGTAGAGAGAAGAAGATCAGTAGCAGTGCCAGGGGGTAGGAGAGAGAAAGATTCAGGTGTAGGGAGGATAGAGGTAACAGAGGAAGAAAGTTCAGTGGTGGAGAGAGAGTGGAGGTGTCTACGGGTGGAAACCATGTGGGTAGGGGGAGGGGGTGAGGGGGGTGAAGAGAGGGAGAGACAGTAGGACATGAAATGGTGGTCAGAGAGCTGGAGGGAAGTTACAGAGAGATAGGAAATAGGACAGTGTCTAGTAAAGATAAGGTCCAGCTGGTTGCCGGCCTTGTGGGTAGGAGGAGAGGGTGAGAGGTGAAGGTCAAAGGAGGAAAGAAAGAGAGAAGAGGATCTAGCTTGTCAGTGTGGATGTTGAAGTCACCGAGAAGGATAACTGCAGAGTTATCAACAGGGAAGTGCGAGACAAGTGTGTCAAGCTCCTCCAGAAACTCACCAAGGGGGCCTGGTGGGCGGTACACAACCATGATGGTGAGTTTGACTGGATAAGAGACAGTAACAGCATGAAATTCAAAAGAGGGCGGAGAAAATTGTGGAATGGAATCAAGAGAGTATTTATTTCGGGGAGATTAGCAGGCCAGTACCACCACCTCGCCTTCCAGCTGTGGGAGGGTGTGGTAGTGTTTTCTGGCGAGATCCAGGTCTCAGTTAGAGCAAGAAAGTTGAGGGAGAGCAAAGATGCACAGCCTGAGATAAACTCAGATTTCGGCACCGTAGAGCAATTCCAGAGCCCTCCCATCACCACTTGCTCAACATAAGTAGAGAAAGTGGGATAGATGAGATTGGTAGCGTCACAGCGCCTAGGAGTGACCCAATGTCTATGCCAGCCCCGGGAAGAGGAAAGGACAGGAATGCGAAGGAAACACATAGTCTATACTAGGTACATAAAATACAGAGGACTGACCGTATCTAAAAAGAGTAGTCTTTGCTTGACGAAATCTTGGCTTGACGGAGTCTTGTCTTAAAAAAGTCACGCTTGCCTTTGTTCACTCTAGCCTTCATTCAACCTAGACCTGTTTGCCCTCGTCTTGTTTGCGTGTTGCTTCCAAGTAGCAGCAGTGTTTTAAAGAACACTGATTGCTAATTGTCTGTCAGGAGTGCAGGCCACACCCTGGCCACTTAACCCCCAATTGGCCAAAGAGGTAATCTGAAACTAGGCCTATTGCCCAGAAACTGGTCACTTATGTAAAACTCTATCAAACCTCACAAAACTATTAAAACTGCTAACAGCAAGTTACCAAGGAATATATTTACAAGCTAAAAAGATAACTAAGTCAAAACAGCTAGGCAACAAGACATGTTTAAGGACACACTAGATGAAAACCGCTACAGCTAGAATAAGACAGTTACAGCTAGAATAAGATCCCACTAGTTCCCACAAGGAACCAGCAGCAGATCTATAGAGAAAATGACTAATACTCAATCAGCTGGAATAAGACTAATAGTCTCCTCGAGCCAACCAACTACACCCTGCAACCCAGCAACCCCGGCGCCTGGAGAAGCATTTAAGAGTGACAAAGAGAGATAGAAGGCCAGAGAGGTTACACATTAACCAGTACAGTACAACTTAAGAGCAGGGTGCACTTGACAAAGCTCTTGACAAAGCAAAGTAAATCTGTCAAAGGAGCTACCACAGTCGAAAAGTTTTTACAAAAGCTGTGGTAGTAACCCCCAAGACCCAGAAAACGCTGTAGTTCCTTCTTGGTTGCTGGCACTGGATACTGCTCAATTGCTGTCACTTTTGCCTGTACCAGACTGGCTGCTCTCGATAGCCAGTTTTCCCCTCTCAATTTGAGCACGCTGTCTCTCAGTTTGTAACAGAAGTAGTGCTTTCCTCTGCTTGCAAGTTAAACCAGCCTCACCAGGGCCAGGTGCAGTGAACATTTCCCGCCCAGGACCAACAGCATACAACTTGGGTGTAACGACTCCCAGTTCAGTCAAGTTAGCTTTAATAATAGCTTTAACGTTCTCCTTCCTTTTCTTATTACTGACTTCCAATTTAAAATGCTTGGCGATTTTCAACAACTGCTCCCGCAAACAGTGCTCAAAAACTCCTCCGAGGGAGCTCTCAAAAAACTCTCCACACTAGCCATGACTTAAACACAATGTACCTGCCCAAACCACACAAAACTGCAGATGCAACAGAAACAGGTTACAAATCCTACCTGCAGCACACTGAGCTCACACAGCCCCAATGCACAGCCCAAAAATATCACCGCAGCACCGTCCCTCTAGCTGTCTATCCAGAGTCTAACTAAGCTCCCCCCTAGTCTTCAGGTGCTACTTGTGGTGGGTACTTACGCACTTAAACCCAAAAGCCCAGTGAAGCAACCATACGATGGCGACCCACCTGCAGCTTTGGACATTCCCCCGAGAAAACTGCTCCAACCACGTTCTCACCACACCAACAACCCCCCAAACGAATTCCAAAGGGAACTCGCTCTTAAGCCTAACCAGGGACAGAACAATGGCAATTTTACTTCGGCATGCCCAGGACCAACAGAACCCAATGCCACAAAAACACCAGCATAACCAGTGTGGCGACACAAACACACATGCCTCAGAACAAATCAATGGCTCCTTACCCAGTATAGCTACTTACATTAACTCAAAACAACCACTTACCACACTCGTCAATGTCCCCCAACAATAGACTGCGCAACTCATTCTCCAAAACGAAGCGCCCAGCTTATTACGATACAGCTGACTTGACATCACGCCAATATGGGATCAACAAAGGACGAGCCCCCATATGTCACAACCCGGCTCGTAGGCTGCGACAAAGATGGGAGACCAGACGAGTTTGCAATTTTGCCCAAGCACATTTATTTACAAAACGACAAAGAGCAATGAAATAACGTGGTAGTCCGCACTCAGCTCATGAGTAAAAAGGGATGAGCCTCCATCCCTGAAAAAGATTATAACGAGCCTCTGCCCCTCACCAGGATCCTGCAAGACAACGAAGAACACAAAATCATGGGCACCACTGGTGGGGCGGAGGGGTCGTCACAGGAGACGCCCAACAAAGTTTGTGCTACAGTCAGATCGTATCTGTTCTGCAGGGCCCCTAACTGCGAAGAACCTTTTTAAAGCACTGATGAAGCTGCTGGCTCTCATTGCCTCGATCGCTTCTATATGTACTTCCCTCAAACACATGCATGAGAACATGACAGCCCGTCATTTAGAGTTGGAGTTTCCTCCTCATGTGCGACATGACACAGTGGCCTACAGCCCAAATACGTCGACACCTACGTAGGTGAAGGGAGTTACTATTTGCAGTCGTTCGGCTGGTAGGTCCGTCATCTGCTGATGTTGTTTTTCCCCGCAGCTTCCTACAGATGACACATTTGAAAAGTAGACTGCTGATACGGCGTTTTGCTCCTACCAGCCAGAATCCAGCAGCTCAAATAGCACCCTCAGTGAAATGCCGCGCTCAATGAATCTCTTCTTGCATTGCTATCATAATCGGCCTCTGCTTCTTCAGCTGCTCTTCGCAAGCCAGACATGGCCAAAGCAAGGGAGGGACTATTCCCGCAGAGATGGACCCGCATCATGTAATCTACAACATCGCAGGTAGGGTTATTGTTCTTATACCATAGGAAACGGAGGAAGTCGCTATGGTCTTCCTTTACCATAAAACAATGAAACGTGTTAAATGTCAGCATTGATGGCTACCTGTTCCTTTTTAAACCTCATGAGCACACCTGGCAGGCTGTTGTTAAGATCAGGGCCTGTGAGCAAGACATCTTTAAGTGACACTCCCATCATGTGATGCACTGGAGTCAAAGACCACTCGGATCTTAGCCGGCTTTCTGGAATGGTACACGCCGACCAGGAGCAGATAGCAGCACTCTTGATCTTGTTGCAGGGGCAGTGCGACCTCTGCGTGTCCTCTGTTGAGCATGTTTTCCATGAAATCTAGGACATGGGTCTTCATCTGTGGTCATTTTTCCAGTGTGTGCCAGAGTGACACAGGACGGTCGTATGTTTGCTTTCTATTGTTAGGCAACCGTGGTCTTGGTGGCAGGAAAGGTAAAGGTCTGACCCAGCTGTTGGCACCGTCCTGGTGGAACTCAGCCTCCATGATCTGAAGCAACCTCATATCTTCTATCGATGGTGCAAGTTTGTGATTGTCAGCAGTACGAATGAAGATGGTTTGACCCAGGCTGTCTCCAACAAGCACCATTGAGCTGTATGTGAAGGATAACGCTGGGTGATGTTGTTTAGGTGCTTAGCTAAACACCTTCTTCACTCTAATTTGACTGTTGCATGGCTGCAGATGGCTTGCACGACCGTTCTCTAGGATGGATGTTTTGTAGCTGCTCATCTGTACTGCTCTGTGGACACCACCAAGGCATACATCACCGATGACAACCCATCGCAGACCCCGCCTTTGAGCGAACGGTGCCCTGTTTGGACCACTAATTTGCTCATGAACCTGGTGTACCCTCAGGACATCTCTGCCCAGTAGGAAGAGTATGTCGGCGTCTGGATCAAGGAGTGGTATTTCGTCGGTGATGTGCATCAAGTGAGCATGATGGTGGGCTGCTTCTGGTGTAGGTATCTCCGAGCGGTTGTTCTGGATTTGCTTGTACTCAAGGAGTGTAGGCAGAGGAAAACGTAGCTTCTTGTCTGCTGACTCCACACTGTAACCACAAGCTCTTCTCCCCGCAGTCTCTAAGTCCAGCACATGTCTTCAGCGAGTATGGGTAGGAGTGCCCTGAGATTTTGAAGACATTGAAGAACTCGGACCGTGCAAGAGAGCGTTTGCTTTGCTGATCTCGTATTGCATACATTTTCTTGGACTCCTCTCTGTGTCTGGTTGAATACATGCTGATGAGACATATCTTGGAGCATGTGCTCGCGCTCAGTCCTTCACCACACACTTGTGTGCACCTTGAAGTGACCTCCAGGGCATCTGCTTTGTCCTCCTCCCCGCCGTGTTCTGAAGCGGGCTGGGATGACTTAGATTTCCAGTTAGCTGGTCCTGGGTGAAGCACTGTCACGTGGCTACTGCTCTTGCATTCCATGCATTCGATCTCAGCTAAGCAGTTCCTGGTGAGATGCTAGTGCAGGAGCAACATCAGAAGCAAATGCAGTGCTCTTTTAAAAACACTTTTCCCTAAAGCCTCTACATTTCTTCAGAGGATGAGGTTTTTATGTATGGGTCAGTGTTTGTTTGGATCTGTTGATTTCTTATCTTCTCTAGTCTCAGGTTTGTCTATTGAAGAAACTTGTGTCTTATGAACATATACAGACATCCTCACAGGCCTCTCCCACTTGTTCTTTCTCTCTGTTGGACCTTGCATGAAGAGGTTAAAGCTGGGATCTGTGCAGGCCTTTACCTCTGTCCGAATGAAGCCTGCAAACACAGAGAAAGAAGGAAAACTGACATAATGTTCACGCTTATATTTTGACTCAATGTGTAGCCAATTTTCTTGAATGTTGTGTGGGAGCTTCTCGTTGATTGGATTAAACCCTCTGGAGGTGTCCAAGTATGACAGACCTGGGAGATAGCCATCTTGCTTCGCGGCTTTCAGCTCTGAGAGCAGGTATGCTAGATCTCGGCGCCTCCATGGATCTTTCACTGTAACCTTAGGGAAGCTTTCCAGCTTGTTGAAGAGAGCCTATTCGATGATCTCAGGTGAGCCATATGTTTAATCGAGCTGCTCAGTCCAGTAGGCGGATGTTTGAGGTTAACTGCTTTAATTATTCTTACCTGTTCTGCCCACTCCTTTCCTAGATACTTGATTAACAAGTCAAGTTCTTCTCCAGCAGAAAGGTCTAAGTCAGCGGTAGCACTTTGAAATGATGTTTTCCAAGCCCAGTAGTTCATTGGTTGATCATCATATGCGGTGTGTCGTGACTTCAGGCGAGGTATTTAGCGAGGTCGTTGGTGGTTTGAGAGTGGTCATAACTAGTTCCATAGGGCGCTCTGTGAGCAGGCTGATTCATATGAAATGGGGGCTGCTGATTAATATTCTGTTGTTGCAGCGCTCCACTATGCCGAAGAATCTGGGGTACGTAATGAGGAGTAGTGTAGACAGAAGCAGCAGCTTGCATTTGGCTGATATTTTGTGAGTGGGTTAATATTGGCATAAAGTTGTTACTTTTTATACTGACATGCGGCTCCTCTGTGCATCTGCTGGCTTGCTCTGACACATAGGCAGTGGTGTGCTGGTATTGGCTATTTTGCAGTACCAATCTGGAGGCCTTGCTGCGCACTTCAAAACCCAGGTCTAATAAACCAGCCTCTAATGCTTTTGCCTCTGCTATGGCAGCATCCCTTTCTTTTTCATCATAGTGCATCAAGTGAGGCTTGAATGCGTGCCTGCTCAACCTTTAATTCAATTTCTTTTCTAGAATGCGCTGCTCTAGCTTGCGCTAAAACAGCTTTAGTTCTCGCCATGGCAACCGCTAAGTTAGCCTTTGAGCTAGACGATGAACTAGATGTCTGTGGGCTTACAGAGCAATTATCTTAATTTCTTTTGTTTGTGTTATCACTTTCTTCCATTATGACTTAGCCTATCTTTAATATCAGAAAGAGAGTTAAACTGGCATTAAGACTGTCTGAATGTCTCTGTGCTTGCCACGTAGCTCTAAGAATTCCGTAGCTCTGCAGGGTGGCTGTCTTCGTCTCCACCGCTGGCCATGTTGCCGTCTATTCACTGTGTAGGCCTCGTTAGCCAATAACGCTAACTATCCAACCAGATAAACGCTCCCAAGAAAACTCGACGGCAAGGGTATCGATTTTCATGAAGTTTACTGAGAATCTTGTGAAACTGCAAGCACAGACAAGGTATCAGAATTATGAAAACAGTATTAAACGATAAACATAGAACAGGTTACGGTAAGTATCTAGGGGGCAGATAGCATAGAAGATGTGAAGCTAGCCTAGCCTAGCCACAGTCAGGTAGCATAGAGATGCAGATCTAGCCTAGCTTAGCCGCATAGTACTAGGGCTACCGTAAAATATATACTTGGACATTCATTCGGACACAGATTACCCTGCTGGTTATATTAACATATATTGTCAGACGAGCTGTACTTACAGATGTTGCTTTAGCTAGTAGCAGAAGATCTGCGTTTAAACTGAAGAGCTGATGGCAATGGCGGCATGTCTCGCAAACCATGAGTTTACTTCCAGAAGCCTGGTTGCTAAAGTTCGTCTCACACAGGAATTAAACAAGCAAGAAACGACCTTGTACATGAACTACCACAAGGTGGTGCTACTTCTTTCATGTTTCCTGTTTTACATCCTGTAGAGCCGGGTCCAAACTATGGATCTGAGGCACTATATGATAGATGTAACTATATTGACAGTACTCGTCATAATATGTGGGCTGTTCCGAGTAGGGCGATCTTCTGGACTGCATGGATGTTGATGTTGCCTGGGATATGAATGGTGAACTTTTCCATTCCCTTCTTCATGAGTCATGGAGCGCTGATGAACACTGGTGTTATTTCAGTCTTCATGCCCCACATCCTGTTGATTTCAATCTCCTGGGGTCTCATTTATAAAACAGTGCAGAAGATCCTTATTCTACAAATACAAATACACAGTCTAGAAGGCACCCGGGTTTACATTGATAACTTAGTTGTGTGGGGCTCTACACTACAATAACACAACGAGAGACTGTTGTACCTCGTACAGAGAATCCAGTTGAGTCGTCTGAAACTGAACAAATACAAATGTCAGTTCGGGGCAACAGAGATCACTTTCGTATGTGACAAGCTGTCTGGAGAAGGAATGAAACCAGACCGCTCCAAAGTACAGGCCATTCTGGACATGCCCCCACCTACAGATGAGAAGGGAGTACTGCGAACCATGGGTGTCGTAAATTTCCTAGGCAAGTTCCTCCCGAATCTCTCTGCAAAAACGGTCTGTATCAGAGATCTGCTGCACAAAGGCAAAGTGTTCAAGTAGACTTCCAGACATGACAGAGAACGGAAAAAGCTTAAGAAGACACTTACCACAGAGCCGGTGCTTACCATTTTCGATCCCTCACGCAGAACAAAAATCTCCATGGATGCATCCAAAGACGGATTGGGCACCATTCTTCTCCAGGCTGAAGACGATGACAATTGTAAACCAGTGGTATATGCGTCCAGAGCAATGACAGAGACTGAAACACAATACGCCCAAATTGAAAAGAAGATCCTAGGGTTAGTGTTTGGATGTGAGAAGTTTCATGGCTATGTCTATGGACTACCCACCTTTACAACAGAAACAGATCACCAACCGCTCATTTCAATTTTCAGAAAAAGCCTGAACGACATATCTCCCCAGATCCAGCTGATGATGATGAGGCTGCAAAGACATGATATGGATCTAGTCTACACGCCAGGTAAATACACCATTCTGGCTGTTGCACTGTCCTGAGCACCTGCACCAGTCACAAAGACACAGGTCAGCACCATCTTGGTGGATGTGGAAATGCATGTTAACTTGATTGATTGCTTCCTCCCTCCCAGTGTCAGACACGATATGCAAGAAGATTGCACTAGAAACGGAAAAAAGACGTGACATTGCAGACATTGGTGGCCAACCTCCAACATGGGAGGACAAAAGGTAAACTCTCACAATTCTATCCTATCAGGGCAGAGCTGAGCGTGGTCAACGGCCTACTGTTGGGGCAAAACAGGATTATCATTCCAGAGTCTATGCACCAAGAGATGCTCAGCCAGATCCATGAGGTTCACCTTGGCATTGAACAGTTCAAAAAAAGGGCTAGGGAAGCTGTTTATTGGCCAGTTATCAATAGAGACATTGATACACTGATTAGTAAGTGTGACACAAATCAAAGACACCGTTACAAGCAAACCAAAGAGCCAATGCTGATTCAAGACATGCCAGCCGAGCCATGGCAAAAAGTAGGAACAGATCTCTTCCATCTGAATGGAAAAGACTGTCTCAATAGACTATTACTCAAACTAACCTGAAATCGCACAGCTAAACAGCACATGTAAGAGCAGTGTTGTTACTCACCTGAAAAGCATCTTTGCCAGACACGGAATTCCTCAAACAGTGCAGAGTGACAGTGGCCCCCAGTATAGCTGCCGGGAGTTTCAGATTTTTGCAGAACAGTATGGGTTCTAACACACCACATCAAGCCCTCTCCATCCACACGCAAATGGGAAGGCAGAGAAAGGAGTGGAAATTGTCAGAAGACTCCTGAAAAAGGCCACTGAAACCAACTCAGACCCTTACCTGGCATTGCTGACCTATCGATCCTCGCCTCTCGCCTGTGGAGCTCCTTATGAACCATAAACTGCGCAACATACTGCCATGCATGCCTGTGAAAAAAGGAAAACAGGGAACTGACACAGAAACACATGCAGCTCAAGTGGGAACAGAAAAAGAACCACGACAAGGCTGCCAGGAGTCTGAAACCTCTTACAGAACATGATGTGGTCAGAATGGAAGAGCCCTCTGCACGGAACAGAAAGGCAATCGTCCTGAAAGAAGTCCAAGGTCATATATCATTAGCGCTGAAGACGAACAGGTACTGCGAAGAAACTGCAGAAGTCTGCTGAAGACTCGGTAGACATTTCAGGAACAGGCAGGTGCTGAAGTGACACCTGCTGTCGTGCATCCTCCTGACGTGTGCCCGACTTGAGTTTTCTCCACCTACCCCAACGACTGAAACACCAATCATATGCAGGTCTAGCAGGCCTAGAAAACAGAAAGTTATAATAGACTTGCAGAATTAAAAAAAACAAAAAAAAACAAGACACTGAGTTTGGTTAGACATATCCTACAAGATAATGGAGTGTGGGGTTATTTGAAAACTTATCAGAAAGTTACATTGAGTTGGGATACCTGAAAAGGAAATAATGTGACTTACCTATTTGTTGTTATACAGTATACCTGTACTGAAAAGAAAAGTGTTAAATATATTGTTTAATGTTTAAATGACTAGATGTGGCAATAGCTTAATGTGACTTACCCATTTATTATTTTACCTGAAAAGGAGTGTTTAAAATGTGGTGTAATATTTGATGACTAAGTTTGGTTATAACTTAACAGTCTCTAGACTTTATACTTACCTTGTATTCTAATTCTTTTTATTTTTTGTATTAACTTCAATGTAATGATGTGTGCCCACCGGGCCAGTAGGTAGCAGTATTGGTATATCTTGTTTATTGTAGAGGGTTAAGGTTCATGTGCAGAATGTTCTAAGATCAGAACATGTGACAGCCATGGAACAGACAAGACGTGATTAAATACACAGAGACAAGATTTGCTTTTCAGCTTGATTTATTACATAATCAGACATTACAGCTGAGTTTAGTCTAACGCCGCCGGCACATTCCTGGCTGTGCCCGGCGACCCTCCAGTCTCGTGGACCACCTGGTTGGATAGTTTTGAGACTTATCTGCTATGAACTTTTCCGACATTACCGACAAGTGGAAGCCAGCAATACTCTGCCACTGCCTCGTCCAGGAGGGACAGAGGATATGTAAAGCAATTTCAGGAACTGTTTCCCCAGTTACCTCCTACGCAGACCTGATCCGGTTGCTCCACAACAATTTCACTGGTAAGCAGTGGGCCCTTCAATGCCAATACCGCCTGAGGAAAAGAACCCTGCTGCCTGGTGAGTCGGTCACTAGCTAAATGACTAACCTGAGGGAGCTAGCGGGCCATTGCAGTTACAGTGAGCTGTGTGATAAAATAATCAGAGACCAGCTAATTTGTGGGACGTTGCGTGACAAGACGATGGAGAAACTGCTTTTGGAATCAGACAATTTGTCTCTTGAGGACGCTGTCAAAATAGTGCTCCAGGTCGAGTCAGCGCTTGACTGCGCCTCTATGTTAATTAGTAACCCGCTGCGCACGCAGTAGCCATCCCCTGCCCTCTCACAGCAGCTCCAGCCAGCGCACACAGAGCACGCTGGTCACATCCTCCTCCGCACATAGCGTGAATTCAGACAGTGACCTTCTCGTGCAGCAGACACACAGGCAACTTAACAGGCGGTGTTGTGGCAATTATGGGGCTAGCCCTCACAATACTGGGGCGCCTAACTGCCCGGCTCGGGGAGAGATGCAAGAACTGTAACAAATTAAACATTTTGCCAAAATGTGCCACTCAGCCCTTGCTAGTAACACTGTTCAGGCCAAGTCTCCAGCGAATCCACCTGACCACACTATGATTCGGCGTGTTTACAACTACCATGTTGCATTCAAATCATGCACTGTGCAGCTAGGGGTAGTAGGCTTACCTCTACTACTGGACACTGGTGCTGCAGTTTGATAAGCAACCTTAACACTTATAATAATTTTTTTGCTCATATGCCATTTAAACCACCCTCCACCGACCCATGTGGTTATGGCAGCTCTAAGATCACAGGATTAGGCACTCTCCAGCTCCCTGTACGTTACGGCACCACTCACCTGCCATCCTTCAGATTCCACATCTCCAAAAGGGGCACTAACATCCTAGGCCTTGACCTCTTCACTGGGTTGGGCTTCTCCCTGCATGACAACAATGGGGCAGCTATACTTCAGGTCGCTTCCACATGGCAGCAGAAATGGCCTGCACTCTGATGGATTGTGTTGTCTAAGAACTTTCACACACAAGCCCTTGATGAGGGATGATGTGAGCCCCGTCATCTGGCCCCTACGTCGGAGCCCTCTGGCATTGCGTGAGGGTGTCACAAAAGAGCTTCCGTCACTATTGGACAATGCCATCATTGAGTCGGTTGATGCCTCTCCCTGGATTTCTAACCTAGTCATAGCCAAAAATAAATCTGGGAGGATCTGGGTATGTGTGCATCTTCGCATGGTCAACAAGGCTATCATCCCAGATAAATATCCCTTGCCCACAGCTGAGGAGCTTACCACCCTATTCCAAGGTTCCACAGTTTTCACGAAGCTTGACCTACGGCAAGGATGTTTTCAGGGGCTTCTGCACCCTGACAGCAGGGATCTTACAGCACACTGCCATGTTCAGGTACACGCACATGCCTTTTGGTCTAAGCTCTGCCCCCAAGCTGCTCCCAAAAGGTCATGTCCACTATCCTCACCGGAATACCTGGGGTGGCAGTGTACCCGGATGACATAGTCGTCTATGGCATGGACCAACACACTCATGACAAATGTCTCCACAGAATGTTAAGCGCCCTGCTGTGCCACAATCTGACCCTGGACAGTGGAAAGTGCACCTTTTCAGCACCGCATGTCGAGTTCGTGGGGTTTCATGTCTCAGCTAGGGGTATTTCTCCCCTCATATCAAACATTGAGGCAATCCACCGCATCCTGGAGCCAGCGTCAGCCTCCCAGGTGGCCTCATTCTTAGGTATGACGGCCTATTACCTCCGTTTTTGCCTGGGTATTCCTAGACCACAGTGCCCCTCCACCAGCTCCTAAGGAAGGACGTGCCATGGACCTGGACAGCAGCATGTTCAGGAGCAGTCTGCAGGCTAAAGAACCAACTCACCACTGTACCTGTGCTGGCTCATTTTGTCCCGTCATGGCCTACTATGGTTACATGCGATGCCTCTGCTGGCGCAGTGGGGGCTGTACTCTCTCAGGAGCAGCACAGCGTCGAGAGGCCCGTGGCCTTCTCCTCCAGGGCCTTGACTCCCAAAGAGCAATGTTACTCAGTGGGTGAACAGCAGGCACTGGCTTGCCTCTGGGCATGTGAACGATGGCATCTTTACCTGTACAGACGTCAGTTCATGCTCCAAACCGACCACCAGGCACTCAGCATGCTGCTGTCGGCCTCAGGCTCAGGCCACAAGCCCTTGTGGCTACACAGGTGGGCCGACCACCTCAGACAGTACAACTACATGCCGAAGTTCACCCCGGGGAGGAAAGGATAACATGGTAGCAGACCTCCTCTCCCACTCTATTGATGCCCATGCTCTGACTGTTTCACCGGAGGACAGTGAAGCAGAGTTCATACAAATGTTGTACATGCCCCTCCAGCCAGTCATCACATTGGATGAGCTCAAACAAGCATTGCAATGGCACCCTATACTAGCAAAACTCTGCACATACATACATGTCGGATGGCCATAACAAGTGCCTGCCGAACTGGCACCTTATGCCAGAATCAAACACAAGCTCTCCTGCTGGGAAGATGTCTGTGTCTCTCAGGGAGTTTGCACTGTCGTCCCGAGCGTTTTATCCATGGCACACGAGGGTAACCAGGACATAGTGAAGCTCAAACAGCAATGCAGAGACTTGGTCTGGTGGCCAGGCATCAACCATGACATTGAAGCGCTGGTCAGGGATTTCTCTGCATGCCTCCTCAGCAGCAAAACTGGACCGCCAGCCACACCACCCTTACAACCTTTAGCATGGCCAGCCCGTCCGTCCCTGGGACCATGTCCAGTTGGACATCTGCGGCAAAGTACATGGGTGAGGGGTCCCTCATCATCAGTGGTTCTTGGTGGTGGTGTACGACCGCCATTCCAAGTGGCCGGAGGTTGTTCCTGTGGGAACAGTCACCACTAGGGCCATTATCGAGATCCTTGTGAGCTTGTTTGCAAGATGGGGTCTGCCCCTGTCTAATACCACAGACAATGGGCCGCAGCTAACCTCCACAGAATTATCTTCCTACCACCGCAGCAGAGGCATTAAGCACCTCCGCACTGCCTACTTTCACCCTTAGGCCAATGGAGAGGTAGAGTGTTTTAATCAGAATCTTAAGAATGGTATTAGAACACACCTGTTTCATGGGTGCTCGTTCCAGACTGCCCTGAATCAAACACTGGTGCACTATAGGGCCAGTCAGCATTCTACTACTAATATCTCTTCAGCATCCCTAATGTTGGGACGTGAGATGGAGCTCCCACTGGATAGGCTCAGGGCCCGGGGCATGGCAGCACACAGAGCTCGGTGGGCTCAAGCAAAACAGGCCGTGGCTAGGCACCAGAGGGAGATGAAGCAATGCTTCGACAATGCACGTAGGGCAATGAAGCCTCACATCCAGGTGTTGGACTGAGTGCGAACCTGTCAGCCCCAGCGAGTCAATAAAATTAGTACATTCTGGTCTCAGTCCCTGCAAGTCACACATAAACTGGGGGTTGCCACATTCAGACTGAGTGACGGTTCACGTTGGCATGCTTGTTGCCTCAGGAAAGTGCCTGCACCTCCTCCAATTTATATGCCTGAGTCTCCTCCACATTCCACTACAGTAACCGGCTGGTCTGAGTCATTGCTAGTAGATTCCGCACCCGACCTTCCACCTGAGCCTCAGGAGCCAGAAACCAGAACCGGTCGTCAAGGCTGAGGGTCGGTCTACAAGGGTACGGACTCGCCCTGCCCACCTTAAGGACTTTGAAACCTCTTTCCATACATACTAGGTCTCAGGTGTGTTAGCCTCTGGTTGAGTTGTAATAATTGAGCACTGTTTAGCTCCCAGTTGCATTATGCTAATTGAGCACTGTTCACATCTCTGTGTTATAGATTTATATAGGAGGGGGGAAATGTTGTGTATGTGAGTACCATGTTTTGGTGGTTTACAATAGTTGACAGCTTTACAGGAGTGTACGTTGGGAAGTAAAGAAATTTTATGTTGCATCGAATAGGCCGTTATTACTAATTAAATCATTGCTTTAATGTTTGAATGTGTGGACCTCCAGTTTTGTTGTCGGCTTACTGAATATAACAGCAGCCCGATTCAATTAGTGTACAGTCCTTTACAGATGATGATAACCAAGCACAACGAGTGGAGTCTTCCTCTCCCATCCCTGCGGCTCTCTACAAGATTGTTTAAATCAGCTTGGCTACAAGAGTTCGCCCGGTTACGCTATGACAAGGGGAAAATGTAGTGCACATTTTGTGCTCAAGTAGATCAAGAGATTGCTGGTAAAACAGAGTTCATTACCGGTTCGAGTCATTTTAAAAAGGAAACCGTGAAGAAGCATGGTGACAGTAAAAACATAAGAATGCCCAGGATTGTGTCATTGCTCGGTCAGCCCCTCGTGCCAACCCAATAGTGAAAGCAGTGCAATGTGCTAGTGATAACGTCGCAGAAAAAGAGATGAGGGAATTGAAAATAAAATTCAATGTAGCCTACATGATTGTAGTGGAAGAAATACCATTCACAAAGTTTAGATCTCAGATTCTATTGAAGAAGAAGAATGGCATAGGTGTGTCAAATACGTATGATAATGATACAGCATGTGCATAGTTTGTAGGTTGCATTGCAGATGAATTGAAAAGCAGTGTGCTGGATGAGGCTTTTAAGGCAAATTACATCTCTTTTATAATTGATTGTGGAACAGATGTCTCAGGAAAAAGACAATGTTATTGTATACTGTAGGCACTTATCTGATGAAACAGCTGTGACCCGTCTAGTAGGGTTGGCCAAACTTGATCACAGTCATGCAGAAGGAACCCTAAATACTATTAAGTCGCTGCTTAAAAATGCAGAGCCACCCAATCTAAACTGGTGGGTACACAAAATGAGTGCTTTTGGAGTGGATGGTGCAAGTGTTAACTGTTAATGCTTGCACCATCATGATCAACTCGTTATGAACGCCTGCTTGATAACAATCTGATTATTTAAATCAGCGGTGTTGGAGCAGGGAGAGATCTAAAACTTGCAGGACAAGTAGTCCTCCAGGAGAGGTTTGGAAAACGCTGGTGTAGACTATTGAAGGCATAGCCAACAAAGGCAGACAGTATGGGGGTAAAGAAAAGGCAGTGTGAGGCAGACCTTTAACAATGTAGCATATGACATCACTATATTTTGGCTCCTGAAAAAATTGGCTCCTAAATATTTTGGGTTTAGGAGCCTATGGCTCCTAGATTTTATTTTTATTTTTTTTGCCCGGAGCCCTGAATTGAGTTTGTAATGTATAGCAGCTGAATTAACTTAAGAGTAGGTGAGAAGTCTGTGAATCTTCTCATTCATCCAGGTCATGGTTATCCAAAGGAGTTGAATCAAGTGCAACTGGACTTGGTATATATCCGTGAAGACGTTTCGCCTCTCATCCAAGAGGCTACCTCAGTTCGTGCCTTTCTGACTAGACCAAGCTAGTCTGGCTGGCTGGTGATGAGACTCAGTATTTATCCTCTAGGAGTCGTTGTCAGAGCTATTGATATGCGTGGCTCTTTGTGATCAGATGTTTACCAACGCCCGTCGCTAACAGAGTCATGGATATGCGTGGCTCTTTTGTGTACCGATGTCATGGCCGTGCCCGTCATTATCGGAGCTATTGATATGCGTGGCTCTCCTGATGTACCGATGTCCAGCTGCGCCCGTCGCCATCGGAGCTATTGATTTGCATTTGTTTAGCAGCGACGGTCGTTGGGGGTGTTACTTTCGACTTCATTGTTCAGTGGTCATGAGAATCGTTGGAGCCGTTAGTGACCAACTGTTGTTCTTGGAGGCTAGGCTTCTTGAGTCTCCTGGGTAGAGATGAAAGGACGGCATTGTAAGTGGGAGATAGGTGGTGTCGCAGACCTCCTCCTCTGTTGAGGGATGGTTTTTCCAGTTTCGCATAGATGGCTTCCTTCACCCCTCTTTCAAACCATCTATCTTCTCTGTCCAAAATGTATACGTTGCTGTCCTCGAAGGAGTGTGTCTTCTCCTTTAGGTGTAGATAGACTGCTGAGTCTTGTCCTGAGGAGTTTGGCCTTCTGTGTTGGGCCATCCGTTTGTGTAGTGGTTATTTGGTTTCTCCTATGTATAGGTCAGTGCAATCCTCATTGCATTGTACAGCATACACCAGATTGCTTTTTCGGGTGTGTGGTACACAGTCTTTGGGATGAACCAATCTTTGTCGGAGTGTGTTGCTGGGTTTGAAGTATACCGGGATGTGGTGTTTGTTGAAAATTCTCCTGAGTTTCTCGGAGACCCCAGAAACATATGGGATGACTGTGCTATTCCTTCTGTTCCTTTTCTCCTCGTCGCTCACCTGGTTGGTCTTTTTGGAACGTGTTGCAGTTTTCACAAAGGTCCAACTGGGGTAGCCGCAGGTTTTTAAAGCTCCCCTCAGGTGTTTGTGTTCTTCTCGTTGGGCCTGAGTGCTGCTGGGCACATTGTCAGCTCTGTGGTGCAAAGTTCTGATGACGCTCAGTTTGTGTTCCAGCGGGTGGTGTGAGTTGAAAAGTAGATATTGGTCTGTGTGTGTAAGTTTCCTGTAAACCCCAATGTGGAGGCTCCTGTCTCCCCCAATGTGGACATCACAGTCCAAGAAGGGCAAACTGTTGTTCTTTACGTCTTCCCTTGTGAACTTAATGTTTTTGTCCACTGAGTTGATGTGTTTGGTAAATGCTTGCACCTCTTGTGTTTGGATTTTGACCCATGTGTCGTCAACATACCTGAACCAGTGGCTCAGAGGTGTTCCTCTGAAGGAGTTCAGGGCCCTGTGTTCTACCTCTTCCATATATAAGTTGGCCACAATGGGCGATACTGGTTAGCCCATTGCACAGCGGTGTTTCTGTCTGTAAAACTGGCCCCTGAATTGGAAATATATAGTGTTCAGGCAAAGGTCCAGTAGTTGACAAATCTGGTCTGGGCTGAGGTTGGTCCTATTGTGGAGAGTGTCGTCCTGTAGCAAATGTTGCCTCACAGTTTCCAAGGCCTCCATAGTTGGGATGCAGGTGAATAACGAGGTCACGTCGTAGGATACCATGGTTTCATCCGGTTCCAGTTTTACGCCTTGGACCTTGTCCACGAAGTCAATGGAGTTTTGGCTATGGTGAGGTGTTTCGCCCACTAAAGGGGTCAAGATGTTGGCTATACGTTTGCCAATGTTGTACGTGATCGAGTTTATGCTGCTGACGATGGGCCTGAGTGGGGTTCCATCTTTATGGATCTTAGGGAGTCCATATGTGCATGGAAAGTTATCTTGTGGTTAGAGACAGTGGTATTGTATCCGATCAATGGTTCCTCCTTTCTGTGGTTTCTGTAGGTACATTATTATTCTCCTCTTGTAACCACTAGTAGGATCACGTCTCAGAGGTTCATAGGTGTCGGTGTCGCTGAGTAATGACGTGATCTTGGCGTGGTAGTCTGTTGTGTTGTGTAGGTGAGAAGGGGTAGTCTGTTGTGTTGTGTAGGTGAGAAGGGGTAGGAAAAAAATAAGTGTATCCTTCCTCCTACTCCTTTTTCAACATGTAATAAATCTGATGTATATGGATATTTGTTCACTGAGTTTGATGTGTGGATTTGTTTATCACTTCAGATTATTGGCAATGTATTATCTGTATGATATATCCTGCTTATTTACATGTTTGAAATAAATCATTCATTCATTCATTCAAAATGTCTTGCAGTTATTTACCATGTCTACGTTTGGTTAGGATTCTCCTTTAACAGGAAGTGCTCTCACTTTTGGTCAACGGTTACCAGTTAACAGAAATTACGTATCAGGCACAGGGAAGCCAGAATCTGATGTGTTAATATGATGATGTAGGAAGGCAGGAAGTTCAGTGTGGTGTTCAGCGCTGCAGACAGGATATGCACTGGGTGGGTACAGTCAAGCAGGAAAGGAAAAAGAAGAAACAGGTTGTAAAGGTTAGGAAAGACAGCAGATACTAATATAGATATGACAGGTGGACGTGTTTCAGTGTACATCTACTGTCTGGGTGTCACACTAGCTTAGAGAGTAGTATAATATGCTAATTATTCATGCTTCTGTATTACACTAAATTGGATATGTTTGGCTCTGTGTAAATAGGTGTTTTAAGTATAAAATTGTATTCTTTGTTTTTGTTTTTTGTTTGTTTTTGTTTTTGTTTTTTTAAATTAGAGCACAAAACAGCCCATATACAAAGCAGACATAAACAAAAAATGAGGATTTTAATATCAGTTGGGCTTGAATGGAAACAAATGATTTGATGTCACTGGTGTGTGGTTATGAATGAGTAACAGTGGCTTCATGTACACTCACTGAGCACTTTATTAGGAACCCTGTATCTATAGTAGGTAGTGCCCACTTTGCTCTCAAAACAGCCTCAATTCTCTGTGGCATGACTTCACAAGATGTTGGAAACATCCTTTTGAGATTCTGGCCCATGTTGACAGGATTACATTGTTGCAATTTCTGCAGATTTGTCAGCTGCACATTCACGCTACAAATCTCCAGTTCTACCACATCCCAAAGGTATTCCACTGGATTCAGATTTAGTGTAATACAGAAGCATGGATAATGTATTCAGTAAGCCGACAACAAAACTGGTGGTCCACACATTCAGGCATTCAGGCGATGATTTAATTAGTAATAATGGCCCCAAATTTCCCAATTGCATCTCTGCTCTTCGCAAATGATGTGGTTTTGTTGGCTTCATCAGAATGTGACCTCCAGCGCGCACTGAGGCAGTTTGCAGCTGAATGTGAAATGGCTGGGATGAGAGTCAGCACCTCCAACTCTGAGGTCATGGTTCTCTACTGGAAAATGATGGATTGCTCCCTCCGGGCTGGGGATGAGTTGTTGCCTCAAGTGAAGGAGTTCAAGTATCTCGGGATCTTGTTCATGGGTGAGGGTAGGATGGAGCGGGAGATCGACAGGCGGATTGGTGCACAGTCAGCAGTAATGTGGACGTTGTGGTGAAGAGGGAGCTGAGCCGGAAGGCAAAGCTCTCAATTTACCAGTCAGTCTTCGTTCCAGCCCTCACCTATGGTCATGAGTTTTGGGTAGTGACCGAAAGGGTGAGATCGCAGATACAAGCAGCTGAAAAGAGTTTCCTCCGTAGGGTGCCTGGGCTCAGCCTTAGAGATAGGGTGAGGAGCTCGGCCATCTGGAGGGAGCTTGGAATAGAACTGCTGCTTCTTCGTGTCAAAAGGAGCCAGTTGAGGTGGTTCTCGCATCTAATTAGGGTGCCTCCTGGGCGCCTTCCTTTAGAGGTTTTCCAGGCACGTCCAACTGGAAGGACGTGGTAGACCCATAACTCGCTGGAGGGACTACATGTCCAATCTGGCCAGGGAATGCCTTGGGATCCCGCAGGAAGAGCTGGAGGACATTGCTGGGGAGAGGGATATTTGGAGTGCCCTACTTAGCTTGCTGCCACCATGACCTGACCCCGGAGAAGCAGCTGATGATAAATGAATGAATGAATGGCCCTAAAGTGTGCCCAGAAAGCATTCTCCACACCATTACACCAGCGACACCAGTCTGGACTATTGACACAACACAGGTTGGGTCCCTGGTTTCATGCTGTTGGCGCCAAATTCTGACCCTCCCATCTGTGTGCCTCAGCAGAAATCGAGAATCATAAGACCAGGGTACATTTTTCCAGTCTTCAACTGTCCAGTTTTGGTGAGCCTGTTCCTGGCTGACAGAAGTGGGGCCCAAGGTGGTCTTCTGCTGTTGTATCCCATCCGTCTCAAGGTTTGGTGTGTTGTGCATCTGAGATGCTTTTCTGTTCATCACAGTTGTACAGAGTGGTTATCTGATTTACCATAGCCTTTCTGTCAGCTCGAACCAGTCTGGTCATTCTCCATTGACCTCTAATCAACAAGGTGTTTCCATCTGCAGAACTGCCTCTCATTTGATTTTTTTGTTTTGTTTTGTTTTTTGCTTGTTTGTTTGTTTTTCACACCATTCTGAGTAAACTCTAGAGACTGTTTAGCCTGTCCCAGGAGATCACCAGTTACATGAATACTCAAACCAGTCCGTCTGGCACCAACAATCATGTAACTGTCGAAATAACTGAGATTACATTTTTTTCCCCCATTTTGATGGTTTATGTGAACATTAACAGAAGCTCCTGACCCGTATTGGCATGATGTAATGCATTGCACTGCTGCCACATGATTGGCTGATTAGATAAGTGCATGAATAAATAGGTATACGGTGTTCCTAATAAAGGGCTCAGTGAGTATATATTGTCATCAGTGCCATACAGCAACCATTTATTTCAGGAATAGCAATTGATAATAGCTTGCTGTATTTTAAAAAAAGAACTTATCTTACATTTTACGATACCCTGAAAATGGCTCTGTTTTGGTCCAAGGCCATGTGATGATGTGATGATAAAAAAAACACACACATTTGTGGATCTATCCGTAAACCTATTGGCTGAAGATCATCATCCTGTCTGAACCATTGTTCATTTGACTTCACTGCACCGTTTCCCTTTCAGGTTTTCTATTGTCTGTTATAATGAAAAAAGAAACAGACTGCTTTCTGTTTTTAAAGAAAATTAAAGCAAATGCATGACAAAGATAATAATAAACTCAGAAACCATTTGCCAAGGAACAGACATATCAACAATATGTTTTTTTTTTTAGATGTCAGGATAACATTACTGTTTTCTTTCCTTAGGTCAGCAGGGACCTTCAAAGATACAGCCCTGAGATCTCTAAGGTAACTGCATCTCTCTTGCACACACGTACATGTGTTTAACTCAGGTACATGCATTACCATGTTAAGCTATTCTTAACCTTAGGGTATACACCTGTCAGCCAAAACATAATATTGTGTAGGTCCTTCTCATGCCACCAAAACTTCTCTGACCTGTTGAGGCATGGACTCCACAAGACCTCTGAAGGTGTCCTCTGGTATCTGGCACCAAAACGTTAACAGCAGATCCTCTAAGTCCTGTAAGTTGCAAGGTGGGGCCTCCATGGATTGGACTTGTTTTTGCAGCACATCCCACAGATGCTTGATCGGATTGGGATCTGGGGAATTTGGAGGCCAAAGCAATACCTTGAACTCTTTGTCATGTTCCTCAAACCATTCCTGAACAATGTTTACAGTGTGGCAGAAGTTCAAAACATTACCTTTGCTGCTTCATCTCTCAGCCATCCGTAGTACCACCAATGTGGCAAAAAGTGCCTCAAAATGGCTGCGGCTTGGGTGACCGGGTGGTGTGGTGGTCTATTCCATTGCCTACCAACACGGGGATCGCTGATTCAAATCCCCGTGTTACCTCTGGCTTGGTCGGGTGTCCCTACCGACACAATTGATTGTGTCTGGGTGGGAAGCCAGATGTGGGTATGTGTCCTGGTCACTGCATTGGCGCCTCCTCTAGTCAGTTGGGGCGCCTGTTTGGGGAGGAGGGAAAGGGAGTGGGGGGGAATAGCGTAATCCTCCCATGTGCTACGTCCCCCTGGTGAAACTCCTCACTGTCAGGTGAAAAGAAGCGGCTGGCGACTCCACATGTATTAGAGGAGGCATGTGGTAGTTTGCGGCCCTCCCCAGATTGGCAGAGGGGGTGGAGCAGAGACCGGGACAGCTTGGAAGAGTGAGGTAATTGGCAAGATACAATTGGGGAGAAAAAAAGGGGGGGATCCATTAAAAAAAATGGCTGCGGCTTAAAAGAGGAGAGCCATGGAAGTCATAATTAGCTAGTCATCTGGACACAAGCCGGGGTCTGATCAGCCCCGGCTAGGTCATTTGGAGGAGGGTGTATGATGTTGAAATACCCGAACACCCGAGGATTCCATTAACATCAATGAAGATGTGTCCAAGGGCATCAGTAGATGTATGTACATAGGCAAGTCGTTTTAATATTTTGGCTGATCGCTGTATATCTTAAATGAGATGTTCAATCAGATCATAATTTCGGCTGTAAAAAGATATCAGTCACTGCAGGAGCATCATTTATAATTTTATGGTATAGCGTGTCGGGGTGTTAAACCTCAATGAATGCGTGCATTTGGAAGAGTGAGGCAATTCATGTTTTAAAATTTATTATTAGTTCACTTTGTCATATTCATATAAAAGTACCATGTGCCTTCCAGTGCAATGTAATGCATATGCCTTAGGGTGTAGGGGTAGTGTAGCGGTCTATTCTGTTGCTTACTGTACTGATGTGTCGTAGGTTAGTTTACATTATTACGACAGTGACCCCCAGAGGGGTTACCATAAACTGATTTAATAATTAAATAATAATTTGGTGGTTTGGGGCTCTACAATACAGGAGCACAATCAAAGACTTGAACAGTTGCTGCAATGAGTACAGCAACATGGTCTTAAACTCAATAGGCAAACGTGTCAGTTTGGTGTGAGGGAACTGACATTTCTTGATGATAAGTTATTTCCAAGGGGTATTCAGCCTGATGAGCAAAAGTTAAGACAATCAAAGCCATGCCAACACCAACTGACAAAAAAGGCCTTCAGCGGGTGCTTGGAATGGTAAACTATCTTGGGAAGTTTATCCCTAACTTAGCAGGCAGAACAACACACTTGCAAAAGCTCCTTCAGGCCAAGACTGACTTTGAGTGGACAGCTGCCCATATCGCAGAATGGGGGGACATTAAAGGTGTTTTAGCTCAGCAGCCTGTGCTGACATTTTTTCAAGCTGACAAGCCAACTAAAGTGTCAACTGATGCATTGAAAGACGGCATTGCTGCCGTATTGTTGCAACAGCATGAAGGTTCCTGGAAGCCAGTTGCTTATGCATCACGCTCTATGACAAAGGCAGAGTGTCGTTATGCACAAATTGAAAAAGAGTGCCTTGGACTGATTTTTGGCTGTGAGACATTTCATGGATACATATATGGACTTACTAAAGTAATTCTTGAGACAGACCATAAGCCCTTGATAGCCATTGCCCAAAAAAGCTTGAATGACATGTCCGCTTGCATCCAGCAATTGATGAAGAAGCTACAAAGGTATCATGCTGTCCTTACCTATGTATCAGGGCCTTGTTTGTTGATTGCTGATGCGCTCTCTCGTGCCACTCCAGCTGTGTCTCAGGTGTGCTGTAGCAGCACTGAGGTGGATGTTGCCCTGCATGTTCACATGGTGAAGGACACACTCCCTGCTTCTGATCAACAGCTCAGGAAAATAGCAGAAGAGACTTCCAAAGACTCGATTCTCTCCAAAGTAATTGAAAACGTGGAGCATGGCTGGCAAAGGGGCTCGTGCAAGCAGTATCACCCACTCAGGTCTGAGCTCTCATTGGTGGATGGTTTGATACTCAAAGGCAATAGCATTGTGATTCCTACCTCAATGCGTAAAGAGATGCTGACCATGGTGCACGAGGGGCATCTAGGGGCAGAGAAGTGTAAACGCAGGGCACGAGAGGCTATCTATGGGCCAAACATGAATGACGACATTGACACAATGGTTGGCAACTGTGTCAAATGCCTTCAGTTTCATTACAAGCAAACCAAAGAGCCAATGATTGGGTCTGAGATCCCCTCAAAACCATGGGAGAAGGTTGGGGTTGATCTCTTCTACTGCAATGGAAAGGAATATTTGTTAGCCACTGACTACCTCTCAGATTACCCAGAAATAGCTCTACTATCAATGACTTCAGCACAAAGTGTCATAGTTCATCTGAAGTCAGTTTTTGCTAGACACGGCATTCCTCAAGAGGTGGTTACAGACAATGGCCCACAGTTTTCTTGTCATGAATTTAAGCAGTTTGCAAAACATTATGGTTTTAGCCATACAACGTCCAGTCCGCTGTACCCACAAGCAAATGGGAAGGCTGAAAAGGGGGTCCAGATCATAAAAAGACTCCTGAAGAAGTGTGCACAGAGTGATATAGATCCATACCTGGCCCTCTTAGCTTACAGATTATCACCTCTCGAAAATGGCTATTCTCCGGCTGAGATCCTTATGGGACGGAAGACGAAGCACACTAGACTTCCAAAGCTGGACACTAACAACTGTGAGGAGAAGGTCCAGGCTCACATAAGGAGCCTAAAACACAAACAAAAACTCAGCTATGACAAGGGATCCAAGCCTTTACCAGAACTGGTGACGCATGATGCAGAATTTCTTAATGACTCCCAAGTTAGAGGCTCTGTCTCCAGGTCATCAGGAACAGTCACTTGCCTCCTCTCCTGTGGCATTGTGGGGGCCTGAATTGGAGCCTTTAGCCTTGCGGCGGTCTAAGCAGACTGTCAGGCCTCCTGAGCAGCTTGACTTGTAGATGTGTTTTACAGGCAATGCCTTTGTGTTATAAGGACTTTGGGGTGCCCAGGACGTTGGGGGGGGGGGGGGGGGCTATGGACTTTTGTTACAAAAATACAAACAAAAAAAAGAGAGAGAGAGACTGGGATGTATAGTGTTTTTTTATGATTACAAAAAAAAGTTAACCTGTTAATTATGTCATCAATGTTTACATCTGAAAAATGAATCTGAAAACTGAATGTTTTGAAGGAAGGGGGATGCACTGATGTGTCGTAGGTTAGTTTACATTATTACGACAGTGACCCCCAGAGGGGTTACCATAAACTGATTTACGGCAGTGGTTAGTGGAGCGTGAATAAAACATGTTAAATGGCTCTTCTGCGTTGAATCATTTATGGTTATTTTAGCCAACCAATACACCTACCAACACGGGGATCACCAGTTCGAACCCCCATGTTGCCTCCGGCTTGGTTGGGCGTCCCTACAGTCACAATTGGCTGTGTCTGCGGGTGGTAAGCCGGATGTGGGTATGTGTCCTGGTCGCTGCACTAGCGCCTCCTCTGGTCGGTTGGGGTGCCTGTTGCTGTGCCTGGCTGGGGGGAATAGCGTAATCCTCCCACGCACTACGTCCCCTTGATGAAACTCCTCACTGTCAGGTGAAAAGAAGCGGCTGGCGACTCCACATGTATTGGAGGAGGCATGTGGTAGTCTGCAGCCCTCCCCGGATCAGCAGAGGGGGTGGAGCAACGACTGGGAAGGCTCGGAAGAATGGGGTAGTTGGACGGATACAATTGGGGAGAAAAAGGAGGGAAATCCCCCCCCCCCCAAAAAAAGATTTGCATATGCATTGGCTCTCTCAGCCCTTAAAACTATATATAAGTAAATAATAAGAAATAAGAAATTGGCAGTTCCACAAAATAATACATCAATAAAAGTTATCTAAGGAGCCTACTGTTAATTATTCTGATCGCCTGGTGGTGAAAACTGTCTTTGAGTTGGCTGGTTTTAGCTCTGATGTTCTGTAAGCATTGTCCTGAGGAAAGGAATGAGAACAGACCATTTGCTGGGTGGCTGGTGTCCTCCATGATACTTAGAGCCTTCCTTTTGCAACAAGTGGTGTAAATGTCCTGATGCTGTGGAAGTGCTGTTCCTATGATTTTGAAGCCGTTTTTGCTATCCTTTTCAGTTGTTCAGTCCTGTTCAGTCAGGATGCCAAACCACACCAGTATGCTTCCAGTGTGGATGGTAATGTTAGTCTGATAGAAATTGACCCGGGTTTTGTGGACATTCTGAATTAATTAAGTCAAGTCAAGTCAAGTTTATTTATATATCACATTTAAAATAACCACTGTTGAACCAAAGTGCTGCACATGCTTAAAATACAATATAAGTGACACATATGAATATAAAAATATATGTAAAGAAAACATAATAAATTAAAGAATATAAAATATAAACAATAAAACAAGTGTAAAAGTATATTTGCACAATAAAATCACAGTGTCAGGCTCAACTTGAATTGAATGCCAGCAAGAAGAGGTAGGTCTTTAACAAAGATTTACAAGTCTCTAGGGTCTGAACAGATCTTATGTGTACTGGTAGATTGTTCCAGATATCAGGGGCAGCCACTGCAAAGGTTCTGTCGCCCCTGTTCTTAAGCCTGGATCTCGGAACATGTAAGAGCACCTGATTTATCGACCTGAGTGCTCTGACTGGTGTATGATGATCTATTCACTCAGATAATTAAGACATCTCAGAAATTATGGTCTCTGTTGCACCTACTTAATGACACAACTGGTGAAAGCCCATGAGAGGGAGTCTGAGATCTGAATCCTAAAAATCTGAAGTTCTTCACAATTTCAACTGGGACATTGCTGATGTAAACAATTTTGGACTTCCTAAAATCAACAATTATCTCCTTTTTTTCTCAACATTTAAGGAGGTTGTTATCTTGACACAATATCGATACATCCCTCACCTCCCTCCTATGTAGGTATTTGTAAGTGCTCTGATTAAGCTTTAGGAAACTACATTCCTAAGAATGACCAATTCTCACTAGGTGGGTTATAAGCCGTGAGGTAATTTGAAGGTACGTATGTGGAGTTCAACTATAACCGTTGCTTCAGTCCCATTAATGTCATATCACATAAGTACGCAGGAGTCGATGCTTTCTCAAGAGTAATTTAATTTGTCTCCTGAAAGTTCTTTGTGATTCTCCATCCCGCACACGTTGACGAAGCTCCTCAATCCTCTCTTTTTCCTTGAGAAAAGCATCATTGTCTTGTGAGGGTTCCTGGGGGTGCCTTGACAGCCCATCTGCATCTTGATTTGTATTACCATGCTGGTAGTTTATTTCAAAGCGGTACATTGACAGAGCTGCTAGCCAGCAGAGGCCAGTGGTATTGAGTTTTGCTGAGGTCAACACGTAGGTGAGAGGATTATTGTCAGTAAGAACTGTGAATTCTGTACCATACATGAAACTTCTCACACACGGCCCAATTCAGTGCTAATTATTCAAGCTTATGCGTCAGGTAGTTTTCGATAATTCTCACATAGTCTGATCTTCCCGTTTTTCTTTTTTACCACTACTATAGGGAAGCAAATGGGCTCTCCGATTCCCTTATGATCCCTGCCTCCAGTAGCTCTCGAAGATGCTGCTTAACAGCTTCTCTATCACATGGGTGAATCAGCTGGGGCCTCTCCTTGAAGGGGGTTTCATCCTGAAGCCGTATGGTCTCTGTTATACCTTGGGTGTTTGACTGCAGAAGTGCGACCATAGGTTAAGTCATCAACTGTGAACACCTCCAGTACAGTATTCAACTTGTCTGTGATGCATTTCTTCCACTCTGCTGGAATAGGAGAACTTTCCAGGCTGCATGATACTTTGTCACCCAAGGGGTTAACTGTATCCACTGTCTGGAGGCCACAGGTTATAGGAGTGTCATTAGGTTTCGCAGGCATCACACACTGAGCCTTCATCATCTCCACTATCACACGGTTTAGGTGCAGTGTGATGTTGTGTGAGCTCATATTGCAAAGAAAGACAGGGACTTTGCTGAAGGACTGATAGGGGTTGTCCAGTAGTGTTGGTACCAGGAAGATACCACCTGGCAGAAGGGAAGTTGTAGGGGGCTCTATTGCATATGACTTGAGAGGTGTGGATGTCTTTACCTTAACACCTCCTGGAACACACATTCTTTGTCCGGCTGGAATGACAGCTGGGTGATGTCCAAGCAACTTCACTGGCCTTGCTTCCTTTTCTTCACTGTGAGTCTGAGCAACATACTGGAATAGCATGAGAAACTCGGCACTGAGTTCACCCCCTTGTAGGAATTTCAGCCCTTCTCGTTTAACTCTGTTCTGGTACAATCTGTCAAGTACATTGGTCCCAACCAGTAAGGGAATTTCACTGTAAAAGTCACAGTCAGATACAATGAGAACCAGGGAAGAAATGTTCTCTTCTATGCCAGAAACACTCGTGCTCAAAATCTCAAGTAGTGCGTTAATAGGTTCCACAGGGAAGGATGAGAGATGGTCTGAGTAAAAGGTCTCTGAGACCATGGTAACCTGCGACCCAGTGTCTAAAATATATTTACACTGGTTGCCTTTGACAAGAACTGCTGTGGTGCAACATGGCCCTACAAGACCATGGGGTAAGGGTCTACAGTCGAGAGGTGAGCCGCTCTGGGCATATTGTTTGGCCTTCCCTACATTTGCTTTCAAGTGCACCAGTCAGAGCACTCAGGTCAACAAACCAGATGCTCTTACATGTTCCGAGATCCAGGCTTAAGAATAGGGGTGACAGAGCCTTTACAGTGGCTGCCCCTGATCTCTGGAACAATTTACCAGTACACATAAGATCTGCTCAGACCCTAGAGACTTTGAAATCTTTGTTAACGACGTACCTCTTCTCACTGGCATTCAATTCAAGTTGAGCTTGACACTGATTTCATTGTGCAAATATATTTTTACTCTTACAGTTTATTGTTTACATTTTATTTTCTTTATTTCAGTATGTTTCTTTACATATATTTTTATATTCATATGTGTCACTTATATTGTATTTTAAGCTTGTGCAGCATTTTGGTTCAACTGTGGTTGTTTTAAATGTGCTATATAAATAAACTTGACTTGACTTGCTTTCAGGTCCCCTGACATGGGACTGAATAAAGGAGGTACACGGTTCCTGAATGTCCCACAGCAGGAGCCAATGAGGGTTTAAAGAGGACTCGGGCCAGCCCTGATGCTGCATTGGTCGTGTCTTTCTCTGATCTCAGGCTTCTTCTGGCGTACAGCAGTAGGGTTTGGTTCATTCAAACATAGGGCGGCAATGTGACCATCTTCCCCACATTTAAAACAGAATCAGGCTCGGGGAAAGTTGGAAGTGTTCATGTTCATCCTGCGGTTTGTCACATTTCATACCATACATTTCCCCCTAATGGCATTTTCACTGAGGTTCTCTACATGATATGGTTCATTGGGCCTCGATGCTGGCTTGTAGGAGGCAAGCTGTTTCTTTAGGCCAGCCACTTCCTGGGCGAGCTTCTGAGTTTCAGACTCTTTTTGGCTGCCTTCAGGCTTAATGGCTTCAGTTTCATCGGACTCCTCCTCACAGTGGGGCAGGCTATAGACTGTGTGCATGTGAGACAGCTTTGGCGCTTCCAAGGTGCGTCTTCATTCTGTTAAGTTCTTTCAACTGTCTGTCTTCCTGCTTTCTGAGGAGTAGCAACAGCTCAGGGAAAGATGGGGGGTAAGTCATCTTGTGCTCAAGCTGGAGTACGATGATCATCATCTGATCCCAGCAACCCCGACAGAATTGTCTGATAAGCTGCTTGTGTGAACCTTCAGTGGAAACTCCTCCCCCGGTGATAGCTTTGTCGAGCATCAGGTATAGATGGTTCAAGCAATCAGAGAGTTTCTCCCCAGTGTTTTGATTTGCACCCAGGAATGCTGCATACAGCTCTTCTCCATCGCCACTGCACCAAAAGCTGCATCACGTTGGGTGAGGTACAGTGTGGGCGGGGCGTCGATGCCAAGGCTTTTGACCAGGTCACTAGCTGGGCTCAATAAGCTCTCTTAAAATCTTTTTGACCTTCTGGGTATCTGGGCTGGAAGGGTCACTCAATAACAGTTCTACTTGAGTGCGCCATGTCTCATAATCAGCTTCTGCATTTGACTTTGTCGTTCTTCCCGAGAAGGTGCAGATTTTGCTGACATGCGAGGACTGAGATTCTGTTTTTATTACATGCTCGACAACTGCTCTCTGAACACGGGGGGGGGGGGTTGATGAGGCTCTCATCTAGACATGACAGTCTCTGCGGCGACTTAGGCAGATTGTCATCTATGTCTTCATCACTTGCCGTATCACCACTCATCTGAAGGTTGGAAAGCTGAGTTGGGAGCATCTGGATCAGACAGTTCTTGCTTAGGCCTGCTATAGCTGCAGCAAACTTTAGTTCCTTAGGTTTCTGAGCTATATCTTCTTGTATGGCAGTGACGTGCCAGGTTGCATCAGAGTCATCAGGGCTAAGTGCTGTGCCAAATAAGTCTGGATCTATACGAGCTATTGATCTTTCATCTCTGTACTGGATCAGATCCCTCCCATTAGGTTTACCTAATTCACTCATGCATTTCACTGTCACCATGTACCTTAAAATGTCAGTGATATCATCATCTGAATACTTTTCATCAATACCAGAGACAATGCATATCATATACATATCATAACGGTTACAATATTAGGTTCTTTAGCATGCACAATATTTTAACAATGAATATATTAAAAAAAAGTTAATTCTTCTGATCAGAGAATATAACCAGTCTCCTGGCTGGCTCGCCACTTTATGTAACCCGCTATATTTTAGGATTCGTAATATCCAATTGCAGTGGTATATCAGTTCCTTTTATAAAGAGATTTTCTGGTACTCTTTAGGCACTCTGATTTAAGGAATAACATGCAGACGGTGAGGCACTTTTGACCTTTTATATAGTTATAAACTTGAACTTGTACACAACAATAATAACAACCCTGGACCCAAAAGAGGTCCACCAGGAGAAACATTTTTAAATAAAATGGGTACCCAACAAGTCCTTTTTGAGTGCACTCAGCTCAATAAAAGGTGTTCTGTTCCTACCACTGCCGCTAGGGCCAAACGTTCTTGAGTAGGGGGAATGATCACAACAGGCTGTTGTTGTTGTTGCTTCAGCATGGATTCGTGCTCTCTCAGAACGGGGTGTACAAAAAAACAAACAAAAAAAACCCAGTCAAGATTCTTCCTCTCTCATACAAAGTGGTGAGTGGTTTCCTCTTCCGGTGTTCACCTCCAATGCGAAATCCTCTTCTTCTATCAAGTATCGTCAAATCCTCTATTTCTTTCATGACGTCCTTTTCTTCATTTCTTTGTTCAAGTTTCTATGTTCACATGTCAAGTCTTAATGTTCACTTTTTCTAATAATTTTTTTCTTCTGTCTAATCTCCTGGCTCCGCTCTGTTACACATCCAGCGGATAACAGTAGACCTCCCGCGCTTTGCGCTGATTTTGTCGCGCTGTGATGACGCTACTGCCCGTCGCATGCTTTTCTCTTTTAGGGAGTGTCAACAAGACATGATCTCCAGTGAACCGTCTCAGTTAGGGGCTGTCAGGAAATATACTGGGATCATGAAATAGCATGGGCTACATATGTAACATTCCTGTTACCCATTACAGTTTGCCTACTGTTCCAACAGATCTGTAGATGACAGTATCTCAATTGCTCTGCATACTGCTTTTGTACACTTTGAAAAGAAAAACATCTTTGTTAGAATGTTGTTTATTGATTACAACTCTGCGTTTAATACACTTGTGCCATCCTAACTAGTGTTCAGAATCAGAAACACTTTATTTGTCATTTCATTTCATGCACTTGTGCACATGAAATGAAACGAAACATTGTTTCCCCCAGCCCACAGCAGTGTAACACAAAGAAAAAAAACATATCCAAAAACTACAAGAACTACAAGAACCCATATATCCAAATCAACACATATATCTAAACTAAACAAAAAAAAAAACACTCCAGGAGAACTAACGCCAGCCAGGATGACTGTCAGAACTGCCGGTCTGCATGGGCAAGCAGTTAGCTTAACCTGCCCCTCTTCTGTACCCTGTCAGACCGCCCTCGGTGTTTCCTCTTCGGGCGCAGCTCCGTTCAATGCCGTGGTCATTGGGCCCACAGGATGTAGCAGTCCAAGCTTCCTCAGCCAATCCAACACTCTCTCTCCCAGCCAAACACCTTTTACATACCTCCCCACACTCCAAACGACAACACTAAAAACACAGTCAAGTCTAGGCGAGGCCACCGCCAGACCATCCTCAGTGTTATCAGAACTGTTGGGCTGCATGGGCTAGCAATTAGCTTAGCCTGCCTTGCTTCCGGGATCCTGTCAGACCGCCCTCAGTGTTACCTCTTTGGGTACAGCTCCAGGCATGGCCGTGGTCCCTGGGCCCACAGGACGCAGCGGACTAAGCTCTCTCAGCCGATCTAGTGCAAGCTCTCCCAGCCATTAATCGAAGACAAACTTAGATGCAGACGTGGACAAAGACACTGCATGGACGGTACTGGGTGAGGCTGCCACAAATGTGAATTTGCGCCACCATCTTCCCACACTGGAAGCGGAACTGGAAGTTGAGACTGTAATTGGCTATTTGATTTCATGACAGGCAGGCCCCAGACTGTGAGAATAGGAAAAATATATTCATCTACATTAGTTCTTAGGGCTGCTGTCTCAGTCTCCTATATTACAGTCTGTTTACACACGAGTTGTTGCCAAATATGACAGCAGCATCATTACATTCTCAGATGACACCACAGTAATTGGACTAATAAGCGACAGTGATGAGAGAGCCTATAGGAGGGAAGGAGAAGATTTAACATATGCTACCATGATAACAACTTCTTTGTAAATAAGAAAAAATAAATACCAAATCTTACTTTATTCAGACACAAAGGTAGGTCCATGTTAAAGACAACAACAAAGAAATACAATACAAGACAAGAACACAAATATATAGCTAAAAACAGCAGCTCACAAGTCCACAATGGTAAAAAGCTATACAGACATTTGTGCCAATGTTTCCAGAAACAAGAGGAGTACCTGGTGTCACTTTGTGTAGGCTCTGTTAACAGCATTATAATTACGTTCTTAGAATCAATTAATCGACACAAATTAGTACATAAAATTCCTCAACACAGCATGAAAAGTGGGAACATTACTAGTCACAAACACATGACTTGCACTTGTCCATCTTGGAAGCTTGAGCAAGATTCTAAATGCATTATATGCTGCCTGCAGCTTTTTCATTTTTGCTTGGCTATAATTGCACCAGAAGTGGGCTGTATAGAGTGGAGTACAGTAGACCCTAAAAAGAGCAGTTTTAACCTCATCTGTACACATATGAAATTTGCGTGCCAGCATATTGGCTTGTGCGTACAGTTTGCAACACTGGCGCTGCACGTCATCGTTGTCACATAGATCATTCCTAATGATGTGAACCAGATATCTTACTTTGTTTACCACATTTAGTGCTTGGTCTGCCCAAAAGCATGAGGGAAAATTTTGCTTCTTATCCTCCTTGGTTTTAGCAATCATGACAACACTCTTTTTAGAGTTAAATTTAATGTCATGCTGCACACCATAACTTGAGCAGACTCTGAGCAGTTGCTGTAGGCCAGCACTATAAGGGGACAGTATAACTAAGTCATCAGCGTACATACAGCCAGTCTTATAGTCTTTTAACTTTTTGGAGAGCTCATCCATATACACACTGAAGAGAACAGGCGACAATATTCCACCTTGTCGGACCCCATTGGTCACTGGGAAAGGTGCAGATATACTCTTACCCCATCTGACTTGCATGGTTTGATATGAATACCAAAAATGCAAGATCATTATCAAATAAGAGGGGACCCCTCGCTCTTGTAGTTTAACAAATAATTTACCATGATTAATTCGGTCAAAAGCTTTTGATGCATCCAGAAAACACATAAATACTGTAGTTTTATGTCGTCTGTATTTACTAACAACTTCCTTCAGTGCATATATGCACAAATCTGTGCTGTGTTTTTTTTTAAAGCCAAATTGATTGTCAGTAGTTTATATATATTCTTGAAGCCTATCCAAGAGAATTCGTTCCAATACTTTGGAAAGTATGCTAGCCAGAGCAATTGGCCTATAATTTTCTATGCTGGATATTTTACCAGTTTTTTCTTTGATTACTGGCACTAGTAAGACAGACAACATAGAGTCAGGTAGGATGCCATGCATTAATAATCCAGAAAAACACATAGCCAGTAACACTGAGATTCTGTGGCTAGCATACTTCAGATGTTCTGCTGTTATTTGGTCAAGGCCACATGCTTTGTTCACTGACAATTTCTCACAGACTTCATCGGGTCTAATAACCACATCATCATTGTTAGAGACATCACCAACATTACATCCATCACTCTTTATGCAATTAAAAATGTCTCTATAGTGTTTTCTCCACAGTTCAGCAATAATTTCAGGCCCAGTAATCCCATCAATGCTGGATGGCAAGGGCATCTTACTATTATTAATAACGTCCTTCCAGAAGTCATAGACGTTATTCTACTGAAGCTTTTTGGCCATGGAGTTTGCCCTCATGGCCTGCTCATTTCTTTTAATAAAATGTACAGCATATTTAAGTCTAGCATTAGCCTGTTTCTTGTGTTCACACTCTGGGCCATGCCTAGCTTTTCCTGATAAGACCCAGTTTCTAAAAGCTTCTTTGGCCTCTATGTGTAGTTCAGCTACATATTCATTCCATCCTGGCATCATACATTATACAGAGATCATGTTTGTGGTTTTGGTTCTTACAGTTAATGCTGCCTCACAGAATAGCATCAGATGGTATATGCACATTACTTAGGCTCTTATCAGTCAGTGAATTATAATGTTTTAAGCCATCATCTGTAAGCCTAGACCAATCTACTTTCCCATTTTGTTTGTGGTTAACATAACTGGTCAACTCAGGTAGACTCCACATTTAATATCATAGACACAGGTATGTGATCTGTTGTGGCCAGACCATACAAGATCTCCACTTTCTCCAAACATTCACAAGCATCAGCTGTACATATACAGTTATCCAGCCAGGATGTTGTATGCCATGCTTCACTGGTATATGTGTAGCTATCTACTGGCAGCAGCACTTTACTAGAAAGAACCAACTTGTAATCTCGAAAAAATTGGATTAGGTGTTGACCAAATAAGGAATTATTATCCGCGATATCAGCATTCATGTCTCCCGCAACAAATATACATGTATATACACTTTCTTTAATAAATGCACTAATAAAGGCGAACCTATTAAGGTATTCATCCTCATTTTGGTAACATTCATAGGGAGTGTAAACATTTAAAATTATAAAGACATTCTCATTATGTACAACTTTTATCGCTATGCACCAGTCCACCTCTAATCATACTGATCAGTGGATCATACTTCTTGTGCCAGAGAATGGCCACTCCCCCAAGTATTCTGCCACGCACTATCCCCATGCTTAGGTCTGTTGTGGCCTCCCCTGCCCCATGGAAATCATTACTAACAGAATTAAGTTTATCTAAATCTTGTTTAGCTAATAAAGTCTCTTGTATGCTCAAGATATCAGTGTTCTCCAGGAGCTTGTCTATAACAATACGTTGCGCTTTGTCCCCTGCGCTCTGACCAAGGCGCAAGCCACGCGAGTTATATGACACAACTCTCATGAATCACAAACTAAATCTACATTGCATCAGATGCCCCAGCCTCAGGTGCAAATAATTTGTGACTTTAGAAAGATCAGAGGAAATCACATTCCTGTTTCCATCAATGCTGAAATTGTGGATAGTTTTAGATTTCTCAATTTACCCATCACAGACACCCTCACATGGCCTCTCAACACCAATTGCATCCTCAAGATGGCACAAGGGACTGTATAGGCATCTGTAACTTCATAAGAGACTATTGTTGCGTAGTGTTCTGAATGTGATGTTCCTTACTAACTATGAACGCGTTGAGAATAGATACCAGGTCACTGAGTTAATCATACAAACAATAGGCCGTAGTAGGCTGTAATGGCACATCCTGTTTATCTATCTTAGGTAATCCATACAGACTAGGTGTATCTTCCCCTGGGTATAATCTGTCGTACAACATTCTGTCAATACCATTGTCTTATTCTAACAGCTTCAGACATCCATCACCTTTTTCTATTAACCGCTGCCTGGATCTCGTTTCAGAGGCTCATAAGTATTTGTGTCGCTAAGTAATGTCATAAATTTCTCATAATAGTCTGTCTGCTTTAATACAACAGTGCATCTGCCTTCGTCCACTGGAAGGATGATGATTTTATTGTCCTTACTGAGAATCATGAGAGTGCATTCCTGTTGTCTCTGCTGATGTTGGACGGCAGCACCTTCGCATTGCTGAGGCAGACTGAAACTTTGGTCCGCAGTTGCTCCACTTCCAGGTCCATGATGTTGTTGTTACGGATCGCCGATTACATGGCTGTGATAAGTTCCACTTACGAGATTTGCCTCGGCGTGACAGCAAAATTCAGCCGCTTAGCAAGGATGTCTTTCTTTGACTGGGTGAGTTGTCTGTCAGACAAATTCTTCATCCACTTGTCCCCATCTGCAGTGTGTGTCTGACATGTGTCTCTCTGTCTAACAATGTCTCTGGCATGCAGCAAGTAGGTTGAACTTCTTTTGCTGCCTGGTTTTCAACTTTTCATGTTGTGCTAGATGAGCATTCTCTGTGTACTTAATCACTTGTTGGTAAGTGATTAGCATCTAGATGCAATGTAAATTACATCTAGATGCAATGTAAGTCTCTGTTGGATCTGCTCCTCTCTGGCTTTCAAAGCGTCGATGGTAAAATTAGTTTGTCTCACCCGTTCATTCAACAGATTGCTCTGTGCCTACTGGAGGATCTTGCTTGCTCGGTGGCCCTTGACTAAAGATTTCATTTACAGGCTCTTGGGTGTAATCCTGCTCTGTCTGCACCTGAGGCTGAATCTCAGGTGGTTCCTGTGGTCTGCCATCTTATGTCTTACAAGTTTAAGGCAATCCTCACCGAAATGGGTCAAAATGTCTTGAGACATGCCCAATAATCCAAGTAAGGAAATCACAGAAAGTTGAATCAGTTCATCTGGGCAACATTTTTATTGGAAGAAATGTTTCATCACTCATTTAAGTGACTTCTTCAGTCTCAACTGACTGTAGTTATTGCCACCCTTATAAACAGCACAGTTGCAAAACGACCGAACCAACGATCAATTTCATAATCAAATACTGTGACCATTAACTAGAGTTACAATGGCCATGTGTACTATTCACAGAGGTTTGGTTCAAACATTCAGGTGAAAATTACAGACGTCCCGATACCACTTTTTCACTTCAAATACCGATACCACAGCCTTGACTATCTGCCGATACCGATATCAGTCCAATATGTTGTTTTACTCTTGTGTTACTACTACTACTACTACTACTACTGTTACTTTCAGCTGCTCCCGTTAGGGGTCGCCACAGTGGATCATCTGTTTCCATCTCTTCTGGTCCTCTGCATCTTCCTCTGTCACACCAGCCACCTGCATATACAAATAATAATAATAATAATAATAATAATAATAATAATAATAATAATAATAAAATACATGGAAGCACTTTGCTTATGATAGCCAATTACCCACCTAAAAACATTTCACTCAAATGGAGAACAAACAAATATAAGACCCGTCCAGCCAATCAGAGAAAGGGGTGGGAGATTGGGCACAGGTGCGCAGGACAGGGCAGGAACTGGACAGCAAATTGGAGAAAGGGGAGGTGAGTGAAGCCGGGCAATCAGGATCACTCAGGCACATGGGCGCAGGTGAACTAAAACACCAATCAGGGGAGAGACCTGATGACCCAGATAACACACCCATGACAGGACCCCCCCCCCCCCAAGCGACGGATTCCAGATGTCGCAAACAAACACACCATGAGCACCAAGTAGAACGGATGGAGGGGTTCAGGGGGAGGATTAATGGGGCAAGGGATCTCATGCGGATGGTCTGAGGGCTGGAACCGCTCTGGAGGGCGACCAGGATGCAGGACCAAGGGGCAGAGAAGCTCTGGCCAACAGGACCGACGCTCTGGAGGTCGGCGATGCCGACGGGACCGCCGCTCGGGAAACAGGCTTCAGAGGCAGCGGAAGGGCGCGCGGGAAATAGCGTCCTTCTGCCAGGATAACTGTCGGCAGTTCTGACAGTTATCCTGGCTTACTACTTTCGGCTGCTCACATTAGGGGTTGCCACAACGGACCATCCGTTTCCATTTCTTCCTGTCTTCTGCATCTTCCTGTCACACCAGCCACCTGCATGTCTTCCCTCACCACATCCATAAACCTCCTCTTTGGCCTTCCTCTTTTCCTGTTCCCTGGCAGCTCCATATTCAGTATCCTTCTCCCAGTATACCCAGCATCTCTCCTCCACACATGTCCAAGCCATCGCAATCTTGCCTCTCTTGCTTTGTCTCCAAACCGTCCAACTTGAGCGGTTCCTCTAATATAATCATTCCTAATCCTGTCCTTCTTCATCACTCCTAATGAAAATCGTAGCATATTCAACTCTGCCACCTCCAGTTCCGCCTCCTGTCTTTTCACCAGTGCCACTGTCTCCAAATCATGTAACATAGCTGGTCTCACAACCATCTTGTAAACCTTCCCTTTAACTCTTGCTGGTACCCTTCTGTCGCAAATCACTCCTGACACTCTTCGCAAATCACTCCTGACACTCTTCACTCCAGATCGTCACCACAGCCGGGATGCGAACCCATGTCTCCCACTCCGCAAACGACAATGTTAACCAGTCGACTAAAGGGTCAGACCCGTTAGTCAAGGGCCAACGTGTCTATTTATCCAAGCACGTTACACTTCACCCCTCCTTCGGGAAGCGTGTCCCTGCGCTTCAGCATATCAGCTCCCTCACGCCTCTAGGCGCATGCGCTTCCAGTGACCTCATGGTCTCACCATCCCACTTCTTACACCAATGTAGTGAATTAGGGGGGCAGTCCGGGAACCGCCACAGCCGGGACGTGAACCCGTATCTCCCACTCCGCAAGCGACAACGTTAACCAGTCGACTAAAGGGTCTGACATTTCTCTCCTCCACTCTACCTTGCCTGCACTCTCTTCTTCACCTCTCTCCTGCACTCCCCGTTACTTTGGACAGTTGACCCCAAGTATTTAAACTCATATGCCTTCGTCACCTCCACTCCTAGCATCCTGACAATTCCACTGTCCTCCCTCTCATTCATGCATAGGTATTCCGTCTTGCTGCTGCTGACTTTCATTCCTGTTCTCTCCAGTGCATACCTCCAATTCTCCAGGCTCTCCTCAACCTGCACACTACTCTTGCTACAGATCACAATGTCATCCACAAACATCATAGTCCACGGAGACTCCTGCCTGAACTTGTCCGTCAGCCTGTCCATCACTAATGCAAACAAGAAAGGACTCAGAGCTGATCCTTGATGTAATCCCACCTCCAACTTGAACCCATCTGTCATTCCAACCACACACATCACCATTGTCACACTTCCCTCATACATATCCTGCACCACCACTACATACTTCTCTGCAACTCCCGACTTGCTCATACAATACCACACCTCCTCTCTCGGCACCCTATCGTATGCTTTCTCTAAATCTACAAAGACACAGTGTAACTCTTTCTGGCCTTCTTTATAATTCGCGATCAACATTTTCAAAGCAAACATCGCATCTGTGGTGCTCTTTCGTGGCATGAAACCATGCTGCTGCTCGCTAATCATCACCTCTCTTAACCTAGCTTCTATTGCTGTTTCCCATATCTTCATGCTGTGGCTGATCAACTTTATACCTCTGTAGTTGCTACAGTTCTGCACATCGCCCTTGTTCTTGAAAATCGGTATCAGTATACTACTTCTCCACTCCTCAGGCATCCTCTCACTCTCAAAGATTGTGTTAAACAATCTAGTTAAAAACCCCACTGCCATCTCTCCTAAACATCTCCATGCCCCCACAGGTATATCATCAGGACCAACTGCCTTTCTACTCTTCATCCTCTTCAAAGCTGCCCTTACTTCCTCCTTGCTAATCCACTGCACTTCCTGATTCACTATCCCTACATCAACCAACTGTTACAACTCGCCCAGCCATGCTCCCTTCCCAACGTGATCTCGCTGGTACGCCCGGGACCTCTGAGCGCACACCTGGGGGGCTGCGCGCTTGTCAACGGGAATGAGCCAGGCGCGCTCCGTCTAACACCTGAAGCTTGTCGTCTCATCCCGCACCTGCAGCCAATCAGCTCGTCAGGGCTAGGCTTAAGTTTGCTGGTCTCCCAGGGCTCATTGCAAGTTCTTGCCGTACCCACCTCGTTGAAGTGGTTACTCTTCCCTCCCTGTGCATTCTCTCCGAGTTTAGCTCAGCCCTTGGATTTACTATTTTCTCTGTGGAGTTTTTCCCTGTGGAATCATCCTGCCGTGTTCCCAATTTGGATTACCAGTGAGTTTTCTTGTACTTTCTCTGTTTGTTGTGGATTACCTGCAAAGTGGATTACTGGACTATTTTCGTTGCCGTGCATGTTTACCCGTTGGACCTTAAGGGGACATTTTGCTTCATTTTGGAGTTTCTGTTTCCTAAGTTGCTCCTTGTCCGCCTGTGTTGACCTTTGTATGAACTATTAGTAAATTACGCCAGTTTCGGCTAACCCTATCTCTGCCTGGAGTCGTGCGCTTGTGGTCTTCCACAAACCCTAACAGTACAAACTTGCCATGACGACCCCGCCGGCACAAAAAGCGTACCGACCAGTCCGGTTCAAGCAGCTCTCATCAAACAGATCCAACTGACCAACTCCCACACCCAGAAGCTAGAGGCAGCCTCTGTTGCTGTGAGAGATCTTCAGACTCGGGTCCAGCCCCTCCAGGCCTCTGTGGGTAACCTAACGAGCTAGCAGGCGGCGTTGGCGAGCCAACAAGCAGAGATCCTGCGGCAGTTGCAGACCATCATGGCGGCTCTCACCACCCAGCTGCCGGGCCAGTCTGCTCCTGGAGGCGTGGGTAACCTGGGCCCGCTGCTCCAGTTAACCCTGTGGGGCTCAACCCAGTCCCCCGGGAGCCCTGCCTCTCCAGTCCACGACCATTTGATGGCAACTTCGAGACCTGTGCCACGTTCATCATGCTGTGTGAGCAGGTCTTCACGCACCAACCTAGCATGTTCACGTCTGATGCTGCCCGTGTCGCTTACGTGACCAACCTGCTCACAGGCCGAGCAGCTCAGTGGGCCACTGCTTCCTGGTCCATGAGGGCCAGTTTCTGCCTCACCTACGGGGACTTTGTGGTGGAACTACGGAAGGTATTCCACCATCCAGTCTGTGGCCAGGACCCTGGTGCTTGGCTGAGCAGTATCCAGCAGGGCAGTGGCAGCCTCATGGACTACTCAGTGGAGTTCAGGCTGGCCGCAGCTGAGAGCGGTTCGAATGACCAGTCACTTCGGGTCACTTCCGGAGAGGTCTCAGCGAGGCTGTTAAGGACCAGCTAGCCACCCGGGAGGAGCCCACCTCCCTCTATGACCTGATCAAGTTCGCCATCCGCATCGATGGACGCCTCCGGGAGAGGATGCGCGAGCGAGCCCTGCGCGGATCCCCGTCCATTCCCCAGTCATCTCGCACTCCTGACAGGACCCCTACTCCTGCTCACCCCACTGTCCCTGTGGCCGTTTCTCCCTCCGTACCCCAGACCACGACGGGGGAGGAACCTATGCACCGGGGGCGCATGCGCCTTAGTCCGGCCCAACGGGAGACCCGGTTCAAGGTGGGTCAATGCCTCTACTGCGGCCAGAAGGGACATCTGATCAGCAGTTGCCCCACTCGGCCAAAAGACTAGGCTCACTGGGACGCCTGGAGATCCTAGTGAGCCGCCTTTCCTGTTCCCGCCGTCCTGCCCCACAGAACCATCTAGTTAGCGTTACGCTGGCCTGGGCTGACCAGCGGCTCACGATGGGTGCACTCCTCGACTTGGGAGCTGATGCGTGTTTCCTGGACTCAGAGTTTGCTGCCCAGGCAAACATCCTGCTAGAGACACTGGAGAAGCCTATGGAGGCCTTCGTGCTGGACGAGTGCTGCCTGGCCAGCGTCACCCAACACACTCACCCTGTCTCTCTCAACATAGCAGGGAACCATGTGGAGAGACTTCGTTTCTTCATCATTCAGTCTCCGTTAGTCCCCTGTGATCCTAGGGCGCCCCTGGTTCATGCAGCATGAGCAACACATCACCTGGGCCTCTGGTACCATCATGGAGTGGAGCTCCTCTTGTCATGCGCAATGTCTCCAGGCTGCTCCCGGCCCGTCCCCCCGACGTGCCCCTAGTGCCCCTCCTCCCGACCTCTCCTCTGTTCCCCCTGAGTACCATGATCTAGGTGAGGTTTTCAGCCAGACCCAGGCCCAATCTCTTCCTTCTCATCGACCTTATGACTGTGCTATCGACCTCCGCTCTGGGGCACCCCTTCCCAGCAGTCGTATGTACAGTCTGACCATCCCAGAGAAGGCTGCGATGGACAAGTACATCTCCGAGTCCTTGGCAGCGGGGCCCTTGTTCCTCCCAGGTGGCAGCTGGATTCTTTTTCGTGAAGAAGAAAGGTGGGGGCCTCCGACCCTGCATTGACTATCGCCAACTCAATGAAATAACCATCAAGAACAAATATCCCCTTCCCCTCATGAGTTCCACCCTTGAGCCCCTCACCCAGGCTACTGTCTTCACTAAGCTGGACCTCCGGTGTGCCTATCATCTGGTCCGGATCCGGAAGGGGGACGAGTGGAAGACAGCCTTTAAGACGCCCCGGGTTCATTATGAGTACCTGGTCATGCCGTTCGGCCTCACCAACGCCCCGGCAGTATTCCAGGCTCTCATGAATGACATTTTCCGTGACATGCTCGACGAGTTTGTTGTGGTCTACCTCGATGTCATCCTCATCTTCTCCAGAACCCTCGAGGAACATGTCCAGCATGTCCGCCGGGTACTCGAACGTCTCCTCCGGAACCGGCTCTTCGTCAAGGCAGAGAACTGCCGGTTCCATTCCCCTTCCATTGACTACCTGGGCTTCGTCGTTGAGAGGGGACAGACCCGGGCTGATCCCCGCAAGATCCAGGCTGTGGTGGACTGGCCCGATCCTGGAAGGAATTACAGAGTTTCCTCGCTTTTGCAAACTTCTATAGGAGGTTCATCAGGAACTACAGTCACGTGGCAGAACCTCTCACCAGGCTGACCTCCCCCACCAAGCCGTTCATCTGGTTCCCAGCCGCCCGCTCTGTGTTCCAGTCCCTCAAGGAGAGGTTCACCAGCGCCCCAGTCCTGCTCCACCCCGACCCCAAGAGGCAGTTCATCGTGGAGGTGAATGCTTCGGACACCGGGCTGGGGGCTGTCCTCTCCCAGCAGTCAGCGTCTGACCAGAAGGTCCATCCATGCGCCTTCTTCTCTTGCCGGTTCCTCCCCGCCAAGGAGAACTACGATATCGGGAAACGGGAGCTGCTGGCAGTAGTGGCTGCTCTGGAGGAGTGGCGCCATTGGCTGGAGGGGGCGGAACAGCCGTTCACCATCTGGACTGATCATAAGAACTTGACGTTCATCCGAGCAACCAAGCGTCTCAATGGTTGGCAGGCACGGTGGGCCAGCTTCCTCATTCGGTTTGACTTCACGCTGACTTATCGCCCGGGTCCCGCAACACGAAGGCAGACTCCCTGTCCGGACAACACCCGAGGAGGGAGCTAGCTACAGAGGAGCCGGCTCCCATCCTTCCTGAGGCCAGGGTGGTTGGCGTGGTTACCTGGGACATCGAGACCGTGGTCAGGCAGGCGTTGCGCTCCCATCCTGCCCCAAGCCACGTGCCTCCACGCCATATGTTCGTCCCTGACTCAGTCCGGTCCCGGGTTCTTCAGTGGGGCATGCCAGTCAGTTTGCGTGCCACCCGGGTGTCCACCGCACCTTCACCTTCCTGGCTTGGCGTTTCTGGTGGCCCACCATAAATAACGACGTCTGGGACTTCGTAAAGGCCTGCTCCGTCTGTGCTCGCAGCAAGGCCTCTCACCAGGCACCCGCGGGTCTCCCAACTCCAAGCTGGCCCTGGTCCCATGTGGCGTTGGATTTCATCTCCGGACTGCCTCCCTCCCAGGGTAACACTGTGATCCTGACAGTGGTGGACCGCTTCAGTAAGGGAGTGCACCTGGTGGCCCTCCCCAAACTCCCATCGGCTTCTGAGACGGCGGATCTCCTGACGAGCCACGTGTTCCGTCTCCACGGCCTTCCCCTGGACGTCGTCTCGGACCGACGGCCCCAGTTCGTCTCCCAGGTATGGCGGGCTTTTTGTATTGGGTTGGGTGCCTCTGTTAGTCTGTCCTCTGGATATCACCCACAGACTAACGGGCAGATGGAGAGGATGAACCAGAGCGTGGAGTCTGCCCTCCGGTGCGTTGCCGCCAAGAAGCCCAGCTCCTGGAGCCGGTTCCTCCCCTCGGTCAAGTATTCCATCAACTCCCTGGTCAGCTCTGCCACCGGCCTCTCATCTTTTGGGGTGTCCCTGGGCTACCAGCCGCCTCTCTTTGCTGCGCAGGAGTCGGAAGTGGCAGTTCCCTCTGTGCAGACCCATCTGGACCGGTGTCGTCGCGTCTGGGAGGTGACCAGAGCTGCTCTGCTCCGAGCAGCTGAGCGCGCCAGTCGGGGAGCCAACCGATGCCGGTCCCCAGCGCCGGCGTACCAACCAGGCAAAAGCGTGTGGCTGTCCTCGAAGGACCTCCCGCTTCAGTCCACCACGAAGAAGCTGAACCCCCAGTTCGTCGGGCCCTTTGAGATCAGGAAGGTGCTCAGTCCCGTGGCGGTGAGTCTGAAGCTTCCATGAAGAGCCATCCTGTTTTTCATGTGTCTCGGGTTAAGCCTGTCTCCCACAGTTCTCTGATGCCTCCGGTCCCAGCTCTGCCTCCCCCTGAGATTGTGGATGGGCACCCCCAGTGGAAGGTCCGCCGGCTGATGGACGTCCGGCGCCGAGGACGGGGGTTCCAGTATTTGGTGGACTGGGAAGGCTATGGTCCGGAGGAACATAGCTGGGTCTCCCGCCAGCTCGTCCTGGACCCTGGGCTGCTCACTGAGTTTCATCGTTCCCATCCCGACAAGCCTGGCAAGTCGCCTGATGGCTCCCGTGGTGGTGGGGGTACTGTTACGGCTCGCCCAGCCGTGCTCCCTTCCCAACGTGATCTCGCTGGTACGCCCGGGACCTCTGAGCGCGTGCCTGGGGGGCTGCGCACTTGTCAACGGGAAAGAGCCAGGCGCGCTCCGTCTAACACCTGAAGCTTGTCGGCTCATCCCGCACCTGCAGCCAATCAGCTCGTCAGGGCTGGGCTTAAGTTTGCTGGTCTCCCAGAGCTCATTGCAAGTTCGTGCCGTAACCTCCTCGTTGAAGTGGTTACTCTTCCCTCCCTGTGCATTCTCTCCGAGTTTAGCTCAGCCCTTGGATTTACTATTTTCTCTGTGGAGTTTTTCCCTGTGGAATCATCCTGCCGTGTTCCCAATTTGGATTACCAGTGAGTTTTCTTGTACTTTCTCTGTTTGTTGTGGATTACCTGCAAAGTGGATTACTGGACTCTTCGTTGCCGTGCATGTTTTCCCGTTGGACCTTAAGGGGACATTTCGGTTCATTTTGGAGTTCCTGTTTCCTAAGTTGCTCCTTGTCCTCCTGTGTTGACTTATGTATGAACTATTAGTAAATTACGCCAGTTTCGGCTAACTCTATCTCTGCCTGGTGTCATGCGCTTGGGGTCTTCCACAAACCCTAACACCAACCCTCTTTCTCCCTCATTTTCTTCATTCATCAGGACCTCAAAATACTCCTTCCACCTTCTCAGCACACTCTCCTCGCTTGTCAGCACATTTCCATCTCTATCCTTGATCGCCCTAATTTGTTGCACATCCTTTGCAGCTCGGTCCCTCTGTCTAGCCAATCGGTACAAGTCCTTTTCTCCTGCCTTAGTGTCTAACCTGTCATACAACTCACCATACACCTTTGCCTTTGCCACCTCTCTCTTTGCTTTACGCTGTGTCTCCTTGTACTCCTGTCTACTTTATTCATCTCTCTGACTATCCCACTTCTTCTTTGCCAACCTTTTACTTTGTATAATTTGCTGTACTTCCTCATTCCACCAACAAGTCTCCTTGTCTTCCTTCCTCTGTCCTGATGACACACCATGTACCTTCCTATCTCTCTCCCTCACTATTTCTGCAGTGGTTGCCCAGCCATCCGGCAACTCTTCACTACCACCCAGTGCCTGTCTTAACTCCTGCCTGAACTCCACACAACAGTCTTCCTTCTTCAACTTCCACCATTTGATCTTCGGCTCTGCCTTCACTCGCTTCCTCTTCTTGGTCTCCAAAGTCATCATACAGACCACCATCCGATGCTGCCTAGCTACGTTCTCCCCTGTCACCACCTTGCAGTCTCCAACCCCTTTTAGATTGTGCCTTCTACATAAGATATAGTCCACCTGTGAGCACTTTCCTCCACTCTTGTACGTCACCCTATGTTCCTCCCTCTTCTTGAAATATGTATTCACCACAGCCATTTCCATCCTTTTCACAAAATCCACACCATCTGTTCTTCCATATTTCTCTCCTTGACACCATGCCTACCCATCACCTCCTCATCACCTCTGTTCCCTTCACCAACATGTCCATTGAAGTCTGCTCCAATCACCACTCTCTCCTCCTTGGGTACCCTCTCCACCACATCATCCAACTTACTCCAGAATTCTTTCTCTTCCATCTCACACCCAACTTGCGGGGCATATGCGCAGATAACATTCAGCAATACACCTTCGATTTCCAGCTTCATACTCATCACTCTGTCTGACACTCTCTTCACCTCCAGCACACTCTTGACATACTCTTCCTTCAGAATTACCCTACCCCATTTATCCTCCCATTTGCACCATGGTAGAATAGTTTGAACCCACCTCCTATACTCCTGGCCTTACTACCCTTCCACCTGGTCTCTTGCACACACGGTATGCCCACCTTTCTTCTGTCCATCATATCAGCCATCTCTCTCCCTTTACCAGTCATAGTGCTAACATTCAAAGTTCCGACTCTCACCTCCACACTCCTACCCTTCCTCCTCTCTCGCTGCCTTTGGACATGCCTTCCCCCTCTCCTTCTCCTTCGCCCAACAGTAGCATAGTTTCCACTGGCACCCTGCTGGTTAACAGTACCGGTGGCAGTCGTTGGTAACCTGGGCCTCGACCAATCCGGTATGGAAATCTTATTTATGATCCGCAAATTTAATTTGGTAAAGATTTTATGCTGGATGCCCTTCCTGACGCAAACCCTCCCCATTTATCCGGCCTTGGGACAGGCACTAAGAGTGCACTGGCTTGTGCATCCTCAGCAGCTGGGTTCCGAAGGACACCCAGTGAGCGATGTAGATCATTTGACTAAATGACTGTACTGTTTGTCCACCATGAGCCACCGTACCTCTAGGTGTGTGTGTGTGTGTGTGTGTGTGTGTGTGTGTGTGTGTGTGTGTGTGTGTGTGTGTGTGTGTGTGTGTGTGTGTGTGTATTGATGTGCTCTGTGACGTACTAGTTCGTCCTTACCAGGCAGACTAAGCGAGATTACCGGTCTCATGAGAACACGCTATTTGGTGTTAATAAACCAACGGTTTTGGTACAAGTCAGTGTGATCATTGACTCACACACACAACAGAACAAAAATCTACACACACCATTGTTTTTGACAGCAAGAGAGCACACACAAGTGACGTGGTCTATCATGCCTCTCCTCCCCCACCCTCTGATCTGCCCACGAGTGCAGCGTTACAGAGGTAGTGAAGACATAGCATAGCTAGCTAGCTTTCTGTTTTCCTTTGTGTGTCAAGAACAACTGATGATAGCAAAAGCAAAAAAGTTTGTTTAATATTCGCCTCTTTCAGCTGTCTTGGACAAACGAATTCGCATTTATTTCATGAAAGGACTGAGCTGCGTGCACTCTGCTGTGAAAACGTTGTGTGTCAAACGACAAGTGTAAAACGTCATTTTGACACAAGGCAGGAGAAAAACGTCAAAGATAAGGCTGATGAAGCTTAATCGATCCAGAGGACAGCTGCCCAGTACGGGGAGCAAAGCAACGTTATAACCTGATGTGCCGCCAAAACCAAGCTACAGAGGGCAGCTATAAAGTGGTACAGTGCATCGATTAACACGGGAAGCCATTCTCCGATGGAGAATATATAAAGGGGGCTTTCCTCAGCAGTTCACAGGTCATATTTGATGGGTTACCAAACAAAGACATGATCATCAACAGGATCAAAGAAATTGCCATTTCTGCAAGAACTGTAGAGAGGCGCATTACAGACATGGCTGAAAACGTAAGGCACTAGCAAACTCTTGCAGTGAAAGATGCGTTGGTATTCAGCGTAGCTCTTGATGACAGTGTGGATGTAAACGACGTTCTATGTCTAGCAGTGGTTAGCAGATATTGCTACAAACAAGGACCACACTAAATTGGTAAGATTGAATTAATTTTCTTTTGCACGCTAGTAATTTTCATATGCACATTTGTGTGTGTAGAGCACAGATCCTTTTGCATACAGAATCTAGACGGGGAAACAATAGCAGTAAATAAATAAATAGCTAAATGCTCATTAGGAAAATGACACTCGGGTCTGTGGTTTTATTTTACACTTTGTAAAGTGGCACGAGACATCCAAAAGGTTGTTGACCCCTGGTTTAGATGAAAGGTTAATGAGTTATAGTTAAATGTGTGTTAGGCTGTACGTTGCTAAAATTCAATTGGTTGACCATAGTCAGATCATTTGGCCGATACATTATCTGTTGATAACACACAAAGAAGAAATCAAACACTCAACTAGACGGCTATTGTATTACCTGATGATAACTTATTGAAGACGGTCCCAGAATGGGCCATAAGTTTGCGTGAATAGGATAAACAACCTCAAAGGAGGAGCAAAAATTGAAAGCAATATATGGTTTGGACATAGGTTGGACTTGGAATCAATGGACGCAAACATTTTCTCCCTACAACAAACACTTCAGAAGTTATTGGCTACTACATAACATTGCTTGTTATAGCAATATTGTGTGGCTGATTTGTGTAGTTCTATTATCGCTACTCCGTAGTGCTATATTTACATATTGCCCTCTGACCTCGCCTCTGGCGACGCTAGGCTCTGAAATTCACCGCTCATGCGACAGCATCCCCTAAGCCCCGCCCACAACTGCACTTGACATGCGTCACCACATCACTCGTCAGTTCGACTAGAGCCTCCTTCAAGGGAAGACGTGTCGCGCTGAGCTCTGCTGCGGGTTTTTTCTTCATTGCTAGCAAGCTTAACTATTTTCTCTATTTTGACAATAGTGCGGTTTTCTCCGTCACTATGGCTGGTGTTAACGTCGACGTCGATGTTCTTTTCGCCGAGTTTTATAGTTGTTGCCACAGGAAGAAGGACGCTGGCGATTTCCATCCTTTATGCAGCGACTATCCTAGCATGGCTCATGTTCGGGAGACTGCAGCTAGCCTAGAGGCGCCACCATGCATGGTGTGCGCTTCATGGCCGCTCAGTCGACAGACGAGCTGGGTTTCACACGCCTTTTCCACTCAGGTTGGTGCCGGTGTGATCGAGATCCTTCCCCGGCCGGGCTCGTTGGTTTCTGCTGTGCTTCCTGGGAGCCAGGACCACATGTGCCCACCGGCGGTTCCGCAAAGATGGCGGATCTTGCTCCTACCAAGTCCCTGACGAAGGGTCCGAGGAGGAGGCAAAGTTCGACGACTTTTTCCCTTTTTTCCTCGAGAGGGCCTTGGCTTCGACGGGGACCACAAGGGTTGCCCCAGTCCATGCCTCGGTGACGCCCGGAATGGATCAGGCGTTCTCTGCCTCGGTGGAGGTGCGCAAGACCATAAGCACATTCCGCCCTTCCCCCCCATCACGGAGTCCATCAAAGCCACATGGCCGGAACCAGAGAAGGTGCGCTCCACTGTTAAAGTGAACACCAAGAGCCACCTGACGGTTGCCGCTGGTCTCCTGCTTCTATGCCGCCCCCCACTGTGGAGAAATTTCTTTTTCCCCGGCTCTACCCTGGTAAGCTACGCGAACCGGAGAGCAAGGAGGCGGCGATGAAGATCAAACATCCCTCGCCAGACATAGCGTCCATGGATGACCACGCGCGCCAAATCTGGTTCAGTGTTCTCCGCTCCGCAGCGGCCATCTCTACAGCTGGTCTGGCAGCTGGTCATCTGGCGTGGGCGGCGGACAGTGAGAGCCAGGAGGATGACGACACTGATGCCTCACGCCTGGACGAGGCTTGGAGGGCTTCTAAGATCATCGGCACGTTCCTCCGTAATGCCGCGGTGAACCTGGGTGCGGCTCTGTCCTCAGTCCTGCTGAGGCGCGAGTTCTGGACGAAGGACTGTCGCTTGGAGGACGGGGTCGTTAAGATGATCCGCAAGCTCCCCATCAACACAGACGGCCTTTTCGGTGTGGATGAGCCAGCACTGGAAAAGATCCGTCACGACCTGGCCAACGCGGAGCTGCTGGCTAAGACCTTCAAAGAGAAGGCTCCCGCGCAGCCTCCGGCACGCGCTCAAGGCTCTCCGAAGCCCCCAGCCGCAGGGGGGCGAGGTCGAGCCTCGAAGCGCCGCAAGAACTACGACAAGAGCCAGTCGGCTGGCCCCGCGCCAGCCCCTGGGGCTCACAGTCAGTCCCACCATGCTGGCGGAGGCGGCGCGGGTGGTCCTCAGCCTGACGTGAAGCGGAAGTACGAGCACCAGACCAGGGGTGCCAGCTCGGGAGATCCGCGCCGCCGCTGACGGTGCGCGACAGACCCCCACACCCCCTGTTCGAACATTGCAGGTATTGATGTTATGGCCACTGGTGGCAAGGTTTTGCCATGCAATGAGGGGAACATGTTGATGAATAAAGATTTCAGTTCTGCATTTTATCCTTCGTGTTCCTCGTCTGTAGATTATTCTACGGTGGGTGGTCTGTCATATAATGTTGGTGATGTCGATGCTACTTTTATTCCACACGCACATGGTGTAGTGAGTAATGTTGTGTCACATGCCACTGGACTCTGCAAGCAAGTCAGAAGAAACGAAGATGTTCCAGATATGGCAACGGGTTCACTAGCTTCACAGGGTGTAGGCTATGTGAATTATACTGCTGAGATCAGTTCTGTTTCAAACCGTACACAAGGTTATGGGTTGTTGAACTCTGTATCTATGCCTATCTCGGATAATCATGAGCTGTCAGATGGGAATGAAATTAGTTTATCCCATCAGACAGGCGTCCAGAGTTACGCGCTGGGTTTTCCCGTGCGTAAAGCAGGGTTACCGGAGCGCATGACTCGCTGTCTGTGGCCAGTCGGAGAGGGTGTCGGGCGCGCGCATGCTGATGCTGATTTTTCCGCGCTCCCACCTTCTGTTGGGCAAAATCCTGCACATATTCGCTCCCCATATGGGACGCGGTCCGCCGTGGGAGCCTCTCAACACTTCCGTGGAGAGCTCGGAGGTTGGACCGGAATGGCAGCGATACAGCCTATTTCTCGACAGCCAGACACAACGCGTCACGCGCCCTCTGTCTCCCCATTACGCACGCTGGCAGGCGCTGCCGGGTGTACCAGAGTGGATCCTCCGGACGGTCAGGCATGGGCACGAGATTCGGTTCGAGCAGGGTCCTCCCCCTTACACGGGCATACGTCAGACGCTGATCCATTCACTTGCCGAAGCAGAGGTGTTGCGGCAGGAAATATTGGAGATGCTGTCCAAAGACGCGATACAGGTGGTGGAGAGAGGCACAGAGGAAATAGGGGTTTATTCGAGATATTTCCTCGTGCCCAAGAAATCGGGGGGCATGCGGCCGATTCTAGATCTGAAATGGTTCAATACTTGGGTGCGCAAAGAATCATTCCACATGCTGACGGTCCCCCAGCTCCTAGCCATGATATCGAGCGGAGCCTGGTTCACATCTGTGGACCTCAAGGACGCATATTTCCATGTCCTGATAGTGGGTCACCACATGAAATATCTCAGGTTCGCGTTTCAGGGAACGTGTTACGAGTACAAAGTCCTCCCGTTCGGCTACAGTTTGGCCCCACGGGTCTTTTCGATGTGCGTCCAGGCGGCTCTCACTCCGCTATTCGCCCAGGGTTACGTTATAGCCTACTACTTGGACGATCTGCTTCTGATAGCCCCAGATCACCGGCTGGCTATGGAACGCACGAGTCGCCTGGTCTCGCACCTGTCAGACCTGGGTCTCACGGTAAACTGGAAGAAGAGCGCTCCCTGGCCGTCACGCGAAACCACCTATCTGGGATTAGCATTGGACTCAGGGAGGATGCTGGCTTCCGTCTCGGAGGAGCGGTGGCAGGGATTAGAGGACCTTCTTGCCAGTTTTGCCCCGGGCCGGTCGGTGACAGTAGGTCAACTGCGTCGGCTCCTGGGCATCATGTCCTCTGCTCACCAGGTGGTGCCTCTGGGACTGCTTTTTATGAGGAGACTCCAGTGTTGGCTTATTCGAGGGGGCCGGTTCCGCCGGCTACGCCAACGGCACAGGTTAGTGGTCCCGGAGGGGGTGAGCTTGGACCTGGATCACTGGGCAGAGGCCTGCAGAGCCAGGGTTGGGGTTCCCCTCGGACCCAGATCGGAGGAGGTGATTCTATTCACGGACGCATCCCTGGGAGGTTGGGGTGCGATCTGTGGCCACGGCACAATCAGAGGAGTATGGCCCGTGAGTCACAATGCGCACATCAACGCGCTGGAGCTGGAGGCAGTGCTGTCGGCGGTGCGTCATTTCGCTCCTCTCCTACGACATCGACACATTCTGGTCAGGTCGGACAGTACCACTACGGTGGCGTATATCGACAGGCAGGGCGGGACGCGGTCGGCTGCGTGCCGTGCGTTAGCCTACGACCTGTGGAGTTGGGTGCATCAGAACGCGCAGTCCATTCGGGCAGTTCATGTGCCTGGCAGCCAGAACGAGGCAGCGGACATCATGTCGCGCGGCGGGCCCAGCTGGGACAACTGGTCCCTCAATCCTCTTATCGTGGAGATGATCTGGGCGAGGTTCGGAGTGGCGCAGGTGGACTTGTTTGCATCCAAGAGGAACGCCAAATGCGGACGATGGTATTCGCTCTGCCCGAGCGACAACCCGCCTATGGGGGTGAATGCGCTGGGCATCGAGCCGTGGCCACGCGAGCTGCTCTATGCTTTTCCCCCTCTGGGTCTGATACCGGCGGTGGTGGAACGGATCAGATGCACGGGCGCGTCGGTGATCCTGGTGGCTCCCAACAACCCAGGCGCGCCGTGGTTTCCGAACATGGTTTCCATGGTGCGCGCGCCACAGTTCCTCCTCCCGATGTGGCTGGACGCTCTGACGCAGGCAGACGGGATTATCCAACAGGAGCCCCTTCTAGCGGGGTTCCAACTGGCGGCCTGGCTTCTGAGAGGGCCAGGCTGAGAGAGGAGGGCTTTGATGAGGCCACGGTGGCCACTATACAAGCCGCGCGCGCTCCGAGCACATCGGCGCAATACGACTCCAAGTGGAGAGTTTTTGCTAGGTGGTGCGTGGGAGAGGGCGTGGAACCTCTGTCTGCATCCTTGGCCCACGTTGCGGGGTTCTTGGAATACAAGAGATCGACTGACAATTTAGCCTACGAAACGATCAAGGGGTACTTGGCAGCGATCTCAGCCTTTATGCCTATGCTGGGTGGCGACACTCACACTTGAAAGTCCAAACCAAGGTCTGAACCAGAGTCTGGTTCTGGTGCTTTCACATCTGTTATTTTATAGTCATTAGGTTCAGGACTTTTGCTTTCATACCAGCGGACCTTGACTCGAACCTTTGGCTCGTTGTTGCCAGGCGCGCTCGTTGTTGCCAGGCGCGCTCGCTGTTGCTAGGTGTTACTGTTTGTGTTTGTTTTATCACTTCCTATGATTGATCCGAAAGGCCGAACCTTTGATTTCACATTAGACATTCATGAACCTTGGTCTGAACCGAGACTACCCCCTGAGCTTGGACCAAAGACCGAGTCTTTGATCCCTGTACCCTGGTCCAAGAGGTTTCACACCTGGCAATCTGGTTCGGACTTTTCTGGAAAGTCTGAAAGTCCGGACTAAACAACATAAGTGTGAAAGGGCCAGAACTCTTCTCTCACCCCCGTATGGTGGCGTTCCTCAAGGGGATGAGGAACAGGCAGGGTGTTCGGAACGACCGCGCGGCCACTTGGGATTTATCCCTGGTTCTGTCAGCGTTGTGTTCTGCGCCATTCGAGCCTTTGGAATCGGCTGACGTTAAGTGGTTGTCGGCCAAGGTGGCGCTCCTGCTGGCCCTGGTGTCTTTGGGTAGGGTCAGCGAACTGTGCGCGCTCTCCACGGAGGGCATCGAATTTCCCGCGGACAGTTCAAAGGTGATAGTCTACCCGAATCCGTCGTTTCGTCCGAAACATGTCACCGCGCGTTACCAGCGGGTGCCATTGGTGTTGTCGGCCTTTTATCCCTCTCCCTCTTTGGAGGAGGAGAGGAGGCTCCATCTCCTCTGCCCGGTTCGTGCGCTACGGGTTTACCTGGAGCGCACTGGTCCTTTCAGAAAGACTAAACAGGTCCTTGTCTGCTATGGGGCGACGGGCAGGAAAGGAGAGGCGCTGTCTAGCCAGAGGCTTTCTCATTAGATTTGCTCCGGGATCTCCCAAGCCTATGTGGGGGCTGGTAGAGGAGTACCCAGGTTTAAAGCGCACTCCACGAGGGGCACAGCCGCTTCAGTGGCTCTCTATGCTGGTGTGGCGATGGAGTCTATTATGTCAACGGCAATGTGGTCTTCGCCACATTCGTTCATTAATCATTACTTAACTGACCAGTCTGCTATGACAGTGACCGGTGCTGTGCTTGGCACAGCGAGGCGCACTGATGCGTAATGCGCTCCGGCCATACGCAAGTGTCTCCCGTCGGGAGCGCGGACGTTTGTGCATAGTTCATTTAAAATAAAATGAAAAAAAGAAAATAATATTATATATAGGCTATAGCCTATGTGTATATGCATATGGAAAGTTGGAACGGTTACGTTCCCTTTTCTCCCGCCCCCTTATGCGAGCCTCCCCTCTACGATATACTAGCCGGCCAAAGGGGGGATTTGAATACTGGGTGTGAGGTGTTGTTCCCCTTATTGTCCTCAGCGTGGGTGGCAGGCGAGGGGCGTTAGTCCGCCGCTACTCTGTAGTTGGGGTAATATGTAAATATAGCACTACGGAGTAGCGATAATAGAACTCCTGGTTCTGTAGAGAACCTAGGTTCTATGAGCTACGGAGTAGTGCTATATTTTCCTGCTCGCCTGCAGAGGTCCCTTGAAGGAGGCTTTGGTGGGTCGAACTGACGAGTGATGTGGTGACGCATGTCAAGTGCAGTTGTGGGCGGGGCTTAGGGGATGCTGTCGTATGAGCGGTGAATTTCAGAGCCTAGCGTCGCCAGAGGCGAGGTCAGAGGGCAATACGTAAATATAGCACTACTCCGTAGCTCATAGAACCTAGGTTCTCTACAGAACCAGAAGTTTTTGTTGCTTGGGTTGTGGCTGAAATATGAAACCTGCTTAGATGATATAGTAGCTCTCTATAGTTTGGGACCCCGATACTTTTAAGGCAGAAGAAGAAGAATCCAAACAGTTCCAAGAGGGTTCCAGCTACTGCGGTAACAAAAGCATTTTTCTCTACAACAAATCAAGGGATATTTCATCCAAGGTGAGCGAGGTTGCGATATATTTCATTTTCGAAGTGCGCTGTATGTTTGGGGAAAACAACAGCCGTGCTGTAGCTAACGTTAGCTTGCCTCGTTAACGCAGAGCTAATGCTAGCTTTGCTTGGCTACGGCAGTGAGGACGTCTTTCCAAAGCTCTTGTAGGCGACGGAAAACGTTATTCCCCGAAGTATTTTTCTTCTTTGTTTCTCTTTTTTTTTTCGAGCTATGTGTCTTCTTTGTTTATTTCTTTTTTTTCTTTTCGAAGTCTTTTTCTTCTTTGTCTTTTACTTTTAGTCGACCCCCCCCTCCCCCTGACAGCTTTTGCTGGTCGGGAGACTTGCGTGTGCGTTTTTTTTATTTGTTTTTTTTGTTTTTGTTTTGTTTTGTTTTTGTTTTTTTTTTCGGATGGGAATCATGACCACGAAAAACGGAAACGAACAAACGACGGATATTAAGAACAGGGGCAGAAAGAAATATAAAAACGTGAAAAGTGAAGAGACGAAGGGGAATACAATTAACGAAAACTGGAAAGAAAACGACAGTAAAAGAGGCAACGGAACAAACGAGCGAACAGACGGCGAATGACAGAAAAACGGTGGATAAGAATGTGGAGAAAGGAGAGAGAAATATGGCAAAGAGTTGACGGTGGAGGTGGAGGGAGGCGAAAGAATTACCGTGATGGAAATATTGAAAGAGGTGAAAAAAGTTTGGAGAGGTAGTTGATTGCAGAGTTAGAGGAGAGAATATTTTTTAAGTCACAATGAAGGATGAGGACGGGAAATCCAAATTGATTGATGGCGTGTGAGTGAAAAGGGCGATGATTCACGCCAAAGACATCACAAACAATGAAATGGTGGTGTCCTTCATCAGCCTGCCAGTCTATTTGGAGGACTGGAAGATACTGGCAAAGCTGGGAGAATGGGGAGTAAAGGCATTATCGCCAGTTTAACAACGCATGTGGCCTGGTACAGAGATAGCTTACAAAACAAGATTCATAAATGTACGTTTCAACGACAAGGTCCGTTCACTCCCCTACTCTACAAAATTTGAGACTCTTAAGAGGTGCAGAATATTTTAGAGTCATTCAGGACAGACAAGCACGTGTGTGCAAGACTCTGGATTAAACCTGGGCACATTTTTAGCGTGCCCAGAGTTTACTTGCTTTAAATGTGGCAAGAAGGGAAACTACATGAGAGACTGTGATGAGCGGAGCGAGGCAGAGAGAGAAGAGGAAGAGCGGCTTAGAGAAGTAGAAGGAAGTGGAGAAGAAGAGGTGAGAGCAGAGGAAAATGTTGTCAGAGAAGATGATGACGGAGAGCAGATGGAGGAGGTGGTGGAGCGAGAAGAAGAGGAAGATGAGACGGCAGCTGAGGATGCACCCATGGAGGCAGAAGGTGAGGAGACTGAGGAGACCAGCAACGACAAGGACAGTAAGCCGAGGAAGGAGAGAAAAAGAAAGACGAAGTGGCAGTGAGTGAATGAAGGGAAGATGAACAGTGGGAACAGGGGAGGCTTCTAGGGTAGAGAAGGGAGGGGGGCAGTGGGTTATACAGACAGTAAGGAGAACAAACAAGTGCAGCTGGCTATAAATAGGAAAACCCCAAATAGGAGGAAATCTGGTAGAAAATAAAAGAAAGTGGTTAAAATGGGGCATCTCTTTTCAATTACACTCTTGATGGTTAAAATCACCTCCTTTAATACAAATGGGCTAAGAGATAAAATTAAGAGACCGCAAACCTTCATGGTATGTAAGTCTGATATTTTATGTTTACAAGAGCCACATTGGGATAAGGCGTGTGTGAGAGAGGTTGAGAGAGAATGGATGGGAGAAATGTATGTGAACAATGGTGGAGTCAGAACAAGAGGGGTTGCACTACTAGTGAACCCCTCTTGTTCTGACTGGGAAGGGGGGGGCTCCCTCTTGTAGCCCCACCCCTTCCCACCCACCCCTGTGTGTCTGTGTTATGTTTATCTGTTGTGTTGTTTCACCACCGTTTATTGTAAAGTGACTTTGAGTGTTAGGAAAGCGCTATATAAGATTGATTTATTATCCATCCATCCATCCATCCATTATCCGAATGGCTTATCCTGCTCTCAGGGTCATCATTATTATTATTATTATTAGTGAAAAGAGGTGTAGTTGAGAATATTAGAGAATGTGTGGATGATGGTGAGGGGAGAGCAATAGGGATTACTTTTTGAGCATTTAGTTTAAAAAAAATTCAATTGTTGAATGTGTATGCATCAAACAATGAGAGGGAGAGGAGTTTTTTTTTTTTGCAGAATTGGGAGGGATGGTTGATGAGAACTGTATGGTAGTGGGTGACTTTAATGTATGGTGTGGAAAGTTGGATGCAACCGCGAGTGTGAGATTTAAGAGCGACTCATCGAGCGATGTGTTGAAAGAAATGATGAGAGTAAAAGGGCTGATAGACGTGGAGAGAGAGGAATCCAAAGGGGAGGGCTTTTTCCAGGAGACAAGTGGTGAAAGGGGTGTTAAAACAGAGTAGGATGGATTTAGTTTTGAGCATGAAGGGCATAGTAGATAAGATAAGGGAAATAGAATACAAAAACACGATAATTAGTGGTCAATTGATGTTAGGTTTTAGCATAGACCAAAGTGTAGAGAGGAAGGGGGGTGTCTGAATGTCTGAATGGTGAATTGCTGAAAGTGGAGAAATATAAGACGATAGAGAGTGTATGAGAAGAAAGAATGAGAGTATGTTTGAAGAGAACATTGGGAAGTGGTGGGAGAATGTGAAAAAACAGTTACAGATATTGAGTATAGATTATAGCAGAGGCAGAAATAAGATAGAGAGAAAAAGAGAGAAGATGTTAAAGGGAGAGTTAACTAGAGAGGCAGAGAGGGCAGATAGGGAGGTAGGTTATGATTTAGGGGAATACATTAGAATAAAAGATGAACTGGAGGAGATAGAACAAAGGAGGTGTATGGGAACAATGGTTAGAAACAGGGCTATGTATGTAGTTGAAGGAGAGAAATGTACGAGGTATTTTTTAGGGTTAGAAAAGACAAAACAAAAGAATTGTTTAGAAAGGGTGGAAGGAAAGGATGGTAGGGAGATTACAGTCTTTGTAGGGATAGCTGAAAGAGTAGAATTTTTTTATAGGGATTTATTTAGGAAAGGACAGATTGATGAAGACAGCATAGGACAAGTGTTAGATAAGGTGAAGGCCAGAGTAAGTGATGATGATAGAGAGATGTGTGAGGGAGACATAGGGCAGGAGAAATAGAGGAAACAATGGCAGGGTTTGGTAGGAACAAGAGTCCAGGGATAGATAGTTTAATTGGTGAATTTTACATAGATTTTAGAGAGGAATTAGTGCCAGTGTTACATAGATTATTTATGTGGATAGAAGAAAAGAATGAGATGCCAGCAGAGGTGTAAAAACCAGGTCCAGTAAGTAAATGTCCAAACCGTGTATTTGCTCCAACCATGTTACTAAACCAGCTGATTTCATTAACTACTTTTCCCTACCTAGTTGAGGAGTGGTGTTGACTAGAATCTGCTGGTGTAGTGCATGAGTGGAGCAAATACATGGTTTGGACTTCTACTTTCTGGACCTGGTTTTTACACCTCTGGATGCCAGGTAGTATGTCAACAGGGTTAGCCAGCATTATTTAAAAGAAGGGGAGTAGGAATACATTAGAAAACTATAGGCCACTTAGCATAATACATAATGACTATAAAATATTAGCAAGTGTTAGCCAACAGAATCAAAAGCGTTATAGGAACGGTGGTGGGTTGCACACAGGCTTACAGCATACCAGGTAGGGACATAGCAGACACAATAAGTAGCATCAGAGACACTACTGACTTTATGAAGGGATAGTTACTAATTTAGATTTGAATAAAGCATTTGATAGGTTAGATCACTGATATTTATACAAGGTCTTGGAGAAATTTGGTTTTGGGCATAGGCTGATAGGATGGATCAGAAGAATGTACGATAGAGCAGTAAGTTGTATTAAAATCAATGGGATAGCCACAGACACATTTAAGATAGAGAGGTCAGTCAGGAAAGGGTGTCCCCTATCGGCGCTGCTGTATTCTTTGTCGGCAGAACCGATAGCTGCACTACTGAAGGTAAATTATAGCATTAGGGGGATAGAGTTACCAGGAGGGCAAGTGAGTTTAGTTTTATCAGTATGCAGATGACATGACAGTTACAGTAAAGGACCAGGAAAGTGTAGTTGAGGTATCCAAAGGAGTTGAATCAAGTGCAATTGGACTTGGTATATATCCGTGAAGACGTTTCGCCTCTCATCCAAGAGGCTTCCTCAGTTTGTGCCTTTCTGACTAGACCAAGCTAGTCTGACTGGCTGGTGATGAGACTCAGAATTTATCTTCTAGGAGGAGTCATTGTCAGAGCTATTGATATGCGTGGCTCTCCTGTGCTCCGATGTCCAGCCACGTCCGTCGCCATCGGAGCTATTGATTTGCATTTGTTTAGCAGCGACGGTCGTTGGGGGTGTTAGTTTCGACTTCATTGTTCAGTGGTCATGAGAGTCGTTGGAGCCATTAGTGACCGACTGTTGTTCTTGGAGGCTAGGCTTCTTGAGTCTCCTGGGTAGAGATGAAAGGACGGCATTGTAAGTGGGAGATAGGTGGTGTCGCAGACCTCCTCCTCTGTTGAGGGATGGTTTTTCCAGTTTTGCATAGATGGCTTCCTTCACCCATCTTTCAAACCATCTACACTCACTGGCCACTTTATTAGGCACACCCGTCCAACTGCTCGTTAACGCAAATTTCTAATCAGCCGATCACATGGCAGCAACTCAATGCATTTAGGCATGTAGACATGGTCAAGACGATCTGCTGCAGTTCAAACCGAGCATCAGAATGGGGAAGAAAGGTCATTTAAGTGACTTTGAACGTGGCATGGTTGTTGGTGCCAGACGGGCTGGTCTGAGTATTTCAGAAACTGCTGATCTACTGGGATTTTCACGCACAACCATCTCTAGGGTTGACAGAGAATGGTCCGAAAAAGAGAAAATATCCAGTGAGCGGCAGTTCTGTGGGCAAAGATGCCTTGTTGATGCCAGAGGTCAGAGGAGAATGGCAAGACTGGTTCAAGCTGATAGAAAGGCAACAGTAACTCAAATAACCACTCATTACAACCGAGGTATGCAGAAGAGCATCTCTGAACGCACAACACATCGAACCTTGAGGCAGATGGCCTACAGCAGCAGAAGACCACACCGGGTGCCACTCCTGTCAGCTAAGAACAGGAAACTGAGGCTACAATTCGCACAGGCTCACCAAAATTGGACAATAGAAGATTGGAAAAACGTGGCCTGGTCTGATGAGTCTCGATTTCTGCTGCGACATTCGGATGGTAGGGTCAGAATTTGGCGTCAACAACATGAAAGCATGGATCCATCCTGCCTTGTATCAACGGTTCAGGCTGGTGGTGGTGGTGTAATGTAGTGGGGGATATTTTCTTCGCACACTTTGGGCCCCTTAGTACCAATTGAGCATCGTGTCAACGCCACAGCCTACCTGAGTATTGTTGCTGACCATGTCCATCCCTTTATGACCACAGTGTTCCCATCTTCTGATGGCTACTTCCAGCAGGATAACGCGCCGTGTCATAAAGCTCGAATCATCTCAGACTGGTTTCTTGAACATGACAATGAGTTCACTGTACTCAAATGGCCTCCACAGTCACCAGATCTCAATCCAATAGAGCACCTTTGGGATGTGGTGGACCGGGAGATTCGCATCATGGATGTGCAGCCGACAAATCTGCAGCAACTGCGTGATGCTATCATGTCAATATGGACCAAACTCTCTGAAGAATGTTTCCAGTACCTTGTTGAATCTATGCCATGAAGGATTAAGGCAGTTCTGAAGGCAAAAGGGGGTCCAACCCGGTACTAGCAAGGTGTACCTAATAAAGTGGCCAGTGAGTGTATATTCTCTGTCTCTATGTCCTTTCATTGTGGTACACAGGCGCAGGCTAGTGGGTATGAGCCTGTGTTGTCTGCATCTCAGATTGAATCGCAAGTGGTTTCTGTAGTTGAGGTATTCGATAGTTTAGAGCTGTACGGTAGGGCAACAGAGGCTAAAGTAAACATGGATAAGTCAGAAGTTATGTATATATGGGCAAGGAGAGAAGATTTAGGAATAGGATTAAAAGAGAAGAAGGATTATTTCAGGGTGTTAGGTGTGAATTTAGGAATTGAGGATAAGGAAGGGAGAGATATACAATATGAAGAAATATTGAATAAGATTAGGAAAACATTGGGGTTTTGGAAACTTAGAGGGTTGATGCTGAAAAGGAAGGTGGTGGTTGTCAATGGAGTAGTTGTGAGTATGATTGTGTATGTAATGAATGTGTTGGATGTTACTGCGCGACTGTTGAAGGAGGTGGAAAAAATTGTGAGTGATTTTCTGTGGGATGGGAAGGGAGTCAGGATAGCAAAGGAGGTGATGGAAAATGACTGTGAAGATGGTGGGTTGAAATTAATCAATTTAGGGCTGAACAAGGAAGCACTTAGGGTGAAAATGGTGGTTAGATACTTAAGAAACAAGAGATATCATATATGGAAGGTCTTTTTAAGGGAGGCGATTTATAAATGTGGAGGGTGTGGGGAGTGTGGCGTGTATATGCAAATGAAGAAAGTATGTTGAGTGGAGTGTCTGAGTTTTACAAAGAGGTGTTGGAAGCGTGGGGGAGTTTGTGAAATGTGTGCAGTATGAGTGTAAGAATGTGAAGCAGGTGTGGGAACAACGAGTGTTTTTCAATCAAAAAATCATATTTGAGGGGAACACAATCTACAACAGGGAGATATGGAGAGCGGGATTTAGAAAGATAAGGGGTTTAGTGTATGAGTATGTACCAGGGTTTATGAGGGCACAGGTAGTGGTAGATGAAGTGAAGGGAAGGGGTGATGGAATGTGGTTGGGAATGACGGAGAGGATATTTAGAAAGATCAAGGGTAATGCCGAGAGAATGGGTCAGTATGATTGAGAGAGAGGCTGTGTTGGATGCGGAGGGAGAGATAGAAATGTATGCGGGAGAAGGAGAGAGAAGAGTGAGTCTGATGAGTGTGAAAACGAAAGTGATGTATAGGTATTTAAGAGGGTAAGAAGTGAGAAGACCGACTGTGGAGAAAGTGTGGGGGAGGGTTATAAATGAGATGGCTGTCGGGAGGATATGGAGAAATCTGAGAGTGAAGTGGAACAGTGTTGAATCTGAGAATTTTGAATTCTTATTAAGGCACAATAGGGTGTTCAATAATGTAATAATTAGTAAGTTTGATGTGAATGTGAAGAAAGAATGTGATGTGTGTGGGGTTGGGAGTGGAAACATTTATGCATGAGTTTGTTGAATGTTGTGAACTGGAGGGGTACATGTTGAAAATGAAATAATTAATAAGTAGAAGTTGGAGAGGAGGGTATATTGACAAAATGGAATGGAGAGAATTGTGGTTGTTTGGGGTGGCTGGCAAAGTGAACGGATGTAATGTTAATTAATGAAATTATGTTTTAAGCCATGCAAGGTTTGCTGTCAAGCTAAGGAGGAATATAGCCCATTATGAAAAGAGGAAAGCTGAGGTTAGGAATATTTTTAGGAGTATAATGGAAAGAAATGTTAATATGCTGTATGGTTATGTTAGAGAAGAAGAGTTTGTGGATTTGTAGAGGGGAGCACTTTTGTTGTGATTGGGGAAGGAGGGAGGGTAATGTTGGATTTTGGTTAGACAGTATACTGTGTGTGGTATATGTGTATTTTTTGTTTAATTTCTTTGATTTGGTGGGGGTCTGTAGGGTGGAAGCCATGCCAAGAGCCTACAGGTTACCTCACTATTTTCTGTTTTGTCGACCTGTGTTGTAATTTTTGATTCTTGTCCTCTTTAATTCTGTAGAGTTTGATGGGTTTGTGAAATGTTTTATTTCCCTGTTGGTTTGGTATATGTGTGTCGTATTTTGAATGTTTTTTTTTCCTATAGAGGAGAGAGAAAAAACAAAAACAAAATACCATTATTGGTCACTCGAGCAGTAGTGCCAACAGGGGCAGCATGGTGGCCCAGTGGTTAGCGCTGTCGCCTCACAGCAAGAAGGTCCTAGGTTCGAACCCCGGGGTTGTCCAACCTTGGGGGGTCATCTTCTGTGTGGAGTTTGCATGTTCTCCCCGTGTCTGCGTGGGTTTTCTCTGGGTGCTCCGGTTTCCCCCACCATCAAAAAGACATGCATGTTAGGGTTAATACTCCTGTCTGTGCCCCTGACCGAGGCATGGCAAGACGAACTGGAGTTGGTCCCCGGGCGCTGCACGGCGGCTGCCCACTGCTCCTAGCTACACAGCTGGGATGGGTTAAATGCAGAGGAAGAATTTCCCCACAGGGATCAATAAAATAAAAAAATAAATAAAACGTTTTGGCTTACGAGCTACTTTTAAAATGACCAACTCAACATGAGCTAACAAATAAATAAATAATAAATCCCATTGTTGAAATTACATAAAAAAATGTACATTGCATTACTGCATAGACCCTCCACAGCACCATTAATTTCAATAGATTGAGGGTCTTTACCTTATTCTGATGGCTTGCCATCAAAGGATTATGCCTGGGTTGCATAATCCGGACAGTAGCTGCTGGTAGCTAGTCTCAAGCAGGCTGATCATCAGTTATGGTGGAGCGGTATTTGGATTTAATAATCTTCATGTGAGAAAAGGCTGGTTCACATGAATAAATCGAGCTGAAAAATGCTGTCAGTGAGGTAGCACATTTACTCATGTCTGGATAATTTTCCTCCGTAAATAAGTTCCAAAACTGTCCAGCATGGGCCCGCAACTTCAACTGAATGTCAGCCTGCAGTGATAAGATTACATCCGCCAGCACAGGCGAGTTCATGTGGAACAGTGTTGCAAACTCTGCCCCCCCATTTTTCTTCCCAATTGTACCCAGCCAATTACCCCACTCTTCCGAGCCATCCCGGTCGCTGCTCCACCTCCTCTGCCGAATCGGGGGGGGGGGGCTGCAGACATGCCTCCCCTGATACGTGTGGGGTCGCCAGCCGCTTCTTTTCACCTGACGGTGAGGAGTTTCACCAGGGGGACGCAGCGCGTGGGAGGATCACGCTATTCCCCCCCAATCGACCAGAGGAGGTGCTAGTGCAACGACCAGGACACATACCCACATCTGGCTTCCAACCCGCAGACACGGCCAATTGTGTTTGTAGGGACGCCCGACCAAGCTGGAAGTAACAAGGGGATTTGAACTGGAGATCCCCGTGTTGGTAGGCAACAGAACAGACCGCTACACTACCCGGACACCCCCAGTGTTGCGATTTTTTAAGCCAGAGAATCAACCTCAGTGTCTTCTCCAAATGGAAAGCACATGAATATAGTGATTGGCTCGAGTAAAGCAAAGTCTTGAACGTGTTTGTCAAACTCTGAGCGGATATTTTCAATCTGCTATGTGTAGCACACACTGTCAAGTTGCACACGTTCGTTGTTTTGCTTCTCCAGCCCAGATGCGATGTTTTAGAAGTTCCCCAAATCGTGGCGCCTGCAGCTTTGACGACAGTAGTTGTAGTTTTCCTTAGTCATCAGCCGTCATTTCACAGCGTCGTGTAACCATGCTTCTGGATAATTGAATGGCTTTGATAGTGGATACCATTTCAGATTTGTTTTTAGAATCCAGAAACAACAAATCTGCTGCTTCAACAAAGGCCTCTTTTACCATTTGTCCATCTTGGAAGGACTTATGTTTAATGATGGTATGGCTCACCCGGAATGATGCTTCAGTGGCTGCCTTTGCTTTTGATTTCAGCTTGTGTGAAAAATGACTACTGTCTGATTAACTGTGATTCAATTCCCTCACTTTCTCTTTCTCAGCTTGCTTTTGGCAATGTTGAGATCAACATACTGGGCACCCCCGCGCTACAGTGATACTCAAATTATTTTGTATGTAGGGTGTTGTGTACTATGAGTTTTCTTCACAACTCCATACTACTTAGAAGAATCACAACTGATTCCTCTAATTAGCACACGTTAAAATGAACGGGAGGACTAATCAATGATAACAGGACTAATCAATGATAAATGTTTATTTCATCCTTGAATTAACATTTCAATAATATAGGTTTTGAAAATAGACGGCAAGCCTTTTTAACACTTGTCTTTCCGTTTTATGTTACTCTCTGTCTTGTTTGTCTGGCTGCTGGTGTTATTGTGTGTGTTTGTGTTTTGCAGGTTTCCCTCGTCCCAGACTTTTCAAGTTGTCATGTTTTCTGGAAGAGCAGTGGAGAGTCAGAGAGAGATCAGCTTGTTCAGAGAGCTTTGGATAGAAACGGCCCTTCCATCAGGTCAAGATTATATCATATAATGTACTTCAAATTATTTGCCTTTAGGATTCGTAACAGTAAATTAATGATTCAGGAGTGCTACCAATATCGGTAGCTTTAATTATATCAAATAAAATGCTCCTCTCGACATTTTCAAATATCAGATTTTCTTACCAATGATACGTTTCGTGCTACTACAGCATAGACAGTCTTTATTGTCTGGTACGAAATTTGTTTTCACAGCCAGCACATGCACAGAAACATACAGATACCCACACCACAGTGTACAGATATACATACAGATACATAGACACATAACATTCATGAAAACATAAACATAACATTCACGTACATCCACAGATAACCCTGGCTCTATGCTAGGTCGACGATGCAATTTGTTTAGTGCTGCTATGGCAGAACGGACAAAACGTCTGCCAAAGCAAACTGTTCTCCATTTTGGAGTCCTGTATCTGCAGGTAAAGGGCAGTAGTGGGAAATATGAATTGAGGGGATGTTCGGTGTCATTCACCATGAGTGCAAGATGTGTGATAGCTCTCGTTCATGTAGGGGAGTGGATGATCTTGGAGATGGCATGTGTGATCCTGGTAAGTTTGTTTTTATTTGAAATGGTCAACATGCTGTAGAAACGGGGATGGGTTGGCGTATGCTTTTGTAAAGCAGCAACAAGAGGTGGGGGCAACAGAAAGTGCTCTGAGTTTGCGGATGATGTGGAGTCTCTGCTGGGATCATTTATGGACATCACTGTCTAAAGTGAGTTCAAGATATTTGATGTATTTAATCTGCTCTACTATCTCGCCATCGATGGAGAGGGACTCAGTCCAGTGAGGAGTGTGTTTGGTGTTTTAATGACCAGTTCATTTCCATGTCATAGTCTGCACTATAGAAGAATTGGTACCATATCAGTGCCAATACTTTGGCTTTACAATGGCAAAGGCTTGCCACAACAGAATACAGGCATGACATCAAAAGGATTGCCTCATCCTGTCACTCTCACTTCTCTCACTGCTTGGTGAATGAACATCCATTAATTTTTTCCCCCATTTGGCCACAATTAAATGGTTGGTTATGGACTTATTTTATTTCAAGAGTGCTTTTTTTTTCTTTTCTTGTGTGACCCTCAACACAGGCATTAAGAATCCCAGGCCTAAATTATTACTACTACCACCACCACCACTACTAATACTACTGCTGCTACTACTACTACTACTAATGATAATAACTAAGATATTAATAATAAAAATGTAGATCAGTCACTGTGTTATTGCTGATGTTTATTGAGCCACTGCAGACACCGTACTGAGGAACACTCAGTTATACAGGTTACCGGGTGGCGGCCCGCTTGGTGATAGTGCTGGATGCCAGCTACCTGTATGTTGTCTATTGCATCCTCGTCGTGTTAGTTAATAAACCAGGTTATGAGTACTAACCCTGCGTCATTCATGAGAACACGAAACATGGTGTCAGAAGAGGAAGATTTTGGAACTTTCATGCACATTTTTTCGGCCGATACTTTTTATTTTTTCTAGCGAGGATAATGGAGCCACCTAGCCTACGGAGCTAATCAGCAAACATGGCGGACGGATTTCGGCGGCCCGACCCTCTCGTCTTTGATGGCAACATCAGTGAAAACTGACGGATCTTCGAACAGGAATATGACATTTTCGTCGCGGCGGCACACTCTGACAAGCCAGCCCGCACCCGTGCATACATTCTCCTCAACTTAGCAGGACCAGAGGCCATTGAATGTGAACAGTCTTTTGCGTATGCAGCAGAAGTGAGAGCACCCGGCGAGGGAGGACAAGTCCTCGTTCCCGCTGAATCCAAGAAGGATCCTGAATGCCTGAAAAGAAAGTTTCGTGAGATATGCAACCCACGGTCCAACATTACAATGGAAAGACACAAGTTCAACACACGCAATCAGAGGGCTGGTGAGTCCATTGAATCATATGTCAGTGACTTGAGAATTAAAGTAAAAAGCTGCAACTTTGGAGATCTATGTGAAGAGTTCATTCGGGACAGATTTGTCTGTGGCATAAATAATGACAATCTGAGGAAAGTGCTATTGCGTGATAGTGACTTGACGCTAGCCAAAGCAGTCTCTGTCTGTCAAATACATGAGATCACGGAAGAGCACAACAAGACACTAGTCTCACAACAGCATTATGCTACAAATGTTGATGCAGTCCAACCTAAATTCATAAGAATACAAAAGCATGATAGAGACGAAGTGGACAATCAATCAGAAAAATATGTCAAACAAAGCATTGCTAACTGCAACAACTGTGGAGGCAGTCATGCGGCCAAGAGAGACAAATGCCCAGCTTTTGGTCAACAGTGCAACGCCTGTAAAAAATTGAATCACTTTAAAAGATGTTGTAGATCTGTACAACAGGGCCACAACCAGCTAAAATTCAGGAGAGCTGTTCACCAGATTGAACCTGACCAAGCTGATAATATTGCTGATGATACGTTCTATGTTGATGGCCTAACACTGCAAAAGACTGTTGATTCACCTGATGTACACATAATTGAAAAAAATTGAGCTTTTGTTACTGTACATGTAAATGGAAGTCCAGTTGAGCTGAACGTTGATACCGGTGCTAAGTGCAATGTCCTGTCAATTCGGACATTTGAACAGATAGAGAGAAATGAACAATTGTTCATGAGGATGTTTTGCCACTGCTTGGTCTAAGTGCATGTAGAGAGATGGGACTTGTCTCATTCAGCAAAGATGTTCATCAGTTAGGTCCTACTGATGATGAATACAGCGACCTCTTTTCAGATGAGCTTGGGAAACTACCTGTGACTTACTCCATGACACTTAATCCAGAGGTGAGACCTGTTGTTCGTCCCGCACATCACATTCCTGTGGCTATGAAAGACGGAGTCAAAGCTGAATTGAACAGAATGCAGGAATTAGGTGTCATCACCCCAGTATCTGAGCCAACTGACTGGGTGTCATCAATGGTTGCTACAAACAAAAAGGACAAGCAAGAAATCAGAATATGCATAAATCCAAGAGACCTTAACTCTGCTCTAAAAAGACCACATCACCCCATGCGCACTGTAGAGGAAATGGCTGCACACATGTCAAATGCAACTGTATTTTCAGTTCTAGATGCAAAAAAATAATTTTGGCAGATTCCTCTTGATCACAAATCCTCAATGTTAACCACTTTCAGCACCAGTTTTGGTCGTTACAGATTTCTGCGAATGCCCTTCAGACTCAACTCAGCCAGTGAGGTCTTCCAGCACTCCATGGAACAGATTTTTGCTGGATATCCCTGTGCAATTATAGTGGATGACATACTCATTGGTGGTAAGACTGTGGAAGAACATGATGCTAACCTGAGAAAAGTGCTTAACCGTGCCAGAGGTGAACCTGAGACTCAATCCTCTCAAGTGCAGGTTCCGGCTGAACCAGATCAGCTATGTTGGTCATGTTTTCTACAGTGAAGGCCTCAAGGCAGACCCCTCCAAAACAAAAGCGATCAGTGAAATGCCAACACCAACAGATGTTACAGCTTTACAAAGATTTCTCGGGATGGTTAACTACCTTGGAAAGTTCATTCCCAACTTTAGTGAGCTTACGGCTCCACTACGACAACTAACACACAAGGACACAGCATGGACATGGCATGAGCAGCAGCAAAATGCTTTTGAACAGCTAAAAACACACGTGTCTAGTCCACCAGTTCTGTCATGCTACGATGTCAGTAAACCAGTGACGCTCACATGCGATGCTTCACAGTATGGACTTGGCGCTGCATGTCTGCAGGGAGGAAAATCTGTAGCCTATGCTTCACGCACATTAACTGACACTGAAACTAGATGTGCACAGATTGAGAAGGAGCTGCTAGCAGTAGTTTTTGCATGCTCAAAATTCAATGACTATATCTACGGCAAGTCAGTGACCATAGAAACAGACCATCAACCCCTAGTCACCATACTAAAGAAGCCTATACATGCAGCTCCAGCAAGACTGCAAAGGATGATGCTCAGACTGCAAAAGTATGACCTCACACTGGTATACAAAAGCGGCAAACTTATGTATGTGGCAGACACACTGTCTCGAGCTCCCAGAAGCTCAACTGCTCAGGAGGCTGAAGAGGAGGAAAGCTTTGATGTGATGACGGTCAACTACATCTCTTCTCCCCGGCTGTTGGAGTTGAAAGAACACAAAGCAACTGACACAACTCTGCAGACTCTCAGCTCCATCATCAGACATGGATGGCCTAGCAGACCATCCAGCCTTCCTCATGCTATTCGTTCCTATTATCCTTTCAGAGATGAACTGACTATTGAAAATGGTATTATCATGAAAGGTCAAAAGGCTGTCATTCCAAAGTCTTTACAAAAAGACTACACTAGCATTGTACACAGAGGACATCCTGGTGCAGAAGCAACTAAACAGAGAGCAAGGGGGTTGTTTTATGGCTTACAGTGACAGATGACATCGACAAAGAAATACGGTCATGCTCAGTGTGTAACAGCACAAAACCACATCAGCAGAAAGAACCACTCCAGCTACACCCGGTGCCAGATCTTCCCTGGTCCACTGTAGCAACAGACATCTTTGAGTGGCGTAATCAGCTGTACCTAGTTTTGGTAGACTCATATTCAGGCTGGTATGAGATTGATCTGCTCTGTGATGCTACATCGGCAACAGTCATCACCAAACTCAAAAGAAATTTCTCAGTTCACAAGTCAGCGCTTTAAGGACTTTGCTACACATTGGGACTTCACTCGTGTCACGAGCAGCCCAGAGTATCCTCAATTTAATAGTTTAGCTGAGAGGGCTGTTCCCAGTGCAAAACAGCTCATGGAAAAGTCTCATAGAGATGGAAGTGATGTCTTTCTCAATCTGTTAAATCTCAGAAATGTACCACGTGACACAAAACTTGGATCCCCTGCACAAAGACTGATGTCAAGGCAAACACGCACCACTTTGCCAGTCTCAAGAAAGCTGCTTGAACCAGAGGTGTACAAGCCACTGGAGGTAAAGGCTCAGCTTCTTAACAAAAGACTGACACAGAAGTTGTACTATGACAGAACGAGCCGACCTGTTCAACCATTGATGGAAGGACAAGTTATCAGAATGCAGACCCCTCAAGGCTACAATCGAACAGGCATGGTAAAGGAGATCTGCAAGGAGCCCAGATCCTATCTCATTCACTCAGAAGGAAAGCTGTACAGAGGGAGGGGTTGAGGCTAAGGGAGAGGAGTTTGGTGGTTAGTTTGGCAGGGATGATAGTGTTGAAGGCAGAGCTATAATCTATAAACAGCATCCGGATGTATGTGTTTTTAAGTTCAAGGTGGGTCAGAGCAAAGTGCAGGGCAGTGGCAATGGCATCCTCAGTAGACCTTTTGGGATGGTAGGTGAACTAATGTGGGTCAAATGTGGGGGGGAATAATGTTTTTGATGTGAAGTGGTTTGGATAATGGAGGGCTGGATAATGATAATAATAATAATGGTAATAGCAACAACAACAAAATCTGCACATAAAACAACTTCTGCTGGTGCAATGGAACCCCCCCCCCCAGATGTTTCGGCCGTTGGCATGCATAATGTAAGTTGGCCCTTGGGGAAAACTAATCGGAGAACCCTGATGTAGTGAATTTGCAACCTAATGAGAAGAGGAACAGTCTTAGAACCTGAACTTGTCTCTGCCAGTGTGGAGTGTGTTAAGTTGTGGCAAATCCATGCTTTAGAGTCAGGCTCCACTGAAGTGAATGAGTCACAGGGGAACACATACTCTTCCAGAGTATACCCAAGTGCAATTGGCAGAATTCCAGAAAAATTACCCTAGTGTTAGAGAGTTTAGGATGTTTTGGGACAGGGATAAGAAACCAAATCACACAGAGAGAGTAGGGTTGTCTAGTTCTGTCAAACGCCTTCTGAAACAGTGAGGTTACATAAAGCAGCGAGAACCACTGCTGTATAGTGTCATAGACGACCCACATCATGGCCATTGTTGGCAGTTACTCTTACCTGTTTGCTTGAGAGACCAGGTCCTGGAAAGTGTCCATGACAGTATGGGGCACCAAGGAATCAAACGAACAGTAAACCCATTAAGGCAGAGGTGTTTTTGGTTAGGGATGTATGAAGATGTGGAAAACTGGGTCAAGAAGTATCAGCGGTGCATACTTACAAAGATGCCTCAGCCAAAAATCCATGCTGCTGTGAAAGCATTTTTAGCACCTAGACCACATGAGGTGGTAGCAGTGGATTTTACTGTGTTGGAGCCGGCTTCAGGTGGCCATGAAAATGTCCTAGTGGTCACTGATGTGTTCACTAAATTCACACAAGCCTACCCCACCAAAGTTCAGAAAGCTGACACAACAGCGAAAGTCCTGCTCAGGGAATGGTTTATGAAGTTTGGTGTGCCAGAAAGATTGCACTCAGACCAAGGTAGAAACTTTTGAGAGTGAAGTTATTGCTGAACTGTGCAAGCTCTATGGTGTAAGAAAAACACATACAATGCCCTATAGGCCTCAAGGCAATGCACGGTGTGAGAGATATAAGAGAATGCTTCATGCCCTACTATGCACTCTCCCGCAGGAGAGAGTGCGTAGTAGGGCACATGACTGGTTGTCTGTGCACCAGGAGAGGCTCAAACAGGCACACAAGCAAGCCAGGGAGTACTCTGAACAAAAGGCAGGTGAGAGGATCTCAATGCAGAATGAGAAGGTGTTTTGTCCCCCTGTAGACATTGGCCAACTTGTTTATCTACGTCACAGCCCCCCTAGGAAGGAACAAGATTCAGGATGCATGGAGTTCTACAGTTAACAGAGAGGTTCACATCCAGGGTACCACACACACTGTTGAGCCTCTTGAAGGGGGTCCTATCAAAGGAGTCCATAGGTCAGAGTTGCGTCCCTGTCCTCCCCCTGTTACCAAACCGAGGACAAGAACAAGGTTACACCCTGATAGTCAGCCTAGGGCAAAGGAGACACCTGAGTCTTTTGAACCTGATTTTGGGGTGGTAGAGGAAATACTTAGTGTACCTGTTGAAAGTGATGTGCCTGATACACCAGTGGTAGCCAAGACAGGGTTAAGTGACTGTCAAGTGTCAGAGACAGAGTGTGCTAATGTTGATAGCCCAGATTTGGATAGTGATAGTTCTCAAACAGAGGAGTCAGCAGATAGGGACTTGCATACTGCAGTCAGTGATGTTCATACATCAGACGCAAGCCATGCTCATAAAGAGACAAGTAATGATCCTGTTCCTGCTGTTAGAAGGAGCAAGCGCGATACTGCAGGGAGCCATACTAACCCTTTCCATTTACCAAAGTCAACATGTAATGCTGTTACGGTCTGCACAGATATGGTTGCACAAGTATTGACCAGTCTGGGTACAGCTCTTTTTGAAAAAGCATTGCAAGGAGCAATGGGGTCCGCTCAGGGGGTTTGTCAGTTATCAATGACGTTGACTTATTGCAGGGGAGAATGTAGCCAGGTGGTAAATTCCATGTACCCTGTGTAAATATGTTCAGTATAAAAAAGAGAATAGATTTTATTTTGGTTTAACTATGTACAAGGGAAGAGGTATTTACAGCTATTGTTATGTTAAAATATAATTCATGTGTAAAAAAGGCTCTGACATTTATAGGTGTCCGCCCCTTTAAGACTGCCTGCCCCTTTAAGACTCTGGCCAGATTCTCCTGCTGTGAGTGACGCAGCCTAGGTTTAGTTGTAGTTTTGCTAGATGCCTTGCCTAGCGCACGTTGAGACTGTGTTCGTGTTATAAGTACACAGTACATGTAGTTTTCCCTTGTCTACGTGTATAGTGAATTTGTCCTCGTTTGTCCTTTGTTGCGATCCAGCTTGTTCTTTGAGTCACTGACGAAAAGTAAGTGTTCCAGGCTGAGTTGCCTCGTTATGTTTAGTTGGTCTGTGTAGTAGTTGCTAGCTCGATGCGCACCCGTGGGTTCTAAAGTGTGGGAAAGACATATTCCATGTGAGAATGTCCTGCATAATTCCTTGAGTTAAGTGCTAGCTTAGCAAAGGCGATTCCCTATAAGCTGTCATAGGCTAACGTGCAGTTTATGCCGTCGTGTGTTGGTTTGGCCGTTTGTGTTGATCATCCAACGCGGACTCCATTTTGTTGTTCTTCATCTCTCCAGCAGATGTCGCCATTGTGTCGTTATATGATAGTAATAGACCTACTCTAAATGTAATGTTGCAATGCTAGTGCCTAATGGCAATTCCCCTTTTTGTTGTTGCAGAACTCGCTATAATTTATGCTGGATTTCAATACAGTTCACACAAACGAAGTCCATGTCTCCTCTTCATTCCTGTGTTCTGACCGACATACCATCCTGTTTACTCTCTGCCTAAGACAAACTAGCCATTCCAAATTATCCCACTAACAAATTGGTCCTTTGAGCCGGATGAGAGTATTCAGGATGGAGTCAGATGAAGAGAGATATCCTGATGTGAGGCCTAAACGACAGATACATCCACCTGCCAGACTGCAAGACTACGAGGTGGACTATGTGGGATATCGCCAGAGAGACCTGCCAGAATGGAGCCTGCCACCTCCAAACCTAGAGATGAGAGTGTCACCACCATGGGAGGGCCCAGTCCTGATGACCCCCTTCCCGACATCCCAGACTCACGAGACGCACATGCATACCAAATAGCTTCATGTTGATTTGTCAGTCAGTCGTCTGTGTGACGGCCCTAGTGCCGTGTGTCTGTAACTTTCCCTCTCCAGGTAATGCCCCGCCTCCTGTGGAACTGCTGATTGAGCCCAGGTGATCCCAATTGCTCATCAGCCGTGTGTGGCGTTGTGTTGTTTGTTCTCAACTATGGCTACGTTTGATTTGCATGCATTTACAGCTAATCCTACACTAGCTCAGCTGGATGACTGTAGGAAAAAGCTGTGTGACATTGCGGTGCATTATGGCGTCTCTATCTCAGGCTCTCTTTCCTAAAGGGACCTGAAAGCGGCACTTATAGACGCGCTAATTGTTGGAGGGGTTCTTAGCTTACCGGTGCCTCATAGTCAAGCAGCTGGGGGTGTTACGGCCCCAGTGTTATGTGTGCAGTTACCCTCGTGAATACAAACCTAGGGTTTGTATTTATGGGAGGGGGTGTTACAGCCCTAGTGCCGTGTGTTGTGTACAACTACCCCCTTGTATACAAACCTAGGGTTTGTTTTTTATGGGAGGGAGCGTTTTGGCCTTAGTGCCGTGTGTCTGTAACTTTCCTTCTCCAGGTAATGCCCCGCTTCCTGTGGAACTGCTGATTGAGCCAAGGTGATCCCAATTGCTCATCAGCTGGGTATATACCTTGGAGAGAGACACCCAACAGGGCCAGTGGGCCATTGTTGTCAACCAGAGAGCGAGCGCTTGTGTCGATATCTATTACTCCTTGAGACGGAGCGTGACATTTGTCGTTGTTCTTGTTTATTTATTTTTTTGTTTGTTTGATTGGAGTTTGTGTTGTTAGCTAAGCCTGGTTTGTTAAGAGCTAGCATCTTTAGTTGCCTTTTTATGCTATATTTTGACTGAAGGATAATTCTTGTAAATAAATCTGTTTGTTTTTACACCTGGTTCCATCTCCCACCTTTCTTATTCCCCCGGGACACTTTTATTTTCTTTGTTACTTCCCCTCATCCCTGGACCTTTAACGGGGAACGTAACACCTGTGTACAACAACGCTGGTAGTGATTGGCTGGCTGCGATAGTGTTCACGTCGTCTACCGCCAAGTATCGAAATTTGGCACCGTTTTTTTCCAAGTTGAGCTGGGATACACAATCTTCTTCTTGCATATGGAGGATAAGCAAAACTTGACTCGGTTTTCTCTTTAGCCTTTAACGTTAAGCATATTTATTTAGGCAAATACAGCAGGTCTCTTGGCTCTCTACTACCGAGTACCGACTCTTAAAACAAGCCTACAACACACTATCGCACACAGAAAATGTGGCGACGTCACATCTGAATGTACTGTAAAGCCTTAGACAGAATAATAATACGGATGGTACCATAATACAATGGGTAAGGGCGCCATCAAATAACCACTTAACAACCAGACTTGTATTTGATGATCGCTTTGCAGCGGTTGTATTTTACTGTGTCAGGTTTGCTGTCTATTTTTACAAAGTGTAGCCACGCTTTGGAACATATAGTAGCTCACTCAATCTTGCTCGCCAGTTTTCAACTCCAACGCAGTCACGAGACGCACACGCATACCAGATAGCTTCATGCTGATTTGTCAGTCAGTCGCCTGTGTACAACAACGCTGGTAGTGATTGGCTGGCTGCGATAGCGTTCACGGTGTCTACCGTAAGTATCAAAATTTGGCACTGTTTTTATCCAAAGAGTTTGATACTCGGTAGGACCAAGATGTTTCGGTCGGGCACCGTTTTCGATACCCAACTCTAATGCAGACAGAGCAGGATTACACCTAAGAGCCTGCAAATAAAATCTTCGGTCAAGGGCCACCGAGCTAACCAGATCCTCCAGAAGTTACAGAGCCAGCTGTTGAACGAATGGGTGAGACAAACTAATTTTACTATCGATATTTTGAAAGCAAAAGAGGAGCAGATCCAACAGAGACTCACGTCGCGTCTAGATGAGACTACTTTCCAACGTGTGATTGAGTTCACGGATAAGGCTCATCTAGCTCAACACAAAAAGTCGAAAACCAGGCAGCAAAAGAAGTTCGACCTACTTGCTGTACGCCAGAGACAGAGGCAGACAACGGATGGCACCCTCAATGACAGACAGAGAGGCGGACACAAAACACACGCCGGCGATGTGGACAAGTGGGTAAACATCTGTCCGACAAACAACTCACCCAGGCGGAGAAAGACATCCTTGCTAAGGGACTGAATTTTGCTGTCATGCCGAGGGAAATCCTGCTAGTGGAACCGATCACAGCCACGGAATCAGCGTTCCATAACAACATCACGGACCTGGAAGCGGAGCAACTGCAGACGAAAGTTTCAGTCTGCCTCAGCAATGCGAAGGGGCTGCCGTCCAACATCAGCAGAGACAACAGGAATGCACTCTCATGATTCTCAGTAAGGACAATAACATCATCATCCTTCCAGTGGACAAAGGCAGATGCACTGTTGTATTAAACCAGACATGATTATCCTGAGAAAGTTATGACGTTACTTTGTGACACAAATACTTATGAGCCACTGAAACGAGATCCAGGCAGTGGTTACAAGAAAATGGTGATTGATTGTCTCAAGCCATTAGAACAGGAAAATGCTATTGACAGAATTTTGTACCACAGACAATACACAGGGGAAGCTACACCTAGTCTGTATGGTTTACCTGATATACCTAAACAGGATATGCCACTACAGCCTATTGTTTGTAGTATGAATAACTCAGTGATCTATAACATCTCTTAGTTTCTTGCATCTATTCTTAACCCGTAGTTTAGGCAGTAATTTTGGATTTTGTGGATAAGGTGAGGGACATTATTATGGAGGGGGGTGAAACAATGGTCTCTTATTGTAATATTTGCTAGTAATATTTGATTTGCTAATGTCCCTTACGGCTTTCCGTAGCGCCACAACAAAGTCACGTGATGTACGTAACAACGACAGTCGGAATCCGGTCGATGAATAAACACCCAGCACGAGAGAAGTCGTCCTTGCTTTATTAATGTTATAAGTTAACATAGCCAGAGGGCACAGAGCATTACATGGTGTCAGAGTAGCGGAGTTTAAATACCCAATATGGATTCGTACGGCGTTCCAGCTCCACGGATGGACTGGGAATCGGCGAACTTACCTGAAGCATGGAGACGATTTCGACAAACAACGGAGCTAATGTTCACGGGCCCCCTGCGCGGGAAGAATGAAGAGGAGAAATGCAGCTACCTCCTGCTCTGGATAGGGGAAAAAGGGCGCGATGTGCACAACACTTGGACACTCAGCGGAGAACAAGCCAAGAAGCTAGAAACGTACTACGATAAGTACACTGAGTACATCACCCCCAAAGCAAACCCGATTTATGCCAGATATAAATTTCATGAAAAGATGCAGGGAGAGAGTGAATCCTTCGAACAATTTATAACTGAGCTAAAGCTCCTAGTCAAAGACTGTGGCTACCCAAATGCCGACGAGATGGTCAGGGACCGCATCGTGTTTGCCACCAACTCACCCAGAGTGAGAGAAAAGCTACTTAGCCAGGGAGCTGAGCTAACGCTAGAAAAAGCCATAGATGTAGCCCGCTCACACGAGCTAGCAAAGCAACAGCTAACGTTTATGGGCCAGGGCAGCACACATGAAACGGTGCACGCAATAGGCAGAAAGACTTACAAACCGAACGCACCCAAAGCAGCTAACGCTAACTTCAGACAAAGGGACGTTAGCACCGCCGCCAGGGCGTGTAGCTATTGTGGAGGGCTACACGGCGCTAAAGCCACTTGCCCAGCTAAGGGTAAACAATGCATTAAATGCAAGAAGCTCAATCATTTTGCTAAAGTATGCAAGTCTAGCTCCCAGGGACAGACAAAGTACTACCGCGGCACAGTACATGCCGTCGGAGAGAACCCAGAAGAGTGCACCACTGACAGAGAACAGGAAGAACTGTACTTCGACAACATTACAGTGGAGAGCACCGCTGTGGGAGAACAGACAGAGCTGTACATAGACTGCATCTCAATAGAGAACAACGGAAAAAGCAACGAGCAGGCTTACGTAGAGGTTGGAATTGGCACACCTCCACAGAAGGTAAAGTTTAAACTAGACACTGGGGCACAGGCCAATACTATTCCCACCAACCTGTTCCAGGCGCTGTTCAAAAATGTGACACTGAAACCAGCAATACACAGACTCACTGAATATGGAGGAGGCGCGCTGAGCGTGAAAGGCACATGCAAACTCAAATGTAAGTACAGAGACAATGCAATGATGCTGGACTTTTACGTCATTGACACAAACGCCCCACCAGTCATGGCAATGAAAACATGCCGTGACCTAAACTTGGTAAAAATAGTGATGGCTGTGAGCGAGGAAAACAATGTCACATCACAGAGCATAATGGATGAGTATGCAGATGTTTTCCAGGGAATAGGAGAGTTCCCAGGCGAGTGCACCTTCCGCGTCACACCAGATGCAACGCCGGTCGTCTGCCCGCCACGCAGAATCCCCATCGCCCTACGCAGCAAACTGAGGGACGAGCTTGACAGCATGGAGAAAGGCGGCATAATCTGTAAGGTAACAGAACCCACAGAATGGGTGAACGCACTCGTCATTGTTGAGAAGCCAAAGACAGGCAAACTTAGAGTGTGTTTAGACCCCAGAGCTCTTAACAAAGTGATACAACGACCTCACTATCCCCTCCCCACGCTGGAGGACGCCACCACAAAGCTCGCTGGAGCTGAGTACTTTAGCGTGTTAGACGCGCGGTCAGGCTATTGGGCCATCAAACTGAGCACTGAATCCTCAATGTTGACGACATTTAACACAGTGTTTGGCAGGTATCGTTTCCTCAGACTGCCATTCGGAATCGTGTCCGCTCAAGACGAGTTCCAGAGACGCGTGGATGAAACATATGAAGGATTGGACGGTGTGACGGCCATAGTGGACGACATACTAGTGTTCGGCAAGACTAAAGAGGAACATGACCAGCGTCTCAGAGCGATGCTGAAGCGCACAAGGGAGCGAGGGGTGCGGCTCAACCCCGACAAGTGTCACATATGCGTGTCCGAGGTAAGCTACTTCGGCCACACGCTCTCACACGAAGGCATCAAACCAGACCCACACAAGGTGAAGGCGGTCAAGGACATGCAACCCCCACAGAACAAAGCAGAGCTGGAGACAGTCCTCGGCATGATCAACTACCTCGCCAGATTCGCTCCACACCTCTCACAGATAAACTCACCCCTCAGACAGCTTCTGAAACAGGACAGTGAGTTTGTGTGGGATGCAGTCCACGACAAGGCGTTCCAAGAGATGAAGAATCTCATTACACAGCACCCAGGTCCAGTACTCTCATATTTCGACCCGCAGAAAGAGCTGCGACTCCAAGTGGATGCATCCAAAAGTGGCCTTGGGGCTGTCATGCTCCAAGATGGCAAACCAATTGCCTATGCGTCCAAGTCACTCAACAGCACTGAAGAAAACCACGCACAGATAGAGAAGGAGCTCTACGCTGTGGTCTTCGGCTGCAAGAGGTTCCACGAGTACATGTATGGACGAAAAGTGATTGTGGAGTCAGACCACAAGCCTCTGGAGGCAATACTAAAAAAGCCACTGGCAGCAGCACCACCCCGGCTGCAACGGATGATCCTGGCGCTCCAAAAATACGACATCCAAATCATCCACCGCCCCGGTAAGGACATACCGGTGGCCGACACACTGTCACGCAAGTCAATAGAACACCACGACAGTGACCTACAGGAAGGGATGGAGGCCCAAGTGCACACAGTCCTCAGCAACATCCCTGTGAGCGACACAAGACTCACAGAAATCAAGCAGGAAACAGCGCAAGATCCACAGCTCACCGCACTCAGACGAGCCACACTCACTGGCTGGCCAGACACAAAGAAAAAGTGCCCGCCCAGCATCCAGGAATACTGGAACCACAGAGCAGAAATCTCAGAAATGGACGGTATCCTGTTCAAAGGTGAGAGAATCATTGTCCCCCAAAAGCTTCGCAAGGACATGATACAGCGCATCCATGCCAGCCACCTTGGCGTGAAAAAAAGCAAATGCCGAGCAAGAGACTTACTGTTCTGGCCTGGCATGGGGAAACAGATCGAGGATGCGGTAGCAGACTGCAGCATATGCCAAGAACGGCGCAGCGCAAATGCAAAGGAACCAATGATGTCACACGCCATACCCGAGCGGCCGTGGCAAGTGATAGGCACAGACCTATTCACATGGAACTCACAGGACTTCATAGTCACTGTGGACTACTACTCCAGATTCTTCGAGCTAGAAAGACTTTACAGCTGCACCTCATCTGCCGTCATCATGAAGCTGAAAGCAGCAATGGCTCGACACGGAATCCCCGAGACTATCATCAGCGACAACGGTCCGTGCTACAGCTCTGGTGAGTTCCGCAACTTCTCACAGACATGGGGTTTCTCACACACCACCACAAGCCCCCACTACCCACAGAGCAACGGCCTCTCCGAGAAGACTGTACAGACGGCCAAACGCATCCTGGACAAAGCCAAAGCTGAGAACAAAGACCCCTACATGAGCTTACTGGAGTATCGCAACACACCGGTGGACAACCTGAAATCACCGGCACAGCTACTGATGAGTCGGAGGCTGCGGTCCATTCTCCCATCAACAGCAAAACACCTGCAGCCACAGATCGCCAGTCAGGAGGATGTTCACAAAAGGAGAGAGGTATGTCAACAGCGCCAGCAGGCATACTACAACCGAACAGCCAAACCTCTGCCCCACCTGCCCGCAGGCACACCAATCCGCTTCCGGCAGGAGGATGGATCCTGGAGACCTGCAACTGTGGAAAGACCAGCGAACACAGACAGGAGCTACCACATCCAAACCAAAGAAGGTCAGATCTACCAACGCAACCGTCAACACCTGCGACAAAGCAGAGTGAACACTCACACTACACACACACACACTTCACAGCAGACTGTTACCAGCGCTAACAACAACACACAAGCCCATCAGCAAGAGCATGCTGAACCTCCAGACACGAACAATCAGCGACAACCAGACACACAGCCTGGTTACACCACGAGGTCAGGTCGCACGATCAAACCAAGACAAATCCTTGACTTATGAATGTTAAAAAAGAGAATTTTACACCAACCTGTACTATACCTGCTATGTTTTGAAAAGAAATATTTACAGCGTTCACTTACCTTGTGTACCTACCTGCTGTTTGCAGTTACCAGTAATGAAATGAAAAAAAAAAGATGAAATGTTATTACGGTGTCACATTTAGACAGTGAAGGAAATGTTTTACACTACTTTGTTGCAGTCCAGTTATATAAGAGTTCCACTTTCATATTCTTTCTTATTAAGATTGTATTCGCTTATAAACATGCTCAACGTGGTCTGTATCTCTGCAGAGAAAGCAGCACTTTTCAGAAAAAGGGAGATGTAATATTTGCTAGTAATATTTGATTTGCTAATGTCCCTTACGGCTTTCCGTAGCGCCACAACAAAGTCACGTGATGTACGTAACAACGACAGTCGGAATCCGGTCGATGAATAAACACCCAGCACGAGAGAAGTCGTCCTTGCTTTATTAATGTTATAAGTTAACATAGCCAGAGGGCACAGATCATTACACTTATCTTCCCACACCGTTTCCAGTGTGGGAAGATGGCTGCACAAATTCGCGTTTGCAGCGGCCTCACCCAGTGCTGGTGTTGGAAGATGGTAGCACAAATTCACATTTGCTGCGGCCTCACCCAGTACCGTCCATGCCGTGACTTTGTCCACATCTGCGTGTAAGTTTTGTCTTCGTTTGATGGCTGGGAGAACTGGCACTGGATCGGCTGGGAGAGTGGGGCAGGCTAAGCTAACTGCTAACCCATGCAGACCGGCAGTTATAATAATACCAAGGATGGTCTGGCGGTGGCCTCACCTGGCATTGACTGTGATGTTTTTGATGTCATCGTGAGGAATGCGGGGAGGTGTGTTGAGGGTGTCTGGCTAGGAGAGCTGGCGCTGGATCGGCTGGGAGAGCTTGGTCTGCTTCGTCCGATGGGCCTGGGGACCACGGCCCTGGCCGGAGCTGCACAAAAGGAGGAATTGCTGAGGGCAGTCTGACAGGACACAGAAGCGGGGCGGGCTAAGCTAATTGCTAACCCATGCAGCAGTTCCGACAGTCATCCTGACTAGTGTTCGTTCCTTTGGACAGTGATTTTTTTTTTTTTTTTTTTTTTTTTTTTAGTTTGGATATATGTGTTAGTTTGGGAATGTGTGTTATTTAGTTTGTATATGTGAAAAATGACAGGTTAGCCTTCTTAGACTGAAATTTCATTTGGCGATTGGGGACATTTGATTGTTGATGTTTACCATAAGCCAAGAAATACTGATCAGTACTTACAGTTTGGAAAAGCAAACTTTCACACCCCTCCCCCTTTCCGACCACAATACTCGATACCAATTTCACTTCCTGTCAGCCACTCCTCCCTCCCCACCGAATCCCCACCCGCACTCAGGATCTGTGTTGAAGCCATGCGACAGCTCTTCCAGCGACAGAAGACCAGGAAAGCATCGGGCGCTGATGGCATGTCACCCTCCTGTCTTATCTTGTGCTGACCAGCTGGCCCCCATTTTCACACTGATCTTCAACAGATCACTGGAGCTGTGTGAAGTCCCCTCCTGCTTCAAGAGCTCCACTATCATCCCGCTCCCCAAGAAACCCTGTAATCGCAGGATTAAATGACTACAGGCCCATTGCCCTAACGTCACATGAAATCCTTCGAGAGACAGGTGTTGGCCCACCTGAAGGAAATCACAGGCCCCCTGCTAAACCCCCAGCAGTCAACATGGGATTGCACTGCATCTTCCAACACATATGCAAGGGTCCTGCTCAACCCCCAGCAGTCAACATGGGATTGCACTGCATCTTCCAACACATACGCAAGGGTCCTGTTTGTGAACTTCAGCTCAGCGTTCTACACCATTGTCCCAGATATCCTCCACTCAAAACTCACACAACTCACTGTACCAGCCCCCATCTGCCAGTGGATTCAAAACTTCCTGACAGACAGGAGGCAGCTGGTAAGGCTGGGGCTAATCACATCCAGCACCCAGACAGTCAGAACTGGGCCCCCCCAGGGATGTTTGCGCTCCCCTCTACTCTTCTCCCTCTACACAAGTGACTGTACCTCAGGTGACCTATCTGTTAAACCCCTGAAGTTTGTGAATGACATATCCAGGATGGTGATGAGTCTGCATGTAGATGGTAGGTTGACCAGCTGGCCCTCTGTTATGGCCATAACAACCTGGAATTTAACATGCTCAAAAGACTGGAGATGACAGTGGACTTCAGGAGGAGCCCCCCCAACACTGCCCCCCCCCCACCTTACTCAACAGCACAGTGTCTACAGTGAAAACCTGGAGATTTCCGGGTTCCACAATCTCCTAGGACCTAAGGTGGGCATCCAAAATAGACACAATCATCAAAAAGGCTCAGCAGAGGATGCACTTTCTCTGCCAACTCAAGAAATTCAACCTGCCTGAGGAACTGTTGATTCAGTTCTACACTGCAATAATCCAGTCTGCCCTCTGCACATCCATCACGGTCTGGTTTGGTTTGGCCACCAAACAGGACAGGGACAGACTACAATGGACAGTTAGGTCCGCAGAGAAAATCATTGGTGCCAACATGCCCTCCTTTCAGGACGTATACACCTCCAGACTCAGGAAACGGTCAGGCAACATCACTGCAGACCCATCACATATACTGGTATGCTGTGTCGTTTCCATCTATCTCAGGCATGTATGGAAGTAACCTGCTAACATGGCGGCGCACAGGACGCAGCGGCTACTGCGGCTCCCTGTTCAGTGCAATGTTTTCTTTGTTATTTATACGTTAGTTTTAAGTTTACTTACAAGTGTAGGTCATGCGCTCTTCTACAACCATCAGGAACTTTTAAACCTCAGAACGGATTACTCACTTCCCTCCACCATCACGGACAATTTCCCCATCGATATTATCCGCTCACCAGTCTCGCAGTGGAGATGCTGCCCCCATTGGCAACGTAAACAGAAGAGGGGGAAATGAGGCGGGCTACATGCTAAGCTAAGTAGCGCTGCCTTCGAAGTTTCCCTCCTCAGCATCTTCATGGCTAATGTCCGGTCGTTAGCTAACAAAATGGACGAGATAAGACTCAGGCTGTCCTCTCAGAATAGGCTGCAAAACTGCTGTCTGCTAATGTTTACGGAGACTTGGCTCAACAACAACATAGCCGACTCGGCAGTCGAGCTAGCGGGCTGCACAGCCTTCTGTGCCGACAGGACAGCGGACTCCGGCAAGATCCGCGTAGGAGGTTTGAGTATTTATGTCTATAACTCTTGGTGCAACAATATAAAGATCGTTGAAAGGCATTGCTCTGCTGATCTCAAGCTCCTTATGATTCAGTGCAGGCCTTTTTACCTGCCCAGGGAGCTAACGGCCATTACCATCGCCGCTGTATACATCTCCCCACATGGTAATGCTAAGGAAGCACTTAAGCAGCTACAATGTGCCATCAGCAGACAACAGACCAAACACCCAGACAATGCCTTTATCATAGGTAGTGACTTTAATCAGGCTAACCTCAGGGCTGTATTGCCCAAATTCCATCAGCATGTCTCCTGCCCCACTAGGGGACAAAACACCCTGGACCATCGCTATACAAACATCAAGGACTCATACAAAGCTACTCCCTGCCCTCATCTGGGGCATTCTGACCACCTCTGCCTGTTCCTGGTCCCAGCCTACAAACCCCTAATAAAATGGGTCGAGCCAGCAGTAAAGACAATCACTGTCTGGCCAGAAGGAGCAGTCTCTGAACTCCAGGAGTGTTTTAAAAACACAGACTGGATTATTTTTGCACATTCAGCTACCTATGACTCCCATATAAACATTAATGAACAGACATCTGCCATACTAGCCTACATTAACTTTTGCACTGAGAGTGTCACAACAAAAAAATCAGTCCGCAACTTTCCAAACCAGAAACCCTGGATGACCAGTGAGGTCCGGCAGCTGCTGAAAGTCCGGGATGCAGCATTCAAGTCAGGTAACTGTGAGGCCTACAGCGCAGCTACATCCAACCCCGAAAAGGGCATCAGAACAGCCAAATATAAATATTCCCTACGAATAGAGGACCACTTTCACAATAACTCTGACCCCTGGCGAATGTGGCAAGGCATTCAGTCTATCACAGACTACAAAAGCTCTAATCGCGGTCCCACTGTCCATGATGCCTCCCTGCCAGACAAGCTAAATCACTTCTATGTACGCTTTGACAAGGACAATACTGACCCAGCCACAAAAATCCCCAACCACCCAGAAAACCAGGTGTTCACTCTATCAATCGCAGAGGTCAGAGAATCACTGCGCAGAGTGAACACACGGAAGGCTGCCGGACCAGACGTCATACCGGGTTAGGTCTACCTGTATTTAACCTCTCACTGTCCCAATCTAAAGTCCCGGCATGCTTTAAGACCACCTCCATCATTCCTGTCTCCAAGAAAGCAACATCCACATGTCTGAATGACTACCGACCCATAGCACTCACCCCCATTGCCATGAAGTGCTTTGAGAGACTGGTTCTGGCTCACATCAAAAACATTATCCCCCCACATTCGACCCACATCAGTCCCAAAAGGTCTACTGAGGATGCCATTGCCACTGCCCTACACGTTGTACTGACCCACCTTGAACATAACAACACATACATCCGGATGCTGTTTATAGATTACAGCTCTGCCTTCAACACTATCATCCCCGCCAAACTAACCACCAAACTGCTCTCCCTTGGCCTCAGCCCCTCCCTCTGTAACTGGATCCTGGACTTCCTGACCAACAAACCTCAGTCTGTTATGTTAGGTGACCACACCTCCTCCACCCTGACCCTCAGCACAGGTGCCCCTCAAGGCTGTGTTCTGAGCCCCCTCCTTTTCTCCCTCTTTACCCACGACTGCCTGCCAACTCACCCTTCAAATGTTATAGTTAAGTTTGCAGATGACACCACAGTCATTGGCCGTATCACCAACAATGACCAGATGGCCTACAGAGACGAGATTGAGCACCTCACATCACCGTGTACTACCAACAATCTTGTCCTTAATGTCCAGGGGACAAAGGAGCTGATTGTGGACTTCAGGGGGTCTAGAAGCTGCAGCCAGTCCCCCATACACATCAATGGGGTGGAAGTGGAGCGTGTTTCCAGCTTTAAATTACTTGGAGTCCACATCAGCGAGGACCTTTCGTGGACATTAAATACCCAGGCCTTTGTGAAAAAGGCCCAACAACGCCTGCATTTCCTGAGGAGGCTGAGGAGTGCCCGTCTACCCCCCACAATTCGCACCAACTTCTACCACTGCACCATAGAGAGCATCCTGACCATGTGCATCTCAGTGTGGTATGGCAACTGCACCTCAGTAGATCAGAAAGCTCTGCAGCGGATCGTCAAGGCGGCCCAGCATATCACCGGTACCCAGCTCCCAGCCATAAAAGACATTTATCACAAACACTGCCTTCGAAGGGGTCTGAGCATCAGCAGAGATCCCACCCACCCCAACCATGGACTGTTCTCCCCCCTGCGCTCTGGGAGGCGCTACAGGAGCCTCAGAGCCCGCACTACCAGGCTCAAAAACAGCTTCTTTCCACAAGCTGTTGCCCACCTGAACCTGGCTACCCACTGAATATCTGTAGATATTTTTGAATATTTTGTACTCCAGCTCCTTTTTTTAACTTATTTTTAGCTTTTGGTCTTCATGTGTGTATATCTTATATTGTGTTTGCTGTGTTTGTCTGTGTCTGTGTTGCACTGTTGGTGAAGCCACAACCCTCATTTCATTTTTAACACGTGCCTGCACATTGTTTTTTAATGACAATAAAATTGAATTGAATTGAATTGAATTGAATTGAACATCTATTTCAGCATCTCTGATATATTCTCTGCACCATTGCACCTTATCGCCTCTTATTTAGCCTATATATAGTCAATCCTTGTGTATATATCTGAAGATTGTTTTGTTGTAGTGTTGTTATTCTATGTTAAGTACCCTGAGAGAGCCATGAAATCGGAGTCAAATTCCATGTTTTTGCAAACTTATATGGCTAATAAACATGATTCTGACAATTTTCCCAAGATCTGTCCAATTCAGTGCTGCACTCATACAGGAGAATCTCCACTATAGATAAAAAGACCCATCAGTTCATACATCAGAATGGCATATGGGCACCTCTGTGTTCCATATGATCTAACACAAATTAATCTGCCCAATAGCAGTAAGGTCTGGACAGCCAATCTCTTTTTGCCATGTACGTTTTCCTGAGTCTTGTTTTTAGGTCGACTGTTTATTTGCCTTAAACCAACTGATGGAATCTCGTCTAATTCACATTCTGTTTGGTTGCAAAATTTCTAACACTGTCTTAAAATTACCTCGAAATTTGGATGGCAATGTGATTGTTGAATCTAACCATTGGGCAAAATGATTTCTGTGCATCAAATAATTGCATTCAGGCGATCATGTAATCATTGTGACTGGCCTGAATTGCAGATGGCAGCAAATGTGCTGTGTATCTGCTACGTTGTTATTTGAAGTTGTTGGTGTTATTTTCTTTGATTTGTTACTCCCATTGTTGAACTGTGTACAAGTAGAACTGCACATAGCACCTTTAAGATATAATGATTCAGTTAATGTTCAAACCGAATTAAATATTGTTATATTCATTACGATTGACTGACCTTAAATTTGATGTGTGTGTTTGTGTTCATTTTTGTATGTGCCAGGTATCTGATCATGTCTCAGCAGATAATGGGTGGAGTCCCTCCTCTCGTGTTTCTCAAAGACAAGCAGCTTGCTATCATGGAAGAGGTAAGTCTATGATTATGACATTATTACAAGAAAATTATTTGTTTGTAAGAAATCACATATTTAAAGAAACTGAATGTTAGCACTAGGATGCTTCTAGCGGCATCTTATTCGTTTGGCTTCTGTGTGGACTTGAACCTCTACCCACAAACTCTCAATATTGCACACTCAATCGTTACAAAGTAATTTTTAACATTACTTTTTGGCGACAGGCATGGGCACAAGTCCATTAATACTGGGATGGCATCCAGTGCTTTACTGACCCTATGGACGAGGGGTCCATAGGGTCAGTGGTTGTCAGGAAAGGCATCTGACGTAAAATTTTGCCAAATCATTATGCGGATTGACACGACCATAGTTGAGGTTCCATACCAGATCGGTCAAGGCCCAGGTTAACAATGTCTGCCGTTGGTCACAGGGATGGAAATTATAAAATCCACTGTGGCGACCCCTGAGAAACAAGGAACAAGCTGAAAGAAGAGGAATCATTACATTACTTTGCTAGGGTTTATTCTGAATGTAAATGGCCACACCACTTTTCAGTTTAAACGCCAAATTTTCTTAGAGTGGTGTTTTCTTAAAGTGGGTGGTGTCCTAGATAGGGTTCTGCCAGAGTACTCTAAAATTCTGCTTGGGGACCTCAACGCTCACGTGGGCAATGATGACCCGGACTGGGGATGTTGTCAGGTGGTGGAAAGAACACTTTAAGGAGCTCCTGAACCCAGCTAACATGCCCTCAGTGAAGGAAGTAGAGTCTGAAGACTCAGGGGTAGCCCCACCCTTATCCCTGGTCTCTGAGGAAGTTAAGAAGATCCTTGGTGGCAAAGCACCGGGTGTGGATGAGATTTGCCCTGAGATGCTGAAAGCTGTGGACATTGTTTGGCTCTCTTGACTGACACGCCTCCTCAGTGTCGCGGGGAGGTTGGGGACAGTAGCTGTGGAGTGGCAGATTGGGTTGGTGGTTGCCATATTTAAAAAACGTGACTGGAGGGTGTGCTCCAATTATCGGGGGCAACACACTGCTCAGCCTCCCTGGGAAAGTCTACTTTTGGCTGCTGGAAAGGAGGCTCCAATCGATTGTCGAATCTCGGTTCCAGGAGGAACAATGCGGATTCCACCCTCGCCGTGGTACAACGGACCAACTCTTTACTCTTGTGGGAAGTGCAAGACTAAAGAGTAAGAGTAAAGAGTAAGAACATTAAAAGACATTAAGCCTGGTGCCGGGCTGATGGTACTGACCTGTGGTCTTCAGCGGATCATCAGTTTACACACACACACACACACACACACACACAGAAGTAGCTTGGCATACACAAACACAGACAAATATACAAACAACTACACACACACATATGCACATTTATTAAGGCTGGGCCTACACACGCACACACACGCACACACACACACACACACACACACACACACAGCACCTTACATCACACACTATTTATAATTATTACTGAAATTTTGTTCTGTTTTGTTATTTTATTGCTATTGTTGCTGCAGTGTTTAGGAGCTGAAACTCAAGAATTTTATTCTCATACTTTTATAATGACATGTAACAAATAATCTTGAATCTTGAAAAAGTGCGAAGGGAGGCATGGGAGTTTGACCTGCCAGTCTACATGTGTTTTGTGGACTTGGAGAAGACTAACAACAGTGTACCTCGGGGCAGTCGGTGGGGGGTACTGCGAGAGTATGGGGGTACCAGGGCAGTTGCTACAAGCCATCCAGTCCGTGTATAACCAAAGTGAGAGCTGTGTCTGTATTCTAAGCACAAAATCAAAGACGTTTTCAGTTGGTGTCGGACTCCACCGAGGTTGTCCCTGGTCTCTGATTCTGTTTGTGATATTCATGGACAAGCTCTCAATGCACAGCCAAGGTGAGGAGCATGTCCATTTTGGGAACCTCAGAATTTCATCTCTGCTCTTCGCAGATGATGTGGGGGGGGTTTTTTTGGCTTCATCAGAACAAAACCGCCAGTGTGCACTGGGGTAGGTTGCAGCTGAGTGTGAAATGGCTCGGATGAGAGTCAGCACCTCCAAGTCTGAGGCCATGTTCTCTGCTGGAAAATGGTGGATTGCTCCCTCCGGGTTGGGGATGAGATTTTGCCTCATGTGAAGGAGTTCAAGTATCTTGGGGTCTTGTTCACGAGTGAGAGTAGGATGGAGCGCGAGATTGACAGGTGGATTGGTGCAGCATCTTCGTTCCAACCCTCACCTATGGTCACAAGCTATGGTTAGCGATTGGCTAATTTCAGCTGCTTGTACTGCAGCTGAAATGAGTTTCAACCATAGGGTGTCTGCCTTAGAGATAGGTTGAGGAGCTCGGACTTCTGGAGGGAGGTGGGAGTAGACCTGCTGCGCCTTCGTGTCAAAAGGAGCCGGTTGAGGTGGTTTGGGCATCTGATTAGGATGCCTCCTGGGCGCCTTCCTTTGGAGGTTTTCTGGACACATCCAACTGGGAGGAGACCCCGGGGTAGACCCAGAACTCACTTGAGGGACTACATGTCCAGTCTGGCCTGGGAACGCCTTGGGATCCCCCAGGAGGAGCTGGAGGGTGTTGCTGGACATCTGGAGTGCCCTACTTAGCTTGCTGCCACTACGACCCAACCCCGGCAAAGCGGCTGATGATTAGATGAGATAAGGTTTTCTTAAAGTATATCCGTTTTGTTGTAAAGTTTGTTTACCCTTAATTGGAGAGGTCGGGGAATTTTATGTATTTTGTGTGTAGCCATTATCAGTGTTATCTAAAATCATTATGCAACTCGATATAAGAGAGTTTACTGTATTTCACAAATCAACAGATCTTCACTTGGTAAATTGTTCAGACACTGGTCCATTTTTATATTGTCGTTCCTCTTAGTCTCTCTATGGCTGAACAAGCTGGGTTTAGTTTAGACCAGAAGTCTCAAACCGCAAAGTGACTTGCAAGAAAGTATTCATTTAGCGAATCAGGAATCAGGAACATTTATTTTTCATTTCCTTCCATGCATCTGCGCACATGAAATGAAACGAAATATCGTTTCCCCCAGCCCACAGCAGTACAACACAAAGACAAAAACACATATCCAACTACATTGAACACATCTATCCAAACTACAAAAAAACTACAAAACACATATATCAAACATCAACATTTTTTAAAAAAAATGTCACTGTCCAAGAGAGCAAACGCCAGAATGACTGTCGGAACTGCCGATCTGCATGGCTAGCAGTTAGCTTAGCCTAGATAAGGTTGAGTGCTGTGAACTGGCATCAGAGAGCACAACATGATAATCATAAAGCCAAGAGTGCATGTTGAGTCTAGTGCGTTTAGTGCAGTTATGCAGTTGCACCTTAGATTATCAAAAGTAAGAGAGTAGGAAAATCAAACTACAAAGTAGATTAATATTGCAACAAACAGTAAAGCATTTAAATTATGTCAAGACAGCATAGAACTATCAAGTGTTGACATTTGGTGTTAAAGTAAAAAGTTAAAGTAAGTGTGGGCGCAATAGAAACAACCAGCACCAATTCAAGAACATGTACTTGAGTACACAAACGAAACGAAATTGCGTTTCACCCAGCCCACAGCAGTGCAACACAAAAAATAAAAACATACAAATTTCCCAAAACAGAGAAAACAAAGCAAAAAAAAAACCCCAAACAAACACACAAGCGGTTAACAACACAGTCCAAAAATTCCACTGTCCAGGTAATGAAAGCCAGCCAGGATGACTGGCGGAACTGCCGGTCTGCATGGGCTAGCAGTTAGCTTAGCCTGCCCCGCTTCTGTGTCCTGTCAGACCGCCCTCGGTGCTTCCTCTTTGGGTGCTGCTCCAATTCATAATTACTACAAGGTGCCTCCAGAGACGTCACCCACATACCCTCTATTTGCAGTAGTCAAACCATGCAGGAACTAGAGCCTGGGTCAGGAGTTGGGTGGTGTGCTGTAATAGGTAAAATCTGATTTTTGCAGTGGTTTTATGTTTTAGCTGATTTTGCAGTTGTGTGTTAAGCAAGCTGATAGCAAAAGCAGGAAGTGTCACTTTAAAATCTCCCATATCGATCACCAAAGACACATGGAAAAATTCCTAATAAGCTCAGCTAACTCATTGTGCTCAGACTCTGGCAAGTGGCTTAGTATACCATCAAAATTATGGAACGTCTGTGAATTCTTGGGGAAGCTCAATTCAGTTCAGTTGAATTCAATTCAATTTTATTGTCATTAAAAACAATGTGCAGGCACATGTTAAAAATGAAATGAGGGCTGTGGCTTCACCAAACAGTGCAAGACAGACACAGACAAACACAGCAAACACAGTATAAGATATACACACATGAAGACCAAAAGCTAAAAATAAGTTAAAAAAAGAGCTGGAGTACAAAATATTTAAAAATATCTACAGACATTCAGTGGGTAGCCAGGTTCAGGTGGGCAACAGCTTGTGGAAAGAAGCTGTTTTTGAGCCTAGTAGTGCGGGCTCTGAGGCTCCTGTAGCGCCTCCCAGAGTGCAGGGGGGAGAACAGTCCATGGTTGGGGTGGGTGGGATCTCTGCTGATGCTCAGACACCTTCGAAGGCAGCGTTTGTGATAAATGTCTTTTATGGCTGGGAGCTGGGTACCGGTGATATGCTGGGCCGCCTTGACGATCCGCTGCAGAGCTTTCTGATCTACTGAGGTGCAGTTGCCATACCACACTGAGATGCACATGGTCAGGATGCTCTCTATGGTGCAGAGGTAGAAGTTATGCTGTGAAATAAAGCTTGGTCAGAAATGAATGTTAACCTCCCCCACACGCATCGTGTGAAAATAGGAAGCTGCCGAGGCATGCATGGTGAGCATGTTCAACAGAACACTAATAGCCTTCATCGAGCACTCAATATGGCAGTTGAAAACAACACTAGAGGCCAACGCAAAGACACTCACACAGGTAACAATCAAATGTGGCCTATACCTAGGTGATTAACTATCCCCGCTGCTGTTCTGCATAGAACTGACCCCCCTCGATACTGTAATATACTGGGATAACGCCTAACTTAAGATACGTTATGGAGACCGAAGACAATGGTGTATGTCATGCAGATCTTTAATTCATATACACTCAACAGTGCATGCCTACAACACAGCGGAGAACACACACAGCACCCGTAAAGGGAGCTCCAATACATTACACTCATCCCCTTCAAATAAAAAACCTCCGATATAGACTCTTCAAAAGTGAATCGCACTTAACACTTCAAGCCATGTTTTTTTTTTCTTAGCTAGTTAGCTCAAGGAACTCTTTTTTCCCCCATTAGAACAATAATAACAACAACAAAAATGTATGGGTTTTTTTTCTAACTAAACAAGGGAGAGGTAGACTACTCTACCCTTGTAGCCAAGTCCAAGGGGTTAGTCTGCCCTCACAATAGACTATCAGTCTTTCAGGTTTGGTGCGCAACCGTTGAGAGTAACGGCACACTTCAGGGCTGTTGGTTTTGACAGGCGTAGGCTGACTGTCTCTTGGTTGAGCTGTGTACTGCACAGCCAGTGCAGGATTGTCTCTGGCAGGGGACCTTGGAGTGTGAGTGAGTTCAGGAATGGACTCACTGGTTCCCTGAGCCTCCAGATCTCTGCTGGACTCGGCTGACAGCTCAGTGTAGTCTGTTATCGGGTTTGGGATGTCACCCGAGTGTTGATATGCTGTTTCTTATTTAGAGCACAGTAGATGGTCAATGTGAACGGAGTGCACTCTCAATCCATCATGGATTAGGTACGTGACAGGTCCCAGGTGCCTCACCACAGTTGCTCTTACCCACCTTTCCTTTCCCTCTCAGAAGTTTCTCACCCTCATTGAGTCACCTTGAGATAGGTTCCTTAGCCTTGATGCTGCTTGATCGTGGTATGTCTTCTGTTTGAGTTGTTTCTCCTCTACAGTTCTCGCAAGGCTTGGCTTAAGCAGACTGAATCTGGTTCTGAACTGACGTTTCAGGAAGAGCTCCGCAGGTGGGACTCCTGTCACAGTGTTTGGTGTACACCTGTACATCAGCAGGAAGTTGGTGAAACAGTGTTGTAGTGATGCTGTCATCTGCCTTTTCTCTTCACCTAGGAGTTGCTTCATCAGTGCCGCCTTGACTGTCTGAACTGATCTCTCTGCAGCGCCGTTTGGTGCTGGATGGTATGCTGGCACGAGTGTCTGCTTGATTCCGTTACTCCTCTGGAACTGTTTGAATTCACTGGAAGTGAACTGAGGTCCATTGTCTGAAACGAGTTCTTCCGGTAGACCATGAGATGCGAAGATGTTGCAGAGGACATCAATGGTATTTGCTGAAGTTCTGGTTGTCATAGGAACCACCACCAACCATTTTGAATGGCTGTTGATGAGTACTAAAAAAATACTGTTTGTCTTTTTCACACAAGTCTATGTGTATGCTCTGCCATACACGGGTTGGCCAGTTCCAGCAGTGTAGTGGGGCTACTGCTGGCAGTTTTCTATCTGACTGGCAGGCACCGCAGTTCTGAACTGTTATCTCAATGTCTTGATCCATGTTGGGCCACCACACATAGGATCTGGATAAAGCCTTCATGTGACATATGCCTGGGTGTCCTGTGTGTAGGTCATTGAGTAGCCTTGCTCTGTGTGCTGAGGGAACAATGACCCTCATGCCCCATAGTATGCAACCTTGCTCTTCAGATAGTTCTGTTCAACGGATGAAGAACGGTCTGAGAGTCTCATCTTCGATCTGATTTGGCCATCCATTCAGCATGAACTCCCTCACTCGGCTCAGCACTGGGTCTTTCCGTGTGCTTTGGGCTATGTCGTTAGCATGCACAGGAAGGTCATCAATGAATGCGAAGTAGAAAATACTGTTTTCTTCACCCTTCACTTTGTCCTTGCCTGATCGCGGCAGTCTGGAGAGTGCGTCTGTGTTTGCACGGTCTGTTGACTTGTGATACTCGATGTTGTAACTGTACGCCATGAGTATTAGTGCCCATCGTTACATTCGGAGGGCAGCTAAGGTGGGGATGGCTGACTTTGGACCCAGAATAGCCAAGAGTGGCTTGTGATCAGTGGTGAGTCTGAATTTTCTCCCATAGAGGTATTTGTGGAACTTCTTCACTGCGAAAATTATGACGAGACCTTCCTTCTCTATTTGTGCATATTTACACTCTGCCCCCGACAGAGTGCATGATGCAAATGCTATTGGCTTTTCCTCCCCATTTTCCATTATGTGGGAAATAACAGCTCCGACTCCATAAGGACTGGCGTCACAGGCTAGCCTCACCTGTTTCTTTGTGTCGTAGTGCACGCCTACTTTACTTTGTAGCAACCACGTCTTTGCACTTTTGAACGCTTCCTCACACTTAGCAGTCCATTTCCACAAACTCTCCTTAATCAGCAGTGCATACAGCAGTGTAGATAGATTTCTCAAGAACCTTCCATAGTAGTTCAACAGTCTGAGAAATGTGCATAGCTCTGAGACGTTGGTGGTACTTAGAGCATTCACTAGGGCTTCCACCATCTCCTCCATGGGAGGAAGTCCTTCACTTCTACTATATGGCCTAAGTACTCCACTCTGTTCTCCATGAAGTTGCACTTGGCCCACTTCACTCAAACGCCATACTTCTCCAGACGACTCAGGACTTCACCCAGTTTACGCAGGTGTTCTTCTCTTGACCCTGCTGTGATCAGGATGTCATCCAGGAAGCAGGTCACATGGTCTAGTCCATGTAGGATCTGGTCCATCACACCTTGGAAGATAGATAGTGCGCTGGAGATGCCATATGAGAGGCAGTGGTAGACATACAGTCCACAATGTGTGTTCACTGTGAGATACTTTTCTGAGTCTTTATCCAGTTTTGAGTTGTTGATATGCATGTGACAAGTCCAATTTTGCGAACAACTGGCCTCCAGCCAATGTTGCGAACAAATCTTCAGCATTAGGCAGTGAGTAAGTTTCCTCTACCACACTTTTGGTTCTCATCACCTTTTAGTAGCCACAGATTCTGATGGATTTATCTGATTTTGGCATGATGACAATGGGTGACACCCACTCACTTCTGTCCACTTTCGTTATGATGCCCATACCCTCTAATTTATCCAACGCTTTCTCCACTGACTCTTTCAGTGTGTGTGGTATGGGTCTGGCTTTCCTGAAGATGGGCTGGGTGTGTGGCACGACCTCCACGTCAGCATCACTGGCACCTCCTGTGGCTCCGACAGATAATATGTTGCTCCAGTTTAGCTTGATTTTGTTCAGCCAGTTTCGGCCTAGCAGGGCTGGTCGATCTCCTTTCACAATCACCAGTGGTAACTCTGCTGTTTGTTGTTCAAATCCAGCTTGCACAGTCACTTGCCCTAACAACGGTATCATTTCCCCTGAAAACGTGGAGAGTTGCATGTGGCCCGATTCAAGGGGTAGGTGGGACAGTGCCTGTTTGTAGACTATCTCTGACACTAAAGTCACTGCAGCTCCGGTGTCTAACTGCATGTCAACTCCCTTCCCTTCCAAACTCACCTCTACAGTAATGCCATGTTTCCTATGGGAAGCTGTATATGCAGTGTATACTCCAAACAATTCGTTTTCATTATTGGTTTCATCTTCACTTGCTTCCTGCACATACTGTGTTCTCTTTTTTCTGCACATTTTTGCAATATGGCCTACCTTGGAGCAGTGATGGCATCTCTCGTTCGTAAACCTGCATACCTGCACACTGTGCTTACCCCCACATCGGTAGCATGGCTGTGGCTGCTGCTGTTTGCTGTCATCACTCCTCTGAACTTGTTGGTAGGTTTTCTTTACATTGTGTCAGCCTTGGTGTTTTTTCCCATTCCCCTTTGTTTGTTTTCTGATAATGCACTTTATTTACATTACCATGTTCTCGCTGAAAATCCCATCGCGTTACGTGATGCCATCTCCATCGCTAATGCTACTTCACTTGCTGTCTTGGATGTTAGTGTTGGGTCTGATAACAGTTTGGAGTGCATGGAGTGCATCATAAAGGTGTGTGCCGAAATCACAGTGAGTCGCCAACTGCTTCAGTGCTACAACATAATCAGAAATCGACTCACCCTCTTGCTGGTTCCTTTTCTGGAATAGAAACCATTCAGCGATGACTGCAGGCTTCGGTTTATAATGGTCACTCAGGGCCTTGCTTAGCACATCATAGGTTTGTGTGCTAGGCTTATCAGGGCTCACCAAAATTTTCAGAAGTCGGTATTCATCTGCTGCGATCACTGACAGGAACACACTGACCTTTTTTCCATCATCCACATTGTTAGCGATCATCCACTGTTCCAATCTTTCCAGGTAAGATTCAAAATCTTCCTTTCCCTCGTTGAACTCCGCTAACGCTCCAATCCGAAGTGTCGCCATCTTGCCAGCTTCAGTAGTCACGTAGCCGTAGGTTAGCTTGCTAGCTAGCTGTCGTTAGCATACCACTTTTTGTTAGCTGTTTCTTAACGCTACAGAGTTATTGTCTGTGATCTACTTTCCGCAAAGTTGTATCTCTTGGATTTTTCTCATCCCATCCTCGCTGCCAAATTGTAATATACCGGGATGACGCCTAATTTAAAATAGATTACGGAGATCAAGACAATGGTGTATGTCGTGCAGATCTTTAATTCGTATGCACTCAACAGTGCATGCCTACAACACAGCAGAGAACACACCCAGTACCCATGGAAGGAGTTCCAATACATTACAGATACAGGTTCAGAAGTGGCGTTACCATCAGCCACCTACTATACATGGATATCATCAAGCTGTATGCCAGGAATGAGCAAGACATTGGCTCGCTGATCAACCTCACCCGGATCTACTTAGTAATGACATCAGGGTGTCATTTGGACTGGACAAGTATGGTCAATTAGTGGCAAAAAGAGGAAAGTTTGTGAGCGCTGATGGCAAGATAATAGACATACAAGACTGTTAGAAGTACTGGGTATTCCACAGGCAAATGGAAACCACGAGGAGGCAGCAAGGAGGTAAGCTGCAGCCAAATACCTCCAGAAAGTGAGGCAGGACCTGAGTAGACAGCTCAATGGAAAGAATAAGATGGAAGCCATAAACATATATGCCCTACAATTCACATACCCAGCTGGAATAATAAGCTTGCCAAAGGAGGAGATAAAGGCCACAGATATCAGGACATGAAAACTTCTCACGACGCATGGAGGGTTCCACCCGAAGTCCAGCAGCCTGAGACTGTACAATAAGCAAAAAGATGGGGGCCGAGGATTAGTGATTGTCAGAGGATGAAACAAGGAATATCCATGAGTACATCAGAAAAAAAGCCCCCCAGGACAAACTGAGTGAGTACCTCAGTCAGCAGAAGACAAGGGGTGGGGAGGAAGAAGAAGAGGAGGTATCATGGAAGACCAGGCCCCTCCATGGCATGTACCACTGACAGATGGAAAACGTTGCTGATATCTAGAAATCCTCCCAGTGGCTAGAAAATGTTGGACTGAAGGACAGCACAGAGGCTCTGATCGTAGCAGCACAAGAACAGGCAATCAGTACCAGATCGGTTAAGGGAGGGGTCTACCACACCAGATAAGACCCAAGATGTATGCAGGCTGTGTAAAGATGACCCTGAGACAGTCAAGCGCTTAGTAGGAGGGTATAAAATGCTAGGTAGGAAAGTGTACACTGAAAGGCATAACTAAGTGGCTAGGGTAGTGTATAGGAATATACACTCACCGGCCACTTTATTAGGCACACCTGTCCAACTGCTCGTTAACGCAAATTTCTAATCAGCCAATCACATGGCAGCAACTCAATGCATTTAGGCATGTAGACATGGTCAAGACGATCTGCTGCAGTTCAAACCGAGCATCAGAATGGGGAAGAAAGGTGATTTAAGTGACTTTGAACGTGGCATGGTTGTTGGTGCCAGACGGGCTGGTCTGAGTATTTCAGAAACTGCTGATCTACTGGGATTTTCACGCACAACCATCTCTAGGGTTTACAGAGAATGGTCCGAAAAAGAGAAAATATCCAGTGAGCGGCAGTTCTGTGGGCGAAAATGCCTTGTTGATGCCAGAGGTCAAAGGAGAATGGCCAGACTGGTTCGAGCTGATAGAAAGGCAACAGTAACTCAAATAACCACTCATTACAACCGAGGTATGCAGAAGAGCATCTCTGAACGCACAACACGTCGAACCTTGAGGCAGATGTGCTACAGCAGCAGAAGACCACACCGGGTGCCACTCCTGTCAGCTAAGAACAGGAAACTGAGGCTACAATTCGCACAGGCTCACCAAAATTGGACAATAGAAGATTGGAAAAACGTTGCCTAGTCTGATGAGTCTCGATTTCTGCTGCGACATTCGGATGGTAGGGTCAGAATTTGGCGTCAACAACATGAAAGCATGGATCCATCCTGCCTTGTATCAATGGTTCAGGCTGGTGGTGGTGGGGTAATGGTGTGGGGGATATTTTCTTGGCACACTTTGGGCCCCTTAGTACCAATTGAGCATCGTGTCAACGCCACAGCCTACCTGAGTATTGTTGCTGACCATGTCCATCCCTTTATGACCACAGTGTTCCCATCTTCTGATGGCTACTTCCAGCAGGATAACGCGCCATGTCTTAAAGCTCGAATCATCTCAGACTGGTTTCTTGAACATGACAATGAGTTCACTGTACTCAAATGGCCTCCACAGTCACCAGATCTCAATCCAATAGAGCACCTTTGGGATGTGGTGGACCGGGAGATTCGCATCATGGATGTGCAGCCAACAGATCTGCAGCAACTGCGTGATGCTATCATGTCAATATGGACCAAACTCTCTGAGGAATGTTTCCAGTACCTTGTTGAATCTATGCCACGAAGGATTAAGGCAGTTCTGAAGGCAAAAGGGGGTCCAACCCGGTACTAGCAAGGTATACCTAATAAAGTGGCCAGTGAGTGTATATACTGAATACAGACGGAAAGTCCCCAAATCCAAATGGGAGACACTGCCAAAGGTGGTTGAGAATGGCAGAGCTAAGATCCTGTGGGACTTCCAAGTTTCGGACTGACAAGAAGGTGCTGGCTATCCAACCAGACATTGTGGTGGTTGACAAGGAACCCAAGAAAGCCGTGGAGATCAAAGTAGCCATCCTGAGCAATGGTAACATCAGGAAGAAAACGCATGAGAAGCTAAAGAAATACCAAGGGCTGAGGGAAGAACTAGATCTGATGTGAAATGTGAAATCTACAGTAGTTCCAGTGGTAATAAGAGCACTAGGGGCTGTGACCCCCAAACTGGGAGACTGGCTCCAGCAGATTCCAGGAACAACATCTGAGGTCTCTGTCTGGAAGAGTTCAGTCCTAGGAACAGCTAAGATGCTGCGCAGAATCCTCAAACATCCAAGCTTCTGTTAGAGAACCTGAAGTTTAGGAAGACACACACCACCCAAAAAAGGTTGGGAGGGAGATTTTTTTATATTATGGATATTTTGTAGATTTTATATATAGTATACATAGGATACTTTATTGTCATTGTGCGCATACAACAAAATTACATTTAAAGGTAAATGGTTTAAAAAAACCAAGATTAAAACAAGGACAAACAACATTAAGTATAAACAAGTGAGTAGTGAAAAATAAGTGAGGTAGCAAAAATGATGCTTATATATATATATATATATATATATATATATATATATATATATATATATACACTACCGTTCAAAAGTTTGGGATCACCCAAACAATTTCGTGTTTTCCATGAAAAGTCACACTTATTCACCACCATATGTTGTGAAATGAATAGAAAATAGAGTCAAGACATTGACAAGGTTAGAAATAATGATTTGTATTTGAAATAAGATTTTTTTTACATCAAACTTTGCTTTCGTCAAAGAATCCTCCATTTGCAGCAATTACAGCATTGCAGACCTTTGGCATTCTAGCTGTTAATTTGTTGAGGTAATCTGGAGAAATTGCACCCCACGCTTCCAGAAGCAGCTCCCACAAGTTGGATTGGTTGGATGGGCACTTCTTTGAGCAGATTGAGTTTCTGGAGCATCACATTTGTGGGGTCAATTAAACGCTCAAAATGGCCAGAAAAAGAGAACTTTCATCTGAAACTCGACAGTCTATTCTTGTTCTTAGAAATGAAGGCTATTCCATGTGAGAAATTGCTAAGAAATTGAAGATTTCCTACACCGGTGTGTACTACTCCCTTCAGAGGACAGCACAAACAGGCTCTAACAGGTACTATTTAATGAAGATGCCAGTTGGGGACCTGTGAGGCGTCTGTTTCTCAAACTAGAGACTCTAATGTACTTATCTTCTTGCTCAGTTGTGCAACGCGGCCTCCCACTTCTTTTTCTACTCTGGTTAGAGCCTGTTTGTGCTGTCCTCTGAAGGGAGCAGAGGTGGAAAGTAACGAAATACATTTACTCACGTTACTGTATTGAATACTTTTTTTGTGTATTTTGTATTTTTTAAGTACAATTTAAAATCGGTATTTTGTATTTTACTTGAGTACGTTTTGACTCAAGTATTGTACTTAGTTACTTTTTAAAACCTATCCGTTACTGAGTAAAAATAACAATTCAACCTACAGGGGAAAAATACGCGCCAGAACCATAGACAGTAAACCAATGGCCAGAACCAACAGTGACAAATGATGATGTGATTAGCACTGGCGCGTGAACATAGAGGGCGCGCGCGGACAAGCTAGGTTAGTGGGCGCGAAGTTTTTAGTTTCTAGTGCTAGAATGGGGGTCGACAAAGCAGGCACGGCCAGCGGTCGCGGTCCAGAAGACCCGGACCTAGAAATAATAGATGAAGCTCAAGCTGAAACATCGAAGTCTGTAGAACTAGATGCAGAAAAAAAAATCCTTGGCCACATTTGGAAGATTTCTTTTTGTTCAAGCGTAGGAAAGGCAACAGCATCATCATGCAGTGCAAGATGTGCCTCCCAGCAGTGAAGTACCTGTCTGCTTTCAACAACTCCACTTCAAATCTGCAGAAGCATGTTTTGGTAAGTATTTCTGCTGTCTCATTAGTAGTTTTATTTAATATAGCTGTTATGTCTGCACACATCGACAGTGCTGCATTTGATTTGGTGCTGTTCTATTGTGCTGGGATCGATTGGTGATGCCTGCGGGCTCTGGGTTGTTTGATCGGGTCTGCCTTTGATGCTGTGTCAGTCTAAATAAAGAATGCCACGGAGAGGTTGTGTCGAGCGACAGCGCTGTGTCCTGACGTGATTTAAAAATACAATAATAGCCAACCCAGGCTCACCCCATTTCGTGGGCATTTTTATGCTAGCACCTGCAACCATTGACAGTAGAAGAAACCCACAGCTAGCCAGCACATTCTAATTAGCTGCTATGCTAACATAATCAAACGTGACACATCATTAAGTACCAAATGAACTCGCTCCAGCCGACAATCCGCATGTTTATCGTACTTCAAACAGATACAAAACGCGTAATGTATATTTGCAGTCTGTTTAAGTCTTTAGGACATTGGCTAAATTTGCATAACAGCTAGCCCCTGGTACTTGAATGTGTAAAGGCTAGCTGTTAGTTGCTAGTAGTCTTGAGTGGACTCGGGGAAATTAGCCTTGGTTAAATTTAGCTGCTATGAATAGTCGGTGTTACCCCGTCGAAATTGCCACGGGTTTCAATTTGATTGTGTCTTTGAATTTACAGTCAAATCAAATGTATCAACTGTGTTAACAGAGAGGGTTGTAGTGTGAGGCACTTTGCCTAACCAACATTACAGGGCACTCAGCGCTCCTCCACAATAGGCGGGGAGCTAAGGGGCCTTACCGTCTGACCATGCTGAACATGTTAACAAATGTTAACATTGAAAATGTTGGGTTGCATTTCATGTTTCAGGTACTCAATGCATTTCAATGTATTTCCCTCCATTGGAAATGCGTTACAATTACAGGAACATGACTCTCCATGAGCAAGGGGAAAGTGTGACATCTGTCTTTGCAAGTTTAATCACATCTAGTGATAAATGTATGGTTTTAGTGGTATTATTGGCTTTCTCTTAATAATAAAGGCCAAAATGTAAAGTCTTTCTACTCGATTTACAAGGCAAATCAAGTAGAAAGACTTTAAATTTTGGTCTCTACTATTATGGAAAGCCAATAATACCACTGAAACCATACATTTTCCAAAGCTTGTGTCCTCTAGATGTGATTAAACATGCAGAGACAGATGTCACACCTTCCCCTTGCTCGTGGAGAGCCAATGGAGGGAAATACATTGAAATGCATTGAGTACCTGAAACATGATGTGCAACCCAAAATTTTCAATGTTAACATTTGTTAACATGTTCAGCATGGTCAGACCTTTCAAAAAAAGTTGGTTTCGTTCGATTGTAAGGAGGGTGCACGACTGCACGGTAAGGCCTCGTAGCTCCCCGCCTACTAGGCAGACCCAGAAAAGATTGTTTTGACTCCTTCATATCGACGACAAGGGATTAGATCACTAGTAGGCGATTGTTGCTCTGTGTGCATGCAAGCAGCTATGATGATTACACATGCATTGATATGTCTCCTTCCTCTGTATCATAATACTGGTAGGCTATAGAAACACATTGGCTTTTGATGTTGATTTGAAATCTCAATTTTAGCATTCAAATCCAAATCATTGATTTTGTTGGGAAGGGTGCAGCATTGTAATGCCCTCTGGATTGTGGCATATTGTGCTTAATACAATGTAATAGACAAAATGTGATGACTAAAGAAATAGAAAACTTTTATTTATCAAAGTTTTAATTTCAGTGTGTTTAATAAGCACCACATTGATTCCTCTACTGATAATACCCTTTTCTGTTTTTTCACAGAGGAAACATCCATCGAAACAGTTGGCTTTTAGCCGAGCAAAGCCAGGGAAGCGAACCCACCAAGCAAATCCACCAAGTCCAAGCAAACAAACAAATATAAAAGATGCCATGACAGTGGGAGGCAACCGCCGTGTGCCACAAGGCAAGATCGACAAGATCATCATTAGGCTAATATGTGAGGGCCTTCATACATTTAGTTTGGTTGAACAACCTGCGTTCAAAGAACTTTTGACAATGCTAAATCCACAATGCAAGGTCATTTCCAGGCCCACTGTCCGGCCTAGATTAGAGGCATCTGCCATTCAGATGAAGAAGAATGTCATGTCCCATCTCAGTAAAGTGAGCTACGTTGCCACCACTACAGATTGTTGGACTGCACACCAGCAAAGTTTTATTGGGGTGACGGGTCATTGGGTGGATGAAGAAACCTTTGAGAGGAGATCAGCTGCGCTTGCATGTAAGAGGTTAAGAGGGTCCCACACCTTTGATGTCCTTGCAGGGGCACTTGACGACATACACTGTCAGTATAGAATTAGGGGCAAAGCGGTGAGAACCACAACAGATAGTGGCTCAAACTTCGTTAAAGCTTTTAGTGTCTTCGGAGAACAGAGCCAGTCTGAGGATGCAGAATCAGATGCTGAGTCGGACAGAGATTCAATTGATGATGAGCCCACAGCCAACTACCTGGACACATTCAGCATCCTGGAGCAAGATAATGGCCTGGAGTACCAACTTCCTACACACCAAAGGTGTGCATGCCATCTTCTCAACTTAGTTGCCACAACAGATGCTGAGATAGCAGAAAAGAAGATGGACACATACAAGAGACTATCACGTGCAGCCTTTGGGAAATGTCAAGCCATGTGGAACAATACGGGTCGTTCATACATGGCAGCAGAAGTTGTGGAAGATCATTGCCGACTCCAGCTCATCCGACCAAATCAAACGCGGTGGAATTCAACATTCATGGCTGTGGAGAGAATCATACGGATCATACAAGAGAAAGGGGAGGAGGCAATCAGGAATATTTGTGAAGAATTCAAATTGAAAACGTAAGTTTTAATTTGCATTTCAACAGTATGAAAGTGTGAATGTGTGTTTACATACTTGAAACTTAACTTTTCCTGCTTGATTTCCTGACAATTCTTTGTATTCTATTTATGCCAGGCTGACTCAAGCAGAAATTGCTTTCCTGACTGATTACTGCTCGGTGATGAAACCTCTGGTAAAGGCCTTGAACATACTTCAGTCAGAGACCAACACACACTTAGGGTGGCTTCTTCCAGTGATATGTCAGCTACAAGCAAAACTCAAAAGGCAGGAGACCTCATCCAAGATGTGTCTACCACTCATCAAAGCCATTCAGGATGGTGTCCAAAAGCGTTTTGGTGAGATGATGATGGACCCAGAACTGATTGCGGCAGCAATACTTCTACCGAAGTTCAAGACCACCTGGACAGAGAGGCCGGATGTCATAGAAACAGGTATGATTGCATCTTATAATAAACTGCTTTTCAACAGTGTATTGGAGATCTACTTTGTTTTATACTCAATACAATGTGGTCAGTGCTATAAGGCATTATGCATTATGGTGCACGCTTGGTAAATTAATCAAGTCTTAATTGTCAGAAATGTGTTGTTTGTCACTCGACAGGTCTGGCTCATGTCAGACGAACACCTTGACCAGATGGCAGAGGTGGAAGTGGAGCAAGTTGGACAACATTCCTCAGATGAAGATGATTTCTTCACCTCAATGAAGTCCAGAAGGTCAGAAGGTACAGGGGAGTTGGAAGGGTACCTAGCCTGTATCCCAAACGATATGGATCTGCTAAACTCCTTTCCAAATTTAAAAAAACTCTCTCTGAAACTCAACACTGGCCTGCCTGCTTCAGCTGCCTGCGAACGGCTTTTCAGTTGTGCTGGATTACTGTTCACTGCAAAGCGAGCAAGGATGAGCTCAACTAACTTTGAAAATCAGCTGCTGCTTAAACTGAACAAGAAGTTTGTAGACTAGGTTATAGGTGATTTAGGGTGTCACAAAACTAGTGGCCTTGATTTGCAATATTCCTCTCTGGAATATTGCTGCTCTTTTATGTTAGTTCCTTTAATTTTGTAACACTTGTGCGCGTCATCATGTGGACATTACTTTGTAGTTTGTACCTCTCTGAGAGAGAGAGAGAGACAGAGAGAAAGTAGGCGTGCACAAGCCTGTTTAATGTTTTTTACCACTAAATGGATGAGCTCAATTAACTTTGAAAATCAGCAGCTGCTTAAACTGAACAAGAAGTTTGTAGACTAGGTTACAGGTAATTCAGGGTGTCACAAAACTAGCAGCCTTGATTTGCAGTATAACAGCTGTTGCTGTTGGTGTTGACATGTATGTTGTTGTAATTACACTTACATTTGTGTAGGTATTCTTTGTTGTTATCGCACTTACACACACATGCCCTCTATAGCGCTCTTGCAGCTGTGGAGATGGCATTAACACATTCTCATTCTCTGACGGTTAACAAACACACACACACACACACACACACACACACACACACACACACACACACACACACACACACACACAAGCATGTCTCCTCTGGAATATTGCTGCTCCTTTATGTCAGTTTGACTTTGTAGCAACACTTATGAGCGTCATCATGTGGGCATTACTTGGTACTTTTTACCTGTGTGTGTGAGAGAGAGAGAGGGTGAGAGGGAGAGAGAGGGAGAGCGTGTGCGTGTGAGAGAGAGAGTGAGAGAGAGAAAACGTGAGAGTAAGCATGTTTAATGTTGTACCACTAAATGGATGAGCTCAACTAACTTTAAGATGCTACTTAAACTGAACAAGAAGTTCAGTTGTTGTGAAGTTGTTGTTATTGCGCTTACATTTGTTACACTTGTTCTTTAATTAAAAACAAAATAGTTATGGATTTCTGACCCCTTGTCCTATTTTTACTACCCTCACACCCCACACAAAGAAAGTAACTAAGTAACTTTTACTTAAAGTACATTTCAAATGAACTACTTTTTACTTTTACTTGAGTACATTTTCAGATGAGTACTTTTACTTCTACTTGAGTAATATTTCATCAAAGTATTGGTACTTTTACTTGAGTACAATATTTTTGTACTTTTTCCACCTCTGGAAGGGAGTAGTACACACCGGTGTAGGAAATCTTCAATTTCTTAGCAATTTCTCGCATGGAATAGCCTTCATTTCTAAGAACAAGAATAGACTGTCGAGTTTCAGATGAAAGTTCTCTTTTTCTGGCCATTTTGAGCGTTTAATTGACCCCACAAATGTGATGCTCCAGAAACTCAATCTGCTCAAAGAAGTGCCCATCCAACCAATCCAACTTGTGGGAGCTGCTTCTGGAAGCGTGGGGTGCAATTTCTCCAGATTACCTCAACAAATTAACAGCTAGAATGCCAAAGGTCTGCAATGCTGTAATTGCTGCAAATGGAGGATTCTTTGACGAAAGCAAAGTTTGATGTAAAAAAAAATCTTATTTCAAATACAAATCATTATTTCTAACCTTGTCAATGTCTTGACTCTATTTTCTATTCATTTCACAACATATGGTGGTGAATAAGTGTGACTTTTCATGGAAAACACAAAATTGTTTGGGTGATCCCAAACTTTTGAACGGTAGTGTATATATATATATATATATGAAACACAGAGTGACATATAAGAGTGGAACGAAAGTGCACACAGGTGGACTATACCTTATGTAGAAGGCGCAGTCTGAATGGAACTGGAGTCTACAAGGTGGTGACAGGGGAGATTGTAGCTAGGCAGCATCAGATGATGGTCTGTAGGATGACTTTGGAGACCAAGAAGAGGAAGAGAGTGAAGGCAGAGCCAAGGATCAAGTGGTGAACGTTCAAGAAGGAAGACTGATGTGTGAAGTTCAGGGAGGAGTTAAAACAGTCCCTGGGTGGTAGTGAAGAGTTGCCGGGTGGCTGGGCAACCACTGCAGAAATAGTCAAGTCAAGTCAATTTTATTTGTATAGCCCAATGTCACAAATTACAAATTTGCCTCAGTAGGCTTAACAGCAACACAACATCCTGTTCTTAGACCCTCTCATCGGATAAGGAACAACTCCCTAAAAAAAAAAAAAAACCTTAAACAGGGAGAAAACCTCAGGGATAGCAACAGAGGAGGGAGCTCTCTCCCAAGACAGACAATGTGCAATGGATGTTGTGTTTACACAATTTACAACAACATTGAAAGAGGATAAACAGAATTATAATGGACTTATAAAATGTATGAAGAATATGATGCGCAGGATGCCAAGCAGTGTCCAGATGCCACCGGAACAGTCCAGGACCCAAGCCACGTGACCAACATCATCATGTAAAGAATTATATGGATTTATAAGATATGTAAAAAGAAAATGTGATGAGGGGAATGCCAGGCAGCGTCCAAGTGGCGACCACCATCACCACGGAGACCTGGAAGGAGAACCGACTGCACATGCACACAAGGGAGACTCACGTGACACCATTCACACACACAAAAAGAGAAAGAAGACATCATTCAGAGAGAGTGAAAAGATGTGAGAGAAGAGAGCAGTTTGCAATAGTCATTAGTCAATCAATTAAGTCATCAGTTAGTCATAATATATATGCTATAATCTCCATGGCAGAACAGTGGTTGGTAAATTTATTGAGACAGAAAACCGACCCGCCATGCAGTACAGGTTGTGAAGTACTCAACTTAAAGGCAACTAATTGTAAGCTAAGGCAAAAAGATGAGTTTTAAGTTTGGATTTGAAGGGCTCAACAGACTCTGATTGTCCGATGGTAGCAGGCAGGTTATTCCACAAGAACGGAGCCTGATAGAGAAAGTCCTGCCACCAGCTAACTTCTTTTTAACTTTAGGTATACACAGGAGCCCTGTATTTTGAGAGTGAAGAGCTCGAGATGGATGTTCGGTTTAGGGAGATCAGACAGGTAAGATGGGGCAAGCCCATTTAGGATTTTATAAGTCAGCAGAAGTACCTTGTATTCTGATCGAATGTGGATAGGAAGCCAATGAAGGGAGGCAAGAATTGGTATAATATGGTCAAATTTCCTAGATTTAGTTAGGGTTTTAGCGGCAGCATTCTGAACCATCTGAAGACTTTTAGTAATAGAATGTGGCAGACCTGAAAAGGGAACATTACAGTAATCAAGTCTGGATGAACCAAATGCATGTATTAGAGTCTCTGTGTCAGCCATGGACAGAAAAGACCGAATTTTAGCTATGTTACCTTAAGTGAAAAAAGGCAGTCTTGGTGATTTCTTTAATGTGCTTATCAAAGGAAAGGCTGGGATCAAACATAGCACCAAGATTTTTGGCTGCCACACTTTGTGAAACCACAGAGTTGTCGATTGTTCTCGTTACTGGATCAAATTGGTGTCTGTGTCTAGCAGGACCAATGACCAGCATCTGACTTTTATCCGAATTTAAAAGCAGAAAGTTAAGTGACATCAAATTTTTCACAGTAGCCAAGCAGGCTTCTAAATTAGTCATGTGAGTATGATCATCAGCCCTTATACGCTCATACAGCTGAGTGTCATCAGCATAGCAATGGAAATTTATTCCATAACTGCATATAATTGGGCCAGGAGGTGAAATATAAAGAGAGAAAAGTAGAGGGCCAAGAACTGAGCCTGAGGTACACCATATTTAACATCAGATAATTTAGATATAATATTACTATACAAGACACAGTGTGTTCTTCCAGGTAAGTAGGACTTAAGCCAAGAGAGAACTAAGCCAGAGACACCAAAAATACAATTTAACCTATCTAATAGTATACAATGATCAATGGTGTCAAAGGCTGCACTGAGGTCCAGTAGTAGAAGCACAGAAGTGGAATCAGGGCCCATTGCTAGTAAAAGATCGTTTACCAGTCTGGTCAGAACAGTTTCAGTGGAGTGACAGGGCCTGAAAACCGATTGAAAAGGTTCATTTAGATGTTTTTCCTCTATATATGGGCCAAAAGTTGTTGACATACAACTCTCTCTGGTAATTTAGAAAAGAATGGAAGATTAGAGACTGGTCGATAGTTATCAAGAGACCCTGTATCGAGTTGCGTTTTTTTAAGTAGAGGTTTAACCACAGCTGTCTTAAAACTGCTGGGAACAATGCCAGTAATAAGTTTTAAATTAACAGTGCCTAGCATTGTAGGTCCCAGAAAAGGCCAGAGGTCTTTAAAAAGTTTTGCTGGTAAGGGGTCAAGTAGGCAAGCAGTTGGTTTAGAACAGGGGTCGGGAACCTTTTTGACTGGGAGAGCCATAAAAGCCAAATATTTCTAAATATATTTCATTGAGAGCCATATAGTATTTTTAACGTATAATAAATTAAATATGTCTTACTTTTAATGCAACTTCTGGTGCTGCATGGTTTTGCTGATGGCCTTGTAGTCTGGTTCATACGTGTTGAGGTTGAGCTTCATGCAGGCGTTGAGGCTTCCATCAGTTAAACGTGAGCGTAGGTTGGTCTTAATGTTCCTCATATGCGAGAAAGACTGTTCACATGCATATGTAGAGCCAAACATGGTCAATACGGCAATACTCACACGCTGCATTGTGTGGTATGTCACAGGAAGCTCGTTCCAAGTTTTAAGAATCAGCTGGTCTTCAGGTTGAAGATTTTTAATTTCTGTCCACTTGTGTTCCCTCGCCAGCTCTGCTCGCTGTCGCACAAGACTTTCCAACTCTCCATTAAGTGACTTGAACTTACTCATCCACATGTCTGATGCCTTCAGGTCAGCAACTTCCAGCTCAAAGTCTCCGATAGAGACCCCGGGGATGCATGTCAGGTCGATTTTGTCCACTGCACACTCATGTGGATGAGTGATGAACTTGAAAAGACCAGTGCGCGCACGAAATTCTCCAAAACGTGCTTTGAATGACTGCAGGAGATTGAACGTAAAGCCAGCTAGCTGCTGGAGATCCAGATGTTGAGTGGAGTCACTTGCTAAGCATGCATCTCTAAATTGTTGCAGTCTTTCAAAGTGCAGAAGACGACCTGTTTCAATGTCCCTGAGAAAGACTTCCAGCTTGCTTTCAAATGCAAACACTGCTTGTTGAAGGGATGAGATTGTATTTCCAATACCTTGCATTTTCACTTGAGCTGGTTCAGATGGCCAGTTATGTCCACGAGATAGTGAAACTGCAGGAGCCAGTCAGTGTTGTCTAGCTCAGGATGCTTGACGCCTTTCATTTCAAGAAAAGTCCGGATTTCACTCAGGCAAGCTGCAAAACGGCTGAGCACCTTCCCCCTTGACAACCAACGCACGTTGCTGTGTAAAAGCAGACCGGGATAATGATTCCCAACTTCTTCTAACAGAGCTTTAAACTGGCGATCATTTAAAGCTCGGGCAACAATAAAGTTGACCACTCGAATGACCAGCGACATCACCTCGCCAAGCTCCTGGCCACACGTCTGAGCGCAAAGCGCCTCCTGGTGCAGGATGCCATGAAAACTTAGGATGGCTCTCTTTTCATGTTCACGGAGAAGCGCTACAAATCCTTTGTTCTTCCCCAACATACAGGGTGCACCATCAGTACAGACAGAAATAAGTTTATCCATCGGTAGTTTTTTTTCTTTAGCAAACTCCATGAAAGACATGAATAAATCCTCTCCTCTTGTTGTCCCTTTCATTGGCAAAACAGCCAAGCTTTCCTCACGCAGTGTGTCACCTGCAGCATACCTGGCAATGATACTGCACTGAGATAGATGGCTAACGTCTGTTGACTCATCTAACGCGAGAGAAAAGTATGTCCCGGCGTTTATGTCCTTAATTTGTGTTTCCTCGACTTGATTTGCCATCATGATGCTACGATCGTGCACAGTTCTTGCTGACAGGGGCATGTCTTTTATTCGTTTGATTATCTTGTCTTTATTTGGGAAGTCATCAAACAGTTCATTGGCCACATCAAGCATGAATGTTTTGGCATACTCGCCATCTGTGAATGACTTTCCATTCCTTACTATTGCCAAAGCCCCCGCAAAGCTAGCGGAATTCCCGTCACCTTGCTTGGTCCACACACGTAGTTGCTGCTGACTCGTCTGCACTCTCCGCTGTAGCTCCTCGCATGCCCTTTTCCTGCTGTCCCCCGCTGGATATTTCGATGCAAATGAAGCATGGTGCATATCGAAGTGCCGCTTTATATTTGACCGTTTCATCGATGCAATTTGATCATTGCATATTAGACATACCGCAGATCCTGCTCTCTCCACAAATGCAAATTCCTCTGTCCACGCAGCCTGGAATGCACGGTAATCATCGTCTTTTTTTCTTTTCGCCATCTTTTCCGTTACAAGGGTTGAAGCGGATAAACTAGTTGGCTATCTGATAAAATTGATTTCTTCACCTTTACAATGACCCGGACATGCTCGCGAGCCATTGGTTCCCGACCCGACCCACGGGTGACCCGTGACCCGTGAAATTTATCTTCAAAACTAATTTCTGTTTACTTTAAAATGACACAGTATTATTAAAAAATATCACAAGTATTTTAAAATCAGTTCCAAACTGATTTTTTTTTAAAAAAAAATTTTTTTCAACTCAAAATTGTCTGGGAGCCATATGCCGTCACCGGAAGAGCCATATATGGCTCGCGAGCCATAGGTTCCCGACCGCTGGTTTAGAAGCTGACATGAACTCAGTCAAAGTATCAAGAGAGAGGGTCTCAAAAACTGTAATAACTGGGGCTGTGAGTGACTCACTGTATAGATATGAATTTGGTAAGACAGGATCTGCAGGAGTAGCTGGAATTGAAGAACTAATTTTGTCTAAGATCTCATCAGCCTTATTGCAGAGAAAAATTAGAAATTCATGGGGCATGAATGGTGAGCGGCTAATAGACAGCTGCTTTTTGATAAGTTTAGATAGTGTCAAAGAGAAATCTGGGGTTATGTTTATTAATATTTATTAAGTGAGAGAGATACGCTGTTTTTGCAGCAGATAAAGCACGTTTGTATTTCAATCAACACTCGTGCCATGATAGGTAAAAAAAACTTCCAATTTTGATTTTCGCTATTTATATGTTCAAGTCTCCTGCAGGCCAGCTTAAGAGCACGCGTGCAGCAGGTAAGTGCGATCGAGGATAGAGGTGGAAATGTGCTGAAAAGTGAGGAGATTTTGTTGAGAAGGTGGAAAGGTTACTTTGAGGGGATGATGAATGAAGCAAATGAGAGCGAGAGAGAAGGTTGGATGACGTGGGGATAGTCGAGGCTGGATTACGGACCGGGCATGCCGGGGGAGTGCCCCAGGCCCCCAGACCACGAGAGGCCCCAAAAGGTCAGGGGTATTGTGTTCGCGTATAGTAGGGATCCCTAATCATACCCTACAAGGGACGTTTGTTCCAACCCTGCGTCGCGATGCAGGGCCCAAGCTAGTCTCTATTGATGCGGGGGCCCCAAGCTACAAAGTCTCTACTGATGCAGGGCCCCAAGCTACAAAGTCTCTATTGATGCGGGGGCCCCAAGCTACAAAGTCTCTACTGATGCAGGGCCCCAAGCTACAAAGTCTCTATTGATGCAGGGGCCCCAAGCTAGAGTCTCTATTGATGCAGGGCCCCAAGCTACAGTCTCTACTGGTGTAGGGCCCCAAGCTACAAAGTCTCTATTGATGCAGGGCCCCAAGCTACAGTTTTTATTGATGCAGAGTCCAAGCTACAGTCACTATTGATGCAGTGGCCAAGCTACAGTCTCTATTGATGTGGGGTCCAAGCTACAGTCTATATTGCTGTAGGGCTCCAAGCTACAGTCTTTATTGATGCAGGGCCCCAAGCTACAGTCTCTATTGATGCAGGGCCCCAAGTTACAGGCTCTATTGATGTAGGGCCCAAGCGATAGTTTCTGTTGATCCTGGAAGATTTGGGAATGGGATTTGAGATACAAAGGTAACCTTATAATTCTGAGAGCTCAGGGTCCATATGTATAAAGCCGCTCAAAGTGAAAATTTGGTCTTAAGTGCTTGAAAATTCTGAAAGTGCGGCAAATTTGGTCCTACTTTTAGAAGTAAGAATAAGACCAGTGCATAACATTGTTCACCTCAGTGATGCTTGGATGTTCCTTTTTAAAACCGCTTTAACATAGCCTATTCATTTATGTTTTTAAATTATTAAAATAACAATAATAGGAAATAACAAGCATAATAGGGTGAAGGATATAGCTGTTGAGATGATTTCACGTGAAATATGAGCATCGACAGCATTGACAGTGTATTTATGTAAGTATCTGCTTTGTGCAACACAGAAAAATAGAACAGAGGCGGTAAAAAATGCTGCACACCTGCAAGCCGTGTGCGTAGCCTATCTGACGGGGCAGGGGCGGGCAATGGACATATGTGCCCCGGGGCCCCCTGGTGGGTTAATCCAGCCATGGGGATAGTGATTCAGGAAGTCCAGTGGATTAGCAAGTAGGAAGTGAGGGCAGCTATGAAGAATGGAAAGGCAGTTGGTCCAGATGACATACTTGTGGAGGCATGGAGATGTTTAGGAGAGATGGCAGTGGTTGGACTACCCGGGGCTCGAACCCAGGACCTTCTTGCCGTGAGGCGACTGCACTAACCACTGTACCACCGTGCTGCCCTAAAAGAATACAGTGACAAAATAAAGTGGCCTTCTTCTTGATAGAGCTGTTTTTCATTGTGTGTATATATATATATATATACTGTCACAGCCTCTCGCCCTTGACATCAAAGCGATCGCCCCTGACACCTGCTGACCCCCTCGTCACAGCCTCTCTCCCTTGACTTCAAAACAATCAGCCTCTCGCCCTTGATATCAAAGCGATCGCGCTTGACCCCCCCCCCCCCCCGTCACAGCCTCTCTCCCTTGACTTCAAAGCAATCAGCCTCTCGCCCTTGACATCAAAGCAATCGCCCTTGACACCTGCTGACCCCCCCCCCCGTCACAGCCTCTCTCCCTTGACTTCAAAGCAGTCAGCTGCTCTCCCTTGACATCAAAGCGATCATCACCCTTAAGAAGCCTCCACTGTGGTCCAGTCTTCGCTGGAACGTCGCCTTTCATGGACTTCTGCCTGCCTGCCTGCCTGCCTGCCTACCTGCGACTGAGCCGACTCCTGCTCTACCCCTGAGATCGGTTACTTCAATAAAGACTTGATTCTTCCCTTACCTGGTTGTCCCGTCTCCTTTTGGGTTCTTTCCTGATACGTGACATATATATATATATATATATATATATATATATATATATATATATATATATATATATATATGTTCCAGTGAGTCAAGTAAATAATCAGCTGTCAAATAGCTGATGATTGCTTATGGCATGAAACAAGCTTGTACTGTCTCATAAAGAATTTACGTTTTACTTGACTCACTGCATTATTTTGCTCCTTATTTATTGAGCACTTCCCTACCATTGAGTGATTCTTAAAGTTATATATATATATATATATATATATATATATATAATATGAGGTCCAGTCCTTGTATAACCAAAGTGAGCTGTATCCTCATTCTCAACACAAAGTCAAACACGTTTTCGGTGGGTGTCAAACTCTGCCAAGGTTGTCCCTTGTGTCCGATTCTGTTTGTGATATTCATGGACAGGATCTCAAGGTGCAGCCAAGGTGGAGTGTGTCCGTTTTGGGAACCTCAGAATTGCATCACTGCTCTTCGCAGATTATGCTGTTTTGTTGGCTTCATCAGAACGCGACCTCCAGTATGCACAGGGGCAATTTGCAGCTGAGTGTGAAATGGCCAGGATGAGAGTTAGCACCTCCAAGTCTGAGGCCATGGTTCTTTACTGGAAAATGGTGGATTACTCCCCCCGGGTTTGGGATGAGTTGTTGCCTCAAGTGAAGGAGTGCAAGTATCTCGGGGTCTTGTTCACGAGTGAGGGTAGGATGGAGCGGGAGATTGACAGGCGGATTGGTGTAGCATCAGCAGTAATGCGGACATTGTACCGGACCGTTGTGGTGAAGAAGGAGCTGAGCTGGAAGGCAAGGCTCTCAATTTACCAGTCAGTCTTCGTTCCAACTGTCACCTATGGTCATGAGCTTTGGGTAGTGACCGAAAAGGTGAGATTGTGGATACAAGCGGCTGAAATGAGTTTCCTCTGTAGGGTGTCTGGGCTCAGCCTTAGAGATAGGGTGAGGAGCTCAGACATCCGGAGGGAGCTTGGAGTAGAGCCGCTGCTCTTTCACATCGAAAGGAGCCAGTTGAGATGGTTCGAGCATTTGATTAGGATGCCTCCTGGGTGCCTTCCTTTAGAGGTTTACCGGGCACGGCCAACTGGGAGGAGACCCCGGGGTAGACCCAGAACTCACTGGAGGGACTACATCTCCAATCTGGCCTGGGAACGCCTTGGGATCCCCCAGGAGGAGCTGGAGGGCGTTGCTGGGGAGAGGGATGTCTGGAGTGTCCTACTTAGCTTTCTGCCACTGCGACCCGACCTCGGAGAAGCAGCTGATGATGAATGAATGAATGAATTAATTAATTAATTAATTAATTAATTAATTAATTAATTAATTAATGAATGTGGCAATCCCTAACGGGAGCAGCCAAAAGTAGTAGTAGTTGTAGATTATACCCAGGGGAAGCTGCACTTAGTTTGTATGGTTTATCTAAACAGGATGTGGTACTACAGCCTATTGTTTGTATGGTTAACTCAGTGGCTGTCCTATAACATCTTTAAGTTTCTGGCATCTATTCTTAATCTATTGGTAGGCGGTAATGAACAACGCATTCAGAACACTATGGATTTTGTGGCTAAAGGTGAGAGAAATCATTACCGAGGCAGATGAAACAATGGTCTCTTATGATGTTACGTGTCTCTTCATATGCATTCCTGTTTATGAAGCATTGTAGACAGTCCATATGAAATTACAAGACGACCCCATCCTTAGCAATAGGACCACCCTTAACACTGAGCAAGTGTCTGTTCTTGTTCTTCTGTCTCTACTATACTCCACTGAATGCATGACCCTGTATCGCAAGCACATCAAGAAGTTCACCAGCATACAGTTTCGTCATCTGCGAAAGCTGCTGTGAATCAGATGGTAAGACAAGATGCCCGACGTGGAAGTATTGAGATATGCTGGTACTGTTAGTGTTGAAGCCCTAATAACAGCCTCCCAGCTCAGATGAGCCGGCCATGTGAGAAGAATGCCATACAACCACCTACCAAAAGAGGTTTTCAATGGGGAGCTATGCCAGGGAAAAAGGAAGCAGGGAGGTCAGAAGCTATGCCTCAAAGGTGTGCTCAAGCGCCACATGAAGATCTACGGCATAGATGACTCCAGCTGGAAGATAGTGCCCCTGGACAGACAGAGATGGTGCTCCACAGTAAGGCAATCGAGAACAGCTGTTGAACAAAAGAGACAAGAAGCCTATGATAAGGCCCAGCATGCAAGACATGACAGACCAACTCAAACAACATTCGTCTGTGACAAATATGGATGATATTGTCACTAATGTAGGCCTAATGGTCCACAAGCGTGCTTGCCGAGCTTAAACTGCATCACAGTCATCATCGTTTCGATGGACTACCAAAGAGGGTCTGTTCCTGAAGCTGTCTTCAGTTTACGTACTTTACATACATGGGGCAGTACTATAGGCAGAGCTATGGGTGTGCTATGGGTTCCCAAGTCTCACCTCTAGTAGCCAACTTGTATTGGGAGGAAGTGGAAAAGAGGGCTCTGGTGTCCACCACCTAGCCATTGGTTCAGATTTTTGTGGACGACACCTGGGTTAAAATTAAATCTCAGGACGTACCACATTTCACCGACCACATTAACTCTGTGGACAACCACATCGAGTTCACCAGGGAGGATGTGAAAAATCACAGGTTAGTCTTCTTAGACTAAAATTGACATAGGTGATGGGAGATATTTGATTGTTGATGTTTACTGTAAGCCGACACATACAGATTGGTACTTAAGGTTTGACTCTCATCATCCACTGGAGCACAAAGAAGGAGTAACCAGGATGCTGAACGACGGAGCTGACAACATCCCCACTCACACAGCAGCCGGGGAAGGGGAGAAATCCCAAATTAAACAGGCCCTGGTTAAGTGTGGTTGTCCTAACTGGACATTTGTCAAAGCCAGGAAGACGCCCAAACAGTGTACCAGCCAGTCATAGAGAGGAGAAGGACAACAGTTGCCTAAGGGTAAATCAGAGGTGATTCTGTATGTGGTGGGCATGGCAGAACAGTTGAGATGCCTATTTTCCAAACTTCGCATCTCGGTTGCTTTCAAACCCCAAAACACGCTTTGCCAGAAATTGTTCCACCACAAGGATTGGGTCCCCCGGCAAAACAGAGCTATGTTGCGTACACTGCAAAGTGCCGTGAGGATTGCCATGATTTGTACATCAAGGAAACTGAACAGATCCTGGCGAAGAGGGTGGCACAACACAGAAGAGCTAATGCATCTGGCCAAGACTCTTTGGTCTACACCCATCTACAGGCCAGTGGCCACTCTTTCAAGGATGAGAATGTGCACATCCTTGATAGGGAGGGAGGAACGCTGGTTTGAATGGGGAGTCAAAGAGGCCATCTATGTTGTCACTCCCTCAGGTAATAAACACGCATTCATAACACACGGACTGAATAAATCAAATACATGATGATACGTAAACATAAAGAACATCGCTGGCTGCACATAACCATGAGGGAATGAGTCCTCTTTAGCATAAAATTTCCAAATGGGCAATGTAACAAACACCTTAAAAATCAAATCTTTCAGCAGCGTTTCAACCGTCCCGCTTCACGTCGTCTTGGCACAATGCATTGCAACACCCTAAAGTGCCCCTGTGCAACATTGCATTTGTAGTTCCTACTCTGCATTACAAAGTCATTAACATTCATAACATTAAGATAAAAATAAATTAAGGCATATATACACAAAATAAAAAAAATGACATAAAGAATATTTATGGCAGTTAAACTCCCACCAAATTACACTTTTGTGATTTCATTCCACAATTTAACCTTCCCATGACAATTTCATTTTCAACCTCACACAGTACCATAGATACTATATTTATAAAAAATATCAAACATAGCTTTCATTCTGCTTCAAGCAGTAGAACGGTCTTTTGTACAGGCCTATAAAGATAGACTGGCTTAGACATGCGCTTTCCCTTATTGTCTAAGGTTGAGTCACTAATTAATAGTTTTGCCTTTCCGACTCTTCCATCAGAGCTAGGATACACCTCTGTTACTCTTGCCAATTTCCACTGATTTCATGGAGAACTATACTCTTTAAGGATGACAGTGTCATTAACCTTTGTATTTCTCTTTTCCTTTTGCCATGTTGGTCTTTGCTGAAGATGAAGGAGGTACTCCTTCTTCCATCACATCCAGAATTCATTTGCCAGAAACTACACCTGGCACCACCTCTTGTGTAGGTACAAATCCTGACTCACAAACTGACCAGGAGGGGCGATAATATGCTAGACTTCATCATGAGGATGTGATTTGGCATAAGAGGTTCAAGACTTGTAGGATAATTTAGGTACTCCATTGTCAAAGGTCTACTGTTTATAATAGCCATCACTTCATACAGAAAGGTTCTGAGCGAGGCACTGTCAAGTCTTTTGTGAGATTGATCAAGGATCGCTGTTAGAACACTTCTGATCATGCTTATGTGCCTCTCCCATACACCTCCCATATGGCTTGATGATGGGATGTTCATTATAAACTCACATCCATATTCATTCAACTGTTTGTGATCCAGATCTTTCATTGCATTCATGAACTCTCTCTTGGCGCCCACAAAATTGGTGCCTTGATCACACCTCAACTGTCTCACATTCCCACGTATTACAATGAACACACGTAATGCATTGATAAAAGCATCTGTAGTAAGGTCATCCAGCATCTCAATATGTACGGCTCTAGAACACATACAGGTAAAAAGAAGTCCATACTTCTTCAGTTCCCTTCTCGCTTCCTTCACATAAAAAGGTCCAAAGCAGTCTATGCCACAATATGTAAATGGAGGTGTCATTTCCATTCTCTGTTCTGGCAAATCTGCTGTCTTTCGATGTTGTGTACTCCATCTATACTTCCTGCATGTTGTGCACTTGTAGATGTGCGAGGCAACTGCCTTACTGCAACCCATAACTCATATTCCACTGGATCGCAATTCATTTACAGTACAGTCTTCCTTGGTGATGCATCTTCTCATGGTAGTGCTTGATAAGTAAAGAAGACACATGACTTGCCTTTGGCACAATAGCAGGATGCTTGACATGTGCGTGAAGGACAGATCTGGTCAAACATCCTCCAACCCTGAGCCCACCGTTTTCATCCAAAAATGGACTTACATTGTGTAGCTTGTTTGCTTTGTCCTTAGATTTTACTTCCTTACACTGCTTTATACTTTTGATTTCACTGTGGAATGCTTCCCTCTGGACCAATTTGATTATGAAAAATTCTGCTTCCTGTCTTTCTTCAAGACCTGTAGCTTCACTTAGTTTAGGTTTAAGAACTTTGATTTGCTAAGCATGGTACTTAAGACAAGCAACAGCTTTGACAGCTCTTTTCCAATCAGAAAACTTTGTCAGGCAGTCTAACAATGTCCTTTCTTCCTTCGCTTTGGTGTTGATCACCTGGGCCTTTCGAAGTTCAAGATCATTGTCATTGACCTCTCCCACCTTGACATCTCCTGTAGGTAGCTCCCTTTTCCATAAAAAGTCTGGGCCAGTGAACCAATTTGAAGCGACAAGCTGATCTGCAGCTAAGCCTCTCGACGCATGATCCGCAGGATTATCTTCGGAATGTAAAGTGCCACTGCTTCGGATCTGTATTGGACTTAATTGTTTGAATTCTGTTCGCCACAAACACATGAAATCGTCTGGCATCATTGTTTATATATCTGAGAACAACCTTTGAATCGGTCCAAAAATATTCTTGAAGACCCTCCATTTCAAGCTCACTTCTGAGCATAACACTTTTCCTTGCTGCTACCACTGCTTCGGACAGCTCAAGCCGTGATACTGTGGTTATCTTGGTGGGTGCAACACATGCCTTCCCCATGACTAACGAGCAATGTACATCGCCCTTGGTGTTAACTGCTCTGAGGTAAGTGCACTCCCCATAACCAGTCTTGCTAGCGTCTGAGAAATGGTGAAGCTCATACTGCTGGTATATAGCACCTTCTAATCCGTACATTGGACAAGTGTTGAAGATCTTGTAGCCTTGATTACCACTGTGTTCTTAGCACTTCTGGGAGGGGCTCAACCCAGCCAACCTTGTCTCTACACAGTTGTTGTAAGATCTGCTTTCCACGGAGGGTAAAGGGTGCTACAAACCCCAGTGGGTCGTAGATGAAAGCTACTGTAGACAGCACCCCTCTTCTGGTCATCGGATGCTCTCTAACGGTAAGTATAAAATGGAAGTCATCAGAGGATACGCAGCATTGAACACCAAGGGCTCTTTCCATAAGCGACCCTCCCAAAGCCATGTCCAAGTCCTTGACGCTGTCAGTGCACTCTTCCTCTGGCACCGATTCCAATACCTTCTTGCTGTTGGAAATGAACTTGCGTAGCCTAAGCTTGCCTGTGCTGCAGAGCTCTCTCGCTTCCTTGATGAGCTGGATTGCCTCAGCATCAGACGCTACACTCACCAGTCCATCATCAACATAAAAAATTATTTGAATGAACTTAAATGTACCTTGGCTGAACTGATCCTGACCCTCAGTGGCTAAATGTTTGAGACCGAAATCGGCACAGCCAGGTGAGGAGGCTGCCCCAAATAGGTGGACCTCCATCTGAAAGATTGATGGCGGAGGTGCTAGTTCACCGTTCTCCCACCAGAAGAACCTCAGGTAGTCTTGGTCTTCAGGCCTTACATGGAACTGATGAAACATTCGCGCCACATCACACATAATGGCAGTCGGACCCCTGCGAAATCTACACAGAACTCCCACCAAGGTGTTTGTGGGCTCTGGCCCAGTAAGAAGGTGGTCATTTAATGCTTTATGTTTGACCCTTGCTGAACAATCGAAGACAATGCGAATCTTCCCAAGCTTTTGAGGGTGGTATACATAATCTCATTTCCATCATAGACTTGAAGCTTGGCCTTGGCTGCATTCAGCTTTTTCAGTTTCTCCAAACGCTCAAGCTCTCCTTTCAAGCTTTCAACAAACCTTTTTCCTACCACCCCTCCTTCTTGCTGCTTCTTTAAGAGCGCAGCCTGTTGTTTCTCCCTTTTTATCTTGCATTTAATTTCATCATTTTCTCTTTGAAGACGGCGACTTACTGCAGCTGCTTCTTGGTTTGCGACTATCTGTTTATCCTCAGCTTCAAGTCTCTGCAACTCCTCTTGGTGTGTCTCTTGCTTAGTCATTATCTTTAATACAGCCCGCGTATATGCATACACGGCAGCAGCTTCTTGTCTTTTGACTGAGAATGTATCAGAGTGAAGGGAATTGGCCTTAGAACAATGAGAAGCAGGACATGAAGCACTGGAAATTGAAGATGTGAGTACAGAGCCAGCATCAGGCCAAATCAGCTCCTGCCCTGTCCCTTGAATTTTAGACTGAGCATTCTGTGCTACAATCTTGGTGACTGATGTACATTTGTCCAACTTGCAGCACATTTCATGATCTGGGCTGTCAGTCCTTCGGTATCTGGGCTGTCAATCCTTTGATATTCGTCATAAACACTACTCAGCTCAGATAATTCCCTTTGAATACTGCTAACGTGTTCTTGTAGAATATTACTTGGATCCTGTTTTATTACAGATTTTTTAGTTACCTTAGTCAGAACTTCACAGTCTTCATAAATGCTGTCAAAGCGAAGTAGTAGCCCTTTCAGAGATTCTCTTCCCTTTTCTGTTAATGTTCAGGCTCTTTCACCTCGACGAGACCCTGCAGACTGCATTACTTGTTGTACAACATTAGACTCATCTGTCTACTTTAACTGCTGCTTGTTCTGCAGTGGCTTCTACACCCTGAGTTTCTTTGCTTGATTGTCACATTTTAAACTACACTGCTCAAAAAAATAAAGGGAACACATAAGCAATGCAATGTAGCTCCAAGTCAATCACACTTTTGAGATATCAACCTGTCCAGTTAGGAAGCAACACTGATTTGTGAATCAATTTCACCTGTTGATAAATTGTCGAATCAATTTGCAAGACAACCCCTATAAAAGGAATAGATTTGCAGGTGGTGGCCACATACCATTTGCCTGCCCTCATCTTTTCTGGCCGATCTTTGGTTAGTTTTTCATTTTGCTAGTGCCCTCACCACTAGAGGTGGCATGAGGCGGTATCTGCAACCTACAGAAGTTGCTCAGGTAGTGCAGCTCATCCAGGATGGCACATCAATGCGTGTTGTGGCAAGAAGATTTGATGTGTCTCCCAGCACAGTGTCCAGAGCATGGAGGAGGTACCAGGAGACAGGCCAGTACACCAGGAGACGTGGAGGGGGCCGCAGGAGGACAACAACCCCGCAGCAGGACCGCTATCTGGTCCTTTGTGCAAGGAGGAACAGGAGGAGCACTGCCGGAGCCCTACAAAACGACCTTCAACAGGCCACTAATGTGCAGGTTTCTGCTCAAACAGTGAGAAACAGAATGCATGAGCCCAACACCGTGCAGCCCGATTGACCTTTGCCAGAGAACATCTTGGTTGGCAGATTCGCCATTGGCGCCCTGTGCTCTTCACAGATGAGAGCAGGTTCACACTGAACACATGTGACAGACGTGAGAGAGTCTGGAGACGCTGTGGAGAACGTTCTGCTGCCTGCAACATCCTCCAGCATGACCGGTTTGGCGGTGGGTCAGTGATGGTCTGGGGAGGCATATCCTTGGAGGGCCGCACAGACCTCTACGTGCTAGCCAGAGGTACCATGACTGCCATTAGGTACCGGGATGAGATCCTCAGACCCATTGTCAGAACATATGCTGGTGCAGTGTGCTCTGGGTTCCTGCTCATGCATGACAATGCTCGTCCTCATGTGGCCAGAGTGTGTCAGCAGTTCCTGTATGTCAAGGGCATTGATGCTATGGACTGGCCTGCACGTTCCCCAGACCTGAATCCAATCGAGCACCTCTGGGACATCATGTCTCGTACCATCCGCCAACGCGATGTCGCACCACAGACTGTCCAGGAGTTGACCGATGCCCTGATCCAGGTCTGGGAGGAGATCCCTCAGGAGACCATCCGTCGTCTCATCAGGAGCATGCCCAGACGTTGTAGGGAGTGCATACAGGCACGTGGAGGCCACACACACTACTGAGCCTCATTTTGAATCATCTTGAAGAATTTCCACAGAAGTTGGATCAGCCTATGTCCTCATTTTCCACTTTGATTTTGAGTATGATTCTGAATCCAGACCTTAATGGGCTTATGATTTTGATTTCCATTGATCATTCTTAGGTTATTTTGCTCTAAACACATTCCTCTGTCTAATAAATAAAGATTTTCAGCTGAAATATTTCATTCTTCGAGGTCTATATTGTGTTTTTAGGTGTTCCCTTTATTTTTTTGAGCAGTATATTTGAAAATTACCTACAGACAATAAACATTACCAGGGCAGTTGACAGAAAATATTTTCAAAAATACTCAAGTGAATACGTTAAACTAAATTTGTATTGGTCACTGGTCTTCAAAATCACCCTTTAAGGAGGTAAGCATCATGTAGACTCGAGAATGTTGCAAGAGTCAAATACACAATGCTGTGATTGCAACTATTCCCCAGTCCTCTGTGAACAGTACACATCGCCATTGTAACTCCAGTTAATGTTCATGCCAATTTGCATGTCAAACTAACTTGGTTTCAGTCGTTATGCGACGTGCTGTATATAGTAAGCATAGAGATACCTGCAGTCAGTTGAGACTTAAGGGGTCACTTGTATCAGTGATGAAATGCTTCTTTCAATAAACTTTGTTTCCAAATTAACTGATTCAACTTTTTGATTTCTAGTGACTTGTTCTTCATTTTATTATGTTTTGTCCTCTTTACTCTATTTTACTCTTTTTTATTCCATAAATAAGATGGACTGTCTCTGCATGATAGCCAATTCTGCTCTGTTCAGTTCTGTTCCATTATTGTATTATGTTGTATTATGCATTGTATTATGTTTAATGTTTTAGGTGGACAGATTGCTACTGCTTGCTGACACTGGCCCTGATCTTCCAGAAATATTTCCTGATGACAGGTAAAGCTACTGATATCATTATCTAATAGTTGGTCATATAGTCTGGCAGGTATCTGTGCTAAGGTTTAAAATGCCAGTGTAGTTTTTACTAATTCTGTCAGACAACCTGTGTTTGAATTAAAGTAATTCTATTAAAGTGCAGCATATATATGATTGCGTGTCAGGGCTCTAATTCTCTCATTCCTTGAGGGCTCAGGTGTCCAGTACAAATGATCAGGAAACCATGAGAAACAGAGCTTGCAGGAGGATGCTGGGGAGGTGCTGGGAGCAAAAGAATATGCATAGGAAGGGGCAATATGCACAGACAACAAGCAGCAGCAGAATCAACAGGATTATGGCATGGTGTAAATAAAGTGCACCTGATTGGTTGACTGACTGAACAAGGGTTCACTACATTCCACTACATTCTGCCTGAACTAATTCAGACTTTGTTTCATAAACATCAAGTCATTTGTCATTATACACAACGTTGCAAAAAAAGATCTGGATAATGCTGCTTTACCACATGGAATTATTTAAGGAAACAAAGACACTGAATTTGAAGGGGGAAAAATTAAAACGACCAAACTTTTTCATTTTCAGCTGACCAAAACACAAGAAAACAAAAGGATAAAGACATAGTTAGAAAGAGGGCCATCTGTTAATAACAATACAGTGAATATTATGTCATTGACCACTTTTCAAAGCTACTGTTGCAAAGTGTTTTACAAGACACAAAAATTAATGGAAAATAGTGGATTTTGTTTTACTAATAAGATAAGATAGGAAATAAGATAAATTAATAAAATAAATAAGCAAATAAGATGGGAATAAAAAGCATTCATTCATTCATTCATTCATGTTCAGCCACTTCTCCGGGGTAGGGTCGCAGTGGCAGCAAGTTAAGTAGGGCACTCCAGACGTTGCTCTCCCCTGCAACGCCCTCCAGCTCTTCCTTGGGGATCCCAAGGCGTTCCTGGTCCAGATTGGACATGTAGTCCCTCCAGCGAGGTCTGGGTCTATCCCGGGGTCTCCTCCCAGTTGGCTGTGCCCGGTAAACCTCCAAAGGAAAGCACCCAGGAGGCATCCTAATCAGATGCCCGAAACACCTCAACTGGCTCCTTTCGACACGAAGGAGCAGCGGCTCTACTCCGAGCTCCCTCGGGATGTCCGAGCTCCTCGCCCTATCTCTAAGGCTGAGCCCAGACACCCTACGGCGGAAACTCATTTCAGCCGCTTGTGTCCGCGACCCTTTCGGTCACTACCCAAAGCTCATGATCATAGGTGAGAGTTGGAATAAAGATTGACTGGTAAATTGAGAGCTTTGCCTTCCGGCTCTGCTCCTTCTTCACCACAACGGCCCGGTACAATGTCCACATTACTGCTGATGCTGCACCAATCCGCCTATCGATCTCCCGCTCCATCCTACCCTCACTCGGGAACAAGACCCCAAGATACTTGCACTCCTTCACTTGAGGCAACAACTCAGCCCCAATTCGGAGGGAGCAAACCACCATTTTCCGGTAGAGAACCATGGCCTCAGACTTGGAGGTGCTGACTCTCATCCCAGCCATTTTACACTCAACTGCAAACCGCCCCAGTGCACACTGGAGGTTGCGTTGTGATGAAGTCAGAAAAACCACATCATCTGTGAAGAGCAGGGATGCAATTCTGAGGTTCCCAAAACGGACACGCTCCTCACCTTAACTGCGCCTTGAGATCCTGTCCATGAATATCACCAACAGAATCAGAGACAAGGGACAACCTTGACGGAGTCCGACACCCACCGAAAACGTGTTTGACTTTGAGCCGAGAATACGAACACAGCTCTCACTTTGGTTATACAAGGACCGGATGGCTTGTAGCAACTGCCCTGGTACCCCATACTCCCGCAGTACCCCCCACAGAGTGCCCCGCCTTACATAGGCGTACGCCTTCTCCTAGTCCACAAAACACATGTAGACTCGCTGGTCAAACTCCCATGCCTCCCTCAGCACTTCCACAAGGGTAAAGAATTGGTCCATTGTTCCACGTCCAGGACGGAATCCACATTGTTCCTTCTGGATCTCAGGTTCGACAGTCGGTCAGAGCCTCCTTTCCAGCACCCTAGAGTAGAATTTCCCAGTGAAGCTGAGCCATGTGATGCCCCAATAATTGGACCACACCCTCCTGTCCCCCCTTTTAAATATGAGAACCACCACCCCAGTCTGCCTCTCCACGGGTACTGTTCCTGACCTCCACGTGACACTGGAGAGGCATGTCAACCAAGACAGCCCAACAATGGGCAGAGTCTTAAGCATCTAAGGGGGAATCTCATCCACACCCGGCGCCTTGCCACCGAAGAGCTTTTTAACTATCTCAGAGACCTCTGCCAGGGATATAGGTGGGGCTTCCCCTTAGTCTTCAGAGTCTACCTCCTCCACTGAGGACGTGTTAGCCGGGTTCAGGAACTCCTCAATGTGTTCTTTCCACAACTCGACAACATCCCTTGTCCAGGTCAACAGTTCCCCTCCCCGGCATAACACAGTCTGAGTCAAGCCCGGCTTCCCCTTCCTGAGTCGCCGGATGGTTTGCCAGAATGTCCTTGAGGCCAGTCGAAACTCCTCCTCCATAGCCTCGCTGAACTCCTCCCACACCCGAGTTTTTGCCTCCGTGACTGCTGAAGCATCAGCCCTTCTGGACTCCCGGTACCTGTTTGATGCTTCAGGAGACCCCTGGGCCAACCAAGCCTTAAGGCCTCCTTCTTCAGCCTGAGGGCTTCCCTCACAACGCCGGTGTCCACCAGCGGGTTCTTATGTTGCCGCCTCAACAGGCTACGATGACCTTATGACCACAGCTCTTGCCTGCCGCATCTGTAATAGAGGCTTTGAACATAGCCCACTCAGACTTCATGTCTCCAGCCTCCCTCGGGATACACGAGAACTTCTTCCGGAGGTGGGAGTTGAAGACCTCATGGATAGGGGCCTCCCCCAGACATTCCCAGTTCACCCTCACTACACGTTTGGGTTTGCCAGCTCTGTCTGGCAGCCTTCCCCGCCATCTGAGCCAACTTACCACCAGGTGGGGATCAGTTGACAGCTCTGCTCCTCTCTTCACCTGAGTGTCCAAAACATACGGCCGCAGATCTGATGATACAACCACAAAGTCTATCATCAATCTTCGGCCTAAGGTGTTCTGGTACCAAGTACACTTATGAACTACCTTATGTTCAAACATGGTGTTTGTTATGGCCAATCCATAACTCACACAGAAGTCCAATAACAAGGCACCACTTGGGTTCAGATTGGGGAGGTCGTTCCTCCCAACCACGCCCCTCCAGGTTTCTCCATCATTGCCCACGTGAGCCTTGAAGTCCCCCAGCAGAACTATAGAGTCCCAAGGCGGAGCCCTATCCAGGACACTACCCAGAGACTCCAAGGAGGCCTGATACGCCAAACTGCTATTCGGTGCATAAGCACACACAACAGTCAGAGCCTTCCCCCTAGTGATTTGCAGTCATATAGAGTCGACCCTCTCATTCCCTAGGGAGAACTCCAACATGGCGGTGCTCAACTGGGGACTTGTGAGTATCCCCGGACCCACCCGCCGCCTGTCACCTTGGCCAACTCCAGAAAAGTAATGAGTGCAGCCCCTCTCTGGGAACTTGGTACCAGAGCCTATGTGTGGAGGTGAGCCCAACTATATCTACTTGGTACCGCTCCACCTCTCGCACCAACTCAGGCTCCTTCACTGCCCGAGAGGTGACATTCCACGTCCTGAGGACCGCTTTGTGATGCTGGAGGTTGGTACGCCCCGGTCCCCGCCTTGTCTGCTGCCCGGCTTGCATTGCACCCTTCACCAATGCTCACGTGGACCCACCATACGTGTGGTAGGTCCACGTGTGTTGGGTCTGTGGGAATACCAAGTAATGGAATAAGAAGCAGGGAACAGGAATAAGAAGCAGTGGACATAACAGTGCTTGAGGAATAAGCTAAAATAAAATATCAAAATAGGCTTGCCTTGTGATGGCCTGGCGGCCTGTTAGGGGGGCTCCCCGCCTGCCGCCCAATGACTGCTGGGATAGGCTCCAGCATCCTCACAACTCTGAGAGCAGGATAAGCAGTTTGGATGGAATGGATGGATGGAAAATAGGCTTGCAAAAATATCAGTCTATAAAAATGTGTTTTTAAGAGTGAGTTCAGAGGATTACACAGAATTTACTAGCCTGGACTGTTCAGACTGAACTGATCAGCATTCCAAGTTAAGGGGCTCTTAATTGATTAATTATTTAATTTAATCTTAGTCTTAATTGCCTGATCACCTCTACTCATTAATTTCGATCTAGACAGTAAGACGTTCCTATTCTGAGAACATCAGGCTGCATTCAACATTGAAAGCTGTCAGTTGGTCTGATATGTATGCCAGACCTAGATTACCTCAAAAGGTGCCATAGTTTCCATTCCTTTAGTTTCCATTCCTTTATTTCCCATTCATAATTTTTATTTGTCCTTGCATTTACACATGACACAATGCACATGAAACAACAACGCAACAACAACTACAAGATCCACAACAATAAAAATGCCAACAATGAGAATGCCTTGAAGTCAACAGTGATTTCGAGGAGGAAGAGGACACAGCTAGCTATTCAGAATTATAGTTCTCAACCAATAACATACATGTCTTTGATGGTGTGAAGAAACTGGAGCACCTGGCAGAAGCCCATGCAGACACAGGGAGAACAGGGGCAGCATGTTGGCGAAGTGGTTATAGTGCTGTCACCTCACAGCAAGAAGATCCTGGGTTTCGGGTGCTGCACAGCGGCTGCCCATTGCTCCTAGCTACACAGCTAGGATGGGTTAAATGCAGAGTGTAATTTCCCTACAGGGATCATAGAAGTATATCAAAATCAGAATAAGTTTGTTTTGGGGGTTTTTTTTTTTAATAAAAAACATGCAAACTCCACACAGAAAGGACCTGGGATGGCATGGGTTTTGAACCTTCTTGCTGTGAGGCAAAAGTGCTAACCACTGGGCTGCACAGAAGAGCATGTCGGGTTCCACTTCTGTTAGCCAGGAACAGAAACCTCAGGCTGCTGTGGGCACAGACTCACCAAGACTGGAAGCTGAAACATAGTTTGGAAAATACACTGATGAATCTGATGGTAGGGTCTGATGAAGCTGATGGTAAGGTCAGAATTTGGCGCCAACAGCATGGACCTATGGAGCCAACCTGCATTGTGTCAACAGTCCAGGCCGGTAGCGGTGGTGTAATGGTATGGGGAAGGTTTTCTTGGCACACTTTTGACCTATTAATACCAATCAATCATGGCTTGAATATCGTAGCTTGTTTGGGTATTGTTGCTGGCCATATGTATCCCTTCATGGTCACAATTTACCCATCTTCTAATGGCTACTTCCACCATGTAGCAAAGCAAAAGTTGTCTCGAACTGGTTTCATGAGCATGACAATGAGGTCAGTGATCTTCAGTGGCCTTCCCAGTCACCAAATCTGAATCAAATTGAACACCTTTGGAATGTGGCATAGCAGGAGATTTGCAGCATGAAGATGCAGCTGACAGATCTGCAAAAATTATGTAATGCAATCATGTCAACATTGACCAGAATCTCAAAGGAATGTTTCCAGCAACTTGTGGACTCCATGCCACAATGAATTGAGACTGTTTTGCAAAGAGAGGCCCTTCCCACTATTAGCATTGTGCTCCTAATCAAATGCTCAGTGAGTGTATATTAAAATCCAAGTACTGTCTAGCATCAAGGATGACTGTAAAATGTCACGACACAGCACTTAGAATTTTATATGTTATTAACTCGCCTTGAATCCTATTTGTTTGACTCTAAATTTAGTATGGTTGTAGCATGTTTGAGAGCCAAGTAGAGCAAATTTCATTTTACAATTGTTTATGTTTATGCTGTGTCCAATTTCTATCCAATTTCTTCTTCAAATGAAACTGTTTATATTTGAATATCCAAATGTCAAAAAGATTTTGATTATAGTTATTGAAATACCACAAAATATAATATTAAAGGTATTAAGCTATAAAACTAAGGCCATTATATATTCAATTCTTCTTCTTTTAATCAACAACTATTGGAGGAGATTTATTCCACTCTCAAAGTGAAAGATATGGACGGGTAAATGATTTGTTGTCTTCAAATGATATTCACTCTATTGTTTGTTTTTTTTTGTTTTTTTGTGTTGGCCTGCCTTTGACTTTGACAGACATAGCCCATTGCCTGCAGTTGATGGTGCAGCAGGTTCAAGTTCAGTGCACCCATCATTGTTTGGCGTTGACCATGAAGTGTTGAACCGGCAGATTATTGAGTGGCGGTTGTCCACAGGGGAGCGACATCATATGCCCCCCGAATTTACACAGGTAGGGTTAGACTTTACGAAAAATTATTATTATTATTATTATTATTATTAATAATAATAATAGTGGATTACATTCATATAGCACTTTATCTAGAGACCCAAGTGCTTAACAAATACTTAAAGAGACTGCTGATTAAATGACTTCCTCTGCAAGTTAACCTTTACTGAATAACTTCTGCTTTGCTACTAGTCCAGTCTCTCCAACAGAAACATGATTGCAGCTGGTAGAATTGGAATGCTTTTGTGACTAGCAGAATCTGGTCACACAAGAGAAGAATAATGAATGTGCTGTTGAAAGCAAAACTATTTTAAACGATATGTCTTATCTCTCACAAGGAACAACTGGCTGTCCTTGAACAACACAGAAAGCAGCAGATCATCAGAAAGAGGAAAAAGAAGACTCTGTCCCTTGATGATGGTGTAACCCCAAAACAGTTATTGCTGCCACAACATATAAACATCACACCCCAGTTTCACAGTGAACGACAGGAGTCAGAGGAGGATGGAGCCTTCAAACAAGAAGAGGCTCAGCTACTACAACTGATGTCAGAAAAAGAAATGGTTTAGTGACCGAAGGGAATCTGCCTTTTCTCTTCAGTCGTGATTTTGATGTCAGTGTTGTCCTTGATTATCATTTCATTAGTAATATGCTTGTCCATGCAAGAGAAGATATACTTTAAGTACCTGTTAGAGGCTGATAACACTGGACTGCAGTTGGAGATTGAGACTGAGTACTGATCAAGGTTTTACTTTGGGACTGTGACATCAAAAAAATACTGTTTATGGTCTTTTCAAACTTAGAAGAATTTTGATCAGTAGTTTTCTTTTCCCATTCATTTTTTTTACAGAAGCTCTGAATGGCTAGGTGTCTTTTTTTATTGTGTTACCAATTTCTGACCTGACAGACAGACAGACAGACAGACAGACAGACAGACAGATAGACAGATAGATAGATAGATAGATAGATAGATAGATAGATAGATAGATAGATAGATAGATAGATAGATAGATAGATAGATAGATAGATAGATAACTTTATTAATCCCAGAAGTGGAACTACATTTGCCACCAGACAAGTAGACAAAGACGGTCGTCATGCAGTAAAGAAAAACACAGTCAAAAGCAATCATAGACTGGTCATGGCTTGTCAGGCTAAAGATCTAACTGATATAAACAGCAACAATACAAAAGACCAAGCGCAGTTATAATCCAGAGACCAGTTTGATATATGTTTTCTAGAGGCCACTACAAGTTCTCATTAAAGAATTTGACTGGGTTCCGCGGTAGTGTAGAGGTCTAAGCATCGCCTTTGTGTCGATGCAGTTGCCCACTGGGGACCGGGGTTCGCGCATCGGTCTCGTCAGATCCGACTATGGCCGGAATCGGTGAATTAGCAATAATTGGCAACGCTGTCTTCGGGAGGGGGGCGGAGTCGGCTTGTGTTCGTCACATGAATGTGTCTCTGTATGTGTCGGAAAAAGCAGTGGTTCGGCCTGGATTCGCCTTGTCACGGAAGTGGCGAGGTGTCTCCTTCAAGACTGCCGGCCGGAGAGATGCAGTTGGCGAACGCATGCAGTACGAGTGTTTGAACAAAAATGGGGATCGATTGGCCACTAAATTCGGAGAAAAAGGGGAAAATCAGAAAAGAAAGAAAATAATTTGACTGCAGATGGAACAAAGCAGCTCATAAGTCTCACAGAGGTAGCGCCACTCATCCCCATCCGGAGTTACTAAACTGTTTGGACAAGTTACTGAGGATACTAAAAAATAGTTTATATTATGTCTTAATTTAAAAAACATTGTTGAGACTATATTAATGCACAATTTTTGATTTTGATCAAACGGTTCTATGCCCTTGCATCAGCACTCCCATGCTGTGATATGACTGTGATATGATCTGATAGTTGTTTTAACTGTTGAACAGCCAGCGTTCCATAAGTACTAGAATGACCATAGCATTAATTTTTACCCTTTCTATGTTCCTTGTATTTATAGACCATAATACGCAATCAACTGATAAATAAATGAAAATATCAGAATAGGTCATAAGGACACACTTCTCAAGTTCCACTTTGCTTTCATTTTCATAGTCTTGTGGGATCCAGTTATCTCTGGGCTCCACTTCTTCGTCTTTGTTAACAGGGCCAGGAGTTTTCTCTGTAGAGCGGCTTCTTTAGCAGCTTCATCAGTTTTAGCATTTCCATTGTGTTCTGAGGTAATTTCTTGTGCGTGCATGCTGTTACTTTGATGATTGCCACTTTTGGAAGGAAGCTCAAGTGCATCTCATTGCTAAATATCTCATCTAAGCAATGAGATGTTTATTGTTTGCTAAGCCTTCATGTAGTTGTTAAGAGTCCACTCTTTCTCCATGCACAACTCAGTATGCGAATGCACTGTTTTAGATGTTCACTATCATATTTAGTTGGGCTCCTCTTTAGTCCAGACTTCCATCTTGTCTCACATTAAGGTCTGTATCCAGAAAAGGCCAGCCAGTAACTCATGTCTGTCTTAATCATTGCTGGATCCACTCACATAGAAAATGTTGTCATATTCTTCCAATGGTTATCGATGTCGTCAATGACATCTCAACAACATCTCAATGTTCACTTGGCGAAAGTGTGGTGTTCCCTCTTTTACCAGAAACAAAACTGAATTAACACTGTTGTCCTTCAGAATTGTGATGTAAACATGTTTTCTTAAGAGGGATGCTCTCCATTTTACTCGTCAACCATCTGGCAAAGATTTCAAGCTGGCAGCATTCAAAAACTAAGGAGTGCGAGATGCTTAGGTTGATATCTTCATGGTATCTGACTCCAGTCAGATCGCTGCACAGTTCAACAGCCCAGGTGGTATAGTCAGCTGCTACTAAGCATCTGCTTTCTCTTTTCAGTGTAGGTGGAATTTAATTAGAATAATAGGCTGCTTGTTCTTGTTCTTGTCAGTATTTGTGCAACAGCAGAGTTGTAGCTTGTTTGTCTTAAAAAAAAAACATGGGGAACAGGAGCTTGGAATTGGAAAGACTCAAGAGCAGGTGCTTGACACTACCTAGGCTTTTACCTTACCTAGCCTGTAAACAACGCTAGCGGTACTATGAGCCTGAGTCTTTTATGATTACGGTGCACACACGAGACAAGTGCTGCTTCCGTCATCTCCTTTTACAATTGCCTGTGCAAAATTTTAATGCAAGAATGCAAGCAGAACTTCAGGGAGGGATAGGATTGTGGAACAGTTATGGCTGCATTTGACAAATTTCATAAACGTGTGTTTTTCATAAACATACTTTAGCAAATTCGGGGGACAACGCAACCACAGGAACTGCCGCGGCCGGGAAGCGAACCCGTATCGCCCGCACCGCAGGAGACATTGCTAACCACTCTACTAAAGGATCAGACCCGCCAGCCAGCGGCCAGCGTGTCTTCTTACCCATGCACGTTACACTACCCCCCTCCTTCGGGAAGCGCGTCCCCGCGCTTAAGCATATCAGCTCCTTCACGCATACGCTTCCGATGGCCTTGCGGTCGCTCCATCCCACTTCTGACACCAATGTAGCGAATTCGGGGGACAACGCAACCACAGGAACTGCCGCGGCCGGGAAGCGAACGCGTATCGCTCGCACCGCAGGAGACATTGCTAACCGCTCGACTAAAGGGGCAGACCCGCCAGCCAGCGGCCAGCGTGTCTTCTTATCCATGCACGTTACAATACGTTTTATTTCATAAATTTCATGAACGTACGTATGTCTTGATGTATGCTCCATACATATCCAGGTAAGGAAATCACAGAAAGTTGAATCAATTCATCTGGACACAACGTTTATTGGGTACTCTCCGCAACATGATGGAGGATTTCAAGACGGAGTTGAAACAAAACACACTGACCATTGCTAACATCGCAAAAGCGGTCGAGTTTAACTCGGCCGAAATCAAAGAGTGCAAGGATAAAAACAAAAAGTTGGGTGGAGGAATAAAACAACTCCGTGTGAAGTACACAGAGCTGGAAAAGAGAGCTACAGAGGCGAAAAAGAGAGCTGCAGACTGGAGCGCTACAAGAGAAGATGGAACTTAAGAGCTAACGGCTTGAAAGAAGAAAAGGAGGAGAATACACGACAGCTCGTTGCTGAAATCATTGGGAAGATTGTTCCACACTGGAAGGAGAAGATGGTTCTCATCCTGGACTCTGTGCACCGTCTTGGGCCGAACAACAGCCGCCCTCGTCAGATCATCATGCAGTTCACTGGACGGCTCTTTAGGGATGAACTCTGGCGAACCACCAAACTTCACCCAGTCTGCAAGAATCTCAACGTCCGCTTCGCAGAAGATCTCACCAAAGAAGACAGGGAGGCACGGCAAGCTGTTTGGCCGAAAGTTGAGCAAGCAAGGAAGGCAGGTCTGAAAACTGTTTACCGTGGCCCATATGCGTTCATTAATGGACAGAGTCCCACCATAGTCCTAAATAACCTGGAAGGTTGATTTCTAAAACAAGTGAGTTAATTATCTCTGTATTTTTTGTGTTCTATGTTTAGTTTTAAAAATGATATCTCGCATTTCTGTTAATGCAACCCTAAGAGACATGACAAAAAGGAAAAGCTTCTACTTGTTCTGTAAAGGGAAACATGCTCGCTCAGATTTCAGGATATTAAGCTACTTAGCTACAACTTCATTCGTATTCACTCTTAAGTGTCTCGGTTCATCATTTCATCTCTAACAGTTATTTCTCTCAATGCTTGGGGTTTAAGGGACAAGGTTAAACGTAAGGCTATATGTCTCTATGCTAAGAATTTCAATGCAGATATTCGTTTTATACAGGAAACTCACTCAGAGGCAAATGATTTAAGATTTTGGAAGTCTCAATGGGGTGAAGACCTATGGTTCTCTCATGGCTCAAACCATTCAGCAGGTGTTGTTTCAGTAGGCTATCTTATAAAGAATGACACACACACGAGTTGCTCAGTGCAGCCAAGTATCTTCAAAGTGATGTAACATGTTCCTGAGCGCGGGTCATGTGTATCTAAGGTAAACTAGTGGATAGCCGATGGCATCGATCTATCTAGACCCGTAACATCCTCCTTTTCCAAGTATAAACACATACACATGAAGTTAGTGCAAAATAAAATTACTTTCATATACGAACAAGCATTAACAGTGCAACAGCAGTAAATATCTTCATATCCCATACCAGTGTAATAACCACAGTAGCGTATGATAACATTTCTCCTCTTTTCCCCCTCTCTCCCACATAGCAACCATCAACATTATTCAGATTACATAGTGAGTTTCAGTGGAGGTTTAGACAGCCGTCCAGCCCTTGTGTAAGTGTGTCCATCCGAACGCGGAGCGCCAACAGGAGTAGATGGCGCCTTGGGCATGGACCTGATGGGGCTCGGCTCGAACACAGCCTGAGGGGTCTCAATGACAGTTTCTGTAGCTGGATCCCCGTCCGATGTGTGTGCCGCAGCGGGTTCAACAGGATCGTGCGCGGCTCGTGCAGCTGGCTCAGCCACTCTGAGATCGATCCTGTTACGACGGTACAGGGAGCCATCAATGTCCACAAGATAAGACCTCGGCGCAACCCTGCGGAGACAAGTTCCGACTCTCCAGCGGCCAGTGTTATCACCTGGCAGGGGCTTCATCCGTACGACTTCCCCAATTTCAAGTGCCGGCAATTCACGGGCAGATCTGTCATAGAAGGATTTGGCGAGTTGCTTCCTGTGGCGCAGCTTTTCAGTGACGCCCACGACAACAGCTGGTTCCAGGAGCTTGCTTGCCGCCGGGATGGACGTCTTCAACCGGCGGGACATGAGGCGTTGTGCTGGGCTGCTGCCCATGTTTTCCGTAGGTGTATTCCTCCAGTGAAGCACGGCTTTCCAGGGGTCTTCACCATCATGCGCGGCCTTACGCAGAAGATTTTTTACAATCTTCACGGCCGACTCGGCCTTGCCATTCGCTTTCGGGTGTCTGGGAGAGGAGGTCACGTGCTCAAATTCCCACTCAGAAGCGAACCGTGTGAACTGAGCTGTGAACTGAGGGCCGTTGTCTGTAATAACCTTCTCTGGCTGACCATGTCGGGCGAACTGTGCCTTACATCGCTTGATGACTGTCTCTGCAGACATGTCGGGTAGAAGCTCAATCTCCCAAAAATCGGAATAGTGGTCGACTATTAGGAGATAGTCTTTCTGTCTGAAGCTGAATAGGTCCATGCTCAAGACCTGCCATGGCCTGGTTGGTACTTCGTGAGAGAGCATGGTCTCCTTTTGCTGATTGTGGGCGTACACATTGCAGGTCGAGCAGCTGCTTACAAAGTCCTTTATCTCTGACTGCATGTTGGGCCAGTACAATGTCTCTTGAGCGTGTCGGTAGCATGCATCACCCCCTATGTGACTTGAATGTATGCGCGTCAACATTTCTGGGCGGAGTGACTTTGGGATGATGACTTTTTTGCCCCCGGAACAGAACTCCGTTCTGCACACTGATTTCATCCCTGAAGGGCCAGTACTCCCTAGCGATGAGGGGCGCTTCCTCCTTTACATCTGGCAAGCCCACGAGAACAGTGTTCTTCAGTGCCTGTAAGCATTCATCTCTGTCGGTGTGTCGTCTGATCTGTTCCAGCCGCTGGTTAGTCACATTCAGGTACTCTGCCTGGTTCACGTGCTGTATGTCTTCCTGCTCTTGTTGCAGAGAGCAGATAGCGTGTCGCTGATATGCAGTCCCTCTGCCGGAGCATCCAGCCGTAGCTCTGCTGAGCGTGTCGCTTATGAACATCTCTGGGCCTGGTTTGTAGATTACCCTCAGGTCGTAGTTCTGCAGAGTCATGAGCATGCTCTGGAGTCTCTTGGGCGCATTGAGAAGTGGCTTGCTGAAAATAGAGATCAGAGGCTTATGGTCCGTCTCTGCTGTGATTGGGTCGCGGCCATATAGGTAATGGTGAAACCTCTGGCAGGCGAAGACGATACTGAGACACTCCTTCTCAATTTGTGCATAGTTTTTTTCGGTGGGGGTAAGAGCCCTCGAGGCAAATGCAATGGGCTGACCTTCCTGCATGAGACAACAACCGAGACCGCTCTGGCTGGCGTCGCTCTGGATTGCGATTGGCTTAGTTACATCATAGTAGCGCAGGACGGGCATGGCTGTCGCCAGCGCCTTAAGCTCATGAACCGCCGCCTCGTGCTTAGGCAGCCAGTGCCAGGGTGTGTCCTTGTCCAACAGGCGTCGCAACGGCTCGCAGACAGTAGATAGATGAGGCATGAACTTGGCTAAATAGTTAGCGAAGCCAATGAGACGCTGCACGCCCTTGGCATCTGTTGGGTTCGGCATGTCAATAATGGCTCTCACCTTCTCTGGATCGGGCTTCAGTCCAGCAGATGAGAGAATGTGGCCATGAAACTGCACCTCAGCCACCTTGAACTGCAACTTCTTCAGGCCGAGGCGAAGCTTGACCTCGCGGCAGCGTTCCATCAACGCCGCAAGCTTGACGTCGTGGTCGTCCCCAGCCTCCTTGTCTGTGTCCCCGCAGCCGACGACCAGGATATCGTCTGCAATGGGCTCAACGCCCTTCAGACCGGCGAGGAGCTCGTGCTGCTTGCGCTGATATACCTCGGGCGCCACCGATACTCCAAATGGTAGCTTGAGCCACCGCTTCCTCCCCCAGGGGGTCCAGAACGTGGTCATGAGGCTACTCTCATAGTCCAGTTTGCATTGCAGGAATGCATCCCGAGCGTCCACTAACGTGAAGACTCTGGCCTTGGGCAATTTATACAAAATGTCCTCCAAGGTAGGCATGATGTAGTGAGAGCGCTTTAGGGCTTTGTTCAATGGTTTAGGGTCAATGCATGTTCTCAGCTTCTCCGGTTTTTTAACAATCACCATGTTGCTGATCCAATCTGTAGGATCTGTGACAGGCGCAAGGTGGCCGTCAGCCTCGTACTTGTCCAGCTGGGCTTTGACTGCTGCTTTCATTGCGATTGGGACATTGCGAGGGGCACTCTGTACTGCAGCAACACTAGGATCAAGGTCAAAATGGACCTCCCCAGGCACGGATTCCACAGGGGAGTTGAACACGTCACTGTATCTGTTGATAAGCTATTCTTTAGTTAGGGCTCCTGGTTGTGTGTGTTCCATTTTGAGCACATCCTCTGGAATTGTGAAATGCATGAGTCCTAAGCGTTCACAGGTGGAGCCTGACAGAAGAGGATGTTGGCTGGTCCTCACTATTTCGAATGAGAGCTTGTGTGTTTGGCCTCTCACAGTACAGTCAGTCTCAAAGGTGCCCATAGAGCTCAGTGTTTCCCCCGAATACAGCTTCAGTCTGGTGTCACTCGGGCGGAGAGGTGTGTTTGGGGCCAGCCTTTTCTTGTCTTGAAAGCCCATTACATTGCAGGTGGCTCCAGAGTCCAGCTGACATTGTTGTGGCTTGTCGTGGAGTTTCAGAGTCACAAACCACTTCTTTCCTTTGGTGTGCACTGCACCGATTGACTCAAACATGTACAGATCATCTGCATCATTACTATGCTCTGGGGGTTCTTCTGTGTATTCCACACAGTTTACCTTGCCCTCAGCATGCCCCTTTTTGCTCTTTAAGCACACTTTAGAAAAGTGATTAAGTGTCCCACATGACCTACATTGTTTCCCGAAGGCCGGGCAATGCTCTCTGCCCCTTGAATGCGAGCTGCCACAATATTTGCAATTTCCTGCATCTCCTGCTGTTCTGGGTGGATTGCTCTGTTTCCATTGGTTTTGTCTGGGTTGCCTAGCAACGGCATGCACTGCCTCCGGCTGCGGTGTTGTTGCAAACTCCATTGCTCTCATACGGATGTCAGTTTGCTCTGCTGCGCGACACATGTCAATAGCTGTGACCATGTTCAAATCCTTCTCTCTCAACAGCCTGCGCCTAACGGCCTCGCTTGCAACTCCCAGGACTATCTTATCACGGATCATTTCATCTTTCAACTGTCCATACTCACAGGTTGCTGCCCTCTCTCTCAGTCTCGTCACAAAGGTATCAAACGATTCTCCTTCCTCCTGCTTGCAACTCCCGAAAATGTACCTCTCGTATATTGTGTTTTTTGCTGGCTTGAAGTATTTCCCCAACTCTCTCAGTATGGCGTCAGGATCCCCTTGATCATCTTCTGAGAGGTTCAGATTGTGGCGGTAAATATGCCTGCATTCACTTCCCATCACACTCCTTAGAATAGCCGCTTGTATTTTCTTGTCCTTGCCAAGTATGCCCGTGACGAGGACGTAGTCTTCATATTCGGCCCGAAAAATGTCCCAATTGACACTCCAATCGCCTGTGAAGCTCATCGGGGACGGTGGTGGAATATTCACGTTAGCTGCCATTGTATGTGATGCTATCGGCGCCGGTAATGCTAGCGTTAGCTCCTCTGTGACAACGTCTTCAGCAGAAGTACTTTGCTCTGAATCGGAATCCTCCGACATGTGACCTACTCAGGCCTACAAACTTAAACATGCGAGCTAGTAAAATAAGAAATAAGTTCTCCGACTTCTGGCACCATGTTTCAGTAGGCTATCTTATAAAGAATGACACACACACGAGTTGCTCAGTGCAGCCAAGTATATTCAAAGTGATGTAACATGTTCCTGAGCGCGGGTCATGTGTATCTAAGGTAAACTAGTGGATAGCCAATGGCATCGATCTATCTAGACCCGTAACAGGTGTCTTAACGCTAAAACATAAATTCAGTGGTGAACTCCTGTTCTCTCTCTCAGACCAACTTGGGCATTTTCTCTTCTTGGCCATATCACTTAATGAGGAGTTGTAGAGGAGCTCAAGCAGGAGTCGTGACAACTTTCTCTTTCGGCTACACAACGTGCACCATTTATTTCTTCCACCATTACAACAGCAACAAAAACCCGCGCAGCGGAAGTGTATCACAGTAAACCCGAACCGACAAAACAGCAGCTGTAAAACAACGTTCCTACTAGCTCAGTAAGGGGAATTGTGTACCCCTATAACCACTACACACGTCCCCCCAGAATTCGCCTTAATACGAAAAGCCAGTGTGGCGAGGGGGGCGGCGGATCTCTCTGCCCCAACGGCTCCGCTGAACAGGGGCTGGGGGCTGGTTAACCGCAGGCAAAGCAGTAGAGTCCTCACAGCTGGACCGGGGAAAGGGAGGGGCTGGGGAAGCAGGGGGCGGCTCGCCGGGGGAGGGGGGTAGGGCCGGGGGGCGCCCCCGCCATGGGGGCAGGGCAAGACCAACAGGGCGGTCTAAGTCCAGGTGAGCAGGCTTGAAGCGGTCCACAGAAACCCGCTCCAGCCTGCTGCCAACCTCCACCACAAAGTGCTTATCTCCAGTGTCCCGTACCCGAAATGGGCCGTCGTAGGGTGGCTGCAGGGGACCGCGGTGCGCGTCGTGACGGATGAAAACATACTCCGCCGACCGCAGCTCCGTGGGGACATAGGACTGAGAGCCGCCATGCTGAGAAGTGGGGACCGGTGCAAAAGCCCTGGCTTCCTCCTGCAGCGCAGTCCGTTGGCAGCTGGCGGACCAGGGAGCTGTGGCGGTGGGAGGGAAATCCCCCGGGACCCGAAGTGGCTGTCCGTAGACCAGTTCGGCGGATGAGGACTGGAGGTCCTCCTTGGGGGCCGTCCTGAGCCCAAGCATGACCCAAGGCAGTTAATCGACCCAGCGGTCGTCCTTGAGGGTAGCCCGCAATGCGGCCTTCATCGAGCGATGGAACCTCTTGACCAATCCATTCACTTGAGGGTGATAAGCTGTGGTGCGATGGAGCCTCACCCCTAAACCCGCGGCGATCTCCTCCCAGACGTGAATTGCGGCCCCCTGTCTGAGGAGAGGTCAGATGGGGTGCCAAAGCGGAAGACCCAGGTTCCAATGAACGCTCGGGCAACCTCAGGCGCTGTCGTGGACGAAAGTGGGACGGCCTCTGGCCATCGCGTGGTCCTGTCGACCATGGTGAGCAGGTATGTGAAACCACAGGAGGGGGGTAGGGGGCCTACCAGGTCCACATTCACGTGGTCGAACCTCCTCTCGGTACCGTGAAAGGTATCAGGGGCGCTTTGACGTGCCGGAGCCCTTTGGAGCGTTGGCACTTGTAGATAAACGCAATGGTGTGATGCTTAATAATGATGATTACAACGTATTGATTGGAATAAGGGATATAAGGATATATTAATCATTGGGAAATCATATGCATAAGGAACAAGGCTTGTTACAAGGACATGAGGGGCTATAGTGGCAGTGGAAAAGTATTGAGTATGTCAGCAGACAGAGAAATGCAGAGTAAGCTATAGGAAGAGAAGTGGGTGACAATAACAGGATACGATGTCCCAAGAGGAAGATTGTGTCTATATCCATAGAAGGTGAAAGAGTGAGGGGCACTACGTTAGAAGAAAGCGGCTACAATAATGTCTGAATAGTAAGAGGAACAACAAGGGTGCTGTTGCCTTGGGGGGAGTAGATACAGGATGTGCTGTGGTTTCAGAAACAAGAACAGGATCGCACGACAGCAGCTGCAGAAGGAGATCACTTGGAGCCCGGATATCATCGAGGTGGAAATGGAGTCAGATCAACGGACCAATCACAAAGAAGACCACACTTTCATGTTTAGTCAACACTTTGTATAGTATAAAGACTGGGTCAGGGAAAGAATAGTCAGTCAGACTTCGTGAACTGACACACTCTGTTGCTTGTCAGGGATAGGAAGATCTAGACCCAGAGCTCTGTATGCTTTATCCATTTACTGCTAAATAAAACGGATGGTTTGAGACCGAGCATCTTCTCCTATTGCTTTATCAACAAGCACGCAGGACTATGCTCTCACATAGACGAAAATGAGTTGGTAGAATGAGCTGCAGTCCAACACACTCCATACAGATGTCAGACCAGTCCCTCACATCCTTTTTGAGTCCATGCCAGACAAACTTTGCCGCGACCAACCTCTGTGAAGGCTTTCTGCCAGGGTGAGACAGCCCATGGACTGCGTCGACGACCCTCCGCCTCCAAGCAGTCGGAACGACGGGTCGGGGCTGACCCGTAGAGACGTCGCACAGGAGCGTGGCGCCGGCGTCGTCGAAAGCCACATCCTCCAACTGCAGCCCTGTGACGGCGGTCCTGCATGCCTGCACTCCTGGGTCGGCGGCCTGGTCAGCCGCCATCTGGCTGTAGTCGAGTCCCAAATGGGCGGCACCAGCGATGGCCCGGGAGAGACATTCGGCGACCGTGTTGGACTTCCCAGCGACATGCCTCACGTCGGTGGTAAACTCTGATGAGATGTAGGCAAACTGTCGCTGCTGGCGGGCTGACCACGGCTCTGCTACCTTGGCCATCGCGAACACCAGCGGTTTGTGATCGACGAAAGCCGTGAACCGACGGCCCTCCAGTTGGAAACGAAAGTGCCTAACAGCGAGGAAAAGGCCAAGCAGCTCATGATCAAAGGTGCTGTATTTGCGCTCCCTCAGGTTCAACTGCCGGCTGAGGATGGCAAGCGGCTGCCACGTGCTGCTCACCCACTGCTCGTAAACCGCGCCGACAGCGTAGTCCGAAGCATCTGTCGTGATGGCGATGGGAGCTCCAGACACAGGGTGTGCCAGCATCGCCGCGTCAGCCAGGGCGGCCTTCACATCCTTAAAAGCCTTGTCCCTCTCTGCAGACCAGTCCACGGCGTGTTTGGGGGCTGTGCCCTTCAGAGCCTCATATAGGGGACGGAGGAGATCGGCAGCCCGGGGGATGAACCGGTGGTAGAAGGACACCATGCCAATTAACTCCCGGAGGGACTGGGCCGTGTGTGGGCGTGGAAAGTCTGCGACGGCCTCCACCTTAGATGGAAGGGGGGCCGCCCCGTCCTTGGTGACCCGGTGGCCCAGGAAGTCGATGGTGCTCAGACCAAACCTGCATTTGGCCGGGTTAACTATCAACCCGTGCAGGCTGAGCCTCTCGAAAAGGGCTCTGAGGTGGGACAAGTGCTCGGACACGGAGGTGCTAGCGACCAGGATGTCATCCAGGTACACAAAGAGGAAAGGCAGGTCCCGCAACACTGAGTCCATGAGGCGTTGGAAGGACTGCGCGGCGTTCTTGAGCCCAAAGGGCATGCGCAGGAACTCCAACAGTCCGAACGGAGTTGTCACAGCCGTTTTGGGGACATCAGCGGGATGGACGGGCACCTGGTGGTATCGACGGACGAGGTCCACCTTGGAAAAGATCACTTTCACAGACAGGTGGGCGGAGAAATCTTGGATGTGAGGGACTGGGTAGCGGTCCGGTGTTGTTGCGTCATTGAGCCGACAGTAGTCACCACATGGACGCCACCCACCGCCAGGCTTAGGCACTATGTGGAGGGGTGAAGCCCACGGGCTGCTGGAGCGACGGATGATGCCGAGGCGCTCCATGTTGTCAAACTCCGCCTTGGCGACAGAGAGCTTGGTCGTTTCGAGGCGCCGAGCTCGGGCGTGCACCGGCGAGCCAGTGGTGACGATGTGGTGCTCAACCCCATGTTTGGCGTAGATGACGAGAATGTGGGCTGAGTGAGGTCAGGGAACTCAGAGAGAAGATGGAGAAACACGTCCACGTTGGACAGCATGCTGGACAGCCTGACGGAGCCTGTATCGCTGAGTGCACACGCGTGTGAAGCGAAGGTGACGGCGTCAATCAGGCGTCGATTCCTGACGTCCACCAGCAGCCCATGAGCACAAAGGAAATCTGCACCGAGGAGGGGAAATGCCACGTCGGCGGTGACAAAATCCCAGCTGAACCGCTGCCCGTTAAAACACATGTCAATGTGCCTCGTGCCGTACGTACGGATAGAGCTGCCGTTAGCAGCTTCCATGGGAGGGCCGTGAGCGCCCGACAGGGCGTCCACACTCGATGCAGGTACGACACTCCTCTGCGCCCCAGTGTCGCATAGGAAACGCCGCCCCGAGATGGAGTCTTGCAGGAAAAGTAGCCTGTTGTCCTCCACGCCGACGCCCATGGCCACTAGTGAGCGCCGGCCTTGGCGTTTCCCGACGAGCTGAAATTGCACAGGGAGTTGCACTTTTTCGCCTTGGCCCCGAACTTTGCATGGTAAAAGCACAGGCCGGGCTCCTGTCGCCGACCGGGGGTTGCCGCGGCGACCACCATTGAGTCACCAGATGGTGGCGTGTGGGGGTGGGCAGGGGTGAGCGCGGACGCGCAGTGCTGCTGTTGGCTGGCCAGGAAGAACTTGTCAGCTTCTTCAGCTAGCTTGCGGCAATCGGTAATGCTGGTGTTAGCCAAAGCGGTCTGCACCTGAGCAGGCAGTTGTCGCAGAAACAGTTGGACAAAGATGAAATCAGGTGTGTGCGCCAGTCCCAGCAGATTCAGCATTTTGTCCATGAGCTCGGATGGCTTGCTGTCACCCAAGCCTTGCAGAGAAAAGAGACGGTGGGCCCTCTCGGCGTCGGAAAGTTCAAAAACTTCAAGGGGTGATCTTTGAGGCCCTTGTATTTGTCTGCCGCCGGAGGATTTATAAGGAGACTCACCACTGTAGTTGCAGTCGAACACCCAAGCGCCGATACCACGTAGTAGTATTTAGTAGCATCATCTGTCATTTTGCGGATAGCAAACTGCGCTTCCGTCTGGGCGAACCATGTCGTTTCCGATGACTCCCAGAACTCTGGCAATTTGAGAGAAACCACGTTGATTTCGTCAACCATGTTCGTTTGAAAGATTGTCTCTGATAACTACCAAGAGACAAACGTCGGGGTCACCAGTGTAGAGGAGCTCAAGCAGGAGTCGTGACAACTTTCTCTTTCAGCTACACAACGTGCACCATTTATTCCTTCCACCATTACAACAACAAAAACCCGCGCAGCGGAAGTGTATCACTGTAAACACGAACTCAGAAAACAGCAGTTGTAAACCAACGTTCCTACTACCTCAATAAGGGGAATTATGTATCCCTATAACCACTACACTACCATTTTTGTTAAACTGCAACTATGATATTTCCAAGATTCCATGAAACTTTCAACTTTTCATAAACAAATTCTCTTAAACTGGTCATTAATGTATAAGCATAACTTTTCTTATTTTATATGGAACAATACTGACAAACGTTTTAAGAATAAGACTCTATTCAATAAGAGGTGGCTTGACAGAGGAATGCTTGTAGTTAGTCAACTATTCAAATCAGCTGGCCATCTATCAGATATGAAAAATTCCTTAACTTGTATAATTTCCCTGTCAGTCCAACGGATTAGGCTGTTGTGTTTGATGCAATCCCTTCAGGAGCCAAAATGTTATATCATCTGCGCCCAAATGAGATGTTTGTGTGATTCCTTCCATAGACCCTGTTAACATTTATATTGATGCTGAAGGTGTTAGGGTTTGTGGAAGACCCCAAGCGCACGACACCAGACAGAGATGGGGTTAGCCGAAACTGGTGTGCTTTATTACTTGCTCGTACAACGGTCAAACACAGGAGAGCAATGAGCGACAAGAAAACGGGAAGTCCAAAGAAAAAAACTCACCGGTAATCCAAACTGGGAACACGGCAGGATACTTCCTCAGGGAAACTTTGCAAAGAAAACCATAAACCAAGGGCTGAGGTAAACTCGGAGAGAAATGCACCGGAAGGGAAGAGTAAGCACTACTGCGAGGAGGTTACGGCACGAACTGACAACGGGCGCTGGGAGACCAGCAAACTTAAGCCCAGCCCTGACGGCTAAGCCCGGCCCTGACGAGCTGATTGGCTGCCGGCGCTGGGTGGGCGGGCCGCGGCGCGGGGTGGGCGGGCCACGGCGCGGGGTGGGCGAGCCGTAACAGTACCCGCCCCCCCCTCCGCGGGAGCCACCAGGCGACTTGCCCGGCTTGTTGGGATGGGAATGATGAAACTCATAGTCCATGGGCCAGACGATATTTCGGTACACTCAAGGTGGCAAAACTTACTTATAATTTTTGAAAGGATCCATGTCTGTAGATGATATTTTGGTATGATAACCATTCCTGAGTGGCAGCTGTATCACAGTTATCAGCTCATGAAGTTAACCACCCGCTAAACTAAATTGCATTTTAGACGCTGGTGCATATCCTGGTTTAGCCTCATGGTCAGGACATTTTTCAATGTTCTATAATATTGTCTTTGGTATCATTTTAAAGGGGACCTTCTTAGCTTTCATTCAAGCCCTGTTGTGGATATTTCTCACAAATATAGAGGTCACTTGAGCTCTTCAACCCGTCAATAACACACATCTTTCTGCAATTTTCGCCTAAACTATATACTTTCTTTTAGCCCTGTGGCATCTAGGAATATCAGGGACACAAAACACAAAAACTGGAATACTCACAGGACTGTAAAGATTCAGAAAATGTATAATATGCCCATACTATTTCATTGTGTGAGGTGATTGTGAGCCTTAAATGAGAACTAGACCAAAGCCAGTTAGGTCACAAACTGGTCTCTATACATTTGTTTAAATACACAATCAAAATACATGATAAAAAGGAATACCATAGTGAGGTAATGAACTATTTTAATATTTTAAACAACATTGACATTTACATATACTTAGTCAATGATACATGTAATCCCATATCATTCGTGGGTATATGTAAAATGGTAATGGGTAGGGTAATGGGTATATGTGAATATGGTTACATTATTGTTATCAAGCTCTGGGTAACCAAGTCCAGAATCAACATCCTGTGCATCAATAGACTACTACCACAGTAATACCATCAGAATCATCACACTGTCATTCATCAAACTGCTCGTTTCTCTCATCATCTGACTCCCCAAGTTCAAAGTCCAGTTCTGGACCATCCTGCTGTTTTTGGTTACTGCAGGTCTGTAACCTGCACATGTCTGTGCATGGAAGTCCATTTGACAGGCACATGCAGCTTGGCATTTTGCATGAATGCACACACTTGCATGTTAGCATTTCCAAGACCACATCTGGTGCAGGTGGGGAGCGCATCCAGTAAATGGCCAGCTTGCCTTCATCGTCTGTCCATCCATACTCAGTAGGGCTTGGCACCACAGGGTTAGCCTGCAGACAGCACTTCCATATTGCTGCCTGATAGTTGGCTCGTTGAACATGCATAAAGAGACAGTCTCTACATGGTGGCAGCTGGCTGGACTCAACCTCTCCCCTTTTGGTGCAGAAGAGCTGGTAACGCAGTTTGTTCACCTCAGCAGTGCTGCTATTAGCAACATACATCCGACAGGTGAACTGCTCAATTTTCTGGAACAGCTCATCACTCACATTCCATGTCTGTCCCAGTTGACTAAAAGTCTCTTGGCAGGAAGTGTGCTTTCTCACTATCTTCAGGGCATTCAGCTTCCCTCGACCAGCGAATGCACTGACAGTGTCGCAGCCTGTGAAGGCATGTAAGCCAATTAGGCTGTCACAGATGCTGTCTCCAAGTTGTCGACAAACCGTGTGCGGTTCTGAGTCCCACACTTCTGGTAGATGGGACAGGTGATGTCCTTCTGGAAGCCAAGACAAAGCACCATGACATCAGTGTCCTCAGCTGTGATAACTGACTTTGAGCCCGCATTTGCTGCATGCAATGCATGCAGGAGCAGACGGGTGTCAGCTTCTTCATGTGTGGAGTGCAGTTCTGCTGCTTCCTCACACCCATCTTCTGTCAACTTGTAGCAGGTTTCCTCACAGGTCATGTACAACACCTTGCCATGCAGCATAGCTCTGTATCGTGGGAGTTTCCACTCTTCCACCAGAAACTTGATGAGACTGGTCTTGTTGGAGGAACTGCACAGAAATTTTCTCCACTGCTGGACGTGGTGTCCCCCTGCAAGATTCTTGTACTGGAGAGTGATGTCTCCACCCCGGTTCAGTCGTTCAGCATCTTTGATCGAAGTCTGCTGATAGACATCAAAAACAACATCAATCCTCCCACTCTGTGCTCCCTCATGGAGGACCTGGGTCAAGGCTGACTCTGCCACCTGTGCAAAGGTTTTGTTGTTGCCATTCATTTTTTGGACCAGGCTCATCCCATCAATGATGGAAGTAGATGGGATTGGGATGTCTTCTGCAGGACATACATTCTTTTCAAGCTCTCTGGCAAGTGCAGCCTTGTTTGTTTTTCGTAAGGACCCATCAGCATTTGCCAGTGCCCATGGTAGTGGGCCCAATGGGTAGGCAAGGACATCCTTCAGATTCACCTTCCTGCTTTCAGCCACCAGGATCATGTGACTGAAAAGGTTTCTATCTGCCTTCAGAACCACATCCTGTGCTTTCTTTCCATGAGCTTGTTTTGTGCTGACATTGGAGAATGTTTTCAGACTTTGTTTGGTCATCTTGTCGTGGAATTTCACAGGTGGTGGGTCTGCATCTAACCTTGTTTGCTGGAATGCTTGGTAGGCCTCTTCTCCTTTCTCAAGAGCTCTCAAGAGATCTATGGTCACATCAGGTGGAGCCATGTTGCCAGTGGAGAGGCTAACCAAATCAATCTCATCAGGGGACATAGGATTGAGCCAGTTATTCTCCATAAGGTCCATGAGAGACTGGACATCTGCTTCATCTCTCTTGATCCTTGGACTCTGTAGATCTGGATGAGACCATTTGCACCTGCCTTGACCTGTCAGGTCTCTCAGCTGTCTGAGGTACATGCTTCTATACTCAGCTGTGAGATAATATTTGGTCACAGCTCCTGGCTTCAAGCTGAATCCCTTTGTCCCTCCAGCTGTTTGGGTGTCTTTGTTCACCGTTTCTTCTATAGCTTGGTCAACAGGGATTCGGCCAAAGGGATTGGTGGAGCCCAGTTGGACTGAGAAGCCTCCTTCCATGAATTCTGTGTACACATCTGGGTGTGTGATGGGCAGCTCAGACATCTGGGCGTAGTAGTAGGGGAGGTAGCGTGCATAATTCATCCTGTCATAAGCAAAGCACCATGGGATCATTGCTCGAATGCTAGCCAAGTGTAGCATCCAGTCTCCCTCTCTGGATGCTCGGATGAGCCCCAACAAGATTTCAACCATGTCCAAATGGGACATCCAGAAGTTCGAGAGGCTGCCGTTTCCACCTCTAAGGAACTCACGGTAGACTTCAAATAGATCCATGATGCGTGTACAAGAGCTGTTCTCGAGGACCTCCTTCAAAGCATGTTGTGAGACTTCTTTCCCAAGGCTGTCAATGGTCTTCAGTGTCTCATTCAGGTGAACCATGTCATTCCTGTGAGTTTCTTCCAACCAGGACAGGAAACCATTCAAGGTCAGTCGCATGAGAGCCTCATACAGGAGCTTGTGTAGTCGCACTGCCCTGTTGTACTTGCGGCCATCCATAACACCAGCAATTGAGCCTTCTGCAATCATGCCAGACTCAATGCAGAGGTCTTTGAGTCCAGCATCTTGGAAACGCTTTCCTATTATTGCCAGCAGTGTTCAGATGGTGTGGAATACCCCAAGCCTAACGATGATATCATGGAACTTGTCATGGTGTTTCCATGTGATCTCGACAGCCTTCGCATACAGGGCTTGGTCAAAGACACAGACAATCTTCCTCAGGCCTAAGCACTGCATGATGCTCAGTGACTGGTTAAGCACCTCGTTGACAGTAGACATTTGTGTCGCTGGAGCATTGATGGTAGGCAGATAGCCTATATTGTCGGGGATGACCGTCATCTCTCCTCGAGTCAGGATGTTGAAGCCTGTCCAGCTGCTGACTGACTGTTCTTCTTGTTGTGACATGCGTGCTAGGACCCAAAGAAGGTTTTTCTCTCTGGCAAGCTTAGTATTGGCTGCAGTATCGGCATCTGACTTTTTGCTTTGTGGTGGCCCTACCCGTTGTCCAGCATTGTAAGTTGGTAACATTGGTGGGGGTCCATCAATGCTTCTCTTCTTTGTTTTGGGAACAGTGGGCATGGGTTGGACAGGAAGTGGGTTGACTGGCTTTGCTTGCACAGCAATCCCATTGACTCTGTGAGATGTTCCCTCACCACTGACAGTTTCTTCAAGACGGTCGATATTGTCCCAGGCTAAAGTTGTGAATATGCCAGGATGGATGTTAGCTGGAAGGGCAATGCCACTCCCTGATGATGAGAGTTTCTGGAGACAAAGGGCAGTGTTGATCTCTTCCATCTGTGAATAGGACACACTGTGACCAAGTCGGTTGAGGATGTTTATCAACTCTACATTTCCTGTCAACGATTTGACACTGAATGGTAGAACAATGTGCTTGGAAGGCTTGGTATTTCCACATGTCACTGCATATACTATGTCATGGCCAAATGACTGCAGAAGGCACTGCACTCTCTGGGATGCATGATCAGGATCATTTGAGCCTGTGAGTAGAGAGTACAGGAAGATAATGAGCGACTCTGGAATGGTAGGACATTCTGCTTCTGGTTTGACTTCAGGCGGCCAGGTTTGAGGAACATCTTGACTTTTAATGTCTGCTCTCAATTTGATGGCTGCTTTGGCTATAACATCTTGTGCACTGACACTTTTCAGGGTCTGCAGCTCCCTTTTGAGAGACTGATTTTCTTTGGCAATTTCCCTCATGGACAAGTTATCGGGATAGAGGAGGAATTTTCCTTTCTCATCAGGGAATATCTGCAAGGCTCCAGCAAACTCACTCTCCAGGTTTCGCCTTATGTGCTTCTTGGTTGATTCCTTGACTTGGGCAATGCCTTGGGAGTTCATTGAAGCTACCAGTCTAGAAGAGAGATCAGTCATTGTCATCACTTGAGGATTGCCAAAAAGCTCCATCCTGATGAAGAGGAACAGCTCATTGTATGCCTTATTCACAGCAGCTTCATACTGGGCTGCAGCATCATCATCTTCATTGCTGGCAACCTCTCCTTTGGAAACCTCTTCTTTGGTGTAAAGTCTATAGCATGACCTGTGGTAGTGCCCTTCAGCTGCTACAAGGTCTCTACTCACAATGGCAAGTATTCTGCTGTCCCTTTTCTTTGTGGCTGCACTCCTGATCTTTGCATCAGCTCGCAGTTCTCGACACTGCACCAGTACTTCTCTCGTATTCTGTCTCTTGGAATATTTGCTGTTTTTTTGACAAAATATGCACTCTGCATCATAAGTCCTAGATGTACTTGGAGCATGTCGAGCTACTCTCTTAGATTGTTTCTCTTCAGCAGAGACACAACTTTTCTTTTCTTTTGCAAGGAGGCCATCAAGAATTTGCTTCATAGTGAAGATACTGCGACACTTTCTGTGGTAGTAGATTGCTGGAATCTGTCCCTCAGGAATGTCTTTTGCCAGTTTCAAAACTGGTGCATGATTTCGTATCTGAGCTGCCCTGAGCAGAGTTCTCCATGAGTCGACACTTTGTAGTGAAACCAGCTTATCTGTATCATCAGAACAGTGGATAATGCACTCCACCCGTGGGCGCTTTGGTATTGGGTAAAAACTTGCTTGTTCACCAGTGGCCATATTCAGTCAGTTTTCACCTACCACATACAAACAAATACATGTAACTTAGGTGTATGAACACTACTAAAACAAAGTTTACTTTGCTTCACCAGCGTCATATTACCATTATTTATCTTACATAGCCACAAATAGATACATTACCTAGTTGCTATGCAACAGCTGTATTTTGTCCACATGAGGCCGCTAAAATCAACACAAGATGAAAGTTCCTCGTAGCCACTTTAACTAATCATATTAACATATACATTAAAAGAACATGCTAACATTATGGGAAATTAGCTTACAATCTTCTCCAGAGTGAGACAAGAAGATAGATACCAGTTTCCTCTATATGTGTTTAGTAGAAAGCTATCTGGCTGCACGTTAGCCTAGCTTAGCACAATGAATGGAAGTACACAGTACTGGTTATCCTTGGTTGTTGGCCAACTAAGAACTGTCCCAGAGTTTAAGCTAGGCCAATCAGTACCAGGGGTGTTGAAATGCTATATTTGTAAAAATCTGGGCAAATACACAATCGTGAGAGGCACAGAAACAGGTTTCCTGAAAGAAAAATGAAATAGCTGCTCATTTGGAAAGGTTATCATGTATTATTTTACTTCTGTTAGTGTACCAAATAAAATGGCACCGGTGAAGTTGTGTCACCTTGGGTGATATCGATATCTGGTCTGACCCATGGACTAACAGGCTTTGGTCTAGTTAGTTTCTTAGTAATAATGCCCTTCTAATTTAAGGTTCACAATCACCTCACACAATGAAATAGTATGGGTATATTATACATTTTCTGAATCTTTACAGTCCTGTGAGTATTCCAGTTTTTGTGTTTTGTGTCCCTGATATTCCTAGATGCCACAGGGCTAAAAGAAAGTATATAGTTTAGGCGAACATTGCAGAAAGATGTGTGTTATTGACGGGTTGAAGAGCTCAAGTGACCTCTATATTTGTGAGAAATATCCACAACAGGGCTTGAATGAAAGCTAAGAAGGTCCCCTTTAAAATGATACCAAAGACAATATTATAGAACATTGAAAAATGTCCTGACCATGAGGCTAAACCAGGATATGCACCAGCGTCTAAAATGCAATTTACTTTAGGGGATGGTTAACTTCATGAGCTGATAACTGTGATACAGCTGCCACTCAGGAATGGTTATCATACCAAAATATCATCTACAGACATGGATCCTTTCAAAAATTATAAGTAAGTTTTGCCACCTTGAGTGTACCGAAATAGGAAATTTTGGGCTCTGGCCCATGGACTAACAGAATCTGTGTATCCTACGCATGTGGAAAAAATGGGACAAAAGAACAAATCTGCATGTGTGCAAGTATGAAGGGGGTTTTAAAAAAGGGAAGAAAAGGAGAGAAATAACTTCAGTCTATGGTGACCTGTACAGCTTGGTGTTCAGGCTTTGGACCTTTGGAGACATCTTTTTTTGGCTTTCAAGTCCCATGAACACTTTTTGGACGAACTCGAAGGTTTGCTTTAGTTTCTGCGGGTAGCTGAGGTTCAGCGCATAGATAAAACCAAGGAGCATGGCAAATGCCAATGCAGCGGAGGCCAAGTTGCTCAGAACCTCAACTCCCTCAACGACAACTCCAATGTCATCTGGGTGATGAAGTTGATCGTCGTCCTCCTTCCTCGTCACAAAAATCGCCAAGGTGGCCTGCTGCAGCTCACCCTCTGCTTCCTCTTTCTGAGTGTCCTGAAACAAAGAAAAGAGATCAGAGTGGTTGGGGGTAGGAGGGGGTGGTTGGGGGGGTAGAGGGAGTAGGAGGGGGTGGTTGGGGGGTCAGTGGGATAGGAGGTGAGGTTGGAGGGTAGGAGAGGGAAGGGGTAGTTGGGGGGTAGAGGGGGTGAGTGGGAGGGTCAGTGGGATAGGAGGTGAGGTTGGAGAGTAGGAGGGGGAAGGGGTAGTTGGGGTAGACGGGGTGGGTGGGGGTGGTTGGGGGGTAAAGGGGGTGGTTGAAGGGGATGGTTAGAGGAGGTAGTTTAGGGGTAGGAGGGGGTGGTTGGAAGGTAAAAAGGGTGGTTGGAGGGTAAAAGGGAGTGGGTGTGGGTAAGAGGGGGTAGTTGGAGCGTAGGAGTGGTTGGGGGGTAGAGGCGGATGATTACAGGGTAGTTGATGGGTGGGAGGGGTGTTTGGTTTGGATGGTTGGGGGGTAGAGGGGAGTAGGAGGGGCCATATATTAAAAACAATGACCGTTGGTCCTTTTTAATTGTTTCTGAATGAAGAGGTCACGTGACAATAACAACCATCCAGCTTAAAACTAAATACAGTCAATAACAGCTTGACGTTCTGGAAAAAGAGTACATAATGGCATCGAATCAGTTCATTACCTCAGCATTTGCAAAACAAACATTGACGAAAATGCACTTGGATGGTTGTTTTTGTTGGGTCTAGTTCTTTCAGAAACCTTTTTTTTTCTGAAATGAGACGAACGGTCATTGTTTGTGTTCTCTATGGCCAAATGTATAGGCAGAAAATATTACCATGTACTCCTTGATCAGCACATCTGGGTCTTCACTGAGGTAAATGATGAGAGACTTGAGGATCACCTCTCGTCTCGTGTGAATGTCCACATCCTGCATGAATGGAGGACAGACGACAAAGTAGATATTGTTAAGATTCTCCCCTCTATGCACTGAAGCTCTTTTAGAGTCACCACTGTAGCCTTCCTTACTGATGTTGTAACAGAATAGGGCTATCACAAGAGAAATATAGCAAGAATAAAAACTGTAGATGGGGTGGACACGGGTAGGAGGGGGTGGGGGTTCACTAATCAGGTCAGTGCAGGAAAAATCAACAATGCTGTACCTGGTCCAAGATCTTCATTGTTTCGATCATCTTTCTTCCTGTGGCACCTCCCTTCTCTTTGAAGCTGGTTAGCAGGTTTTTGGAGTGCCTGTCCAGCTGTGACAGGAAGCGTGACTGCAGAGGAACTGTTGTGATCCTGAGGAACTCGGCATTGATCTGAGGGAAGACCAGACAAGACAGGACAGTGCAAAGACAGGACAGTCTAATTAGGCATGTATTTGACAAAACAAAAATGCAGGGAATGTAGCCGATATATTTGTCTAAATTTGTCCCGTATCACCCTCCTTGTCCCCTCTTACCCCCCGCCTCCTGGCTTTTGGAATTGAGCAGTGTAAGATCATGTGATTCATGTGAATTATTATTATTTATTATTAATAATCAACTTTCCACAGGGCATAAGGCAAGTAGGCTACTAAAATGTGTGTGGACTCCTCTACAGGCAAGTATGACATGCATGTATGAAGGGAATTGGGGTTATGCATTTTTCAAACCTCATCAAGTTGGAACATGGCAGGCCACCTTTCCAGGTACTCTTCAGCCCGTGGCTTTTTGTCCACTACTTCCTGCCTCCTGTATGCGAACGTCCGGTCCATTTTCTGCCTTATAATCAAGTCATTGTTTCGCTTCTTCACCTCCGTCTGGAGAAGCTGTCGTTCCTTCTCGGGGGCTTTCTGGTGTCTCATCAGCTGGAATCGATGGGTAGAAGTTGGCTTCAGCCTTCCTTGGCTTTTTAACCTTCTTGGCTGGGTAGGCATCATCCTTTGATTTGGCCTTCAGTGAATTAACGGACAATTCTGGGCACCCATGGGTCTTCAGCATGGTGCGGTAGTTGCCCATCTTGACTTTTAAGATGCGCTTACACCCTGCACAGTCACTGTAGGACCCAGGTTCTTTCAGACAGGGATGTGCTTTCACCAATGCCTCTGCCACTGCACTAAATTGAAGATCATCTGGGTAAGCTTTAAACTTGTAGATTTCTTCTGATAGTTTAGCCAGTATGTCTGATTTCATCCTTGAACTGACAGGCAACATCTTTTGGTTCGCAATGTACTCCAAATTCCCCTTCTCCAGCTGAACTTCTGTGTCATAAGAGAAACGTGGAATGGTGAACTCTTTAGGCCAGAGTTGAGTTCTCACAGACACAGGCTGTGATGCTGCTGGCCTTGAGAATGAAGATGCAGACCCTGAGGAGTGGCATGCTGATACAGTCCCAGAGGCTATCAGGGATTCTTGAAGATCATCACTGATGTCTGACGTAAAGATGCAGTCCTCCACAAGTACAGAAAGGTGAGAGGCAGGCGGTGCGAGGATGGGAGGTCGCCGAATCTCTGGTCTCCAATGAAATCACATTGATTATACTAAGATCTGCAATGTCTGTGGTTGAGGTCAAATTCACGAACTCATTAAATGCAATGTCTTTGTACTGTAAACGGAACCTTCCTTGTATTTGACAAGCAGCCTTCACCTCCTCAATGAGCTCGTCAATGGACTCCGGTATGCCTCCAGGCAGCGTGATCTTCAATTTGTTGTCATCAGAGATGATGACGAGGAGTCTCACAGAGCTTCCCGCAGCCATAGTTGGTAATCTGAAAATGAACACAGGAAGAATCGGAATCAAAATACGATCTCCAATGTAGTTTGAAAAAAAGTAATACTAGGAATCTGTTCACACAATGGTAAATAGACTGCACTTAAAGTGCTTTTCTGCACCCAATGGTACCCAAAGCGCTTTACAATAGTCTCATTCACACACACATCCATACACCAATGGCGGCAGCTGTCATGTAAGGCGGTAGCCACGGCCCACTGAGAGCAATGTGGGGTTAAGTGTTTTGCTCAAGGACACTTTGACATGGACAGTCGGGATTCGAACCACTGACCCTTCGGTCTATGTACGACCCGCTAGACCAACTGAGCTACAGCTGTCCCTGTGTGTTATGTGCAGGGACAAGACAGAAAAGTGCAAAGACAGGACAGTAAGTATAATAAGTGCAAATATTGCAGGAGGACAAAGTCAGAGGGTGGAGAGTCTGAAGAGGACACAATCTGCAGCGTGCAATGTCAGAAAAAAATATTAGTGGTTTACACAGGTGTCACAAAACATGCCAATAATCTGACCACCCCAAAAATTAAAGTCTGACCTTATGAGTGGTTGAATCTTTTCAGTGTGACTACGTGCATCCCCCTGAAGAGGTAGTCATGAAGAGGATATGGGTTGGACAAGTCATGTGGCACCAGAAGTTTCACTTCTTTGACGGGAGACTGTTTCAGGTCAAATCCTCTGTAGTGTTCCAGGTACCATGCACTCAACCTCTTGACAACAAAAGTCAAATTGTCCATCACCACAAGCATTTGGATTATTTCCCAAAACTCAGGAAGTCCGGCGAGGGAGTCATATGTAACAACCATTCCCTTTCTATAGTGGAAACCATTGTATGCAACACTTTTGGCCACACAGACATATTCAATGTCTGATTGCTTTTCCTTCAAAATTCTGGCAACATCATCGTTCAGAAGATCAATGGGAAGCTTGGTTACATCAGTTACTTCCAAAAGAGGTTTTGAAGCATTGCATGTCGTGTGCAGGTCGTGTGCCTCATGAAATTGGTGCCGCACAGCCAAGGAAAGCAAAGCATTTTTAAAGCAACCAGTACGCCGTATAACCCTCTTGAAAAAACTATGCTTTGCTTCGAAGCGCATCGTCCATAATGCAACCAGTGGCCCGAATTCACGGATCAGTTCCGGATAATGCTCCAGGAAGTGGTGCTTGGGCAAAAGCTTGACATCCGGAAACACCTCTTTGAATCTTGTTCTGTGCTCCGAAATTTTGAAGTCGAGGTAAGCAATTGAATCTTCAGTGTGAACTGGTGCGACAACAAGGTCCACAATATCCTTCAAGTCAGTCAGGATGTGCCAGGCCGGTTCATCAGTTGGAATAGTGTGTCCAATAAGGAATGGTAAAAATCTTAAAAGACTCCAATTTTCATGTGCATTTCCCCCAACAGTCTTCTTAGATGCATACGTGAGAGGTACAGAATGGGGGCGGTTTCCAATGTCATTCGACTAGAACGGGAAGTTGACTATGGCCTCGTTCAAATACGCCAAAGAAAAGTACTTTTTCTGTGAGATGAGCACAGTGAGGCAGTATGCAATCTCTACCGGAACAATCCCCTCAAACAAATCATGCACTACATCAGGTGGGAAGCAAGTGGTTACATGGAAAAAAGACAGTTTTTCTGATACGACACACCCCCTTTTTACGCCATAGTAATTTGGCAATGCACCCTCTTTCAGAACATCTAGATGCCCTGCATGTATCTCCTCAGACCTATGACAGAACACTCCTGATCTTACTTCAGCTGTCTGAAATCCCTCACTATCAGCTGTACAAAATCTGCACACATAGGCCCCAGAGAAATTCTCCACAAAACCTGCAACACTGTGAGCCCCAAGATTATCAGCAACAATACATTGCACAGTGCCTTTCAATGTCTTTTCCAACTTGTTTAAATAAACACCCTCACATTCCAATGTCTGTAAATCACTAATCACAGGCTCTAAAACAGTCTCAAAACCATAACACTTATCATCATCACTTTTGATTAAAGCGGCTAAATGTATGGATGACAAAGAAGAATGACAGCCAGGAGGCAGATTACCCAGTGTCCAATATACTCCACAGACTTTGTGTGTTTTCCTTGAGGTACCGAGGGGATTACAGATTTCAAAGTCATCCAAGTACAATATCACAGAAACTGCACATTCCTTAAACAAAAGGGCATTTTTTTTAAGGCTGAGCCCATTCCAAAAGGATCTGTACTGGTGTGTGTCACTTTCGCTCCTTTGATATAACGATTTGAAGTTGACTGTCTTACATAGTGTTGTCTGATTGTTTAAAACTTGCTGCAAAGACTTCAGTATAGGAATGTATTGAAATGATTTACCATTCCTTGAGTCAAGCACATATTCTACAGGTTCTACAACACCAAAATGGGTTTTAAAATATGTCTGTCGCTTCCAAGCAGTGCTTAAGCAGCCATTGTGTCCAACTGAATCTTGTATGGGATTCGAAGTACAGAGCAAATTGGCTATCTCTTGCACAATGTCTTGGTCTACTTGGCAATTAGCATTCTGTAGCAACTGAGCAATAGTCCTTTGAGTATAAGGTACAGAAATATCTCCAAGTAAATGCTGTAGCTCTCCCAGTTGCTCATTATTAGCTGAACTTGACAGTAGAAAAACGTGTTCCAACCGAAGTAAGACTAAAGCTAGTTTAAGTTCAATTTCTTTGGACAAGTCTATTGGTGGCACAGACGAGCATGTAAAACTGGGTGACTGATCAAACGTCGAATCCTCATTCAGTCCATCAGAAGGAGAGCTTTCAATCAAATCAGACTGGCTGGAAGATGGTCTTGCAACTATTTCCGGTTTATAGTCATCCATATTACAGGAGTTGTGATTTCTTGACCTGTGAGATCTGAATGTTCCATAAATGTTTGTTTGGAAAGAGCAGCCTTGAAAAAAACATGTGACAGTCTCGTTATTTCTAAGATGTTGCCCAATGTGTTGAAAAAATTCCTTCTCAGTTGAACGTTGATTGTGAGTGCATATATGGCACTTAAAAGTATTCAAGTCATCATTCTGTGACGACTGAAGAGAAGTGTGGCATCGTGATAAATGGCTTATTAGAGTGTTCCAGGTCTTGAATGAACAAGGACAGTTCAAATATGTGCATGGGTAAGGGTGCCTCCGGCCATAATGTCTATGTGCAAGTTTATAATGTTGCAGAAGTTCAGATCTTCGAGTACATGTGGTGTTACAGTCTTTGCACTTCCACATTCTTCTGTGGGAAACAAATAGAGCTGTAGTCTGAACATGTATGTATATTGTTGATATAACATACCGTGTGTGGGACAAAAAGATGCTTACCTTTAATTTGAGGAACACCAATACTAAGATAGGCGACCATCTTACACACCTGCGAGGAAACTATAGAATTAGGCCTCTTTTTACAAAAATCGATGTGATTGCTCAAGTAGAAATTAAAAATTTAATCAAATCAGCATAACGGCACACTGTGTTGCCTCATCACTGCAAAAGTATAGTGGTTGGGGGTAGGAGGGGTGGTTGTGGAGATGGTTGGGGGATAAGAGAGGTGGAGATGGTGGTTGGGGGTAGTAGGGGTGCTTTGGGGTAGGAGGGGCAGTTGGGGGGTGTCTACTGGTGTGTGTGCTAGAGGTGTATCTGTGTGTATACTGGTGTGTGTGCATGTACCAATGTGAGTGCACTGGTGTGCTGGAGGCCAGGGGACTGGTTTGGGGTTTGGCCGGTGATCTTAGTGGGAGCAGAGCCCAGGTCCTCACCTCCTGCAGGGGCTGGCTTGCACAGGGGACAGCGCACATTGTGGTCCAGGCTCCTCAATGTGGTTCTCAGTGAAGATATGGCCACACGTAGTGACTGCTCATAGAACAACCTAGAAAACAGCACAACGGTCAGAGCATAGCACAACAACGGGGTAGTAGGGGGTAGTTTAGGGTGGTTGGGGGATAGAGCGGTGGGTTGGGGTAGTTGAGGGGATAGAGGAGTAGAGGGGGTGGTTGGTGGTAGGAGGGGTGGTTGGGGGTGTAGTAGGGATGGGTGGGTGGGGGTAAGAGGGGGTTGTTGGAGTAGAGGCCATGGTGGAGTCACAATACACAATACTTACAATAACCATAATAAAAACATTCACATATTTACAAAACAGCATTTAAATTACAGCATTAAATTACATTGATTCCAGGGTGCTTGTTGAAGGAAGCGTTGAAAGTGATAGGCATCAACACCATTGGTCTACATTTGGCACCCATGAATATAAGTGGGAGTGTGTAATGCATTTAAGACACAATCTGATGAAGCATTGGGCATCAAAAACGTTTGTTCAATAAAGTCTTCAAGTTTACAATGTTAGTCTGTCTGGCCCATAGGTGCACTAAGACCTAGATAAGACCACTCCATTCACTGATTGGTAAATGTAAATGTCCTGTTTATTTAGATGGGACAGCGTGTATTAATGAACAGAGCACACATGATGAACTGTAAATTCATCTAAACATTTAGAATGTAATCAAATCAGCATAACAGCACACCTAAAGTGGCTTGCAAAAGTATTCATACCCCTTGAACTTTTCCACATTTTGTCACGTTACGACCACAAACATAAATATATTTTATTGGAATTTCATGTGAAAGACCAATACAAAGTGGCACACAATTGTGAAGTACAAAGAAAATTATACATGATTTAAAAAAAAATGTACAAATAAAAAACTGAAAAGTGTGGTGTGCAAAAGTATTCAGCCCCCTTTTCTCTGAGTGCAACCAATTGCCTTCAGAAGTTGCCTCATGATTGCTGAATGATCGAATGTTGACCTAATGACTAAATAGAGTCAACCTGTGTGTAATCCAATCTCAGTACAAATACAGCTGTTCTGTGACGGCCTCAGAGGTTTGTTAAGAGAATATTGGAGAGCAAACAGCATCATGAAGTCCAAGGAACACACCAGACAGGTCAGGGATAAAGTTGTGGAGAAGTTTAAAGCAGGGTTAGGCTATAAAAAGATTTCCCAAGCTTTGAACATCTCACGGAGCACTGTTTAATCCATCATCCGGAAATGGAGAGAGTATGGCACAACTGCAAACCTACCAAGACATGGCCGTCCACCTAAACTTACAGGCTGAACAATGAGAGCACTGATCAGAGATGCAGCCAAGAGGCCCATGATGACTCTGGACGAACTGCAGAGATCCACAGCTCAGGTGGGAGAATCTGTCCACAGGACAACTATTGGTCGTGCACTGCACCAATCTGACCTTTATGGAAGAGTGGCATGAAGAAAGCCATTGTTAAAAGAAAACCATAAGAAGTCCCGTCTGCAGTTTTCCAGAAGCCATGTGGGGGACACAGCAAACATGTGGAAGAAGGTGCTCTGGTCAGATGAGACCAAAATTGAACTTTTTGGCCTAAATGCAAAACGCTATGTGTGGCGGAAACTAACACTGCACATCACTCTGAACACACCATCCCCACTGTCAAACACGGTGGAGGCAGCATCATGCTCTGGGGGTGCTTCTCTTCAGCAGGGACAGGGAAGATGGTCAGAGTTGATGTGAAAATGGATGGAGCCAAATACAGGGCAATCTTGGAAGAAAACCTGTTGGAGTCTGCAAAAGACTTGAGACTGAGGTGGAGGTTCACCTTCCAGCAGGACAACGACCCTAAACATAAAGCCAGGGCTACAATGGAATGGTTTAAAACAAAACATATTCATGTGTTAGAATGGCCCAGTCAAAGTCCAGACCTAAATCCAATTGAGAATCTGTGGCAAGATCTTAAAACTGCCGTTCACAAACGTTCTCCATCTAATCTGACTGAGCTTGAGCTGTTTTGCAAAGAAGAATGGGCAAAAATTTCAGTCTAGATGTGCAAAGCTGGTAGAGACATACCCCAAAAGATTTGCAGCTGTAATTGCAGCAAAAGGCGGTTCCACAAAGTTTTTACTCAGGGGGGCTGAATATTTCTGCACACCACACTTTTCAGTTTTTTATTTGTAAAAAAATTTTAAAATCATGTATAATTTTCTTTGTACTTCACAATTGTGTGCCACTTTGTGTTGGTCTTTCACATAAAATTCCAATAAAATATATTAATGTTTGTGGTCGTAACGTGACAAAATGTGGAAAAGTTCAAGGGGTATGAATACTTTTGCAAGCCACTGTATGTTGCCTCATCACTAACATTTTATACTCCACCGTTGATATTACTTATTAAAAGTAAGGGACTTACCAGCTCTACATCCCGAGTGGCGTCTGAAATTACAGTGTGGGGGACAGAAAAATGTGCTTACCGGTCGGTTGAGCAAATCCTCTGGTTTTGGGTGAGGAATGAATCACGTTCAAACACTGGGAGAAAGGGAGGACAAAGGAGGTCATTTGTAAAAAAAAAAAAACGCGTTTCCCATTGGAAGTAACAGCCCCCTTCAGCCCGCGATTTAGCAAACACCGTTCACATGTGTCGCACCGGGCCTACCTACACATGTAGCCTGAGCCTCGAATGTTGCTAGTGCTAGCTAACGTTAGCTAGTACAAGAAATGAATCTCTTGTGCTGCTTAGCTACGGTGCTTAATAGTGACGAGCATAATCGTTCAATAAACATTAGGCTCACAAGCATCGAAACTGACGATGTTAAATGATTCCAAGTAGAAAATTCAACAAGCCAACTAGCTAGATAGCATTTGCCTTGGCGTGGGACTGACAAGCTAGTATAAGCTAACGTGAGCTAGAGAAAATTCGCACACATTAAAATTATATCTGGATGTAACGTTACATGTATATAGACATCTCCAATATCGTTATGCAAGCAGGTGAGCGGCTAACGTTAAACCGGAATTAAGCAAGCGAGACTGTGTGGCTAGCTAGAATTAGCAGGCCCCGTGTATAGCAGCTAGCAGCAGGTCTGTCTTCTAACGTCAGGCGTAGCCAATCGCTCGGTTGGTTGTCGGTGTGATAACATGGCAATATTCGCTAACTTTTTTTATATATAATATTCGCTAACTAACGTTAGCTAGCTTATGCTAGCTAGTCGTTTCCTAGCCAGGCTAGCTAGCTATGAACGTATAAACTGCTGTGCGATAATATAATTAGCTTTAATCAGTCACTTAAAAATCACACCCGAGTGTGCCAAATGTTACAAAAACATGTCGATATTCAATGTTTACTGGGTTTTTTCGCGCTTCAGCTCACTTCTTACCGAGAAATTGGCACTTGGCACAAGTTGGCAGTGAACTTGACTTCTCCTCAGGGCTCCAAGCGGTGAAAAGAAAAATGGCGCAAAATCAAGAGATTTTGAGTACCGAGGTTTGGCTACGTCAGTAGTCACGTGACACATGGATGGAAAAATAGTCTTTGGTTTTAAGTCAGTCAAATACATTGAACCAATGAGGCCCTGATTTCCATTGAATTAAAGTGATTTGAATACATATATAGACCCAAAATATCATAAATACAATTATATCGGGTCCAATCAAATAAAAAACACGCTTTCATTGAATGGCAGCATATGATCACTTTTTACTGTGAAGCTTCCGGCTTCCTTGAAGATCCATCCTGTTTTTCATGTGTCTCGGGTTAAGCCTGTCTCCCACAGTCCTCTGATGCCTCCGGCCCCAGCTCCGCCTCCCCCTGAGATCCTGGATGGGCACCCCCAGTGGAAGGTCCGCCGGCTGCTGGACGTCCGGCGCCGAGGACGGGGGTTCCAGTATGTGGTGGACTGGGAAGGCTACGGTCCGGAGGAACGTAGCTGGGTCTCCCGCCAGCTCATCCTGGACCCTGGGCTGCTCACTGATATGTAGGTGAAGTCTTGGAAAATCCGCAGTTGCCGGCAGATGGTGGGCTTGGTTAGGGTTAGGTAAGGATTAGGTTTGGGGTTAGGAACAGTCAAAATCAATGTTGCCCCTGCCTACTGCCTCGACATACACTCACCGGCCACTTCATTAGGCACACCTGTGCAACTGCTCGTTAACGCAAATTTCTAATCAGCCAATCACATGGCAGCAACTCAATGCATTTAGGCATGTAGACATGGTCAAGACGATCTGCTGCAGTTCAAACCGAGCATCAGAATGGGGAAGAAAGGTGATTTAAGTGACTTTGAACGTGGCATGGTTGTTGGTGCCAGACGTGTTATGCTCGCGCACCAGAACCTGACCCGTGTGGCGAAACCCAAGACAGACAGACACGAGATAACTTCCAAAGGGAGGTTTTATTGTGGGAGGGAAATGTATGGTGAAAAAAGGCGTTCTGTTAGTGGGATGTGTGAGTAAACTATGTGTGGTGTCCCGTGGTTTGCGTGAATAACTATGTGTGAGTGTTTTTAGCCAATGTGTGGTGCGGTATGTAAATGACCAGGAGGTGTTGAAAAAATTTGCGTGCACCTGGCGAGAAAGTCCAGTCCGTGATCCAAGGGGGGTTGTCCGAGAAAGTCCAGGTCCGAGATCCGGGAAGTCGAGTCCGAAAGGAGGGGTCCAGATAGAGGGACAAGGTGGGGAGATCGCAGGAGAGGTCCGGGGAGAAACGTGAAGGTCGCTGGGGACGAGGGAGACGCGGGGAGCCGTGGAAATCGCGGAGGGAGAGTCTTGGGAGGAAACAGAGACACGAAGATAAGACACTGGGGAATAAACAGAATGCAAGGAACGCTGGAGGGCTTGTCAGAACTTTACCGCAGGGTTCAGTACGTCGAAGCACGGAGTGGTGTTCTGGGAGGCTTCTTGTAGAAGGCTGCCTGATTGCCACAGGTGTGCCTGATGGATGATGGCAAACACCTGGTGCAGTGCAGCGCTCGTCTCCTCAGAGCGCGAGCCGAGCGCTCGGATGTTTCCGGCACGTCCGAGCTGGGGGAGTGGCTTGAACGTGCCGGGGAGGCAGCTCGGGGCGGTGTAACCACAACAGGACCCCCCCTCCTACGGGAGACACCGGGCGACCGTCCGATGGCGTTGGGGTGGGCCCGATAGAACTCCTCCAGGAGTGCGGGGTCGGCCAGGTAGGACCGGGGAACCCAGCTGCGGTCCTCGGGCCCATAGCCAACCCAGTCCACCAGGTATTGGTACCCACGCCCCCGGCGGCGTACGGCGAGCAGCTGGTCGACATCCCAGACCATGTCACCACCGTCGAGGACCCTGGGGGGTGGAGGAGCTTGGACAGGGGGAGACAGGGGGCTGGTGGCTACCGGTTTGAGGCGCGAGACATGGAAGACGGGATGGATCTTGAGTGAGGTAGGGAGATGGAGACGCACCGCCGAAGGGTTGACGATGCGGTCGATGGTGTAGGGACCGACGTAGCGGGGAGCCAGTTTCCGGTTGAGGGTAGGGAGGGGCAGGTCCCGGGCCAGGAGCCATACCCTCTGGCCAGGTCGATAAGCTGGGGCCGGCACTCTCCGCCGGTTGGCGCTGCGCCGGGCCCGCTCTGTAGCTCGCAACATAGCGGCCCGGGCGGTCTTCCAAACGCGCCGACATCGGCGGAGATGGGCCCTCGTGGACGGGACCGCCACCTCCAACTCCTGATGGGGGAACAGAGGGGGTTGATAGCCCAGGGAACACTCGAAGGGGGACAAACCGGTAGCCGAACTCTCCATGGAGTTGAGCGAGTACTCCACCCAGGGCAGGTACTTGCTCCAGGAGGCGGGGTTGCTGGTGGTAACGCAACGCAAAGCCGCCTCCAGGGCTTGATTGGCCCGCTCTGCCTGCCCATTGGTCTGGGGGTGATACCCGGAGGAGAGGCTGACCGTGGCCCCAATCCCCTTACAGAAGGCCTGCCATACCTTCGAAGTGAACTGGGGACCACGGTCAGAGACAATGTCCAGGGGAATCCCATGAGGTCGGACGACGTGGGAGACGAGAAGGTCCGCCGTCTCGGCTGCAGAGGGGAGTTTGGTGAGGGCAACAAAATGGACGGCCTTGGAAAACCGGTCGACAATGGTCAGAATGGTGTCATTGCCTTGGGACACGGGGAGGCCAGTTACGAAGTCCAAGGCAATGTGGGACCAAGGTCGGCCGGGGACAGGAAGGGGGCGCAGGAGACCTGCTGGAGGGCGATGGAGAGCCTTGCTGCGGGCGCAGGTGGTGCAGGCTGCCATGAACTCTCTGGTGTCTGCCTCCATGGTGGGCCACCAGAAACCCTTGCGGATGAAGGCCGCCGTTCGGTAGACACCGGGGTGGCAGGCAAGATGGCTGGAGTGGCCCCACTCCAGCACCTGGGGCCGGACAGAGGGAGGTACAAATAGCCGGTTCCGGGGTCCATTGCCTGGGTCGGGATGGGCGCGCTGGGCCCTTCTCACCACTGATTCGATGGCCCAGGTGACGGCACCCACCACCCGGGCCGGGGGAAGGATGGTGTCTGGGGCGTCAGGGGACCCCTCGGGAAACAGACGGGAGAGGGCGTCTGCCCTGACGTTCTTGGTGCCCGGGCGGTAGGTGAGGGTGAAGTCGAACCGGCTGAAGAAGAGAGCCCAGCGCGCCTGCCTGGGGTTGAGCCTCTTAGCCGTCCGTACGTAGGTCAGGTTTTTGTGATCGGACCATACGATGAACGGCTGCCCTGCTCCCTCCAGCCAGTGTCTCCACTCCTCTAGGGCGGCGTGGACGGCCAGCAACTCCCTGTTGCCGATGTCATAATTCTTCTCCGCAGGACTGAAACGCCGGGAGAAGAAGGCGCACGGGTGGATCTTCTGGTCCTCCTCCGACCGCTGGGAGAGGACGGCTCCGATGCCCGTGTCCAATGCGTCCACCTCCACGATGAACTGTCTGCACGGGTCCGGGTGGGCGAGCACTGGAGCCGTTGTGAACAGCCTCTTCAGGGCCAAGAAGGCGGCTTCCGCCTCCGAGGTCCAGGAGAAGGGGCGGAGGTTGGAGGTGAGTGCAGTGAGGGGGGCGGCCACACGGCTGAACCCCCTGATGAAGCGCCGGTAGAAGTTTGCAAACCCCAGGAAGCGCTGGAGTTGCGTCCTGTTGGTGGGCCGCGCCCACTCCTCCACCGCTCGGGTCTTCCTGGGGTCAGTGCAGACGAGCCCCTTCTCCACGATGTGGCCAAGGAACTCCACGGAGGCGGAGTGGAACACGCACTTCTCGGCTTTCACGAAGAGCCTGTTCTCCAGCAGCCGTTGGAGGACCAGGCGGACATGCTGGTGGTGTTCCTCCTCAGTCCTGGAGAACACGAGTATGTCATCCAGGTACACCACCGCGAACATGTTCAGCATGTCCCGGAGCACGTCGTTGACCAATGCCTGGAAGACGGCCGGGGCGTTGGTGAGGCCGAAGGGCATAACGAGGTACTCGAAATGCCCTAGGTGGGTGTTGAAGGCCGTCTTCCATTCATCCCCTTCCCGGATGCGCACCAGGTGGTACGCGCTGCGCAGGTCCAGCTTCGTGAACACCGTGGTGTGAGTGAGTGGCTTGAATGTGGAACTCATAAGGGGGAGTGGGTATTTATTTTTCACCGTGATATTATTTAACATTCGATAATCTATGCAAGGCCTCAGGCTGCCCTCCTTCTTTGCCACAAAAAAGAAGCGCGCCGCCACCGGGGAAGACGAGGGCCTTATGATTCCTGAGGCCAGGGACTCTGTGATATAATTGCGCATAGCCTCCTTCTCTGGGACGGAGAGGTTATACAACCGACCGGTGGGAAGGGCGACCCCGGGAAAGAGATCTATGGCACAATCATAGGGACGGTGAGGGGGGAGGGAAAGGGCACTCTCTTTACTAAATACAGGGGCTAAATCGTGATAAATGGAAGGAACACCAGTGAGATCCGTGGGAGGAGGCACGGGTCTGAGGCCGCTGGACGGGGAGTGGGCGGAGCGAAGGCAGTTGGCATGACACGCAACGCTCCAACCCAAAATCCGCCCAGTAGACCAAGAGATGTAGGGATCGTGCCGTTCCAACCACGGTCTTCCTAACACCAGGGGCGCTGTGGGGGCGTGCAAAACCAAGAAACGGATAGCTTCCACGTGATTACCCGAAAGAGTGAGGGTGAGGGAAGCAGTGCTGTGTGTGATTTTACCAAGTGAACGTCCATCTAGGGCTTGGGCTGTGAGGGGTGTGTCTAGGGGGACGAGTGGAATGCCGGCCTGCCGGGCCAGCGAGGTGTCCATCAAACACTCGTCCGCCCCCGAATCCAGGAGTGCACCAACAGACAGTGAGCGGTTACCCCAGGTGAGAGTGACCGGAAAAAGGTGGCTGTGCTCCTTCTTGGGCTGGGGCTGAGGAAGGGTCCTCAGGCTCACTAGGACACCCCTCACTAGTGAGCCGGGTCTTTTTGGGCGAGTCGGGCAGGCCTTGATATAGTGGCCCGACCTCCCGCAGTAGAGGCAGAGGTGGCCATGCATCCTCTGCTCCCTAACTTCCAGCGGGAGCCGTGACCGACCCAACTGCATGGGCTCCTCCTCCGGCCTGGATCCAGAAGCCACCCAGGGTTGCGAGGGGGAGTGTGAGGGTGGAGAGAGCCCACGGGACGCTGACCCAGGGAAGGCACCGGTAGGACGGACGGGGGTTGGTCTATGGGAGGGGCCAGCGCGTGGGGCGCGTTCCTGGCGCCGCTCCCGCAGCCGTTCGTCCATCTGGAGGGCGAGGGTGACGAGCTCGTTGAAGGAGGCAGGGCGGTCCCGAACGATAAGATCTTTGATGGGCTCGCTCAGCCCCCTCCTGTACGCGCTCTTGAGCGCAGTGTCATCCCACCCACTGTCTGCCGCGAGTATCCTTACCTCCAGGGAATAATCTGCCACCGACCTGGCTCCCTGTTGGATGGAATGGAGGCGGCCGGCAGCGTCCTGCCCGTCAGCTGGGTGGTCGAACACCAGATTGAACTCGCGGCGGAAGGCACCATAGTCCGAGGCGAGCTGCTCGATATGGCCTACCGCCGCTATGGCCCAGCTGAGGGCTTTGCCGGTGAGGAGGGACATGACAAGGGCTACCTTGGTCTCTCCTGTCCTATACCTAGCTGGCTGGTGTTTGAACAGGAGCTCACACTGACCAAGGAAACCCCTGCACAGCTCGAACTCCCCACCGAAGGCCTTGGGGCAGGGGAGGTTAGGCTCGCACCGGGGGTCCAGTGGGGGTTGACTCGGAGGGGGAACGTCGGGACCAGGAACGGGGAAACCGGAGGCCGAGCTGGGGGCAGAGACCGAGGCCAGGGCAGGGTGGTCGCTCATCCTGGAGACCGCTGTGGAGAGTGCAGCGATCTGCGCGGTGAGGGTATCTAACGCGCTCGTCGCGGCCTGGGAGCCGGACTGAAGATCGCTGATCTCTCCGGTGACACGGGTGAAGGCAGTAGTAAGCTCTGAGCAGAGAGAGGCAAGTTGGCAACTGTGACTTCTTACTACTGCCTCTAGGGGGACGGAGCTCTGGGGCGTCACAGGGACCGTCCGCTCCTTGGGTTTGCCTGGGTCCATAATGGCTTCGACGTTCTGTTATGCTCGCGCACCAGAACCTGACCCGTGTGGCGAAACCCAAGACAGACAGACACGAGATAACTTCCAAAGGGAGGTTTTATTGTGGGAGGGAAATGTATGGTGAAAAAAAGGCGTTCTGTTAGTGGGATGTGTGAGTAAACTATGTGTGGTGTCCCGTGGTTTGCGTGAATAACTATGTGTGAGTGTTTTTAGCCAATGTGTGGTGCGGTATGTAAATGACCAGGAGGTGTTGAAAAAATGTGCGTGCACCTGGCGAGAAAGTCCAGTCCGTGATCCAAGGGGGGTTGTCCGAGAAAGTCCAGGTCCGAGATCCGGGAAGTCTAGTCCGAAAGGAGGGGTCCAGATAGAGGGACAAGGGGGGAGATCGCAGGAGAGGTCCGGGGAGAAACGTGAAGGTCGCTGGGGACGAGGGAGACGCGGGGAGCCGTGGAAATCGCGGAGGGAGAGTCTTGGGAGGAAACAGAGACACGAAGATAAGACACTGGGGAATAAACAGAATGCAAGGAACGCTGGAGGGCTTGTCAGAACTTTACCGCAGGGTTCAGTACGTCGAAGCACGGAGTGGTGTTCTGGGAGGCTTCTTGTAGAAGGCTGCCTGATTGCCACAGGTGTGCCTGATGGATGATGGCAAACACCTGGTGCAGTGCAGCGCTCGTCTCCTCAGAGCGCGAGCCGAGCGCTCGGGGGAGTGGCTTGAACGTGCCGGGGAGGCAGCTCGGGGCGGTGTAACCACAACAAGACGGGCTGGTCTGAGTATTTCACAAACTGCTGATCTACTGTGATTTTCACGCACAACCATCTCTAGGGTTTACAGAGAATGGTCCGAAAAAGAGAAAATATCCAGTGAGCGGCAGTTCTGTGGGTGAAAATGCCTTGTGGATGCCAGAGGTCAGAGGAGAATGGCCAGACTGGTTCGAGCTGATAGAAAGGCAACAGTAACTCAAATAACCACTCATTACAACCGAGGAATTTAGAAGAGCATCTCTGAATTCACAACACGTCGAACCTTGAGGCAGATGGGCTACAGCAGCAGAAGACCACACCGGGTGCCACTCCTGTCAGCTAAGAACAGGAAACTGAGGCTACAATTCGCACAGGCTCACCAAAATTAGACAATAGAAGATTGGAAAAACATTGCCTGGTCTGATGAGTCTCGATTTCTGCTGCGACATTTGGATAGTAGGGTCAGAATTTGGCGTCAACAACATGAAAGCATGGATCCATCCTACCTTGTATCAACGCTTCAGGCTGGTGGTGGTGGTGTAATGGTGTGGGGGATATTTTCTTGGCACACTTTGGGCCCCTTAGTACCAATTGAGCATCGTGTCAATGCCACAGCCTACCTGAGTATTGTTGCTGACCATGTCCATCCCTTTATGACCACAGTGTTCCCATCTTCTGATGGCTACTTCCAGCAGGCTAACGAGCCATGTCATAAAGCTCGAATCATCTCAGACTGGTTTCTTGAACATGACAATGAGTTCACTGTACTCAAATGGCCTCCACAGTCACCAGGTCTCAATCCAATAGAGCACCTTTGGGATGTGGTGGACTGGGAGATTCGCATCATGGATGTGCAGCCGACAAATCTGCAGCAACTGCGTGATGCTATCATGTCAATATGGACCAAACTCTCTGAGGAATGTTTCCAGTACCTTGTTGAATCTATGCCATGAAGGATTAAGGCAGTTCTGAAGGCAAAAGGGGGTCCAACCCGGTACTAGCAAGGTGTACCTAATAAAGTGGCCAGTGAGTGTAAATCCATCTGACATTTAGAATACTCGCTAAACTACCCCCACCCCTGCACCTCTTTTGTATTCATTATACTTAGTTATATATTATAATTAACAATTTTTGTTAAAAAATATATAATTGTTAATGAATTTATTTTTGTTTATAAACCTTTTGTATTTTGAATTATATTTAGTTATAATTAATAGTTAACAGCAATTTTTGTTATACAAAATTATATTGTTTGTGAATTGTTATGTACTGTTTTATGTATGGTTATATTTTTTATTGTTAATACATGTTTGAACAAATTGATATTACTGTATTTGACTTTTTACATAATATTGACTTGAATAAAATGAAACAATTCTATTAAGTAATTCCAAAGGGAAAAATTGAATTATTCTGAAGTGAAATTTTAATTTAAAGTAGGCGATATAAAGGGATAATTCCAAAGTAAAAACATAACTCGTGATTAAGTAAAATATTTAAATTTCATCAGCGAAAACAATGCAAAACTTTAAGTTGGCATTAATTAAAAAATTAGTTCGAAAATAATCAAATGAAATGTTTTGGATTTAACTGTTATATTTGATTAAACACGAGTGTTTATTTAAATTCAGAGAACTCAATTAAATTGCTTGCAACAAAATGAAGCAATTTTATTAGGTAAATCCAAGTAAATTTTTTTTTACAGTGTTCAGACTCACCGCCGCGGGACTGAGCACCTTCCTGATCTCAAAGGGCCCGACAAACCGGGGGTTCAGCTTCTTCGCGGTGGACTGAAGCGGGAGGTCCTTCGAGGACAGCCACACCCTTTGGCCTGGTTGGTACGTAGGCGCTGGGGACCGGCGTCGGTTGGCTCCCCGACTGGCGTGCTCAGCTGCTCGGAGCAGAGCAGCTCTGGTCACCTCCCAGACGCGACGACACTGGTTCAGATGGGCCTGCACGGAGGGAACTGCCACTTCCGAGTCCTGCGCAGCAAAGAGAGGCGGCTGGTAGCCCAGGGACACCTCAAAAGGTTCAGAGGCCGGTGGCAGAGCTGACCAGGGAGTTGATGGCATACTCGACCCAGGGGAGGAACCGACCACGCACCGGAGGGCAGACGCCACGCTCTGGTTCATCCTCTCCGTCTGCCCGTTAAGTCTGTGGGTGATATCCAGAGGAAAGACTAACAGAGGCACCCAACCCCTTACAAAAAGCCCGCCATACCTGGGAGACGAACTGGGGCCCTCGGTCCGAGACGACGTCCAGGGGAAGGCCGTGGAGACGGAACACGTGGCTCGTCAGGAGATCCGCCGTCTCAGAAGCCGATGGGAGTTTGGGGAGGGCCACCAGGTACACTCCCTTACTGAAGCGGTCCACCACTGTCAGGATCACAGTGTTACCCTGGGAGGGAGGGAGTCCGGAGACAAAATCCAACGCCACATGGGACCAGGGCCAGCTTGGAGTTGGGAGGGGCTGCAGCAGACCCGCGGGTGCCTGGTGAGAGGCCTTGCTGCGAGCACAGACGGAGAATGCCTTTACAAAGTCCCTGACGTCGTTCCTCATGGTGGGCCACCAGAAACGCCGAGCCAGGAAGGTGAAGGTGCGGTGGACACCCGGGTGGCAAGCAAACTGACTGGCATGTCCCCACTGAAGAACCCGGGACCGGACTGAGTCCGGGACGAACAGGCGGCATAGCGGCATGTGGCTCGGGGCGGGATGGGAGCGCAACGCCTGCCTGACCACGGTCTCGATGCCCCAGGTAACCACGCCAACCACCCTGGCCTCAGGAAGGTTGGGAGTCGGCTCCTCTGTAGCTGGCTCCCTCCTCGGGTGTTGTCGGGACAGGGAGTCTGCCTTCGTGGTGCGGGACCCGGGCGATAAGTCAGCGTGAAGTCAAACCGACTGAGGAAGCTGGCCCACCATGCCTGCCAACCATTGAGACGCTTGGTTGCTCGGATGAACGTCAAGTTCTTATGATCAGTCCAGAAGGTGAACAGCTGTTCCGCCCCCTCCAGCCAATGGCGCCACTCCTCCAGATCAGCCACCACTGCCAGCAGCTCCTGATTCCCGACATCGTAGTTCTCCTCGGCGGGGAGGAACCGGCGAGAGAAGAAGGCGCATGGATGGACCTTCTGGTCAGACGCTGACTGCTGGGAGAGGACAGCCCCCAACCCGGTGTCCGAAGCGTCCACCTCCACCATGAACTGCCTCTTGGGGTTGGGGTGGAGCAGGACCGGGGCGCTGGTGAACCTCTCCTTGAGGAACTGGAACGCAGAGCGGGCAGCCGGGGACCAGATGAATGGCTGGGAGGGGAAGGTCAGCCTGGTGAGAGGTTCTGCCACGCGGCTGTAGTTCCTGATGAACCTCCTATAGAAGTTCGCAAAGCCGAGGAAGCTCTGTAATTCCTTCCGGGATGTGGGATCGGGCCAGTCCACCACAGCCTGGATCTTGCGGGGGTCGGCCCGGTTCTGTCCCCTCTCAACGACGAAGCCCAGGTATAAACGGAAGGGGAATGGAACCGGAACTTCTCTACCTTGACGAAGAGCCGGTTCCGGAGGAGACGTTCGAGTACCCGGTGGACATGCTGGACATGTTCCTCGAGGGTCCTGGAGAAGATGAGGATGTCATCGAGGTAGGCCACCACAAACTCGTCGAGCATGTCGCGGAGAATGTCATTCATGAGAGCACCGCCGGGGCGTTGGTGAGGCCGAACGGCATGACCAGGTACTCATAATGACCCTGGGGCGTCTTAAAGGCTGTCTTCCACTCGTCCCCCTTCCGGATCCGGACAAGATGATAGGCACACCGGAGGTCCAGCTTAGTGAAGACAGTAGCCTGGGTGAGGGGCTCAAGGGTGGAACTCATGACAGGAAGGGGGTACTTGTTCTTGACGGTTATCTCATTGAGTTGGCGATAGTCAATGCAGGGTCGGAGGCCCCCGTCCTTCTTATTCACGAAAAAGAATCCAGCTGCCACCTGGGAGGACGAGGGCCGAATGAGCCCCGCTGCCAAGGACTCGGCGATGTACTCGTCCATCGCAGCCTTCTTGGGGATGGTCAGACTGTACAGACGACTGCTGGGAAGGGGTGCCCCAGAGTGGAGGTCGATAGCACAGTCATAAGGCCGATAAGGAGGAAGAGATTGGGCACGGGTCTTGCTGAAAACCTCACCTAACTTATGGTACTCAGGGGAGATAGAGGAGAGGTCGGGAGGCGGGGCACTAGGGGCACGTCGGGGGGATGGGCCGGGAGCAGCCTGGAGACATTGCTCTGCTTGTTGGCTCGCCAACGCCGCCTACTGGCTCGTTAGGTTACCCACACAGGCCTGGAGGGGCTGGACTTGAGTCTGAAGATCCCTCACCGCAGCAGAGGCCGCCTCTAGCTGCTGGGTGTAGGAGTTGGTCAGTTGGATCTGTCTGATGAGAGCTGCTTGAACCGGACTGGTCGGTACGCTCTCTGTGCCGGCTGGGGTCGTCATGGTCAGTTCGTACTGTTAGGGTTTGTGGAAGACCCCAAGCGCACGACACCAGACAGAGATGGGGTTAGCCGAAACTGGCGTGCTTTATTACTTGCTTGTACAACGGTCAAACACAGGAGTGCAAGAAAACGGGAAGTTCAAGGAAAAAAACCCACGGGTAATCCAAACTGGGAACACGGCAGGATACTTCCTCAGGGAAACTTTGCAAAGAAAACCATAAACCAAGGGCTGAGGTAAACTCGGAGAGAAATGCACCGGAAGGGAAGAGTAACCACTACTGCGAGGAGGTTACGGCACGAACTGACAACGGGCGCTGGGAGACCAACAAACTTATGCCCAGCCCTGACGGCTAAACCCGGCCCTGACGAGCTGATTGGCTGCTGATTGGCTGCCGGCGCGGGGTGGGCGGGCCACGGCGCGGGGTGGGCGAGCCGTAACAGAAGGTCCTTTACTGAGTGTTAAAGCTAGTAACCAGCGCATAAGGAATGTTATTCTTAGGGAAACAGTTACTACTTCCTCTGCTGTTTTCTTATTTCTTTTCTTTTTTATATCAACAATAATCTCTTACATCAATATCTCGATTATCTGACATATACACACATTGTGACACAAACATTCCACTTGCACTAATGCAATAAATCAACTAACTGAATTGACCAACAGAAGCTACAATAGCTACAGTATGCTGTAGGTCCCCTAGTGACACTAGATGTTACAATAATACTGTTTCTGATACAGTTCAATAGTTTCATTGCTGCTTTACAGATTATCTGTATTCTACATGTATTCCAAAAAGATAGATCAGCCTATATGTCAACAAACAAATTACATCTTTATATAAAAAACACAAATAAGACTTAGAATAACCTGTGTACAACTAACGTTACACAGAAGCCACCTTAACTGGCTCATGAACTGACCACATGTTACCATGGTAACCTTGGCTACTCTTGTTTTCACCGTAGCTCATAAAACCGTTCATTAAAAACAATATCATAACGTTTGTACGTGTTTCTACATTCAGTTAAACCACAAAAGAAACCAAATGAGCCCAGGAGCCAAAAACTAAACAAAACAACACTCAATAATGGCAATAATCACCATCCTATTCCTCAACACAAACCGGCACTCAGCTGCGGGCATGACGAGGCAAGTTAGCTAACTGGCTAGCTAAGTAGCTAGCAAACTTTTCTAGTTCGAAAAAATAAATTCTACTGGGCATAAAGACCCAGAACATCATAGTTTGTAAGTCAAACATGTATACATTTGGTTCATATATCATTCAATCATGCTTGGTGACATTACATACCTGTTTTAAACAGAAAGAAAGCATAAAACAGGAGACTTGGTTGACTTGTTGAGCAGGCTGGTGACTTCTGAAGGCACGAGCCCACTGCAACACACTTATAGAAACACAATACTCTGCCAGACCAGCGCACCTCCTTGTGGCGTGGAGACATATTGCAGCTGCAATACATTAGAAATACTTTGTCTACACAACAATGAAATAAATCTGAATCCTAATAACAATATATCAAATACAATAACTTAAATTGTGACAACACAATTGTGAGTGTCACATATGCGTGATCTCACCCTTTCGATCATTACCCAAAGCTGATGACCGTGAGCGTTGACTGGTAAATTGAGATCTTTGCCTTCCGGCTCATCTCCCTCTTCACCAAAACCGTCCGGTACAACGTTCGCATTACTGCTGATGCTACTCCTATCAATCTCCCGCGCCATCCTACCATCACTCGTGAACAAGACCCCGAGATACTTGAATTCCTTCACTTGAGGCAATACCTCATCCCCAATCAGGAGGGGGCAATCCACCATTTTCCAGTAGAGAACCATGGCGTCAGACTTGGAGGTGCTGACTCTCATCCCAGCCATTTCACACTCAGCTGCAAACCGCCCCAGTGCATGCTCGAGGTTGCGTTCTAATGAAGCCAACAAACACCATCACATTCGCTGCTCCTTGAGATGCTATCTATGACTATCATAAACAGAATTGGAGACAAGGGACAACCTTGGCGGAGTCCGAGACCCACCGAAACGGGTTTGACTTTATGCCAAGAATGCAGACACAACTCTCACTTTGGTTATACAAGGACCGGATGGCTTATAGCAACTGCCCTCGAACTCCATACTACCGCAGTACCCCCCCCCCCCCACAGAGTGCCCCGGGGTACATGGTCGTAAACCTACTCCAAATCCCAAAAACATATTTAGACTAGATGGTTAAACTCCCATGCCCCCCTCAGCACTTCCGCAAATGTAACGAGATGGTCCATTGTTCCGCGGCCAGGATCAAATCCGCATTGTTCCTCCTGGATCTGATGTTCGACAATCGGTCGGAGCCTCCTTTCCAGCAACCTAGAGCAGCCTTTCCTAGGGAGGCTGGGCAATGGGATGCCCCAATAATTGGAGCACACCCTCTTTAAATATGGGAACCACCTCCTCAGGCAGATTCCTCCAGTTTCACAGATTAAATTTAGTTACAAGTACAGTTACAAGTACGAATTATTCTCTGCTGCCTTCCATTGTCAGAATGTTTTATTTTCATGCATATAAAACGTGTAGGAATCGCCGTACGTCTTTCCACTACATCGTCCAACCGGAAATCTCTTTCTTTGCAATTGACGATTCCCAGTTGTGATTCGTGGATTTTCTCCAACATTTCTTGCTTCAGTTTACTTGGCACTATCAGCTTTGCAGCCTTTAACAGTATGCCTGATGAGTAGCTGATCTCTTCATTGAATGACCAGTATGCCTGGATTTCTTTAGCAACAACTGATCTCTCGTTGGGCAATCCTTTCATTATGGTCTCTCTCAGCAGTTGCATTTCTGGATCTTCCAGTGTTGTTTTCCTGAGCGTTTTTCCTCTGAGATAAGCAGCAGACGTGTGATCCAGTTGACCTCCAATTCCTCTATCGGTAGGACTTCGCTTTGTTCATTGAGGTAAGCAGGACTCAGTGCATCGGCGATGCGCATCTCTTTGCCTAGCTTATATGTGACTGTGAGACTTATATGTGGTTTATATGCCAGGCTTACATGTGACTCCGAAGACTCAACAGCATCCTCTGAAGACTCGACGGTTGTCTTGGTGAAGTAGTTTTTTTATATGTTCCCAAGTGTTTTGTGATCACTCTCGACATGTGCCTCTCTGATGGAACTTTTCACATCCATAGACAAGGCTAGCAGTTCCTTTTCAATTTGTGTGTACCTACGCTGACAGTCTGTTAGAGCTCGCGACCCATATGCCACAGGTCTCTTGTATTGAAGAATGACTGCACCCATGCCTTCTGAGCTGGCATCTACTGATATTGTTAGCAGCTCGTTCATGTTGTAGAACTTCAGTGTTGGTGCATGTGTTAGGAATCCTTTGAGCTTTTTAAAGCTTTCCTTTTGTTTGTCTTCCCAATATCACGCTGTGTTGTCCTCTAGCAGCTTTCTGAGTGGGGCACTGACCTCTGATAGGTCGGGAATGAACTTGGCGATGTCATGCCCATGAGCCTCAACAGTCCTGCTTTGACGTCAGGTGGAGGATACTGTACCACAGCTCTCACCTTTTATTCATCTGGTTTCAGTCCATCTGCACTCAGAATGTGACCAACGTATTTTATCTCTGATGTCCTGATCTTGCATTTCTTCCTGTTCAGTTTGAGATTGTACTTTCTCACTCTGCAGCAAGTTGCTGAGTCGTCTGATCATGTTCTTCCACTGTTTCTCTCCAGACTGAGAAATCATCAATGATGTTGACTAAGCCATCCAGGCCTTCGATCATCTGAGCAACAGCTCTCTGGAACACTTCTGATGCAGACGAAAGTGCATATGCAGAAACCTGTACTATGGATGTGTTGAACGTGCAAGAGTTTGGAGATTTCGTCGTCTAGCTCTACTGTCAGAACCCTCGGTTTGTGACGAGGACAGAGAATACCTTTGCATGTTTGTAACAACGTCTTCGACTGTGAGCAGTGGATAGTGCTTACGCTTGATCGCTCTGTTTTGATCTTGTGGAGGTATACATATCCTGATTTTGTTTGACTTGACCACTGTTACCACACTACTGACCCAGTCTGTCGGTTCTTCCTGACATGCTATCACTCCCCTTAGTTCCATCCTGTGGAGTTCCTCTAGTATTTTGTCCTTTAGAGCAAATGCAACTTTCCTTAGAGCGTGCACGACCGGTGAGACTGTGTTGTCGAATTTTATGTAGTGTTGTTCTGGAATGCAACCCATTGAACAGATCATCATAGCTCTTCAGAATGTTTTGTTGTGACTTCGTTAACTCTTTTGACCATGCCTAGTTTTTGATATGCAGCTCAAACCCAGTATTGCTGGAGCATTCAAATTAATGGAACTCAACCTTGTGCCTTTGTCCTTTGTAAACACAGATGATGGATTTTTGACGTACCAGTGACATCTTTTGGTCGGAATAGGTAAGAAGTTTGCAGGTGGATTGTTTTAACTTTTCTTTTAGTTCAAGTGCTTTGAAGAGTTTTGCTGACGTGACGTTGAACTCTGCACCAGTATTTAGTTTGAATGTCACATCTTTATTGTTTATCTTCAGCTTCTCAGTCAATTTTTCTTCGTCACTATCCAGCTCTTTTTTGACTACAGCTGTTTCAGTTTTCCAGTCATTCTAATTCTACTGTGTAAACATGCTGTCATTTCCTTCATCTTTGTTCAACTACATGCACTTTTTTCTGCAAAGTGGTTCTTTTTTTGACAAGTTTTGCACGTTTGACCTTTAGCTGGGCATTTTCTTTGTTCGGGTTTGTAACCACATCTTTTGCAGTCTACATCCATCTTGAGTTTTTGCTTTACTCTTGTCATCTTGTCTTCTCTTATCTTTCACTGCATTCATTTTGTGCACTTCAACTTCCTCATTGAGCACTTTTAGCTGATTAAGGTAGATTTCACTGGTGCAACTGACTTTTACGGCTCTGCTCAACGTGAGGTCCGGCTCTCTCAAAACCTAGCTCTCAGATACTCTTCTTTTATGCCGCACACTATTCTGTCCCTCACTAAGGAATCATGTAAACTCACCGAATTCGAAGTCCTTGGCCCTGTCCTTGAGATCAGTGACGTAGGCATCAATGCTTTCTATTTCACCCTGCGCCCTTCTCAAAAATACGTTGTGAATGTGAGGTAGGTTTTTTTTTCTTGGATCACAATACTGTCGTCTTTAGTGCAGCTATTGTTCCTCGTTCAGCTTGCGCAAAAGTAACCGTATTGTAGACCTTGATAGTGTAACCGGTTATTTTCTTGCCCGTTGCGGGATTCGATACGGGGTGTACTGCACCACAAGGCGACACCACTAACCGCTAGGCTAAAGGGTCAGACCCGTTTGCTAGGGGCTAACGTGTCTTAATAGTAGTTTACAGTCGTCACCCTCCCCGGAAGCGCGCCCTCGCGCTTTGTTACGAAGAGACTTCTGAGGATCTGCACACTTCCGGATCCCACCGCTGCAACCGGTTATTTTCTTGCCCGGTGCGGGATTCGATACGGGGTGTACTGCACCACAGGGCGACACCACTAACCGCTCGGCTAAAGGGTCAGACACGTTAACTAGGGGCTAACGTGTCTTATTAGTAGTTTATAATAGCCTCCTCTCCCGCAACATGCAGCAGCGTTACACACTGTACTTTTTCTGCGATACCACTCGCGACCAAGAGCAACTCGAAGTTTTGGATCCAAACCTTCCACAATTCTCGGCCAGAGTCTCCTCTAGACTAAGGTGGCTGTAACTGAGAACATTCACAGACTGTAACTGAGTCGACGGTGGCTGTAACTGTGCCATTCCAAGTTACTTCTGACACCAAGTAATATAGTTTTATAATGACGTGACATACAGCTAGGTTACAGTTCAACATGTGTTCGTTTACTCAATGCAGGACATCCTACATCATAGATACGCAAACTCAACAGGTACATCACACCAATAAACGTATACACGCAGTTATTTCTATTGGGGAAAATAAATTATCAGAGGAAAAAAATCAAGGGCTGCAGAAAAAAAATGTCCAGGACTATAGCCCGATGGTCCAGTCGCGCCCAAACAAAAATAACACTAAAAATAATGAGAATGACTTTATTTATATAACACTTTTCTAAAACAATGTTACAAAATGCTTTACGAAGAATACCAGACAAGACAAAAATAATAAGACTCAGTAAGAGTGAAACTAAAAACAGTATGAATAAATAAATAAAAACGAATATCAAACATTTGTAAAAAGCTTTCACAAAAAGAAAAGTTTTAAGGACAAGGTTTAAAAGAAGCTACATACTTAATCTTAGTTCGATAGGAAGATAGTGTGGGGTTAGTGCGGCGCAGGTGGCTCAGTAATTGACAGAGACGATCAGCTATCAGACCATAAATCAGGGAATAATTCCTTTCTGATGGAGCTACAGTTGCCCACTGCTGCTACATGTAACCCAGTTATATATACAATTTTTGCAACAACAGGTGACATTCCTGGGTCATGTGATCACAGCAGAGGGGAAATCCCGCAACCCGAAACGAGTCAAGGGGATAATTCATTTCTGATGGGCTGTCTAGTCATTCCCCTGCTTTGTGGTTTGGACAAAGACTTTCTCTTGGTAATAGTCTGGGCAGCACAGTGGCCCAGTGGTTAGCACTGTTGCCTCACAGCGAGAAGTTCCTGGGTTCAAACCCCAGGTGTCCCAGGTCCATTCTGTGTGGAGTTTGCATGTTCTCCCTGTGTATGCGTGGGATTCCTCTGGGTGCTCCGGTTTCCTCCCACCATCAAATGATATGCATGTCACGGTTACTACTCCTGTCGGTGCCACTGACCAAGGCAAATAAAAGAACTGGAGTTGGTGCCCAGGAGCTGCAGTTGCCCACTGCTCCTATATATAACGAAGTTGCATATACAATTTGTAAGGCAGGTGACAATCCGGGGTAATGTGTCACAGCAGAGGCCAAATCCCTCAACCCGAAACGAATCAAGGCCATACAGGACATTCTTAAACCAGTAACTAAGAATTAAGTAATGTCATTCATATGTGTGTTTTCTTACTGTCGATCTTTCATTCCTAATTATGCCTTCCTCGAGGCGCCCTTGAGCGCAGTCATACGGGCACGGCTTGACTGCACAAATTATATTAACCTGGACAGACAATGCCGAAAATGCATTTGTTGATTTGAAATTAGTTTTACAGGCGACTCCGACTTTAGGACTACCAAACCATTCACGTAGACCAAAGGGAAAGGTACGTCCTACTCCAAACAGGCCAGTTCTCAGCCAAACGTGACCCAGTTGCTGCAGAGCTGCCAACATCCTTAAAAGCTGTTGCGGCAGCACAGAAGGCGTTCATGGCGTCAAGAAACATTGTGGGTTACGCTGTTTTGACATTGCTGGTCCGAGATGCTGTTTCACTATTAGAACTATCACAACAAAAAACCCTCTCATTTGTCTACAGCAAGATGGCTCCGCTACAATACTGTTCTATTAGACATGCCTAACATCACTGTGAAAAGATGTAACGTTTTAAATCTAACCTACTCTTCTCCCCACAGTAGACGACTTTTTGCAAACAATAACTTAAGTGTGTTCTCCCAGACCAGATTCACAGAAAACTCCTGTAGCCGGGTGGTAAATCTGTTAAATATGTTAAATGATTTTCCACTTAAATTTAGTATAGTTTAACTGTTAATATATGTAATTGTTACACTGTCAAGCCATGTAAAATGTCATTTGATGTATTTAAATTGTGAGGCAGATTGTGAGTGTATTTTTATAGTTTTGGTTGTCATTGCAGGTTTTGACCAGTAAGTGGCAGTGGCGGACTTTTATTGTAACTCCGTGCAAGTTATCCAAGTGCATCTTGGGTATTCTTTCTTTTTTTCTTGTGTGGAGCGCCTGAAGATTGCGGTGTGACGAGGCTCTGACTCCGTAGTAAGTAAGGGTAAATATCTTGTGAAATATACCTGTAACATTATTCCAAACAATATTGTATGTCGGTAATTTGACAAGATGGTTTGATTTAGACGCTACTGGAGTTGATGTTCGGTGATTTTGGGCGCGAGCCGTCGACCGCTGTTCGCCATTGCAGGCATGACAAGGTAATGTTGGCGTGAATAAAGCCACACCATGCCATTGTATTTGGGATGTAAAGGTTTTATATGCATTTTAATTCTGTTTAAAGGTAACTGACAGAGTGAGAAGTTGCGCGATCTTCAGGAAGTTCCACATGTCTTTGTTAAACCCTGTTTAACGTACATAGTCCACTGCCGTATTTTGCACCGTATTTTGTATTTATTATTTCCCTTTTTAAAATCTTTTCTGTTAAACTTGCCACATCTGTGAACATTTATGAGCTGTTTGCTCGAAAGACACAGGAATGTATGCACTCAGTAAAACGATCTGCATTCGAAGGTTCAAACAATAAAATTAAAGCTACAAGAACCCCGGAAGTAATTGTGTCCTGTGTGGTATCTAATTCCACGGGCTACATAATTTTGGTACCAGGAGTGGGGTGTAGCTAAAACATTTTTTTTAAAATTGGCAACAGAGTGGCTTATTTTTACTTAAAAAAAAAAAAAATACGGCAGTGGTGAAGATTGCTGGTGACGTCCGTTGGTGTTGAGTCTGAAGCCATCCTGCTGTGGAGGTGGTGACCAGCGAGAGACGACGTGAGGGCATCTAAGAGGTTCTGGTGCTTCCTGTTTCACACGACTCAGCCGTACCAGCGCAGAGGACTCCAGCGCTAACTTCAGCTACAAAGACCAAGATCCAGCAAGGCTCCAAGTTAAAGACTGTCCTTGTAGTATCCTTGAACCAGGTTTTGAACTAAATATCCTCATTTATACTGAACTGAGTAAAGATTAATATATCATTATGTCTAGTGATTCTGGTGATGAAGGGAGTTCACGTAATGATAATGGCCACACCTCAGGTGGCATAATGGGTATAGGTGAAGGTGCTACAAAAGAAATGCAGACCACCATGCAAGAGCTTGCCAGACTGCGAGATGAGCTCACCAGGTTAAATGGTGAAGCAAGGGCTCAGAGAGCAAGTGATAACAGTGCACCCACACGTTCATACATCTACGTTCCAAGAGAACGCCAGATCCAAGCATTTAGTGGGGAGTGTGGTACAGACAGGAGATCTGTCGAAGAGTTTATTGAAGAGGTTGAAAGGGTTTTAAGATACAGAGAGCAAACAACAGAGGAACAATGTGACTATATACTATCTCTATTGCATGGCCCTGCATTGGAAGAGGTGCGACTATGCATGAGGGGTCAGTCAGTGGGGCCCAGTGATTTATACTCTTACCTGAGCAATGCATTTGGGGAAAAGCGCAGTTCCACACAGCTTTTGCAGACCTTTTACAACCGTAACCAAACTGATGGAGAAGACCTCCGTGACTACTCCCATGCACTATCCCAGATTTTGAGCTCTGTAGTGAAACAGTCCACAGATGTAATACCTAATGAGAAAACTGTGCTCAGAGACCGGTTTATTGAGGGTTTAAGAGAAGCAGCACTCAGGCGTGAACTCAGGAAAATGGTTAGGGACAAACCAGAGAGCAGTCTTCTAGATGTGAGGAACGAGGCCCTCCTGTGGGAGATGGAGGACAGCAGGTCTCATCGTCCCAGGGTCATAAAGAGCAACCAAGTTACATTAGAGGTTCCGGAAACCCCGTGCTCTATTATTAAAACAAACAATGACCAAGGTATTGCATTAAATGATGTTCGGAGAGCAGTAGCCCATCAAGAAAAACAGCTAGCAGAGTTAGGCAAAACACTCGCTGATCTAGCCTTTGCTGTAGGTGAACTGAGTAAGCGCAGCACTCAACAGACATTCCTAGAGCCCAAGCCACGACCTAGACCCCAGCCAAAGTTCACACCAGATGGTCAGCCTATCTGTTTCAAGTGTAGAGGCATAGGTCACATTGCAAGAAAATGCTCACAGGCCAGAGGGGGTCAAGGGGACGCAACACCTAGTTCTTATGTAGTGCAGGAAAACTCGCACCCTCAGTTGTCATGAGCCACACAACTCGAGGGGAGGAAGCTGGCTCACCAAAAGAGACTCCAGACAGAAGCAGGATCTTAGAGCGTGCAGTCGGAGAATGTAAAACTGTTGAGGTGAAACTACGAGGTGTTACAGTGTCCTGCTTACTTGACACTGGTAGCCAGGTCAGTACAATTTCTGAGAGTTTTTTCAGGGAACACCTGTCAGTGAAAGGTGAAGACATTCACCCGGCATTTGAGTGGTTAAAGATCACTGCAGCTAATGGATTAGACATACCCTATATGGGCTATGTGGAGCTTGATGTAGAAGCCATGGGTCTGACTATCCCAGAGCGAGGTTTTCTGATAGTTAAAGATTCTGAACACTCTTCCTCTGTTCCAGGTCTAATAGGGATGAACATTGTCAAAAAATGCAGAGAGCTAGTACACACTGAGTTTGACACCACACTGCAGGAGAGGTTTGACTCAAACTGGAGAGAGGCTTTTAATCATCTTCATGCAGTACATGCAACAGACAGACTCTCTTTCGCTAGGGTAGCTGGTAAGGATGTAGTCCATGTACCTGCTTCATCTGCTGCTACAGTTATGGCCAGGGGACTCAGGACCGTGAGTGAGGATGGTTCTTTTTTGTTGCTGGAGTCTGTGGGTGTCCCCGTTCCTGGAGGTTTGGTTGTTGTGCCTACTTTGGTTTCATCGGGCAATCACATTTTTCCAGTCCGAGTCATGAACATGTCTGATGAAGATATCTGGCTAGGGCCACGGACTAGGCTAGGGGTTTTGACTCAGGTAGACTGTGTGAAAAGTGATGAGCTTTGTGAGGTACAGTTCCAGAGAATCTCAGCGGACACTGAACAAGTGAGTATCAGTGAACACCCCGAAACACCGACAGATGTGCAGGAAATTCTCGGCAAGCTCAATTTTTGTGGTAGCCCAGAACAGCAAGCACAGCTGACTTTGTTACTGGAGAAGTACTCTTTTGTGTTTGCAACAGAAGATGAAGATCTAGGCCACACTGACAAAGTACAACATGAGATCCATCTGACAGATGACATACCTGTAACACAGCCATACAGACGAATCCCACCCACACAGTACAGTGAAGTCAGGGAACATATTGGCAAGCTGCTTAAAAAAGGGGTCATTCAAGAAAGCTCTAGTGCTTATGCTTCGCCCATAGTACTAGTGAGAAAGGCAGATGGTAGTCTGAGGCTATGTGTTGATTACAGGAAACTCAACTCAAAGACAAGACGTGATGCATTCCCGCTCCCGAGAATTGATGAGAGTTTTGATGCGCTGAGAGGGGCAAAGTTCTTTTCGACCATAGATCTGGCGAGCGGATACCACCAGGTAGCTATGCATGAGAGGGATCGGACTAAGACTGCATTTACTACACCGTTTGGTCTGTATGAGTACGTGAGAATGCCTTTTGGTGTTTGTAACGGTCCAGCTACATTTCAGAGACTTATGCAAGTTACTATGAATGATCTCATTTTTCAGATACTCCTGGTCTACCTAGATGACATCTTGGTTTTTTTCAGAGACATTTGAGCAGCATTTGGAGAGACTTGAGACTGTGTTTAAGAGACTGGCAGAGACGGGCCTTAAGGTGAAGTTGCAGAAGTGTGCTTTTCTACAACAGTCAGTAAAGTTTTTGGGTCATCAGGTGTCAGCAGAAGGTATAGGAACTGACCCCTCCAAGGTCTCTGCTGTTAAGAACTGGAAGGTCCCAACCACTGCCAAAGAGCTGCAGTCGTTCTTGGGTTTCTGTAGTTACTACAGGAGATTCATTCGAGGCTTCTCACAGATTGCCGGGCCACTGCATGACCTAGTCAACAAATGTTCAGGTGTGAAAAAAACAGGGAAAGTAGGTCACCAGTTTTGTAATATGTGGACACCAGAGTGTGACTCTTCCTTTGAGCAGTTAAAGGAAAAACTTACCTCTGCTCCCATTTTGGGTTTTGCCGATTTCACACAACCATTTGTAGTTGAGACAGATGCTAGTCAGCATGGATTAGGCGCTGTATTGTGTCAGCAGCAAGGTGACACCAGACGTGTCCTAGCATATGCTAGCCGCAGACTACGCCAGGCTGAGAAGAATGACCGAAATTATAGTAGCATGAAGTTGGAGTTGCTTGCCTTAAAATGGGCAGTTGCTGAAAAATTCAGGGGTTACTTGCTTGGTTCAAAGTTTGTTGTCCTGACTGATAACAATCCCCTCTGCCACCTCAAGACAGCCAAGTTAGGTGCTATAGAGCAGAGGTGGGTAGCGCAACTGTCTGTTTTTGATTTCGAGGTTAAGTACCGTCCTGGTTGCAGTAATGCCGCCGCAGATGCTCTCTCTAGGCAGGAGTTTGCAGGGGAGCCTGAAACAGACCCTGACTCGGATTTTGACGACTGTATCACTGTGTGTAACCTGATTGAGCGAGGAACAGTTCTGGATCCTGGTCTTGTCTCTAGAGGTCTGGAGTGTTACAAAGTGAGACAGATCCGTGCTGGGGAGTCGAGGTCTGGTGAGACAGGTACTAAACAGGGCAACACCCCCACACTGCCAGGTTATACCAGAGAGGAGCTGGTAGGTTTTCAGGCCGGTGACCCCACCCTAAAAGAGTTTAGGGCATTTTGGGATCGGGGGAGGAGGCCATGTCCCAGAGAGAGAGCAGCCCTGTCTAGTCAAGTGAAAAGATTGTTGAAACAATGGAGATGCATACAACAACGAGAAGGGTTGTTGTACAGGGTTATCACAGACCCACGTCATGGAGAAGTGTGGCAGTTACTTGTGCCTAGTTGTTTGAGGGACCAAGTTCTAGAAAATGTACATAACAACATGGGACATCAGGGCATAGAGCGCACTGTAAACTTGCTAAGAGGGAGGTGTTTTTGGGTAGGGCTATGCGAGGATGTTGAAAGCTGGGTTAAAAACTGCGAGCGGTGCATTTTGACCAAGATGCCTCAGCCAAAAATCCATGCTCCAGTTCAGGCATTCCTGGCCTCCCGACCTCTAGAAGTGGTGGCTGTTGATTTTACAGTGTTGGAGGCAGCTTCAGATGGCCGTGAAAATGTCCTTGTTGTGACCGATGTGTTTACAAAGTTCACACAAGCGTATGCTACCAAAGACCAGAAGGCTGACACTACAGCTAAAGTTTTGCTCAGGGAGTGGTTCATGAAATATGGGGTCCCAGAGAGACTGCACTCAGACCAAGGTCGAAATTTCGAGAGTGAAATTATAGCAGAGCTGTGCAAACTCTATGGGGTTAAAAAGACACGGACAACTCCCTACAGGCCACAGGGAAACGGTCAGTGTGAAAGATACAATCGCACACTCCATGACTTGTTAAGGACACTCCCACCAGAGAAAAAAAAGCGTTGGCCAGACCATCTGTCTGAAGTAGTATATGCCTATAATGTCACTCCTCATTCCACCACAGGGTACTCGCCTTATTATTTGCTTTTCGGGGTACAGCCACATCTCCCAGTAGATGCTTTATTAGGGCGTGAGTGTGTGTCAGACAGGAAACAGGATTGGTTGTCTGTTCATCAGGAGAGACTCCGACAGGCACATGAGAGAGCCAGAGAGTACTCAGAGCAGAAGGCAGCTGAGAGGATCTCACTGCAAAATGAGAAGGTGTATTGTCCTCCTGTGGACATTGGTCAGTTGGTTTTCCTACGTCACAGACCCCCAGGTAGACATAAGATTCAGGACACATGGACCTCAACAGTCTACAAGGTAGTTGACATCCAGGGTACCACACACACTGTTGAACCTTTTGAGGGAGGTCCCATTAAAAGAGTTCATAGGTCAGAGTTGCGACCTTGTGCGAAACCAGTTCCCAAACCAAGAACTAGAACTAGGTTACAGACCACTACACAGCCTGTAGCTGAGGATGAGCCTGAGTCACCTGAGGCTGATTTTGTTATTGTTGAGGAAGTCATCCCTCGCCGGCTTGTGCAAGTACCTAACCTGCCTCTTGCAGCAGAAAGTGTTAGTTTACCTGTGACAGCACCCACAGATGAGAGTGACGGTGAAGGACCTGAGGAAGGTTATTCAGATATGAGAAATTGTGGCACAGAAACAGAATGTGTTAATGATGTGCATCCAAACGTTAGCGACAGTGACTTGCCCAATATTGAAAACAGGGACAGGCCCGCACTAACAGAGGATGCTGGTGGAGCAGGACGTAGAACCTATGCACCTAAACCTGCCATTAGGAAAAGCAAGCGGGAAATGGCTGGATCTCATTCAAACCCATTTCATCTGCCAAAGTCAGCCTGTAATGCAGTCTCAGTCAGCACAGACATGGTCTCTACGGTTTTGACAAGCTTGGGTGCTGCTCTCTTTGAAAAGGCCTTGCAGGGAGTATTTGAGTCAGTTCATGTTTCGTAGTCACCGAGGACGTTGACTATATTTGCAGGGGAGTATGTAGCCGGGTGGTAAATCTGTTAAATATGTTAAATGATTTTCCACTTAAATTTAGTATAGTTTAACTGTTAATATATGTAATTGTTACACTGTCAAGCCATGTAAAATGTCATTTGATGTATTTAAATTGTGAGGCAGATTGTGAGTGTATTTTTATAGTTTTGGTTGTCATTGCAGGTTTTGACCAGTAAGTGGCAGTGGCGGACTTTTATTGTAACTCCGTGCAAGTTATCCAAGTGCATCTTGGGTATTCTTTCTTTTTTTCTTGTGTGGAGCGCCTGAAGATTGCGGTGTGACGAGGCTCTGACTCCGTAGTAAGTAAGGGTAAATATCTTGTGAAATATACCTGTAACATTATTCCAAACAATATTGTATGTCGGTAATTTGACAAGATGGTTTGATTTAGACGCTACTGGAGTTGATGTTCGGTGATTTTGGGCGCGAGCCGTCGACCGCTGTTCGCCATTGCAGGCATGACAAGGTAATGTTGGCGTGAATAAAGCCACACCATGCCATTGTATTTGGGATGTAAAGGTTTTATATGCATTTTAATTCTGTTTAAAGGTAACTGACAGAGTGAGAAGTTGCGCGATCTTCAGGAAGTTCCACATGTCTTTGTTAAACCCTGTTTAACGTACATAGTCCACTGCCGTATTTTGCACCGTATTTTGTATTTATTATTTCCCTTTTTAAAATCTTTTCTGTTAAACTTGCCACATCTGTGAACATTTATGAGCTGTTTGCTCGAAAGACACAGGAATGTATGCACTCAGTAAAACGATCTGCATTCGAAGGTTCAAACAATAAAATTAAAGCTACAAGAACCCCGGAAGTAATTGTGTCCTGTGTGGTATCTAATTCCACGGGCTACACTCCGTTGTAGAATCCAGACCTTGAATTGTTTGTGGACGGATCAACATCTCGCAATCCTGTGACCGCAGGAAACAAGCTGGTGTGTCTGTGGTAACTGCACATGACACATTGATCTCAAACCACTCCCAACTTCACCATCTGCATAAGCAGCAGAAATAACTGCTCTCACAGAAGCCTGCAAATTCGCTAAATGTAAAACAACAAACATCTACACAGACAGCAGACATGCGTTTGGGGTTTTACACGATTTGGTACCATTTGGAAGCACATGCAATTCCTTGCATCCTCAGTCAAACCTATTGCACACCACACTCTGGTTTCATAACTGCTAGATGCAATTCTACTCCCCAAGCAAATTGCTGTACACAAATGTGAAGCTCACAGTCGTAATCGCGATCCTGTTTAACAGGTTAACGCCAGAGCCGATGCAGCTCAGCAAGAACTAACCAGCACTGATGTTTTTCTATGAGATGACTCTAACACTTCTCACACTCCCACAGTTGATTTACAGGACTTGCAACAACAAGCGAACCTGATACTCAATGGCAGAAGCACGGCTGTGCTGTCAAAGCTGGGGTATGGTAACCGGCCTCAACGATAAACCATGCTTGCCTAAATACCTGTTTTCCCACTATGCAAAACTGACAAACGGTGCAGGCCTTAAACAAGTAGGTGAATACTTTGGCATCGACATGAGACAACGCTGCGCCTACCATCCGACCAGTGGAGGTGCGGTGGAAAGAGAAAACAGCACTTTCAGAAACAAATTGCTAAAGTGTTGTGAAGAAATACGCCCATTTCACGCCGCGGCCATCTTGGATTTAAAAAAAACCAAGTGGTGGGAACTTAGCCACGCCCCCTTCTTACTCAATCGGAAATCAATGCAGCCGGGGCCAGCAGCAAACATGGTTTGGACTACCAACCTCGAGCACCTACCGTCATTTACCACAATATGAAAACTAAGCTGGATCTTTTCTTTTTCGAGTACTTTCTGCCTCTCCTGTGCCAGTGAGGAGAGACACACACACAGGGCTGTATTCAAAGAAGCTGTTTAATCACAATAAAATAAAAAATAAGATACATATAATTTTTATACTGTACATTCAATATTTATACATTAGATTGTCCCATCTACAATATTTTCATTCTTTGTACTTTAACTTTAACAAAACTGTTGGTTCATTTTAAGCTAAAATATGTTCGGTCAACTGTCATTCTGTTGTAGCAATAAACTGGAACTCGCTACCAACTCAAATCATCAATTGTTTACTAAACTAAGATAGTGATTGCTCATCTCAAGGTGTGGGCTAAAAAATGGGACTGTACTGAAATGAAGTTAAATATGTTTCAATCTATCTAAGGTTTGTGTGCACTATTTTCTTGTCCGCTGAATTTAACAAAGGTTTAAAACAGTGGTCCCTGAAAATTTGTTAGGAGAGCACACACAGTCCACAGTTGGTTGACTGTTCCACTTAGTGAAAGGGGTATGACTCCATCAAAAATGTGGTACTCCTTTATTCGTCTTATTGACCGTTCGACGTGTATTCTCAAACCAGCAATACTCTGTGTGTCTGTGAGCTCATCATAGCTAAACTGTCCGCTTGGGCCTAAAAATGAAGGGATGACAAGTTTTACATCTATTTCATCGAGCAGGTCTTTGATAAGGAAGCCCTTATCGGCCATGACCTCATCACCTGACTCTAAGAGGTCCAGAACATCTGACCTCTTAGTTATCTCCTTATCAGAAATACATCCTGTGTATAGATTACTTACCAGGCTAACTGACCCTGAGGGAGTGATCCCACTTAGGGATTTCAGTGTAGTGTTACTTTTATAATGGGAGTATGTCATGGTGTTCAAAACCTTCAAACTAGCTGTCTCGATGCGGATCTCTTGTGTTTGGGTAGAATTCCCTGAATACTGGTGGCATTAGCTCGTCTACTGCTGCTCTACTAGGCCATATTGGGAGGGTCCCTAACATAAAGAGCAAATAGTTGGCCCACGTCGTACAGTTCCTGCTGACTGTGGCCGGCGACACATTGAATCATACAGATAAATCCAGAGCAAAAAAGCCCTGCCTCACATGGCACAAGAATAGGAAAAACTGATCAATCAGCGATAAATGCTCTGCATGGAAGCCAGACACAGAAATGTGTTCTAGGTTACTTGAGTCCATTGCACCATGGACTCTGCAGTAGGCTGTAAAGCTAGGAAGAGTGCTTTGAGGGTGTGGTAATCCTTAAAACCAGAGTAAAACCTGATCAGATTGGGCACACACTGGAAGCGTTCTAGACCAAAACGCTCACTTTTCAGCTTTTTATTTTCGTCCTCCAGGAAAGCGATGCATTTCTTTACTACGTCAAGCTGGTCTTCCACAGAAAGGGGCTTCACGTCGTAGTCATAATCAGGTAGAGTCGCCCAAACCTCACTGGACACATGAGCATATGTCATACATGTGGGAAGCAATATAAATCCACACATTTTCCTGTTATCAAGATGATGTGTCAGAACAGATATCCACTATTGAAAGATTAGTGAATATATATATATGTATATATGTATATATATATATATATATATATATATATATATATATATATACATAGTATACAATGCAGTAATCTACATGTTTGAAAAATTGTATTGTACTGACAGTAACAACTCACCTATCTCCCTCATGTTCCTCTTCATATTCCGCTTCATCTTCTTCCGCTATTAAGTCACCAATGCGACTACAAACAGGAGCAAACATTTTTCAACTTCAAACTTCTGTCTCCCTTCTAACGTTTTAGTCACAGTGAAACTGGTCACCCCAATATTTAACTGGCTGTACATGGTGCAACCTCTGTAGCTCAATGCATACAGTAACGTTAAATTTACATGCAACCTCTGCAGCTCAATGCATACAGTAGGCCTACATGTACATAATGTCTGTTGCAATAATAGCAGGAGGAGTAAACATTTAGCCATATGGCATCTTAATGTGTCAGTTGAATTTAGGATGGTACACAGCAGTACGACATGTTGCTTCCAGCCGTGTTTTCAATGAAGTAAGAAGGGGGCGTGGCTAAGTTCCCACTGCTTGGTTTTTTTTATCCAAGATGGCCGCAGCGTGAAATGGGCGTATAGGCCTACACTGGAGAAAGGCACCTCTTGTTGTCTTGATGCAAATGCTGGCCCAGTGTATGGTCAAGGAATTAATTTAGTCCATTTGAAATTATGTTTGGAAGACCATTGAATACAGGCATAGGACCTACAAAAAGACAGTTACCAAAAAAACCGACCATTGTGAAGAAATGCTTCGTTACTGTGCAAATCTGTCTATGGTTTTGTCTGATATCTACAAAGCAGTTGAAAGCAGCACTCCCATCACCAGCCACCGGGCTATTACATGACCTGAAGTCCGTTGACCGGATTGTGGTGAAAGACCTAAAGAAGAACTGGTGAGCCAGGCGGTGGACAGGGCAATGCCAGATTTTGCTCACCACATAGACAGGGCTCTGCACCTAGTCGCCATGTCTCTATCTTGACTTCTGTACTCCATGGATCTTCACCACAAACATCTTTTGTGAACTGACCTTTCCTTGATGCAACTAGACAAAACGCTATCATACGTGACTCAAACCGACCCATCCTGCTCTGTGTCGCGGACAGCTGCAGGAATCCTGCTTATCAGCTAGCTGCCTGCAACTTCCCCTATAAATCATACACATTCAGACCCCTCATCATCAGACCTTACAGATTGTCCAACTATTCTGTGTCTGTTCCTTTCTCCGGAAAGCTCATTAAAATTCTATTTAATCTATTACACTTGCAAGACTCCTCATTTTGAGATTTCGACTACACTACTTGACAACAAAATGTATCATTTTCACAATATGAGGATGTAGTTGTAGATTACGGCTGTGCTAAGAAACTTTTTTTTACCATATTCAGACTACAAAGCATAAGAAATCAAATTACAATGTAAATGTGTGCATTGTTGTCATTCTTACTGTCACACAATAAGAATGGCTTTTCTGTTATTTCATATTGCACCAATTGTAAACAAAATAACACAAAGTGCAAAACCAGTGAGGGGGACCTACTATCAAATCCTCACATAACAAAAAAAACAAAAGGTCCTATGCTAAACCACCTCATCTCATCTCATCTTCGGCCATTTTTCAGGGTTCGGTTCGCGGTGGCAGCAAGCTAAGTATGAGTGCCCTACTTAGTGCCCACCGCGAGCAAGCAAAGCTTGCTGTCCCTTTCCCCAGCAACGCCCTCAAGAAAGGAGGTGGAGGACGTTGCCTTTCCAGGCAGATTAGACATGTGAATCGAGATTTTAAATCCATTCACATACTTAGGGGGGTACTACTATGAAAAGGCCTGGTGAAACCATTTCCCTACCAGTTGAAGGAAGAATAGCAGATTGGATAAAGTGAGTTGCTCTGGCAACGGATTAGCCATCGTAAAAGGGATGGCTTTTTAGGATCACTGCCTCCGTCCCTGGGGAGGCAGCGATATGTGGCCACTTTGTGTTAATGTGCAGCCTACTCTCTCCCTCACAAGAAATTCTGCATGGGCATTCTCCATATGCCTTGCATGCCTCTCCATCTTGCAACCATACTTGTATCACATGAGATAAATAGGGAAAACATTGAGTAAATGTTATACCGAAATATACAACCAGGTGATGTAAAGAGAGATAATTAGGACAAGTTTTGCAAAGAAATTCTCAGTCACATTGTAGCCACTGTTGTGAATTTGTGGGATTCAAGATAACAGGCACCTTTCAACAAACTCTGGGATGGACTGTAGATGTGTTTTCACTGCTGTTTCGATGCACAATAACTCGTGCAGTACGCTGTGCAAACCAACATCTGTTCTTTTGCTGTCCTTTGGTACCTTCCTGAAAGATTTCGCTTTATCTCTAAGTGAGTGATAAGCAGCCTTCCTGCATTCGCTTAGAAGCCCGTCAAAGTCTAGTTCCATTGCAGGAGATTTAAATAAAGATAACAAAGATGATGGCCGGGTTCTTGGTACAAATGGCTTGTTGTGGTATTCGCTCAACGACAACACTGAACTGCGGTACCCAGCCACCTGCCTTAGGAAATGTTGTCGTGCATCTTGAAGAGAGTGGTTTCGATGACTATCTTGCTCTTGTTTGCGTTTATGACTTATCTAATATCCTTTTCTTGGCTAAGTCAATTGCTGGCAAGTAGTGTATTTCTTAACATGTGGCATATCCCACCTGTTGGCAATGTCGGTACAAGACACGACGTTCTTACCCATCACCTCTGCTTTGCATGCAAAGAATATGGCTCCTACGTGAGAACATTCCAATACAATCCCTCCCGGAAAGGATCCATGTTTTTTGGGGTGTTTCAAAGTATCTATTTCACAAGTCTGCAAACACACATAACTTTTAATTTAACGTTTTCTCAATATTTTTTCACAATTTCTAATCATTGTGTACATTTGGTTGCTTTATCAACATGCTTGAGCAGAAAATCGTTTTTCTTGCTTTAAAATGCATTTTCTCGCGAAGAGAACCAGGATTTCATCAAAACCGCTATGGTTTTATCTATTGTATAAGACTACAAACACAGAGAAACTTAAAAGTTACCCTTTTCACCCTATTCAATGTATTATTTCACAATTTCTAATCATTGTTTACATTTAGTAAACAGGGCTTTGGCCTTGTCAATATATCAGCAGTCACCCCCTCCAATTACTTAGCCATTGTAATATCAGACCATACATAGTTCTGTCACCCTCGACATTGCCCTGTCCGCGCAGACTCGCACCTCGCCCCTCTGGAGACTCAGCTCCCTCCTCCTAACAGATGCAGCATTTTGTACGTACTACATATATGTCTCAAGCTGTCGTCCTCTCCCTAAATCAGACGACCTCGATCTCCCAGTACGGGAGACGCTTAAGCCATGACGAGGGGAAATTATTTTTAATCCTCACCTATATGTAACCCTGTGGTTAAATTATAGGCCTTAGATATATTATATTGCACTATTAGATAAGAGTTTGGCCTATGTTTGTTATTTTGTTTACCTTTTGAATATGAATATATTATATTGTTGATATTGTTCTGCAAAACAGTTGTTTACCAATGTGAAATACATTTACTTTTATTGTTGAAAACTTACCATTGTTGTGATTGGTTGGCTGTGGAGAGAATAACTTACCTTGAATGTGATTGGTTGAGAGGGCAGCGGGGAACGTCAGCACGAGCAGACTGAACTGTGAGAGAAAGGAGGTCACTCGTCTCTTGTGTGAGCAAAACGGAGCAGTCTGATGTCGAGTTGTTATATGCTATTTTACGGTGAGAGAAATGTAATTGAAGTTTAGTGAACAGTGATGTGTGCGGGTGTCTGACCGAGACCCATCCCGGGAACTGTTTGTGTGGACTGGGGAGACAAACTGACTACTCGTCAGTCCGATATGTGGACCCAGTGACGTTACGGAGCGAGCTAGCCAGTCGGTGTTCGTTGCTAGCACAGCAAGACGCGCGAATGGACTGGATGCGGTAAGGGCTTGCCCCACAGTGAGCCGGGCCGTCTTCTAGTTTAGCGAAGTAACGTTATCAGTTACAGTGTAGTGTTGTGTTCATGCGACCATCGAGGAACGCAGAAGGAGTCGTCTGTTGCCGTGTTGTGCTGCCGAGGCGAACGCACGGTTCGACCGTGAGATGGTGCTAACAGCTAACTAGCCAGTTAGCTAGGAGGGCTGCCTGCCTGACGTTCGCTGCTGCGCTGCGGCGGGAAGCGCGAGACGAAGAGAAGCATTCATTCTTTGTGTGTACAAGCTGGATGTGCGGGCTCCGAAGGGGAGCGAAGAGGGCTGTTTAGGGCCCCAACGTACCCGATAAAGAAACAGGACTGCAACTGGGGGTTGACTTTCTTTTATTTTTATTGCCGGCTTAGTTATAGGGTTGTTGAGCTGTATGCTAATGTGTTGGTCTGATTCATTTGTGTGTATATGAATGCGGATGATTGTTAGCCATTGAGGCTTATTACTTTCATTCATTCTAATAATTATTACTCATAATACATTTGTATATATAATTCTATGTACCTGTGTGAGTGTGGATTATTCATGTGTGTTTATTCCTGTGGTGTCTAGGCTATGGTAAGTGACATGTTGAGTTAGCCTTAAAGGGGCCGTCCACCATATTTTTACAACCTTAAAGGGCTAGTCCACCCTTTTACTGGAAGTAACCTAGTGACACCCAGAGATGTGTAGACCATAGTATATAACCTTAAAGGACTAATACATCATATTTTAGAACCTTAAAGGGCTAGTCCACCGTTTTAATATAAGTTACTCGGTGACACATTGAGGTGTCTAGACCATGTTAGATTGCCTTAAAGGGGTCATATGCCATATTTAAGCGCCTTAAAGGGGTAGTCAACCTTTTTAGTTGGAGTTACCAGATGACACTGTAAGACATTTAGAGCCTTTAGAACATACTTTAAACACATAAGAAGCGAAGTTAGCATACTTCAATAGTTTATTGGATACCGAGTTGTATAGAGAACTCAGGAGCGTTGTCCTTGACAGTTAAAAGGGATAGATAGCGCTACATATACAAAACTCGGAGGGCTGAACAAGATCGACTCTCTAAAGCTATTCTTGATTTGGACCGCCAGTACGCCTCCACACCATCCCCTGAAGTATACAAAAAGCACCTAAACCTACAATCTGAATTTAATCTTTTGACTACTGTCGACGCAGATCATGCTTTTGCTGACGGTGGTAACTGGCGATAAGGCATGCCGTCTCCTGGCCAACCAGTTGAAGCGCCGCGCCACTTCTTGTCTGATTCGCCAAATTAAAGTACTCTGATTTCCGACCCCATTTATTTCCCCCCCAGATAATGATTTTTCCCTTTGGAAAGGATTTTTCCCTTTGCACAGGAAAGTTATCAAAACAATTCAAGACCTGTATTCAAATGACATTTTCCCCGGCTTTCCGTCTTTGGCCGCTAAAACACTCCATCTCACTTTACACACGGCTTCCCTGCCCTACCTATTCGCCAGTACTTATTGATCCCTATTCCTGGCCGGAAAGCGGCCATTTCTCAGATCTATTCTTGTATTATGCCACTGGACAAACATTCTTTACTTCACTGCCTTAAGCTGTACGTACTGGGACTCTATTTTCAAAATCTTATCTGAGGGGCTGGATATTGATCTGCAACCATGCCCCCGGATAGCTCTCATTGGTTCCAAGAAGATCTGTCACCTCTGGCCCCTAAACATCGGATGTGTTGGCTTTTACATCCTTATTAGCACGGTGCGGGATTCTTCTTCACTGGAAGTCGCCCCATCTTCCTTCGGTCTCCTTATGGCTAAGTGATGTGATCCGCTTTTTAAAATTTGAAAAATCAAGTTCTCGCTAAGTGGCTTCGCACAAAAATTAATTCTGATGTGGCAGCCCCTCATTTCGTAGTTCGCAGCTCTGACCTCCGACGACCAGCAATGAATTTGAATCTTAATTATAATTTTTAATTTTTATTGATTTAGTATCTATTTCACAAGCCTGCAAACATACAGAACTATAAAAGGTAAGCGTTTTAAAGCTATTTTCACAAAGGACTCGCTTTTTCATCAAACGAATCGTTTTTATTGCTATAAAACGCATGTTCTCGCCAAGAGATGCACGGTTTCTTCAAAAATGCAATAGTTTAAGGATTATCTTTTTTTACAAGTCTTTAAACACAGAACCATAAAAGTTAAGCTTTTTCACCCTTTTCAGTATGTTATTACACAATTTCGAATTATTGTTTAGATTTGGTAGCCATGTATAAATGTTTGCAAAAAAACAAAATGTTTTTTCAAAATGCGTGCAAAAAAAAAACCAAACTAAGAAAGAACTAGTTTGTGACACATCAGACTGGGCTCAAGAAAAGTGCGATTTAGTCACACACGCTATAGATTATGACGTATCTATTATATAAGAGCCTTAAAAGTTAATCTTTTCCATCCTATTCAATATATTATTTCACCATTTCTATTATTGTTTACATTTGGTAACTTTGTCAAAATGCCTGAAGCAGTGAATGATTTTTCTTGCTTTAAACGCATTCCCAGTTCCCTTGACGAGAAAATACTTCTTCATAAACAGAAGTATCTATTCCACAATTCTGGAAACACACAGAACCTTAAAAGTTGAGCTTCTTCAACCTAAGAGATGTGTTATTACACAAGTTCTAATTATGGTTTACATTTGGTCGTCAAAATGCTTGAAGCAGTGTGTGCCACGCATTTTCTCTCCTATAGAAGTAGGAGTTCATAAAAAAACCTATTTTATATGACTGCAAACAAACAGACCGGAAATTAGAAGTTTTTTTTAAACCTATTCAATGTATTATGTCACTATTTCCTACCAATGTTTACATTTTATAGCTTCATCAAAGTGTTTTTTATTGCTTTAAACGGATCATCTCTCGAAAACGCTATAGTTTACTTGCTCTAATTCTGCAAAACACACACAACATTAAAACAATGTACTATTTCATTATTTCTTTTTTTTTAAAATTTATTTCTGATTTTTCCCTTTTTTCTCCCAATTTAGTGGCCAATTGATCCCTATTTTAATTCTAACACCCACCCTCGTATTGCATGCGTTCGCCAACTGCATCTCTCCGGCCGGCAGTCTCGAAGGAAAGCGCCTCCCCACTTTCGTGACAAGGCGAATCCAAGCCGAATCACTGTTTTTCCGACACACACAGAGACGCATTCACATGACGAACACAAGCCGACTCCGCCCCCCTCCCGAAGACAGCGTTGCCAATGATTGCTGCTTCGTCGAGTCCGGCCATAGTCGGATCTGACGAGACCGGGGCGCGAACCCCAGTCCCCAGTGGGCAACTGCATCGACACCAAGCCGATGCTTAGACCGCTACGCCACCGCGGACCCCTATTTCATTATTTCTAATCGGTGTTTACCTTTTGTAGCTTAACCCAGCTACTGATGATGCACAAGCATTCATAGTGCCGATCCCAAGCCTGTATAAATGGGGAGGATTGCTTCAGGAAGGGCATCTGGTGTAGAATCTTTGCCAAATCGGCAAAGCTAGTCATGCAGTTTGTAAATCCGGATAATAAATAGGGCAGCATGCGGATCATGTTAAGCGGATCATAAATAAGATGCAGATAGGTCGAGTCCTGGGTTACCACGAACCCTAACTGTACTGTTAACCGGCAGGGTGATGGTGGAAACTATGATACTGTTGGGCGTAGGAGAAGGAAATGGGGAAGGCTTGTCCAGAGGCAGCGATTAGAGGAGGAAGACTAGGATTGTGGCGTTAAGAGTCGAAAGTTTGACTGTTGGACTGGTAAAGAGAAAGAGCCTGATATGATGTTAAGAAGAAAGACAGGCCTAAAGTGTGTGTGAGACCATGTGGAAGGGGAGTAAGGCCAGGAGTATCGGAGGTTACCCACCAGATTTGATTACCCAGATTACCCACCAGGTTACCCAGCGGTAATTCTGAAGAATCATAAATGCGGATCATATGTCCGTCATTGTCGAGTGTGCTGGAGGAGAAGAGATGTGCCAGATGGAAAGAGATGTCCGTATGTCCTTGAGTTTTGTGTGTCTGTATGTCGATTGGCTAGAGGTAACTAGAGTATCATACAAAGTGATGAGTATTATCAGTACATATGCCCTGTAAATTGGGTGTGAGAATAAAGAGAAAGACGAATTCTGTAGTGAGTTAGACGACGTGGTGGAAAGGGTTGCCAAGGAGAAGAGAGTCGTGATTGGAGCGGACTTCAATGGACATGTTGGTGAAGGGAACGGAGGTGATTGGTAGGTATGGTGTCAGGGAGAGGAATGTGGAAGGAAAGATCAGGTTGGATTTTGTGAAAAGATCGAAATGGCTGTTGTGAATACATATTTCAAGAAGAGGGAGGAACACATGGTTGACGTACAAGAGTGGAAGAAAGTGCAAACATAAGATATCTTATGTGGAAGGGATCGGAGACCGCAAGGTGGTTACAGGGGAAAATCATAGCAAGGAAGCATCAGATTGTGGTCTGTAGGATGACTTTGGAGACCAAGAAGAGGAAGCAAGTGAATGCAGAGCCGAAGCTCAAATGCTGGAAGCTGAAGAAGATAGACTGTTGTCTGGAGTTTAGACAGGACTTAAGACAGGCACTCACTGTAGTGAAAATTTGCCGGATGGCTGGGCAACTACTGCAGAAATAGTGAGGCAGACATCTAGGAAGGTATGGGAGGCACGGAGAAATAGTGAAGGAGACATCTAGGAAGGTATCTAGGAAGGAAGGGAGACAGGTGTCATCAGGACAGAGGGAGGAAGACAAGGATACCTAGTGGTGGGATGAGGAAGTACAACAAATTATACAAAATAACAGGTTGGCAAAGAATAGTCAGAGAGAAAGTAGACAGTAGTACAGGAGTACAAGGACAAACAGCGTAAAGTGCAGAGAGAGGATGTAAAGGAACGGACGTATGGTGAGTTGTGTGACAGGTTAGACTCTAAGGAAGGAGAAAACGACTTGTACCGATTGGCTAGACAGAGGGACCGAGCTGCGATGAATGTGCAGCAAGTTAGGGCGATCAGGATAGTGATGGAAATGTGCTGACAAGTGATTACAGTGTGCTGAGAAGGTGAAGAATAAAGAAAATGAGAACGAGAGAAGGTGAATAATGTATGGCCTTCTAAACCTTTAGAAGGATGACGCTCGTTTTAGTCCACTCTTAACTCATTTATTAAACAACTCATTCAGTTACATCCATGTGCATTCTTACTGTGTTCTTCAACATTGAATCAGGAAGTGCAGTGGATTAGCAAGGAGGAAGTGAGGGCAGCTATGAACAGGATGAAGAGTGGAAAGGCTGTTTGTCCAGACGCCCTACATACCTATGGAGGCATGGAGATGTTTATGAGAGATGACAGTGGGGGTTTTAAGTGGGGGTTAAACACAATGTTGGAAGGTGAGAGGATACCTGAGGAGTGGAGAAGAAGCACCGATTTTCAAGAACAAGGGCGATGTACAGATGCGATGTTTGCTTTGAGAAAGCCAGTCGGAGTTACACTGTGCAGAGAGAGGAGGTGTGGTATTTGGAAGTTGGGAGTTGCAGCAAAACATGTAGGAGTGGTGCAGGATATGTATGAGGGAAGTGTGAAAATGGTGAGGTGTGCAGTTGGAATGACAGAAGGGTTCAAGGTGGAGGTCGGATTACATCAAGGATCGGCTCTGAGCCATTTCTTTGTTTGCAGTAGTGATAGACAGGTTGACCGACAAGATCAGGCAGGAGTCTCCATGATGAAGTTCACGGATAACATTGTGATCGAGAGAAGGAAGCGGGAGAAGGGTGCAGGTTGTGGAGAGCCTGGAGACACCTCTCCAGGCTCTCCACAACCTGCATTGGAGAGAAGAGGAATGAAAGCCCATAGGAGCAAGACGTATGAATGAATGAGAGGGATGAAAGTTGGTCAGGTTGCAAGGAGTAGAGGTGACGAAGGCATATGAGTTTAAATACTTGAGGTCAACTGTACAAAGTAACGGGGAGATGAAGGAGAAGTGAAGAAGAGAGTGCAGGCAGGGTGAAGTGGGTGGAGAAGAGTGTCAGAAGTGATCTGTAACACAAAGCTACCTGCAAGAAGTGCGTCACGGTGGTGCAGTCGTTAGCGCGGTCGCCCCGGGGTAGTCAAACCTTAGGGGTCGTCACTGGTCGTCCTGTGTGGAGTTTGAATGTTTTCACCCTTGTTGGCGTTGGTTTCCTCTGGGGCTCCGGTTTCCTCCCACAGTCCAAAGACATATAACTTAAGGTGAATCGGCCATACTACATAGTCCCTAGGTATTAATGTGTTTTTGTGTGTGTGTGTATATCGACCCTGTGTGATAGTCTGACGACCTGTCCAAGTGTCTCCCCGACTGCCGCCCAATGACTGCTGGGATAGGCTTCAGCATACCCGCGACCCTGAGAGCAGGATAAGCGGTTTAGAAACAGGTGGAATGGATGGGTACCAGCAAGAGTTAAAGAGAAGGTTCACCAGATGGTTGTGAGACCAGCTATGGTTATATGGTTTGGAGACATTGGCACTAACAGGAAGCGGAGGTGGAGGTGGCAGAGTTAAAGATACTAAGATTTTCGTTAGGAGTGACGAAGAAGGACTCAGATGATTGCGATGGCTTGGCCATGTGTGGACGAAAGATACTAAGTATATTGGGAGAAGGATGCTGAATGTGGAGCTGCCAGGGAAGAGGAAAACAGGAAGTCCAAAGAGGAGTTTTATGGATGTGGTGAGGGAAGACATGCAGGTGGCTGGTGTGACAGAGGAAGATGCAGACGACAAGAAGAAATGGAAACGGATGATCCGCTGTGGCGAACAGCGGATCATCCGTTTATAACAGGAGCAGCCGAAGGTAGTTTACATTTCGTAGCTTGGGCAAAATTTCTAAAGCAGTGAATCGTTTTTATTACTCTAAAAACCTTTTTTCGCTAGGAGAAACACGGTTTAATCTAAGTTTTAAAACATGTCTGTTCCGCAAGTCTGCAAACACACAGAACTTTTAAAGTTAAAATTGTCACCCTATTCAATGTATTTCACAATATCGAATCATTGTTTTCATTTGGTACATTTATTTTAGAGATGCCTTTAATCGTGAATGGGTTTTCTTGACATGTTTTAGCCAAAGAAGCACAATTTCATGAAAAACGCTATAGTTTATAAATACCTATTCTTTTTTTTTGAAAACTTTATTTTCCAATTTTCAAGTTTTTTGGAACAGGTATACAAAGCACACGAACAACAACAACAACAACAACAACAACAAAAATAAACATGTAGGAATCCCCCCTCCCCCCCAAAGGCTCAAAAAAAAGAAAGAAAAAAAGGACTATGCAGGGATTTCTTATTCCAATTCCACACAATAACCATATTTTTGAAGATGATATAAAGTTGTACACATATATCTATAAGTATTTTCGTTACAACCGGGAAAACCTTCAATAAAGTCTATGAAAGGACTCCAGGTCAAAGTAAAGTTTTTGCGGGTTTTACGAATTTTATATTGGAGCTTTTCTAAAGGAAGAAAGGACAGCACCTGCCTCAACCACTGCAACAATGATGGCGCTTTATTCGACTTCCAGTTAAATAGGATAAGTCTGCGTGCTAGTAATGAGACAAATGCTAGAGCATTTGCCTGCAAAGTTGTGACCTTACAGTTAGGGGGTGGTATGCCAAAGATGGCTGTGTGAAGATCAGCGTTTATGGTCTGTTTACAGATATGTGAGAATACATTAAATATCTGTCCCCAATAACTGTTGAGGGAGGGGCATGCCCACAGCATGTGTCCCACCGAGGCTGGACTATGGCTGCACCTCGGACAACCAGGGTCTGTGGTGGGAAAGATTCTGGCAAGCTTCTTCCCCAAGTAGTGAAGACGGTGAAGCACCTTAAACTGAATTAACCCATGTCGTATACAGAATGAGGACGTATGTATACGAGTTAAGCTGCCCCGCCATGCCTCTTCAGAAAGCTCTACACCCAAATCTCTCTCCCATGCAGTTTTTGTTTTGTCCCAGGATATCTGTTTCAATCCCTGTATCAGTGTGTAAATTATAGAGACCCGTTTTTTCCCAAAGGGATCCATCTCTAGAATAAAATCTAATTGGCTCCTGGGTGGCAGATACGGAAATGAGGGAAACACTTTCTTGGCAAAACTACGGATTTGAAGGTATCTAAAAAAATGGGATCTGGGGATGTTATGGTCTTTGGTAAGTGTTTCAAATGAGGTGAATGTTTTGCGTCTTTAAATAGATAACAGAAAAACACCAGTCCATTTCTATGCCAAAGTTGAAATGTGTTGTCTAACACAGATGACAAGAAGAATTGATTATTTGCTACTGGAAAAAGACTGCTAGCATGCTTTAATCCAAAATGCCTCCTAAACTGGAGCCATATCCTAAGTGAAGCTTTAACCACCGGGTTTGTTATTTGTATGTTACGATTATGTGGTAGTGGAGAGGTGAATATCGGTAAAGGATTGGATAAGAGTTCCATGTGAACCCAATCTGTACCCTGTTGATTCTTATATGTAAATGCCCAATGTAAAAGTTTTACAATGTTCGCAGCCCAGTAGTAACAAATAAAGTTAGGCAAGCCTAATCCCCCTGTCTCCTTAGGGACCTCCAAGTATATTTTCTTCATCCTGGGGTTTGAATTGTTCCAGATGAATGATGGAATTAATCTATCTAATTGTTGAAAAGTTGTCTTAGGTATGAATATGGGAATCATTTGAAAAAGATAGAGAAATCTGGGTAAGACTGTCATTTTAACTATATTAATGCGGCCCGCTAATGAAATTGGCAGTGTTGACCACTTTTTAAAATTTTGTTTTGTTCGTTCTATTAGTGTTTTAAAGTTATGGTTATATAACCTCCCCATTGCATGGGTGACTTTGATTCCTAAATATGTAAATACATTATGTTCAAGTTTAAATGGAAAGCTAGAGTAGTCTCTATCAGTGTGGTTAATCGGAAAAAGCATGCTCTTTGAATAGTTTATCTTATAACCTGACAGGTGACCAAAGTTATCCAGGGTAAGTAATAGTCTTGGTATAGATTCTATTGGGTTGGATATATATATATAACAACAGGTCATCTGCATAAAGTGATACCTTATGCAATTTACCACCTTGTGAGATACCTTTAATGCCATCATCTGCCCTAAGAGCTATAGCGAGTGGCTCAATTGCCAAATCGAACAGGTAAGGAGAGAGGCTGGAGCCCTGTCTGCAGCCCCTATGGAGTGAAAAATAATCAGAAATAATATTATTCGTCCGCACTGCGGCTGTCGGTGAGCAATACAATATTTTAACCCATGCTAGGAATGAGAAACCAAAGCCAAACCTTTCTAGAACAGCAAATAGATATTGCCATTCGATGCGGTCAAATGCTTTCTCAGCATCTAAAGAAATCACTACTTCTGTCTGTTCTACGGAATGTGGTGTGTACAGTACATTAAATAGGCGGCGCATGTTATAGAATGACTGCCTGCCTGGTATAAAACAAGTTTGATCAGGGTTAACAACCGTTGGGACAACAGTTTCAATACGGGTGGCCAAGATTTTTGTAAGGATTTTGTAGTCGCAATTCAACAAGCTTACAGGGCGGTAGGAGCCACACATTAGGGGATCTTTTTCTTTTTTAAGTAACACTGATATGATTGCCTGCATCATAGTTTGGGGCAATTTCTGTTGGTTAAAAATTTCCTGATACATCAGGTTAAGTATTGGTGCCAGCTTGGTAGCAAATTCTTTATACATTTCAATTGTGAAACCATCCGGACCCGGTGCTTTGTTGCTCTGCATGGATTTAATTGCTTGTATCACTTCCTGTGTTGATATCTCTCTGTCTATCTGTGCTCTGTCTTCAAAGGCAATTTTTGGTATGGTCAGACCATCTAAAAAAGTGGAAATATGCAACAAGTCGCTGGGCGGTTTTGAACTATAAAGGGTAATATAAAATTGTTTAAACTGGTTATTGATGGTGTCAGGGTCGGTAGTCTTTACCCCAGCTGCTGTGCAAATTTCAGAAATAGTGTTAGCGGCTGTGGACTGTCTAACCTGATCGGCTAATAGTTTTCCAGCTTTCTCTCCATGCTCATAAAATGTCTGTTTTGATTTAAAGAACAATTCTTCTGTTTGTTTAATGGAGAGATTGTCGAATTCTGTTTTTAATAATATTTTTTTCTTATAAAGCTCAGGTGTTGGGGAATCAGCATATGAACGGTCCACTTCCGCTATGGGACAGTTCTGTTAGACGTTTTTTATGTTTCTTTCTCTCATGTGCTGTGTATGAGATTATTTGGCCTCTAAGGTAGGCTTTGAGAGCCTCCCAAACAATAGTTAGTGGCATATCCGGAGTATGGTTGAATTCCATTAAGATATCTATCTGCTGAGAGAGAAAATTTTTAAAGGAGTCCCTGGACAGTAATAGCGGATCAAATCGCCAGGTGCGTTGGGGTTTAGGGCAGTCTATGAAACCTATATCTAGATGTACAGGACTATGATCCGAAATAACAATACTATTATATTGGCTCCCCCTAACCATAGGAAGGACCCTACTATTCAGGAGAAAAAAATCAATCCTTGAGTAAGAATGGTACACTGGGGAAAAAAGGAGTATTGTTTAGCAGATCGTCTACCTTCTGGCGTAGTATAGCGACTTCAGATTTTAGCTGGCCGATGTCCTCCTCCATTTTTGTCGTCCTGTCTGAGTATGTGTTCAGGCCGTCCTCCACATCTTTCAGATGGGTCTCTTGTTTCGCCATGCCGGCCTTTATAGAGTCTATTTTTGCATTCAGATCCTCTGTGAATGAATCTATCCGTGCCAAGTTCTTGCTCTCACTGCTCACAATGGCTGCCATCACCCCAGATAGGTCTGTAGACTCCTCGTCCGGGGCTTTTACAGAGCCCGAGGCTTTAGCGGCCTGGTCACTGCTGGATTTGTTTTTGCCCATCGCGTCTTCTAGATGATCGATATGCAAGTACAGGGTTGTGAGTCCGGTGTGCTAGCGGTTAAGTATCACGTGTGTTAAACCTAATTTATCTGTGTTTGATCTGAAAAGTTAAAATATTAATGAAAAGTTCGCCCTGATCAGGAGCTCAATCTAAAGACGTCCTCACATGTTACTGCTCACCAGCGCCCCCCATAAATACCTATTCTACATGTCTGCAAAAACACAGAACATTAAAATAGAAGATTTGTCACCACATTCAATGTATCAGTTCACCATTTCTAATAATTTGGTAGCTTGGCAAAAATGCGTGAAGCATTTTTATTGCTTTAAACGAATTTTATCACTAAGACAAGCATGATTTAATCAAAAACGTTATAGTTTATAAAATATGTAATCCACAAGTGGGTAATCTCATAGAACGGTAGAATTGACGCTTTCTCACCTGCTCAATGGGTTATTTCACTGTTTCTAATTAATGTTTATATTTGGTGGCTTGGTCACAATGCCTGAAGCGGTGAATCAGTTTTATTACTTTAAAAGCATTTTCTCGCTAAGAGAAGCACCAACATTTATGAAGAATAAGATGCGCAGGATGCCAAGCAGTGTCCAGACTCCACCGGAATAGTCACGCGACCATCAACATCATGTAAAAAAATAAAATAAAAAATTACATGGATTTATAAGATATATAAAAAGAAAATATGATGAATAAATGCCAGACAGCGTCCAAATAAGCGACCACCATCAACGGAGACACAAGAGGAGAACCGCAGGAGCACACAAGGGGTACTCACATGACACCAATCACAAACAGGAAAGGAGAAGATATAATTTAGAGAGAGAAAAGACCTGTGAGTGAAGAGAACCGTTTACAATAATCATTAGTCGTAATCAATTAATTCATCAATTAATCAATCTATATGCATCATCTCGTCGGCAGAATAGTGGTTGATAAATTCATTGAGACAAAAACTGACCCGCCATGCAGTACAGTTTGTGAAGTACTCAATTTTCATTCATTGTGAAGTACTCAATTTTCATTCATTCATTCTTGCATTCATTCGTTCATCATCAGCCGCATCGGGTCCTGATGGCAGCAAGCTAAGTCGGGCACTCCAGACGTCCTTTTCCCCAGCAACGCCCTGCAACTCTTTCTGGAGACCTGAAGGGCGATTTGTGTCTAAATCGATTCCAACTTGGAACTTTATCTACTTACTGTTCCCTTTTCAGGTAACTGGGAGGCTATTTCATCCTGAAAACTTTGCTGCTGACAATTGTAGCCGGGTGGTAAATCTGTTAAATATGTTAAATGATTTTCCACTTAAATTTAGTATAGTTTAACTGTTAATATATGTAATTGTTACACTGTCAAGCCATGTAAAATGTCATTTGATGTATTTAAAAAAAATGAGGCAGATTGTGAGTGTATTTTTATAGTTTTGGTTGTCATTGCATGTTTTGACCAGTAAGTGGCAGTGGCGGACTTTTATTGTAACTCCGTGCAAGTTATCCAAGTGCATCTTGGGTATTCTTTCTTTTTTTCTTGTGTGGAGCGCCTGAAGATTGCGGTGTGACGAGTGCTCTGACTCCGTAGTAAGTAAGGGTAAATATCTTGTGAAATATACCTGTAACATTATTCCAAACAATATTGTATGTCGGTAATTTGACAAGATGGTTTGATTTAGACGCTACTGGAGTTGATGTTCGGTGATTTTGGGCGCGAGCCGTCGACCGCTGTTCGCCATTGCAGGCATGACAAGGTAATGTTGGCGTGAATAAAGCCACACCATGCCATTGTATTTGGGATGTAAAGGTTTTATATGCATTTTAATTCTGTTTAAAGGTAACTGACAGAGTGAGAAGTTGCGCGATCTTCAGGAAGTTCCACATGTCTTTGTTAAACCCTGTTTAACGTACATAGTCCACTGCCGTATTTTGCACCGTATTTTGCACCGTATTTTGTATTTATTATTTCCCTTTTTAAAATCTTTTCTGTTAAACTTGCCACATCTGTGAACATTTATGAGCTGTTTGCTCGAAAGACACAGGAATGTATGCACTCAGTAAAACGATCTGCATTCGAAGGTTCAAACAATAAAATTAAAGCTACAAGAACCCCGGAAGTAATTGTGTCCTGTGTGGTATCTAATTCCATGGGCTACACAATAATGAATGATAAGCCAACTTCGCTTCCAAACAGATCTTTCGTCGCCAAGGTGTTACCCCTCGGTGTGATTGACACCAGTAAAAAGTCAAGTACCATTTCTGCACAATTAAAGCAGCAGCAGAAAGAGTTGCACTTGTTGCTCGTATATTGCAGCTTTAAAGGAAGGGTATGCGTTGGAGGAACAGGAACAACAAACGAGGAGAAAAAACAGCTGCATTTGGAAACCGAGCTGGCTGCAGCTACTGTTTAAGTTGGCAGTTTTGCAGGCTTACGATTGAAAACGTTCCTCTCATGCAGCAACATGAGGAAAAGAGATGATAACGTTCAACACGCTAAGGCAAAGAAATATGAGCCTGCAGCATGGAAAACACAGCAAAGTGAATGGTCATTGCCACAGAGCAAATAGACAGCAATGGACGTCATAGCAACCTAAAAGGCAGGTTTCAAGTGCAACAAAGTGAAATGTTGATACACATGTTCAACAGCATTGGAAAACATTGCAAGTTTTGCAACGTGGTGCAACTGCTTGGGTAGTTACGTGTCGTTGGGTCTCCATTGTTGGCTCTTGGTTCAACATCTGTACAAGATATTGGATATTGTGCAGTTTCATTCAAACATTGTTGATAATGTTATATGGCCAACTAAGGGAATATCTTTTCATGTACTTTTGTAAATCAGAGACAATTATTTTTCAATTTTTATTTTTTATCTTTGCATTAACGTTTGCCATTTGCTGCATTGCAAAGAAAACGAAACTAGCAAACATGTCTGGGTCTTCTGCAATGTCATTCCTTGCATTGCGTCTAGAAACAGTATGAACAGTCAGTGGGCAGTTGAATAAAAGAAAATCCAACAGCAGAGCATTAAGAACACAACAGCAAAGATAGGCTGAATATACAGCTACTCTTTAATAGACCAAAGAGTGATATGAAATAAAAATTCCTTAGTAATATCGCAAAATGAATGTCGAATAAAAAAATCACAGAGAAAAGCTAAGCCATGTGGAATATGTCGAAAATGGACTTAGGCACTCATGCCATCACATTGTTTCCTGAACACCAATTAGACATTTATTTCTCTTTCTGATACCTCTGTTTTTGTCAGAAAGAAAACGTATCTGTAATGCATCACCATACATGCTTGTAAAGCCTTACACCTTTATGTCAAGAAATATATATCATGAAGTCAAACAAATCTGAGATCAGAAGAAACTCTGAATTTGAAGAACATGTGATTCTGAATGTCCAAATCAGACTCCATGAACAGTTCTACCAAGGCCAGGACATCAAATTCTTATCAAGGAAAATCTGGACCCACTCTGTGGGCACTTACGGAGACAGTGTTGGATGTTTGATACCCAAATGTGATTCGCTGTACAGTAACAATCTCTGTCTTAAACTCTACATATCGTCGTCGTCGTCGTCGTTAGCGTCTCTCGTGTCCGAGGATCCATTCCAAGAGATAGAAAAAAACTCTTGGAGCCATTCGCTAGAGCCTTGATTAAAGTGGTGATCAGGTCGCGACGCTGGTCCACACTGCTTGGCCTGGGAGGATCTAGTTCCATGGCAACACAACGATGGGATCCGCCACAGGTTGCACCTAAGTGATGGTCTGATTGGGAGTGTCCGCTTGTTAAGCACTTCCGAGTCAGGGATGTGTGGAATTTTTATAACCGCCAGTCCGTGGTCCCGTTAGGCTTTAGCCAGCTGAGTGCTCCCCAGGTTACGCCAACTCCACAAGTGAAGTCCGGTCAATACCGCGAAGAGGGGCCTACCCGGGGTTTGTCATGCATGCAGGAATCGGTAGCCTGAATATTTCAGCCTACATCACATGACGCTGCAGCAACCCACTCTACATACACTCACCGGCCACTTTATTAGGCACACCTGGCCAACTGCTCGTTAACGCAAATTTCTAATCAGCCAATCACATGGCAGCAACTCAATGCATTTAGGCATGTAGACATGGTCAAGACGATCTGCTGCAGTTCAAACCGAGCATCAGAATGGGGAAGAAGGGTGATTTAAGTGACTTTGAACGTGGCATGGTTGTTGGTGCCAGACGGGCTGGTCTGAGTATTTCAGAAACTGCTGATCTACTGAGATTTTCATGCACAACCATCTCTAGGGTTTACAGAGAATGGTCCGAAAAAGAGAAAATATCCAGTGAGCGGCAGTTCCGTGGGCGAAAATGGCTTGTTGATGCCAGAGGTCAGAGGAGAATGGCCAGACTGGTTCGAGCTGATAGAAAGGCAACAGTAACTCAAATAATCACTCATTACAACCGAGGTATGCAGAAGAGCATCTCTGAACGCACAACACGTCGAACCTTGAGGCAGATGGGCTACAGCAGCAGAAGACCACACCGGGTGCCACTCCTGTCAGCTAAGAACAGGAAACTGAGGCTACAATTCGCACAGGCTCACCAAAATTGGACAATAGAAGATTGGAAAAACGTTGCCTGGTCTGATGAGTCTCGATTTCTGCTGCGACATTCGGATGGTAGGGTCAGAATTTGGCGTCAACAACATGAAAGCATGGATCCATCCTGCCTTGTATCAACGGTTCAGGCTGGTGGTGTAATGGTGTGGGGGATATTTTCTTGGCACACTTTGGGCCCCTTAGTACCAATTGAGCATCGTGTCAACGCCACAGCCTACCTGAGTATTGTTGCTGACCATGTCCATCCCTTTATGACCACAGTGTTCCCATCTTCTGATGGCTACTTCCAGCAGGATAACGCGCCATGTCATAAAGCTCGAATCATCTCAGACTGGTTTCTTGAACATGACAATGAGTTCACTGTACTCAAATGGCCTCCAAAGTCACCAGATCTCAATCCAATAGAGCACCTTTGGGATGTGGTGGACCGGGAGATTCGCATCATGGATGTGCAGCCGACAAATCTGCAGCAACTGCGTGATGCTATCATGTCAATATGGACCAAACTCTCTGAGGAATGTTTCCAGTACCTTGTTGAATCTATGCCACGAAGGATTAAGGCAGTTCTGAAGGCAAAAGGGGGTCCAACCCGGTACTAGCAAGGTGTACCTAATAAAGTGGCCAGTGAGTGTATATCACACCAAAAAACGGTCCCGAGTGGATCTCACTTTCACGGGTACCAGCTTTCCCAACTGCTCCAGTTTCATTCATTTATTTCCGGGGTCGGGTCGCATTAGCAGGAAGCTAAATAGGGCACTCCAGATGTTCCTCTCCCTAGCAGCGCCCTCCAGCCCCACCTGGGCGATCCCAAGTCGTGCCAATGCCAGATTGGATACGTTATCCCTCCAGTGAATTCTGGGTCTGCCCCGGGTTCTCCCCAGTTGGCCGTGCCCAGTAAACCTCCAAAAGGAAGGCGCCCAGGAGGCATCCCAATAAGATGCCAGAACAACCTAAACTGGCTCCTTTCAATGCGAAGGAGCAGCGGCTCTACTCTGAGCTATCTCCGGATTTCCGAGCTCCTCACCCTATCTCTAATAACAATAATGGTAAATTTTATCTCTGGGCGCCTTTCCAAGCACTCTAAGACACCTTACAGAACACAGCAAAAACAAGCACAACCTGTATCAGACAGCATAACATCAAAACAAAGTAGCAATGAAAAGTTAATACAACATATAAGTCTAAAATCATCTTCTGCACAAAACTCAATAAAGCGTGTATCAGACTGAATATGCCAGTGTAAAAAAAAGGTACGTTTTGAGATTGGATTTGAACGTTGAAAGAAAGTTAATGTTGCTAAATTGTTTGTGGGAGAGAGCTCCATAGACGGGGGACAGAATGCTCTTGTTCCCATGGTGGTCAAGGACGATGGTGCAGTGAATTGTAGAGCAGAAAAGGATCTTAAGTGTGGGGGGATTTTTGGATATGAAGGAGATCGGAAAGATACGAAGGAGCTAGGTTATTAAGGGCCTTAAAGGTGAGGAGAAGGATCTTGAACTCAATATGTTTTTTTTTTAAACAGTGAGCCTGTTGTGCTCGCGCACCAGAACCTGACCCGTGTGGCGAAACCCAAGACAGACAGACACGAGATGACTTCAAAAGCTACAAAGGGAGGTTTTATTGTGGGAGGGAAATGTATGGTGAAAAAAAGGCGTTCTGTTAGTGGGATGTGTGAATAAACTATGTGTGGTGTCCCGTGGTTTGCGTGAATAACTATGTGTGAGTGTTTGTAGCCAATGTGTGGTGCGGTATGTAAATGACCAGGAGGTGTTGAAAAAATGTGCGTGCACCTGGCGAGAAAGTCCAGTCCGTGATCCAAGAGGGGTTGTCCGAGAAAGTCCAGGTCCGAGATCCGGGAAGAAACGTGAAGGTCGCTGGGGACGAGGGAGACGCGGGGAGCCGTGGAAATCGCGGAGGGAGAGTCTTGGGAGGAAACAGAGACACGAAGATAAGACACTGGGGAATAAACAGAATGCAAGGAACGCTGGATGGCTTGTCAGAACTTTACCGCAGGGTTCAGTACGTCGAAGCACTGAGAGACGTTCTGGGAGGCTTCTTGTAGAAGGCTGCCTGATTGCCACAGGTGTGCCTGATGGATGATGGCAAACACCTGGTGCAGTGCAGCGCTCGTCTCCTCAGAGCGCGAGCCGAGCGCTCGGATGTTTCCGGCACGTCCGAGCTGGGGGAGTGGCTTGAACGTGCCGGGGAGGCAGCTCGGGGCGGTGTAAGCACAACAGGACCCCCCCTCCTACGGGAGACACCGGGCGACCGTCCGATGGCGTTGGGGTGGGCCCGATAGAACTCCTCCAGGAGTGCAGGGTCGGCCAGGTAGGACCGGGGAACCCAGCTGCGGTCCTCGGGCCCATAGCCAACCCAGTCCACCAGGTATTGGTACCCACGCCCCCGGCGGCGTACGGCGAGCAGCTGGTCGACATCCCAGACCATGTCACCACCGTCGAGGACCCTGGGGGGTGGAGGAGCTTGGACAGGGGGAGACAGGGGGCTGGTGGCTACCGGTTTGAGGCGCGAGACATGGAAGACGGGATGGATCTTGAGTGAGGTAGGGAGATGGAGACGCACCGCCGAAGGGTTGACGATGCGGTCGATGGTGTAGGGACCGACGTAGCGGGGAGCCAGCTTCCGGTTGAGGGTAGGGAGGGGCAGGTCCCGGGCCAGGAGCCATACCCTCTGGCCAGGTCGATAAGCTGGGGCCGGCACTCTCCGCCGGTTGGCGCTGCGCCGGGCCCGCTCTGTAGCTCGCAACATAGCGGCCCGGGCGGTCTTCCAAACGCGCCGACATCGGCGGAGATGGGCCCTCGTGGACGGGACCGCCACCTCCAACTCCTGATGGGGGAACAGAGGGGGTTGATAGCCCAGGGAACACTCGAAGGGGGACAAACCGGTAGCCGAACTCTCCATGGAGTTGAGCGAGTACTCCACCCAGGGCAGGTACTTGCTCCAGGAGGCGGGGTTGCTGGTGGTAACGCAACGCAAAGCCGCCTCCAGGGCTTGATTGGCCCGCTCTGCCTGCCCATTGGTCTGGGGGTGATACCCGGAGGAGAGGCTGACCGTGGCCCCAATCCCCTTACAGAAGGCCTGCCATACCTTCGAAGTGAACTGGGGACCACGGTCAGAGACAATGTCCAGGGGAATCCCATGAGGTCGGACGACGTGGGAGACGAGAAGGTCCGCCGTCTCGGCTGCAGAGGGGAGTTTGGTGAGGGCAACAAAATGGACGGCCTTGGAAAACCGGTCGACAATGGTCAGAATGGTGTCATTGCCTTGGGACACGGGGAGGCCAGTTACGAAGTCCAAGGCAATGTGGGACCAAGGTCGGCCGGGGACAGGAAGGGGGCGCAGGAGACCTGCTGGAGAGCCTTGCTGCTGGCGCAGGTGGTGCAGGCTGCCACGAACTCTCTGGTGTCTGCCTCCATGGTGGGCCACCAGAAACCCCTGCGGATGAAGGCCGCCGTTCGGTAGACACCGGGGTGGCAGGCAAGATGGCTGGAGTGGCCCCACTCCAGCACCTGGGGCCGGACAGAGGGAGGCACAAATAGCTGGTTCCGGGGTCCATTGCCTGGGTCGGGATGGGCGCGCTGGGCCCTCCTCACCACTGATTCGATGGCCCAGGTGACGGCACCCACCACCCGGGCAGGGGGAAGGATGGTGTCTGGGGCGTCAGGGGACCCCTCGGGAAACAGACGGGAGAGGGCGTCTGCCCTGACGTTCTTGGTGCCCGGGCGGTAGGTGAGGGTGAAGTCGAACCGGCTGAAGAAGAGCCCAGCGCGCCTGCCTGGGGTTGAGCCTCTTAGCCGTCCGTACGTAGGTCAGGTTTTTGTGATCGGACCATACGATGAACGGCTGCCCTGCTCCCTCCAGCCAGTGTCTCCACTCCTCTAGGGCGGCGTGGACGGCCAGCAACTCCCTGTTGCCGATGTCATAATTCTTCTCCGCAGGACTGAAACGCCGGGAGAAGAAGGCACACGGGTGGATCTTCTGGTCCTCCTCCGACCGCTGGGAGAGGACGGCTCCAATGCCCGTGTCCGATGCGTCCACCTCCACGATGAACTGTCTGCACGGGTCCGGGTGGGCGAGCACCGGAGCCGTTGTGAACAGCCTCTTCAGGGCCAAGAAGGCGGCTTCCGCCTCCGAGGTCCAGGAGAAGGGGCGGAGGTTGGAGGTGAGTGCAGTGAGGGGGGCGGCCACACGGCTGAACCCCCTGATGAAGCGCCGGTAGAAGTTTGCAAACCCCAGGAAGCGCTGGAGTTGCGTCCTGTTGGTGGGCCGTGCCCACTCCTCCACCGCTCGGGTCTTCCTGGGGTCAGTGCGGACGAGCCCCTTCTCCACGATGTGGCCAAGGAACTCCACGGAGGCGGAGTGGAACACGCACTTCTCGGCTTTCACGAAGAGCCTGTTCTCCAGCAGCCGTTGGAGGACCAGGCGGCCATGCTGGTGGTGTTCCTCCTCAGTCCTGGAGAACACGAGTATGTCATCCAGGTACACCACCGCGAACGTGTTCAGCATGTCCCGGAGCACGTCGTTGACCAATGCCTGGAAGACGGCCGGGGCGTTGGTGAGGCCGAAGGGCATAACGAGGTACTCGAAATGCCCCAGGTGGGTGTTGAAGGCCGTCTTCCATTCATCCCCTTCCCGGATGCGCACCAGGTGGTACGCGCTGCGCAGGTCCAGCTTCGTGAACACCGTGGCGTGAGTGAGTGGCTCGAACGTGGAACTCATAAGGGGGAGTGTGTATTTATTTTTCACCGTGATATTATTTAACATTCGATAATCTATGCAAGGCCTCAGGCTGCCCTCCTTCTTTGCCACAAAAAAGAAGCCCGCCGCCACCGGGAAAGACGAGGGCCTTATGATTCCTGAGGCCAGGGACTCTGATATAATTGCGCATAGCCTCCTTCTCTGGGACGGAGAGGTTATACAACCGACCGGTGGGAAGGGCGGCCCCGGGAAAGAGATCTATGGCACAATCATAGGGACGGTGAGGGGGGAGGGAAAGTGCACTCTCTTTACTAAATACAGGGGCTAAATCGTGATAAATGGAAGGAACACCAGTGAGATCCGTGGGAGGAGGCACGGGTCTGAGGCCGCTGGACGGGGAGTGGGCGGAGCGAAGGCAGTTGGCATGACACGCAACGCTCCAACCCAAAATCCGCCCAGTAGACCAAGAGATGTAGGGATCGTGCCGTTCCAACCACGGTCTTCCTAACACCAGGGGCGCTGTGGGGGCGTGCAAAACCAAGAAACGGATAGCTTCCACGTGATTACCCGAAAGAGTGAGGGTGAGGGAAGCAGTGCTGTGTGTGATTTTACCAAGTGAACGTCCATCTAGGGCTTGGGCTGTGAGGGGTGTGTCTAGGGGGACGAGTGGAATGCCGGCCTGCCGGGCCAGCGAGGTGTCCATCAAACACTCGTCCGCCCCCGAATCCAGGAGTGCACCAACAGACAGTGAGCGGTTACCCCAGGTGAGAGTGACCGGAAAAAGGTGGTTGTGCTCCTTCTTGGGCTGGGGCAGGGTCGTCAGGCTCACTAGGACACCCCTCACTAGTGAGCCGGGTCTTTTTGGGCGAGTCGGGCAGGCCTTGATATAGTGGCCCGACCTCCCGCAGTAGAGGCAGAGGTGGCCATGCATCCTCTGCTCCCTAACTTCCAGCGGGAGCCGTGACCGACCCAACTGCATGGGCTCCTCCTCCGGCCTGGATCCAGAAGCCACCCAGGGTTGCGAGGGGGAGTGTGAGGGTGGAGAGAGCCCACGGGACGCTGACCCAGGGAAGGCACCGGTAGGACGGACGGGGGTTGGTCTATGGGAGGGGCCAGCGCGCGGGGCGCGTTCCTGGCGCCGCTCCCGCAGCCGTTCGTCCATCTGGAGGGCGAGGGTGACGAGCTCGTTGAAGGAGGCAGGGCGGTCCCGAACTTTAAGATCTTTGATGGGCTCACTCAGCCCCCTCCTGTACGTGCTCTTGAGCGCAGTGTCATCCCACCCACGGTCTGCCGCGAGTATCCTTACCTCCAGAGAATAATCTGCCACCGACCTGGCTCCCTGTTGGATGGAATGGAGGCGGCCGGCAGCGTCCTGCCCGTCAGCTGGGTGGTCGAACACCAGATTGAACTCGCGGCGGAAGGCACCATAGTCCGAGGCGAGCTGCTCGGTATGGCCTACCGCCGCTATGGCCCAGCTGAGGGCTTTGCCGGTGAGGAGGGACATGACAAGGGCTACCTTGGTCTCTCCTGTCCTATACCTAGCTGGCTGGTGTTTGAACAGGAGCTCACACTGACCAAGGAAACCCCTGCACAGCTCGAACTCCCCACCGAAGGCCTTGGGGCAGGGGAGGTTAGGCTCGCACCGGGGGTCCAGTGGGGGTTGACTCGGAGGGGGAACGTCGGGACCAGGAACGGGGAAACCGGAGGCCGAGCTGGGGGCAGAGACCGAGGCCAGGGCAGGGTGGTCGCTCATCCTGGAGACCGCTGTGGAGAGCACAGCGATCTGCGCGGTGAGGGCATCTAACGCGCTCGTCGCGGCCTGGGAGCCGGACTGAAGATCGCTGATCTCTCCGGTGACACGGGTGAAGGCAGTAGTAAGCTCTGAGCTGAGAGAGGCAAGTTGGCAACTGTGACTTCTTACTACTGCCTCTAGGGGGACGGAGCTCTGGGGCGTCACAGGGACCGTCCGCTCCTTGGGTTTGCCTGGGTCCATAATGGCTTCGACGTTCTGATGTGCTCGCGCACCAGAACCTGACCCGTGTGGCGAAACCCAAGACAGACAGACACGAGATGACTTCAAAAGCTACAAAGGGAGGTTTTATTGTGGGAGGGAAATGTATGGTGAAAAAAAGGCGTTCTGTTAGTGGGATGTGTGAATAAACTATGTGTGGTGTCCCGTGGTTTGCGTGAATAACTATGTGTGAGTGTTTGTAGCCAATGTGTGGTGCGGTATGTAAATGACCAGGAGGTGTTGAAAAAATGTGCGTGCACCTGGCGAGAAAGTCCAGTCCGTGATCCAAGAGGGGTTGTCCGAGAAAGTCCAGGTCCGAGATCCGGGAAGTCGAGTCCGAAAGGAGGGGTCCAGATAGAGGGACAAGGGGGGAGATCGCAGGAGAGGTCCGGGGAGAAACGTGAAGGTCGCTGGGGACGAGGGAGACGCGGGGAGCCGTGGAAATCGCGGAGGGAGAGTCTTGGGAGGAAACAGAGACACGAAGATAAGACACTGGGGAATAAACAGAATGCAAGCAACGCTGGAGTTCTTGTCAGAACTTTACCGCAGGGTTCAGTACGTCGAAGCAGTGAGAGACGTTCTGGGAGGCTTCTTGTAGAAGGCTGCCTGATTGCCACAGGTGTGCCTGATGGATGATGGCAAACACCTGGTGCAGTGCAGCGCTCGTCTCCTCAGAGCGCGAGCCGAGCGCTCGGATGTTTCCGGCACGTAAGAGCTGGGGGAGTGGCTTGAACGTGCCGGGGAGGCAGCTCGGGGCGGTGTAAGCACAACAGAGCCAATGGAGTTGAAGAACAGGACTGATATGATCTTTGGAAGGAGTTCTGGTAATGGCCGCTGAATTCTGGACCAATTGAAGTTTATGAAGACACTGGAGTAGAAGACCAAAGTGGGTAGAAATACAGTATGTAACCAAGGGGTGTGTGAGTATGGCTGAGCTTTCGGTTGTACGTAACGGCCGAAGACGATTAAATTTTTTTTAACTTTGTTTATTAAGTTTTACATGAAAATACAAGCGCGCCACCAGTGCATTACAAAATGTTTTTATCCAAAACAGGTATAAATATATATCTATATGTACATATACGATAAACTTCTCTATTATCAAAATACTGTAAAAAAGTGACAATCAAAAATGTTATACACAAAAACAGCATTACTGCCTCAGAAAATAAACTGAAAATAACAATAAAAAAACAAATAAAAAAAAAACAAAAAATTAAGACAAAAACAAAAACGCAGCCAAAAGAGAGAGGAGGGAGAAAAAGAAGGAAAAAAAAAACAAAACAAAAAACCCCAAAACAAAACATCAGTCAGCAAACAGTGGTGTCCCCACTAGACAATACCGTAACGCGCACGGACAAGCAGACACGCCGGCCCCCGAAGAACGGGCCGGACCCCCCAGCCGACCGGCCAACGCTGCCGCCCGCGGAGCGGGAGACCCAGGCCAGCGCCCTGACTAAAGGGCCCGACCCACCAGCCAAGGACCAACGCGTCCACCCACCCACGCACGCCACAATACATTGGTATAACAGCAGTTAAACTGCACGCTGCCCAGCATCAGTAGCCCTGTAAACCATAAAAAAGTTTATCAGTCCGGGATAAATGGGAAACTTATGTGATTAATAAATTGAAAAAATGGACCCCATAATTTCTGGAATTTATCAGCAGAACCACTTAGTGAAAGTCGAAGTTTTTCTAATGTAAGAAAATACAGAACGTCTCGAGTCCAGTGAAAATAAGAAGGTGACACCTGTGACTTCCATTTAATTACTATTAGTCTCCTTGCCAAAAAAGTGGTAAAAGCGAGGAGGTCTTTTTTAACTGCAGAGAGAGTTGGTAACATAGGAAAGACTCCAAACAACGCACCAAAAGCGTCAGGCTCAACCTTTTCCCCACTTATTACAGAAATTATATTAAAAAATTCTGTCCAATATTTTTGCAAAGATGGGCAAAGCCAGAACATATGTATAAGATCCGCAGGTGAATGCTGGCATCTGTTGCATGTAGGGGACACCCCATCATAGAACTTTGACAAACGGGCATTAGTATAATAGGTGCGATGAACCAATTTACACTGAATAAGGCCTGGCGCAAATAAGAGGATTTATGAAGTCGTTTTAAAATCTCCGCCCAAATTTCCTCTGATATTGCCTCCCCCAAATCCTTCTCCCATAACATCTTAATGGAATTTAAGGAGTCCGGACGTAAAAGATAAATTTGGTTATAAATATATGAAATGGAGCCTTTTAAGGTTAGGATTGGTGTCAGGAAACTATCTAGAACAGAATCATTATGTAGGTGGGGAAATATGGGAAACGTTATGAGCAAAGCTCCGGACCGGCAGATATCTGAAAAAATGTTGCTTAGGAAGTGAAAATTTGTCTGACAATTGCTGAAAAGAGGCAAAAACATTATCAATATACAAGTCTTTAAAGGTGTTGATGCCAAGCCTTTCCCACCTTAAAAAAACACTATCCATCAGGGAAGGAGGGAAAACATGATTGGCGGCTAGTGGAGCATAGGTAGAAAAAGTCTGTAGGCCAAAGAAGCGCTTAAACTGAACCCAGATTCTAAGAGATGTTTTAACAATTACATTCTTAGTATATGGAGATGTGGAGGAATGGATAGGGGAGTGTAGCAAAGCTTTTAACGACGCAGGTTTAGCCGAATTGGATTCTATGATAAGCCATTCTGGAGGGGGTTGAGAGGCCTCAAGTTGAAGCCAGGATTTAAAAAAATCTTATACTGGAAGCCCAATAATAAATTGTAAAGTTAGGCAGTGCCATGCCACCAAGCAGTTTAGGCCTTTGTAGATATTGCTTACGCATTCTAGGAACTTTCTTATTCCATACAAACTCCAGGATCATGCTGTCCACTTCGTGGAAAAATGTCTGAGGGAGGAAAAGAGGTATACATTGAAATAGATAGGAAAAGCGTGGGAGAATATTCATTTTGACTGTATTGACTCGTGCAACCAAAGAAAGATTAAGAACGGACCAGCGATCCAAATCCCCTTTAATTCGGGTCAGCAAAGGGGCAAAATTTGCTTTATAAAGATCCTCCATTTTTTGCGTGACTTTAACTCCCAAATATGTGAAACTGTGTTGGGCAATCTTAAAGGGTAGATTATGCAAGGGATAATCGTTAGCGGCAGTATTAATAGGAAATATTTCACTTTTGCTCAAATTCAATTTGTATCCCGATATCAGGCTAAACGACTGAAGAGTGGCGAGTATAGCAGGGACAGAGGTGGGCAAGCCAGAAACGTATAAAAGGAGATCATCCGCGTAAAGCGAGACTTTCAGTTCCATGCCATTTCTTACTATGCCTGTAATATGGGGATTGCATTGAAGCGCTACTGAAAGGGGTTCAATGGCAATAGCAAATAACAAAGGACTTAAGGGGCAGCCCTGTCTTGTAGAAAGTAGTCAGAGTTAATATTATTTGTCCTGATTGAAGCATGTGGAGAAGAATAGAGTAATCGAATCCATGAAATAAAGTTTTTTCCAAAGCCAAATTTCTCTAAAGTGAAGAAAAGATAATTCCACTCCACTCTATTGAACGCCTTCTCGGCATCTAAAGATATCAAAGCCTCTTGAGTGTCAGAAGGCGGAATATTATAAATTACATTGAACAAACATCTAAGATTAGAGAATGAATGCCTATTTCGAATAAATCCTGTTTGATCTTGAGAAATTATAGAAGGGAGAACAGATTCAAGGCGTAGTGCTAGTAATTTGGATAACAATTTAAAGTCAGCATTCAGTAAACTTATTGGGTGATAAGAGCAGCAAGCTAAGGGATCTTTGTCTTTTTTCAAGAGGAGAGAAATAGAGGCTTGATTAAGAGTTTGAGGAAGACGTCCAGTGACAAGTGATTCGTTAAACATATCTAATAGTAAAGGGGCCAGCTTATGCCAAAACTTCTTATAAAAATTCAGACGGAAAACCATCTGGGCCTGGGCACTTCCCATTTTGCAGAGATGTAGCGGCTGCGTGAAGTTCTGAAATAGTAATTTAATTCTCTAATACTTTCACGTCTGATAGACCAATAGAGGGAATATCTAAATTTTCAAAGAAGGTATCATAATTAGGAGGAGATGGACCTTGATCAGAAGAGTAAAGAGATACATAAAATTCCTTAAAAATATTATTAATTTCTAAAGGGTCAGTAGTTTTACCTGAATCTGTTTGGATCTGAGAAATGTGACGCGATGTAGCCATTTGGCCCAACTGGTGTGATAGTAGCTTGCTGGCCTTATCACCATGTTCATAGAACCGGGATCTCGACTGGAGCAAGAGCTCAGTAGTGCGATGAGTCATGAGGGCATCGTACTCAGCTTGTAAGGAGAGACGTTCCTTGTAAATATCTGGGGACTGGGAGGAAGCATACAAGTTATCAAGTTGAGAAATACTTTTTGCCAGCCTAGATAATTTTTCCTCTCTAACTTTTCTCTCATGTCTTGAATAAGAAATTATTTCCCCCCTAATATATGCCTTTAATGTCTCCCACAGCAAAGAAGCAGACACATTAGGTGTTTTGTTTACACTCACAAAAAAGTAAATCTGTTGTGAAACAACAGATTGACATTTGATAGTAAGCGTGTATTAAGACGCCATGGTGAGTGCGTGTTGATTATGTTTTTAAAAAAAATGTTCATTGAGATTGGAGCATGGTCAGATATGACAATAGCATTGTATTTACAGTCTGACACCGATGAAAGTAGTCTATTATCAACCAAGAAAAAGTCAATATGGGTGAAAGTGTGATGCACATGGGAGAAGAAAGAATATTCCCTTTTAGAAGGGTTGAAAAAGCGCCAGACATCAGAAACTGCAAACTCTTCCATGAAAGACTGGATTACTTTGGCAGATTTCGAAGGTGAGCAAACCTTAGAGGAGGAGCGGTCCAACTGAGGATTGAGCCAGCAATTAAAGTCACCTCCTAAAATCAAACAGTGTGAGGACATATCAGGGAGAGTTGAGAAGAGACGTTTAAAAAAGGCCTCGTCGTCATAATTTGGAGCATATATACATTTGCCAAAATCAAGTGAGTGTTATGTATTTGGCCAGTAACTGTTGTGGTCCAGACGCAAGGCACGTCTCCGCCTGAGTCTACCAGCAGGGTTCAGTCAGCGCGCTCGTTGAGAGCGCAGCTACGCACCAGAGGCTCATCGGTGATCAGCGCACCTGAAGCCAATCTGCAGCCAGCTATAAGAGAGGACGCTGACGTGCAGTCGTTGCCAGATTGTGCCATCTAGTACGGTAGTTACCCAGTAGATCGCTAGACTCTTTGGCTGTGTTTCTTCCTGCAATTCCTATGTCGTGATTCCTGAGTCTAATTCTGTGTCTCTCTCCCCCCGTTCTCCCAGAACCCCGGTGCCGGTGCTTCTCGGGCTCCGTCTTCCTCGCGTCCCTTGTATTCCTCGGACCCCTCCCTCCCACGCTGCCTCCCGCAGAACCCCTACCCCCGGGCTTGCGCTTCACCAGCACGCACACGCACAAACACCCTCCAGTCATTTACATTCCTGCACACACGCACCACACTCGCCCTGCACACAAACACATAGTCTTTTACACACCCCACATCCAGGACTCTAGTTGCACCATACACATCCCGCATTTTCCCTTTCATGAATAAGAATAAACGTGCCTAAGGGCTTGATCCTGCCGGACCCCTGCACTGGTTCCTTTCCGACGTACAACAGTAACAATAACGAATCTACCATTTGGATCAGAAATAGCAGATGAATAAATAAATGGAACAGATTTGTGCAGCAGAATGGCAACCCCCTGTGATTTGCCCTGGAATGTAGAATGGTATATCTGACCCACCCTTCCCCTTTTCAATCTGGCATGATCAGAAGCTTTAAGATGGGTTTCTTGTAAAAAGATCACCTGAGCACCAAGAGTGTGAAGATGATGCAACACCTTGCTACGTTTTATGGGGTTATTGAGTCCTTTACAGTTAAAACTAACGAATTTAATGCCCCCCCATATGAAGGCACTTTTAAATTAGTATGAGACATGACTAAGCATATACAGTGCTATATACAAGGGCAGAAAAAAAAGAGGACCAAGAACAAAAACGAAAAACAAAACCGAACCAAAAACAAAAGCCCTTCCACCCACCCACTGGCAGAAGCATCCCCCCAACTTAACCCCCCAAAAAACACACAAACTATTACGCCTCCTAGTAGCTCTGATAAAAACCCACCAAACACTACTCGGCGTCCACTAAGGAAAAGTGACATTTTAAGGAAACAATAAAACTATACAATAATAAACAGGCTTATAGCCTAATAATGTAAATTATGTATGGTCTAAGCAGCTACATGTAACTATTCCACCCTAGAAAAGCAGACAAGCAGCATGAATTTGCAGCGTCAAACAAGCTTAACATGAAAGTAACTCCTGTTGTTAAAACTTCGAAGTTGAAGCATTCGTGCATAATTAAACAGCAAACTTGTATTCAAGTTTTAACTGCAAACAACTTAAGATTTAAAAAAAAAGCAGCGAAAAGTGAACAGAAAACAGTGGTAACATCAGTCTCTAGCATAGACTGGTCTCTAACCATAGGCAATCTAACTCCCTGAAGCAAGGCACTATGGGAAATATAGTCTTATTGCCTGGCATTAGCGGCTAACCAACTAGCCAGTTAGCATGTCAGCTAAACTGCATCAGGATCGACAACTTTTGTAATGTTTTTCTCGACAAAATCTGATGCCAAAGCAGGGTCATCAAACCTGTGAGTTTGTCCGCTGGGTAAGGTAATGCGAAACGTTGCCGGGTAGAGAAGACCAAACTTGATGTTTGGGCAAGAGTGGAGCTCCTTTTTCACTTTGGCAAAGGCGGCCCGTTTCTTGGCCACCGCTGGAGTGAAATCCGGGAAAATCGAGATCCTCCTGCCATTGTAGGAGAGAGGAGAGGCTTCCCCGGCGCGCCGCAGAATCTGGTTCCGAACTTGAAACAGGTTAACCCGAATAACAAGCGGACGTGGAGGTTCTCCATTTTTGGGCCTTGCACGGAGGGTACGATGGGCCCGATCCAGTACAGGTTTGTTATCAAGTCCCAATAGGTCTTGTAAGAGTTGGGCAGTAAACGCGGTGGGTCGCTGGCCTTCCAGACCCTCAGACAGGCCCACCAGGTGTACATTATTCCATCTTGACCGCCCCTCCAGGTCCTCGCATTTCTTGGAGAGAGAGTCGACCAGGGTGTTAAGCGTGCTAACATTAGCTTGAAGGTCGGCTAGCCTGCTATCGCGGTCGTTAGCCGAGCGCTCGAGGTCAGTTATAGTCTCAGTCTGAGAGGCCAGTTTAGCTTCGATTGACTCCAGAGCCGTCGTAATCTCTCTTTTGACAGCACCCGAGACGATGGATTCAAATTTATTGATGATATCGGAGCGCATTTCGTCCATCATCTGCCTCATATTCATTAACAGGGCTTCATTAGCATCTAGCTGCTGCTGGGGTTCTGGCTCAGGAGAAAGCCGAGGCTTGTTGCCGTGACCTGATTTGGGAGCGTCGGATTTCCCTCTAGTTGCCATCATAGATCGTACTCAGTCGAAAAAAAAAGTCACTTAAAGCAAGTAGCTGCAAAAGTAAAGCTCGAAAAGCTACAAAAGTGTAAAATAGTGCAAAGAAGTATAAATTAAGTCACATTTCGGCGGAGCACCTGCAAGACACGTCCTACATCAAGCCTGCTCAGCAGCGCCACCTTTTTTTTCGAAGACGGTTAATATTGCGTAGGTGGAAGTATGCAGACCGAGTAACATGTGAGCTTCAAAAGAACGTGCTGTGCAGGATGACACACAGACTCTTAACCTGAGGCGATGGAGGAACTATAGAATTGTCAATAGTCAGAGAAAAACTTTCTGCTTTGGCAAAGGTAGTTTTAGTGCCTACTCAGTTTTATCACTATTAAGTTTGGGGAAATGGTATGAAAACCAGGATTTAATTTCTAGTAAGCAGCCAGAAAGTGAGCGGAAGCGTGGACGTAGGTTTGGTGGCTAGATAAAGCTGGGTGTCATCCGCGTAGCAGTGACATTGAATGCCAAATTTCCTGAAAATGTGGCCAAGAGGTAGTAGGTAAATAATAAATAGGAGGGGTTCCAATACCGAACCCCTGGGAAACACCCAGTGGTTCAGTAAAAGTAAAGGTCTGTGATTTCTAAGGCTTGAGCCCAGACACCCTATGGAGGAAACTCATTTCAGTCGCTTGTATGCGCGATCTCACCCTTTCGGTCACTACCCAAAGCTGATGACCATAGGTGAGGGTTGGAACGAAGATTGACTGGTAAATTGAGAGCTTTGCCTTCCGGCTCATCTCCCTCTTCACCAAAACCGTCCGGTACAACGTTCCCATTACTGCTGATGCTGCTCCAATCAATCTCCCGCGCCATCCTACCATCACTCGTGAATAAGACCCCGAGATAATTGAATTCCTTCACTTGAGGCAATACCTCATCCCCAATCCGGAGGGAGCAATCCACCATTTTCCGGTAGAGAACCATGGTGTCAGACTTGGAGGTGCTGACTCATCCCAGCCATTTCACACTCAGCTGCAAACCGCCCCAGTGCGTGCTCGAGGTCGCGTTCTAATGAAGCCAACAAACACCATCACATTCGCTGCTCCTTGAGATGCTGTCTATGACTATCATAAGCAGAATTGGAGACAAGGGACAACCTTGGCGGAGTCCGAGACCCACCGAAACGGGTTTGACTTTATGCCAAGAATGCAGACACAGCTCTAACTTTGGTTATACAAGGACCGGATGGCTTATAGCAACTGCCCTAGAAGTCCATACTACCGCAGTACCCCCCCCCCCACAGAGTGACCCGGGGTACATGGTCGTAAGCCTACTCCAAATCCCCAAAACATATGTAGACTGGCTGGTCAAACTCCCATGCCCCCCTCAGCACTCCCGCAAGGGTAACGAGTTGGTCCGTTGTTCCACGGCAAGGATCGAATCCGCATTGTTCCTCCTGGATCTGATGTTCGACAATCGGTCGGAGCCTCCTTTCCAGCAACCTAGCGTAGCCTTTCCTAGGGAGGCTGCGCAATGTGATGCTCCAATAATTGGAGCACACCCTACGGTCACCCTCTTTAAATATGGGAACCACCTCCCAGGCAGATTTCTCCAGTTTCACATATTACATTTAGTTACAAGTACAGTTACAAGTACGAATCATTATTCTCTGCTGCCTTCCCTTGTCAGAATGTTTTATTTTCATGCATATAAAACGTGTAGGAATTATTCAACCGAAAAGGCTCTATGTGAATTTAACAGTTACAGTTTAACATGATACATGTAATTTGCTGGGGTTTTTTGTTGTTGTGTATAATATAAATATATGTTATGTACTGGTGGGTTCTAGTAGGAGATGGAGTCCTGTCTCGGGAGGTGTTAGCATCATGCACCCCACAGCAACTAATAGACCCTTTTATGACCTACGTCACCACATAGTATGCACGCGCATTTTGGCAGCAAAAGAGATATCGTCTCCATCTCCAATCAATGTAGAGGGCAAGTGGATTTTTTGTCGATTGATATTTACATTTTTAAACTGTCATTTTGTTGTGTTGTGGGTTGCCAGAACAGGTCTAGCAAAACTAAAGGTATTAATTTCTATCGCATTCCATCGGTGAAAAGAACGTTCAATGCAAACAGACGAGGATTGTGGCTACAAGCAATATAATGAGTCTAGATAAATACATAAGTGTCATAACAAATAGAAGTTATATTGTACCATAAAATAAGAGCGTATGGTCGCAAATAATAAAATAAAATTTTTGCTGCCAAAATGCTCGCGCATACTAAATCACGTGCTCACCGTTTACCAACTGTAAAAGGTTCTATATTGCAGCCTTTTCTGAAGCATACAGGTCAACACCCAGACCTAAAGATACATCTATAATTTCCACTTCAAAATGATTGACATCAGTTTATGAACTTGGTTATTAAACAACAATCTCTTTCTACTTGAACAACCTTCGAGTTTATCGTTTGTAATACAACGTTTATAAACGTTTTTATTTACATTTCCCTTTAATACAAATGACATGTCAACTTTCCAAAGTTCCTCAATCAGTCCATAGCTTTCTATTCACACAAATCCATATAAAAGAAACTAACTGCAAGATTTCTCCGTGTGAAAACACTCCAAGATTCCATAAATTTGTTCAATTTCATATTTTTCCTAACTTTGCTACACTAATACTAGAGGTATTATTATTATTATTATTCAATGAGGTAAGTAATGCGATGCATCATGCAATTATAAATACAATTTTAGTCCATCACTGATTGATAACAGAGTGGTTATCACTGGTTAACATATCAAAATAAAATGTTATGATCTTATGATCCCTGTTGATAATTCGGATACCAAACTATGACCTGTTTTATTGTTTACTGTGTATTACAATCAGTCTCCTTTAAGTCTGTGAAAGACTTCTGTTGAACCAGAAGTTGAGGTAAAGCAACATAGACAGCAATCTTCTGGAGAACATTTGCATCTGATATCCTTCAGCCTTGGGGCTTGACGGGCCCTTCGGGTATTGTTCCATCACTCAGAGTTCTCCGTCTCGATACTGTGTGGAGACAGAGAGCAGCTGAGGGCCGCTGTTCACCCCAGTCTGTTTCCTCTGGAGGTTGTCTAGGTTCTCCAGCATCTCCTGGATCAAAGGAGGCATGGAGCCTGGAATCTCCATCTTCAGTGTAACCACCCGCTCTGCTCCTGTGGAAACAGAAGCAGACACATCATACGTTTTCAGGACGTTCGTGTATGTGTCCATGTATCTGGACGCGGTTTGGCCAGGACAAATCCACATATTTGGGGAGTATGATTTACTGTATTAGAGTGACAATTTGAATATGAGTTTGAGGAAAATTCCTAGTTTAGTACATAGAAGGAGAAGATGGCGAGAAGACGCTAAGTAATAACACTGCACAGCACAAACTGGTTTATTTCAGTTAAATGATTGGTGTATATGTGGCGTAAACCCCCCACATGATTGGACTCTTTTTTCTGCTCTCTGACCTTTAGCGCTAATGCTGCGCAGGTCTGTGATCTTCATCAGGGCCTTTGGGAATATGAGGGGCATGCTGGGCCGTCGTTTGCGGGTGTAGATCTTCAGCGCCTCCAACAAGGGCTCTTGCAGCACCTCCACCTTGGACGGCTCCTCTAGGTCATAACGGTCTGTTTGAAGCAGAGAGGTGAATATCTTAAAATTTAGGGGAGAAATACAGCATAGTTAATGTTTATCAATGCAACTCCAACTCACATCTGAAGAAATACTTTAAGTAATAAAATCAAACAGAATGAATAATATGCTTCTTTGTCTTGTTGATGTTATATGCAATGCTTAATTTGTAAATCAGGTGATCTCAGCACACCAAGAAGGAAGTGATATAGTGTGTTGGTAATACAGTGTGTCTGACCACACTACTGTGGTGTCTGATGTGAATATGACTGAATATGACTGCACACATCAGACACCAGTCATATTCAGTCTATATCGCCTCAATTCAATCAAATGACTGTGTTATACTGAGGGGCGAATTAAATTGTGTTGCAAACATAGACTACCCCCCCCTTTTTCTTATTTGTATGTGGCCAACTACCCCACTCTTCCGAGCCGTTCTAGTCGCTGCTCCTGCCGGGACGGCTTTCTTCCTTTTCACCCGACAGTGAGGAGCTTCGCGAGGTGGACGTAGCGCGTGGCAACCGCTATGCTACTCGGACGCCAATACACTTTGTCACAGTCCATCTTAGTTTAGTTATTGTTTTTGTCTCCTCTTGTTTCCTCTTCTTGAGCTTCCTGTTTTATTTTGATACTCACCTTGTCTCTTGCTGCAGATTCCTGCCCTCCTGTGTTTCCCGCGTGTGAGATCACCTGCTCCGCACTAATCTGTTGCACGTGTCTAATTGTCACCCCTCCTAGTGATTTAGTTTGTGTGCTCACTGTCTTCTGTGCCAGTTCATCTTAATCCTTGCGTGACATTTTTTCCCCGTGAGCGTTCTAGATCAGACCCGAGTGTTTTTGGACTTTGCCTTTTACCTGTCATTTTTGGATACCTTTGCTGAGCTAATTGACCTCTGTGTACCGAACCTTCTGCTGAATAAAGGACTCGATTTTTGCTCTATCCTCGAGTGTTTTTGCACTCTGCTTCCTGCTCTAGTTCAGTGCTTGACAGTACGAACTGGCCAAACATGGACCGAGCAGAAACGGACTCTGCACGCTCTGTGCTTCAGACACTCAACCTCAATATCCAGTCACAAGATGAGCAGATCGGTCATCTTCGCTATCACATAAGAGAACTGACCGACCGACAAGATCCTACCGTGACGGCAGTGGGCACACAAATGAACTTCTTGGTCGAGAAAATACAGAAGCTGCAGATTCTGCCAGTTAGTCCAGGACCGGTTCCCTCTATGCTTCTGGGTTCGACAGTCAGCGTCGCTCCACCTACTTCAGCCTCAGTCCTTCTCTGTCCCGACCTGAACGTTTTTCCTAAGACTCCGGCGATTGTAGAGCCTTCCTCTCCCAGTGCTTCGAGTTTCAGTCAGCAGCCTTCCCCACGGAGCGGTCCAAGATCGCCTACCTCATCTCTCACCTGAACGGCAGTCTGAGCCGAGGCTTGGGCTATAAGCCGAGTGGAGTCGTAAGTCCCCCATCTGCAATTCCCTGTCTGCCTTTTACAAAGCCTTTACCCAGATTTTCCAGCAGACGGCGCCGGGTTGAGAGGCGGGTAGGGCTCTGATGAGGCTTCGTCAGGGCCGTCAGTGGGTTTCGGACTACGCCATAGGATTCCGCACACTGGTAGCCGACAGCAACTGGAGCCCCTCAAAAGACCATCTGGATCCCCTCGACTCACCTGCTGACCTGGATCCCCTTATTGCCTTGTGTATCAAGATTGATAAGACTCCTAGACATAGAAAGAGGACGGTCTCGCTCCTGCTGTTCGCCGCCTCGCCAGCAGAGGCTCCCGAGCACTCCATCCTCTTCTTCATTAAGGCGTAATTCACCTGAGCATCCTACGGCGCTCCCTTCTGTTAGAGAAGGAAACCATGCAGCTCGGGCGCACACGATTTACTCCCGAGAAAAGGCAACGACGCATGACAGCGAGACGCTGCCTGTATTGCGGGCTGTAGGGGCATTTTATTGCCACCTGCCAGCTAAGAGAAAGAGCCCTTGTTAAGGTGAGAGCTCTCTCGAGCAGAACTCAGACTTTTTCCAGCCCTTCTCTTATTCAGTCTAAAGTTTCTTTGTGCACCCCTTCAAACTCCACTGGACAAACTATCTTGATTGATTCAGGTTCAGATGTGTTGTATCTTATGAAGAATGTATTGTCCACAACTTCTCAAACTTCGTTTCAACAATTTACTGACTTAACGTGTGGCACCATTACACGTTACATTTACATGTCTAACGTTTTATCAACGCCGAGCTTCCGGACGCCGACTCCGGTAACTCTTCTACGATTACAGAACAGCATAAGAAGATCACTCTGAACAGCAGCATAAGAGGATCGCCGCCTAGTGGACTCTTAAGTAATAACCCATATATTTACTCTACAACAGGATTAACCAAGGTGAGTATGATTATGTATTATTTAGTATTCTTCTTAGCAATTAGCAGGTAAGTATTTATCATTACGAAATAACAGTATAAATGCTAGGATACCACATCTCCCCAAACCTTTAAGTCGTTACTTACAGAAAATACAGTTACTAATAGAAAATACCATAACTCTTTAACTCACAATAACACATTTATTATGCTCTGGAAACCGTTTTTTATATTCCACTGGATGTCTTTTTTCTTCTTTTTTATATCCTACAGGAATTCTTTTCGTGTTTGTTTTTCAAACCTGGAAGGTAGGTCCTTCCAGTGAGATCAGAGCTTTATTCCTGGAAAAGATCTCACTAACAAAATCTTTGAGGTGCGCAAGCGAACGTGTCTTCCTGTCTGAGCGTCGCATATCTGGGGCAACAGGTGAGTCTGGTTGAACCTGGATATCTGGAGCAGGCTGTGGCTCCGGTGGCTCACCTGAAGGTGATAGGTCTCCCTCAGTCATCACTGCAGGCAAGGGGCCCACAGAACCTTGGTCAGTGTCCAGCAACAACACCAAGTGTCTTTCAGACTCCAAGTTTGGCGCGGCGTTTGTTAGTCTAGCTCTCACTTGATCCACGTGCCTCTTCATGGTTTGATCACTTCCAACGAGTACTATGTAGGATACTGGACCTGAGAAGCTCTTGATGACAGCAGAAATCCATTTAGATCCATATGAGTAGTTTGTGATGAAAACGTCATCTCCTGGTGAGAAACTTCTCAGTTTCCTGTTTGTGTCATGTGTCCTTTTCTGCTTCAGTTGTTTTTTCTGCACTTTAGTTTTCACATCTGGCATGATCAAGTCCAAAGCAGATCTGAGTGTCCATGACATCATCAACTCTGCAGGTGACACGCCTGTTGTCGCATGAAGTGTGATGCAATAATTGAAACAGAAACTTTGACAGCCTGGTTTGCGCAGTCTCCCCCCTTCATTTTTTTCATCCCCTCTTTGAAGGTTGGACCGCCCTCTCTGCTAGCCCATTAGAGGATGGGTGGAACGGCGCTGATCTCACATGACAGATGCCATTTTGTTTCATGAAAGACTCGAACTCTGCACTTGTGAAACAGGTTCCATTGTCTGACACCAACATTTTCGGTAGGCCAAACACACCAAAACTCTGACGTAGTTTCTCTATGGTAGCCTGTAATGTCGCTGTCTTCATGTCCATCCACTTTGAATGAGCGTCCACTATCAGTAGGAACATTTCTTCTAGGAAAGGCCCTGCATAGGATAAGACGTCCACATGAATCCTTGACCATGGAGACTCCGGCCACTCCCAGGGGTGTAACGGTGCGGTAGGTGGTGCCTTTTTGTATGTCTGACACCCCTCAAAAGACTGCCTTTTCACTGTCCTGGTCCATTCCTGGCCACCATGAATGCACTCGTTGGCGCTCAGGTACACAGCCCATCTCTGATCTTTTGGGGAACCCATTTGTGGAATGTTTTTTTTCCTCATTGAAGAGGTAGATCAACGGCTTATGATCTGTAGGTAACACCATAGCGTTACACCACCATACTCACAGGAAGGTAACACCACCATACTCATAGTAGTCGACAGGTTCCCCAAGATGGTTCACTTTATTCCCCTACCCAAACTGCCCTCGGCCAAGGAAACGGCCAAGGTTATGTTACATAATGTGTTTTGCCTACACGGCTTCCCCCCACGGATGTGGTGTTGGACCGAGGCCCGCAGTTCGTGGTACGGTTTTGGAAAGCTTTCCGCACCCTCATCGGAGCCTCAGTCAGCCTCTCGTCTGGTCATGATCCCCAGACTAATGGCCAGACGGAGAGGCTGAACCAGGAGTTGGAGACTTCCCTGCATTGTTTGGCCCCCCAGAAGCCCAATACATGGACTAAACAACTCATTTGGGTCGAGTATGCACACAACACCCTCCCCTTTGCTTCCTCTGGCCTCTCTCCATTCCGGTGTGTGCATGGTTATCAGCCGCTCCTATTCGTAGCTCTCGAGCAGGAGGTCAGCATTCCGTCAGCCGATGTCGACACACCTGGGACCGGGCTCAACGCACTTTTCTGCACAACTCTGAACGGTATAAGAGAGCAGCAGATCGGCGGCGTACCCTGGCTCCCTACTACACCAGTGGACAGAGAGTGTGGCTCTCCACCAAGGACCTTCCTCTTCGGGTGGAATCCAAGAAACTGGCTCCCAGGTTTGTTGGTCCATTCCCCATTTCCAAAGTTACTAATCCTGTTGCCGTGAAACTCAAATTGCTTGGGTCCATGAGAGTTCATCCCACCTTCCACATCAGCCAAGTCAAGCCACAGAGCTCCCTAGTTCGCGCCTCCAGACCCCCACCTCCCTGCCAGTCTTCTCAGTATGCAAGCTGCTGGCGGTCCGACGCCGTGGTTGGAGTCGCCAATACCTGGTGGACTGAGAGGGTTAAGGTCCAGAGGAACGTTCCTGAGTTTCCTCCAGCAACATTATGAACCTTCACCTCATCCGGAACTTCCACCGTTCTCATCCAGATGATACTGGGCCGTCAGGTGCCGGCCGTTGGGGGGGGGGGGGTTTACTGTCACAGTCCATCTTAGTTTAGTTATTGTTTTTGTCCCCTCTTGTTTCCTTGTCTCGTTCTTCCTGTTTTATTTTGATACTCAACGTGTTCCTCGTTGCCGATACCTTCACTTCCTGCCCTCCTGTATTTCCCGCGTATGATTACCTGCCCCGCCTTAATGTGTTGCACCTGTGTCTAATTGTCTCCCTCCCTAGTGTATTTAGTCTGTGTGCTCCCTGTCTTCTGTGCCAGTTCGTCTTGATCTGTGTGTGACAGTGTTCCAGCATTTTTTTCTCTTGTGATTTCGCCGTGAGTGTTCTAGATCAGACCTGAGTGTTTTTGGACTTTGCCTTTTGCCTGTCATTTTTTGATACCTTTGCTGAGCTGATTGACGCCTGTGTACTGAACCTTCTGGTGAATAAAGGACTTGATTTTTGCCTTATCCTCGAGTGTGTTTGCATTCTGGGTCCTTTTCTAGTTCAGTGCTTGACACACTTGACCTTTTGAGCTTTGTAATATCACCAGGTGTCTTCAGATACCTGACCTCAGAAACAGACCAGACAGTTCATTGTTGAGAAGTGAAACAGAAAAAAGCTAATTATATTTTTTTCTGGAATAAATCTTAACATAGAAAAACAAATCCTGCTTTCACAACAAGTGTTGGATCCTTATAAACAGATGGTCTAGAACTGAGAGGTGATGTTTTATTAACTCTTTATCTTTATTAACTCTCAAAGCCACATTTTCAACATTTTTAACATTTCAAATATTCTTTCCTAAAAGTACACAGTTGCACTTTGTTCTGTTGTAACTTGTTTCTCTTAAAGTATCAGATGTTCTTCACCATGATAATTTCATGAACAGCTGTTACTTATGTCACCACTGTCTCTTACATATCATTGACTAGCACCTATTAAGTTTTCCTGTTAGTGGTTGCCATACCTCCAGACACCAGGCAGATGGCGCTAAGGAGGCCACTCTCCGTGTCATCCATCCCCAGGGGGAGGAGCTGGCCAGCAAAGGTGAAGACCTGGTCCGTCAATGGTCCGAACCCGGCATTGTGGATCTGAGTCCGGGTCAGCGTCAGTCCATCTGAGAAGGTCATCGTGTCCTGGTCTGGAGTGTAACGAGTACAGATTCTCAGGATCTACAGAGAGAAAGACAGACAGACAGAGATAGGCAGAAAGAGAGAGAGAGAAACAGAGAGAGAGGATGAATGAGAGAGGAGAAACTGATCATTTCACATTCAAGGGTGAGCCCGTCATATGATTTGTAAAGGTCAACGTATGTGATGAGTCTCAAATTTAAAGTACAGCCTGAACACCCTGCTCTGTTCACTTTTAAAAATTGTAAGCAGACACAGATCAGGAGAAGCGGTTTGGATAATGGATGGATTGACAACTATGAAGTTGCAGGGAAGCTAAATTTAAATGTTCAGTTCATTGTTTAGGAAAGCAAAAGACAATGAGAGGAAAGTGACCTTTTTGAATTATTTTATATACACTTATTTACGATATTAAGGCTCTAGAATATGTTGTGCCTTGTACTTTAAATGTACTCTGAAGAGCTGAGTGTGAATCTCGATGAACAGACCTCTTAGGGTCGCTTTTCACTGTGAAACCTTCACGCAGCACATAAACATTAAAAGACAATTAAAAAAAAAACAAAAAAAAACAGCTTCACCAGGATGTCCAGACAGGCGGCTTTCAGTAGGGTGATTTGGTCTGCAATGGTCAGTCCAGTAAAACCAGGCACTCGCTTGGCGAACTCCACCACCTTAATGATGCATTTGGTGGCCAATTCGCTGAACTTATCCCAGAGTCCCAGATCCAATTGGATTCTGTGGTCCGAGCTCGAGTTCTGCAAAGACAGATGGCGAGAGAAAGAGAGAGAGACAAGGATCTGTACCACCGTTGTCGTTCACTGGTTAACTGTTAAATATTGATATTAAACTGACGTTAACATTTAGTATCCAGCCAATTACTCCACTCTTCCGAGCTTCCCGGTCGCTGTTTCACCCCCTCTGCCGATCCGGGGAGGGCTGCAGACTACCACATGCCTCCTCCGATACATGTTGAGTTGCCAGCCGCTCTTTTCACCTGACAGTGAGGACTGTCAAGTGAAAAGAAGCCAGGGGGACGTAGCATGTGGGAGGATCACGCTATCCCCCCCAGTTCCCCACTCCCCCCCGGAACAGGCGCCCCGACCGACCAGAGGAGGCGCTAGTGCAGCGACCAGGACACATACCCACATCCGGCTTCCTACCCGCAGACACGGCCAATTGTGTCTGTAGGGATGCCCGACCAGGCTGGAGGTAACGCGGGGATTCGAATCGGCGATCCACGCGTTGGTAGGCAACAGAATAGACCGCTATGCTACCTGGACGGCCAACATTTATTCATTTAACAGACACTTTTATCCATAGCGACTTGCAAGAGTCAGAAGATAGCAGATACATTCACGTGTCACCAACTGGCATCATAGAGCGCTATAAAGCAATCATACCATAGCACCTGGGTTCGAATTACGCTGGTGCCCCGGAGTGTCCGGTATACCTAGTTCTGGCCATGGCATACCTAGATACAAGGAGTGTCCCATTTCTATGTGTCATCGGCACCCCCTTGTGGCGCGCCTGTAGGCTAAATTACATCCACTTATAATTCGGATGTAATGTACAGTACAGTGCAGTACAGTACAGTAATGTAAATATGCACACACTAGGGGGAACTGTTATTGTTTAGCGGACAATTATCGGATCACTCTTGTTCGGCTGTTTGAAGGTCGTAGTGTCAATGTGCCTACGTCGTCGGTTGTGTGCCTCACGTTAGATGGAAATTAAAACGTCAGATGGAAAATAGTATAAAATGTCAAAACGAAAACAAATAGACTTGACAAAGTTTGATTTTACTAAAAGGCCAAACAACGACAAAACCGGAAAAGAAATTGAGAAAGTGGAGGAGCAGATAACGAGCAAGGAAGTTGTCCAGCTAGCTAATGCTAGCATAGCCAGTACTGCTAGCCTAGCTACAACGGCGGAGTCCATAGCAGGAGCAGCACATCGACCCTTGCCACCAGCAGCATCTGGCCCATCGCCAGCAACATCTGTTTCACCACCAGCAGCATCTGGCCCATCTGAGACTGTGCCATCTAACATTACCGCAGACTTTCCCATAGTGTGGATTGTGAGCCAAAGCAAGGAGTGGCAGGAACGGCAAAGATGGATTTTTTCAATGAGGGTTGCATCGGATGTTTAACATGTAAAGAGGCAAAAATACTACTTGGACCAGAGAGAGAGGGTCACTTATCCAGCGAGTGGGGAAAAAGAAGTGTGCATAGTGACAGTGCAAAAGTTATGCGCAACAAAATATATAAACACAAGGACAGTGTCGCGCACAAAGAAGCCAAAGAATTGGCCAAAAAGGGGAAAAAAGGGAGGTGATGCCTTACATTATTATTGAGGCTAGTGCACACCACTTTGATGAGACAGAAGGAGCATTCAGAACCGCTTACTGTATCGCAAAATAATGAATGTCATTCACGTAGATGGGCCCCTTACTAGAACTGCAAGAACAAAACGAGTCTAAAATGGATCAGACCACTCGTGTGCCGTATATAGATCAGACCACTCGTGTGCCGAGATTACAATCCATTTAGCCAGCGAAATGAAACGCAAAATAATATCCAATCTGAAGAAAGCAAACTCGCCAATTAGCATCTCAATAGATGAAAGCTCAGTGTATGGGACCACTTACCTCATCATCTACCTTCGGTCTGACATCAGTGGCAATGGTGTTTTAGGAAATATCTTCTTGGACTTGGTTGAGCTAAAACAGGGCACGGATGCTGCATCATTCTATTCCTCTTTGAGAGAAAGTCTACGTGATGCTGGGTTGGACGATGAGTGGTTGCGCAAGCATTTAATTAGTATCGCAACACTTGGGGCACCCGTTCTAACTGGAAAGGTGTCTGGACTTATTCCCTGACTTAAAACAGATTTCCCCAATGTTCAGGCAGTGCATTTTTTGGCACAACGGCGTAGGTACTTGATCTACTCGCCCTACCGGATGCGAATATTTTTTTCTTGGATGAATCCGGAAAGTTGACTGACAGGCAGATCTGGCCAATCCTAGCGCCTGAGTGCAGGAACTTTCCGGATTCATTTTAGGAAAAAAATATTGGCCTACCAGATGTGCTCGGGGTCCTACGACTACAGATGACATCACTACTTCACGCATTATGATTGGGTAGGGGCTTGGGTAGGGGCTAGTTCAGTTTAGGAACAGCGGGAAACAGTAGATTGATGTTAGACGCAGCTCGGACCTTGGGCCCTCGCGCGAGTCCGCTCGTCCAGGACCCCCCCCCCCCGAGCCTACGGCCTCGCTCCTTAGACGCAGCTATGACCTTTACTAACCAACTCTATGTCAGTGTGGATTGTAAAAAAACACAGCTAAATAACTATAAAGCTAGCGTAGCTAGCAACATAATCTGTGACGTCATATGTAGTCGAAGGCCCCCGGTTCGATATTGTACCCAAGCAGAAATGGAACCTGTTATGTCTGCACACATCGACAGTGCTGCATTTGATTTGGTGCTGTTCTATTGTGCTGGGATCGATTGGTGATGCCTGCGGGCTCTGGGTTGTTCGATCGGGTCTGCCTGTGATGCTGTGTCAGGCTAAATAAAGAATGCAACGTAGCGGTTGTGTCCAGCGACAGCGCTGTGTCCTGACGTGATTTCTAAATACAATATTGGCGACGAGGATGGCTGATATCTCTCTCCCACCACCTGCCCCCTTCCTGGCATTACCTGGCGAGCCTCCGGTACCATGGACTCGCTGGCTACATAGTTTTGAAAATTATATCATCGCCTCAGGGCTCGACGACGTGAGCCAGGCTAGGAAGACGGCTCTGTTGCTACACTGCTTGGGAGCAGAGGGTCATCGTGTGCTCGGGACTCTGGGGAACGTCACAAACTTTGACGAAGCTGTGAGACTTATGAGCACCCATTTCGCTGCTCCACAGAGTGCCCTCCTTCGGCGATTTATATTCCGTCAGCGACACCAACTGCCTGGTGAGTCTGTGCAGCAGTATGTAGCTAATTTGCGAGGGCTAGCTAGCTCATGCAAGTTTGGCGCGCTTCAGGACGAGATGGTTCGCGACCAGCTAATTGAACACACCAACAACGCAAAGGTGCGTGAGACTCTCCTGCTGGAAAAAGACGATCTGCTGCTGTCCAGAGCAATTACCATCGCACTACAGGTTGATGGAGCAGCTGAGTGTGCTGCTGTGCTAAATACACAGCAAGTGGCCACCTCCAGTCAAGCTGCCAACGACTCCTCCCTCTACTCACGGCTGCCCGTCGGGACGCAACCCAGCCAGAGCGAGGCGGGCGCCGACTCCACTGGGGACGTCTTGCAACTGCAACGACGGCGTTCTCGGCCCCTCCCTCAACAGTCCTGTGGTAACTGTGGATCTCGGTCTCATGTTTCAAGGGCTCAGAACTGCCCTGCCCGTGGCCAGACATGCCGTATCCGCGGTAAGCAAAATCACTTTGCCAACGTCTGTCGATCTTCCCCGGCTGGGTCAGAGGGCCACACCCCCCAGTCTTCAACCGCCGTCATTCACAAGGTGAGCTCTGGGCCAGTGTCATTCAAATCATGCACAGTCAACATTAATGATGTGTGCATCCCCCTGCTGTTGGACACCGGTGCAGGTGTGTCTCTCCTGAATGTTGATACCTACAGTCAATTTTTCCGTTCACTGCCATTGTCCGCACCCTCAGCTGTCCTCTGTGGGTATGGTGACTCCAAAATCGATCTGGTTGGCTCTCTCCAAGTGACTGTCCGCTATGGAACCAAGCTGGTGCCCAATGCAGTTTTCCATGTGGCACGCCGTGGGGCCAACCTGATCGGCCTGGACCTGTTCTCCGCTCTGGGGTTCTCCCTCTTAGACACAAGGGGGACAGCAATCCTGACTGTTGCCACACCTTGGCAGCAGAAGTGGCCATTGCTGTTTATGGGGCTGGGCTGCCTCTCCGCCTTCGCCCGTCAACCTCTCCTCAACCCTGCTGTGAAATCTGTCCTCCAACCACTGCGCCGCATCCCGTTGGCTCTCCGTGATGGGGTCTCCGCCGAGCTGCAACAACTGCTGGAAGCTGGCATCATTGAACCGGTGGACGCGTCACCTTGGGTCTCAAACCTCGTGGTGGCTAAGAAGAAGTCGGGGGGCCTGCGTGTCTGCGTCGATCTACGCGCAGTAAATAAGGCAGTGGTCCCTGATAAGTATCCACTGCCCACCTCAGAAGAACTCACTGCTCAGTTCTATGGCTCTGAGGTGTTCTCCAAGCTCGACCTCAGACAGGGGTACTTACAGGTGCCCCTCCACCCCAGCAGCCGAAACCTCACAGCCTTTGTGACACATGCAGGAGTGTTTCGCTACACCAGGATGCCTTTCGGTCTCAGCTCCGCCCCTAGCTGCTTCCAGAAAATCATGGTCTCTGTGCTGGCTGGCATACTGGGCATGGCCATTTATCTGGACGATATAGTGGTACACGGGCCCACCAGTAAAAACCACGACAAGCGCCTCAACATGGTCTTCGCAGCCCTGTCCAAGCACAAGCTAACTCTCAATGCTGAGAAATGTGTCCTCTCTGTGCCAGCCATCGAGTTCGTGGGGTTCCGGCTGTCAGCGAGCGGTGTAACTCCACTACAATCCAACGTGGACGCCATTCAGGCCATCCCTGAGCCCAGCTCGGCCGCCCAGGTCGCCTCCTTCCTGGGTATGACAAGTTACTACCTGAGGTTTCTTCCCCAGTACTCTGCGACCACAGCCCCCCTGCGCCAGCTGCTGCGTAAGGTTGAGCCATGGGTGTAGTCAAAGACATGCAGTGACGCTGTGCCTGATCTCAAGACTCAACTGATTTCACCACCAGTGTTGGCTCACTTAGACATCTCCAGCTCCACCTTTGTGACCTGTGACGCATCAGCCACAGCGATAGGGGCTGTGCTGTCTCAAACCCAGAACGGTGTGGAGAAGCCCATTGCCTTCGCCTCCCGTGCCCTCAACCTGACCGAGCAGCGGTACTCCGTGGGTGAGCGTGAGGCGTTAGCCTGTATCTGGGCTTGTGAAAGGTGGCACCTCTACCTCTATGGCCGCTCCTTCACCCTCAGGACAGATCACCAGGCCCTGACAGCGCTGCTGTCCACATCTGGGACAGGCCACAAACCCCTGAGGTTGCACCGCTGATCTGACCGCCTCCACTAGTACAGCTTCAGCCTGCAGTTCACCCCAGGCAGAGACAATGTTGTCACCGACCTGCTCTCTCGCTCTGTCTCCACCCCAGCTCCACAGACGGACACTGACTGTGTGGAAAACGACATTGTCCAAATGCTACACACACCCCTTCAGGCCACTGTCTCTCTGCAGAAGCTGAGGGCAGCCTCCGAACAGGACCCTGTCCTCTCCCAGCTCCGCACCTACATCCAGAACGGCTGGCCTCACAAGGTCCCAGAGGAGCTGGCTGCGTTCGCCCGAGTCAGACAGGAGCTCTCCTGCTGGAACGACACCTGCGTGGCACGTGGGTTTTGCACAGTGGTCCCAGCTGCTCTCCGTGCACGTGTTTTGAATATGGCGCATGAAGGCCACCTGGGCATTGTGAAACTGAAACAGCGCTGCCGAGACCTGGTGTGGTGGCCGGGGATAGACAGAGATATTGAGGCTCTGGTGAAGGACTGTTCTGCCTGCCTTGTGAGTGGCAAGACTGGCTCCCCCACCCCTGCAACCTCTCGCCTGGCCCTCTCAGCCCTGGGAACACCTGCAGTTGGACATTTGTGGTGAGGTCCATGGAGTTCCCCACCACCAACGCTTCATGGTGGTCGCCTACGATCTACACTCAAAATGGCCTGAACTCACCACTTCCGGCACTGTGACCTCACAGATCATCATCGACTTCCTGGATTCTCTTTTCTCTCGCTGGGGCCTCCCAAAGACCATCACCACTGACAACGGCCCTCAGCTGGTCTCTGCTGAGTTCACTGCTTATCTCGAAAGCAAGGGCATCCGTCATATACGCACTGCGTACTACCACCCCCAGGCCAATGGCGGCATTGAACGTTTTCACCAGTCACTGAAGAACAGCCTCAGAGCACACATGGCCCAAGGGTGCTCTTTCACGCAGGCCATCCGTCACACTCTGCTGCACTATCGGGCCACACAGCACTCGACCACAGGCGTCTCCCCAGCCTCTCTCATGCTAGGCTGGGTACTGTGCATGCCCCTTGACAGGCTCCGCCCCTCCACACCCCAGGCACCTCCCTCTGGGGTCAGAGCCTCAGTCACTCATCAGCTGACGCGGATGAAGCAACGGTTTTACCAGTCAAAACGAACCAGGGTGCCAGAAATCAATATGTCAGACTGGGTCAGGGTCCGCAGGCCCCACAGGGACAATAAAATGGCTTCATACTGGTCCTCTCCTCTCCAGGTCACCCGTCAGCTGGGCCCAGCCACTTACCTCCTCAGCGATGGCACTCGGTGGCACTCCAGTCATCTACGGAAGGTGTCAGCTCCGCCACACACAGCTGGTGACACAACCTTAGCCATTCCCTCGGCATGCCAAGACACCCCGGGGCTTCATGCAGCTCCTACAAGGGCCCCAGACATTCTTGGGCCTCAGCTTCCCCTGCCTTCTCCCTCCCCACTTCGGCCTGCCCAGCCTCAGGCCGCCCCACGACCTGTTCGCAAACGTTTACGCCCTGGCCACCTAGAGGACTTTGTGTCAACCTTTCATGTTTGAAATCCTGCCGGGGGGGGGGCGGGGAAATGTTATGTCTGCACACATCGACAGTGCTGCATTTGATTTGGTGCTGTTCTATTGTGCTGGGATCGATTGGTGATGCCTGCGGGCTCTGGGTTGTTTGATCGGGTCTGCCTGTGATGCTGTGTCAGGCTAAATAAAGAATGCAACGTAGCGGTTGTGTCGAGCGACAGCGCTGTGTCCTGACGTGATTTCTAAATACAATAGAACCCACATAGGCTCGGCTTAAAGCAGTTACGGCCACCAACTATTTTGACATTTTTATTTCAGTTATATGCAATCTACCATCAATCCCCCCAAAATACCAGACTTTTGAAAGAAGCTGCGCCGGCGCTGGAAACGAGACTCTTACAGACAGGCAAAATCTTCATGATACGCTGGGTTGCCAATAGTTGTAAAACTGTCAAGGCTGTGTGGCAAGACTTTCCTGCTCTAGCGAAACAGCTGAAGGACGCTAGTGAGGATACAAAGCGCACGGATGCCGAAAGGCAGCAGTTTAGTGGCCTTCATAATCAGCTTGTAAGCAAAGGTTTTGTTGCTGATTTTGCATGTATGAAGGACTTTCTACGTGAGCTCCAAACCCTCTCTCTAAAACTACAGAAAAGATATACAACTCTGAATCAGTCAAGCCATGACATCACACAAACTATCGAAGCGTTAACAGCAATGAAAGAAATGGGCGGCAAATCATTCCACGTCGCCAAGGAGCGCATCGCAATGGCCACATTTCATGGTGTGCAACTGGTCGATGGCAAAGAGAACATCAACAGACTGCAGTTTCAGCAATCTGTAGTAGACAATCTAGTGAAACGTCTACCCGACTCCGATCTTGTACAACTACTCAAACCGCTGGACAAAAGCTGCTGGCCGACGGATCGTGGCGAGCTGGTTCTGTTTGGTGAACGAGCGGTCCACAAACTAGCCAAGCTGCTTGGGGAGCCATCGACGGAGACTGATGAGGAGTACAGAGACTGGAAATTGCAGGGGACTGAAGGGAGCATTCTGAGGAGACTTGCTATTGCTGCTAAAACTTCTCTACCCAGCTCTGCAGAGTGCGAAAGAAGTTTCTCTGCGCTCAATGACATTGATCGCAAGACGTGGAACCGTCTACGGGAGCAGAGTTTAAGCGCACTTCTGTTTTTGGACATTAATGGACCCCCATTGGAATATTTCAACCCAAAACCTTTCGTGAGGTCGTGGCTGAAGGCCGGCCATCGTCTTTCAACTTCATGGAAATCGGGAAAAGATGTCAAGAGAATGGAAAAGAGGCCACTTTGGGGCTGCATCCAATAGGTGATGATGGCTTTGGCACACCTTGGATATGAATGGAACAGACTGCTTGAAATGGGATGATTTGCAAAATGGTAAACATGAAATAATAATTTAAAAAAGGCACATGGTGATGGTATTTGTATGTCTTAAAATGGGATGATTTGTACAATGTAAAAAATAAAAGAAGGCTAATACATTTTCAAAAGGTTATTGTGGTATTTATATTTCTTATTGTGTAATATACTGTATACTCTATGTGCCCCGCGGTCACCCAGTGTCACCCTATAAATTAATGCACACCTTTTACAAATAATGTGGAACTGGGGCCTCCCAATAATCATAGTGGAACCGTTTATGTTGATGACGTCATATTGAAATATTGCGCTCCAGCACACACACACACGCACACAAAACCCTACATAGGTGGGCACCCCTGAAAGCCTCGGGGTAATTCGAACACTGCATAGCACTATATAAAGTAGTTCTAGTAGTGCATTTGCTACATACTAATTTGATCATATTAAAACAAAATGAAGTGGTAATAGTAGTACATCAGCTACATATTTACCACATAGTAATACTTTATGTAGCAGTAGTACATTTGCCACATGGTAATCGTATCATAACAGTATCATATGAAGTAGTAATAGCAGTACATTTGATAAAAAGCAATCATAATTATATAATTGCTTTGTATCGAATGATATGATATGTATCATAATGATATGATTATCAAGAGAACATGTCATATGAAGTACATTTAGTGTAAACGTGTCTTAGATAATGAAGAGGTGGTGAATAGCTGAATAAGAATACTAAGTATATTTACACTGATATATATCAGTATAACATATTATCATCACAAGAACATTAAATGTCAAGTGCAGGCAGGAGACAGGACACAATAGTAGATATTGATAATATTGGTGTCTAAGTAGTGCAGTAGAAATAGCTGACACCAATAGTAGCATAAGACGATTCTTATTAGCTGTAAAGTGCCACCAGAGACCGTCTATGGATTAAGGTTGGCCTGGAAGAGGAAAGTGTTTAGTTCTTTCTTGAATGAAATAAGTCACTATCGCTGATGTTCATTCCTTCATTTTGGGTCTAAGTGTGGACCTTAGAGCTCCATTAATTCAACTTGATAAGGAAACTTTCAGATATTCCTTCCCTCTCCAAAGGGAATCATACTTTGGAGGGAGTTTAACGTGAAAAAACCACAGATATGTGATTCATGGCCTTGAATAACACATCCCAGATAAACCATTTGAATTGCAGTCATTTGTGAGATGTCGGCTCATTTTCTGACCAACTGTCAACCAGCAGCTCTGATAAAGTTCTGAGTTCAGGAGCTGTGAGGTCATGAATAACACAGACTTCCATCCAAACCGCTTATCCTGCTCTCAGGGTCGCGGGGATGCTGGAACCTATCCCAGGCTGGATAGTTCATTTATGTGTAGTACTGTAGAGTTTCATGGAATAGTAGAGGCACACTTGTATTTTTTTCTGATTTTCTATTTGTTTGTAGTTGTTTTTTTTTTGGTAGATTGTGGGTTTTCTGAAAGACAAATCTGTGACATATTGTTCAGACATAAGAGAATCAGGTGGTGTGGGTGGACCTATCACCAGTAGAGAAACCATCAGAACCTGTCTGGATCCATGATGCATCATGCTGGGGAAAAAAAAACAATTATAAAACCTTTGTCACCAATCACTGCTTGGTGATCACCAATCACCAAATATTGTTTCTCGGTTGCTTTCAAACCCCAAAACACGCTACACCAGAAATTGGTCCACACCAAGGATCGAGTCCCCTGGCACAAACAGAGCAATATAGTGTACGCTGTTAAGTGCCGGGAGGATTGCTGTGACTTGTACATCAGGGAAACCAAACAGACGCAGGCCAATAGAATGGCACAACACAGAAGAGCAAACACGCAGGCCAGGACTCCGCAGTCTACACCCATCTACAGGCCAGTGGCCACTCTTTCAGTACGAGGATGGGCACATCCTTGATAGGGATGAACGCTGGTTTGAATGGGGAGTCAAAGAGGCCATCTATGTGAAGAGGGACCGACCATTACAGAACTGGGGGGGGGGGGGCTAAGAGAACATCTGTTGCCATCTGTTACATTCCCCATTAAAGGTCCAGGGGATGAGGGGAAGTAACAAAGAAAATGAAAATATCCCGGGGGAATAAGAAAGGTGGGAGGCGGAACCAGGTGTAAAAACAAAACATATCTATTAACAAAAACTAACCTTAAGTCAACATATACAACAAAAAGGGCAACTGAAGAAGCTGGCTCTTAACTAACAAAAACTCAGATCAGACCAAAAAGAAAGAAACAAGAATACTAACACAGGTTTCACCCTCCTTCTCAAGGAGTATTGAGTATTGACAAAAGAGCTCGCTCTCTGGTTGCCAACACTGGCCCACTGGCCATCTCTCACTCTGGCTGCCAACTGCTGGGCATCTCCAAGTTATATATCCAGCTGATGATGATTGGAATCACCTGGGATCAACAGGAGGCAGGGCATTATCTGGAGAAGGAAAATTCCACAGAAACCCAAAACACTGCACTAACATAACACCCCCTCCCATAAAATAAAACCCTATGTTTTGGGGGGTAATTACACATACAACACTGGGGCCATAACATACCACCCCCTCCCATAAATACAAACCCTAGATTTGTATTCAAGAGGGTAATCCTCTTCAAAAATTGACACCATTACTACTTACCTCTTGTAAGTATGCACAGTGACAAAAAAATATCTTCTTTCTTTTAAGTTTACACACCCTGTTGCATGGTAACAGGGTAGCTATTTCACCCATGGGACAGAGCATCAGCCACCAGCTTGTCAGCTCCTTTTGTTCTGCTTGAGCCTGGTCCCTGGCCTGCGTGAGGTCCTGTATCAACTGCTCACTGGCTAGGTAATGCTTATCCTTGGCATCCTCACAGCGCCTCTGTCACTCCAAGGCTATTTGAACACACCTTTGGCCGACAGCCTTCTCTCGCTCCAATCCTGTACACACCTGTTGCCTGTATCTCTCTGTCTCACCCCTGCTGTTCTCCAGCTCCCTCATCACCTGCAGCTGTGCATCCACCTGTCTTTTGAGAGTGAGCAGTTGGTTGGCCAGCTCTTCCTTGGGAAACTTGTGGATCTGGTTGGACTTGGTCCGCTCACTCAGTTTGAAGTTGGCACCTGAGCTGCTCCATCAGTCAGATGTTTTGCTCTTGCATGTTCTCAAATTTCTGGCCTGTCACATCCATCTCGCTGAGCAAGGCATTGCCCTCCTGTTTCACTATTGAAAGCTTGTTGCTGAGGATGTCGAGCTGCTCCTCTACAGAGTGAATCTTCCCCAGGGCCTCTTCGTCAGCCATTTTCTTGCCTTCCCTTTGCTCCCTCTTCCAGGTCCTTCAGCCTCTGCCTCAACTCCTCTGCCTCTGACTTGGTCCTCTCAGCCGCCATGAGCTGGACTTTGTCCCTCTGCTACTTGGGTGCATGTTTTCTGAGTTCTGCACAGACAATGTTCAGCTGCTCCATCTCTTTCCTCTTGATTTGCCAGTTCCAAACGAAGCTTCTCTGCCTCAACATGCATTGCAATGGCCCTGGCGTGTGAGGCAGACTCGACTCGAGGTGTGCAATTCTCACCTCCTGCTTCTGAGGCTGGTTTAGGTCCTCCCTATTCTCTCTCATCTGGGACACGACCGCCCGCCGAGGTTCTGCCGCTTACATTTTAACGCCTCACAATCGGCAACCAAATGTCCAGACCTATGGCAAAAAAAAAAAAAAAGAAAAACACTGTTTCTCCACTTTAGGATTTGGAGGGGTACCGACACGTGAAGCTTGAGTAATATGCAGGTTAGCATTTCGTGAGGAGTCGCAGCAGTGGGAGGAAATATTTCATGGCACAAAAACGCTTTTGTGTGTGAGCGCAAATTCCTCCGCCAACATTGCAGCCTGATGCAGAGTGGACACTTTTTGTTCATACTGCACCTCCAGCTGTCGCATTTTAATAGCCGTTTCTGCCTCCAATTTCTTCAATTCCAACTCTCTGTGAAGCTGAAATTCCCTCTCCATTCCCCCTTTTCCAACTGGAGGCAAGCAAGATGGACTTTTAACTGCGCATCCCAGTCGAGCCCCCAATTGTAACGTTCCCCGTTTAAGGTCCAGGGGATGAGGGAAAGTAAGGAAATAAGAAAGGTGGGAGGCCGCACCAGGTGAAAAAACAAAACAGATTTATTAACAAAAACTAACCCTAAGTCAATATATACACCAAAAAGGGCAACTGAAGAAGCTGGCTCTTAACTAACAAAAACTCAGATCAGACTAAAAAGAAAGAAACAAGGATACTAACACAGGTTTCACCCTCCTTCTCAATGAGTATTGAGTATTGACACAAGAGCTCGTTCTCTGGCTGCCAACAATGGCCCACTGGCACTGCTGGGCGTCTCTGTCCAAGTTATATACCCAGCTGATGATGATTGGACTCATCTGGGCTCAACCAGCAGCTCCAAAGGAGGCGGGGAATTACCTGGAGAGGGAAAATTGCACAGACACTCAACACATGGCAGAAGGGCCGTAACACCATCTTCCAATACTGAACCAGTCCCCAACCCTCTGTGAACACGGCCTTTGAAACTCCAGTTAATGCTCATGTCACTTGGTGACGAAGTCTACCTTCTTCTCACGTGTTTCGCAGATCGACGTTCAACCAATGATACGCCTTCTCCCCATGAACTGAGTAACGCTCTGCATGCCTTTTCCCGATTATCTTGATTGTGCCCAGGTGTAGTAAATTGAGAGACTCCTTTAAATGAGGAGACCAAGCAGGACCTGGAGGGAGAACGAGTGCGGCCATGGTTGGCTGTCGCAGCCGCCTACCCAGAATCCCGCATCCACCCGACGAGGGACGACTAATCCAACGAACGAGAAGGCGCTCCCTGGAGAGGAGACCAGATGCCTCGGACTGACAAAATTGGGATGAGTAGCCTACATAGAGTATAGGAATCCTTGCAATATTGAATTACAGGAACCTTTTGAACTACGGATGTAGAGACACTGTTTGGAATGTTTTGTAGTCTATAGTAAAACCACAAAAGACACTATTTTTATGGACGTATTTCAATGGACAATTATTTTAAATTGTTTTTCTACATTTTTCTTAATTAAATTGCTACCTCTAGAAATACCTGTTGTCGGTCGTCTGTCCTGAAATTGCACTGGGGTGCAAAATAATTTGAGAACATTGATTGTGACATTTGGCGTTGTGTCGGACGGACGCCCAGTGCTTTTCATGAAGTAATCAGGAAGGACAAAACATTGCAGCTCCCCAAACAGATACAGTGTTAATGCCATGGATGATGGCAGCACCATGGGTGCCTAAATTTAAAGGGGTAGACAATGCCGCTTCTTATGCTGAATGGCAAGACCAAATTCAGTTTCTGATTCGATCACAAATGTTAAATCCAGAACAACAGCTGGATTGTGTGTTGCTTGCCTTAGAAGGTGAGGCGAAAAGGGAGATCCTGATTCTACCTGCTGTTGACAGAGCTAATGTGACTCAAATTTTTAAGTTTCTCCAAGAACTGTATGGGCCAAGTACACCAGTAGCTAGGCTGAGGACCCTTTTTTTGGATGCAAACAAGGGGAAATGGAGGCCATTAACAGCTATACTCTTAGACTGAAAGAGCTGGCAAAAAGAGTAGAACAAAACACAGGTGAAACATTAACAGACACTGTTCTACTTGAGACTTGGCTACAGGAGTTGGTGGCAGGCCCGGTCAGTCAAGAACTTTACAAACAACTTTGCCATTTGCCGAGGCCACTCGGGAGGGCCGGGCCTTGGAGGGAAGTGGCCGGACACCTAGGGGGGAAGCACAGTGTGCTGCGGCTGGCTACCAAGCACCTCCCGGGCCTACCGACATGGAGAAGTGGAAGAGGGAAGTACGAGCGGAACTCCTGACTGAAATGTGAGGTGAAATGAAAACCTTAACCGACACCTTGTCCACAGAGATTCATACCCAGTTGCAGGCTGTCCAAGTACCTGATAGACTATTAGGAGAGCGTGGTGCTGCAAGGCGGGGTGACAGAGCTGCCCCAAATTACCAGTGGGACCAGAGGGGCTGCCCCATCTGCTATCTTTGTGGGAGAGGTGGTCACATTGCAGCACGCTGTCGTCAAGGTGAGCATGCACCGGCTTTAAATTATCCCCCCCAGCCAATGTAGAGCAAGTGGCTGGGCCCTGTCCATTGCCCCAACCCCCACCATTATCCTTAACTCTAGTTGGAAACTGCCCATCAGTATCAGTCGAAATAGGGGGTGTCACTATCCCATGTCTATTAGACACAGGATCTCAAGTAACTTTATTTAGTGAACCTTTCTTTCAGAAGTTGATTCAAAACCAGACACGATATGATCCAAAAGACATTGACAGGCTGACTTTGAAAGCTGGTAATGGGCTGTCGATCCCATATGTAGGATACGCTGTCTTGGATTTTGAGGTAGGAGGGGTAAAGATCCCCCAAAGAGGAGTGGTCCTAGTAAGAGATGATTGTTTGGGGAACGATTGGGGAGTGTTAGGAATGAATGTGATCACTGCCTGTTGGCAAGAACTCCTTGGAGCTACTCCTCTTCAACATGTTAAGTTTCAGACCACCATGAGATCTGAGGCCCGGAAGGAGTGGGAGAAGGAATTTACCCTCTGCAACAAAGTTCAGGAAGCTGCAAGAGGGGAAGAAGTACACCTTACCGTCTGCCTCCGGCCACAATCACCAGTCCTTATCCCCCCGGAAAGCGAGATGGTGGTATGGACTGAGGTATGTGGCCCTGCTGTAAAACAACCATTTTGTGGCATAGTGGAAGGGATGCAGGATGAAGCGGAATGGCAGGTTGCTCGGGCTCTGGTCCATATTGAAGGGAATGATTGTCTGGTTAGAGTACGAAATGTTAACCTGTATCCTGTGGACTGCAAAGGGTCATCGCCTACAGTAGCCGGAGCCTGATCCCGACAGAGCGAAATGACCAAAACTACAGCTCATTCAAGCTGGAACTGCTGGGACTAAGATGGACAGTAACTGAGAAATGTAAACCTTACCTGTGGGGCTCCAAGTTCACAGTGTATACAGACAATAATCTGCTTGTTAATCTGCAAACAGCTAACCTTGGGGCAATTGAGCAGCGTTGGGCTGCAAAGTTGGCAAATTTCCAGTTCGACATAAAGTACCGACGGGAGCTCGCAACATCAATGCCGACGTCCTCTCCAGGCTCCCAGAGCAAGAGGGCGAGGAAATCCAGGTCCATGATGTTGGAGGGACCCTAGTAGACAGGCTTTGTAAACAAGGTGAAGAGACACCCATAGCCCAGGCTGAGGGAGCCCAAACCTATGGCCCTGGAGCGTTTGGCAACAAGTCGATGAGGCCCTTCGAGCAATGGGAGAACTGTTAGACCAGGACCAGCCCCTATCAGTGTTGCTCTTTACGCGGCTCGCGAGCCACATGCGACTCGTGAGACTTTGTTTTGCGCCTCATATAGATGCACTGATAACAATAAGAACATAGCTATAACTTACTTCTATAGGTTCCGTTTGTGTCCTGTTTTAGCACATTGAAATGAATTATCCAGCAGATGGCAGCATACTGAAGATACGTCAAAGAACGTAGGCTACGTAACAGCGTGGGATCATGGGTAGACGTATAGCCTATGTGTGTAGCTTTGTATTTGCGAAATGTTTTGCAAGTTTAGCGCGTAAGGTTATATCAAATATTGTCTCGACCTCCACCCCTCTCAAAATGGACAGATTTATTATTAGAATAAAAAGAGATGTAAGGATGGAAAGCATGGTACTATATATTTTTTAAAACATACACAAAGATGGTAAATATCTTGACAGTGATGATAAAAAAACACCCGAGTTATATCTGCAATCTCTGTGGCTCTTTGAGGAATGGTCTTACTCACAAGTGGCTCTCCTAAGAAAATTAGTGAGTACCACTGCTAGATGCTTCAAGACTGCAAGAAGTACCCCAGCACATCAAAAGCTTCCTGCAGGAGTGGAACCTGCTCAAAAAACAGGAGGGGTTGATAGTCAGACAGGCACTAGGTGAACAGACAGGAGAACAGCCTATCCAGATTGTAGTCCCTGAGGGGAAACGGTAAGAAGTATGGCGACACTACCACCATGCACTACAACATATAGGGGCAGAGAAGACCCTATCTGTATTACAGCGGGGTTTCTTTTGGCCAAAAATTAGAGCAGACATCCAAGAATGAACTGGCCAATGTCAACAATGTGTGGTGAGTAAACCTGGGTCCTCGACTCATGCGCCCATGATGCCAGTAGTCACTAGTGCCCCGATGGAAATGGTGGCTATTGATTACCTGTCCCTGGGTCGCCCAGGTGATGCATGTCCCTACTTATTGGTGATGGTCGATATATTCTCCAGATATGCATATGCAGTGCCAACAAAGTACCAGACGGCCCACACCACAGCTCGGGTGCTATGGAAACATCTCTTCCAAACTTTCGGCTGCTCAGAGCGTCTCCATAGTGACAGAGGGGCGACTTTTGAGTCAGCGGTGGTCAAGCAGCTTTGTGAACTATATAGGGGTATAAAAACCAGAACTAGCCCATACTGGCCGCAAGGGAATGGGGCTTGTGAAAGGATGAACCAGACACTATTGACTGTTAAATACATTGAGCACTGAAGGGCGGCAACACTGGGAGGAACAACTACCCGCTATCCTACAGGCCTATAATGACACAGTCCACAGTGGAACGGGGTACACTCCACACTATATAATGTTTGGTAGACATGCACGGTTGCCCATTGAATGTACCCTTGGAGTTAAATTTCCCCGCACAGGTGGATCAGTGGACCAGTGGGTGCTACATCATCACGAGGTTCTCTTGGAGACCTATGAGAAGGCGGGAAAGCTACCAGACAACGGCAGGCTTACGACCAACAGCGCAGGAGCAACAGGCCACTTGCCCCACCCCTACTACCTGGTGAGCGGGTGCTTGTTCGTTGTTTCCGTAGGAGAGCACATGGAAAGCTGGCAGATCGTTGAGACCCGTAGAGCCCATGTGGTGGTGGCCGCTCTACGGTCCGGACACCCAACTTACCGGATCCGCCCCGAAGAAGAGGAGGACCCTGAGCGGACCATACACAGGAATCACCTGCGAGCATGTCCGGCACAGTGGCATGTCGGGGAGGAGCCAGTCCAGGAAAACACGACCACGCCCTGGGCTGGATGGGAGTGGTTCAAACAACCTTGGGTTGCACACCGAGTGGCTCAAACATTAGAGGTGAGACCCCTGCTTCCCCCAGATATAGAACCAGAAGTGCCATGAGTGCCCCCCGCTTGCCCTGACGTAGCTGAGGACAGACCCCGAAAGTCCCAGCGGTCCACTAGAGGGCAAAGACCACTAAGGTACCAATCATAGAACGCTAACTTAGGTTGCCGGGACGTCAACTCTCAAAAGGGGGAGGAGTGTCACTTGGTGACGAAGTCTGCCTTTTCACGTGTTTCGCAGATCGACGTTCAACCAATGATACGCCTTCTCCCCATGAACTGAGTAACGCTCTGCATGCCTTTTCCCGATTATCTTGATTGTGCCCAGGTGTAGTAAATGGAGAGACTCTTTTAAATGAGGAGACCAAGCAGGACATGGAGGGAGAACGAGTGCGGCCACGGTTGGCTGTCGCAGCCGCCTACCCGGAATCCCGCATCCACCCGACGAGGGACGACTAATCCAACGAACGAGAAGGCACTCCCTAAAGAGGAGACCAGATGCCTGGGACTGACAAAATTGGGATGAGTAGCCTACATGGAGTATAGGAATCCTTGCAGTATTGGATTATAGGAACCTTTTGGACTACGGATCTAGAGACACTGTTTGGAATGTTTTGTAGTCTATAGGAAAACCACAAAAGACACTATTTTTATGGACGTATTTCAATGAACAATTCTTTTAAATTGTTTTTCTACTTTTTCCTTAATTAAATTGCTACCTCAAGAAATACCTGTTGTTAGTCGTCTGTCCTGAAATTGCACTGGGGTGCGAAAGAACTTGAGCACATCGATTGTGACACTCACAGCAATTTGCATGTGAAACCGATCATTGTTTTCAGTCATTATGCCACTGTATTGTTTATAAGGGTGGGGATACCTGCAGTCAGTTACTGAAGAGGTCATTTAGATGAGTAACTTTTCTCGAAATAAACGTTTCTCTCAATAAACCTTATGTCCAGATGAACTGATTTAATTTTCTGTGATATACAGACAGAATGCTAAATGCCCCACCAGTGACAAAAACACTCTGGATCATTGCTTCACAATATTAAAGGATGCTAAAGCTCTGTCTCCCATGCAGCCCTGGGACTCGCTGATCACTGTCTGATTCATCTTATCCCAAACTACAGGCAGAATCTAAAATCTGCAAAGCATGTTTTTAAAACTGAGGAAATGGACCAATGAGTCAAAACTGGAGCTCCAGGCCTGTCTTGACTGCACTGATTGGAGTATTTTTGAGGGTGCATCTTCAGACCTGGACAAACTTACTGACACTGTGACATCTTACAGCTTTTGTGAGAATATGTGTGTGCCCACCGAAACTTTCTGTACCTTCAACAACAACAAGCCCCAGTTCACAGCAAAACTCAGGCAGCTCCACCAGGCCAAAGAAAAAGCCTACAGGAGTGGAGATAGGATCCAGTACAACCAAGCTAGAAATACACTCAAAAGGAGATCAGAGTGGCAAAAAGGTGCTACTCTGAAAAGTTGAAAAACCGGTTTTCTGTCAACAACCCAGCATCAGTCTGAAGAGGTTTGAAAGATATTACTACAGGTGACCATCCCCCTACATTGCAGGGAACCATCAACTGGCTGATGATGTAAATGGCTTTTACTGCAGGTTTGATAATATCTGTGGTCATGAAATCCTTCGAGAGACTGGTGTTGGCTCACCTGAAGGAAATCACAGGCCCCCTGCTCGACCCTCTGCAGTTTGCCTACTGGGCAGACAGGTCAGTGAGGATCCAGTCAACATGGGTTTGCACTACATCTTCCAACACCTTGACTTCCTAGGGACACACGCAAGGGTCCTGTTTGTGGACTTCAGCTCAGTGTTCAACACCATCGTCCCAGATATCCTCCACTCCAAACTCACCCATCTCACTGTACCATCCCCCATCTGCCAGTGGATTAAAAATTCTTGACAGACAGGAGACAGCAGGTGAGGCTGGAGAAAATCACTACTCTTCTCCCTGTACACAGATGGCTGTACCTCAGGAGATCTGTCTGTTAAACCCCTGAACTTTGCGGATGATAACCATAATTGGTCTTATCTGGTATGGTGACGAGTCTGCATATAGATGGGATGTTGAACAGCTGGCCCTCTGGTGCGGCCATAACAATGTAGACTTGAACATGCTCAAAACTGTGGCGATGACAGTGGACTTCAGGAGGAGCCTCACAACACTACCTCCCCTCACCATACTCAGCAGCACAGTGTCCGCAGTGAAAACAGATTCCTAGATTCCGCCATCTCAGAGGACCTAAGGTGGTTATCCAACATAGACACAATCATCAAAAAAGCTCAGCAGAGGATATCCTTTCCCAGCCAGCTCAGGAAGTTCAACCTGCCTCAGGAACTGCTGATTCAGTTCTACACTGCAATAATCCAGACTGTTCTCTGCACTTCAAACACTGTCTGGTTTGGATCGGCCACCAAACAGGACAGGGACAGACAGTTCAGTCTGCAGAGAAAATCATTGGCGCAAACCTGCCCTCAATTCAGGATTTCTACGTCTCCAGAGTCAGGAAATGGGCCGGCAACATCACTGTAGACCCAAAACACCCTGGTCACTTCCAACTCCTCTCCTCTGGTAGGCGCTATAGAGCCCTGTACATCAAAAGACAGATATAAAAACTAGTCTCTTACAGCGGGCTTTCATTCAAATGAACGCTTAACATTGTCAAATAAGTCCAATCATTTTGTACATTCTGTACATTGTACGTATACTGGTACACTTTGGAATGGCCAGCATGCTCAGGCATGTATGTTAGTAACCTGCTAGCATTTATTTCAGCATCTCTTGATATATTCTCTGTACCATTGCACTTTATTGCCTCTTGTTTCACCTGTATATAGTCAATGATTGTGTATATAACAGAATATTGTTGTGTGATTCAATGTTAAGTACACTGTGTAAGCCACGAAAACAGAGACAAATTCTATGTGTGTGCAAACGTACAAGGCCAATAAACCTGATTCTAATTCTGAACTTCTTTAAGCCTTGTGGTAACTGAAATGTCTAAACACTGATGAAACCAGCTTGTCAGGTGAAAGGTCGGTTGAATTAAACTGCATGGAATCCTTGAATGTGTGAACATTTCTTTTGTTTATTTTCGTTATTTAGGGACATGAAAAAACCATGATGAGCAGCAGTGGCGTTTTCTCCTGGAGGCCATCGGAAGCCAGTCTTTTTTTCTTTCTTTTTTTGTCAGACTGTGGTTATAATTTTAATAAAAACACTTCGTTTCGGTAATTCTTCTGTGCTGTTGTTGCCATCTCTTCCCCATTTTCATCGCGTACTTTACAATAATTGAAACAGCGTCCCTCGAAATGTTAACATGTAGTGAATGTCAGTCATTGTGTGTGATGAAACACTATCGCACTCCTACTGTAGACGTAGTCATGTCAAGTCCGCGAGGAGGCTAGGCCAGAGTTGGCTTCCCTTGGGGAACATTTTTGAAGGATTAGCCAATTAGATGAGGCTGACACCATGCCATGTCAAACTGTGGTTAGTCGTATTTTTTTTCTTTTATACCTTTATTATACGAACGGAATACATATGCGTGAATGAGAGGGAGGACATCGGAATGGTGAGGATGCAAGGAGTAGAGTTGATGAATGCGTATGTATGAATTTAAATACTTGGGGTCAACTGTCTAAAGTAACGGGGAGTGCAGAAGAGAGGCGAAGAAGAGAGGCAGGCAGGATGGAGTGGGTGGAGAAGAGTGTCAGGAGTGGTTTGCGACAGAAGGGTGCCAGCAAGAGTTAAAGGGACGGTTTACAAGATGGTTGTGAGACCAGCTATGTTATATGGTTTGGGGACAGTGGCAATGACGGAAAGACAGGAGGCGGCGCTGGAGGTGGCAGAGTTGAAGATGCTAAGATTTTCATTGGGAGTGATGAAGAAGGACAGGATTAGAAACGATTATATTGGCGGGACCGCTCAGGTTGGACGGTTTGGAGACAAAGATTGAGATGGCTTGGGCATGTGTGGAGGAGAGATGCTTGGTATATTGGGAGAGAGATGCTGAATATGGACCTGCCAGGGAAGAGGAAAAGAGGAAGGCGAAAGAGGAGGCTTATGGATGTGTTGAGGGAGGACAAGCAGGTTGCTGGTGTGACAGAAGAAGATGCGGAAGACAGGAAGAAATGGAAACGGACGATCCTCTGTGGCGACCCCTAACGGGAGCAGCCGAAAGTAGCAGTAGTAGTAGTAGTAGTAGTAGTAGTAGTAGTAGTAGTAGTAGTAGTAATAATAGTGGTAATAGTAGTAGTAGTAGTAGTAGTAGTAGTAGTACCTTTATTATATGAACAAAAGAACAAAGTATGGTCATAACAATAACTAATTAACAAATAGTACAAATCAGACTGAGCTATTACAATTTTTTAGTATTTCACAAAACAATATAAAAAATAAGGAAACTAATAATAAAAAGAGAAAAAGACAGAAAGAGGTCTAATCAGAAATCAATATATCTATGTTTTTGTAAATATGCTAAGCTTGTTTGGTTTGTATACATTTCAGTGCTTTCTTAAAATGTATTAATTCATTCATGAAGACTAAGAACAGTGGCCTGGCCTTAATAAATCTAGATCTATGGATAAATTGCTTAGTCATAATAATCACGCTATTGTACAACATTTCCATGTTTTTATCTCCCTTATAACTCAAAATGTAATATCCTATAATCTAAATTGGGCAAATGAAAGTCGTTTTCAGATATCCAATTTTGAAATAATTCCCAAAAGGCTATAGTATAATTACAAGTAAAACACAAATGTTCTAACATTTCGATAACAGAATCACAAAACATATAATTGTTTTTTTCAATGTTAAATCATTGTCTCATTAGGATAAATATATAATTTGTCATTTAACACGAGTTTCCTTCGCTTTTGGTGAAATAGGAAGAGTGAGGTATCTGGTACTAATTCTGCCTATAATCTCTTTTGGATAATTTTTTAATAGATGTTTTTCTTTTCAATGGTAGAGGAAAGGGTATGGGAGGTAAGAGCACCCCTTACAATTTTGTTTGTGCATTTTTTCTCCATAAAATCGAGATTGTCTATGTAAAGCGAAGGCATACATGGTATTACACGTCATAAGTCAAAATTCCTTTTATCATATTCACCATTACTTATGGGATTGCCTTGATAACCACTGAGTATTGGTTTTTTTTGTACACATCACCTTGAATTTATCAATGAATTCATTATACTCTAGAAGATTTCCTCTTGAATGCATCAAATGAAAAAAAAAATATAATGACCAAATACCTCTCTCCACCCAATCACAACAACATGAAGATTTTGTTTTTAAACAAGATACATTTGTTATTCCAGATCGGAGAGCTATGAGGTGTGAAATTGTGCTTATAAACCAGTTTCTAATATAAGAGAGCCTGCTGATGAAATCTAGACAGCTTAATAGGTAGCTTAGCAATACAGAAATAACATCTTAACAGAAAATCTATCCCACCGCACTTACTAAATATTTTAGAAGGAATATTAATGTTACCACTCTCGAATGAAGACCAGAGTGTAGCGAAACCCAAAGGCAGACGGACACAGCGTACTGAGAAACCCGAAGAAAATTTTAATGCAGGACAAAATAAACAAACCGCCACAAAATAATAAAAGGGGAATCTAAGGTGGGGGGAATGTATGGTGCGGATAGCGGGGTCTGTTTGTGAGATGTGTGCTTTACTACGTGTGTGTAATGAAAGCTGGTGTCTAACTTGCAAAATCTTACCTACGTGTAATAATGGAAATATTGTAGCGAATTCGGGGGACAACGCAACCACAGGAATTGCCGCGGCCGGGAAGCGAACCCGTATCGCCCGCACCGCAGGAGAAATCGCTAACCGCTCGACTAAGGGGTCAGAACCGCCAGCCAGCGGTCAGCGTGTCTACTTATCCATGCACGTTACACTACCCCCCTCCTTCGGGAAGCGCGTCCCCGCGCTTAAGCATATCAGCTCCTTCACGCCGCCTACGCTTCCGATGGGTTTACGGTCGCCCCATCCCACTTCTGACACCAATGTAGCGAATTCGGGGGACAACGTAACCACAGGAACTGCCGCGGCCGGGAAGCAAACCCGTATCGCCCGCACCGCAGGAGATATCGCTAACCGCTCGACTAAAGGGTCAGACCCGCCAGCCAGCGGCCAGCGTGTCTTCTTATCCATGCACGTTACAATATGTTTGGCGGGGTGTTGTGACGATGTGCGTGCGCCTGGCTACCAAAGTCCAAATCCGTTGAGCGAGGGGTTGTCCGAGGAAGCCGGAGTACATTATCCAGGAAGTCAAATCCGAAGGGAGGGGTCAAGGGAGAGAGACGCGGAGGGATATCGCTGGAGGGGGGCCGGGGAAACGTGATTGTCGTTGGGGGCAAGGAGCGAGGGAGACGCGGGGAGCCGAGGAAGTCGCGGAGGGAGGGTCTTGAGGGAAACAAAAATAGCGAGACGAAAAACAGGTACACAGGAGTTAGATACTGGGAGAAACGAAACAACAGCGTGGGAATAGACACGAGAAAAGGGATACTCGGAATCACTGGAATAAGCTTGTCAGAGCTTTTACTGCAGGGTTCAGTACGTCGAAGCACAGAGAGGCGTTCTGGAATACTTCTTGTAGAGGGCTGCCTGATTGCCGCAGGTGTGCCTGATGGATGATGGCAAACACCTGGTGCAGCGCAGCGCTCGTCTCTTCAGAGCGCGAACCGAGTGCTCGGATGTTCCCAGCGCGTCCGAGCTGGCGGAGTGACTTGAACGTGCCTGCGAGGCAGCTCGGGGCGGTGAAACCACAACAGGATGCCTCCTCATACAGGAGACACCGCGCGACCGTCCGACGGCGTCGGGATGTGCCCGATAGAACCCCTCCAGGAGTGCGGGGTCGCCCAGGTAGGATCGGGGGACCGAGCTGTGGTCTTCAGGCCCATACCCAACCCAGTCCACCAGGTATTGGTAACCCCGGCCCTGGCGGCGAACGGCGAGCAGTCGGTTGACGTCCCAGACCAAATTGCCACCGTCGAGGACCCTGGGAGGTGGAGGACCTTGGACAGGGGGAGACAGGGGGCTGGAGGCTACCGGTTTGAGGTGAGAGACATGAAACACAGGATGGATCTTGAGTGAGGCAGGGAAGAGGAGACGTACCGCGGAGGGGTTGATGATGCGGTCAATGGTGTAGGGACCGACGTAGCGAGGGGCCAGCTTCCGGGAGAGAGTCGGGAGGGGCAGGTCCCGGACCAGTAGCCACACCCTCTGGCCAGAACGATAGGGCGGGGCTGGCACTCTCTGCCCGTTGGCGCCGCGCCGGGACCGTTCTGTGGCCCGCATCATAGCGGCCCGGGCGGTCTTCCAGATGTGACGGCACCAGCGGGGATGCGCCCTGGTGGATGGGACCGCCAACTCCAAATTCTGACGGGGAAACAGAGGGGGTTGGTATCTGAGGGGGACAAACCGGTAGCAGAACTCTCCATGGTGTTCAGGGAATACTCCACCTAGGGTATGTGCTTGCTCCAGGAGGCGGGGTTGCTGGTGGTGACGCAACGCAAGGCCGCCTCGAGGGCTTGGTTGGCCCGCTCCACCTGCCCATTGGTCTGGGGGTGGTATCCGGAGGAGAAACTGACCATGGCCCCAATCCCCTTACAGAAGGCCTGCCACACCTTAGAAGTGAGCTGGAGACCATGGTCGGAGACAACGTCCTGATTGATCCCATGGAGACAGATAACATGGGAGACGAGGAGGTCCGCCGTCTCAGCCGCAGAGGGGAGCTTGGGAAGGGTGACAAAATGGACAGCCTTAGGGAACCGGTCAACAATGGTTAAGATAGTATTATCTTGGGACACGGGGAGGCCAGTCATGAAGTCCAAGGCAATGTGTGACCAAGGTCGACCGGGGACAGGAAGGGGGCGCAGGAGACCCACCGGCAGGCGATGTGTAGCGTTACGGTGGGCACAGGTGGCACAAGCGGCCACGAACTCCATAGTGGGCCACCAGAAGCGCCTGCAGATGAAGGCCACTGTCCAGTGGACGCCGGGATGACAAGCGAACCGGCTGGAGTGGCTCCACTCTAGCACCTGTGACCGCACGGTGGATGGCACAAACAGGAGATGCTGGGGTCCGTTGCATGGGTCGGGCTGGGTGCGCTGAGCTCTTCTCACTACCGATTCGATAGCCCAGGTGACGACACCCACCACCCGGGCTAGGGTGGTGGGTGTGATGGTGTCAGGGGTGTCTGGTTCGTCAGGGGATCCCTCTGGAAACAGATGGGAGAGGGCGTCTCCCCTGATGTTCTTGGAACCCGGGCGGTAGGTTACGGTGAAAAAGAGAGGAAAGCGCCCCTGGCAGGGGTTACGCTTCTTTGCCGTTCGCATGTAGGTCAGATTCTTGTGGTCTGACCACACAATGAATGGCTGCTTCGCTCCCTCCAACCAGTATCTCCACCCCTTCAGGGTGGCATGGACTGCCAGCAACTCCCTGTTGTCAATGTCATAATTCCTCTCCGCTGGGCTGAAACGCCCGGAGAGGAAGGCGCATGGCTGGACTCTCTGGTCCTCCTCCCACCGCTGGGAGAGGACGGCTCCAATGCCCGTGTCTGACACATCCACCTCCACAATGAACTGCTTGGATGGGTCTGGGTGAGTGAGCACCTGAGCCATCGTAAACAGTCCCTTCAAGTAGGCGGCCTCTGCCTCCGGGGTCCAGGAATAGGGATGGAGGGTGGAGGTATGTGCAGTGAGGGCGGCGACCACTCGGCTGACGAAGCGCTGATAAAAGTTGGCAAACCCGAGGAGACACCGGAGTTGCATCCTGTCGGTAGGCCGCACCCACTCCTCCACCGCTCTGATCTTCCTGGGGTCAGTGCAGGTGTGCCCCTTCTCAACGATGTGACCGAGAAATTCCACGGAGGCGGAGTGGAACACACACTTCATGGCCTTTATGAACAGCCTGTTCTCCAGCAGCCGTTGGAAGACCAGGCAGACGTGCTGTTGGTGTTCCTCCTCTGTCCTGGAGAACAAGAGGATGTCGTCCAGGTATACCACAACAAATGTGTTTAGCATGTCCCACAACACGTCGTTGACCAGCGCTTGGAAGACGGCCGGGGTGTTGGTGAGGCCAAAGGGCATGATGAGGTACTCAGAATGCCCTAGATGCGTGTTGAAGGCCGTCTTCCATTCGTCACCCTCCCGAATGAATATGTACCAAATGGTACATATTGTGGAACTCATAAGGGGAAGTGGATGTTTATTTTTAACAGTGATGTCATTTAACTAACGATAATCAATACAGGGCCTCAGGCTGCCATCCTTCTTTGTCACAAAAAAAGAAGCCTGCTGTAACCGGGGATGACAACGGCCTTATGATTCCTGAGGCCAGGGACTCTCTGGTATAATTAGGCATAGACTCCTTCTCCGGGACCGAGAGGTTATACAACCGACTGATGGGAGGAGCGGCCCCAGGAAGGAGGTCTATGCCACAATCATTGGGAAGGTGAGGGGGGAGTTAAAATGCACTGTCTTTGCTAAACACGGGAGCAAAATCGTAATCGTGATAAACAGATGGTACACCAGTGAGATCCGGGGGAGAGAGCACGGGACTGAGGCCACTGGACGGAGAGAGAGCGGAGCGAAGGCAGTTGGCATGACACGCAACACTCCAACCCAATATCCGCCCAGTGGGCCATGAGATGTGGGGATCGTGCCTCTCCAACCATGGTCTACCTAACAATAGGGGCACTGTAGGGGCGTACAGGACCAAAAAACGTGCTGTCTCTATGTGATTAGCTGAAAGAGTGAGCATTAGAAAAACTGTGCTGTGCATAATCCTACCGAGTGAACGACCGTCTAAGGCTTGGGCTGTGAGGGGCGTGTCAAGGGGGACGAGTAGAATGCCGGCTTGCTGGGCCAGCAAGATGTCAATCAAACACTTGTCGGCCCCCGAATCTAACAGTGCGCTGATAGAAAGTGATTCCTTATCCAAGTGAGAGTGGCAGGAAACAACCAGTTGTGCTCTTATTTGGACTGGGGCAGGATGGTCAAGCTCACTAGGACACCCCCCACTAGTGAGCCTGGTCTTTTTGGGCAAGTCGGGCAGGCTCGGATGTAGTGGCCCAGCTTCCCATAGTAGAGGCAGAGTCGGTCAGGCATCCTCTGCTCCCACTCCTCCAGTGGAAGCCGTGACCGACCCAACTGCATAGGTTGCTCCTCCGACCTGGATACAGATGATGCTGGGGGTTGCATGGAGTACTGAGAGGGTGGAGAGTGGCTGCAGGACACTAGAACAGGGGACCCGCTGGTAGTAGGAGCGGGGCTAGGTCTATGGGAGGCTCCGGCGCATTGAGCATGCTCCAGACGCTGCTCCCGCAACCGTTCATCTATCTGGAGAGTGAGGTTGACAAGGTCGTTGAAGCAACGGGGCCGGTCTGTAACAATGAGATCCTTGATGGAATCGCTGAGCCCCCTCCTTTGCACACTCTTAACCGCCGTGTCACCCCACCCACTGTTAGCCACCAGTATCCTAACCTCCAGGGTGTAGTCTGCCACTGACCTAGCTCCCTGCTGGATAGAATGGAGGCGGCTAGCTGCGTCTTCCCTGTCCACTGGGCAGAATTCGCGGCGGAAGGCATCATAGTCGGTAGAGAATGGTTCGTGATGGCCAACCGCCGCCATAGCCCAACTGAGGGCTCTGCCAGTTAACAGGGATATCACCAGGGCCACCTTAGCTTCCCCTGTCCTATACCTGGCTTGCTGGTGTTTGAACAGGAGCTCACACTGACCGAGGAAACCTCTGCACTGCTCAAACTCCCCACCGAAGGCTAATTTAGGACAGGGGAGGTTAGGCTCAACACGGGAATCATGATACGGTTGACCGGAGGGAGGCTCGGAGGGACTGGGAGCTGGAACTGGGCTGGGGCCAGAGACTGGGGTCAGAGCAGGATGATCGCTAATCTTGGACACTGCCACTGTCAGAGCGGCGATCTGCGCGGAGAGTGATGCAAGGGCGCTCGCCAAGGTACGTGAGTTAGTCTGGAGCCCGCTGATCTCTCCAGTGATCTAAGGCGGGGGATGTATGCTGCGGATAGCAGGGCCTGTTTATGAGATGTGTGCTATACTACACGTGTGTAATTAAAGCTGGTGTCTAACTTGCAAAATCTAACCTACGTGTAATAATGGAAATATGTTTGGCGGGGTGTTGTGACGATGTGCGTGCGCCTAGCTACCAAAGTCCAAATCCGTTGAGTGAGGGGTTGTCCGAGGAAGCCGGAGTACATTATCCAGGAAGTCAAATCCGAAGGGAGGGGTCAAGGGAGAGAGACGCGGAGGGATATCGCTGGAGGGGGGCCGGGGAAACGTGATTGTCGTTGGGGGCAAGGAGCGAGGGAGACGCGGGGAGCCGAGGAAGTCGCGGAGGGAGGGTCTTGAGGGAAACAAAAATAGCGAGACGAAAAACAGGAACACAGGAGTTAGATACTGGGAGAAACAAAACAGCAGCGTGGGAATAGACACGAGAAAAGGGATACTCGGAATCACTGGAATAAGCTTGTCAGAGCTTTTACAGAGAGGCGTTCTGGGATACTTCTTGTAGAGGGCTGCCTGTTTGCCGCAGGTGTGCCTGATGGATGATGGCAAACACCCGGTGCAGCGCAGCACTCGTCTCCTCAGAGCGTGAACCAAGCGCTCGGATGTTCCCGGCGTGTCCGAGCTGGAGGAGTGGCTCGAACGTGCCGGCGAGGCATCTCGGGGCGGTGAAACCACAACAATTAAACCAGAATCCATTATTATTTTGTATGAATTGTTGTACCTATTTAGTTTTATAATTCCATTCATTGCCTCATAGTCAATCACATTTAAGCCCTCTTCTAACAATTTTACCACATCCCCTTTTCTAATATAATGATGTTTGTTTTTCCAAATAAAGTTTAAATTTGTTTGATTAATTAATTTGTCAGGAATGGCTCATGAAAAAGCTGGGTACATAATTCTAGATAATGTTTCAATTTTAGTAATAAAAATACGTCCGATGATTTATAAATCCCTCTTTAACCAAGAATTGAGTATAGATTTACTTTTTGCTATAACAGTCTCAATATTTAGTTCTTCTCTAGTTTTACAAACTTTAGTTATAACCACTCCTAAGTATTTTATTTCATTTTTTTTATTGGATATCATACAAATCTATTAATGGATGGTCATGTATGGCAATTAGCTCACATTTTTTTCAATTGAAGTGTAGTCCAGATGCTTTAGAAAACTCATCTATCTTCTTGATTACAATAGGGGTCTGTTCTGACCTCTTGAGGAAGATGGTAGTATCATCTGCCAGCTGAGTTATGACCAGATGATTGCCTAGCACATTTAAAAAGGCTCAATGTCTGGATTTTATATATATATATATATATATATATATATATATATATATATATATATATATATATATATATATATATATACATAAATAGCCAACAATTCTGCAACTAAAATAAAGGGAAGCAAGAACAACCCTGTCAAATCCCTCATTTAACCTCAGATCTTTTAGATGTTCCTTTAGGGAGAGAAACTGAACTATTAATGCCATTATGCATCATATTAATTACCTTTATACATTTTGGACCAAAACTAAAATATTCTAAAGACAAAACCACAATATTATAAAACAAAAACAGTAAAAACAAAACAAAACTCAAAACCAAAATATTATAAAGGGATGTTCAACTAAATCAAAGGCTTTGTAAAAATCTAAAAACATTAGGAAACATTGTCATCAATCATATAATTGTAATCTAGTAAATTAGAACCAGCCTAATGTTATTATGTATGGACCCATCTTTAAGAAACCCGACTGAGTTTCACTTATTATCTTTCCCATGTCACGCCCCGTCTGGATAGTCCTTTACTTCCTGCCCTCACGTGTCTCCCTCCTGTGTGATTACCTGCCCTGCCTTAATGTGTTGCACCTGTGTCTCATTGTCTCCCCTCCTCCAGAGTATATAGTCTTGGTGTTCTCTTCCTTCTGTGCCAGTTCGTCTTGTTCCTTGTGACAGCGTTCCAGCACTTTTTCCCTTGTGTGAGTTTCTTTAGCCCTATAGTTTCCTAAACTTTTTTTTTTGCCTTTTCGACCGTGCTTTTCGCCTGCCGATTTGCACACTGTTGCCTTGTTATCTGATCACCTGTGTACCGACCTCTTTCCGATTAAAAGGACTGATTTTTGTGAACTGAGACTGAGTGCGTTTTGAGTCCAAGCCTGTACTGACATCCTATACCTATTTTCATCCGACTGGATGAAATTATATGCGTAAATAATTTATAATCCACATTCAATAAAGTTATTGATCTCAGGTTATCAATAAATCTTTTGTCCTTACCAGGTTTAGGTAACAAAGTAATAATACCTTGCTTCATGGCCGACATTAAGTTATTGTTTTGAATACATTCTTTTAGGGCATTAAATAACAGTTCTCACTTTTACTTTCCACCATTAATGCCTTTATTTCCTTAACATATTCTTCTAAGTTTAACAGATCAGCACTGAACTTCCAATAAGTTTTTCTACATGTATGATTACCATCTGGTTTCAGAGCTACTTCAGTTACACAATGGTCTGCCAATTGAGCAGCAGATATTGCGATGTTAGTCAGAGAATTTGTGATTTCTGGAGTCATCAGCCAAAGATCGATTCTGGATCTTGATCTCGCACTGGGTTTTATCCAAGAGGAGTGTCTCCTATATGGGTTTTTTCTCTCCAAAAATCAATAAAATAATTGACATTTATGAATTCTTTCAATACAGTGTTGTAATAGTAATCATTATGAAAAGATGGACATCTATCTAACCACTCATCTGGTGCCATATTAAAATCTCCACCTATTAAAGTAAATCTTACACCATAAGTTTGCTCATATTCAGCAATAATTTCTATAAGATCTCCTAATAATATTTTGTTTTGACAAATATTTTTCCATAGATATTAATCATAATTGCAAATGACCCCTCTAAATTTACAACCACAACAATCCAATGACCATCCTTATCATTTTTGAATGTTACTACCTCCACATGGAATCTATAAAAATATATAGCCACACCCCCAGATCGATTACTACCGTGAGAAAAAAGAATTGTCTCCCCACTGGTTCTTCCAAAATTTAGTGTCATTTTCACATGAATGAGTCTCTTGCAAAAACGTCCAGTGTGCTTTAAGACCTTTAACAAAACAAAAAAGGAGCCTTGCGTTTTACATTATCCTTAAGTCCTCTTGCATTTAAAGACAAAAAAGAAATCGCTGACTTTAGAGAAAGTCAGAGATTTAAAGAGATAAAGTCAGAAAAAAAAGTTTAACCTCACAACACTTGTTAGGAACAATGAAAAGAACCACCCTCTTTAAACGTATCCCCCACTCAGAAGTTCCTCTAAAAAATCATCCATGCCCTTCCATCATTTGTTTAATGTCTTTACCGGTAGGATTACATATCAATGTTCACTCTGTCAACTAGATCCGTTGCCCATCGATGAATCCAAGGGATCCGCGATAGTCACTTCTTGTATCCGAGGCCAAAGAGCTTCTCTAGCCTGTTTATCTGCCATGGTAGGTATTCAGTAAAGCGAACTCCCGCTTTCCTGCATATTTCCGACTCCTTCGTCATTCTCCAAATCCCATCTCTGTGTTGACGTTTTTGTCAAATTGGATAATGACCTGACGCGTTCTCTTCTCCTCCTTTCTCCCCACCCGATGAACAGCGTCTACTATCTCATCCATGTTCTGTGCCCATTGCGGCGCAACCTTCTTGAGTAGGTTAATCCCCTCCTCCCTTGTGTTTTCATTTACCGTTTCTTTCATGCCTTTTATTCTCAGATTCCACTCGTCTGCTGTACCTTTCATGTTCGTCCGCTCTTTCTTTAAGACCGGTGTTTTCTTTTTCCAGAGTTGCCACTTTCTCTTCTAAAGCAGTTACTTTAATTTTGCATTCTTTGAGTTTCGCCGCATTGAATTCCAGTGCTGTAGCCAGGCTGCCAATCATTGTACTGTTCTCCTTAATCAGAGTATTGATATCTTCCGGCTTCTTTTTTTTTTCTTAAATTTTTTTTTTTTATCAAATCTGGTGCCCAGTGTGTTTATTGCAGCCAAAACGGACAGATTCCTCATTTGGCCTTACCCATTTCCGAATATGGGAGCCCTTAGATGGTGTGTTTAATGGGAAATCTTCTAGCTCGTCGACACTTCGTGTATCGGGCCCGGTATTAGTAGCCTCCATCATGTAGTCATGAAGTAGAAGCGCGTCCGGTACATCATCCTTGTTGCTAGCTTCGGTGTGCTTCGTCATATCTTTAGCTTTTTTTTCCCTCATAGATTTCACTTCCTTTCCTTTGTTTGGCATTTTAGACTTGTAATCCAAAACTTCTTTCAGGGGAAAATTCCTTATTTAAGAATAAGGAACTTTAGCCTACGCTGTAACAAGTACAACTGCTCAGTCCACCATTTTACCGGCCACCTCCCAAGGGAAGTAAGTCAAAGGAAACCAGACGCCCTTTGACCTCACACCAATCAAATCATAGCATGTTATTAACTTCGTTGAAATGAAAAAAAGGTAGATTTAACTGTTAGTCTTTTTTAGCCCTATTTATTTATTTAGGTTGACATATATGAAATGTGTGCACTCAATTGTAGAAGTACATCTTTATTTTTGTATTAACACAGGCAAACGTCATGAGTACATACGGGTACTGTGTGACGGACAATGACAACAGCAAATGAAATGCACTGAGACTGACATGTGGTCTGTGCGTATATAACAGTGCATCTGTCAATAAAGTTCCTCTTTCTACGTTTGATCCCGGTAAGAACAGAGCTGACGCCCCACGGTGCATTTATTCCTCCGTAAAGTTAACATTTATTTCGGTCTAGCACTGGGTATACACGCCAGCATCGCTGAACAATTCAACTCTGACAACAATTTATTTATTTATTTATTTATTTATTTATTCTGGCATTGACACCACCGTTAGCAATTGGAGAGCGGGGTTTAGAAAGACAAGTGATGTAATCAATGACTATGTACTAGGGTTTATGAAGGCACAGGTACTGGTAGATGAAGTGAGGGGAAGGGGTGATGGAATGTGGTTGGGAACGGCGGAGGGGATATTTGGAAAGATCGGGGGGAGGGTATCGAGAGATTGGGTCAGTATGATTGAGAGAGAGGCTGGGTTGGTTGAGGAAGGAGAGATAGTGGGAGGAGAGAGGAGAGTGAGTCTGCTGAGTGTGAAAACGAAAGTGATGTATAGATGTTTAAGAGGGGAAGAAGTGAGAAGACCGGCTGTGGAGAAAGTGTGGGGGAGCGTTATGAATGAAATGGATGTAGGGAGGATATGGAGAATTCTGAGAGTGAAGTGGAACAGTGTTGAATGTGAGAATTTTGATTTTTTTATTAAGGCACAATAGGGTATTCAATAATTTAATAATCAGTAAGTTTGATGTGAATGTGAAGAAAGACTGTGATGTGTGTGGGTGTGGAAACTGTTATGTCTGCACACATCGACAGTGCTGCATTTGATTTGGTGCTGTTCCATTGTGCTGGGATCGATTGGTGATGCCTGCGGGCTCTGGGTTGTTTGATCGGGTCTGCCTGTGATGCTGTGTCAGTCTAAATAAAGAATGCCACGGAGAGGTTGTGTCGAGCGACAGCGCTGTGTCCTGACGTGATTTCTAAATACAATATTGGCGACGAGGATGGCTGATATCTCTCTCCCACCACCTGCCCCCTTCCTGGCATTACCTGGCGAGCCTCCGGTACCATGGACTCGCTGGCTACATAGTTTTGAAAATTACATCATCGCCTCAGGGCTCGACGACGTGAGCCAGGCTAGGAAGACGGCTCTGTTGCTACACTGCTTGGGAGCAGAGGGTCATCGTGTGCTCGGGACTCTGGGGAACGTCACAAACTTTGACGAAGCTGTGGGACTTATGAGCACCCATTTCGCTGCTCCACAGAGTGCCCTCCTTCGGCGATTTATATTCCGTCAGCGACACCAACTGCCTGGTGAGTCTGTGCAGCAGTATGTAGCTAATTTGCGAGGGCTAGCCAGCTCATGCAAGTTTGGCGCGCTTCAGGACGAGATGGTTCGCGACCAGCTAATCGAACACACCAACAACGCAAAGGTGCGTGAGACTCTCCTGCTGGAAAAAGACGATCTGCTGCTGTCCAGAGCACTTACCATCGCACTACAGGTTGAGGGAGCAGCTGAGTGTGCTGCTATGCTAAATACACAGCAAGTGGCCACCTCCAGTCAAGCTGCCAACGACTCCTCCCTCTACTCACGGCTGCCCCTCGGGACGCAACCCAGCCAGAGCGAGGCGGGCGCCGACTCCACTGGGGACGTCTTGCAACTGCAACGACGGCGTTCTCGGCCCCGCCCTCAACAGTCCTGTGGTAACTGTGGATCTCGGTCTCATGTTTCAAGGGCTCAGAACTGCCCTGCCCGTGCCCAGACATGCCGTAGCTGCGGTAAGCAAAATCACTTTGCCAACGTCTGTCGATCTTCCCCGGCTGGGTCAGAGGGCCACACCCTCCAGTCTTCAACCGCCGTCATTCACAAGGTGAGCTCTGGGCCAGTGTCATTCAAATCATACACGGTTAACATTAATGATGTGTGCATCCCCCTGCTGTTGGACACCGGTGCAGGTGTGTCTCTCCTGAATGTTGATACCTACAGTCAATTTTTCGGTTCACTGCCACTGCCCGCACCCTCAGCTGTCCTCTGTGGGTATGGTGACTCCAAAATCGATCTGGTTGGCTCTCTCCAAGTGACTGTCCGCTATGGAACCAAGCTGGTGCCCAATGCAGTTTTTCATGTGGCACGCCGTGGGGCCAACCTGATGGGCCTGGACCTGTTCTCCGCTCTGGGGTTCTCCCTCTTAGACACAAGGGGGACAGCAATCCTGACTGTTGCCACACCTTGGCAGCAGAAGTGGCCATCGCTGTTTATGGGGCTGGGCTGCCTCTGCCTTCGCCCATCAACCTCTCCTCAACCCTGCTGTGAAATCTGTCATCCAACCACTGCGCCGCATCCCGTTGGCTCTCCGTGATGGGGTCTCCGCCAAGCTGCAACAACTGCTGGAAGCTGGCATCATTGAACCGGTGGACGTGTCACCTTGGGTCTCAAACCTCATGGTGGCTAAGAAGAAGTCGGGGGGCCTGCGTGTCTGCATCGATCTATGTGCAGTAAATAAGGCAGTGGTCCCTGATAAGTATCCACTGCCCACCTCAGAAGAACTCACTGCTCAGTTCTATGGCTCTGAGGTGTTCTCCAAGCTCGACCTCAGACAGGGGTACTTACAGGTGCCCCTCCACCCCAGCAGCCGAAATGTCACAGCCTTTGTGACACATGCAGGAGTGTTTCGCTACACCAGGATGCCTTACGGTCTCAGCTCCGCCCCTAGCTGCTTCCAGAAAATCATGGTCTCCGTGCTGGCTGGCATACTGGGCGTGGCAATTTATCTGGACGATATAGTGGTACACGGGCCCACCAGTGAAATCAACGACAAGCGCCTCAACATGGTCTTCGCAGCCCTGTCCAAGCACAAGCTAACTCTCAATGCTGAGAAATGTGTCCTCTCTGTGCCAGCCATCGAGTTCGTGGGGTTCCGGCTGTCAGCGAGCGGTGTAACTCCACTACAATCCAACGTGGACGCCATTCAGGCCATCCCTGAGCCCAGCTCGGCCGCCCAGGTCGCCTCCTTCCTGGGTATGACAAGTTACTACCTGAGGTTTCTTCCCCAGTACTCTGCGACCACAGCCCCCCTGCGCCAGCTGCTGCGTAAGGACGAGCCATGGGTGTGGTCAAAGGCATGCAGTGACGCTGTGCATGATCTCAAGACTCAACTGACTTCACCACCAGTGTTGGCTCACTTAGACATCTCCAGCTCCACCTTTGTGACCTGTGACGCATCAGCCACAGCGATAGGGGCTGTGCTGTCTCAAACCCAGAACGGTGTGGAGAAGCCCATCGCCTTCGCCTCCCGTGCCCTCAACCTGACCGAGCAGCGGTATTCCGTGGGTGAGCGTGAGGCGTTAGCCTGTATCTGGGCTTGTAAAAGGTGGCACCTCTACCTCTATGGCCGCTCCTTCACCCTCAGGACAGATCACCAGGCCCTGACAGCGCTGCTGTCCACATCTGGGACAGGCCACTGTCTCTCTGCAGAAGCTGAGGGCAGCCTCCGAACAGGACCCTGTCCTCTCCCAGCTCCGCACCTACATCCAGAACGGCTGGCCTCACAAGATCCCAGAGGAGCTGGCTGCGTTCGCCCGAGGCAGGCAGGAACTCTCCTGCTGGTACGACACCTGTGTGGCACGTGGGTTTTGCACAGGGGTCCCAGCTGCTCTCTGTGCACGTGTTTTGAATATGGCGCATGAAGGCCACCTTGGCATTGTGAAACTGAAACAGCGCTGCCGAGACCTGGTGTGGTGGCCGGGGATAGACAGAGATATTGAGGCTCTGGTGAAGGACTGTTCTGCCCGCCTTGTGAGTGGCAAGTCTGGCCACCAGCCTCCCCCACCCCTGCAACCTCTTGCCTGGCCCTCTCAGCCCTGGGAACACCTGCAGTTGGACATTTGTGGTGAGATCCATGGAGTTCCCCACCACCAACGCTTCATGGTGGTCGCCTACGATCTACACTCAAAATGGCCTGAACTCACCACTTCTGGCACTGTGACCTCACAGATCATCATCGACTTCCTGGACTCTCTTTTCTCTCGCTGGGGCCTCCCAAAGACCATCACCACTGACAACGGCCCTCAGCTGGTCTCTGCTGAGTTCACTGCTTATCTCGAAAGCAAGGGCATCCGTCATATATGCACTGCGTACTACCACCCCCAGGCCAATGGTGGCGTTGAACGTTTTCACCAGTCACTGAAGAACGGCCTCAGAGCACACATGGCCCAAGGGTGCTCTTTCACGCAGGCCATCCGTCACACTCTGCACTATCGGGCCACACAGCACTCGACCACAGGCGTCTCCCCAGCCTCTCTCATGCTAGGCCGGGAACTGTGCATGCCCCTTGACAGGCTCCGCCCCTCCACACCCCAGGCACCTCCCTCTGGGGTCAGAGCCTCAGTCACTCATCAGCAGACGCGGATGAAGCAACGGTTTGACCAGTCAAAACGAACCAGGGTGCCAGACATCAATGTGTCAGACTGGGTCAGGGTCCGCAGGCCCCACAGGGACAATAAAATGGCTTCATACTGGTCCTCTCCTCTCCAAGTCACCCGTCAGCTGGGCCCAGCCACTTACCTCCTCAGCGATGGCACTCAGTGGCACTCCAGTCGTCTACGGAAGGTGTCAGCTCCGCCACACACAGCTGGTGACACAACCTTAGCCATTCCCTCAGCATGGCGAGACACCCCGGGGCTTCATGCAGCTCCTACACGGGCCCCAGACATTCCTGGGCCTCAGCTTCCCCTGCCTTCTCCCTCCCCACCTCGGCCTGCCCAGCCTCAGGCCGCCCCGCGACCTGTTCGCACACGTTTACGCCCTGGCCACCTAGAGGACTTTGTGTCAACCTTTCATGTTTGAAATCCTGCCGGGGGGGCGGGGAATGTTATGTCTGCACACATCGACAGTGCTGCATTTGATTTGGTGCTGTTCCATTGTGCTGGGATCGATTGGTGATGCCTGCGGGCTCTGGGTTGTTTGATCGGGTCTGCCTGTGATGCTGTGTCAGTCTAAATAAAGAATGCCACGGAGAGGTTGTGTCGAGCGACAGCGCTGTGTCCTGACGTGATTTCTAAATACAATAGAAACATTTATGCATGGGTTTGTTGAATGTTGTGAACTGGAGCGGTAGATGTTGAAAATGAAAGAATTAATAAGTAGAAGTTGGAGAGGTGGGTATGTTGGCAGAATGAAATGGAGAGAATTGTGGTTGTTTGGGGTGGCTGGCAAAGTCAGCGGATGTAATGTTAATTTATTAAATTATGTTTTTAGTTTGCTGTCAAGCCAAGGAGGTATATAGCCCATTATGAAAAGAGGAAAGCTGAGGTGTGGAATATTTTTAGGAGTATAATGGAAAGAGAAGTTAATATGTTTATTTTATTTTATTTATTTTACTACTTATTGATCCCCGTGGGGAAATTCTTCCACTGCATTTAACATCTTAGCTGTGTAGCTAGGAGCAGTGGGCAGCTACCGTGCAGCGCCCGGGGACCAACTCCAGTTCGTCTTGCCATGCCTCGGTCAGGGGCACAGACAGGTATATAAACCCTAACCATATTGTAACGATCACGGATGAATAGGCTCGGTAGCCCTTGGCTAACGGGTCGGACCCTTTAGTCAACTGGTTAACGTTGTCGCCCGTGGTGCGGGAAATCTGAGTTCACGTCCCGGCTGTGACGGTCCGGCCGGGCTGCCCCCCTAATTCGCTACATTGGTGTCAGAAGTGGGATACGCGCGGACGCGGTTCCCGAAGGAGAGGAGTAGTGTAACGTGCATGGATAAGTAGACACGTCGGCTAACGGGTCGGACCCTTTAGTCGAGCGGTTAGCGATGTCTCCCGCGGTGCGGGAACTACGGGTTCACGTCCCGGCTGCGGCAGTTCCTGTGGTTGCCCCCCCCCCCCCCCCGATTTCGCTACATTGGTGTCAGAAGTGGGATACGCGCGGAACACACAAGTTCGCGCCACCGGCTGTGACGGTCCGGCCGGGGATGCCCTTCTCGAAGGAAGGGGACAATGTAACGACCACACGGATGAAGGCTCGGTAGCCCTTGGCTAACGGGTCAGACTCTTTAGTTGACTGGTTAACGTTGTCGCCTGCGGTGCGGGAACCCCAGGTTCGTGTCCTGGCTGTGGCGATTCGTGGGGACGTGAATCCCGAAGGAAGGTGGCACGTTCTACATTCACCACAATATGTTCTATGGTTATGTTAGAGAAGAAGAGTTTGTTGGTGGATTTGTAGAGGAGAGCACTTTTGTTGTGATTGGGGAAGGAGGGAGGGTAATGTTGGATTTTGGTTAAACAGTATTGTAACGTACACGAATAAGTAGACACGTTAGCCCTTGGCTAACGGGTCGGACCCTTTAGTCGACTGGTTAACGTTGTCGCCCGCGCGGTGCAGGAGATAAGGGTTCGCGTCACGGCTGTGGCGGTTCCCGCGGCTGCCCCCCGAATTCGCTACAGTACACTGTGTGGACTTCTGGTGGAACGCTCTGATGGACTAGACGTGTCGTCCCAACCTCCCACGAGTTTTCAGTACTGCTTTTATTATTTGCCCATTTTTATCACTTAAAAAGCACACTTTGTGATTTTTTGAACACAGTTAAATACTGTTTTGATCATATGTCCACTGCCGGTAAGACCACGAGACATGCGGCGAGACAGGATGAGGCTAGGAAACACGAGGTACCCGCCGACCTCTCTACCATAGCTAGTATTGCTCGGCGATCTCAAAGCTGACCTCACAACTCAAAACTCAGAGCTCAAACAGGCCATTGCAAGCCTGGACACCAAGTTGGACAATATCAAGGTCACTGTATCGGACCAATGGGCAGAGGTTGCTATCTCTCAAATCCCATGCCGAGACGACTAGCTAGCGCATTCAAGCTCTCGAGACGTCTTGTGCTACTTTAGCTGAGGACTACACTAAGCTAGAAATAACACTAGAATTATCGGCAACCGTCCAACGACCTTTTTCGCCGACCTGCTGGTTGAAGTCCTGGGCTCGGAGTTGCTGGAGTCTCCACCCGAATTGGATCGCGCTCACTGTTCATTCACTGATAAACCAGCGCCTGATCAAAGGCCAAAGGCGGTCCTGACACGTTTTCACCGTTTCCAGGTAAAGGAGCTCGTGATCCGCGAGGCTCGTAAGCGCAGGGGGTCGTTGCAATACCATGGGCAAAAAATCCATCTGTATGAAGAATTTTCTCCCGATGTCCTGGATCAACGGGCCGCTTATAAGGATGTCATGGCTAAGTTGTATAAACTAGGCCTCAGGCCTTCTCTCCTGTTCCCAGCTAGGCTACTAGTCACAGCCCAAGATGGATCCCGCCGGAGGATCGCCTCAGTTCGAGAAGCTAACGATTTTGCAACATCCCACCAGCTTCACCGTGCAGCGCTGCCGGACGGGTCGGGGAACTGATGTCTGCTGGCCTGCAGCGGGCATGCTATGTTGACTAGCTATCAACATTGTTCGCATCGGTCGGCAAGCTAGCTAATTCCGGACAGGGTGGGAAAACATGATTTTTTTCTCAGTAATAGTGCCGTTTTGAGAAATCGTCTTTTAATTTACAGACATATAGCCAGCCCATTCTTCCTAAACTATACAGCTAGCTAGTACTGGGTTAAGTGGACACGCCGTGTTGTTTTATGTTTGAACGTTCCACTGCGCCTTAAAGACAGTTTTTGGCCGTCCTAACTTGGGGGACTGATGGGGATATCACCAAAATGTACTGTCGTGCTTGCATAAACTTATTGTGCTAATAGACACCTCTGGCCTTGGTGGGCTAACACGCCACATCGCCTTTGTTGATTGCATGGTGTGGTGTGCTAGCTGGCAGCACAACACTGTCTATTTGATTTGATGTCTAGGACCTGTTGCCTGGTGTGAAACGTAAATACGGTTGGGGTCCGGACCTGCGATTGCTGGCCACCGTGTCGGTAAGTTCACCGTTCGGACACTCGGCTAACAGCTTTCGTTAGCTCGCTAGCTTACCATAGCTTCGCTAGCATACCCTAGCTTCGCCACAGAGCTTCTTGAAAGTAAGAGAGTCTTTGGTTTCGCTGACCCTCGTGCGTAGACTGCTAAGCGTCGAAATACTTCCGGGTCGCATTACACACCCGGTGACGTAGCTAGCTTAGCTTTACTGCCTCTTATCGATTTGTGCCGCTTGTTGCGGTAGCTAACAATATTAATTCGTTTAAAGTTGTTATTAGATGCAATACACTATAAACCAGGCATAAATCCGGACCCTTGATGTCTGGTTGGCTTTCGTGCGTAGCCTACCGAATATGGCGGTACTTCCGGTTCACGGGTTAGCTGACATCGCAACCGGTGACGTAGCAACCTTAGCCTCAAACAATTGAATTACACACCGGTACAAGGCAACAGTAACTTGATTGTATTATAACGTTCACTACTATAGCTGACGACAGTGTGAGCAGTTTTTTTTTAGTTTTTTTTTATGGCGCTTTGTTCTCAGTTTCAGGGCAAAAATACATGTGTGAATTTATATGTGGGATTGGGGGTTGGTAGGGGTGAGTAACGTATAGGGAGTCTTGTGCGGTTCATCACACAGGGGTTCTGTTCCACAGTTGGATGTCATGTGTGTGCTTTGACCTGCTATCTCCCCTAGAAGAGGGGGAGACTTTGGGTTTGGGGGGGGGCTTCCTTTTTTTTGCTTCGTTCTTTCTTTTTACGGGTGCTTGGTTTGCTTTCTCCCTTTTTTCTTTTCTCCCAACAACTTAGATGGCTGGCAACGCTAGTAGTAACAACCTAGGAATGGGAAGCCCTGACTCGGTGACGTTCTTGTCGTGGAATGTCAAGGGGTTGAACGATCCTGTGAAGAGGTCTAGGGTCTTTTCCCACGTGAAAATCTAAAAGCAGACGTGGTTTTCCTACAGGAATCACATTTACACATTAAAGACCAAAATAGATGGCACCCTGGATTTCATCAGGTCTTTCATTCAGACTTCAACAACAAAGCCAGCGGTGTTGCCATATTAATTAGTAAAACAATCCAGTTTTCTACTACCAATGTTATTTCAGACAAGAATGGGAGGTACTTAATCATAACTGGTAAACTTTGGCACACTCCTGTGGTGCTAGTGAATGTATATGCCCCTAATTTTGACGATGTAGGGTTTGCAAAGGGATTGTTGGGTAAAATTCCAAATTTAAACTCCCATCTTCTGATATTCGGCGGTGATTTGAATTGTGTCATTAACCCGGCCCTGGACCGCTCCACCCTCAATCCCACGCTTCCCTCTGCTATGTCTAAGACATTTTCTGATGTTATGGCTCAGACTGGGTGCGCTGACCCCTGGAGATTTCAGAACCCCCAGGCAAGGGAGTACTCTTTCTTCTCACATGTACACCACTCTTATTCCTGCATTGATTATTTTCCGTCAACCACTCATTATTACCAAAAGTCACCTCCTCCGATTACTTACCCATTGTAATCTCAGACCACAGTCCTGCCACCCTCGACATCGCCCTGTCCGCGCAGACTCGCACCTCGCCACACTGAAGACTCAACTCCCTCCTCCTATCAGATGCAGCTTTCTGCACATATGTCTAAAGCTCCTCTGATGTCTTCCTCTCCCTAAATCTGACGGACTCGACCTCCCACTCTCTCCTATGGGAGACGCTTAAGGCATACCTTAGAGGGCAAATTAATTCTTATTTCTCGCACCTATACAAAACTATAAAGGCTGAACAGGATCGACTCTCTAAAGATATCCTTGATTTGGACTGCCAATACGCCTCCACACCACCCCCTGAACTATACAAACAGCGCCTAAACCTACAATCTGAATTTAATCTTTTGACCACTGACAAGGCAGAACACTTACTACTGCACTCACGCGGCACCTATTATGAACATGGCGACAAGGCAAGCCCTCTAAGGCAAGCTCACTAGTTAAAGCGCCGCGCCGCTTCCCGTCTGATTCCCCAAATTAAAGACCCCTCCGGTATTCTGATTTCCGACCCTGCGGGGATCAGTGACACGTTCAAGTCCTTCTATTCCTACCTGTATAAATCTGAATTCCCTCCGGATCCTTCCAATATGAATCAGTTTCTGGGCGATCTAGCCACTCCTTCTGTTGATGCTGAGACTGCGAACGACCTAGATTCCTCTCTCACTCTACATGAAGTTAGTCAGTCTATCATGTCAATGCAGAGTGGCAAGGCCCCGGGACCCGACGGGTTCCCAACGGAGTTCTTTAAGAAATTTCGTGCCAAGATGGCCCCTCTACTCTTATCTATGTATAATGAATCACTTGAGTGTGGCTCACTGCCGCCCAACATACCACAGGCGTTGATATCGCTACTTCTTAAGAAGGGGAAAGACCCCACTTTGTGTAGCTCTTTTAGACCCCTGAGCCTCCTTAATGTGGATGTAAAAATATTGGCGAAGGTGTTGGCAAACTGTCTGGAGGTGGTCTTATCAGGCATTATTTCAGAGGAGCAAACTGGCTTTATTAAGGACAGGCACTCATTTTTTAACATTCGAACGCTATTTAACATTATTTATTCAAAACAAGTCTCTAACTTCCCTGAAATAATCATTTCACTCGATGCTGAGAAGGCGTTTGATCAAGTTGAGTGGGATTATCTGTTCACTGTTCTTGAGAAGTTCCGCTTCAGGAACAAATTTAGCTCATGGATTCACCTCTTGTATACATCCCCCCAGGCCAGTGTCTGCACCAGTGATTCCCGTTGTAACTACTTTCCCCTTGAACGTGGGACACATCAGGGGGGCCCGCTGTCCCCGCTGTTGTTTGCCCTCGCCATCGAGCCCCTCTCGATCATGTTGTGGTTGTCCGCCTCCTTCCGAGGCATAGTGCGAGAGCGAGTAGAACATAGGCTGTCGCTATACGCGGATGACTTACTGCGCTATGTTAGCGACCCGGTGACCTGTCTGCCTTCTATTCTCTCTATTCTTAAGAACTTCGGCTCCTTCTCTGGTTATAAGTTGAATCTCCAGAAAAGTGAGTGTTTCCCGATTAGCTCGGCGGCGTCACAGCTTCAGCAGATGGACTCACCTTTCACACTATGCCACTCCGGCTTCAAATATCTAGGAGTGAACGTGACTTGCTCGTGGCCTGCCCTCTTTTCAGCAAATTTCGCTCCCATTCTCACCCAAATTAAAGCCGATTTTCGGAGATGGGGTAGCTTGCCTTTATTGCTTATAGGTAGGATTAATGCAGTAAAAATGAATAGCTTGCCCAAATTCCTTTATTTATTTCAGTCTATTCCCCTGTTTTTGCCTAAATCCCTTTTTTAAGTCAGTTAATCGGGCCATTACTATATTTATATGGGATGGAAAATCCCCCAGAGTTGCTATCTCTGTTGCAAGGGTGTAAATTCAGTGGAGACCTTGCGCTACCCAACTTTCTATATTACTACTGGGTAGCCAAAATCCAGAAGTTTTCATTCTGGTTCCACGACTCAGACACTCCATGGTGCCATCTGGAGGCTCGATCCTGTGTCTCCTCACCTCTCCCCACCTTGCTTTGCTCCTCTCTCCTGACCCCTCCTTCGCGCCACACAGGCAACCCTGTAGAAATTTCCACACTCGAAATTAGGTATACATTTTGGCGTCACTTTAAACTCCACTCTGCATCCAGTCTGGGCCCCATTGAAAAGAATCATTTATTCCCCCCCTCTTTGATAGATAATGCTTTTTCCCACTGGAAAAGGAAAGGTATCAAAACCATTCAACACCTGTATTCAGATGACATTTTCCCCGGCTTTCCTTCCTTGGCCGCTAAACACACTCTGCCTCTATCCCACCTCTTCCGTTACCTCCAAATTAGACACTTTGTTTCCTCCCAATTTCCCGGCTTCCCTGCCCTACCTATTCGCCAGTGCTGGGAGGACTTATTGACCCCTATACCTGGCCGGAAAGCGGCCGTTTTTGAGCTCTATTGTTGTATTATGTCACTGGAAAAACATTCTACCAACAAAACTAAAGCGGCCTGGGAGCGTGAGTTGGGGGTTGAGTTGGCGGATGAGTGGTGGGATGGGGCGATTGACAGAGTATGCTCCACTACGTCCTGCCTCGGTCTCATTCAGTTCAAGGTTTTACAAAGAGTACATTTTTCAAAATCATGACTATCTGAGATTTGCCCGAATGTGAGTGATGAATGTGATCGCTGCCACGCCTCTCTATGCAACCTTACCCACATGTTTCTTCACTGCCCTAAGCTGTGAACGTACTGGGACTCTATTTTCAAAATCCTATCCGAGGTGCTGGATCTGCAACCATGCCCCCGGATAGCTCTCTTTGGTGTCCCAGAAGATCTGTTATCTCTGACCCCTAAGCATACGGACATGGTGGCTTTCACATCCTTATAGACCCTTTTACAGTTTGTAAACAGTGATGACGTAGGTGTGGATGCGCGCGCATTTAGGCAACGGAAGTATGGCGGAGTTAGTTAGTTTGTCAAACTATGCAAGGGGATTAATGACAAAAGATCGCGAAAGTTACCTGAATAAATTAATTTTGGCGAACGGCAACCGACTTCCAGATCCGTGTGGTATTACCGAGTGGGTGGAAGACGTTACTAAGTGGCCTAATATCCAGTGGCCAGATATATATACATATTTGGTGGAGAAGCCGAACGTATAAACAAGAGAGAAGTTGCGGGCATACAAGTCCCTGGATGCTTACGACTATGTCGTCTGTGGTCACGTACAAAATGTAAAATACCATTGCCATAATAATTCATTCATGAATAAGATTAAATGTTCAAAATGCATTACATCATTTGAATTGTTTTAAGGGTTGCATTCAATTATCTTTTTTTTTCTGTTGATTAGTTTCTGGATTAATCGGTTACGGTAGTTGTTTAGACTCTAAAATGTCTGAAAAAGATGATTAAATGTTGATCGGTGTTTTTCAAAGATCAAGATCACATCCTGAAATGTCTTGTTTTGTGCACAACACAAATATTCAGTTTACTGTCACAGAGGAGGGAATAAGCCAGAGAAATATTCACATGTAAGAGGCTAAAAGCAGAGAATTTGCACAATTTTTCTTCTAAATGACTCAGATCAAGGTGTTGTCAAAATGTATATTTAATAACAGCTCTCAATTAATAGTTGCAGTTCTAAATTATTTTGAGAGGAAAACAACAATGTTAATGTTCTGACAATTCACAGTGCAGTGCTGTTTGTGAAATGGCAACATATGAATGATAGAATTCGCTAATTTTTTCGATTTTTTTGGGAACAACACTTTTGCAGAGGTTTGTGAGAGCGCCACACACTACATGTGACACTGGAATTACTGTTTGCAAAATCTTAAAGTTTTTCCATCGTCCAATTACTCGTTCCACATGTATCCTTACACGAGACAGTTGTCTCGATGAGTCCACCTCCTCTGCAGAGAGTTGCTTTTTTCCTTTTGTGAAATGAGGTATACGAAGGGTGGCACCATAAACTGCAAGTTCGTCTTGGATTAGAAATCCCCTATCTGCCTGAATCTCGTCGTTATGTTCCAAAAGTTCCAAAAACCCTGATTCCTTTGTTGTCTGCTTGTCAGAAACCAGCCCGCCCCAACCAGGGGACAGAAATTAAATTGCTACAGCTGGAGTGATGCCAATTACCAATTACCATGCCAATGACCATCTGCATCTCAGTGTGGTATGGCAACTGCACCTCAGTAGACCAGAAAGCTCTGCAGCGGGTCGTCAAGGCAGCCCAGCATATCACCGGTACCCAGCTCCTAACCATAAAAGACATTTATCACAAACTCTGCCTTCGAAGGGGTTTGAGCATCAGCAGAGATCCCACCCACCCCAACCATGGACTGTTCTCCCCCCTGCGCTCTGGGAGGCGCTACAGGAGCCTTAGAGCCCGCACTACCAGGCTCAAAAACAGCTTCTTTCCACAAGCTGTTGCCCACATGAACCTGGCTACTCACTGAATGTCTGTAGATATTGTTAAATATTTTGTACTCCAGCTCTTTTTTAACTTATTTTTAGCTTTTGGTCTTCATGTGTGTATATCTTATACTGTGTTTGCTGTGTTTGTCTGTGTCTGTCTTGCACTGTTTGGTGAAGCCACAGCCCTCATTTCATTTTTAACATGGGCCTGCACATTGTTTTTAATGACAATACAATTTAATTGAATTGAATTAAATATTTAATGGTGTTGCGGTGTTTATAATTTGACCATGTCTGGGCCCTGGCAGTCAGATTACTGGGTCTAGCAATGAAAACCTCTGTGCAATCTATTATGCAACGGCATCTTTTAAAGTTTCGCTTGAAGATTTTAGGTATGTTCTTTAGTATAGCTCCCTTACTTGGCCATTTAATGAGTGGCTTGGGGACTATGGCCATAGAAGATATCCAGCTCCGACAAATATTTGATAAGGTGGTTTTTGATACCTTAAATCTACAGGCTAAATCATTATTAGTCAGGCCCAGTCTTAATTTCATTAGCACAGCCAATATAGTATGATTCTGTAGAGAGAGGTTTTGGCTAATTCTTTCTACACTGTCTGTTATTTTTGCACACAGCCAGTCAAAGATAATGGAGGTAAGTCCTGTGGAAAAAAAAGCAGTTGTCCCATGTTGAACCTAATAGTGGCATAGGAAAACGTAGAGTTTTGTAGCTCCTCTTTAAGCTTCTCATTTTCAGCCCGTAGTTTTTGTCCTGGAGTTTCAGAAGGAGCAGGCTGATTTGGTGGAGTGTAAACCCCTTCATCCCGTCTCCTTTTCCTATGGTACCTTAAAATAAAAAAGCTAAATTAATGAACAGAAATACAGATCAGAGACCATATTACAGGAAATTCCTAACTTGCAGAGCCTATCTTAACTGTTTGGTTACGATTATATATTAGGTTATGATTTGCTTAATACCAACTGGAGAAAAATCATATTTTAGACATCCCTGTCTTCACTTTAAACTTAAGACGGTAAATATTTGTAATACAGCCCCATTTTCTCAAAGCCAGCAGCTGCAAGCTCCAGAGTGCACTGAATAGCATGAAACGAAAGAGGGGAAAAGTAATTCTAAAACGATTAGGAAGTGTAAGGCTTAATTATTCTTACCTTTCCACCTTTGCCTCGGGGTTCTGACTTTGTTTTGTGTACTTAAACACAGAGGGTACAAAATCAGGATTCTGTGACTCCAGTGACGCCTCACCTGTAAATAGCCAGACACACCACATTAGCCAAATAATACCATCTAACGCTGCTTATCGGTTACTTTAGATATTAGTCTACATCTAAACCAGGCATTCCAGTGAAACCAAAGAGTAGATAGATAACTTACCTGATATAAAATGGGCACTGCAAACGCCAGCATTTTTGATCGTGTCCTCAGTCCAGTTTTCATCAATACGTTTGATGGCTTGCAACCACAGGCGCCTCCGGTTGCTCTGAAATGGCTGTGATCCCGTCGGAATTCGGCAAAACTTCAGTCTGCTGTTGGTAGAGTAGCGATTCGTACAGCCAAACACAAAACAACCAGACATTTTGATGCTGGTTATACTTCTGAATAAACTTTGTAATCTGCTCTTGACGAATGCTGTAAAAGGCAGCCTACGTCATCAAAAGTATGCGCGCGCGTTTAGGCAACGGAAGTGAAATGCCATCCCCAAGTCTCCCATTCATTCACGGATTCAGACGAGGAAGAGGAGATTACAAAGTTTAAAGTGAAGATAGGGATGTCTAAGATAGGATTTTTCTCCAGTTGGTATTAAGCAAATCATAACCTAATATCTAATTGTAACCAAACAGTTAAGATAGGATCTGCAAGTTAGGAATTTCCTGTAATATGGCCTCTGATCAGTATTTCTGTTCAATAATTTAGCTTTTTTATGTTAAGGTACCATAGGAAATGGAGACGAGATGAAAGGGTTTACACTCCACCAAATCAGCCTGCTCGTTCTGAAACTCCAGGACAAGTCAACAGCATGGATCACTGTCCTGGTAAGGATATATTTTTGTTGTGCAATCAACGAATTTGTTGTGAGCCTGTGCCGGCATATCCTAACTGTTCGCTTTTCTGTTAAAGCTGAAGAGGACATCCCAGTTCCAAGGACAGAATATGATGATCTGAACCTGAGGTACACTCAGCTTCAGAATGACTATGTCAACCTGCAGCAGGAGTGTGAAAAACGACGGGCTGAAAATTAGAAGCTTAAAGAGGAGCTGCAAAACTCTACGTTTTCCTATGCCACTACTAAGTTCAACATGGGACAACTGATTTTTTTCACAGGACGTACCTCCATTATCTTTGACTGGCTGTGTGCTGTGTGTAGAAAGAATTAGCCAAAACTTGTCTCTACAGGATCATCTATTGTTTGTGCTAATGAAATTAAGGCTGGGCCTAACTAATACTGATTTAGCCTATAGATTTAAGGTATCAAAAACCACCTTATCCTATATTTATCGGAGCTGGATACCTGCTATGGCCATAGTCCTCAAGCCACTCATTAAATGGCCAAGTAAGGGAGCTATACTAAAGAACATGCCTAAAATATTCAAGTGAAACTTTAAAAGATGCCGGTGCATAATAGATTGCACAGAGGTTTTCATTGCTAGATCCAGTAATCTGACTGATTACTGGGTCTAGCAATGAAAATGATGACAGGGCAACAAGAAGTCAATTATTATGCTGAATAATTTTTTTTCAAGATTTTATGAATCTCGTTTGAATTTTTACTAAAGTCATGAAGCAGAGCATTAAAACAGAAACAGTAAACAATAGAAACTAGACAATCTGATTTCCAGAATAAATAATCTGAAGGTAAAGGTCAAACAAATACATTGAAATGACTCAGTGTCTATACGTATTTATGATTTTCATCTGTATTATAAAAAAGCTCGGTTTTCAGGGTAGTTTATGGTGTTACAAGAGGCAAGAGAACTTTTGAAATGAATTAAATGCACAATGACAAAATGAAACGTATCTAGCCTCTGTCAACTATTACATGCCTCCTGGTTTGACACTGTTCCTCCTAGAAGTTTTGGAAGCTGCTGGGGGCTGCCTGCCTAGCCTCTTTGATTTATGGGAGCTGATTTCCCCAAGTGGAGCTGGCTTGACATCTTTCCTGCTTAGCTCTTTCCACACACATGCTTCAACTGTAACTGCTGCTTTCTCTGTCCTCCCCATCCTAACACAGAGCTCAACTTTAAATAAAACTGCTGCTGCATAGCGGCAGCATGATCCAAGTCTGAAATGTGAAAAAGACAGAATAAAACATATTGACTTATCCAATATGTTTCAATTTGATGACCAGGACTTGCAATTAACACTTAATCTCAGTCAAAATTAGGCTGTGGCTGAGAAGACTGTAAATTCTACTATATAATTTCACATTTTTCCACTGCAAATTAATAACATCCACAGTTGGAACTCAGAATCAACAAGACACTGCGTAGTTCAAGATAATGTGAATTTCATGCCCCGTTTATCATGACTGAGTTACAGTGAAAGGCACATTTTGATGTGATGAGGGGAGAAACTGACAGTAAAATAGAAGCAGATTTCATGTTTGCACAACAACTAGGCCGATATCATTAACCCTGAGCAAACTAGAAAAGCAACAGGACAAAAAATAATCACCCTGGCCTGCCATGCAGGTACAATTGGCTGTGAGGACATAGTTCTCGGGTTTGTTTATGATGACCCATGCCTCGTACATAGCCGTCTTGTGTCCTTGTCTTTGATTTGGCAAGACTTCGGATTTCAGGACAAAAAACTCAGAGTCTATGTCATGGTATTTTACATTTTGTACGTGACCACAAACAACATAGTTGTAACCACCCAGTGACTTGTATGCCCGTAACTTGTCTCTTGTGTATACGCTCGGTTTCTCCACCAAATATGTACATATATCTGGGTTCTGGATATTAGGCCATTTAGTAATGTTTTCCACCCAATCGGTAATACCACACGGATCTGGAAGTCGGTTGCCGTTCGCCAAAATTAATTTATTCAGGTAACTGCGCGATCTTTTGTCGTTAATCCCCTTGCATAGTTTGACAAACTAGCTAACTCCGCCATACTTCCGTTGCCTAAATGCGCGCGCATCCACACCTACGTCATCACTGTTTACAAAAATTGGCGCGGTGCAGGATTCTTCTTCACTGGAAGTCGCCCCCCCCCCTCGGTCTCCCTATGGCTAAATTATGTGATCCACTTTCTAAAACTTGAAAAATCAAGTTCTCGCTCAGCGGCTGTGCCCACAAATTTACTGTGAGGTGTCAGCCCCTCATTTCATACTTCACCGCTCTGCGGAGGCTCCCCTCCGACGACCAGCAATGATTTTGAATCTTAATTTTAATTTTTAATTTTTATTAATTTAGACCAAGCCTCGTTTACTTTTTCTCGTTTGTACCTTCCCTTGTTCTTTTCTCTTTTTCTCCTGATGTTGTCTGAGTATATTTTTTATTTTATTTGTATTTTTACGTGTTTTTATCTTTTATTTTATTTTATTTTTTATTTTCCAGGGGACCGTGTTGTTGGGAGGGAGGGGAATATGATGGGGGGGGGGGCTGTTATATGCCCCCTCTGTTCTTGCTTGATATATATTGTCTTTAAAAACCCAATAAAAAATTTGGAAAAAAAAAACCCAGTATACTGTGTGGTATATGTGTATTTTTTGTTTGATTTCTTTGATCTGGTGGTGGTGGGGGGGGTCGTCTGTAGGCCGGAAGCCATGCCAAGGCCTACAGGTTACCTCACTATTTTCTGTTTTGTCGTCCTGTGTTGTAATCTTTGATTCTGTAGAGTTCGATGGGTTTATGAAATGTTTTATGTCCCTGTTTGTTTGGTGTTGTATTTTGAATGTTTTTTTCTATAGAATAAACGAGAAAAAAGCAAGTAGAGGCGTGCAGCTATAGAGGGTGGTGATTTGGAGTTTTTAATAAAAAAAACAAGTTTACCAAACTACCACTGCAAGAATGAATTTAAAATTAAGACGGCAGGCCAACGGCAAAACTAGAGCTGTGTACTGAGAGGAAAAAAGAAAGGAGGGATTCGGACTTTCAAAGAAGAAAATTATGTCTGCACGGGTGGCTAGCTGCTAGCACTAAATTTCTGCGGTTATTTTGCTGGCCGTCATGAGAATGGCCTTCCTCTTCAAATAGGGGACGTGGAATACACATCACCCTTCTCTCTTTGTGGTGTTATTGCTGACGGAGCTACCCATAAAGTTTTAAGTGCAATTTTTTGATGTGGTTATATTGCTTAGATGTATTGTGCCTTGCTTGACTGGGTTTAGCTGCATGTGTTAGTCAGTCCACAGTACACACCACTAGCTGTTTTATTGCCGTTGTTTACACAAAGAAAATAGGCACCACAGACAGCAGCCATAGGGCCAGGTTACCTGTGTAGATGAGATGGTGATTGTTTATAGCCTCTGCAGGTCATGTACTTGGTTTTTAGTCTTTTATGTCATGTTGTATAATGAACATTTGGCCTAGTGTTCTATAAATTTATTTCTGATTTTTCTCCTTTTCTCCCATTTTAGTGGCCAAATGCTCTCTATTCTTAGCTCAAACAACCACCCTCGTACTATATGCGTTCGTCAACTGCGTCTCTCCGGCCGGCAGTCTCGAAGGAGATGCCTCGCCACTTCCGTGACAAGGTGAATCCAGGCCGAACCACTGCTACATTTAGCCTAGTTTTAAACAATATGGAAAGTATTTGTGTATGTCAAGCACATTCAATGGTGTTTGTAAATCGCGTGTTTTATACATGTAGCCTACTGATACTTTATGATGTGAATGTAAAACGTCATTTGATTGAATTTGTGAATGAATACTTCTTATATTCATTACCAAATCTGTACTGTACATCTGAGTAACTGGGCGATATTGTATAGCCTATAATTTGTACAACACGAAGGTTGATAGCATGTGCAAGTCCTGCATCTGTTTGATACAATTTTGTATAAAATAATACCGGGCGCTCTAATAGCTCATCTGGTTACATTACCTTGGCTGTTAAAGAGGCGACATATTCCTGTCAATTAAGACCCCCCCCCCCACACACACACACACACAAACGACACAGATTTGAAGTCTTGTCTCACTTGGCTTCCTCAAAAAATTTCCTCAGGCCATGACACGATGACACGATGTCTCATCTTATGGAAGGGGTTTGGTACCGGAGATTTTTTACATGATTTAGACATCCAAACAATAAATCAGCAGTTTGAGGCTCAGTGTCCTGAGGGCCAGTTTGATAGGACACAAAGCTCTTGTAAGCAAAATGGTTTAGATAAGACAAGAATTAGACGGTCCATTTGACCACAGGTTCACTCTGTGATGTCCATGTGGAAAGGCAGGTTTTAGAGATGTGAACTCACGGTGGTGTATTTTCCCAGCTGGCGGAGTGGTGGGAAGGTCTCTCTGTGAGCTCTGCAGATCTTCTCCACGATGAGGCCAAGCTCCGCCGTCAGCTCATATGTCTCTATGATTGTCATCTTCACCGCCTCTTTCTTCTCCCTCCTCTTCTTCCTGTCATTCCTCACCGCTGGTGAGAGCAGAGAGAAAGATATTTGGATAGGAGAGGCTAAATGAATGAACATAAGATATTAAAAGTAAACAGTGGAGCCTGACGTCACCTAACACAACTAGGTTTTTGTTTTGTTTTTTGTTTTTTGTTTGGGTTGAGTTTGATGTCCCTTTTTTTGAAACACAAAAAAAATACAAAAGGTGTCAAGATAATATGTCAACATCCTTTTCACACTTAAAGCTCAAACCATACTAAAAATCAACTCTCATAACCTTTGAACATTTTATAAACATGATCCTGAACCTTCCCGTATTATAGTGCAATTATTTTAACTGACTATACATACTAGATATTTTGTTATTTTGACCTTTTCTGTTTGCATTTTTGGTTGGCATTCAAGGGCAGGTTCTCCCTGTGCTGACCAGCTGACCATCGTGTTGACGGACATATTCTTCAAAAAGGTCACAATCGTCCTAGTTCCCAAGAAAGCCAAGGTAACCTGCTAAACTACCGCCCTGCAGCACTCACACCAGTCATCATGAAGTGTTTTGAGCAGCTAGTTGAGACCCATATCACCCCATCACTCTCTAATAAGCTGGACCCACTGCAGTTTGCCTACAGACCAAACTGATCCACCAACAACACCATTGCTACCACTCTGCACACTGCCATTTCCTATCTGGATAAGAGGAACATGTATGTGAAAATCACAGAGAATTAAATCAATTCATCTTGATACAATGTTTATTGAGAGAAAAACATTTAATCGCTCATCTAAGTGAACTCTTCAGTCTCAACTGACTGCAGGTATCCCAACCCTTATCAACAATACTGTGGCATAACAAATGAAAACAATGATCCGTTTCACATACAAATTGCCATGACCATTAACTAGAGTTTCAATGGATATTTGTACTAGTCACAGAGGATTTGGGAATGGTTACAATCAAGGGATTGTAAGATGGTAAGATGGTGACAGACATACTCTTATCCCAGGACTTCAGAGGCGGGGGGATGGCTGCTTGGGAAACGGACTTTGGAGGCCGCAGGATGGCCGCTCAGGGAACGGACTTCGGAGGCGGCGGGATGGCCGCTCAGGAAATGGACTTCGGAGGTGATGGAACGGCCGTTTGGGAAACAGACATCGGCGACGGCGGGACGGCCGCTCGGGAAACGGACTTTGGAGGTGGCAGAAGTCCCATTCAGGAACTGAACTTCAGAGGTGGCGGAAGAGTCACTCAGGAGCCGACTTCAGATGAGGTGGAAGGGCCGCTCGGGAACCGGACATGGGAGGCGGTGAGAGGGCCACTCGGGGATCACACTTCGGAGGCAGCAGAAGGGCTGGCGCTCGGGGACCAGAATTCGGAGGCGACGGAAGGGGCGGCGCTTGGGGACCAAACTTGGGAGGAGGGGGAAGGACCGCCGCTCAGGGTCCAGACTTCGGAGGTGGCGGGAGGTCTGCTGCTCCGGGACTAGACTTTGGAGGTGGTGGGGCAGCCGCTTGGGGACCAGGCTTTGGAGGCGGCGGGGCAGCCGCTCGGGGACCAGGCTTCGGAGGCGGTGGGGCAGCCACTCGGGGAGCAGGCTTCGGAGGCGGCGGGGCAGCCGCTCGGGAAGCAGGCTTCGGAGGCGGCGGGGCAGCCGATTGGGGAGCAGGCTTCGGAGGCGGCGGGGCAGTCGCTCGGGGAGCAGGCCTCGGAGGGGGCACGGCAGTCACTTGGGGGGCAGGCCTCGGAGGCGGGGCGGCCAATGGCTCAGGAACAGACCACCCGTCGTCAAAGACGGCTGACGGTACAGGAACAGACAGCACGTCGGCAAGGACGGCCGGCAGCACAGGAACAGACAGCACATCGGCAAGGACGGCCGGCAGCACAGGAACAGACAGCATGTCAGCAAGGATGACCGGCGGTGCAGGTACAGACCACATGCCGGCCAGGGTGGCCGTTGGCACAGAAACAGACCGCACGCTGGCCGGCAGCACAAGAACAGACCGCACACCAGCCGGGAGCACCGGAACACTCCACACACCAGCCAGGGGCACAGGGACAGACCGCACATCGGCCGGGGGCACAAGAACAGACCGAAAACCAGCCAGTGGCACAGGAACAGCCCGTACGCTGGCCAGGGTGGCCGGCGGGACAGGAACAGACAGACCATTCTGGAACTCGGGGACGCTGGGCAGCTGAGGCTCTGGGACGCTGGGCAGCTGAGGCTCTGGGACACTGGGCAGCATAGGCTCGGGGGTGCTGGGCAGCTTAGGCTCCGGGGCACTGGGCACGTTAGGCTTGGGGGCACTGGGCAGCTTAGGCTCTGGGGCGCTGGGCAGCTTAGGCTCAGGGCGCCGGGCAGCTTAGGCTCGGGGGTGCTGGGCAGATTAGACGCTGTCGTGCAGGGCTTGGGATAACCGGATTCAATTGGAATTTCCACCTGAATAAAGCCACTTCTTGGGCTACATTAGGGTCCTGCTTCCAAAGTACGGTGAGAAGCTCAAAGAAGCCTGGCTCTTCATGGAGGAAAGTGCCCCTCAATACACCAAACTCCCCACACGTATATGGCAGGCTGAGCAGGTCTGCTGGGTCCATACATGAAATAGTTTGTTCTGTCCCTTCTGTCACAGTGGTAGCTGAGGTCGGTTCATTCTGTCACGGCCGAAGAAGGAGAAGACCCAAATGCAGAAAACAAGGACAGGCTGGGATTGAACAAAGCTTTAATAACAAAAACACTTACAAACAGCAGGAACAGACAGCAGGTACAGACAGCGGGAAAGTGCACAAAATGGCGTGGCGATCTGACAAACCAAGAGTCTCCGTGAGTGTCTCTGGGAGTGTCTCAGTGAGTGTGTGAGATGAACCGACCAAGCGCTCGAGAGACGAAGGGGCATATATACCCAGGGGAGACCAATTAGGGAGATTGGGCGCAGGTGCGCAGGACCCGTACAGCTAATCAGAGAAAGGGGAGGTGAGTGAAGCCGGGCAATCACAGTCACTCAGGCACACTGGCGCAGGTGAACTAAAACAACAATCAGGGTATGGGACAGCCCCAATGACTCAGACACCCATGACAGGTTCAATTTCACCCTCACCTACCACCTGGGTTCCTGCAACACCAAGGCTGATGCGCTCCCCCGTCTGTTCCCGGGGGAGGCCCAGAGCACTCCTGATACCATCCTTCCTCTGGCCCGGGTGGTGGCTGTCGTCATCTGGGCTATTGACTTCGTGGTAAGAATGGCCCAGCGCGCTCAGCCTGACCTGGGCAACGGACCCCCATACCGCCTCTTCGTGCCCGCCTCCGTGCGTTTCCAGGTGCTCGAATGGGGCCATTCCAGTCACTTCACCTGTCACCCCGGCGCTCATAGGACATTGTCCTTTATCCGCCGGTGCTTTTGGTGGTCCTCCATGGACGTGGACAGGAAGGAGTTTGTGGCCGCCTATACCACCTGCGCTGCAGTAAGACCACCAATCGGCCCCGGGCTGGTCTCCTACGTCCCCTCCCATATCCTAATTGTCCCTGGTCCCACATCACCCTGGACTTCGTAACTGGTCTCCCCATGTCCCAAGGTAACACCGTCCTTTTGACCATTGCCGACCGGTTTTCCAAAGCTGTTTACTTTGTGGCTCTCCCCAAACTGCCCTCCTCAGCCGAGACAGTGGACCTCCTGGTCACCCATGTTGTCTACCTACATGGCATTGCCCAGGACATTGTTTCTGACCGTGGTCTCCAGTTCACTTCCCGGGTGTGGCAGGCCTTCTGTAAGGGGATTGGGGCCACGGTCAGCCTCTCCTCCAGGTACCAAACCCAGACCAATGGGCAGACGGAGTGGGCGAACGAGTGCCTTGAGGCGGCCCTGCATTGTGTGACCACCAGCAAACCCGCCTTGTGGAGCAAACATCTCCCATGGGTAGAGTACGCCATCAACTCCATGACCAGCACAGCCACGGGTATGTCTCCTTTTGAGTGCTCGCTTGGTTACCAACCCCCTATGTTTCCCCGTCAGGAGTTGGAGGCTGCGGTCCCGTCCACGAGTGCCCATTTCCGCCGGTGTCACCACGTCTGGAAGGCTGCCCGTACCGCTCTGGTTATATCTGTGGAGCGGTCCTAACCGTGGCATCAACCGGGGGTCGGGTCCCGGCTCCTGCCTACTGTCCGGAACAGTGGGTCTGGCTGCTGGCCAGGCACCTGCCCCTCCAAACACCCTCCTGGAAGCTTGCACACTGCTACGTGGGGCCTCAGCCCATCGAACGCATCATCAATCCCTCTGCGGTACGTTTCACTCTGCCATCATCTCTGAATGTCCATCTGGTGTTCCATGCCTCGATGCTCAAGCCTGTGTCCTCCAGTTCCGGGTCTCCCCATGTTGCAGCTCCTCCACCTCCCCGTGTCCTGAACGATGGCGACCCAGTCTGGTCGGTCAAGCAGCTGCTTGCGGTCCGTCGTGGGGGGGGGGTCCAGTATCTCGATGACTGGGAGGGTTGTGGCTCTAAGGATTGGAGCTGCGTTCCCCCTTCCTACCTGGCCAACCCTACTCTGCTGGACGACTTCTACTGTGCCCACCCTGACGCTCCTGGGTGGTTGCCCGGTGTCTCCTGTCAGGAGGGGGGTACTGTTGTGGCTCAGCCCCCTGCTCGGCCCTCCGGCTCCACCGTGAGGTCACGAAGCACATCTCCATCATCTAGTGGCGGCGCCAGAGAACTTTGATTGCCGGTGCTATGGGAGTGCTTGATCATTGACTGGGGGAGCTACAAAACACAAAAACGGGCGTGGGCATGCTAATTTAATATTGGTTTGCAAGTATCACAGAACTGTAATTGCTATAATGCCAATGGCTGACATTCACTCAACACAAAAGTCAAATTTGGCGTTTCACACAGATTTAGATAAACAGCTAGATTTATAGCATAATCAGAACACGACATGCACGATGCGAAGCACAGACCAGAGGTCTCTATGTCAAAACACAAAACTGCAGGGAATTCAAACACAGTATCCACATAATTATTAAACAATTGGTTATAACCATCAATGCCATATGATACCAAAACAACTAAATGTCTATTCATATGATAATATTCAACACACAGTTACAATCATTCACAATATACAACACAATATTCAATCCATCGCCATAGGGGAAAAAACAAAAACAAAACACCAGTCAATTACCAGTCGACGTTTCACAGAAGGACAATGCGTCGGTTGTTGTGGCTGAGGGCAAATGTATAGATGATCTGGTGGACATCCAAGGCTCTTGCTCTCCGAATATTCACGGCCAAAAGTCCAAGGTTACCGATACAAGCATCTCCGCTGGTGCTCCTCAAGTATGTAGTCAAGCGTCGAGACAGGAGAAAGTTCGCTCACAGGATGCAGATATACATGTGAGTTTGTACAGGTCCATAAACGCATCCTTGTATGGTGCCATCAGTGACAAAAATTCCAAATTGGTATTAACGGTGTGTCCTTGCTGTGATTTACATACAGGAAACCTACACACACAGACCAATATCTACTTTTCGACTCACACCACCCTCTGGAACACAAACTGTGTGTCATCAGAACTCTGCAACACAGAGCTGACAATGTGCCCAGCAGCACTCAGGCCCAACGGGAAGAACACAAACACCACCGTGAGCTTTAAAAACCTGCTGCTACCCCAGTTGGACCTTTGTGAAAACTGCAACACGTTCCAAAAAGATCAACCGGTTGAGCGATGAGGAGAAAAGGAACAGAAGGAATAGCATAGTCATCCCGTATGTTTCTGGGGTCTCCGAGAAACTCAGGAGAATTTTTAACAAACACTGCATCCCGGTATACTTCAAACCCAGCAACACACTCCGACAAAGACTGGTTCATCCCAAAGACCGTGTACCACACACCCAAAAAAGCAATCTGGTGTATGCTGTACAATGCAATGAGGATTGCACTGACCTATACATAGGAGAAACCAAACAACCACAACAGAAACGGATGGCCCAACACAGAAGGCCAAACTCCTCAGGACAAGACTCAGCAGTTTATCTACACCTAAAGGAGAAGACACACTCCTTCGAGGAAAGCAACATACACATTTTGGACAGGGAAGATAGATGGTTTGAAAGAGGGGTGAAGGAAGCCATCTATGCGAAACTGGAAAAACCATCCCCCAACAGAGGAGGAGGTCTGTGACACCACCTATCTCCCACTTACAATGCCGTCCTTTCATCTCTACCCAGGAGACTCAAGAAGCTTAGCCTCCAAGAACAACAGTCGGTCACTAACGGCTCCAACGACTCATGACCACTGAATGGAGCACTAACGAAGTCGAAACTAGCACCCCCAACGACCGTCGCTGCTTAACATCGGATCACAAAGAGCCATGCACATCAATAGCTCTGATAACGATGGGCGTGGCTAAACATCAGAACACAAAAGAGCCACGCATATCAATACCTCTGATAACGACGGGCGTTGGTAAACATCGGAACACAAATAGCCATGGACATCAATAGCTCTGATAACGAATCCAAATAGGATACATATCTGAGTTTCATCACCAGCCAGTCAGACTAGCTTGGTCTAGTCAGAAAGGCATGAACTGATGAAGCCTCTTGGATGAGAGGCGAAACGTCTTCACGGATATATACAGCGCATCCGGAAAGTATTCACACCCCTTCACTTTCCCCATATTTTGTGATGTTACAGCTTTATTCCAAAATGGATTAAATTCTTTTTTTCATCAATCTACATACAATACCCCATAATGACAAAGCGAAAAAGGTTTTGTAGAAATTTTTGCAAATTTATTAAAAATAAAAAACTGAAATATTGCATGTACATAAGTATTCACACCCTTTACTCAGTACTTGGTTGAGGCAACCTTGGCAGCGATTACAGTCTCAAGTCTTCTTGGGTATGAAGCCACAAGCTTGGCACACCTATATTTGGGGTATTTCTCCCATTCTTCTCTGCAGATCCTCTCGAGCTCTGTAAGGTTAGATGGGGAGCGTCACTGCACAGCTATTTTCAGGTCTTTCCAGAGATGTTCAATGGGGTTCAAGTCTGGGCTCTGGCTGGGCCACTCAAGGACATTCACAGGCTTGTCCCGAAGCCACTCCTTCGTTGTCTTGGCTGTGTGCTTAGGGTCGTTGTCATGTTGAAAGGTAAACCTTCGCCCCAGTCTGAGGTCCTGAGTGCTCTGGAGCAGGTTTTCATCAAGCATCTCTCTGTACTTTGCTCCATTCATTTTCCCCTCGATCCTGACTAGTCTCCCAGTTCCTGCCACTAAAAAACATCCCCACAGCATGATGCTGCCACCACCATGCTTCACTGTAGGGACGGTATTAGCAAGGTGATGAGAGGTGCCTGGTTTCCTACAGACGTGACGTTTGGCATTCAGGCCCAAGAGTTCAATCTTGGTTTCATCAGACCAGAGAATCTTGTTTTTCATGGTCTGAGAGTCCTTTAGGTGCTTTCTGGCAAACTCCAAGTGGGCTGTCATGTGCCTTTTACTGAGCAGAGGCTTCCGTCTGGCCACTCTACCATAAAGGCCTGATTGGTGGAGTGCTGCAGAGATGGTTGTCCTTCTGGAAGGTTCTCCCATCTCCACAGTGGAATGCTGGAGCTCTGCCAGAGTGACCATCGGGTTGTTGGTCACTTCCCTGACCAAGGCCCTTCTCCTCCGATTGCTCAGTTTGGCTGGGCGGCCAGCTCTATGAAGAGTCCTGGTGGATCCAAACTTCTTCTATTTACGAATGATGGAGACCACTGTGCTCTTCGGGACCTTCAAAGCTGTAGACATTTTTTTGTACCCTTCCCCAGATCTGTGCCTCGATACAATCCTGTCTCGGAGGTCCACAGACAATTCCTTTGATTTCATGGCTTGGTTTCTGCTCTGACATGTACTGTCAATAGTGGAACCTTATATAGACAGGTGTGTGCCTTTCCAAATCATGTCCAATCAATTGAATTTACTACGGGTGGACTCCAATCAAGATGTAGAAACATCTCCAGGATGATCAGTGGACACAGGATGAACCTGGGCTCAATTTTGAGTATCACAGCAAAGGGTGTGAATACTTATGTACATGCAATATTTCAGTTTTTTATTTTTAATAAATTTGCAAATAATTCTACAAAACCTTTTTCACTTTGTCATTATGGGGCATTGGGTGTAGAAAAAAAGGAATTTAATCCATTTTGGAATAAGGCTGTAACATAACAAAATGTGGGGAAAGTGAAGGGGTGTGAATACTTTCCGGATGCACTGTACCAAGTCCAGTTGCACTTGATTAAATTCCTTTGGATAACCATGACCTGGATGAATGACAACATTCACAGACTTGCTGTGATTTCTGTTGTGGTTACACCGCCCCGAGCTGCCTCCCCGGCACGTTCAAGCCACTCCCCCAGCTCGGACGTGCCGGAAACATCTGAGCGCTCGGCTCGCGCTCTGAGGAGACGAGCGCTGCACTGCACCAGGTGTTTGCCATCATCCATCAGGCACACCTGTGGCAATCAGGCAGCCTTCTACAAGAAGCCTCCCAGAACGTCTCTCAGTGCTTCGACGTACTGAACCCTGCGGTAAAGTTCTGACAAGCCCTCCAGCGTTCCTTGCATTCTGTTAATTCCCCAGTGTCTTATCTTCGTGTCTCTGTTTCCTCCTAAGACTCTCCCTCCGCGATTTCCACGGCTCCCCGCGTCTCCCTCGTCCCCAGCGACCTTCACGTTTCTCCCCGGACCTCTATTGCGATCTCCCCCCTTGTACCTCTATCTGGACCCCTCCTTTCGGACTCGACTTCCCGGATCTCGGACCTGGACTTTCTCGGACAACCCCTCTTGGATCACGGACTGGACTTTCTCGCCAGGTGCACGCACATTTTTTCAACACCTCCTGGTCATTTACATACCGCACCACACATTGGCTAAAAACACTCACACATAGTTATTCATGCAAACCACGGGACACCACACATAGTTTATTCACACATCCCACTAACAGAACGCCCTTTTTCACCATTCATTTCCCTCCCACAATAAAACCTCCCTTAGTAGCCTTTGAAGTCATCTCGTGTCTGTCTGTCTTGGGTTTCGCCACACGGGTCAGGTTCTGGTGCGCGAGCTTAACAGAACGTCGAAGCCATTATGGACCCAGGCAAACCCAAGGAGCAGACGGTCCCTGTGACGCCCCAGAGCTCCGTCCCCCTAGAGGCAGTAGTAAGAAGTCACAGTTGCCAACTTGCCTCTCTCTGCTCAGAGCTTACTACTGCCTTCACCCGTGTCACCGGAGAGATCAGCGATCTTCAGTCCGGCTCCCAGGCCGCGACGAGCGCGTTAGATGCCCTCACCGCGCAGATCGCTGCACTCTCCACAGCGGTCTCCAGGATGAGCGACCACCCTGCCCTGGCCTCGGTCTCTGCCCCCAGCTCGGCCTCCGGTTTCCCCGTTCCTGGTCCCGACGTTCCCCCTCTGAGTCAACCCCCACTGGACCCCCGGTGCGAGCCTAACCTCCCCTGCCCCAAGGCCTTCGGTGGGGAGTTCGAGCTGTGCAGGGGTTTCCTTGGTCAGTGTGAGCTCCTGTTCAAACACCAGCCAGCTAGGTATAGGACAGGAGAGACCAAGGTAGCCCTTGCCATGTCCCTCCTCACCGGCAAAGCCCTCAGCTGGGCCATAGCGGCGGTAGGCCATACCGAGCAGCTCGCCTCGGACTATGGTGCCTTCCGCCGCGAGTTCAATCTGGTGTTCGACCACCCAGCTGACGGGCAGGACGCTGCCGGCCGGCTCCATTCCATCCAACAAGGAGCCAGGTCGGTGGCAGATTATTCCCTGGAGGTAAGGATACTCGCGGCAGACAGTGGGTGGGATGACACTGCGCTCAAGAGCGCGTACAGGAGGGGGCTGAGCGAGCCCATCAAAGATCTTATCGTTCGGGACCGCCCTGCCTCCTTCAACGAGCTCGTCACCCTCGCCCTCCAGATGGACGAACGGCTGCGGGAGCGGCGCCAGGAACGCGCCCCGCGCGCTGGCCCCTCCCATAGACCAACCCCCGTCCGTCCTACCGGTGCCTTCCCTGGGTCAGCGTCCCGTGGGCTCTCTCCACCCTCACACTCCCCCTCGCAACCCTGGGTGGCTTCTGGATCCAGGCCGGAGGAGGAGCCCATGCAGTTGGGTCGGTCACGGCTCCCGCTGGAAGTTAGGGAGCAGAGGATGCATGGCCACCTCTGCCTCTACTGCGGGAGGTCGGGCCACTATATCAAGGCCTGCCCGACTCGCCCAAAAAGACCCGGCTCACTAGTGAGGGGTGTCCTAGTGAGCCTGACGACCCTTCCTCAGCCCCAGCCCAAGAAGGAGCACAACCACCTTTTTCCGGTCACTCTCACCTGGGGTAACCGCTCCCTGTCTGTTGGTGCACTCCTGGATTCGGGGGCGGACGAGTGTTTGATGGACACCTCGCTGGCCCGGCAGGCCGGCATTCCACTCGTCCCCCTAGACACACCCCTCACAGCCCAAGCCCTAGATGGACGTTCACTTGGTAAAATCACACACAGCACTGCTTCCCTCACCCTCACTCTTTCGGGTAATCACGTGGAAGCTATCCGTTTCTTGGTTTTGCACGCCCCCACAGCGCCCCTGGTGTTAGGAAGACCGTGGTTGGAACGGCACGATCCCTACATCTCTTGGTCTACTGGGCGGATTTTGGGTTGGAGCGTTGCGTGTCATGCCAACTGCCTTCGCTCCGCCCACTCCCCGTCCAGCGGCCTCAGACCCGTGCCTCCTCCCACGGATCTCACTGGTGTTCCTTCCATTTATCACGATTTAGCCCCTGTATTTAGTAAAGAGAGTGCACTTTCCCTCCCCCCTCACCGTCCCTATGATTGTGCCATAGATCTCTTTCCCGGGGCCGCCCTTCCCACCGGTCGGTTGTATAACCTCTCCGTCCCAGAGAAGGAGGCTATGCGCAATTATATCACAGAGTCCCTGGCCTCAGGAATCATAAGGCTCTCGTCTTCCCCGGTGGCGGCGGGCTTCTTTTTTGTGGCAAAGAAGGAGGGCAGCCTGAGGCCTTGCATAGATTATCGAATGTTAAATAATATCACGGTGAAAAATAAATACCCACTCCCCCTTATGAGTTCCACGTTCGAGCCACTCACTCACGCCACGGTGTTCACGAAGCTGGACCTGCGCAGCGCGTACCACCTGGTGCGCATCCGGGAAGGGGATAAATGGAAGACGGCCTTCAACACCCACCTAGGGCATTTCAAGTACCTCGTTATGCCCTTCGGCCTCACCAACGCCCCGGCCGTCTTCCAGGCATTGGTCAACGACGTGCTCCGGGACATGCTGAACACGTTCGCGGTGGTGTACCTGGATGACATACTGGTGTTCTCCAGGACTGAGGAGGAACACCACCAGCATGTCCGCCTGGTCCTCCAACGGCTGCTGGAGAACAGGCTCTTCGTGAAAGCCGAGAAGTGCGTGTTCCACTCCGCCTCCGTGGAGTTCCTTGGCCACATCGTGGAGAAGGGGCTCGTCCGCACTGACCCCAGGAAGACCCGAGCGGTGGAGGAGTGGGCACGGCCCACCAACAGGACGCAACTCCAGCGCTTCCTGGGGTTTGCAAACTTCTACCGGCGCTTCATCAGGGGGTTCAACCGTTTGGCCGCCCCCCTCACTGCACTCCCCTCCAACCTCCGCCCCTTCTCCTGGACCTCGGAGGCGGAAGCCGCCTTCTTGGCCCTGAAGAGGCTGTTCACAACGGCTCCGGTGCTCGCCCACCCGGACCCGTGCAGGCAGTTCATCGTGGAGGTGGACGCATCGGACACGGGCATCGGAGCCGTCCTCTCCCAGCGGTCGGAGGAGGACCAGAAGATCCACCCGTGCGCCGCCTTCTCCCGGCGTTTCAGTCCTGCGGAGAAGAATTATGACATCGGCAACAGGGAGTTGCTGGCCGTCCACGCCGCCCTAGAGGAGTGGAGACACTGGCTGGAGGGAGCAGGGCAGCCGTTCATCGTATGGTCCGATCACAAAAACCTGACCTACGTACGGACGGCTAAGAGGCTCAACCCCAGGCAGGCGCGCTGGGCTCTCTTCTTCAGCCGGTTCGACTTCACCCTCACCTACCGCCCGGGCACCAAGAACGTCAGGGCAGACGCCCTCTCCCGTCTGTTTCCCGAGGGGTCCCCTGACGCCCCAGACACCATCCTTCCCCCGGCCCGGGTGGTGGGTGCCGTCACCTGGGCCATCGAATCAGTGGTGAGAAGGGCCCAGCGCGCCCATCCCGACCCAGGCAATGGACCCCGGAACCGGCTATTTGTGCCTCCCTCTGTCCGGCCCCAGGTGCTGGAGTGGGGCCACTCCAGCCATCTTGCCTGCCACCCCGGTGTCTACCGAACGGCGGCCTTCATCCGCAGGGGTTTCTGGTGGCCCACCATGGAGGCAGACACCAGAGAGTTCGTGGCAGCCTGCACCACCTGCGCCAGCAGCAAGGCTCTCCAGCAGGTCTCCTGCGCCCCCTTCCTGTCCCCGGCCGACCTTGGTCCCACATTGCCTTGGACTTCGTAACTGGCCTCCCCGTGTCCCAAGGCAATGACACCATTCTGACCATTGTCGACCGGTTTTCCAAGGCCGTCCATTTTGTTGCCCTCACCAAACTCCCCTCTGCAGCCGAGACGGCGGACCTTCTCGTCTCCCACGTCGTCCGACCTCATGGGATTCCCCTGGACATTGTCTCTGACCGTGGTCCCCAGTTCACTTCGAAGGTATGGCAGGCCTTCTGTAAGGGGATTGGGGCCACGGTCAGCCTCTCCTCCGGGTATCACCCCCAGACCAATAGGCAGGCAGAGCGGGCCAATCAAGCCCTGGAGGCGGCTTTGCGTTGCGTTACCACCAGCAACCCCGCCTCCTAGAGCAAGTACCTGCCCTGGGTGGAGTACTCGCTCAACTCCATGGAGAGTTCGGCTACCGGTTTGTCCCCCTTCGAGTGTTCCCTGGGCTATCAACCCCCTCTGTTCCCCCATCAGGAGTTGGAGGTGGCGGTCCCATCCACGAGGGCCCATCTCCGCCGATGTCGGCGCGTTTGGAAGACCCCCCGGGCCGCTATGTTGCGAGCTACAGAGCGGGCCCGGCGCAGCGCCAACCAGCGGAGAGTGCCGGCCCCAGCTTATCGACCTGGCCAAAGTGTATGGCTCCTGGCCCGGGACCTGCCCCTCCCTACCCTCAACCGGAAGCTGGCTCCCCGCTACGTCGGTCCCTACACCATCGACCGCATCGTCAACCCTTCGGCGGTGCGTCTCCATCTCCCTACCTCACTCAAGAACCATCCCGTCTTCCATGTCTCGCGCCTCAAACCGGTAGCCACCAGCCCCCTGTCTCCCCCTGTCCAAGCTCCTCCACCCCCCAGGGTCCTCGACGGTGGTGACATGGTCTGGGATGTCGACCAGCTGCTCGCCGTACGCCGCCGGGGGCGTGGGTACCAATACCTGGTGGACTGGGTTGGCTATGGGCCCGAGGACCGCAGCTGGGTTCCCCGGTCCTACCTGGCCGACCCTGCACTCCTGGAGGAGTTCTATCGGGCCCACCCCAACGCCATCGGACGGTCGCCCGGTGTCTCCCGTAGGAGGGGGGGTCCTGTTGTGGTTACACCGCCCCGAGCTGCCTCCCCGGCACGTTCAAGCCACTCCCCCAGGTCGGACGTGCCGGAAACATCCCAGCGCTCGGCTCGCGCTCTGAGGAGACGAGCGCTGCACTGCACCAGGTGTTTGCCATCATCCATCAGGCACACCTGTGGCAATCAGGCAGCCTTCTACAAGAAGCCTCCCAGAACGTCTCTCAGTGCTTCGACGTACTGAACCCTGCGGTAAAGTTCTGACAAGCCCTCCAGCGTTCCTTGCATTCTGTTTATTCCCCAGTGTCTTATCTTCGTGTCTCTGTTTCCTCCCAAGACTCTCCCTCCGCGATTTCCACGGCTCCCCGCGTCTCCCTCGTCCCCAGCGACCTTCACGTTTCTCCCCGGACCTCTCCTGCGATCTCCCCCCTTGTCCCTCTATCTGGACCCCTCCTTTCAGACTCGACTTCCCGGATCTCGGACCTGGACTTTCTCGGACAACCCCTCTTGGATCACGGACTGGACTTTCTCGCCAGGTGCACGCACATTTTTTCAACACCTGCTGGTCATTTACATACCGCACCACACATTGGCTAAAAACACTCACACATAGTTATTCACACAAACTACGGGACACCACACATAGTTTATTCACACATCCCACTAACAGAACGCCCTTTTTCACCATACATTTCCCTCCCACAATAAAACCTCCCTTAGTAGCTTTTGAAGTCATCTCGTGTCTGTCTGTCTTGGGTTTCGCCACACGGGTCAGGTTCTGGTGCGCGAGCTTAACAATTTCCTTTCGAGTAGACGTCGGACTTTTTGTAACTCAGCATTTAAATGATATTTGGTATTCTGTGCCATTGGCATTATGCACTGCTTATCTAAGAAAGATTTCTGTTTTGGGTTGAGGGCTGAGACCCCTGTCAGCACATGACCCGCATCTGTGGAGAAGCGTCTCCTCAATTCATCTGATGAATGTGTGCGGTGTATCAGATTCGGGGCTTCAACCACATAGTCCCGTAAATGGCTGGATTGCTGCCGATCCTCTCTCCTTTGTGGTGGCAGTCTCTGCTGTGCTATGCTAGCCTTAACACACAGCTCCTTAGCATGCTCTTGTATGTTGTTCCATGACTCTTCTGACCGTTTTTCCAAAAACGTTGCGATGACTGACTGAACCAGATCATTTGCAGACGAGATATCCAGGTTGGGTGACTGTAACTGGTCCGTGAAAAACTTGCTCATCCTGAATACATCCTCAAGTAAAATGAGGTTTAAAATGAGCTGTTCATCGATAAGCCCTTGCACAGCCCTAGCCTTTGTCTTTCTTTTCGCATTTGTCTGGCCTATGATGTCCTGGAGAGTAACCCAGCCACTGAGGATGCACAAGCCAGTGCATCCTTAGTGCCGGTCCCAAGCCCGTACAAATGGGGAGGGTTGCGTCAGGAAGGGCATCCGGCGTAAAATCTTTGCCAAATCAAATATGCGGATCATAAATAAGACTTACATACCGGATCGGTCGAGGCCCGGGTTACCAACGACCGCCACCGGTACCGTTAACCAGCAGGGTGTCGGTGGAAACTATGCTACTGTTGGGCGAAGGAGAAGGAGAGGGGGAAAGCATGTCCAGAGGCAGCTAGAGAGGAGGAAGGGTAGGCATGTGGAGGTGAGAGTTGGAACTTTGAAAGTTGGCACTATGACTGGTAAAGGGAGAGAGCTGGCTGACATGATGGAAAGAAGAAAGGTAGGCATACTGTGTGTGCAAGAGACCAGGTGGAAGGGGAGTAAGGCCAGGAGTATCGGAGGTGGGTTCAAACTCTTCTACCATGGTGTGAATGGGAGGAGTAATGGGGTAGGGGTAATTCTGAAGGAAGAGTATGTCAAGAGCGTGCTGGAGGTGAAGAGAGTGTCAGACAGAGTGATGAGTATGTAGCTGGAAATTGAAGGTTTATTGCTGAATGTTATCAGCGCATATGCCCCACAAGTTGGGTGTGAGATGGATGAAAAAGAAGAATTCTGGAGTGAGTTGGACGACATGGTGGAGAGGGTACCCAAGGAGGAGAGAGTGGTGATTGGAGCGGACTTCAATGGACATGTTGGTGAAGGGAACAGAGGTGATGAGGAGGTGATGGGAAGGTATGGAGTCAAGAAGAGAAATGTGGAAGGACAGATGGTGGTCGATTTTGCGAAAAGGATGGAAATGGCTGTGGTGAATACATATTTCAAGAAGAGGGAGGAACACAGGGTGACATACAAGAGTGGAGGAAAGTGCACACAGGTGGACTATATCTTATGTAGAAGGCGCCATCTAAAAGGGATTGGAGACTGCAAGGTGGTGACAGGGGAGAACGTAGCTAGGCAGCATCGGATGGTGGTCTGTAGGATGACTTTGGAGACCAAGAAGAGGAAGCGAGTGAAGACACAGCCGAAGATCAAAAGGTGGAAGTTGAAGAAGGAAGACTGTTGTGTGGAGTTCAGGCAGGAGTTAAGACAGGCACTGGGTGGTAGTGAAGAGTTGCCAGATGGCTGGAAAACCACTGCAGAAGTAGTGAGGGAGACAGCTAGGAAGGTACTTGGTGTGTCATCAGGACTGAGGAAGGAAGACAAGGAGACTTGGTGGTGGAATGAGGAAGTACAGCAAAGTATACAGAGGAAAAGGTTGGCAAAGAAGAAGTGGGATAGTCAGAGAGATGAAGAAAGTAGACAGGAGTACAAGGAGATGCAGCATAAAGCAATGAGAGAGGTGGCAAAGGCAAAGGAAAAGGCGTATGGTGAGTTGTATGACAGATTAGACACTAAGGAAGGAGAAAAGGACTTGTACCGATTGGCTAGACAGAGGGACCAAGCTGCAAAGGATGTGCAGCAAGTTAGGGCGATCAAGGATAGAGATGGAAATGTGCTGACAAGCGAGGAGAGTGTGCTAAGAAGGTGGAAGGAATACTTTGAGGGGCTGATGAATGAAGAAAATGAGAGAGAGAGAGAAGGTTGGATGATGTAGGGATAGTGAATCAGGAAGTTCAGCGGATTAGCAAGGAGGAAGTGAGGGCAGCTATGAAGAGGATGAAGAGTGGAAAGACAGTTGGTCCTGATGACATACCTGTGGAGGCATGGAGATGTTTAGGAGAGATGGCAGTGGAGTTTTTAACTAGATTGTTTAACACAATCCTGGAAAGTGAGAGGATGCCTGAGGAGTGGAGAAGAAGCATACTGGTACCGATTTTCAAGAACAAGGGCGATGTGCAGAACTGTAACAACTGCAGAGGTATAAAGTTGATCAGCCACAGCATGAAGATTTGGGAAAGAGTAATAGAAGCTAGGTTAAGAGGAGAGGTGACGATCAGCGAGCAGCAGTATGGTTTCATGTCACGAAAGAGCACCACAGATGCGATGTTTGCTTTGAGAATGTTGATTGAAAAGTATAGAGAAGGCCAGAAAGAGTTGCATTGTGTCTTTGTAGATTTAGAGAAAGCTTATGACAGAGTGCCTAGAGAGGAGGTGTGGTATTGTATGAGGAAGTCAGGAGTTGCAGAGAAGTATGTAGGAGTGGTGCAGGATACGTATGAGGGAAGTGTGACGATGGTGAGGTGTGCGGTTGGAATGACAGATGGGTTCAAGGTGGAGGTGGGATTACATCAAGGATCGGCTCTTAGCCCTTTCTTGTTTGCAATGGTGATGGACAGGTTGACGGACAAGATCAGGCAGGAGTCTCCATGGACGATGATGTTCGCGGATGACATTGTGATCTGTAGCGAGAGTAGGGTGCAGGTTGAGGAGAGCCTGGAGAGGTGGAGGTATGCACTGGAGAGAAGAGGAATGAAAGTCAGTAGGAGCAAGACGGAATACCTATGCGTGAATGAGAGAGAGGACAGTGGAATGGTCAGGATGCAAGGTGTGGAGGTGACAAAGGCATTTGAGTTTAAATACTTGGGGTCAACTGTCCAAAGTAACGGGGAGTGCGGTAGAGAGGTGAAAAAGAGAGTGCAGGCAGGTTGGAGTGGGTGGAGAAGTGTGTCAGGAGTGATTTGCGACAGAAGGGTATCAGCAAGAGTTAAAGGGAAAGTTTACAAGATGGTTGTGAGACCAGCTATGTTATATGGTTTGGAGACAGTGGCACTGACGAAAAGACAGGAGGCGGAGCTGGAGGTGGCAGAGTTGAAGATGCTAAGATTTTCACTGGGAGTAACGAAGAAGGACAGGATTAGGAACGATTATATTAGAGGGACCGCTCAGGTTGGACGGTTTGGAGACAAAGCAAGAGAGGCAAGATTGAGATGGCTTGGACATGTGTGGAGGAGAGATGCTGAGTATATTGGGAGAAGGATGCTGAATATGGAGCTGCCAGGGAAGAGAAGAAGAGGAAGGACAAAGAGGAGGTTTATGGATGTGGTGAGGGAAGACATGCAGGTGGCTGGTGTGACAGAGGAAGACGCAGAAGACAGGAAGAAATGGAAACGGATGATCCGCTGTGGCGACCCCTAACGGGAGCAGCCGAAAGTAGTAGTAGATGATGTCCTGGAGAGTAGCCGGGATGGCTGGGAGCATTTTTTTAATTGCGCACAATACCGTGTATTGATAGGCCCAGCGTGTATCGGATAGTTTTTTCAACTCAACATCCTGTTCTGATGGTTGCAGATCTGCTTTTTCAATAACATGTCATGGACCACCGAGCCAGAAAAGAAATTGTACAATAGTTGCACTGTCTCAAAAAACTCGGCTGCAGGGTGCACGTTACTTACACAATCAACCAGAACCAAATGTAACCGGTGCGCATGGCAGTGGCCATATAGAGCTTGTGGCACCTCTTTCCTGAACTTCTCTTGTACCCCGTTATTACATCCCGACATCACTGCGGCTCCATCGTAGCATTGGCCGATGCAGTTACTTACGTCAATGTTGCATTGGCTAAGTGTCATTTTAATACTTTTCAGCAGGGAGTCTGCATCCAATCCATCAGCTGGCATAAAGTGTAAAAACTCTTCAAGCACAATTTCGTTGTGCAGATAGCGGACCACCACTGAGATTTGCTCTTTTTTACTGATGTCCTTGCTCTCATAGACCATTATGGCAAAATGCCCAGCTTCCTTTATCTCATCACTTATTTGTATCCTCACCATGTCAGCCATAATACTAAACATTTCGTTTTGTTTTGTATCTCATGGTGGGTGTATTTTGCGTTTGATGGGTTGCTGAGATCTTTTTAGCAATTGTTTTGTTAAACATAACAGTAATATCTAGGAGCTGGAGAATGTTTCCTGGGTTAGTGTTATGCTCGCGCACCAGAACCCGACCCGTGTGGCGAAACCCAAGACAGACAGACACAGGATGACTTCAAAATCCAAAAAGGTGGTTTTATTGTGGGAGGGGAATGTATGGTGCGAAAAACGTTCTGTTAGTGGGATGTGTGAATAAACTATGTGTGGTGTCCCGTGGTTTGCGTGTATAACTATGTGTGAGTGTTTTAGCCTATGTGTGGTGCGGTATGTAAATGACCAGGAGGTGTTGAAATAATGTGCGTGCACCTGGAAAGAAAGTCCAGTCCGTGATCCAAGAGGGGTTGTCCGAGGAAGTCCGGGTCCGAGATCCGGGAAGTCGAGTCCGAAAGGAGGGGTCCAGGTAGAGGGACAAAGGGGGAGATCGCAGGAGAGGTCCGGGGAAAAACGTGAAGGTCGCTGGGGATGAGGGGAGCCGTGGAAGTCGCGGAGGGAGAGTCTCTGGAGGAAAAGAGACACGAAGATAAGACACTGGGGAATAAACAGAATGCAAGGAACGCTGGAGGGCTTGTCAGAACTTTACCGCAGGGCTCAGTACGTCGAAGCACGGAGTGGTGTTCTGGGAGACTTCTTGTAGAGGGCTGCCTGATTGCCACAGGTGTGCCTGATGGATGATGGCAAACACCTGGTGCAGTGCAGCTCTCGTCTCCTCAGAGCGCGAGCCGAGCGCTCGGATGTTTCCGGCACGTCCGAGCTGGGGGAGTGGCTTGAACGTGCCGGGGAGGTGTAACCACAACAGGACCCCCCCTTCTACGGGAGACACCGGGCGACCGTCCGATGGCTTTGGGTTGGGCCCGATAGAACTCCTCCAGGAGTGCGGGGTCGGCCAGGTAGGACCGGGGAACCCAGCTGCGGTCCTCAGGCTCATAGCCAACCCAGTCCACCAGGTATTGGTACCCACGCCACCGGCGGCGTACGGCGAGCAGCCGGTCGACATCCCAGACCATGTCACCATCGTCGAGGACCCTGGGGGGTGGAGGAGCTTGGACAGGGGGAGACAGGGGGCTGGAGGCTACCGGTTTGAGGCGCGAGACATGGAAGACGGGATGGATCTTGAGTGAGGTGGGGAGATGGAGACGCACCGCCGATGGGTTGACGATGCGGTCGATGGTGTAGGGACCGACGTAGCGGGGAGCCAGCTTCCGGTTGAGGGTAGGGAGGGGCAGGTCCCGGGTCAGGAGCCATACCCTCTGGCCAGGTCGATAAGCTGGGGCCGGCAACTCTCCGCCGGCCCGCTCTGTAGCTCGCAACATAGCGGCCCGGGCGGTCTTCCAAACTCGACGACATCGGCGGAGAAGGGCCCGTCACCTCCAACTCCTGATGGAGGAACAGAGGGGGTTGATAGCCAAGGGAACACTCGAAGGGGGACAAACCGGTAGCCGAACTCTCCATGGAGTTGAGCGAGTACTCCACCCAGGGCAGGTACTTGCTCCAGGAGGCGGGGTTTCTGGTGGTAACGCAACGCAAAGCCGCCTCCAGGGCTTGATTGGCCCGCTCTGCCTGCCCATTGGTCTGGGGGTGATACCCGGAGGAGAGGCTGACCGTGGCCCCAATCCCCTTACAGAAGGCCTGCCACACCTTAGAAGTGAACTGGGGACCACGGTCAGAGACAATGTCCAGGGGAATCCCATGGGGTAGGAAGACGTGGGAGAAGAGAAGGTCCGCCGTCTCGGCTGCAGAGGGGAGTTTGGTGAGGGCAACAAAGTGGACGGCCTTGGAAAACCGGTCGACAATGGTCAGAATGGTGTCATTGCCTCGGGACACGGGGAGGCCAGTTACAAAGTCCAAGGCAATGTGGGACCAAGGTCGGCCGGGGACAGGAAGGGGGCGCAGGAGACCTGTTGGAGGGCGATGGAGAGCCTTGCTGCGGGCGCAGGTGGTGCAGGCAGCCACGAACTCTTTGGTGTCTGCCTCCATGGTGGGCCACCAGAAACCCCTGCGGATGAAGGCCGCCGTTCGGTGGACACCGGGGTGGCAGGCAAAACGGCTGGAGTGGCCCCACTCCAGCACCTGGGGCCGGACAGAGGGAGGCACAAATAGCCGGTTCCGGGGTCCATTGCCTGGGTCGGTCTGGGCACGCTGGGCCCTTCTCACCACCCATTCAATGGCCCAGGTGACGACACCCACCACCCGGGTCGGGGGAAGGATGGTGTCTGGGGCGTCAGGGGACCCCTCGGGAAACAGACGGGAGAGGGCGTCTGCCCTGATGTTCTTGGTGCCCGGGCGGTAGGTGAGGGTGAGGTCGAACCGGCTGAAGAAGAGAGCCCAGCGCGCCTGCCTGGGGTTGAGCCTCTTAGCCGTCCGCATGTAGGTCAGGTTCTTGTGATCGGGCCATACGATGAACGGCTGCCCTGCTCCCTCCAGCCAGTGTCTCCACTCCTCTAGGGCGGCGTGGACAGCCAGCAACTCCCTGTTGCCGATGTCATAGTTCTTCTCCGCAGGACTGAAACGCCGGGAGAAGAAGGCGCACGGGTGGATCTTCTGGTCCTCCTCCGACCACTGGGAGAGGACGGCTCCGATGCCCGTGTCCGATGCGTCCACCTCCACGATGAACTGCCTGGACGGGTCCGGGTGGGCGAGCACCGGAGCCGTTGTGAACAGCCTCTTCAGGGCCAAGAAGGCGGCTTCTGCCTCCGAGGTCCAGGAGAAGAGGCGGAGGTGAGTGCAGTGAGGGGGGCGGCCACACGGCTGAAACCCCTGATGAAGCACCGGTAGAAGTTTGCAAACCCCAGGAAGCGCTGGAGTTGCGTCCTGTTAGTGGGCGGTGCCCACTCCTCCACCGCTCGGGTCTTCCTGGTGTCGGTGCGGACGAGCCGCTTCTCCACGATGTGGCCAAGGAACTCTATGGAGGCGCAGTGGAACACGCACTTCTCAGCTTTCACGAAGAGCCTGTTTTCCAGCAGGTCTAGCTGCGCAGGTCCAGCTTCGTGAACACCGTGGCGTGAGTGAGTGGCTTGAACGTGGAACAAATAAGGGGGAGTGGATATTTATTTTTCACCGTGATGTCATTTAACAGTCAATCTCTGCAAGGCCTCAGGCTGCCCTCCTTCTTTGCCACAAAAAAGAAGCCCGCTGCCACCGGGGAAGACGAGGGCCTTATGATTCCTGAGGCCAGGGACTCTGTGATATAATTGCGCATAGCCTCCTTCTCCGGGACGGAGAGGTTATACAACCGACTGGTGGGAAGGGCGGCCCCGGGAAAGAGATCTATGGCAGAATCATAGGGACGGTGAGGGGGGAGGGAAAGTGCACTGTCCTTACTAAATACAGGGGCTAAATCGTGATAAATGGGAGGAACACCAGTGAGATCCGTGGGAGGCGGCACGGGTCTGAGGCCGCTGGACGGGGAGTGGGCGGAGCGAAGGCAGTTGGCATGACACGCAACGCTCAAACCCAAAATCCGCCCAGTAGACCAAGAGATGTAGGGATCGTGCCGTTCCAACCACGGTCTTCCTAACACCAGGGGCACTGTGGGGGCGTGCAAAACCAAAAAACGCATAGCTTCCACGTGATTACCCTAAAGTATGAGGGAAGCAGTGCTGTGTGTGATCTCACCAAGTGAACGACCATCTAGGGTTTGGGCTGTGAGGGGTGTGTCTAGGGGGACGAGTGGAATGCCGGCCTGCCGGGCCAGCGAGATGTCCATCAAACACTCGTCCGCCCCCGAATCCAGGAGTGCACCAATAGACAGTGAGTCGTTACCCCAGGTGAGAGTGACCGGTAACAGCTGGTTGTGCTCCTTCTTGGGCTGGGGCTGAGGAAGGGTCGTCAGGCTCACTAGGACACCCCTCGCTAGTGAGCCGGGTCTTTTTGGGCGAGTCGGGCAGGCCTTGATGTAGTGGCCCGACCTCCCGCAGTAGAGGCAGAGGTGGTCACGCATCCTCTGCTCCCTAACCTCCAGCGGGAGCCGTGACCGACCCAACTGCATGGGCTCCTCCTCCGGCCTGGATCCAGAAGCCACCCAGGGTTGCGAGGGGGAGTGTGAGGGTGAAGAGAGCCCACGGGACGCTGACCAGGGGAAGGCACCGGTAGAACGGACGGGGGTTGGTCCATGGGAGGGGCCAGTGCGCGGGGCGCGTTCCTCGCGCCGCTCCCGCAGCCATTCGTCCATCAGGAGGGCGAGGGTGAAGAGCTCGTTGAAGGAGGCAGGGCGGTCCCGAACAATGAGATCTTTGATGGGCTCACTCAGCCCCCTCCTGTACGCGCTCTTGAGCGCAGTGTCATCCCACCCACTGTCTGCCGCGAGTATCCTCACCTCCAAGGATTAATCTGCCACCAACCTGGCTCCCTGCTGGATGGAATGGAGGCGGCTGGCAGCGTCCTGCCCGTCAGCTGGGTGGTCGAACATCAGATTGAACTCGCGGCGGAAGGCACTATAGTCCGAGGCGAGCCGCTTGGTATGGCCAACCGCCGCTATGGCCCAGCTGAGGGCTTTGCCGGTGAGGAGGGACATAAGGGCTACCTTGGTCTCTCCTGTCCTATACCTGGCTGGTGTTTGAACAGGAGCTCACACTGACCAAGGAAACCCCTGCACAGCTCGAACTCCCCACCGAAGGCCTTCGGACAGGGAAGGTTAGGCTCGCACCGGGGGTCGAGTCAGAGGAGGGGGAACGTAGGGACCAGGAACGGGGAAACCGGAGGCCGAGCTGGGGGCAGAGACCGAGGTCAGAGCAGGGTGGTCGCTCATCCTGGAGACCGCTGTTGAGAGTGCAGCGATCTGCGCGAAGAGGGCGTCTAACGCGCTCGTCGCGGCCTGGGAGCCAGACTGAAGATCGCCGATCTCTCTGGTGACACGGGTGAAGGCAGTAGTAAGCTCTGAGTGGAGAGAGGCAAGTTGGCAGCTGTGACTTCTTACTACTGCCTCTAGGGGGACGGGACTCTGGGGCGTCACAGCGACCGTCTGCTCCTTGGGTTTGCCTGGGTCCATAATGGCTTCGACGTTCTGTTATGCTCGCGCACCAGAACCCGACCCGTGTGGCAAAACCCAAGACAGACAGACACAGGATGACTTCAAAATCCAAAAAGGTGGTTTTATTGTGGGAGGGGAATGTATGGTGCGAAAAACGTTCTGTTAGTGGGATGTGTGAATAAACTATGTGTGGTGTCCCGTGGTTTGCGTGTATAACTATGTGTGATTTTTTTTAGCCTATGTGTGGTGCGGTATGTAAATTACCAGGAGGTATTGAAATAATGTGCGTGCACCTGGCAAGAAAGTCCAGTCCGTGATCCAAGAGGGGTTGTCCGAGGAAGTCCGGGTCCGAGATCCGGGAAGTCGAGTCCGAAAGGAGGGGTCCAGGTAGAGGGACAAGGGGGGAGATCACAGGAGAGGTCCGGGGAAAAACGTGAAGGTCGCTGGGGACGAGGGAGACGCGGGGAGCCGTGGAAGTCGCGGAGGGAGAGTTTTGGGAGGAAACAGAGACACGAAGATAAGACACTGGGGGAATAAACAGAATGCAAGGACCGCTGGGGGGCTTGTCAGAACTTTACCGCAGGGTTCAGTACGTCGAAGCACGGAGTGGTGTTCTGGGAGACTTCTTGTAGAGGGCTGCCTGATTGCCACAGGTGTGCCTGATGGATGACGGCAAACACCTGGTGCAGTGCAGCTCTCGTCTCCTCAGAGCGCGAGCCGAGCGCTCGGATGTTTCCGGCACGTCCGAGCTGGGGGAGTGGCTTGAACGTGCCGGGGAGGCAGCTCGGGGCGGTGTAACCACAACAGTTAGCCGCCTGACCGTCCTCTCTGTGGCCTCGTTGAGCTATCTCCTGGCACGCTGTATATCGCAGGCTCTCCACTACCGCCTTCAAATACTCCCGGTTTTCTTGAACCAGCTTTGAATGTCCCTTATCGAGCATTTTCTCAATTTTCGAATCATCCTGCTTTCTCTGCTTAAACTCACACCATGCTTCCATGGAAAACGTATGTACAGCACTTACGTTGTGGGGTTTGAAAGATGCTTGTGCTTTACTCCAATTCTGGAACCCAAACACAGTAAAAGCTTCCTCTGAACGAAATCCATAACTGCCTGCAGGGGCAAAATGTCTGCAGGACGTAGCCAGGTGGTAAATTCTATGTACCCTGTGTAAATGTGTTCAGTGTAAAAAAGAGAATAGATTTTATTTTTGTTTAACTATGTACAAGGGAAGAGGTATTTACAGTTATTGTTATGTTAAAATATAATGCATATGTACAAATCATTTTAAAATGTAAGATTGTACCTAAGGGAACAACAAAGATCATAAAAAGGATTAACTCTTAGCTGTTACAATCTGGTGCCACTATAGGGCGAGATTGGCGCATTTCTTCTTGTGCTCAGGGGATTCTGGTCCCTTTTCCGGTTTAGTAAGCTGAGAGATGCAGGCGACATGCATTCTGAGTCCATCTAATGAAATCCATGGGTGAATATGCCTTAATGATGCCATCTCTCTGTAGCGGGTGCAAATATTGACTGCACCTTTAAGACACATGAACGCGTACGAAGAAACGAAAGGCGCAAGAGAGAGAGTGCGAGCAGCATGGACGGAGCGGTCATGGTGGATGAGCTCTACTGCTGTGCAAAACAGATTAATGTTAAAACCTTATCAAGTGGTCATAGGCGGTGACACTTTGGATACCAGTAACGTGATTACGTATGTGTTTTCGTTTTCTTTGCTAGTGCGAGCGCGAGTGCGAGTATTGCATTGAAATACTGTTAACTTCTGCTATCAGCTGGAGCTGCATGGCGATGCACGGATAGGCTAGACACGGAGGAAGACGGCTGCATGGGCATTCAAGTGTTAGTCTAGTGCGTAGATATCGTCTAGGTCGCTAAAAGTGATACGTTGTGGTGGACACGTATTGGGGATAGAATTCACCCCAGGAACTAAGGGTTAAGTCAGGGTTGCCCTGGCAGGTTAACGCAGGGTTAAGTTATGGTTGTTCAGCCAGTTTTCTGATTATTCTTGCCGCCTCCGCTCAGTCGAGCTGTGGTTTTGTTGTCTCTCTGATTTACCGTTGATTAAAGAAAGTTGCCTACACGGCTAAAGTGTGAACCTACGGTCTTCTCCGTTCCTTTGGCTCTACACTGGTGACCCCGACGTCGGTTTTCGGATAAGTTTTCTGAAACCACACACATTGTGGCTACGAACGCCGTTGCAATTAAACTGCCGGAGTTTTGGGAGACTTCCGCGGCTACATGGTTCGCGCAGGCTGAGGCACAGTTCGCGCTCAGAGACATAACAGCAGACGAGACCATGTACTACTACGTAGTGGCAGCGCTGGGGTGCGCTACGGCTTCCAGGATAAGCGGTTTCATAACCAACCCACCGGCCGATGGTAAATACGCCGCTGTGGTGGACACGTATTGGGGACAGAATTCAACCCAGGAACTAAGGGTTAAGTCATGGTTGCCCTGGCAGGTTAACGCAGGGTTAAGTTATGGTTGTCCAGCCAGTTTTCTGATTATTCTTGCCACCTCCGCTCAGTCGAGCTGTGGTTTTGTTCTCTCTCTGATTTACCGTGGATTAAAGAAAGTTGCCTACACGGCTAAAGTGTGAACCTACGGTCTTCTCCGTTCCTTCGGCTCTACACTGGTGACCCCGACGTCGGTTTTCGGATAAGTTTTCTGAAACCACACACATTATGGCTACGAACGCCGTTGCAATTAAACTGCCGGAGTTTTGGGAGTCTTCCGCGGCTATGTGGTTCGCGCAGGCTGAGGCACAGTTCGCGCTCAGAGACATAATAGCAGACGAGACCAGGTACTACTACGTAGTGGCAGCGCTGGGGTGCGCTACGGCTTCCAGGATAAGCGGTTTCAAAACCAACCCACCGGCCGACGGTAAATACGCCGCACTTAAACATCTCCTCCTTGAAACTTTTGAACTGTCAACAACGGAGAGAGCACGTCGCCTCTTCGCAATTCAGGGCTTGGGAGATGGCAAACCATCGGAGCTAATGAGCAGGATGTTAAACCTACTGGGTCAAGAAAAGCCATGTTTCCTGTTTATGGAGCTGTTTCTGCGCAACATGCCGCCCCACGTCCAGACTGCGCTCGCTAACTCCACCATCACTGATCCCCGTGAGCTGGCAAAGGAGGCTGACCGATTCTTCGTCGCTACACAACGTTCCTCCCATGCCGGGGTGCTGGCTCCTACCTTCACTGGCCCCCCGCCGACATCGCGGGCGTGGCCCGATGGTGGCGCCACAGCATCAGACCGCTACAAGCCCTCTGGACTCTGTATGTACCACGCTCGATTTGGTGCGAAAGCTAAACGGTGCCGTTCCCCCTGCAACTACAGGCCGACGGGAAACGAGAGGGCCAACACTCAGTAGTGGCCATGAGTGTTGGCGATACGAGCAGGCTACTCTTCATCCTCGACACCATCTCCGGTCGGCGATTTCTTTGTGACACGGGCGCACAGAGAAGCGTGCTCCCTCCTACTGACGTCGACATCATGGGCGGGGAGCGGGGCCCCCAGTTGGCGATGGCTGACGGCAGCCCTATCCACACCTACGGCGTGCGGTCTGTAGAACTGTGTTTTGGTGGACAACGTTTCACGTGGGAGTTCGTCATGGCCAATGTAACGCTTCCCCTCCTCGGAGCTGATTTTTTGTGCGCTTACGGTTTGCTAGTGGACATTCAGAACAGCCGTCTGGTCGATGCCTTAACCTTCTCCTCCTTCGCATGTACGCGGAGGGAAGCGGCCTATGCAGGTCTAGCCAACTCTCTCTCACAGGCAGACAAGTTCAACCACCTCCTCGCTGAGTTCCCTGACCTCACCCAGCCTACCTTCTCTGCACCCACCGCTAAGCATGGGGTGGAGCATCACATTGCTACGAAGAGGCCCCCGGTCTACGCCAGAGCCAGGCGTCTCAACCCCGCCAAACTCGCCATTGCCAAGTCTGAGTTCGAGCACCTGGAACGCATGGGGATCATCCGCCGCTCTGACAGCCCGTGGGCGTCCCCACTCCACATCGTCGCTAAGCCTGATGGAGGTTGGCGCCCATGCGGGGACTACCGCCGACTAAATGACGCCACCACGCCCGACCGCTATCCTGTCCCGCATATCCAGGACTTTTCTGCAAACCTGTCTGGCAAATGCGTCTTCTCAAAAGTCGACCTGGTCCGTGGTTATCATCAAGTTCCCGTGCACCCCTCAGACATCCCCAAGACAGCGGTGACTACCCCATTCGGCCTATTTGAATTCCTACGAATGCCATTTGGACTCAAAAACGCGGCCCAGTCCTTTCAGCGGCTGATGGATTCAGTGCTCCGTGGCCTTCCTTTCATCTTCGTCTATTTGGACGACATACTCATCGCCAGCGCCTCCGAGGAAGAACACCTGTCCCATCTTCATGCCCTCTTCACACGCCTCAGCCAGCATGGGCTGATCGTCAACCCGGCGAAGTGCCGGTTCGGGCTGACAGCCATTGATTTCCTCGGGCACCGTATCACTGGGGACGGGGCAGTCCCCCTGCCCTCAAAGGTGGAAGCGGTGGCGGCCTTTCCGCGCCCCCAAACAGCTCGTGCGCTCAGGGAGTTCATCGGGATGGTGACATTCTACCACCGCTTCATTCCCCGAGCCGCCTTTATCATCTGGCCACTGTACGAGGCGCTGAAAGGCATGTCCCCCAACCAGGCGGTCGACTGGACAGCAGAGCGGGACCGTGCGTTCACCGAGACTAAAGCTGCGCTCTCCCAGGCTACCCTGCTAGCGCATCCTTCACCTACAGCGCCTATTTCCATAACCACGGATGCATCGGACTATGCTGTTGGTGCGGTTCACGAACAGTGGGTGGGGGGGGCTTGGCAGCCTTTGGCCTTTTTCAGTCGCCAGCTTACACCCCGAGAGCGCAAGTATAGTACTTTTGACAGGGAACTCCTCGGTCTCTGGCTCGCCGTCCGGCATTTCCGTTTCCTGCTAGAGGGCCGCGAGTTTACTGCGTACGTGGACCACAAGCCCCTCACGTTTGCCATGTCCAAGACGGCCGAGCCATGGTCCGCTCGCCAGCAGCGACAACTCTCCTTCATTTCGGAATTCACTACCGACATCCAGCACGTCGCTGGTAAGTCTAACCAGGTAGCTGACTGCCTCTCTAGGGCGGTGATTGGAGCGGTCCACCTAGGCCTTGACTATGCACAGATGGCTGCTGACCAGGCCACGGACCCGAGCATCCTCCGTCTCCGGGCCTCCGACACGGGGCTCCGCCTGCAGGACGTTCCTTTCAGCGACACAGGTGTCACCCTCCTGTGTGACGTCTCCACAGGACAGCCCAGGCCCATCGTCCCGCACAGCTGGAGACGCCCCGTATTTGAAGCTGTGCACGGCCTCTCTCATCCAGGCGGTAAGCCATCCGTGCGCCTGACCTCTGCTAAGTTTGTGTGGGAGGGACTTAAGAGAGACGTGAAAGCGTGGGCCGACTCGTGTGTTGCCTGTCAGCGGGCTAAGATACACCGCCACATTAAGGCGCCCCTGGAACGCTTCGCAGTGCCGGAGAGACGATTTGACCATGTCCACGTCGACCTGGTTGGTCCCCTACCCCCCTCCCATGGGTTCACCTACCTCTTCACTGTGGTGGACAGGACTACGCGCTGGCCTGAAGCTGTTCCCCTGGCATCCACGACGTCTGCTGATGTGGCCCGGGCTTTTATTGGGTCGTGGGTCTCACGTTTCGGTACGCCTTCCGACCTTTCATCTGACCGCGGGCCACAGTTTACCTCAGAGCTATGGAATGCTGTGGGTGAGGCTCTGGGCGTCAAGCTTCATCGCACTACCGCCTACCACCCTCAGGCGAACGGCCTATGTGAGCGCTTCCACCGGTCCATGAAGGCTGCGCTTCGGGCTACTCTCAAGGACTGCAACTGGGTCGACAAGCTCCCATGGGTCATGCTGGGCCTGCGGACCGCCCCGAAGGAAGACCTACAAGCCTCCTCTGCGGAGCTGGTGTACGGCACGCCGCTGCGAGTCCCAGGCGATTTCATGCCCAATGCAACGCGTTCCTGGTCAGCTGTGGACCAACGAGCCTCCTTGCTGGACGGGGTCAGAGCTTTCACACCCGTCCCTACCGCCCAACACGGCGCTCCGGTGTCCCAGGTGCCCCCAGGTCTGCAGTCAGCGGACTACGTGTTCATCCGTCATGACGCACACCGCCCCCCTCTGCAGCCCCCTTATGACGGCCCCTTCCGCGTCCTGGAACGGGGAACTAAGCACCTGGTGGTGGATTTTGGGGGCACGGCCGAGCATGTTTCAGTGGACCGAGTTAAACCCGCGCACCTAAACTTGACGCAGCCGTTGGAGTTAGCCCAACCTCCTCGTCGCGGTCGTCCCCCGGCTCCGCCTCCTCCCCCCGTGGAGGCCCGAGCTGCCTCTTCTGCTCCTCAGGCCGACCTCCACAGGCCCGCGTCAATGCCTCCCAGAGACACTCCGGCCCCTGTTATCCGGAGCCGCCTCGGACGGCCTGTTGTCCCCCCGCGCCTGCCTGACTTCGATTACTAGGGCGAATTCTGGGGGGGCTCATGTGGTGGACACGTATTGGGGACAGAATTCAACCCAGGAACTAAGGGTTAAGTCATGGTTGCCCTGGCAGGTTAACGCAGGGTTAAGTTATGGTTGTCCAGCCAGTTTTCTGATTATTCTTGCCACCTCCGCTCAGTCGAGCTGTGGTTTTGTTCTCTCTCTGATTTACCGTGGATTAAAGAAAGTTGCCTACACGGCTAAAGTGTGAACCTACGGTCTTCTCCGTTCCTTCGGCTCTACACCGCACTTAAAAATCTCCTCCTTGAAACTTTTAACTGTCAACAACGGAGAGAGCACGTCGCCTTTTTGCAATTCAGGGCTTGGGAGATGGCAAACCATCGGAGCTAATGAGCAGGATGTTAAATCTACTGGGTCAAGAAAAGCCATGATTCCTGTTTATGGAGCTGTTTCTGCGCAACATGCCGCCCCACGTCCAGACTGCGCTCGCTAACTTCACCATCTCTGATCCCCGTGAGCTGGCAAAGGAGGCTGACCGATTCTTCGTCGCTACACAACGTTCCTCCCATGCCGGGGTGCTGGCTCCTACCTTCACTGGCCCCCCGCCGACATCGCGGGCGTGGCCCGACGGTGGCGCCACAGCGTCAGACCGCTACAAGCCCTCTGGACTCTGTATGTACCACGCTCGATTTGGTGCGAAAGCTAAACGGTGCCGTTCCCCCTGCAACTACAGGCCGACGGGAAACGAGTGGGCCAACACTCAGCAGTGGCCATGAGTGCTGGCGATACGAGCAGGCTACTCTTCATCCTCGACACCATCTCGGTCGGCGATTTCTCTGTGACACGGGCGCACAGAGAAGCGTGCTCCCTGCTACTGATGTCGACATCATGGGCGGGGAGCGGGGCCCCCAGTTGGCGACGGCTGACGGCAGCCCTATCCACACCTACGGCGTGCGGTCTGTAGAACTGTGTTTTGGGGGACAACGTTTCACGTGGGAGTTCGTCATGGCCAATGTAACACTTCCCCTCCTCGGAGCTGATTTTTTGTGCGCTTACGGTTTGCTAGTGGACATTCAGAACAACCGTCTGGTCGACGCCTTAACCTTCTCCTCCTTCGCATGTACGCGGGGGAAGCGGCCTATGCAGGTCTAGCCAACTCTCTCTCAGAGGCAGACAAGTTAAACCGCCTCCTCGCTGAGTTCCCTGACCTCACCCAGCCTACCTTCTCTGCACCCACTGCTAAGCATGGGGTGGAGCATCACATTGCTACGAAGGGGCCCCCGGTCTACGCCAGAGCCAGGCGTTTCGACCCCGCCAAACTCGCCATTGCCAAGTCTGAGTTCGAGCACCTGGAACGCATGGGGATCATCCGCCGCTCTGACAGCCCGTGGGCGTCCCCACTCCACATCGTCGCTAAGCCTGATGGAGGTTGAAGCCCATGCGGGGACTACCGCCGACTAAATGGCGCCACCATGCCCGACCGCTATCCTGTCCCGCATATCCAAGACTTTTCTTCAAACCTGTCTGGCAAACGCGTCTTCTCAAAAGTCGACCTGGTCCGTGGTTATCATCAAGTTCCCGTACACCCCTCGGACATCCCCAAGACAGCGGTGACTACCCCATTCGGCCTATTTGAATTCCTACGAATGCCATTTGGACTCAAAAACGCGGCCCAGTCCTTTCAGCGGCTGATGGATTCAGTGCTCCGTGGCCTTTCTTTCATCTTCGTCTATTTGGACGACATACTCATCGCCAGCGCCTCCGAGGAAGAACACCTGTCCCATCTTCACGCCCTCTTCACACGCCTCAGCCAGCATGGGCTGATCGTCAACCCGGCAAAGTGCCGGTTCGGGCTGACGGCCATTGATTTCCTCGGGCACTGCATCACTGGGGACGGGGCGGTCCCCCTGCCCTCAAAGGTGGAAGCGGTGGTGGCCTTTTCGCGCCCCCAAACAGCTCGTGCGTTCAGGGAGTTCATCGGGATGGTGACATTCTACCACCGCTTCATTCCCCGAGCAGCCTTTATCATCCGGCCACTGTACGAGGCGCTGAACGGCAAGTCCCCCAACCAGGCGGTCGACTGGACAGCAGAGCGGGACCATGCGTTCACCGAGACTAAAGCTGCGCTCTCCCAGGCTACCCTGCTAGCGCATCCTTCACCTACAGCGCCTATTTCCATAACCACGGATGCATCGGACTATGCTGTTGGTGCGGTTCACGAGCAGTGGGTGGGGGGGCTTGGCAGCCTTTGGCCTTTTTCAGTCGCCAGCTTACACCCCGAGAGCGCAAGTATAGTACTTTTGACAGGGAACTCATCGGTCTCTGGCTCGCCGTCCGGCATTTCCGGTTCCTGCTAGAGGGCCGCGAGTTTACTGCGTACGTGGACCACAAGCCCCTCACGTTTGCCATGTCCAAGACGGCCGAGCCATGGTCCGCTCGCCAGCAGCGACAACTCTCCTACATTTCGGAATTCACTACCGACATCCAGCACGTCGCTGGTAAGTTTAACCAGGTAGCTGACTGCCTCTCTAGGGCAATGATTGGAGCGGTCCACCTAGGCCTGGACTATGCACAGATGGCCGCTGACCAGGCCACGGACCCGAGCATCCTCCGTCTCCGGACCTCCGACACGGGGCTCCGCCTGCAGGACGTTCCTTTCAGCGACACAGGTGTCACCCTCCTGTGTGACGTCTCCACAGGACAGCCCAGGCCCATCGTCCCGGACAGCTGGAGACACCCCGTCTTTGAAGCTGTGCACGGCCTCTCTCCTCCAGGCGGTAAGCCATCCGTGCGCCTGACCTCTGCTACGTTTGTGTGGGAGGGACTTAAGAGAGACGTGAAAGCGTGGGCCGACTCATGTGTTGCCTGTCAGCGGGCTAAGATACACCGCCACATTAAGGCGCCCCTGGAACGCTTCGCAGTGCCGGAGAGACGATTTGACCATGTCCACGTCGACCTGGTTGGTCCCCTACCCCCCTCCCATGGGTTCACCTACCTCTTCACTGTGGTGGACAGGACTACGCGATGGCCTGAAGCTGTTCCCCTGGCATCCACGACGTCTGCTGATGTGGCCCGGGCTTTTATTGGGTCGTGGGTCTCACGTTTCGGTACGCCTTCCGACCTTTCATCTGACCGCCGGCCACAGTTTACCTCAGAGCTATGGAATGCTGTGGGTGAGGCTCTGGGCGTCAAGCTTCACCGCACTACCGCCTACCACCCTCAGGCGAACGGCCTATGTGAGCGCTTCCACCGGTCCATGAAGGCTGCGCTTCGGGCTACTCTCAAGGACTGCAACTGGGTCGACAAGCTCCCATGGGTCATGCTGGGCCTGCGGACCGCCCCGAAGGAAGACCTACAAGCCTCCTCTGCGGAGCTGGCGTACGGCACGCCGCTGCGAGTCCCAGGCGAATTAATGCCCAACGCAACGCGTCCCTGGTCAGCTGTGGACCAACGAGCCTCCTTGCTGGACGGGGTCAGAGCTTTCACACCAGTCCCTACCGCCCAACACGGCGCTCCGGTGTCCCAGGTGCCCCCAGGTCTGCAGTCAGCGGACTACGTGTTCATCCGTCACGACGCACACCGCCCCCCTCTGCAACCCCCTTATGACGGCCCCTTCCGCGTCCTGGAATGGGGAATTAAGCACCTGGTGGTGGATTTTGGGGTCACGGCCGAGCATGTTTCAGTGGACCGAGTTAAACCCGCACACCTGGACTTGACGCAGCCGTTGGAGTTAGCCCAACCTCCTCGTCGCGGTCGTCCCCCGGCTCCGCCTCGTCCCCCCGTGGAGGCCCGCGCTGCCTCTTCTGCTCCTCAGGCCGACCTCCACAGGCCCGCGTCAATGCCTCCCAGAGACACTCCGGCCCCTGTTACCCGGAGCCGCCGCGGACGGCCTGTCGGCCCCCCGCGCCTGCCTGACTTTGATTACTAGGGCGAATTCTGGGGGGGCTCATGTGGTGGACACGTATTGGGGATAGAATTCACCCCAGGAACTAAGGGTTAAGTCAGAGTTGCCCTGGCAGGTTAACGCAGGGTTAAGTTATGGTTGTTCAGCCAGTTTTCTGATTATTTCTTGCCGCCTCCGCTCAGTCGAGATGTGGTTTTGTTGTCTCTCTGATTTACCGTTGATTAAAGAAAGTTGCCTACACGGCTAAAGTGTGAACCTACGGTCTTCTCCGTTCCTTCGGCTCTACAACGTTAACTTTTTGAGAGTTTTGTTTTGGAAGAGCAAGCCTGCACGTCGTCAATATCGAAGGGTGTGAGGGGCTAGTTAAACACGTTACGGACACCGCTCCCCCCACTCCGTGTGTGAATCGTGAGGGAAAACGCTTTGCTACTGTAAGCGGCCAGAAAGCAGAAGACAAACCTGCGTGTTCTCTGTGCCATACAAGACGTTTCGTGAGAAGTTTGCCCTGCCAGCCATCATACATCTCTGACGTGCGATCTCTGCTGTTGTATGGGTAAACTCTGCACCACACTTTAACACTGATATCGACAAACACACATATGCTACCGTGCGCAGCCTGAACAGAACTGTCTGTGAACTGAACAAACTAACGCTGCGCTCGTGCGCCCACACACACACACACACACACACACACACACACACACACACACACACACACACACACACACACACACACACACACACACACACGCACTGGAAGGGACATTGCACCGCTGTGCATTCCGTGCATACACCCGCACACAAGCACACATCAGCGCCCAGTGAACTGAACGCGACCGCACAGCAAAGGCGCTGGTACACACGCACACGCGAAACAAACACACACCACACTATTAACGGAGCAACACGGTCATTCAGACTGATACAGCAGACGTCTGCCATTACTGAATAATCGTTTAATCAGAAAGAAGTGTTTTACTTTCCTGTTATTGCTGAAGCCAAATGCTTTTAGCGTGATGTAACCCTTTATGGAAACCGTGATTTTGAGTGACATGTCATTTGAATGTTAAATGCCTGTCTAGAGATAATCTGTATTCTAAAGTAAGTTTCTGGCCTGTTTGAAAGGAGCCATTTCCGTTGTCATAATAGGGCTGCATTATGGGATGTTTGTTTCTCACGTTTAAATGTTAATGTTAAATGGTAAGGGTACTGCATGGATTTCATTCGTGGGTTTCGTATTAGTGGCCAAGTGTTTAAATGAAGTCATACTGTTACCAAGTTTTATTTTAATAATTTTCCTAAATGCCCTGTGTTTATTATAAAGTAAACATCAGAGAGAAAAAGCTGCAATTTTTCTATGTAATTTACCAGTGTATTGGGATACTTACGTTGGGGTAGGGGCGCTTCACCTGTTTAGCTAGATCTTTGTAAAGTAGGGGGGTGGTATCAGGTCAGTTCGGTACTTACCTTGCACACACTGCACACACTTCAGTCGGCCCCTTAGGACTCTATAAGTACCCTGGAGCCTACTTTACACAGTCTAAGAAGCTACCGTTGGTCCAGGCTGCTAAACAGCGCACCACTTGTTCACTAACCTGAATATTGAAGCCATTGTAGAGGAGCTCAATCAGGAGTCGTGACAACTTTCTTTTTCGGCTACACAACGTGCACCATTTATTCCTTCACCATAACATCAACAACAAAAACCCGCGCAGCGGAAGTGTATCACTGTAAACACGAACCGAAAAAACAGCAGCTGTAAACAAACGTTCCTACTAGCTCAATAAGGGGAATTATATATCCCTATAACCACTACACACGTCCCCCCAGAATTCGCCTTAATACGAAAAGTCAGTGTGGCGAGGGGGCCGGATCTCTCTGCCCCAACGGCTCCGCTGAACAGGAGCTGGGGGCTGGTTAACCGCAGGCAAAGCAGCAGAGTCCTCACAGCTGGACCGGGGAAAGGGAGGGGCTGGGGAAGCAGGGGGCGGCTCGCCGGGGGAGGGGGACAGGGCCGGGGGGCGCCCCCGCCGTGGGGGTAGGGCCAGACCAACAGAGCGGTCTAAGTCCAGGTGAGCAGGCTTCAGGCGGTCCACATTCACGTGGTCGAACCTCCTCTCAGGTACCGTGAAAGGTATCAGGGGCGCTTTGACGTGCCGGAGCACTTTGGAGCATTGGCACTCCACACAGGTGTCAGCCCAGTTCCTCACTTCCTTTTTGAGTCCATGCCATACAAACTTTGCCGCCACCAACCTCTGTGAAGGCTTTCTGCCAGTGTGAGACATCCCATGGACTGCGTCGAAGACCCGCCGCCTCCAAGCAGTCGGAACGACAGGGCGGGGCTGACCCGTAGAGACATCACACAGGAGCGTGGTGCCGGCGTCTTTGAAAGCCACATCCTCCAACTGCAGCCCTGTGACGGCGGTCCTGCATGCCTGCACTCCTGTGTCGGCGGCCTGGTCAGCTGCCATCTGGCTGTAGTCGAGTCCCAAATGGGCGGCACCAGCGATGGCCCGGGAGAGACAGTCGGCGACCGTGTTGGACTTCCCAGCAACATGCCTCACGTCGGTGGTAAACTCTGAGATGTAGGTCAACTGTCACTGCTGGCGGGCTGACCACGGCCATCGCGAACACCAGCGGTTTGTGGTCGACGAAAGCCGTGAACTGACGGCCCTCCAGTAGGAAACGAAAGTGCCTAACAGCGAGGAAAAGGCCAAGCAGCTCACGATCAAAGGTGCTGTATTTGTGCTCTCTCAGGTTCAACTGCCGGCTGAAGAAGGCAAGCGGCTGCCACGCACCGCTCACCCACTGATCGTAAACCGCGCCGACAGCGTAGTCCGAAGCATCCGTCGTGATGGCGATGGGCGCTCCAGACACAGGGTGTGCAAGCATCGCCGCGTCAGCCAGGGCGGCCTTCACGTCCTTAAAAGCTTTGTCCCTCTCTGGAGACCAGTCCACGGTGTGTTTGGGGGCTGTGCCTTTCAGAGCTTCATATAGGGGGCGGAGGAGATTGGCAGGCCGGGGGATGAACCGGTGGTAGAAGGACACCATGCCAATGAACTCCCGGAGGGACTGGGCCATGTGTGGGCGTGGAAAGTCTGCGACGGCCTCCACCTTAGATGGAAGGGGGGCGGCCCCGTCCTGGGTGACCCGGTGGCTCAGGAAGTCGATGTTGCACAGACCAAACTGGCATTTGGCCGGGTTAACTATCAACCCGTGCAGGCTGAGCCTCTCGAAAAGGGCTCTGAGGTAGGACAAGTGCTCGGCCACAGAGGCGCTAGCGACCAGGATGTCATCCAGGTACACAACGAGGAAAGGCAGGTCCCACAACACGGAGTCCATGAGGCGTTGAAAGGACTGCGCGGCGTTCTTGAGCCCAAACGGCATGCGCAGGAACTCGAACAGTCCGAACAGAGTTGTCACAGCCGTTTTGTGGACATCAGCGGGATGGACGGGCACCTGGTGGTATCCACGGACGAGGTCCACCTTGGAAAAGATCATTTTCCCAGCTAGGTGGGCGGAGAAATCTTGGATCTGAGGGACCGGGTAGCGGTCCGGTGTTGTTGCGTCATTGAGCCGACGGTAGTCACCACATGGACGCCACCCACCGCCAGGCTTAGGCATTATGTGGAGGGGTGAAGCCCACGGGCTGCTGGAGCGGCGGATGATGCCGAGGCGCTCCATGTTCTCAAACTCCGCCTTGGCGACATAGAGCTTGGTCGGGTCGAGGCGCCGAGTTGGGGCGTGCACCGGTGGGCCAGTGGTGACGATGTGGTGCTCAACCCCATGTTTGGTCGTAGATGACGAGAATGTGGGCTGAGTGAGGTCAGGGAACTCAGAGAGAAGATGGAGAAACACGTCCTCGTTGGAGAGCATGCTGGACAGCCTGAAGGACCCTGTATCGCTGAGTGTACACGCGTGTGAAGCGAAGGTGACGGCGTCAATCAGGCGTCGATTCCTGACGTCCACCAGCAGCCCATGAGCACAAAGGCAATCTGCACGGAGGAGGGGAAATGCCACGTCGGCGGTGACAAAATCCCAGCTGAAACGCTGTCCGTTAAAACACATGTCAATGTGCCTCGTGCCGTACGTACGGATAGAGCTGCCGTTAGCACCTTCCATGGGAGGGCCGTGAGTGCCCGACAGGGCGTCCACACCCGATGCAGGTACGACACTCCTCTGCGCCCCAGTGTCGCATAGGAAACGCCGCCCCGAGATGGAGTCTTGCAGAAAAAGTAGCATTGTTGTCCTCCACGCCGACGCCCATGGCCACTAGTGAGCGCAGGCCTTGGCGTTTCCCAACGAGCTAAAATTGCACGGGGAGTTGCACTTTTTCGCCTTGGCCCCGAACTTTGCATGGTAAAAGCACAGGCCGGGCTCCTGTCGCCGACTGGGGGTTGCCGCGGCGACCACCATTGAGTCACCAGGTGGTGGCGTGTGGGGGTGGGTAAGGGTGAGCGCGGACGCGCAGTGCTGCTGTTGGCTGGCCAGGAAGAACTTGTCAGCTTCTTCAGCTAGCTTGTGGCAATCGGTAATGCTGGTGTTAGCCAAAGCGGCCAGCACCTGAGCAGACAGTTGTCGCAGAAACAGTTGGACAAAGAGGAAATCTGGTGTGTGCGCCGGTCCCAGCAGATTCAGCATTTTGTCCATGAGCTCGGATGGCTTGCTGTCACCCAAGCCTTGCAGAGAAAAGAGACGGAAAGTTAAAAAATCTTCAAGAGGTGATCTTTGAGCCCCTTGTATTTGTCTGCCGCTGGCAGGCTTGTTACAAGGACATGAGGGGCTATAGTGGCAGTGAAAAAGTATGGAGTATGTCAGCAGACAGAGAAATGCACAGTAAGTTATAGGAAGAGCAGTGGGGGGGCAAGAACAGGATAAGATGTCCCAAGAGGATTGTGTCTATCTCCAGAGAAGGTAAAAGAGTGAGGGTCACTAACCTTAGCGGCTCTAAATGGTAAAAGAAAACAATAAGGGTGCTGTGGCCTTGGGGGAGTAGAGACAGGATGTGCTGTGATCTGTGGTTTCAGAAATAGGAGCAGGAGGTCACAGCAGCTGCAGAAGAAGATTGCTTGGAGTCCGCATATCATTGAGGCAGAGATGGAGTCAGATCAACGGACCAATCACAAAGAAGACCACACATTCATGTTTAGTCAACATTTTGTATAGTATAAAGACTGGGTCAGGGAAAGGAGAGAGAGTCAGACTTCGTGAACTGACACAGTCTGTTGCTTGTCAGGGATAGGAAGATCTAGACCCAGAGCTCTGTATGCTTTATCCATTTACTGCTAAATAAAACGGATGGTTTTGAGACCGAACATCTCCTATTGCCTTATCAACAAACACACAGGACTATGCTCTCACATAGATGAAAATGAGTTGGTAGAGTGAGCTGCAGTCCAACAATTTGGTGACCCCAACGTGATAAAGACGGAGAAGTGACGGATTGACCACAGAAGAAAAACACAACGGACAACTGCAGTGTGATGGCAACAACAAGCGGCCGCTGAAAAAAACCAAGGTAAACAGACGCCTGTTTTATCGAAGTTCTGTTATTGGCTATACCAATATATATATTGTGTGTTGTCATTATACAACAAGTGTCCGAGTTAAAGTAGATGAATAAAGCATTGAAATAAATTGTGCACGGGTTTAAAGTCCTGGGGTGAGAGGCCCTTGAAAGCAACAACAGTACTGAAAAGAAGATGTGCGGGTTTAGAGGCCCATGGGTTAAAAAATCCCATAAAAGCAGCGCATGCGCGTGGGAAATAGAGACGGGTTTAGAGACCCATACGGATAAAAGTCTCAATAAAAGCAGCGCATGTCCGTATAAGGCCTTAGAGGCCCGAGTGAGTAGGTTTACAGACCCTTGGGGTTAAAAAAAAAAAGAGAAGTACCCATAAAAGCAGCGCTCACTGGTTTATGATATGTGCTGTGTTTTAACGGCAAGTGTGAATGTTTGGTATTTTGTATGATTAAAAAGTGTGTTGTTTGATAAAACTGTGTATAAGGGTGGTAGAAACTAAGTAGTGTCTCAGAGAGGAAGGAGGGAGTGTCTCAGTGAGAAAGAATCAGCAGTGGAAACCTAACTGGTGTCAACGTAAACTGCCTGATAAAACTCACTGTTTGGGTCAGTTGCTCGGGACGTATGTGCCATACAAACTGACTGGCTACTGAACTCTTCTCTGATTGGGTTGGTTGCTCAGAACGCAAGTGTCATAAAAACCAGCTGGCTACTGAGTGGGGATAGATAAAACACAATGGAAGGGGAATTTGACATGGGGGAGGAGCAGGACAGGGGAAGATACAGAGTCAGGAGGGGGAAACAATGGATGGGTTCCAGGAGAGACAGCTCAGAGAGATAAGAGAGGAAGTGAATAGGGTAGACGGTCACAAGGAGAGCTCGGAGGCAGGTACAGAGGCAGAGGGTATGAGGAGTGATGAGGAAAACAAAGACACATACCCGGTCACAATTATAGGGGCACTAACCAGGCACAACCAGACTCATATAGTGCCCCGTGCTGACCACAGGCATAGACACCAGCTTAGGGACAGGGAACAGATACAACCACCCGCTAGATATCATCAACTGCCACTGATATATAAAGGACCCCAAACGGGGGATGTGTGTCAACCATTCTCATTCACAGACATGAATTGCATCCTGGATAAGATGCCCCCTCCCACTGAGGGAGGAGGGCCCTGGATGGAGAAATTTTGCCAACACACCTTGGGACACAAATTAGCTATGGGAGACTGGAGAGCATTATTGGGAAAACAACTAGCTATGTGGGAAATACATCAGATTGAGGCTGTGTCAGGCACTAGTTTTGTACCCGATTCAGAACCATTTACCAGAGAAGCCACAGCTGTGGGAAGGGCAATGAGGGATAAATTCCCCATTCCTCCCGGAGCAATGCATTCACTGACCTTTTCCATGAAAGACGGAGAAGACATGTCAGCATTTTTAGGCAGATGCAAAGGCATATGGACAGACACCCCAGGAAGCCATCCAGGTTCAGGACAGTTACAGACCACATTGTTTAGAAAAGCTGCTCTATTGAGCAATGGGAAAAACATCTGATTTATCATATGAAAAGACACAAGGCTACACAGGATGAGGAGAGACAGAGCACAGAGTCAGCCCAGGTGCAGCTCCTACAGCTCCAATTGGATGAGGCAAGGAAAAGGGTAAATTATGCTAAAAAGACAAACCAAAAGGTAGCCAATCAGATGGTTCAACAGCCGCCACCACAAAACTACACCCCAAATTTGTACCCAGTGCCTGAATGGGTGCCTAGTTCCCCTTATGGGGGCAGGCCTGTAGGAGTAACAGGAGGCATGAGAGGTAGAGGGAGGGGTCGCGGAGGACCCAGAGGTATGCCACCTACATGCTTTGGATGTGGCCAGCCTGGACACTGGAGAAGGGAGTGTCCCGTGCTGTGAGCACCCAGGGGAGGTCAAGGTCCAGTCAGCAACAGGGGTGGTTATGTGCAGCCCCCGGTGCAAGGGCAGCCTCCAGTTATGGTTCCACTTCATCAAGCCCCTCATGCAGCAGCAGCTCCACCGCAGGGACAATAACCCCAGACCATGCTGGGTGGTCAGGGGTATGAGTACTGAAGGAGCCCGGGAACTCAAGGGCAGGTGGGGCTGGCAGAACCCTACCTGCAAATAAGGGTAATGGACATGGATCTGCATTTCCTAGTTGACACAGGTGCAAGTTACCACTATCACGTGCGCCATGTCTCGGTCCAACCTTTCATCCTCCAGCGTCCAGCTAGTAGGGTTCTCGGGTAAACCAGAAAATCTGCCGTTGATGACACCTCTGACTACCACGGTGGCAGGAGAGACTTTTTTACATCAATACATTTCATCACCAGCGTGCCCAGTCAATTTGATGGGGCGGGATGTGTTGGTGAGGTGTGGGGCATCAGTCATGTGTGGGCCAGAGGGACTGGTAGTGATTTTTCCCAGTGGGTATTCTGTGAACTGTTCTCTGTCAATGATCCAGTCCAGCTCTCAAATGTTGTTGTCAGCTGATGTTTCACCCACGGCTGAAGGACTCTGGGCAGATATATGCTGGGGACTCCTAGAACCTGGAAGCAAGCAAAGCAAAGGCGTACAGACTCTGTATCATCAGTGGCGGCCGTGGGTCCAAATGCTACATCCCTACTCCCCTCCAACCGACCCCCTCCATGTTACTCTGTACTATGATAGGGACGGGGATGAAATTTATCAGCAAACTTTTCACAATGACATTGAAGGGACACAGTGGGAAGTATTGTCTAGTTGTATTCTAGTGGGGAATGAAGGTGTGGCAGCTGCTGTTGAATTGACACCAGAACAATTTGGGCAGTATGAGATGTCTGAAGAGGCGGTGCCCCATATCACCTTAGCAGTGCATGTTAAACACCAGGCTAGAGATCTTGGGCCGATGTGCAAGCGTCTGATGGCACTGACAGACTGGGCTTGGACCCAAAAACCTGAGGCAGAAGCAGGGATCACAGATACTATTGAGGGATTGTTGGCAACTAGGGTGTTGGAGCCCTCAGAATCTGGCTGGAACACACCTATTTTACCAGTAGAGAAGCAAAATACTGGGAAATATAGAATGGCTCACGACCTTAGACGGGTCAATAGTGTTGTGTCAACTCCTACAGTCCCAGTACCAAATCCATACACTGCTATGTCTGCACTGTCCCCAGAACACAAATGGTTTTCCTGTATTGATCTGGCCAATGCATTTTTCTGCCTACCACTAGCTGACCATGTGAGAGACATCTTCTCGTTTACCTATAAAGGCCAACAGCTAAGGTATAAGAGGGTTCCCCAGGGTTTCATCTTGTCTCCTGGGCTGTTCAATCAGGTTCTGAAACAGCAGCTCACTGATCTCACCCTCCTAAAGGGGGTGGTGTTGATTCAGTATGTGGATGACATCCTTCTGGCAGCTCCAGATCATGTCTCCTGCCTAGCAGCCACCAAATCCTATTAACTCAGCTGTATCACATTGGGTTCAAAGTTTCAAAAACCAAACTCCAGTGCTGCAGACAGATGGTCTCGTTCCTAGGGAGAATTATCTCTAGTAGAGGAACATGTGTGTCCCCAGCCCATAGATCCTTAATCCTACACCATCCTAAACCAGTCACAGTGAAAGACATGCTCTCATTCCTGGGGTTGACGGGCAACAGCAGACAGTACATAGCATCATATGGGGAACTCACACACCCCTTAAGGGCCATGGTCAATGAGCAGGGGATGAGAAATTTACCAGCATGCTTACAATGGACCACTGAAGCAGAGAACAATTTCATTCCCCTCAAACAGGCTCTCACAAACGCTGCTGACTTAGCAGTGCCTGACTACAAAGAGCCATTCTATCTGGATGTTTCAGAAAAATCACATAAGGTAAATGGTGTTCTTTTTCAGAAAAAAGGGGGAGGTAGGCAGGTGATGATGTATGCAAGTGTGACACTCGATCCAACAGAAGATAGACATCCACCATGCACAAGACATGCAGCAGGGGTAGCAAAAATTCTGCAAAAAGTAGCACACATAGTCATGGGACATGCTCTAACAGTCCTGGCAACACACAGCATAGTGGCCTATGTGAACTCAGCAGCATTCACCATGACATCATTAAGACAGACAAGGTTGGAAAAAATCCTCAATGCACCACACATAACGTTTACACACGAGGGACTCAACATGGCAGATAACATGGGGGAAGGTGAGCCACATGTGTGTGAAGAAAGAGTACAGAAAGATGTTAAGGTCAGAGCAGATTTATGGGCAAAACCCTTAGCTGACCCAGAGGAAGTGCTGTTCACAGATGGCTGTTGCTACAGACATCCCACGGAGGGACTGAAGGCAGCATATGCCGTGGTAAGACAAACAGATGAAGGATTTGAGGAGGTAGTGACAAGGGGAGTAATAGGAAAAGAATCAGCGCAGCTAGCTGAATTACAGGGGATGATAGCTGCATTAGAATGGGCAGAAGGGAAAAGAGTAAACATCTACACAGATACGTGGTAGGAGCAATACAGGTGGAGCTCAGTCAGTGGATCAGAGCAGGATTTTTGACAGCAGCAAAAAACCCCAATCAAACATGAGAAAGACATCAAGAGACTGGTAGAAGCTCTAATGAAATCAACAGAGGTAGCAGTAATAAAGTGCAGAGGTCACGACAAAACCGAAACAATGATAGCAAAAGGAAATCAGGAGGCAGACTCTGCAGCTAAAAGGGCAGCAGGTTACACAGCCCAATACATGATGATGCAGGTGGGAAAAACGGTGTATGATTTACTACCTGCCTGCGATGTAAATATGTTAATAAAGGAACAACAGAAAGCCTCTCCTCAAGAGTTCACAGTTTGGAAAGAGAGAGGGGCAACGGAATCCGAAGGAGTGTGGAGGTCGCCGGACGGTCGACCTGTGTTACCCCCAGGGTGGATGGCTTCCGTGTTACAGGAGGCGCACGGTCTAACACATTGTGGAAAGGCACAGATGCAGAGACATCTGACCCATTGGTGGCATCCATTTTTGCCCGCAATAATTGTGAACCATATCAGGGAATGTAAAATATGTACAAAATACAATATCAGGGCTACAGTAAAGCCACACGAGGGAAAATTTCCTTTGCCAAAAATGCCAGGTCAATAAATCATAATTGATTACACTGACATGTTGGAAAGAGTAAATGGGTATAGGTACCTCTTGGTCGCTGTGGATGCATACACTGGCTGGCCAGAAGCAGTACCTGCTAAAAATGAAGATGCCAAAACGGTAATCAAATTCCTAATCAACCAATACATACCAATGCATAGGTTTCCAAAAAGAATCAGGTCAGATAATGGCACACATTTTAAGAACAAAGACCTGCAGGCAGTAGAAGCGGCCCTAGCACTGAAACATGCGTTTGGAACAGTGTATCACCCCCAATCACAGGGAAAGGTGGAGAGAATGAATCAGCCCATTAAAGGAAAAATAGGAAAAGTGTGTGCTCAAACAAAAACGAATTGGGTGGATGCCCTACCCCTAGCTCTAATGTCAATTAGGAGCTCAGTAAACTCCATCACAGGTTACACTCCATATGAGTTGACAACAGGGCAGCAGTTCCCGGGAGCTGGAATCCCAACCACGGAAAAGGAAAGAGATCCACTGAAGTACAAACCTTACTATGACCAACTAACAGCTTTCGTGTCAGCTTTCTCAAAACAGGTTGCAGCAGCAGAGGGGAACCTAGAGGGTCAGACACCGCCCACTAAGGACTGGGTTCTGCTGAAGGTGATCAAGAGGAAGTGGTCGGAGGCAAGGTGGACAGGGCCCTACAAGGTGGTTGAGAGGACATCACACGCGGTCCGACTACAGGGCAAAGGAGACAGCTGGTACCACTGGTGCCAGTGTGCAGCAGCGGATTCACCCGCTAGGACACTGGAACACACAAGAAACACCACAGTTGACTCTCAATAAGTGTAGAGACACGAGCCACTATCTGTGGCGACAGTTATTATAGCTATCACTTTTGGATAAGATTTATAGTAACCGGCTTTGCTCAGGCAAGCCACAATACTCAAGATTGGAATGACGAATTTTGCCAGGTGCGGAAAGAATATTCTGATGTTACTATAGAATGTCAAAAGCTCTCCCAGAAAAGGTTTTCTAGGATACAAGGAACTGATAACCAGAACACAAGAAGGTTTTGCTTGCTAAGAATTTTTGATATATGTTGATTAAGATGTTTGAGGGAACGGGAAAAACCCACCAAGCCAAATGGCGGTGGTTGGGAGTGTCATCCATCAGAGACAGACACACAGATCAAAACCAACACCACAACAGAACAAAGAGGGAAGGCCAGAGCCAACCAGATTACTGCATTAAACCATATGGAGGTATAGACGTAGACTACACTCTGGGAACGAACGCGACATTTCAATTTGACTTATGCCATGTTATTAATTGTGGGAAACGCCAGGAGATGTGGAGAAGATATGATTTATACCTGTGCAGAAGTCCAGAAACTCACTCTAGTTGTCTAAGGCAAGGGGATCCGCTTAGGAACTCTGGCATGGGCAGTTTGTGTACCGGATGGGAATTGGTTTGGCAGTATACTGGTCCATCATGGACCTCTATCAAAACCGCGGTCAAACATGCAGATACGGTTAACAAGATTAGTTTCATACGCGGTCAACTATGACATAAGTCGGGTTGGGTTAATCCCCTGTTGTTGACAATACACGACCTGTGGGATGATCAAATCGTGACAGGTCAGAAAAGGCATTCTATGTGGTTGTGGGAGTACATCAAGATGGCACGGACACCATGGGTCTCATGAAGGTGAATTTGTTAACACCTCCGTCCCCCAAGAAAACAGAAGCCACGACTAGCGCATTCGAAATTAAACCTAGACAGAGCAAGGATGTAATCATCATAGATTACAATAAACTAACGAGAGGCGATATTGTCAAATTGGCTACTGGATATGGGGACAAAACCTGTGGTTAGATTGGATGGCAGCTACTGCTGCCTCCATGAACATGAGTAATTGTATTGCATGTTCTTCAGCCAGACCAACTCTGTTCACCGTCCCAGCACCTCTGTTTCCCGATACAGATCCTATAGGATTTCATTGCATGATGGCCCTAACTATGCAAGCTGACCCCCCTAACTGTACTACTCTCAGCTCTATTTTTCCACCCGTTAAAAACTCCACGGTGCCGCCGGCGTTCACCCCGAGAGCTAATAACTATACGTGTTTTTCTAGGAGCTCCAGCTCCGGTATGAAGATGGGACACATGCCTGACGGCTGGTGCAAAACATACTTGATGTCAACCGTTGGTTGGCCCCTAGCTCTATGGTGTGGGGAAGGGCTGACCTGTTTTGGTATTGCAGGGACAGGACTCTACATATCAGCCTGCCAGCAGACTGATCTGGAACGTGTGCAATGGTCAGGTTGGTTCTACCCCTGTTTTTGCTAGGGCCACGCCAACAGGCAAATTTCACATATACCCGCCACAGGACAGACATATTTGAGGTTGGCTATGGTTCTACCACATACATAGATGCCATAGGCGTTCCCAGGGGAGTTCCAGATGAGTATAAGTTGGTAAATCAAGTGGCAGCAGGATTTAAGAACATCCCAATCATTACTGCGCTATTTCCAGTCACTCTCAATAAGAATGTGGATAGAATTAATTATATCCATTATAACGTCCTGAGGCTCGCCAATAAAACTAGGGACGCTGTAGCAGGCTTATCTGAACAATTAGCTGCCACCTCGTTGATGACAGTTCAAAACAGAATGGCCCTCGACATGTTATTAGCTGAAAAAGGGGGTGTTTGCTCTATGTTTGATGATCAATGTTGCACGTACATCCCCAACAACACTGCTCCAGATGGCTCGGTAACTAGAGCCCTAAAAGGACTTAGGACCCTGTCGGAGGAGATGCATGAACACTCAGGTATAAACAACCCACTGGGAGGAATTTTTGAACAGTGGTTTGGGAAGTAGAAAGGTGTGATAGTGTCTGTGTTTCTGTCCCTGGTAGGCATGATGACTGCACTTGTGTTGTGTGGATGCTGTTGTATCCCCTTTATCAGATCTCTGTTTGAAAGGTTGATTGTCACTGCCATCGAAAAGAAGAGTCCCCCATCACCCTATCAGATGGCTCAAGTCGAGATGGAGACGGTGGCTCTGATGGAGGATGGAGGGTGTGAAGAACTGGGCAGTGACACAGAGGCTGAATGTGATTTTTGAATCCGATTGGTTGGTTGGTCTCATTTATATGAGACCAAAAGGGGGACTTGTGGATAAATGCAATGGTGTGATGTTTAATAATGATGATTACAACATATTGATTGGAATAGGGAATATAAGGATAGATTAATCATTGGGAAATCATATGCATAAGGAACAAGGCTTGTTACAAGGACATGAGGGGCTATAGTGGCAGTGGAAAAGTATTGAGTATGTCAGCAGACAGAGAAATGCACAGTAAGCTATAGGAAAAGAAGTGGGGGGCAAGAACAGGATAAGATGTCCTAAGAGGATTGTGTCTATCTCCAGAGAAGGTAAAAGAGTGAGGGTCGCTAACCTTAGCGGCTCTAAATGGTAAAAGAAAACAATAAGGGTGCTGTGGCCTTGGGGGAGTAGAGACAGGATATGCTGTGATCTGTGGTTTCAGAAATAGGAGCAGGAGGTCACAGCAGCTGCAGAAGAAGATTGCTTGGAGTCCGGATATCATTGAGGTGGAGATGGAGTCAGGTCAACGGACCAATCACAAAGAAGACCACACATTCATGTTTAGTCAACACTTTGTATAGTATAAAGATTGGGCGAGGGAAAGGAGAGAGAGTCAGACTTCGTGAACTGACACAATATGTTGCTTGTCAGGGATAGAAAGATCTAGACCCAGAGCTCTGTATGCTTTATCCATTTACTGCTAAATAAAACGGATGGTTTTGAGACCGAACATCTTCTCCTATTGCTTTATCAACAAACACGCAGGACTACGCTCTCACATAGATGAAAATGAGTTGGTAGAGTGAGCTGCAGTCCACCAGGAGACTCACTACTCTAGTTGCAGTCGAACACCCGAGCGCCGATACCACGTAGTAGTATTTATGAGCATCATCTGTTATTTTGCGGATAGCAAACTGCGCTTCCGCCTGGGCGAACCATGTCATTGCCGATGACTCCCAGAACTCTGGCAACTCAACCATGTTCGTTTGAAAAATTGTCTCTGATAACTACCAAGAGACAAGCGCACCAGTATAGAGGAGCTCAATCAGGAGTCGTGACAACTTTCTCTTTCGGCTACACAACGTGCACCATTTATTCCTTCACCATAACAACAACAACAACAAAAACCCGCGCAGCGGACGTGTATCACTGTAAACACGAACCGAGAAAACAGCAGCTGTAAACAAACGTTCCTACCAGCTCAATAAGGGGAATTATGTATCTCTATAACCACTACACCATAAGCATTGGGTGGGGAGGACCTAGATCTTGTCCCACTCAGTCCTCCCCAGATTAAGGACTTTGTTACCCCTACAAGGCGGAGGCAATAATTCCGACCGTCACATCTCGATGGCATCATGGAATGTACAGACTGTTTGAGGAAGTCCAAACATGATTAGCAAGGTAACCGAGCCTACATTATAGCCTCTTTAGCTAACTATGTGTGAAGTAATACTTGGGGTAGTATTGGTCGAGGATCAATGACCACACCAGGTTATAGAACTCAGGTTTAATCGTGGCTCAGTAGGCAGACGTAATAACCATACATGGTAATGGTGTAACCATAATAACAGTCCGGGTAGTACATAACACCTAGTGTAGTTCCAGTGTATATACATGGCGTTATATCACTACATCCCCCCTGTTTAGTTTTCAATTTTTACAGTATCAAAATACAAACATATTCAGAGCTCTCCTTTTGTGTGTGATTGTCTCTACTCATAGTCCTTGTAGTGAGCTGGTTTGGAAACAGCTCTTCCATATCTTGTGCGTACTGTCTTGTGTGTTTCACAGGTTTGGCTGGAAGAAGTTCCAGCTGCATGGGTGTCCCGTTGAGGTTCTGTGAAGCGGGTTCTTGCGATCCTCAGTGCATGGGGGTGGTGAATTTCCCACAGGTGGCTCCTGCCACGTCTGAGTTTGTTTCCATTTGATGTTTGCACAATGTAGCTCCTTGACTCATCGCACTTTTCTACGACAGTGGCTGGATACCAAGTCCCTTTTTCCTTGTTTAGGACAGATACGTGCTGTCCGGGACCGAGTGGAGGTAGTTCTCTGCCGCTGCTGCGGTCATGATGTTCCTTCATGTTTGCTGTTCTCTGCTCCAGGTGGAGTCGGTTTTCCTCCTTGCCTGGGTCCCCTCGACTCGGCAGCAGGGTGGTGACTGGCCTTCCGAAGATCAGTTCTGCTGGTGATGGTAGTTTACTGTCGATGGGTGTTGCTCTGACCTGTAGTAAGGCAACTTGTATGTTACCTCCTTGTCTCATGGTTTTCTTCACAATGAATTTGATGTGTCGCACATGCCTCTCAATGAATCCATTGCTTTTTGGATAGTGGGGTGAGCTTGTCACGTGCCTGATTCCCCAGTCAGCCGTGAATTTCTGGAACGCATGCCCTGTGTACTGGGGTCCATTTTCTGTAAGTATCTCGTCAGGCCTTCCAAAAAGAGACATGTACATTTCCATTTTTTGTGCAACTGCCCGGCTGGACACAGGCATGGGCATTTCATCCACTAGAGGGAACTTAGAATATCTGTCCACAATCAGTAAATACTGATGTCCATCGATCTCGAATAGATCAGAAGCTAGGGATTGCCATGGTTTTGACGGTGTGTTGTGTGGGTTGAGAGGTTGCTTTAGATTTGCATCCTGATGTTCCACACATACGCTACATGACCTGCAGACTCTTTCGATGTCATCGTTCATTCTGATCCAGTAGACACTTTCTCTCGCCAGTCGCCGTGTCTTTTCGATGCCCTGGTGTCCTACATGCAGCTGTTCGAGTATAGAATCAGTCATGGAGTCTGGGATGAGCACCTGTCTGCCTTTGAATATGACTCCTGCTTCAACTGCGAGCTCATCTCTGAATGACCAGTACTCACGTAGTTGTCTTGGTAGAACTTTGATATTGGCTGGCCATCCCTGGTGGATCAGCTCTTTCAGTGCATTGAGTCTGGGGTCGCTGGTGGTTTCCGTGCAGAGTGCGTCCTGTTTCTCGGGAGAGAAGTTTATCAATGCAACAGTGAGCATCTCTGGATCCTCGACTTCTGCCTCTATTCCGTCAATGCGCTCGTGCAGCTCGATGTTGCTGTTGTTCTCAGGGTTGGGTAGTCGGCTGAGTGTGTCTGCCAGGACCATCTGGTTTCCTGGTCGATACGTGACCTCGTAGTTGTATCCTTGTGTTTTTATCAGCATTCGCTGAAGCCGTGGCGGGGCGGCATGCAGTGGCTTTGTGCATATGGTAACGGGGGGTTTGTGGTCTGTAACTACAATGAATGACTTCCCATACAGGTAGGTATGGTATCGCTGCATTCCATAGACTATGGCCAGCATTTCTCGCTCTATGTTGCTGTACCTGGATTGGCAGTCGTCCAGTGTCTTTGAGCCAAAAGCTATGGGTCTTTTGTTCTGCACTAATGCCACGCCCAGTCCTTTCTGTGATGCATCGACCTCAAGTGTTAGAGGTGTGCTTGGATCATAGTACTTCAGGCAGTCATGTTCGTTGATAACTGATTTCAGGTCCTCAAAGCTCTTTTGGTGGTCAGTGTCCCATGTCCAAGGCACGTTACTTTTCAGCAGCACCCTCAGTGTGTGTGCTTTGTCTGCGAACTTTGGGATGTAGGGTGACAGGTAGGTCAGCATCCCCAAGAATCTGCTCAGTTCATCTTTGTTCTGGGGTGTCGGCATTTTCTGGATGTCCCTGATTTTGGCTGGGTCAGGTTTGATACCTTTGTCTGTGTACAGGTTGCCAAAGAATGAGATGCTTGTCTGTTTGATTGTGCACTTGTCACTGTTGAACACAATACCTGTCTTGGCTGCTCTCTCCATCAGGTTGGTCAGGTTCCTGTCATGCTCCTCTTCGCTTGCTCCGTAGACTGCGATATCATCGGCTATGCTGACGACACCGTCGAGCCCCTCCAGGATTTGGTCCATCTTTGCCTGGAAGAGATCTTGAGAGACACTGAGACCAAATGGCAAACGTTTCCAGCAGTATCTACCAAATGGAGTTCGGAATGTGGTTAGCAGTTGTGACTCTTCCTCTAGGTGTATTGACCAATGTCCAGCTTTTGCGTCAAGTTTGCTGAATATTTTTGCATTTGCAAACTTTGGGTTCAGTTCCTCCACAGTAGGGATCTTGTGTGGGCATCTCCTAAGGCTGGCATTAAGCTTTTGGGGGTCTAAGCATATGCGAAGGGAACCGTCTTTCTTTGTGCTGTATGCCAGACTCAAGCACCAGTCTGTGTGCTGTTCTACTTTTCTTAACACATCTTGTTCGACTAGGTTATTCAGTTCATCTTTCAGTTTGTCTTTGATGTGAATGATGCACTTACGTGGTGGGTCTATGAATGGTTCAGCATCCTTTTTCAGGAAGAGCTTGGCCTTTCCACTGAAGTTGCCAATTTTATCAAACTGGCCTGGGTATGCTCTCTTTAGGTCTGCACTGTTAGATACGGTCATTTTGGGTTTTGTCTGTCTTGTGTTGACTTTTTTCTGGTTTGCATGTCCTTTCTCGGTCACTGCATCTACATTGACAGTCACTAGGTTTAACAGTTCACATGTTGGCAGCCCAACTATGGCTGGCCCTGGTACGTCTACAACGTAGAACTTTGCATTGATCCATTTGGATTCTTTGTACTGGCATGGAATGTCAATGGTGCCTAGTAGTCCATGGGCCAGACGATATTTCGGTACACTCAAGGTGGCAAAACTTACTTCTAATTTTTGAAAGGATCCATGTCTGTAGATTATATTTTGGTATGATAACCATTCCTGAGTGGCAGCTGTATCACAGTTATCAGCTCATGAAGTTAACCACCCGCTAAACTAAACTGCATTTTAGACGCTGGTGCATATCCTGGTTTAGCCTCATGGTCAGGACATTTTTCAATGTTCTATAATATTGTCTTTGGTATCATTTTAAAGGGGACCTTCTTAGCTTTCATTCAAGCCCTGTTGTGGATATTTCTCACAAATATAGAGGTCACTTGAGCTCTTCAACCCGTCAATAACACACATCTTTCTGCAATGTTCGCCTAAACTATATACTTTCTTTTAGCCCTGTGGCATCTAGGAATATCAGGGACACAAAACACAAAAACTGGAATACTCACAGGACTGTAAAGATTCAGAAAATGTATAATATACCCATACTATTTCATTGTGTGAGGTGATTGTGAATTTTTGAAAGGATCCATGTCTGTAGATGATATTTTGGTATGATAACCATTCCTGAGTGGCAGCTGTATCACAGTTAACAGCTCATGAAGTTAACCACCCGCTAAACTAAATTGCATTTTAGACGCTGGTGCATATCCTGGTTTAGCCTCATGGTCAGGACATTTTTCAATGTTCTATAATATTGTCTTTGGTATCATTTTAAAGGGGACCTTCTTAGCTTTCATTCAAGCCCTGTTGTGGATATTTCTCACAAATATAGAGGTCACTTGAGCTCTTCAACCCGTCAATAACACACATCTTTCTGCAATGTTCGCCTAAACTATATACTTTCTTTTAGCCCTGTGACATCTAGGAATATCAGGGACACAAAACACAAAAACTGGAATACTCACAGGACTGTAAAGATTCAGAAAATGTATAATATACCCATACTATTTCATTGTGTGAGGTGATTGTGAGCCTTAAATGAGAACTAGACCAAAGCCAGTTAGGTCACAAACTGGTCTCTATACATTTGTTTAAATACACAATCAAAATACATGATAAAAAGGAATACCATAGTGAGGTAATGAACTATTTTAATATTTTAAACAAAATTGACATTTACATATACTTAGTCAATGATACATGTAATCCCATATCATTAGTGGGTATATGTAATGGTAATGGGTAGGGTAATGGGTATATGTGAATATGGTTACATTATTGTTATCAAGCTCTGGGTAACCAAGTCCAGAATCAAAATCCTGTGCATCAATAGACTACTACCACAGTAATACCATCAGAATCATCACACTGTCATTCATCAAACTGCTCGTTTCTCTCATCATCTGACTCCCCAAGTTCAAAGTCCAGTTCTGGACCATCCTGCTGTTTTTGGTTACTGCAGGTCTGTAACCTGCACATGTCTGTGCATGGAAGTCCATTTGACAGGCACATGCAGCTTGGCATTTTGCATGAATGCACACACTTGCATGTTAGCATTTCCAAGACCACATCTGGTGCAGGTGGGGAGCGCATCCAGTAAATGGCCAGCTTGCCTTCATCGTCTGTCCATCCATACTCAGTAGGGCTTGGCACCACAGGGTTAGCCTGCAGACAGCACTTCCATATTGCTGCCTGATAGTTGGCTCGTTGAACATGCATAAAGAGACAGTCTCTACATGGTGGCAGCTGGCTGGACTCAACCTCTCCCCTTTTGGTGCAGAAGAGCTGGTAACGCAGTTTGTTCACCTCAGCAGTGCTGCTATTAGCAACATACATCCGACAGGTGAACTGCTCAATTTTCTGGAACAGCTCATCACTCACATTCCATGTCTGTCCCAGTTGACTAAAAGTCTCTTGGCAGGAAGTGTGCTTTCTCACTATCTTCAGGGCTTTCAGCTTCCCTCGACCAGCAAATGCACTGACAGTGTCGCAGCCTGTGAAGGCATGTAAGCCAATTAGGCTGTCACAGATGCTGTCTCCAAGTGAACTTGCCAGTTTGGTGATGTCGACAAACCGTGTGCGGTTCTGAGTCCCACACTTCTGGTAGATGGGACAGGTGATGTCCTTCTGGAAGCCAAGACAAAGCACCATGACATCAGTGTCCTCAGCTGTGATGATAACTGACTTTGAGCCCGCATTTGCTGCATGCAATGCATGCAGGAGCAGACGGGTGTCAGCTTCTTCATGTGTGGAGTGCAGTTCTGCTGCTTCCTCACACCCATCTTCTGTCAACTTGTAGCAGGTTTCCTCACAGGTCATGTACAACACCTTGCCATGCAGCATAGCTCTGTATCGTGGGAGTTTCCACTCTTCCACCAGAAACTTGATGAGACTGGTCTTGTTGGAGGAACTGCACAGAAATTTTCTCCACTGCTGGACGTGGTGTCCCCCTGCAAGATTCTTGTACTGGAGAGTGATGTCTCCACCCCGGTTCAGTCGTTCAGCATCTTTGATCGAAGTCTGGTGATAGACATCAAAAACAACATCAATCCTCCCACTCTGTGCTCCCTCATGGAGGACCTGGGTCAAGGCTGACTCTGCCACCTGTGCAAAGGTTTTGTTGTTGCCATTCATTTTTTGGACCAGGCTCATCCCATCAATGATGGAAGTAGATGGGATTGGGATGTCTTCTGCAGGACATACATTCTTTTCAAGCTCTCTGGCAAGTGCAGCCTTGTTTGTTTTTCGTAAGGACCCATCAGCATTTGCCAGTGCCCATGGTAGTGGGCCCAATGGGTAGGCAAGGACATCCTTCAGATTCACCTTCCTGCTTTCAGCCACCAGGATCATGTGACTGAAAAGGTTTCTATCTGCCTTCAGAACCACATCCTGTGCTTTCTTTCCATGAGCTTGTTTTGTGCTGACATTGGAGAATGTTTTCAGACTTTGCTTGGTCATCTTGTCGTGGAATTTCACAGGTGGTGGGTCTGCATCTAACCTTGTTTGCTGGAATGCTTGGTAGGCCTCTTCTCCTTTCTCAAGAGCTCTCAAGAGATCTATGGTCACATCAGGTGGAGCCATGTTGCCAGTGGAGAGGCTAACCAAATCAATCTCATCAGGGGACATAGGATTGAGCCAGTTATTCTCCATAAGGTCCATGACAGACTGGACATCTGCTTCATCTCTCTTGATCCTTGGACTCTGTAGATCTGGATGAGACCATTTGCACCTGCCTTGACCTGTCAGGTCTCTCAGCTGTCTGAGGTACATGCTTCTATACTCAGCTGTGAGATAATATTTGGTCACAGCTCCTGGCTTCAAGCTGAATCCCTTTGTCCCTCCAGCTGTTTGGGTGTCTTTGTTCACCGTTTCTTCTATAGCTTGGTCAACAGGGATTTGGCCAAAGGGATTGGTGGAGCCCAGTTGGACTGAGAAGCCTCCTTCCATGAATTCTGTGTACACATCTGGGTGTGTGATGGGCAGCTCAGACATCTGGGCGTAGTAGTAGGGGAGGTAGCGTGCATAATTCATCCTGTCATAAGCAAAGCACCATGGGATCATTGCTCGAATGCTAGCCAAGTGTAGCATCCAGTCTCCCTCTCTGGATGCTCGGATGAGCCCCAACAAGATTTCAACCATGTCCAAATAGGACATCCAGAAGTTCGAGAGGCTGCCGTTTCCACCTCTAAGGAACTCACGGTAGACTTCAAATAGATCCATGATGCGTGTACAGGAGCTGTTCTCGAGGACCTCCCCCAAAGCATGTTGTGAGACTTCTTTCCCAAGGCTGTCAATGGTCTTCAGTGTCTCATTCAGGTGAACCATGTCATTCCTGTGAGTTTCTTCCAACCAGGACAGGAAACCATTCAAGGTCAGTCGCATGAGAGCCTCATACAGGAGCTTGTGAAGTCGCACTGCCCTGTTGTACTTGCGGCCATCCATAACACCAGCAATTGAGCCTTCTGCAATCATGCCAGACTCAATGCAGAGGTCTTTGAGTCCAGCATCTTGGAAACGCTTTCCTATTATTGCCAGCAGTGTGCAGATGGTGTGGAATACCCCAAGCCTAACGATGATATCATGGAACTTGTCATGGTGTTTCCATGTGATCTCGACAGCCTTCGCATACAGGGCTTGGTCAAAGACACAGACAATCTTCCTCAGGCCTAAGCACTGCATGATGCTCAGTGACTGGTTAAGCACCTCGTTGACAGTAGACATTTGTGTCGCTGGAGCATTGATGGTAGGCAGATAGCCTATATTGTCGGGGATGACCGTCATCTCTCCTCGAGTCAGGATGTTGAAGCCTGTCCAGCTGCTGACTGACTGTTCTTCTTGTTGTGACATGCGTGCTAGGACCCAAAGAAGGTTTTTCTCTCTGGCAAGCTTAGTATTGACTGCAGTATTGGCATCTGACTTTTTGCTTTGTGGTGGCCCTACCCGTTGTCCAGCATTGTAAGTTGGTAACATTGGTGGGGGTCCATCAATGCTTCTCTTCTTTGTTTTGGGAACAGTGGGCATGGGTTGGACAGGAAGAGGGTTGACTGGCTTTGCTTGCACAGCAATCCCATTGACTCTGTGAGATGTTCCCTCACCACTGACAGTTTCTTCAAGACGGTCGATATTGTCCCAGGCTAAAGTTGTGAATATGCCAGGATGGATGTTAGCTGGAAGGGCAATACCACTCCCTGGTGATGAGAGTTTCTGGAGACACAGGGCAGTGTTGATCTCTTCCATCTGTGAATAGGACACACTGTGACCAAGTCGGTTGAGGATGTTTATCAACTCTACATTTCCTGTCAACGATTTGACACTGAATGGCAGAACAATGTGCTTGGAAGGCTTGGTATTTCCACATGTCACTGCATATACTATGTCATGGCCAAAAGACTGCAGAAGGCACTGCACTCTCTGGGATGCATGATCAGGATCATTTGAGCCTGTGAGTAGAGAGTACAGGAAGATAATGAGCGACTCTGGAATGGTAGGACATTCTGCTTCTGGTTTGACTTCAGGCGGCCAGGTTTGAGGAACATCTTGACTTTTAATGTCTGCTCTCAATTTGATGGCTGCTTTGGCTATAACATCTTGTGTACTGACACTTTTCAGGGTCTGCAGCTCCCTTTTGAGAGACTGATTTTCTTTGGCAAGTTCCCTCATGGACAAGTTATCGGGATAGAGGAGGAATTTTCCTTTCTCATCAGGGAATATCTGCAAGGCTCCAGCAAACTCACCCTCCAGGTTTCGCCTTATGTGCTTCTTGGTTGATTCCTTGACTTGGGCAATGCCTTGGGAGTTCATTGAAGCTACCAGTCTAGAAGAGAGATCAGTCATTGTCATCACTTGAGGATTGCCAAAAAGCTCCATCCTGATGAAGAGGAACAGCTCATTGTATGCCTTATTCACAGCAGCTTCATGCTGGGCTGCAGCATCATCATCTTCATTGCTGGCAACCTCTCCGTTGGAAACCTCTTATTTGGTGTAAAGTCTATAGCATGACCTGTGGTAGTGCCCTTCAGCTGCTACAAGGTCTCTACTCACAATGGCAAGGATTCTGCTGTCCCTTTTCTTTGTGGCTGCACTCCTGATCTTTGCATCAGCTCGCAGTTCTCGACACTGCACCAGTATTTCTCTCGTATTCTGTCTCTTGGAATATTTGCTGTTTTTCTGACAAAATATGCACTCTGCATCATAAGTCCTAGATTTACTTGGAGCATGTCGAGCTACTCTCTTAGATTGTTTCTCTTCAGCAGAGACACAACTTTTCTTTTCTTTTGCAAGGAGGCCATCAAGAATTTGCTTCATAGTGAAGATACTGCGACACTTTCTGTGGTAGTAGATTGCTGGAATCTGACCCTCAGGAATGTCTTTTGCCAGTTTCAAAACTGGTGCATGATTTCGTATCTGAGCTGCCCTGAGCAGAGTTCTCCATGAGACGACACTTTGTAGTGAAACCAGCTTATCTGTATCATCAGAACAGTGGATAATGCACTCCACCCGTGGGCGCTTTGGTATTGGGTAAAAACTTGCTTGTTCACCAGTGGCCATATTCAGTCTGTTTTCACCTGCCACATACAAACAAATACATGTAACTTAGGTGTATGAACACTACTAAAACAAAGTTTACTTTGCTTCACCAGCGTCATATTACCATTATTTATCTTACATAGCCACAAATAGATACATTACCTAGTTGCTATGCAACAGCTGTATTTTGTGCACATGAGGCCGCTAAAATCAACACAAGATGAAAGTTCCTCGTAGCCACTTTAACTAATCATATTAACATATACATTAAAAGAACATGCTAACATTATGGGAAATTAGCTTACAATCTTCTCCAGAGTGAGACAAGAAGATAGATACCAGTTTCCTCTATATGTGTTTAGTAGAAAGCTATCTGGCTGCACGTTAGCCTAGCTTAGCACAATGAATGGAAGTACACAGTACTGGTTATCCTTGGTTGTTGGCCAACTAAGAACTGTCCCAGAGTTTAAGCTAGGCTAATCAGTACCAGGGGTGTTGAAATGCTATATTTGTAAAAATCTGGGCAAACACACAATCGTGAGAGGCACAGAAACAGGTTTCCTGAAAGAAAAATGAAATAGCTGCTCATTTGGAAAGGTTATCATGTATTATTTTACTTCTGTTAGTGTACCAAATAAAATGGCACCAGTGAAGTTGTGTCACCTTGGGTGATATCGATATCTGGTCTGACCCATGGACTAACAGGCTTTGGTCTAGTTAGTTTCTTAGTAATAATGCCCTTCTAATTTAAGGTTCACCATCACCTCACACAATGAAATAGTATGGGTATATTATACATTTCCTGAATCTTTACAGTCCTGTGAGTATTCCAGTTTTTGTGTTTTGTGTCCCTGATATTCCTAGATGCCACAGGGCTAAAAGAAAGTATATAGTTTAGGCGAACATTGCAGAAAGATGTGTGTTATTGACGGGTTGAAGAGCTCAAGTGACCTCTATATTTGTGAGAAATATCCACAACAGGGCTTGAATGAAAGCTAAGAAGGTCCCCTTTAAAATGATACCAACGACATTATTATAGAACATTGAAAAATGTCCTGACCATGAGGCTAAACCAGGATATGCACCAGCGTCTAAAATGCAATTTACTTTAGGGGGTGGTTAACTTCATGAGCTGATAACTGTGATACAGCTGCCACTCAGGAATGGTTATCATACCAAAATATCATCTACAGACATGGATCCTTTCAAAAATTATAAGTAAGTTTTGCCACCTTGAGTGTACCGAAATAGGAAAATTTGGGCTCTGGCCCATGGACTATAGGCAGGGGATGGCGTGACCACTGTATGCAGATAGCCTCCTGTTGGTTTTTTTCAGTCGTTTCTGGGTGCATGCATTTTCACCGTACATCTGCTTGAAGGTACGCAATGGGAGTGTGTTGCCTGACGCATCTGTGTCTATCTTCAGACGTAGTGTGTATCCACGACCAGGTAGGTCAGGTGGTGTCACCTTCAGGACTGTGTACACCTCCTCTCTGGTCGGCTTGCTGTCTATGCTATGCATGCACTTTTCACTGATAGTTATGGAGTGGAACTGTTTCTGGTAAGTACTTTCGTTCTCACTGTCTGTTTCACTGCTACTCTCTACAGCATGTATGCGAGTCCTGCTCTGTTGCTTTTTGTCTATATAGGTTTTGCGCTTGTGCTGTTTGTGTTGTGGTGTGTGGGACTTACTTCCCCCGCTCCTGCTCTGGCTGGAGTGTTCCTGGCGCTCTCGTTTGGCTTTCCTGCAGCACCGCTCCCAGTGACCTTTTGCACCACACGCATTGCATTCATCATCATATGCAGGACATCGACGTGGTTTGTGGTTTCTCCTACAGTTACGACATATGCGGTCCCTGTCCACAGCGTGGATTCTCTCATTGTGTGACAGGCTAAGTTTGTCTAACTTTTCATTGCCTGCTGTTAGGGCTTCATATTTTCGTCCCTCGGCCAGAACCTCTGCTAAGGAATATCCTTTTGGCTTGCTGTATAGATCATTCCTCAGGGCATCATGGGGAGTGCTCGCAATAATAAGCTCAATCATACGCTCGTTAAGCTCTTCGTCTGAAAACTGACATTTCTGTGCTAGTGTTCTGGCTCTGGTCACAAAATCATCAATATTCTCATCTGGTTTCTGTCTGTGTTGCATCAGTTGCAGTCTATGGATTCTGAAATTTACGTTCAACTTCAGCTGTTTTTCAAAGAAGTCCCATAGTTTGGCAGGCTTTTTCTTTTCATCATCGGTGAGACCACTGGCGTTCAGTCTTTTTAATCCTTCATCTCCGATTCCACGACATATTTTCCTAGCTTGTTTAGCTGCGCCATTTATTTCTTCATCTTCTAAATACAGAGTCATTTTCTGTTTATACAGTGAAATTGCCTCACCCAGGTCCGGGTCTGACCAATTCATCGTTGGTAGATGCGATGCCATGACGTCTCCTGTTGCTAGCTAGCTAGTTAGCTTTGCGGCTAGCTCAGCTCCTGCGCACTCTTGCTTGAATGATGACATAAATTATCCACGGACAATTTTATCAGTCTATTTTCATTCTTCATAGAGAGTACTTTACCGCTGCCACCATGAAGTAATACTTGGGGTAGTATTGGTCGAGGATCAATGACCACACCGGGTTATAGAACTCAGGTTTAATCGTGGCTCAGTAGGCAGACGTAATAACCATACATGGTAGTGGTGTAACCATAATAACAGTCCGGGTAGTACACAACACCTAGTGTAGTTCCAGTGTATATACATGGCGTTATATCACTACAATGTGTAGTGTATCTACAGGATACCTGAATTATACATCGATCAAGGGGGATCTTGGTCATACTCTTTTATTTGCTGGACCGTAGTAACATTACAAAACGACTGTGTTAAGCAGGCACGAAAACACATGAGTGACCCTCTTGCTCTGTCTTCTTCCAAGGGCGCGCACCAGAGTGGCACGCGTACATTTATACAACATAAACACCAATAGACATCGCGGGTCAGAGGTCAAACATAAAATACATATTACTGCAAATAAAAACATTTGCTTTCGTGTGTATCTCCATACACTATTCATCCCCTGACATCTGAACCCAGTACATTTACAGTACAACAACATTTCATTTTAAAAACAACATTTTTTACATCTTTTCAACATTACATTGTTGTAACAACAACTGGGTTCTCACAGATTTAATCTATCAGGCGGCTTCACATATCGCTGCGGCCTCTGGACACCCTCTGCAACTGAGGAGGGAGCAGTATCACTGGATCCTTGCTGCACAACCCTCTCAGTGGATTCTGGAACGTTACAGGCATTGCTACACATGCATGTGATACATTTGGAACAACCCTCAGATCATCATCAGATTCATCTGATACATTACAGTTCTCAATCTCAGTATTGATCATTTGATTGACATGTCTCTTGTACACCTTTCCATACACTTTCACAAGATATGTGACAGGACCAAGTGCCTTTACAGTGCACCCAGGGACCCACTTAACACCTTCCCCTCCATTGTGGTTTCGAACCAACACCTTCTGTTTTGATAGGAAGTGTCTGACTTGTGCCAACTTATCTGCTTGCTTGGACTGTTGACTGTCCTGTCTCTGTTGCATGGACTCTGCGAAATTAGGTTTGGTGAGAGACAACCTGTTTTTGCATTGACGTCTGAGAAACAATTATGCAGGTGTTTTCCTTGTAGTAGACTGTGGTGTACTCCTATAACAGAATAGGAAATTGTGTATGCAGTGCTGCAATGTCATATTGCTACTCTTTCCCTTTTCCAGAGCTGTTTTCGGGTTCTGCACCAAACGCTGTGCAGCCCCATTAGAAGCTGGGCGGTAAGGAGAACTCTTAATGTGTTTCACCCCATTGTTTTTCAGGAATGTTTCAAACTCAGCAGATACAAATTGTGGTCCATTATCAGACACAAGTTCGTCTGGAAGACCCCAAGTGGCAAAGTATCCCCTCAAAACTTCTGTGGTCTTTTCAGATGTAGTGCTACTCATCAAAACTACTTCTGGCCAATGTGAATAGCTATCAGTGACCACTAGGAAGTTGAACTTTCCCTTCTGAGCATAATCTATGTGTATCCTCTGCCAAGGATGGTTAGGTCAGCTCCAATTGTGAACAGGAGCTGTGGCAGGTAGATGTCTGTTTAACTGGCATGTCTGGCAACTGTTTACCAGTGACTCTATGTCAGAATCAAGGTTTGGCCACCAAAAGTGTCTACGGGCTAATGCCTTCATCTTTACCATTCCCTGGTGATTTTCATGCAATTCACGTAACATCTGTGGTCTTAACATCTCTGGTATGATTACCCGGAAAAACCCACATCACATAGTCAGATTCAACAGTCAGTTCAGTGTTTCTTATGAAGTATGGCCTTAACTTATCTTCATTGAAATGCTTTGGCCAACCATTCAATGTGAAGTGCTTCACTTTCTGTAGTACTGCATCAGTCTTTGTCTGTTTTGCAATCTCTTGTGAGGACACTGGCACTTTAACTAAGAATGAGACCCTAAACACAGAACTATAATCTGAGTCTGCCTCTTGAGTCTGTAGTGGTAAACGCGATAATGCATCTGCATTTGCATGTTTTAAGGATGGCTTGTAACGTATGTCATACTGGTATGCTGCTAAAATTAATGACCACCTCTGCAGCCTAGCTGCTGCCAATGTAGGCACTCCAGTCTTGGGCCTTAGTATCTTTAGGAGTCGTTTGTGGTCTGTAAGCAGAGTAAACTTTCGTCCATACAGATAGTCATTAAACTTGGTCACCCCAAAGATGATACTAAGTGCTCCTTTCTCTATCTGAGAATAGTTGACGTGTCCTAGACACGTAGGCTATAGGTTTCTCACTGTTGTCTGGAAATTGATGTGAAATCACGGCACCTATGCCGTAAGGAGAAGCATCACATGCCAAAATTACAGGCAGTTTAGGATCATAATGTGTAAGCACTGGCGCGGCTACAAGCTGTGCTTTACTACGCTCAAACGCCTCGACATGTTCTTGTCTAATCCCACTCTTTATCTTTACGTAGGAACTCAGTCATACGCTTAATCTCGCTGGACAGGTTTAGTATAAATTTGCCATAGCAATTGAGCATGGCTAAGTACGTGTTATCAAAATATCGTCTAAGTAGCATACCACGCCATCAAGCCCTTGTAATACTTCATCCATAGTGCGCTGGAAAATAGCGGGCGCGCTAGCGACCCCATATGGCAAGCGGTTGCATACATAGAGACCTCTGTGCGTGTTGATGGTGAGAAACGGCTTACTTTTCCCATCCATGTCGAGCTGAGTGTAGGACTGCGTCAAGTCAAGTTTAGTGAAATGCTTTCCACTTGCTAAAGTGGAGAATAAATCCTGCGGTTTTGGAAGTGGGCACTGATCTACATCAAGCCACTGATTTACCGTCACCTTATAATCTCCGCAAATGCGCACTGACCCATCTTTTTTCGGAATGCACACTAGCGGCGCAGCCCATTTACTATACTGCAGAGGAGAGATAATTCCCTGTTGTTCGAGTTCGATTAACGTTTTATCCACGGCTTCACGGAGTGCATAAGGCACTGGCCTCGCTTTGCAAAATTTTGGTATAGCATCCGTTGATACACGCAAGGATGCAGTGACGCCTTTTGCGCGGCCTACTTCTGCGCTGAAAACTTCTCTGTGCTCTGAGCACACTTGCTCCACTGGGTCAGATGCGGCAACGCGATTCACGTTTGACCAATCTAAGTTGAGCACTCGAATCCACTCACGCCCCATCAGCGCCGGTGCTTTACCACGGGCCACTAGGAAGGGCCGCTGTAAATGCTGCTTCCCACATTGCACATTCATTAGGATTTTACCCAACAAAGCTCACGGTAGGTCTGTGTATGTTCTCAATGTAACGTCACATGAATGTAATTTCGACCCTTTCAGTTTCGATTTGTACAGGCTCTCTGAGATAACTGACATTGCTGCCCCGGTATCTACCTCCATGTACATCCTAACACCATTGCATTTTACCATCACCTTGTAAGGTTTCACACACTCACACTCAGTCTTTACTGAATACAGTCTCATCTCAGTTCGCTGTTTAGAATCAGTCCCTGAGTCCGGTTCGCGAGTTGCGTCTGTCTGGTCCACAAAGTTCACCTCGGAGCCGCCTATGGTCCGAGGCGGGCGGGCAGACGAATGTCCAGCAGACCGCATCCCTTGGTCCCTACCGGCGTCGGTTCGCTTGTTCCGAAAGGCTCGCTCCAGATGTCCGTTCTTTCCACATCCACGACGCTTGAAGACTTTGAAACGGCAGGTCCCCGGTCCGTGTCCTCTCCCGAGGCACCTGTAGCAGTCCTGGTGGCTGTCGCTGACCTCCCTCTGGTTCCGCGCAGTCCTGGGCTCTCGGTGTCTCCGCACTCCGACATGATCCGCTCGCATATGCACAGATGACTGTCCCTTCTGCATGCTTTATAATCCAGAACTCATGCATACGAAATTGTTCGTTAATTCCACCATATTTTGCCATGTTAATCCCTCGCCAATGGCGGCATTCAGTAACTTTCGACGCAGCTCTTTGTTAGATGTCCCACACACGAACTGATCTCGGAGCTGCTCCTCGAAGCTCGCGCCAAAATTGCATGTAGAAGCTAAACCTTTCAAGCTAGCAATGTCAGCAAAAGTCTCCCCAGACTGTTGTCGACGGCTTCTAAAGGCAAATCTTTCCGCCAATACGTTCTTCTTTGGCGTGTAAAAATCCCGCAACGTCTGTAGCAAGGTAGCAAAAGCAACTTCACTGAACTTTTTCGGTGATATCAAACCCTTTAGCAAGGCAAAATTCTTCTGTCCAACCACGGAAAAAAATACGGCTCTTCTCCTATCTTGCTCAATTTGGTTAGCAGACAAGAATTACATAAGCGTTTCTTCATAATTGTCGAAGGTTTCTGCCGTTTCGTCGAACTGCAGTCCTATATCTGTACTACAGAGTGCCATCGCGTACGTTAGCTGCTAAGCTGCTAGCATCATTCAAAAATTACCAGTCAAGACGGGAGCAACCCGTTGCACACACAAATAAAGAGGAAAATCCCATCCTCGTCGCCAAAACTTGTCGTGTATCTACAGGATAACTGAATTATACCACGATCAAGGTGTATCTTGGTCTTCCTTTTTTATTTGCTAGACCGTAGTGACATTACAAAACGACCGCGTTAAGCAGGCACGAAAACACATGAGTGACCCTCTTGCTCTGTCTTCTACCAACGGCGCGCATTTATACAACATACACAACCAAATAGACATCGAGGGTCAGAGGTCAAATATAAAATACATATTACTGCAAATAAAAACATTTTCTTTCGTGTGTATCTCCATACACTACACTATGTATTTGGTTAAGTTTAACAAATGTTTCTATAAATATATCTTTATTTCATGTAGATATTAGGAATTTTGTACAAAGCCAGAAGCTCAACTTGGAGGTCCCTGTGAAGGGAAATTGAATGTGAGTGTGCTTTAAGTATTACTGTTGAGTTGAATTCTCACATTTTTCATTATTACTAGTGGGGTCAGAGGGCATGTATGTTTATTTTGTACATTTTCGTGTTTTCTTTTAGTGATAAGCCCACTGCCGTATTTTGATTTGTTTTTGAGGTTTTATTTGTATTTGGTTTTCATTAAATCTTTCTGTCTAAACCATAAAGGCGGAACTTAATTACTCAATTCAATTTAGAGTGATAACACAAAAAAATAAAGAAAAAATAAAGAAAGGTGTAGGCAGCTAGCACAGGCAGAATTTTACACAATCTTGGGTGGCCAGCTTGATTCAGGTTGGAGAGAGGCTTTTCAGCAAATACAATCAGCCTGGGTGACAGAGCAGGCTACTTTCGCTCGAGTCTCTGGGAGAGATGTAGTCCATGTACCAGCCTCATCTGTGGCTACAGTTATGGCTTGGGGACTTAGGACTGTGAACGATGACGGCCCGTTACTGCTGTTAGAGCTCGTAAGCACTCCTTTACCAAGTGGTTTTGTAGTTGTGCCCACTTTGGTGATATCTGACGGTCATATATTCCCAGTCCAAGTCATGAATCTATCTCAGGAAGATGTCTGGTGACAGCCTAGAATTAGGCTAGGTGTGATGTCCCACATACAGAGTGTGGACACAGAAAAGCTCTGTGAGGTTAAGTTTCAGAGAATCTCAGCAGACACAGAGGAGGTCACTATTGACACCCACATAGGCCAGCCGATAGACACACAGTCAATTTTTGCAAATTTCAAGATGGGAGGTAGCGCAGAACAGCAGGCCCAGTTGAGAGCACTGTTTGAGAAGTACTCTATTGTTTTTGCCTCTGAGGATGAGGATTTGGGCCACACTGACAAAGTGTAACATGAGATACAATTGACTGATGATGTACCAGTGACACAACCTTACAGACGAATTACCGCAACACAATATAAGGAGCTTAAAGAGCACATTGCCAAGCTGTTGAAAAAGGGTGTCATTCAAGAGAGTGCAAGTGCATATGCCTCGCCTGTGGTGCTTGTGCGCAAGGTCGATGGTAGTCTAAGGATGTGTTGATTAAAGGAGACTAAACTCTAATGCTACGTTCAGACCAAAGGCGGCGAGAGAGTTGGCGCCACTTTGTTCGCCAGAGTTTGGCCGCCAGCTCCGCCAGGTGTGTTCGAACAGAACGCGAATTCGCTGTGTTGACGTCACAACAAGCAGTCTGGTTACACCAACGCTGCTAGCAAGTTTGCTAGACCGCACACAACAAATACCACACACGAGCAGTTTGTGTTTACTTGTGATCATCATGGATGAATGACAGAGATCAGTTGCGGTGGCTCTGCTTTATATCAACTTGCGCCGCCGAAACCGGCGTCAGCGTTCGGTTTGGGTTCATAGCATAAACCGGAGACATGCCCAGCTTGGCAAATTTCACCGGAATTCTGGGTAGGGGGCGTGTATTCTTTCCCAACATGAAGGCGGGTTCTAACCCTACTTGAAGGTGATTGGCTATCGCTTGGCGAAATCTTCGCCCGAGTTGGACATTTTTGAACTCCCGCGAAGGCGCGTTCGTCGCTCGATTCGCCCAATTCGCGCCGCCCGTAATTTCGCCGCGAATTATTCCGCCCATTCGCCTCCTCCCATTGACTTTGCATGCATTCGCGCCGCCCAAAAAATTCGCGCCGGCTTTGGTCTGAACGTAGTGTAGCCGGGTGGTAAATCTGTTAAATATGTTAAATGATTTTCCACTTAAATTTAGTATAGTTTAACTGTTAATATATGTAATTGTTACACTGTCAATCCATGTAAAATGTCATTTGATGTATTTAAATTGTGAAGCAGATTGTGAGTGTATTTTTATAGTTTTGGTTGTCATTGCATGTTTTGACCAGTAAGTGGCAGTGTTGCGGACTTTTATTGTAACTCCGTGCGAGTTATCCAAGTGCATCTTGGGTATTCTCTCTTTTTTTCTTGTGTGGAGCACCTGAAAATTGCGGTGTGACGGTGCTCTGACTCCGCAGTAAGTAAGGGTAAATATCTTGTGAAATATACCTGTAACATTATTCCAAACAATATTGTATGTCGGTAATTTGACAAGATGGTTTGATTTAGACGCTACTGGAGTTGATGTTCGGTGATTTTGGGCGCGAGCCGTCGACCACTGTTCGCCATTGCAGGCATGACAAGGTAATGTTGGCGTGAATAAAGCCACACCATGCCATTGTATTTGGGATGTAAAGGTTTTATATGCATTTTAAATCTGTTTAAAGGTAACTGACAGAGTGAGAAGTTGCGCGATCTTCAGGAAGTTCCACATGTCTTTGTTAAACCCTGTTTAACATACATAGTCCACTGCCGTATTTTGCACCGTATGCTGTATGTTGTATTTATTTTCCTTTTAAAATCTTTTCTGTTAAACTTGCCACATCTGTGAACATTTATGAGCTGTTTGCTCGAAAGACACAGGAATTTATGCACTCAGTAAAACGATCTGCATTCGAAGGTTCAAACAATAAAATTAAAGCTACAAGAACCCCGGAAGTAATTGTGTCCTGTGTGGTATCTAATTCCACGGGCTACAGTAGATTAAGACAAAACACGATGTGTTCCCCTTGTCTAGAATAGACGAGAGCTTTGATGCATGGAGGGGAGACAAGTTCTTCCCAACAATCGATCTGGCAAGTAACTATCACCAGGTGGCCATGCATGAGAGAGATAGACCAAAGACAGCCTTTACCACACCGTTTGGTTTATTTGAGTACTCACGGATGCCATTCGGGATTTGCAACGGTCCTGTAACATTTTAAAGGCTCATGGAGGCTACGATGAGTGACCTTATCTTTCAGATTATGTTAGTTTATCTAGACGACATCTTGGTCTAGTCACAAACATTCAAGGATCATCTAGATGGACTGGAGACTGTGTTGAGGCGTCTAGCTGAGGCGGGCCTTAAGGTAAATATTCTGTCCTACGTGTTTGTGTCCATGTATAAACAGGCCAACAGATAGCCAACATGAGAGTCCCAAAGAAATACAGAGCCCCGGTCCAAGTTGAGGAACTTTACTGAAGAACTTTGAGAATTCAAACCTTTTTTAAAACTGTATAGGGGGGCAATACAGAGAAATAATGTTTCAATAAACATTGCATAAATTATAAAATGTTATCACATGTCTATGAAATAACTACATAACACATGTAAATAACTGCACATGACTGCATATAAATAATAATTGTAGGCTACATAACTGCATGTAAATAATGTACATATAACATAGATCAATATGCTATAATATAGGCGGAATACGGGCAAACAGAATAACGTGACATTTCTACCACGGAGCTGACACAGCTAACTAGCAACCGAAAGCCTGGCTGGCTAACTAGCTAACAGAAAATGGGAGAAGCTAACGTTACACATAGCTATTTTCATATTAACATGAATACAACGAAGTTCTTATAACAGACATCATCAATCACTTAAATAATGTCACAACTGAACTTACAGACGATGCTCTCCAAGGCACAAACGTAGATAGAAAGCAATAAACACAGGAGCTGGGAAAACATATGAAACTCTGCGTGGAAAGCTGGACTGTGCTGTTACCATGACAACCAGGCAGCAAACTATATCCTGAATTAAAGTCGCGTGAGGAAGGCTAGAGGGAGTAAATAAACTTCAAAATAAAAGTACTCTTCTCACATTCTAATAAAGTAACGCCACACTCCCCGCCTGGTATAATTACTACCCAGTCGCACGGACTTTCGATCGTGATACCATCACGATTATGACCTGATTTACGTGATGTGGTCACGAAGGTTAGGGTTAGGGTTAGGGTTCTATCAGATCGTGACCACATCACGTAAATCAGGTCATAATCGTGATGGTATCACGATAGATTAATTAACATGATGTCATCACGAAAGTCCGTGCGACTGGGTTGTATAATTACTATACCACTATCTTAAAGTAACATGAGGAGCATGTCCGGAGAACACAAACTAACTCAGTCCATATCCTCAGCAGGCATGAGTAGGACTGTCTCGGAGACAGACATCAGGAAGGTCTTTGTAGATCCAGATCTTGTGACCTTGAGCTCAATCTTCCTGACCTTTCCATCCTGGCCAGGGAATGTCTTTGTAACAATAGGTCGCCCTCCTTGGCGTTAGGAAGCATGTCCTGCCACTTGCTGCGACTTTGGAGTGTGGGGCGGTACTCACGCCTCCATCGGTGCCAAAAGGTGTTGGCGAGATGTTGCACCTGCCTCCACTGCTGGCGGTGGAGATCCTTGCTGTCGAAGGTCCCCGTAGGGGGAGGGAGAGTACACACCTTTTGCGTCAGTAGTGAAGCGGAGGTCAGGAGGAATGGAGATTCTGGGTCCAAGGAGATTGGTGCGAGGGGCCTGGCGTTGATGATTGCCGTAACTTCTGCCATTAAGGTAGACAACACCTCATGAGTAAGGCGTGATTGGCTGATTTCCTTGAGCATGGAGTCAAGAATACGTCTGGAGACTCCAATCATACGCTCCCAGGCTCCTCCCATATGGGAGGAATGAGGAGGGTTGAAGATCCATGAACACCCTTCCTCTCCCAAGTACTTCCTTACGTTGGGCGCTTTGGGATCTGTGAGGAGCATATGCAAATCCTTGCAGGCGCCTGTAAAGTTCGTACCACAGTCAGAACGAATCTGCTTCGCAGGGCCTCTCAGTGCAAAGAATCGTCGTAACGCATTGATGAAACTTGATGTATCCATCGATTCGATGAGTTCGATGTGCACGGCACGCGTGCTCATGCACGTGAAGAGGACTGCCCACCTCTTGCTGTTAGCTTGACCACCACGGGTTCGTCTTGTGGTGACAGCCCAAGGACCGAACACGTCGAGTCCTACGTAGGTGAAGGGTGGCTCTGTGCTCAGACGGTCGGAGGGTAGGTCCGCCATTTTCTGTTCGGCCATCCTCCCTCGAAGTTTGTTGCAAGCCACGCAATTTCGGAGGGTGCTTTTGATGCACCGCTTGGCTCCGACGACCCAGAATACTGCTGTGCGGATGGACCCTTCCGTGAAGATACGACCCTGATGTTTGACTCTCTCGTGGTAATGCCTCACAAGGAGCGTCGCGATGTGGCTGCGAGCTGGGATGATGATTGGGAACTGTTCTCTTGTGTCGATTGCTGCATGCTTGAGCCTTCCCCCTATCCTCAGCATCTTCATCCACGTAGGGGTCCAGCTTTCTTAGAGGACTGTGTTTGGGAATACTTTTCCCAGCAGCCAAGCAGGTGAACTCTTCTCTGTAGGTCTCTCTTTGCACACAACTGACGAGGAGACTCTCTGACATCGATAGCTGTTCCGCCGTGCAAGGCTTTGTGGGACCAGTACAGGTTTTGAGGTTGTCTTCCACTGCAGCTTTTTTGAGCTCCAAGATGCGGGTTAGGGATGCGATAGCTCGCACAAGAGACTTCCTTGAGGAGAACCGCTCAAAACGATGAGATCCCAGGTTAGCTGGAGGGACGGAGAGAGTCGTGGGATGAGAACACACCTCACTGTCAGAATCCGGGTCGACGAGTTCGTGAGGCTCCTCTTCAGGAGTGTGAACTCCGTCAGGCAGGGACAGTAAAGGGGGTCCTGTGAGCCATGTAGTGTTTGTTAGCGCGGCGGCAGGTACCGATCGGGTAGCATGTTCCGCTGGGTTTTGAGCTGTGTGGACGTAGCTCCACTGTTCTGGTTTGGTGAACTTCCTGATTCGCTGCACTTTGTTGCAGACGTACACATAGAATCGCCTGGTCTGGTTGTATTTGTATCCTAAGACAACTTTGCTGTCTGTGTAGAACCGCATCGTGTCTACACTGATGTCCAACTCCCTCTCCACCAGCTCTGCCATTTCCACTGCCAGCACAGCGGCGCCGAGCTCCAGTCTTGGGATAGTTTCGCCTTTCCCAGGACAAAGCAGACATGACACTCTCCATCACTGTCGATCACCTTGAGGTAAGCTGCAGCGGCGATAGCCTTCACTGAAGCATCAGAGAAGACGTTGAGCTCATTCCTTTGCGCGGTAGATAGGGTGGTGGGAGTGTACCTCGCAATGTCATTCATACCAGTCGTGTCATCACGATGTGGCTGCGGTGAGGCTCTGAGAGGAGAGTGGTGCAGCGGAGCAGGATGTTGGTGATGTACTGCAGGTGTTGACCTCGCAGGTTGCTGTGCCTGAGCTGCAGGCGCTGACCTCGCAGGGTGCTGTGCCGAAGCTGCAGGCGCTGACCTCGCAGGTTGCTGTGCCGGAGCTGCAGGCGCTGACCTCGCAGGTTGCTGTGCTGCAGCTGACATCGACCTCGCAGGTTGCTGTGCCGGAGCTGCTAGAGTTGAACTTGCAGGTTGCTGTGCCGGAGCTGCTGGCGTTGAACTTGCAGGTTGATGTGCTGCAGCTGGCGTTGTGGTTGCAGGTTGCTGTACTGCATGAACATCGTTCGTGGCTGAGAGGTGAGGGGCTCTGAGCGTCGTATATCGTTCAATTTCTGGGGGCTCCTCGTAACTAGTCTGTAGCTGAGAGTGGTGTTCGACGTAGTCACGTGTGCGTTGAAGGCTGTTGCTAACCGATTTGTATCGACTCTTCTCACTTCCCTCACGATCTTCAAGTTCAGCCGCTTCTTCGAGAACTTGAGCTTCTGCTATAGCTGCCGCTACCTCCTTCTCATTCTCCAATGTTGATAACTCGGCGGCTATGTGAGCTTCTTTAAATGTAATGTCAGCTGCTAGACGAGCCTCTTCTCATTTCAGGTGAGCTGCTATACGGGCCTCCTCTACCTATAATTCAGCTTCCCGTTGACCGTAGGATGCACGTGCGCGGGCAGCTTCGACTTTGGCGCGAGCCCTGATTGCAGCTTTGCCAGTTGAGGAGGTTTTAGATCCATATGATGAGACGGAATGCAGAGATGCAGCGTCAGGTGAGCGGTCCTGTTTCGTCTCATCATCTTCAATGTTTCCATTTGTTACGCCGTTGTCCGTCATTGTTTATTGATCCTGTTGCTGTAGTGCCCGCCGTGAAGTCTTCTTTTTACTATCATGTCCTACGTGTTTGTGTCCATGCATAAACAGGCCGACAGATAGCTAATGTAACCAGGTTAAAATTAATGTTTTTATTTTATTTTGTTTGTATGAAATATCACCAAATCCTGTCTGTGTGCTGTTATTTGTGTTTACTACATTTTATTTTATGTCATTATTTACTTTTATGTATGTTTTATAACGACCGTCATATACTTGTACTGTCGCTTTAAGAGAGAGGTCTTGTGGGTACACGGAAGAGGGAACGCGGGAGAGGCCATTTTTGTTTTTTGGGGGGAGTCTCAAGCAGCGATCGAGCCGAGCCACGCGTTTCTTACCGTAGGACAGTTTTGCTGATTGAGGAGAACGTAACCTTGAGTATCCCTGTAAGAAGATACTGCAAGCTGTGGGATAAAATACTTGATTATCCTTTCTTACATCGGAGTCCCGTGGACGGTTTTTCCTTCTAACGCACACGAGTGAAGTCCGGGCAGTCGTTGAGCTTCGACCCCCACGTCCGTAAGAAACACCGCTCCAGCTGGAGGACTGGACGTTTGTCGAAGGGTTTGAAACCAAAATAAATGGCAAGGTGGGCCAAATAGAGTCCTGTGTGTCCCTCCTCCTTCCTTGATGATGATGATGATGATGATGATGAGAGACTGAGGGCCCCCCACAACACCTGGGGCCCCACTCAACTAGAACACAACGCAGAACTAACGATGAGAGTGACGGGCGTGCAGCAGACTGACCAGCATAGAACAGTATAGGACTGCCCCCGTTACATTGGTGCCGTGATCCTCCTGGATCCTGACAGCGACATCAGTTGCTCGCCGCGGGAGGCTGCTGTCGTCATCAAGCCCCAGACGTCCTCAGGTATTTCTATAGACTGCACACTCATGTTACAGTGGACTGGAGTTGAGCTGTGTGGACACTGGACAGTCATAGCTGTGGTTACCATGGACTGGGCTTGTGAACAGGACATTTGTATATATTGAAGGAAGAAAAACACACGAAAAAAAAAGGAAAAAAAGTTAATGTTGATGTGATTGAAGGACTCGTGTGAACTACTAGATATGGGCATATGTGATTAATCTATTGGTGAATTTGTTGATTGTATGTGATTGTTTCAATCTCTTAGTGCTTTCTAGATTCAATTATTTAAATGAATTGAGCTTTTCACTTTTTTATTTTATTTTTTATTTTATCTGAGTGTTAGAGGTAGGAACATGGCAGAGGGTGGTTCGTACGTAGGTGGGGGTAACATTGCTGATCAGGATCTTTTGGATCGCCAGTGTGCTATGGAGAGGGGGTACCAGTTAGATGTGGGTGGGGGTTTACGGCTAGGTGTAGGTAGGAGTTTCGGGCAGCTCTTAGAGGGCGGGGAACCAGACACCAGAGCACCAGGACCTAGAGACCCGACCACATTTGGCACTCCTCAGTTCACCTCCACACGCTACGTAGAACGGGCCAGGCCAGGTATCAGCGAAGGGGCTGTGCTAGGTAACAGCGAGCAGCCAGTGGGTGAGTTAGCCATGCTCATTACTCAGTTAGCAGAGAAGATAGGAGAGTCAATCACTGCTAAGCTGCAGGAAACACAAATACTTAGAAACACACACACAGACAGTGCTAGGTCTGCTGAACAGTGTTCGGAGACAGTGCCTAGTGTTAGAGTAGTAATGCAGACAGACGCTAGGGAGCCTCCTATTTTCAGGGGCGATAGCTCTGATAAGTTTACAGTTCATGAGTGGGAGAGCCTTATGACTTTGTATTTGAGGAAGCGAGCCATTCCAGTTAGTGAGCAGTCACATGAAATTCTAGCTAAGCTTATGGGGAAAGCAGGGGACGCGGTGGGGATAAAGCTGCGCAACACAGAAGTCGACCACATAGCGATCCCCCGCATTATTTTTGATGTACTGAAGCAACACTTTAGTGACCTCACATACTCGAGCATGCCCCTGGCGGACTTTTACAGTACGCTGCCCAAGCCAGGTGAGGACGCTATGGAGTATTGGATTAGGCTTAATAAAACAGTGGAGGTGGCTGACGAATGCTTGAAGTGGCAGGGCCGTAGTATTGAAGAGCCAAGCCACGAGGTAAGCATGATGTTTATCAAACACTGTCCAGATCAGTCTCTTGCCAATGTTTTTAAGTTCAAGTCCGCAGGGAAATGGTCTGCTAGCGAGATCCAAGAGAAGCTTGATGAGCACATGCTGGAGAGGAAGTCCCGTGTTGCTGCAGGTGGACAACGTGAAGCAGGCGCGGTAGAGCGTAGGTTCCATTCACAGGTTCATGTCCCTGTAGTCGACGTGGCTCCCGACTTGAACACGACCGTGCCGGTGGTGCCATCTCCCGTCCCGGCTCATGCGTCATCTCCTACACCATTTTGTGCAAGGTCTCCTACACCGTCTCCCGCACCTGTCTCTGACGGTGATGACTATATGAGGAGTTTGGTAAGCTTGCTAGAACGTTTGGTCACAATGCAGACTCAGGTTCCAGTTAGCGCTGCAGTCCGGACACCGACGCAGACTCAACCACCAGCTAGCGCCGCAGGGCAAAGCCATCACGCTGAAAAGGAACTGCAAGTTGGCTGATGTGTTTCCATGCTTGGCGATTGAGGACTTTAATGTTTTCCAGGGACTGCAATCAGTTGCAGGGAGGCATGAGTCCAACACCACAGGTAGTGCCTGTCCCCCTGTCCAGCCGGCTAGGAGTTTGTCAGAGCTCGGACTCAGTGACATTGACCTCAGCTCCTGTCAGGTTGGTGAGGCATGCAAGTCCCAGCTCACTCAGCTGCTCACCGAGTACCATGACATCTTCTCCAGGGACTCTCTGGACTGTGGCGAGGTCACAGGATACACACATCGCATCCATCTGGTGGATGAGCACCCCTTTCGCTTGCCCTACAGGAGGGTTCCCCCAGCCCACTATCAGAAGTTGAGACAGGTTCTCACTGATATGGAGGAGAAAGGGATTATCCGGAAGTCCTCGAGCACATACGCTTCACTGCTGGTTATGGTATGAAGAAGGATGGCGGGCTTCGGATCTGCACTGATTTCAGATGGCTGAATGCTCGGACCTTGAAAGACGCTCATCCCTTTGCCACACCAGTCGGACTGGCTTGCCGCGCTGGGTGGTAACTGCCTCTTTAGTACGATGGACCTCACCTCTGGCTTCTTCAACATCCCAATGCATGAAGATGACAAGAAGTACACTGTTTTCACGACTCCCCTTGGGTTGCATGCATACAATCGCATGCCACAGGTCCTTTGTAATAGCCATGCAGCCTTCATGAGAATGATGATTGGGATCTTTGGGGATCTGAACTTCACGAAGCTTTTGTGCTATCTTGATGATCTTCTTGTCTTCGCGCCGTCAGAGGTTGAGGCTCTGTCGAGGCTCCGCACTGTGTTTCAGAGGTTGAGGGAGAACAACTTGAAACTGGCTCCAAAAAAGTGTCATCTGCTGCAGAAGCAGGTGCGGTTTTTGGGCACGTGGTTGATGGCGGAGGTGTGTCTGTCGATCCCTCCAAAATAGAGGTAATCTCCAACATGACAGTGCAGGATCTCATGGGAGGTGATGGGTGCACGCCTTCTGTTCGTAGGATCAAATCTTTCCTTGGTATGGTATTTTACTACCAGCATTTCCTCCCGAACTGCTCCTCCGTGGCTAAGCCCCTGTTCGCCCTTACAGCTGGACAAAAGAGGAGGGGGAGGTCAGCTAAGGATAAGAAGCCCCATGGCAGCTTCCATAAGCTTACCTCCGCAGACTGGACGGCGGAATGTGGGGAAGCATTTGATCTGTTGAAGACGATGTTACTGGAGTGTGTGGTGCTTGCCCATCCAGACTTTGAGGTGCCTTTCATTTTGTCGGTCGATGCGTCTTTGGACGGACTCGGCGCGGTGCTGTCTCAAGTACCCCGAGGAGAGTCCAAGGCCAGACCTGTTGGTTTTGCGAGCAAGTCCCTCAGTGCCTCACAGCGGAAGTATCCAGCTCATAGACTGGAGTTCATGGCGCTGAAGTGGAGTGTTTGTGAAAAGTTCAGCCACTGGCTGAAGGGTCAAAGCTTCACCGTTTGGACAGATAATAATCCGCTGACTTATCTCCTAACGAAGCCGAAGCTTGACGCGTGTGAGATCCGCTGGGTGTCTAAGTTGGCGTCTTACACCTTCGATCTCAAACACCTGCCAGGGAAGAAAAACGTGGTGGCGGATGCGTTGAGTCGCGACCCTTTTTCCAAGCCCGTCAGTCAGAGGCTACTTAGGGAGCCCTACCCGGCCCTTGTTCAGGAAGCCGACGGGGTTGAGGGGGACTCTGCAGGATGTTTTCAGACTCAGTTGCCAGTCCCAAACAGTGAGTTGTGCGCGATCTGGGTTTGCTTGTGATGCAGCTGAGGTCAAGGCTTTTTGTCAAGCCAAATGTGACTGGCCTGATGCATCAGTATTCACAGCACTCAGTTTGGTCCAGCACGTTCAGCATCTGTCGGGTGGTCAGGATACACTGCCGATGTTATCCACCGAGGAGCTCAGGTTGAGTCAGGAGCAGGACCCCTGCATCTCCAAGGTGTTGCCCTTTGTCGCTGTTCGGAAGCGGCCATCGAGACGTGAGAGGCATGGTGCTGACCAGAAGGTCCTCAGGCTGTTGAAACAGTGGGAGAAGTTGGAAGTCAATGATGGTGTCTTGTACAGGGTGACAAAGGACCCAGTGTCCAAGCAGAGGAGGTCTCAGTAGGTTTTACCTCTGAGTCTGAAAGACAAGGCACTGTCTGGCATCCACGATCACGCTGGTCATCAGGGCCAGGACCGTACTCTCTCTCTCTTGCAAGGCAGCGTTTTTATTGGCCTGACATGGAGAGGGATATCAGAGCATATGTCAGATGCTGTCGGAGATGTGTGGTTGGGAAGACCCCGGAGCCAGCTGCTTGCGCGCCCCTGGAGAGCATTAAAACCTCCGCACCGATGCAGCTTGTGTGTATGGATTTCTGGTCCGCTGAGGACAGTAAGCAGCGGTCGGTCGATGCCCTAGTGGTTACTGACCACTTCACTAAGCTTGCTCACGCGTTCCCCTGCGCCAATCAGACAGCGAAGCAGGTCGCCAAGAAACTCTGGGCTCATGTATTCTGTTTTTACGGGTTTCTGGAGAGAATACATTCTGACCAGGGCACAAACTTTGAGAGCAACCTGATTGCAGAGCTTCTCAGGTTGGCGGGTGTAGCGAAGTCCCACACGACGGCCTACCATCCTATGGGTAATGGCGGGACAGAGCGGTTTAATCGCACGATGGGGGATATGCTCCGTTCCCTTCCGCTTCAGCAGAAGCAACAGTGGCCTCAGCAGATCCATTCTCTCACGCTCGCATACAATGCCACTGTTCACGAGACCACGGGTTACGCACCTTTCTTCCTGATGTATGGGCGTGTCCCAAGACTGCCGGTGGATGTTATGTTCAAGCAGGTTTTGCATGACCCTCACGTTGTTGACTATGACTCTTATGCTCAGTCTCTGCTTTCCTGTCTAAGGAGTGCAATGGAGATCGCTCAGAAGCACTCCACGGCTGAGCAGCAGCATCAGGCGCGACAGTACAACAGACACGCCAAGGGCACTGTCCTGTCTGTCGGGGATCGTGTTTTGGTTGCGAACCAGAGTGAGCGAGGGAAGAGAAAGTTGGCTGACAAATGGGAGAACGGAGTGTACACGGTTGTCGGTGTCAACCCCAATATCCACGTCTACAAGATTCAGGATGCAGAGGGGCACACCAGGGTGATGCACAGGAACCGTTTGTTGGAGGTCAACTTCTTGCCCCTTCCTGAGTTAGATCAGGGTGAGGAGTCCAGTACAACCAGTCAGTTGCTTGACTGCGCAGAGTCCGATGAGGAGGACAGTGCAGATGGCCTGACGGTCTCAGGGGATGCAGTGGGGCTAGCAGTCTCATCACTTGGAGACTCGCCTAGATCTGAGTGGGCAGAAGCGGAAGAGTTCATTCCGTCTACTCTGGTAGTCAGTCCTGTGGAGGCCACTGCTCAGTCTCCACCCAACACACACGCACCACACAACACACATGCACCACACATAGAGGCATCACACTCACTCGATGTAGGTGTTATATCTCACACTGATTCGCACACAGGGGCACCACCCTCACTCGATACAGATGTTGCAGCTCGCACTGTCTCACGCACACAAGTAGAGAGCGATGGTCGGGTTAGGACACGCACAGGGAGGGTGGTGAGGACAGTGAACAGGTTAATAGAATCTATGGCTCAGATGCCATTTCTACGGAGTGTGAGGGTTTGAACTTTGATGGAGGTTGGAGTCATTCAAACTAGTTTAATGTGAGTTATTAGGTGTCTATCAGACAGGGTTGTTTTGGGCCAAGTGCATGGTGTGGCGTATCAGGCGTCACATTGATCTAAGGGAATTCTGAGACTTGATCAACCTCATTATTTTCTGGACCTCGTAACCGAGGTAGCTCCTAAGTTGACTGGAGGACTAGGTCCTTCTTTTCACTTGTGCCAGTAGTCAGTGATGGGCTTTTCCTTTCCTCTTTCTCTTTTTATCCTGCCGTCAGGATGTTGGTGAATTTCAGGAGGGGTGAATGTAACCAGGTTAAAATTAATGTTTTTATTTTATTTTGTTTGAGTATGAAATATCACCAAATCCTGTCTGTGTGCTGTTATTTGTGTTTACTACATTTTATTTTATGTCATTATTTACTTTTATGTATGTTTTATAACGACCGTCATATACTTGTACTGTCGCTTTAAGAGAGAGGTCTTGTGGGTACACGGAAGAGGGAACGCGGGAGAGGCCATTTTTGTTTTGTGGGGGGAGTCTCAAGCAGCGATCGAGCCGAGCCACGCGTGTTTCTTACCGTAGGACAGTTTTGCTGATTGAGGAGAACGTAACCTTGAGTATCCCTGTAAGAAGATACTGCAAGCTGTTGGATAAAATACTTGATTATCCTTTCTTACATCGGAGTCCCGTGGACGGTTTCTCCTTCTAACGCACACGAGTGAAGTCCGGGCAGTGGTTGAGCTTCGATCCCCACGTCCGTAAGAAACACCACTCCAGCTGGAGGACTGGACGTTTGTCGAAGGGTTTGAAACCAAAATAAATGGCAAGGTGGGCCAAATAGAGTCCTGTGTGTCCCCCCTCCTTCCTTGATGATGATGATGATGATGATGATGAGAGACTGAGGGCCCCCCACAACACCTGGGGCCCCACTCAACTAGAACACAACGCAGAACTAACGATGAGAGTGACGGGCGTGCAGCAGACTGACCAGCATAGAACAGTATAGGACTGCCCCCGTTACACTAACATGAAGAATCCCAAAGAAATACAGAGCCCCGGTCCAAGTTGAGGAACTTTACTGAAGAACTTTGAGAATTCAAACCTTTCTTAAAACTGTATAAGGGGGGAATACAGAGAAAAAATGTTTCAATAAACATTGCATAAATTAGAAAATGTTATCACATGTCTATGTCTATGAAATAACTACATAACACATGTAAATAACTGCACATGACTGCATGTAAATAATGTATATATAACATAGCTCAATATGCTATAATATAGGCGGAATACGGGCAGACAGAATAACGTGACATTTCTACCACGGAGCTGACACAGCTAACTAGCAACTGAAAGCCCGGCTGGCTAACTAGCTAACAGAAAACGGGAGAAGCTAACGTTACACATAGCTATTTTCATATTAACATGAATACAACGAAGTTCTTATAACAGACATCATCAATCACATAAATAATGTCACAGCTGAACTTACAGACGATGCTCTCCAAGGCACAAACGTAGATACAATCAATAAACACAGGAGCTGGGCAAACATGAAACTCTGCGTGGAAAGCTGGACTGTACTGTTACCATGACTACCAGGCAGCAAACTATTTCCTGAATTAAAGTCGCGTGAGGAAGGCTAGAGGGAGTAAATGAACTTCAAAATAAAAATACTCTTCTCACATTCTAATAAAGTTACGTCACAGTAAAGTTGCAGGAGTGTGACTTTCTGCAGGAGAGTGTACGGTTTCTAGATCATCAGGTGTCTGCAGACGGTGTTGGTACAGATCCTAGCAAGGTTTCAGCTGTGAGCGAATGGGAGGTCCCAAGCACTGTCAAAGAGCTTATATCGTTTCTTGGATTTTGCAGCTACTATAAGAAGTTCATACAGGGCTTTTGTCAGGTAGCTGGACCGCTGCATGACTTGGTAAATCACTGTCTAAGTGAGGGGAAGTCAGATAAGATGAGTCGAATGTTTAGTTCCCAAAGGACTACTGAATGTCCAAATGCTTTTGAGCAGCTGAAAGAAAGACTCACCTCTGCTCCCATCTTAGGTTTTGCTGACTTCACACAGCCATTCATAGTCGAGACGGATGCAAGCCAGCATGGGTTAGGGGCTGTGTTGTACCAGCAGCAAGGTGACACAAAAATAGTCATAGCCTATACTAGCCGCAGACTATGTAAGGCTGAGAGGAATGACCGCAACTACAACTGCATGAAGCTGGAGCTACTTGCGTTAAAATGGGCGATGGCTGAAACATTCAGGGAATACTTACTTGGATCGAAGTTTGTCGTATTTACCGACACAACCCCCTATGTCACCTTAAGACCGCTAAACTTGGTGCCATAGAGCAGAGATGGGTTGTGCAGCTGTCAGTGTTCGATTTTGAGGTCCACTATCGTCATGGGCATAGTAATGCTGCTGCAGATGCCCTTTCTCGGCAGGAGATTGCAGGGGAGCTTGGACCAAACTCTGACTCAGAATATGATGACTGTGTGGCAATTTGCAACCTCATGAGAAGAGGAACAGTCTTAGAGCCTGACCTTGTCTCTGCCAGTGTGGAGTGTGTTAAGTTGCGGCAAATCCGTGCTTTAGAGTCAGGCTCCACTGAAGTGAATGAGCCACAGGGGAACACAAATACTCTTCCAGGGTATACCCAAAAGCAGTTGGCAGAATTCCAGAAAAATTATCCTACTCTTAGAGAGTTTAGGAGGTTTTGGGACAGTGATAAGAAACCAAATCACACAGAGATAGTAGGGCTGTCTAGTTCTGTCTAACGCCTTCTGAAACAGTGGGGTTACATAAACTAGCGAGAAGGGCTGCTGTATCGTGTCACAAACGACCAGTGTTGGCAGTTACTCTTACCTGTTTGCTTGAGAGACCAGGTCCTGGAAAGTGTCCATGACAGTATGGGGCACCAAGGAATCAAACGTACAGTGAACCTACTAAGGCAGAGGTGGTTTTTGGGTAGGGATGTACGAAGATGTGGAAAACTGGGTAAAGAAGTGTACTTACAAAGATGCCTCAGCCTAAAATACATGCTCCTGTGAAAGCATTTTTAGCATCTAGACCACTTGAGGTGCTGGCGGTGGATTTTACTGTGTTGGAGCCGGCTTCAGATGGCCGTGAAAATGTCCTAGTGGTCACCGATGTGCTCACTAAATTCACACAAGCCTACCCCACCAAAAATCAGAAAGCTGACACAACAGCTAAAGTCCTGCTCAGGGAATGGTTTATGAAGTTTGGTGTGCCAGAAAGATTGCACGTAATGAATGCCTGTAATGAATGCCTGCTTAGATGGCTGTGCTGTGTTGTGCTCCCGAAGTTTTCATCAATATAATGTTAAACAAATCCTGTGTGTGCTTGTTTCATGTAGTCAAGATACTACATATTTGTAGTATCTTGCAATAACTTACAATAACAAAGAGGGTCAGCAGCTTTAAGTTCCTCTGTGTCCGCATCACAGAGGACTTGTCTTGATCCCTTTGTACAGACACTGTGATCAAGATTCACAATTGAATGTGTCGCTGAAGCTGCTGTTATGAAAGTGCTTGACAGCTTAACACGGTCCAAATCCAAGGATGTCTTCGACCTTGACTCTCATTTCTTAAGAATTATATATCGATTATTTGTAAACCTTTAACTCATCTGATAAATTTATCAATAAAAAATCATGTTTTCCATCTTCCTGTAAGGCTGCGATAGTGACACCTGTCTTTAAGTCAGGGGACAGTACAGTTCCATCAAATTACAGACCCATCAGTATTCTCCCAATAGCCTCTAACATTGCTGAAAAGATTGTGTGACCAGCTAGTCGCCCACTTAAATTAAGGTGCATATAATTTACACCCAATGCAATTGGGTTTACATAAGCATCATTCTACAGAAACTCCGATCATTTATTTTGTGGAGCAGATTAAAAATTATCTTGACAATGGCGGTGTGGTCGGAGCTGTGTTTTTGGATTTTACAAAGGCCTTCGACACCATTAATCATGACGTCCTACTCTCAAAGATTTCACTATTTAACTTTTCCGTTGATGCATTACACTGGATGGAGTCCTATTTAAATAAGAGAAAACGGTGTACTAAAATTGGTGACAAGTGTTCAGCAAACACATATTGTACAGCTGGGGTCCGTCAAGGGTCTATACTAGGACCAATTTTATTTAGTATATACATACACAACCTTCCACAAGCCTGTCCAGGTGTAAACATTCAAATGTATGCCGACGATACGGTCATCTTCACTCATGCAAGCTCAACACAGCAAGTTGCAGCTAAATTAACAGCTGCCATGTGCAAGGTATCTGACTGGCTTACAAACTCATGCTTAACTCCCAGTGTAAGCAAAACAGTCTGCATGTACTTTACATCAAGGACCAACAATACAGTTGATCCGGACATTTTATTAAACGGTGAAGTTATTAATATGGTGACTCATGTAAAATATTTAGGCATCATAATGGACAAGCACTTGTCTTTTAAAAATATGTCAGTAAGGTAACCAGGAATGTTACGTTCAATTTGAATAATTTTAAGAGCATCAGGCATAAAAATGTCTTCATCTGCCACAAATCTTTTTCTACATGCCATGATTTTCCCTCATTTGTCGTATTGTATAACCACTTGGTCCCAAGCAGGTGTGACCACCCTCAAGCCAGTATCTTCTCTATATAAACAGATTTTAAAAGTATTGGATAAAAAAAACCCAAGGGAATTTCACCACTGCCATATCCTGAAAAAATATAACTATTTTAATTTTGATAATTTTTTTGTTTTATTTAGATGTATGCCTGATGTTTAAGATTATTCATGGACTCGCACAGCCCCCCCCCCCCTCTGAGAGCATGCCTGGCCTCTCCCGACAGTGACAGAACTGTAAGGGTCAGGACCACAGCATATTCAAGGGAAGCTTGGGTACCACAGTTTAGGAAGACTACTTTTGGTCAATAGCCTTTTCAGTAAAAGTGGTGGAAAAGTGGAATTCCCTTCCCCCTAATGTCAGAGAGTCAGCCAGCTTTGCAGTGTTTAAAAAGCGTCTTAAGCTTTGGTTAAAATCAGCACAAACGTGTAATCAAAAATAAATGTCCTTGCTTTAATATTTTGTACATATTTTAAATTTCACTTAGGGTTTTTGTTTTACTTTTTATTCAGAGTAGTTACTATATTTTTCTTAGTCAGGAGCAGCCTAGGGTTCTGGCTGGAACCAGCCCAGGTGCAACATGACTGTAGACTGTGTGTAATTTATAATTCTTGCCATTGAATAGGCCAGATTGATTTTTGTAGCTGTTGTCATAGTTTAGGTCAGAGTGTTATTTATTGAGGTTTCAGGTCAGTTTACTAATTAAATTTATTGTTGCTGAATAGCTGAAATCCATATTCATTATGTTGTTATTATATAGGCCAGATTGCTATTTATATCCACTGTTTTAAATAGATCAGATTTAACTTATAGCTTTTGAGATTGGTTTTCTGATGTATTTTCATGTTTTTATTTTGTCTTGATTGTTCTTTGTCTGCCTGTTCAATATTTTTCTTATGTATTGTTGTGTTTTTACTTCTGTATTAATTGTTGTTTGTTTGCCTGCCCAGGGACTGCAGATGCAAATTAGCTGCTGGCTAACTCTGGTGCAATTGTAAAATTGTGCATTGTCCCTGTCAAATAAACAATAAACTAAACAATAAACTAAACTAAGATAGCAAGCCGGGGGCTGAGGAAATTTGGTGTGGCCCCATGGACCCTTACTAACTTTTACCAATCCACCACTGAGAGCATTCTGACTGGCTGCATCACTGCACAGTATGGCAGCTGCTCTGCCATCGTTCACAAAGCTCTGCAGAGGGAAGTGAAAACAGCAGAGTACATCACTGGCAGGGGTCTGTTCACAATGCAGGACATTTAATCCCAGAGATGCCTGAAGAAGGCCCACAAAACCCGGCCACAAACTGTTCTCTCTTCTTCTATCTGGCACGAGGGACTGGATTATCAAATCTCAGACCAACAGATCTCGAGACAGCACCTATCCCCAAACCATAAGACTCATAACACTGATCACTCATTACTATTTGTACAAGCTGTATTGTTCACTGTTTTACTGTTTTCATTATGATTGCTGACACCAACTCTGCCATCAGCTATCTTCACTTTGAATGTTGAAATACCCATTCATTATGGTTACTTTTACTGACTGCACAATCTGTTATTTGCACAAGTTTACTGGTTACAATACCATTGTATATGGCCCCTAACTATTGTACAGATATTCCCCACTGTAGCAGACTTTCCAACAATATATCCAAAGTCTGCACTGTCTGACTGTTTTTGTACATATCCTGTTCTTGCACTTTGACTTCTTTGAAAAGTACATATAAGTATTCTTATATGTACTTTTATTTCCCACTTGTGTGTTGAGTCAGCAAAACAAGCATTTCATTATGAGAATAAGTGTAAACTTGCTTTCATATATGGCAAATGAATTTAACAACTTGAAATCTTAAAATCTATAGTTTTGAGTCAATCATTACAGCAATGTTTTAAACTGGTTGTGTTCTTTTGTAAACTGGTATCTGATGAAGATCCATATCTTTTGGTCCACCAGAGTCTTTCACTGGGTCTTCTTGAGGAATCGGGTAAAGTGGGCTCAAGTAACTGAAGTAGGGTAACCTTTCATAAACACTCCAGGAACAGTGTTGACATTTTTCAGTTCAGCCTGCTGGCTCGGGCCGAAGCCGCGTTTGATCTGTCAGAGGAATTCTCTTACATAACAGACACAGTGACAGCCTCCTATCAGAGACAGTCTGGATGGCCTACATTCCAATTGTCATTGTTTAAAACGCTAGCAGAGAGATTATATGAACCACCAATCAGTGAATGTAGCTTCTGCAGACAGCCAGCCAATGGTCACAGGGCTTCCAGCCACCAGACACACGTAATGGATTTATGTAATGTGTCTGTGTGTCATGGATAGGGAACAATAAAACATGTGTCTGTGTGGATTGTCCTCAGCTACATCTTGTAATAGAGATTTTGTTATTTGGGTCACTGGGCTTGTGGGTAATGGTGTGCTGTTGGTTTTTTTTTGTGACTGAATGGAGCTTAGTAATGTAACTGCTAGGATTTCACATTCAAATTTCTAATTAATGATTGTATTCATGTGTTCATTGTGAAATGCAACTCACTTTAGGTACTTTTTCAAAAACGACAGTGTACTGATGCAAATTTTAATTTAACTGTTATGCAATGCATAATGGGATGCCTGCCCGGAAATTTGTATTTATCATTAAGAACAGAAGGAGTGAGAGGAGAGGTCCATCAAACCTTTTCCTGTGATTTCACTGTATAATGAATAAATATGTCAGAATTGATGTTCTTATTTAGAATGAATGACTTAAGACCATTCCCGTCATTGTTTTTCTTTTTTTTCTGTTGAAATCCCGAGGACATTACCTTGATTATTCTTACTTACCTTAAAATTACTTGTTTGGAAAACATAATACAATCTAGTTGCAAACAAAGAATTTCTGGCTGTACAGTCGAATAATATGTATAGCTGAGTGTCATGGCCCTGGCTGTGCCTCCAGTTGTTTCCCTTGTGTTTTCATGTCTTTCCCCTTTCCCCTGTTTTCCCCTTTCTGTCTGTGTATGTGTATGTGGTGTGGGCGTGACTTCCTTCCCTGGCACTCTCCCTCCTGATTGCAGCTCATTCACCTCACCTGTCCAGCCTGCACATCTGCTTTCCATCAACTCATCAACCCAACAGTACATCTACTCCGGTTCTCCTTTCACTCATCCCCAGATCGTTGTTTTAACTACAGTGGTAGTCTATTACTCTCAGCCACTCTGCAATATCATATTCAGTCATTCCTCATGTTGGTTTCATCACCTGTATTTACCATGTTTCCTTGTGCTTCCAGGACCAATAACCTCCAGTCCACCTGCCTGCCTCCCCTGCTCGCTTACTAAACCCCAGAGTTTATCTTCAGCCAGCCACGCTCACCCCCTCATCCGTCTATCCTGCTCAGCTCAACTCTGTTAACCACTATCCTGCTCAGCTCAGTTTTGCCATCCACCATCCAGTTAAGCTCTTCTGTCTGCCATCGCCTCACTTCTCCCTTGCCTGCCTTCCTCATTCCCCTTTATTCTTACAACAAATCCCTTATATCACTTGATTCCATTGTGTATGTCTGAGTTTGGGTCTGCCTCTACTGATCATAACAGTATGAGTATGGAGCATGTTGGGGAAATGGGGCAAACACTTACACTCCTTAGACATGCCGACAGCAAAGCATCTCTGCAGGCGGCAGTACTGACAGCGGTTCCTGGTCGTCTTGTTGATGATGCAGTTCTTGTCGCGGTGGCAGGAATACGCCATGTCCTTCTGCACACTGCGCCGGAAGAAACCCTGCAACATCAGATGAACAGAGAAATAGTCACTTATGCTAGTCTGTTTGTTCATTGTTGTAAAAACAATTAAAATGTCTATTTGGAACAACTGCAGCTCAGTAAGATTCAATTAAGACAAACAGAGATAAATTGAAAAAGAAAAGAAAAACAGGATGAGACTTAGACACATCAGTAAGGGTATTTGGATGATTTTTATATGTTATGCATGATTATCAACGAAAGTAATTTAATGAATAAAATAACTATAACTTGTGGATTAGTGATAATTATTCATGTACCATAGACAGCCATATGTTTGCAGTTTTATTTCCAAATCAGCACCACACCATCTTATTTCACTGATGAATCGTCTGTCTGGTTGAAAGTGTGTTAAATATGTTAATCAGTCAAATCATAGATCATTAGTTTTTGTCAAAAAAAAAAGAAAATAAAATTAAAATAAAAATAAAGCTGCCATTCATGACTGTTACTTGTTTCATGAATGTGGTTAAATAAAGGTAGCGTAGTCATAATGAATTTCACTGTTATTGAATTTTCATTCACATGTTTAATTTACATAAAGGACATGATTGGTGGATTGTACTCATGACATTGGTTAGTCATATTTCACGAGATAACCCTAGCAACACACACTAGCCTGCAATTTACTTTTGTCTCACTGGAAACTACATTGCTTTTGGAAAGTAATCAAGCAACTTACTATGAAAATAACTATGGACATAAAAGCACTAGGTGCTACATGGAAAATTTTTAGTGGACAATATGAAGGTAAGACTGGTTTATTAATAAACTTTACTGTTGTTAGCTAAGTTCGATATGTATTTGCCCACAACTGCTTGGGCTATTTTAATGCTAGCTAGCTATCCTAGTTAAACTTGGGTATAGCAGCAGTTGGCAGCAGAAAGTAGCCGGTGCTAGATATAGCTAACGTTAGCTAAACTGGTTGTGTATTACAGGCAACAATTACATTGGGCTATTTGCGTACAGTCATAGACCGATGCGAATAGCAAAGCCAGCCGATTTTCATATTGGCATGTCTGGCGGCCTGTCCAGGGTGTCTCCCCGCCTGCCGCCCAATGACTGCTGGGATAGGCTCCAGCATCCCCGCGACCCTGAGAGCAGGATAAGCGGTTCAGATAATGGATGGACGCATGGCTATAGCAGGGGCAGTTTTGGTAGCCCGAACCTTTAATTTGTCCTTTGCCTGCATTCGCCTCTGGAATATCCTTCTTCTATTCTAGGGACTGTATTGCACTTGACTATCAGTGTTTAATGTCAGCATGTCTGGGGGCTGGCAATGAATATCAGTTCTACCAATTGTAGCCGGGTGGTAAATCTGTTAAATATGTTAAATGATTTTCCACTTAAATTTAGTATAGTATAACTGTTAACACATGTAATTGTTACACTGTCAAGCCATGTAAAATGTCATTTGATGTATTTAAATTGTGAAGCAGATTCTGAGTGTATTTTTATAGTTTTCGTTGTCATTGCATGTTTTGACCAGTAAGTGGCAGTGTTGCGGACTTTTATTGTAACTCCGTGCAAGTTATCCAAGTGCATCTTGGATATTCTTTCTTTTTTCTTGTGTGAACCACCTGAAGATTGCGGTATGACGGTGCTCTGACTCCGTAGTAAGTAGGTGTAAATATCTTGTGAAATATACCTGTAACATTATTCCAAACAATATTGTATGTCGGTAATTTGACACGATGGTTTGATTTAGACGCTACTGGAGTTGATGTTCGGTGATTTTTGGGCGCGAGCCGTCGACCACTGTTCGCCATTGCAGGCATGACAAGGTAATGTTAGCGTGCATAAAGCCACACCATGCCATTGTATTTGCGTAGTAAGGGAAATGTAAAGGTTTTATATGCATTTTAATTCTGTTTAAAGGTAACTGACAGAGTGAGAAGTTGCGCAATCTTCAGGAAGTTCCACATGTCTTTCTTAAACCCTGTTTAACATATATAGTCCACTGCCGTATTTTGCACCGTATTTTGCACCGTATTTTGTATTTATTATTTTCCTTTTAAAATCTTTTCTGTTAAACTTGCCACAGCTGTGAACATTTATGAGCTGTTTGCTCGAAAGACACAGGAATTTATGCACTCAGTAAAACGATCTGCATTCGAAGGTTCAAACAATAAAATTAAAGCTACAAGAACCCCGGAAGTAATTGTGTCCTGTGTGGTATCTAATTCCACGGGCTACACAATGAAAAACCTTTTTGATGTCGGCACTGATTTCAGCATTACCTGTTTCTAATGTGCCGCAATATGGCCGGGCGTAGCGGTATCCGTAGGTCTAACACGCTCTCAGCATTTGGCAAAACATCATGAATGAGTAGACTCGCTGGCAAGTTGGCTAACGGGTCGGACCCTTTATAGTCGACTGGTTAACGTAGTAGCCCGTGGTGCGGGAGACCCGGGTTCGCGTCCCGCACACGGCGGTTCCTGGCTGTCCCCTGAATTCGCTACATTGGTGTCAGAAGGGGGATATGAGACCATGAGACCATCGAAAGCGTGTGCGCCCAGAGGTGTGAGGGAGCTGATATGCTGAAGCGCGGGGACGCGCCTACTGAAGGAGGGGGTAACGATCATGAATGAGTAGACTCGCTAGTTGGTTGACTAACGGGTCGTACCCTTTAGTCGACTGGTTGACGTGGTCGCCCGTGGTGCGACAGACCCCGGTTTGCGTCCCCGGCTGCGGCGGTTCCCGTCTGCCCCCTCGAATTCGCTACACATGCATAGTTGGTGTGCTTGACATACATAACTTAGACATGTCCGTTATGTTGCTTTCATAAACTTTTTGTTTTACATGACATTGACTTTTAAAACACTTGAATTAAAAAATATGCAAATGCATTTACTTTACCATGATGTGGTAAAGTAGATGCATCGTCGTCCATATAAGCAGATTTAATGTTATAGCAGCATAACACATAAAAAGCGCAAGCAGCTTTTCAAGGCAATCCTTAGAAGGAGGCCGTTTACATCTATCGGCAATATATGGTCCACTGAAAAAAGATGAGAACACGATGAACCCAGCTCTTTTCAAAACAAACTGACGCCCATGGGCTGAATTTAAAGTAAAAACTGATATTTTTGACTTGCTAGTAGAAGGATAGCTATAGAAGTAATAACATTATTTTAGCCAAAGTGAAAAGGGTCAACTAGAAACACGTTGGTGGTATTATAAGTTCTGTTAATTGACAAAGTGAGTAAAAACAATTAGCTTTTTCACACACAATGAGAAAATTCCTTTAGCAAGTTGCAATTAACCATTGAAAGTTATAAATTAAAGACATTTTGTAAAAATAGAGCTGGTAACTAATAAAACATCACTAGTTGCATTTCTAAGTGAGAAATTATACATTATGTTTTCTTTTTTATTATTATTATTGTCATTATTGTTTTTGCTGTTGAGTAGTTGTTATTATTTAGTATTTTTATCATAATTATCATTAGTAATAGTAGTGGTAGCAACAGTAGTCATAGTAAGTAGTAGTAATTATTATGATGATGATGATGATTATCATTATTATTATAACTGGAGTAGGAGTATTTATAATAATAATAATAATAATAATAATAGTAACGTGATCAAATAATGGACTCCTCAGCCAACCTTTCAGAGTTAACCAGCAATCTTTTAATGACCTTAAGACAAGCCAGTGATAACACAAATAGGTTAGTATTGTCTCAGCTTCACCCTTTGAATGGCCACAGAAACGACCTTACTTATCTGCCTACTCTTTACACCCATGGTGGGAAATAGCATGCTGTCCAACACAACTTTTCTAATAACGTCCCCATTACCTTTCACAACACTCCCGCTATCTGTAACAAATATGCCTCCGTTCTTAACATGTTCAATATCATACAATATAACACAAAACATTAACACTCTTCATCTGCATTGCATTGTGGGTAATATGCAAATGAACCCCCTGACTCCCAGCAGGAACCCTCCAATAAAATTCGCCACACTTCCCTCTTCCTTGAAAGACCAACGTCCCGTTGGCCTAACCCAAATCCCATGTGGATGGGTCCATCCACCATGAGGGTTTCTTCCGCCGAGCACCCCTCCCATCCTGGGCTGCTCCTTGCAGCGGGCTGCCGATGGATGATGGGGGTGGCACTGTATCTGCTAGGTCCCAGCCCCCGCCCTTGACGTCACCGCTGTTTCCGTTCCTGGCCAGGGAGGGCAGCTCTGTAAGCAAGCCCAGTGTCCCCGTCCCCTCCCTGGCCCAAAACAAGGTCCTCTGGTGGTAGCTCCTTGCTGACATCCAGGGAGGTTGGCTCTGATCCAGCAGTGTCCTTACCCTCTCCATGGACACCGGTAGCCTGGTCTACAGAGGAAGAGGGGTCTGGCACCCCACTTCCACCCACCGCACTTTCAGTCTCGGCTTGGTCGCTGTCCCAGCTGACATAAGGTGCGAGGTGATCTTGATGAAAGATGACTATCCGAGGGCGGCTGTGCAGCTTCACTCTGTAGGTAACCTCTGAGATCCTCTTCAGGATGAGACAGGGCCCCTCCCAGTTGCTGTCCAGCTTTGGGGACCGTCCCTTCTTTCGCCGTGGGTTATACACCCATACGTTGTCCTGGTGCTGGTACTCTCTGTGGTGTGGTTGTTGAGTCGCCGATAGGCCACACAGAATAGGAGGGACCCATCCTTCTTGGTAACCAGCACAGCAGGGGACACCCACCGGCTATCTGAGGGTTCAATGATGCCCGCAGCTGCCATCTCCCGGATCTTTGCCTCTGTCTCGTGAAACTTCATCAGAGGGAGACGGCGAGCTCTCTGGCGGACTGGGTCCGCATTATCAGTGTCAATGTGGTGCTGTACAAGATTGGTGCGGCCACACTCCAGATCACTCGAAGTGAAGAGGTGTCTGTTCTCTATCAGCAGGTTCCGTAACTGCTCCCGCTCTTCTTGGCTCAACCCCTCCATGCACTTTTGGGACAGTTCTTCCAGTACAGAGGCCGTTTCTGGTGATGTACCGTCCCATGGCCCTGAAGCCAAGCACAAGATTCATGGTCCACATGCATTGCCTCCCGGATTGCTGTGTACGGTAATGGCATTCAGCACTTGGTTGCCCACCTCCAGCTGTGATCCGGCCGCCCGTACTACCGCACCAATGGCTCTCAAAGTATCCAGTCCAAGGATACAGCCCTCTCGTATGTCTGCTAGCCAAAATTCTAGCTGTACGTCTGTTTCTCCCCTTTTCAGGGTCAGTTTACTTCTCTCCTTCATTCTAGCACACTCACCTGTAGCAAATGCAGCAAATTTGGGGGGGCAGCCTGAGAACCGCCAGAGCCGGGACGCGAACTCGTGTAGTCTGCACCGCGGGCGAGAACGTTAACCAGTCGACTAGAGGATCCGAGCCGTTAGCCAAGGGCTAACGTGTCTACTTCTCCATGCACGTTACACTAGCCCCTTCTTTTGGGAAGCGCGTCCACGCGCTTTAGCATATCAGCTCCCTCACGCCTCTGGGCGCACGCGCTTCCGATGGCCTCACGGTCTCACCATCCCACTTCTGACATCAATGTACCAAATTAAAGAGGGGCAGTCCGAGAACCGCCACAGCCGGGACGCGAACCTGTACCTCCCGCACCGCGGGCGACAACGTTAACCAGTCGACTAAAGGGTCCGCCCCGTTAGCCAAGGGCTAAGGTGTCTACTTATCCGTGCACGTTACACTACCCCCCTCCTTCGGGAAGCGCGCCCGCATACATCCCACTTCTGACACCAGTGAAATAAATTCGGGGGGCAACCCGGGAACCGCCACAGCCAGGACGCAAACTCGTGTATTCTGCACCGCCGGCGACAACGTTAACCACTCGACTAAAGGGTCCGACCCGTTAGCCAAGGGCTAACGTGTCTACTTCTCCATGCATGTTACAATAATAATAATAATTATTATTATTATTATTATTATTTACAGTAGTAGAATAGTAGTTGTATTGCGAGATATTTTACAGCTTTGCAAAGTAAAATGGTCATTTACTTCTGCTTTATGTTGTCTGTAACATCATGTTAGCTATACGGATCAGATCGCTTTGCGTTGATACAGACGGCACTGGGTGGATTTCTCTTCTTCTATTAAAGTACAGACAGGCTTTCTAACCACTATAGGCCATTCTACTAGTTTAACCAAATAATGTATTTTTATCTCTATGTAACATATCTATTCTGCAAAGAAAGGAGGATGCTGTGATAAAACATGATGGAGGACGATGTTACCTTGCAGCCCTCACAGGCGCTGACTCCATAATGATAACCTGAGGATTTGTCCTGACACACGAAGCACGGCTTGTAGGTACGAGGAGGAAGAGGAAGAGGAGACGGAGGACCGGCAAAGAGCTCTTCTGAGCTGAAGCCCTGGATCTCCACTGCTGGTAGTAGAGACAGTACCGAGGAGAAGGAGGAGGTGCTGATTAGAGACCAAGTTACGATATCTGATCTAACATTTATCCAGGAGAAGCTGACCGACCATCCTCTTTTTAATAAACACTTTTGTTTACATTCACAGTATATAGTGCATTGGTCACACCTGAGAAATGCCCAGGACAACGAGTAAGACCAGTACAATCAGTCATCTACCTTGAGTCTCTATTGGAGCAGCTGTGGATCAAACTGGATGAGTTTCTGTTTAAGAAGATTCATCGGAACATAAACAAACCCATCTTTTGTCTTATTTCACCTCTCAAAAACATTGCGGGGATGTAACAGTTACACTCATCAAACGAAATGTTGGATTTACTTTAAATTGTTATGTGAAGTGGTTCCACGGGTAAATCCCAAGAAACTTCATATGTTCTCAAGGAATTAGAGGTTACTTAATACAGCTGCGTGGAGCCACTGCACAAAACATTTTTTAAATTTTTTTTAGATTTTTCATTACCCCACTCTTGCGAGCCGTCCCTGTATAATGTTTTGTATTGAACCTTGGTTTTAATATCACGACGACACAGGCAACTCTGTAGAATCATGCTTACGTTTTATTGTCTTCTCTTTACATTTCGTATGACTTATTGTCTGGACCTAAAGTCTAGTGCCCCCAAGACATGAACATGAACAGTGTTATATATATATATATATATTCTAATCTTAAGGGCAGGGTGGACTACCTGACCCTTCTGACTGCTGCAGGGATTTATTCTGCCCTTTTTCACAGCAGCTCTTCCTAATACTGAACATGACCCGTTTTACCAGTCCAGTCTTTCAGGTGGATGGGAGACTCTCCCTGATCTGGTCACAGTCACATTAGGGTCGGGCTGGATCTGGTCGTGCTGGTCAGGTTCTGGAAGAGCAGTAAACTGAGTTCAGTTTCTTCTCAGTGTTCCCAGCGCCATCTCTACTTTGTATGATCTTGGAGTTGAAACCGGTGCTTGTACTGTTCCAATAATCTTTGCTGTTCTAATCAAGACTCTCTGGCCCGGTTCAAGTATTGGAAACTCCTTTGCTCTGTGTCTTGCTCCATAAGCTTTCTTTTGATTCTCTTTCATCCTCATATCTTTCCTTTTAAAAGCTGGGAGGTCTGGCCATTTTGGTCTGTGTTCGAGGAGGGGCTGGAACTGTAGACCTCAATCTTCTCCCCATCAACAGTTCTGCTGGTGAGACTCCATCAGCTAACGGGGTTGTTCTGTAAGCCAAGAGAGCTTTCTGGTGATCTTGATTCTTGCTCAGTATCGGTTTTACTGTTCTCACCACTCTCTCTGCCTCTCCATTGCTCTGTGGATATCTGGGGCTACCAGTGATATGCACAAAGTCATATTCTTGAGTGAAAGCTGTAAACTCAGAAGAGGCAAATTGTGGCCCATTGTCCAACACTAGTACCTCAGGAATGACAAATCTGGCAAAGATGACTTTCAACCTCTCCACCGTGGTAGCAGTTGTGAGCGTCGGCAACATATCTTGAGAAGTAATCAATTACAACTAAGTAGTGGCCTTTTCCCCACTGAAAGATGTCTGCAGCCACTTTCTGCCATGGTCTTGCAGGTAATGGTGTTGTCATCAGAGGCTCTGTTCGATAACTGGAAAACTGGCAGCACCTGTCACATCTTTCCACCAGCTCTCTGATATCTCTTGTCATCCCAGGCCACCACATGGACTGTTGTGCCCTGGCACAACATACATTTCGTATGACTTATTGTCTTGACCTAATGTCTAGCGCCCCCTATAGGCCCGATGTTCCACTACAGTCCCGGTCGCTGCTCCACCCCCGCTGCCAAACCGAGGAGGGCTGCAGACTACCACATGCCTCCTCCGATACATGTGGAGTCGCCAGCCGCTTCTATTCACCTGGCAGTGAGAAGTTTGGCCAGGAGGACGTAGCACTTCGGAGGATCACGCTATTCCCACCAGTCCACCCCCCGAACAGGCGCCCCGACCGACCAGAGGAGGCGCTAGTGCAGTGACCAGGACACATACCCACATCCGGCTTCCCACCCGCAGACACGGCCAATTGTGTCTGTAGGGACGCTAAACTAAGCCGGAGGTAACACGGGGATTCGAACCGGCTATCCCCGTGTTGGTAGGCAACGGAATAGACCGCTACACTACCCGGACGCCCGTGAACATAACATTTTAAGAGTATTCAAATTTCCTTTTTTGGAGTGTTTTTGGAGTACAGGAAAGAAAATGTGCTGATGAATGAAAATATGCATGAAAAAAATGCATGAAAATAGACACTCAAAACCAATGACACTGAAAACAAAAAAATTCATCGACAAAATATGTAATAAAAACATGCGGACCTCATAGTTTTTAGCTCAGTATCACTTTTCTGTTCAAGGTGTCATCCTTTTCCACCATCAATAAGAGAAACATCCAGCTCCGATGTTTCTTACGAAGAAAACAAGGGTCCCATGTGTTGCCTTTCTGACAGCCCCTCCTCAGTTTTACCGCCAGAGAAAGTGAGGGAGTCATTCTCAAAGGGAGCTCGGGAGAAGAAAAATTGCTCATCTTCTTCCCCTTGAACCTCGTGACCTCTGGCTGAACCGGTCAAACAGGGACGCCCCCATTAGCCTTCATTGTCTTGCAGAGCAAAACAATGTGACAGCTTGCCACAAGCACAACTGACAGATGAGAGAGGGACAGAGAGAAACAGAAAGTGTGTGTGTATATATGTCTGTGTGCGCGTGCGTGCGCGCGCGCGCTTATCTATCCTCGTGGGGACCAAATATGTCCTCACAATGATAGTTCAAGCCACCTACTCACGCTCACTGGGACATTTTTAGGTTCCCATGAGGAAAGCAGCTATTTATGGGCTAGGTTGAGTTTAAGGGTAGGATTACAATTGGGGTTATATGTAGATTTAGGTATAGTATTAAAATTAGGCATTAGAACTAGGCTAAGGGTTAGGGTAACGTTTAAATTTTGGTTGTATGAGGGTTAAGTTGAGGGCTCATTTTAGGATTTGAGGTTCTATTCTTTTCTTCACTCCCGTGTGTCTGTGTGTGTGCGTGTGTGTGTGTGTGTGTGTGTGTGTATGTGGAGAGTGAGAGTGAGAGTGAGGTGGGGGAGGATGCTATCCCCGGACAGGGGAAGGGGGTTAGAGAGATTAACCTCATTAAGGCGGTTGTTTTGGCTGTTTTTCATGTATATGGATTTGCTTCATTTGTGTCATCTATTAGTAACATATCAGCATGGATTAGAAAAAAAATAAACAATTCAGATAGTTGTAGACTGGGAGGTATTTGATAAAGCCATTTTCTGGAAAACGGCTCTGTGTGTGTGTGGGGGGGGGGGTCTTGTCTGCCCTTCTGAACCAGCGACGAGCCAGTGAATCCAGTGAACCAAAACCAAACTGACTATTCTGTTTTCTATCCAAACTACAGACCATACATACTGAAATTTGTCGATTTTTTTTTTTGCTTGTTTAATTTTTAAATAAACATTTTTACGTAGCATTCAGTGGTCAGTAGTCCCACTCTGTGAAAAGACTTCACGAAAAAAAAAATCTTGCATAAAAACAATATGATTGTTCAAAGCAGCAATAGACGAAACGGGTGGTTTATAATCTGAAAAAAAATAATTTCAAAGTTATTATCTAATTTTAGATTAAAAAAAATCTACGAACATATGGAAACGAGAGAGGCTTCCTAAAAGCCAACAACACTACCTATACAGAACAGGATCTATAATACAGACTATATAATATAATATCTAATATAAACGGTTTTAACATTTTGGACGAAATATTTTCCGGTGTGTTTGGGTGATTTATTAGAATTTAAGATAATAAAAGTCTTATGGATTACATCGTGTACAGCAGCACGTCAAAGCCAATGATAGGGCTACATTTGCAGTGTTCCTGATGATAAGCACTGTGTACCGTGCATTCTGTTCGGACCGTGTAAAAAATGATTTATTAGCAGGTGGATTGTAGTGGACCTTACACGGGGCGACCCGGTGGATCTGGCGGTCTGGTTCGGTCAGCTCGCCGAAGAACGCGGGGAAAGGCTCGTCCGGGTCCGGCAGCGTGCAGGACGGGCTGCTGCTGGTGCTGCTGGCAGTGTAAAAATCCAGAACTTCTCCGAATTCCAAGTCCAGAAAATCCATATAGTCGAACATGATCCGAAATACCCTCGTTCAAATGTAAGTCCTTTTCGAGGTGTGTCCATCCACACCGAAGAAATGAAAGAGGGGGGAAAAAGCACTCCGGCGAAATCCTGTTTCTCTTTAGTTTTTATCGAAGGTACATTTTAAATGATTGTCTTCACATCGTCCATATTCTCCAACTCTACAGATATTTAGATATTTAGATTTCCGGCGGCTGTGCTGCCTGTGTTTCCTTCCAGCGAAGATAACGAACAAAACGTCTTGATGCTGTCCTGTGGAGAAGATCCCCGTGAACCTGAATACAGATTTTACATAAAGTTTAATGCGGACTTTTTATCTCTTGTTTTCTGACGGATGGTTTCGCCTTTTCATACTGGTTATGTCACACAGCCCCCGATGGAATGGAATGATAATATAATATATGCAACTGAACTTTGTATGAACCCTTCAGAGACCCAACCTCTATTTGACACCACCCACAGCTCCTATCTATCTATCTATCTATCTATCTATCTATCTATCTATCTATCTATCTATCTATCTATCTATCTATCTATCTATCTATCTGATAATAAATCATGTCACTACAACGCTTCAGTTTATAGCATAAAAATAAAAAAGCTATTTATAATTTAAAGAGTGTAATTTTCTTTAAAAAAAATTAGTTTTCAGAATTATTTCCAAGACGGTGTACAGAAACAACAAATGTGATGGAACATCGTGCAAAAAGTATGTGACTTTTATTTCATATTCACGATCTAGAAGATGCAGATCAACAACTCATAGGCTGTCTCATATCTACATAAACATATTTATAACATCTCAGAATGTCAGCAGACATCTTCTACCTAGCCTGTATTTATCCCACATTAGCTCCAAAGTAGTTGCCAAAACTGACTCGTAATGTTGTAATTGTACAATACAACACACACGCATCTCTATCAGATACTGTTTCATACATCATATGGATCAAGTCTGGATCATTTTAAACATCCCCACTGAGAAGTGAACACCATTGATCAAAGTATTCACTGACCACTAATGCCAGCCGTTGTATTCTCACAAACCTCTGATATCTCACCAAGCAAAACGAATTTTTGGAATAATAGTAATAAGACCTTGAAATGCTGACTGTTTTCCTGTGGCAGGTAGCGTCGACGGTTCTTTCAGTCTCAATACAAATGAAACGTCACGTTTATGTTTGTGAATTTCAGTCTGAGCCTACTACTACTGCCACTACCGCTGGTGCTGCTGCTACTACTACTGCTACTACTACTACTACTACTACTACTACTACTACTACTACTACTATTCCTATTCCTATTACCCTCACATGCTGTCATGTTTCAGGGCTCTCTGGTCAACACGGTGATCTATACTGTTCATGATTGAGCCCAAAGGGACTTTTACATAATGATCTTTAGCCCCCCTTTATCTTCATCGCTGTCTACTTTGATTCTTCTTCCCTGACATAAGAAAGACAATTTTGCCGTTGGGATGGGCCTTAATCAGATCTGTCCAGGGTAAAATGGGTCACCTTTAGTCTGGTTGGGGAGTGGGTGGGGGTGAACTGAATGAAACATGCTCCATTTCAGACTAATGGAGCCCACTGCAGTGTATTTCAACTGCCAGTGTTTGCAGCTGCTTCTCTGCTCCCAAAATCGAGATGGAATAAAAACCCAATGAAAAGATAAGATGGGAAACATCACAAGGATTTAACAACGCCACCAAAATGGCATCAGTGACTTTATGTAAAAAAGACGAAGCGAAGCCTATTCAGTATGACAGCAGCGGAACACACTGGCTCTCCGAAATGCCTCCGCTAACCCCGGTGAGGCGCGGGGCAAAACAGCTCCTGTGGTAAAGGAGGCTAATTATCCCCAGTAACTCCCACACTCCAGGGAGGCGAGGTCATTCAGAGGACAGCCATGGGAAACATTCCTCCTCTCCACTGCTGGACCTCCCTACTCACCCCCTCCTCCTCCCTGTCCTCCTTTCTCCTGCCCCCCCGCTCTATCACATCCCTGTCCAAATACTCCTTCCACTCATCCCGACTCCTCCTTTTACTCCCTCCTCTCCTCCTCCCACCTCTTCTCTTCTAATTCTTTAATACCTTTTTATCAGTCTATGTTGTGCTTTTTTATTTTCTTTATGAGACCTATCAATTCTATTCATTTTTCTGATGCAGCAACCGTTAAATTCCCTCCTGATCGAATCTAATGTAATCTAAACTTGTTCCATGTTCACAGCTAAACTAGACTTGTTCACCTGCTTACAGCAACGTGTCTAAGTACAGCTAGGATGTAAAATGTTAGAATGTTAGGACAAGGTGTGTTACACGTTAGGATGAAGTATGTCTCATGTTAGGACAAAGTGTGTTATATGTGTGTAACATTTGATTGACATTTTTGGTCTCACACAGACTTAATATCAGATATACTGTATGTCACCATGTTGCAAGGAAAACCTTTAAAAGCATGCAGAAGGTATTTAGACGATTCTGTTTTTTTTTTAAATTTATTACGACATCATTCCTGATGAGACAAACCTCTTGCACTTGACTCTACTTCTATACTTGTTTTAGGGCGGCATGGTGGTCCACTGTTGCCTCACAGCAAGAAGGTCCTGGGTTCGAACCCCAGAATGTCCCAGGTCCTTTCTGTGTGGAGTTTGTATGTTCTCCCCGTGTCTGCGTGGGTTTCCTCCTGGTGCTCTGGTTTCCTCCCACCATCAAAAAGAATGCATGTTAGGGTTAATACTCATACCTGTGTCCCTGAGCAAGGCAATGGAAAGAAGAACTGAAGTTGGTCCCCGGGCACTGCAGCTGCCCACTGCTCCCATACAATAGGATGGGTTAAATGCAGAGAACGTATTCATTGTAACCTGTACAATGACAAAATAAAGCGGCTTTCTTCGTTCTTCTTTTTCTTCTTGACTCTACTTCAGAAACAGAAATCGGAATTCACCCATTGGTAAAGTGAAACATTACAAGTAGACAGACAGACAAAGGTAGACAAAAATCTCCTAAAACCTCCCTGTGTTTACAACCGGTTGTAAACCTTCACTCACAACACAGGGGGTTCAAGGTTCAAGGTAATCGTTATTGTCCCACTAGTGGAAATTTGTTATGCAGCCAGGGTTCACCTTATGTCATAATACAAAATAATTTCAACAGCAACCCCAATATTTGGGATATTGGTACACCGCAAAAGAAAGTCTTGGACATAGTTACAGTTCAAAAATCAAAATATGTGTTCCATGTGTACTATGGAATAAATATTTTGATTGTTGAATTATAACATTGCCCCAGTCTTTCTTTAACAATGTGCGGAGTCTTTTTTTTATTTTGATGATTTTTCATGATTACTTGCACCTGCAGTAACTGTAATCACCTGATCCCAAATATTATCGCTGTTCATTTTTTATATTTTAGGGGGATATTTAGCAGTGCAATCTGTTTTTTACTCTCTCAGTAAAATCTGTCTGTCTGTTGTACGAAAATCAAGAGGATGGCAGGGTAGCTTGGACTTAAAAGACCTAGTGCTCCATCAAACTTTTCAGATTCTCTGTTGGATCAAGTCGAGTTAACAACAATGAGCCATCTTCCAGATGGATTGATGGATGGATGGATGGATGGATGGATGGATGGATGGATGGATGGATGGATGGATGGATGGATGGATGGTCTCTTAGAAGAGGAACATCTGGGACAGTCATATTCTCTGACTTGGAAAAACACTTAAAGTCGTATAGGTGATGAACGGTAGTGACATTCATGACCAGCCCCATTACAAAAGGAAATGTAGCACCTCCAGTGCAAACTAGGGGTAGCAGTAAAGGCGCTAACATCTAACTAGGTTCGGTGAGGGGTTTGCCTTGACTAACTCACAAGAGGAATTGACGTGTAGTTGAACAGTTGACAATGTTATTGCTTCACAACAGCAAAATAAACAGAATGCTGACTTTTACATAAAATACTTGAAATAAAACAAAATAGAGCTCTTAAAGTAAATAAAATAATAAACCAAAGAAAACCTCATTCAAATCACAACCCTCAATGAGTGTTAGCAGTTTGAGATGAAAGAAAAGTTCAGTTCCTTTCCTTGAGTGTATGTGTTGGTCCAAGAGCTCAGTTCCTGATCCATGAGTGTATTGAATATACTTCAACGATGACTATTTCTACCCTGGTAGAGGAAATAGGCCAGTGTTTAATGGGTTCTTATCTGGTGTCTGGATGAATTACTCAGGCTTGTCAGACGTTTCCTGGGGCAGATCCTACGGTAGGCCACCGCTTCTATGGTCGTCCACAGTCTCACTGGGCTGGGCTCGCCATCACAATCTTCCAAATTCTATCTGGTAGTTCAAAAAAACCAATCTACACAAATAGTGCAGAACAGTAAGTATTCCATTCTATACGGGTTTCAGTCACGTGGTTTTTGTTAATATGAGCGCCATGTTGAGGACCGCGGTCCCCGGGAAGTTTGAAAGACTGTCCAGAATCGCTCACTTAACCACGGAGGAGAAGCAGCGTTATCTGCAAAAAATCGAGTTTTTAGAATTGGATCCTTATCTTCTATCCAAAGACCAATGAACCCCACTTCAGTCTGCTATAGATCTTCCTAATTTTACGTTTCACGACGTTTACGTGTACCTCGTCCACAATCCCTCGCCATAGTCAGGTGAAGCCCTGAAAGCCTTCAAAAGCACTGAAGCCTACCGCTACTTCCCCGCAGGATGGGTAAAGGACGTCAAAATTAATCATGTAAAAACGAAAAGACTGTTCGTCTTTACAGGAAGGGTAAATGACAGTCTGTTGATAAATGTCATATTAGCATCAGTGCACAGGACACATCTATGAAGCTAGCTAGCCTTGCAACAAGACTGTCTTGTTACAAGGCTATGAAGCTAACGCGGTAGCCAGCTATCTAACGTTAGCTAGCTAACGTCAGCTACTTTCCCGAAACAAAGTGCTCACTGCATAGCCTGGAGTGTTCTGTGGGAATCCAGTGGTCCCTTTTGATCGCTGAGATCCATTTATTTCGATGATCGTGGTTTTTAGGGATTCTGTAAAATTGTAATCCATTTGTTTGTGACGTTTTGTGGTCACAACCCACAGCACAACAGATCGAAGGCATCTTGGCATCCGTTGGTCCTCAAGATGGCGGTGTGACGCACCACTCAAATGACGTGAAACCCATGAATATCTGTTTCTAACATGAGCTCTCATTAACTTCTTTTCATTCAGAACAGCTTACATTATGCTTTCCATTAACATGTATAAGAATTGCAATATCATTACTTAATCACTACACATATATAATTATGTTACACAAAACCAGTCCAATCACAGTGTAGCCTCAATACAAGCCATTTAAGTGCGCTAACCACTTAAACCGAATGGCTTTAACATCAACAGGATAAGTGCCACGAATCTTTAATTCTACACAACTCCCCAATGCTTCACTGACTAAGCTAGCGCTTGGCACCAGCTAACTATTGGCGTGAGCGATCTTCTAAAACATTCAACATGACACAATGATACAGTATGCACCAAAGTGATTTCTAAACATTAACATAACTATGATACAATACGTACCAAACGTCGATAACCTTGTAGCGTTATGTTTGTACTAACCTGCATTCCGTACTTGCAGAGTAGTCACGTGATCGTGCAGCCTAGTGGCGGCATTATACACACAGCTACATGCCTGTACACTGTACCTGAGTTCCCCTGCAATGATTATTAAATGTTAAGCCTAGACGCTAACACTGCCTCCATGCGAGTCATTCAACATGGTTTCAGAAGTGAAACCTGATACTTTCCCGACTCGATAGGTACATAGTTAGATCCGACGCCTTGTTCGGCAAAGTGAGTTCAGTTAGCGGCACAGGCTAACTAACGTAGCCGTTCCCTCTGCACGCAAGGAACTCCACAAAGACGAAAGAAGAAAAAGCTCGCTAAAAGGACGACAATGGCAGACGGATTTCGGCGACCAGACCCTATTACCTTCGATGGTAATGTAGCAGAGAATTGGCGCATATTCGAGCAGGAATATGACATATTCATCGCCGCGGCGCACAGTGACAAACCAGCCAAAACGCAAGCATACATACTGCTAAATTTAGCAGGAGCAGAGGCGATCGAACGTGAATGCTCATTCACGTATTTACCAGCGGTGCTCGCAGAAGATGGGGTCGTCATAAGGCGAGCAGAGACACGAGAAGACCCAGAATGTTTGAAAAGAAAATTCAGGGAAATTTGCAACCCTCAGACAAACATCACCATGGAGAGGCCTTCAACACCAGAAACCAGAAACCTGGGGAAACAGTGGAAGCATATGTGAGCACACTCAGGATCAAATCTAAAAGCTGTAATTTCGGAGTTCTCCAGGAGGCGCTGATCAGAGACGGTTTAGTGTGTGGCATTACCAGTGATAGTGTCAGAAAATCACTACTCTAGGAAAGTGAGCTAACTCTGGCTACGGCTATTCGTATGTGTCAAATAAGTGAACTAGCTGAGCAACACAGCAAAACTCTGACCACTCCAATGCATGCCCCAGTCAGCGTGGATGCTGTCCAATATCCAAAAGCCTTTAGAAAAAAGCAGAAAGGAGTCAAATTAACTTTGCAGAGTGAACAAACTTCAACAACAGGGATCACCAACTGCAAAAATTGCGGTGGAAATCACCCACCAAGGGAGTGTCCGGCATACAGGCAGCAGTGCCACAACTGCAACAAATATAACTATTTCAAAAGGTACTGCAGGTCCGCTAGACAAGCCCGTGCATACAAACCTGTCAATCATTTGGTCACAGCATAGGACTCAGACAGCAGCGATGGCTCATTTCATGTAGATGGACTATCAATAGACACTAGAGAAATCAGCACAATCAACCTGGAGAACATAAAGAACAAAAAGGAGATCTATTGCTCCATCACGGTGAATGGCAAACCATTGAAACTAAAAGTAGACACTGGGGCCAAGTGTAATGTCATCTCCTCAGACACTTACAACTTCGTGAAACAGGTAGAGAAAATCGACAAGACACAGACAGCCAAACTAGTCGCATACGGCGGAACCGTGATCCACACAGAAGGCACTGCGCTGCTAAACTGTCTAATGAGGACGCAGACACACACACTGCAGTTCCATGTGGTCAAAAACAATGTCCAACCACTACTTGGCCTACCAGACTGCTTAAAGATGGACTTAATCACTCTAAACAATGACGTACATCAAGTTGACGTCAGCGAGGATTCAACATTTTCACACAAAATATTATCTGAATATGCTGACCTGTTCAACGACGAGATTGGCTCACTACCAGTAACATACACAATGAAAGTCGATCCAAATGTCACACCCGTCGTGAGACCACCAAGGCGCATCCCCGTAGCGATGAAGGACAAAGTCAAAAAAGAGCTGGATCAGATGGTGACTTTGGGAGTAATCACACCAATGACAGAGCCCACGGTCGAAGAGGTGGATACACAAATGTGTGACGCCACTGTGTTTTCGGTGCTGGATGCAAAAAACTCATTCTGGCAAATCAAACTAGACACAGAATCCTCCATCCGAACAACATTTGCCACACCCCTGGGGAGGTTCAAATTCCTGAGAATGCCCTTTGGAATCAGTTCGGCATCAGAGGTCTTCCAACGAGCGATGGAGCAGGTCTTCACAGGCTATCCATATGCGATCATCGTCGATGACATCATCGTGGGCGGCAACGGAGTAGAGGAACATGATGCCAACCTCAAAAAGGTCCTGGACAGGGCTCGGAAAGTGAAGCTCAGACTGAATCCGGTGAAATGCAGGTTTAGACTCAAACAGGTGAGCTACGTGGGACACGTCTTCACAGACCAGGGACTCAAAGCTGACCCTACGAAGATAAAAGCAATCGCTGAGATACCCCCACCTGAAGACACGGCTGCTCTTCAGAGATTCTTAGGAATGACAACATACCTTGGAAAGTTCATCCCTAACTCCAGCGAACTGTCTGCACCACTCTGCCAGCTACTGCAATGTGACGTAGCCTGGTGTTGGGAAAAGGAACATGAAGATACATTCAACAGACTGAAGGCCCACATATTAAGCCCTCCGGTGCTGAAATACTACGACATGAGAAAGCCTGTCACACTCACCTGTGATGCATCACAGTATGGCCTTGGTAAAGCTTGCCTACAGGGAGGCGAACCCATAGCATATGGCACCTTGACGGAGACTGAGACAAGATATGCACAGATAGAAAAGGAGCTGCTGGCGGTGGTGTTTGCATGTTTCAAGTTCTACGACTATGTCTACGGCAAGCCAATCACAGTTGAAACCGACCATCAGCCTCTCATCACAATCCTGAACAAACCAATCCACACCGCACCAGCGCGTCTGCAACGCATGATGCTGAAGCTGCACAAGTTCAACTTGATGCTTGTCTACAAGAAAGGGAAGTTCATGTACTTGGCCGACACGCTGTCTCTTGCACCAAGGAAGAGCACATCACAGCATCAAACTGAACAGAACGATTACAAAGTGATGGCAGTCCAGCCCATCTCATCAAATCGCCTGAAGGAGCTGCGAGAACACACAGCTGCAGACTCTTCAATGCAAGCTCTCTGCCGCACTATAAAGCAAGGATGGCCCGACCGAGCAAGCAGTACTGCAGCCGCTGCAAGACCATTCTTTGCATTCCGGGATGAGCTCACCATCGACAATGGGTTGGACAATGACATTGTAATGAAAGGAACAACAGTGGTCATTCCCGACTTCCGGTTATGGCGAGGGACTAGGAGGTCGCAAATCTCAAGCTCTGCAGATACCGTGTAGATTAATCCTACAATACTAATCTGAATATTGTCCAAAGTCACGCAATACGTGTTTTAGAGTACCCAGAACTAAAATGTCAGGGAAAAACCCGAAAGAAAAGGCAAAGAGAGAGAAAGAGAAGGAGAAAAGGAAATCGCGACACGAGGAAGGGGCTGAGAAGGCTAGCGACGCCGTGCAGGTTGAAAATATGGCTAACGAAGAAGACGACCACGAGGAAGAAGATGACGAAATGTTAGACACAGATAAGAATAGCAACCAAGATATCATGAAAGCCATACAGTCTTTGAAAAGTGGACTTTACAAGAAAATTGATGGAGTGCAAGCGACAATTGCGGATGTAAAGAAACAAATACAGGAATGCATGGGTCGCATGGAACAGGCCGAACAACGGATTTCTGACGTGGAGGACGACGTTAAGAAGCTAACACCCCGAGTTAGCACGCTGGAAAGCACCGTGAAAAGCCTTACTGACAAAGTGGATGACTTGGAATGCAGGAGTAGGCGAAATAACGTAAGGTTGGTGGGCCTACCGGAGAAAGAAGAGGGCCGGGATGCACCTGCATTTTTGGAGAAGTTTTTGCCGGAGGCTCTGAACATGGACCCACGGGAGGGCTTGGTAGTGGAGCGAGCTCATAGAATCGGCGCTCCGGTAGACTCTCGCACGGGTCGTCCAAGGACATTGATCATGAGGTTCATGAACTTTAAGGACAGGGAGCGAGTACTAAAGGCAGCCAAAACCAAGGGACAGGTCCTTTACAAGAACACCCCGGTCCGTTTTCACATCGACCTCTCTGCTGGGGTGCACAAGATGCAGCGCGACTACGATCAGGTCCGAAAGAAGCTGAGAGATAGGGGGATCCACAAGCACAGAATCATCTTTCCAGCCCGGCTCCTGGTAACACACGACGAGAGACCCCACACCTTTCAAACCCCAGCAGAAGTGGAGAGGTTTATTCAATCCCTTGGATAAGGACTGACGCAGTAGGCTATTAAGCCCACTTTATTTTATTTTATTTCCATTTACACGAAAGATGTAGCTACGTGTTCGGACTGTTGCCATTTTGTTTTGGTTTAGGTTTTCTTTTTCTATCTGGACAGGAATGAGTCTCGTTTATAGACTATTCAGCTTTTGTGGAATGCACTTAACCCTGAATGAGAGACAATGTCCAAGCACCAGCCGAAATGACATGGGCACATCCAAGTAGGCCTAGGCCTAATGGACAGAGTCATCATTGGTTTATGCGCCTGTCGGAGGAAGGCCCAATGCATCGCGGACTCTTGTGACCAGGCTACAGACGTTTCTCTCTCCTTGTCTTCCAGTCTACATGCACGGGTTCCAGGTTTGTGTATGTGTTCGGTTGGTTAATTTTATATATGCCTACATGTTGTAAACGTTGAACAGTTTATTACTGATGTTATGTGTGATTAGTATTTAGAAAAAGTAAGATAGCGAGCTAGAGCGAAAATAAAAGTTAGAGAAACTCGTTTTAGCGGTAGTTAAACGTGGGATGGGAGGAGATGTCCAGAGTTCGTGGACTTTAGGTTCGTATGGGGTTGAGGGTGGGTTTTTGTGGTTTCATTTTATTATTTATTCTTTCATCAGTGGGTGTGGTTTGTCAAAGTACTTTTTCACTACGGTTCCTAATATAACATACCGGAATCAATGTCAGAGAGTTGCAAGGTAAAATTTCCTTCGTGGAATTGTAGGGGTTTGATCAAACTCACAAAGGTGAAGCAGGTAATGAGCAGGATAAAATCCTTGAAATCAAAAATCGTTTTTTTTACAAGAAACACACATGGTGGATGAGGATGTTCCCAAAATAGCAAGACGATGGCAGGGTCAAGTATTGTCTGCTCCTTACACCATTCATGCTAGAGGAGTTATGATACTAATTCATAAATCGGTTCCATTACAGGTACAGCATGTAGTTAAGGACCCTGCAGGGAGGTATATTATAGTCCAGGGTGGTGTGATGTTCAGTATTAGGGGAATACACCTTTAAGGACACAGGGAGTTATGGGATAGTAAACAGAGCAGCCACGGGAGCGAGAAGGTAGACGAGAGTCAGTCGGATTATGTGCACGTTATGCATGGAGCGAAATAAACATGCCGAAGTTCCACGGCTAATTCAGAAACGGTGTTATCATCTGTGAGAGTGAAAAGTAGGTCATTGCAATGGCGACGAGGACTTTGTGGATTGACGGAACCTGCACTGCGGAATTGAATTATGAACTCTAATCAGTAGTAACAAAAGGGTAATAACGTTCAGCTAACTGCATTAGCTGAGGTAGCTAGCACGAATCAACAAATTCACCCAAGTCATCCGCCATCTAATCATGCAAACGTTTTTCGCGTCGGACGACGCATTCCCGGCGTTTGACATCCATGGAGGTGCCCCGGAGACGTTGGGGCCTAGATGGGAGAAATGGAGGGCTCGTTTCGAAAATTTCTTGTTGGCCAGGGACATCAAAGACAATACTAGTGTAGCCCGTGGAATTAGATACCACACAGGACACAATTACTTCCGGGGTTCTTGTAGCTTTAATTTTATTGTTTGAACCTTCGAATGCAGATCGTTTTACTGAGTGCATACATTCCTGTGTCTTTCGAGCAAACAGCTCATAAATGTTCACAGATGTGGCAAGTTTAACAGAAAAGATTTTAAAAAGGGAAATAATAAATACAAAATACGGTGCAAAATACGGCAGTGGACTATGTACGTTAAACAGGGTTTAACAAAGACATGTGGAACTTCCTGAAGATCGCGCAACTTCTCACTCTGTCAGTTACCTTTAAACAGAATTAAAATGCATATAAAACCTTTACATCCCAAATACAATGGCATGGTGTGGCTTTATTCACGCCAACATTACCTTGTCATGCCTGCAATGGCGAACAGCGGTCGACGGCTCGCGCCCAAAATCACCGAACATCAACTCCAGTTGCGTCTAAATCAAACCATCTTGTCAAATTACCGTCATACAATATTGTTTGGAATAATGTTACAGGTATATTTCACAAGATATTTACCCTTACTTACTACGGAGTCAGAGCACTGTCACACCGCAATCTTCAGGCGCTCGACACAAGAAAAAAAAGAAAGAATACCCAAGATGCACTTGGATAACTTGCACGGAGTTACAATAAAAGTCCGCCACTGCCACTTACTGGTCAAAACATGCAATGACAACCAAAACTATAAAAATACACTCACAATCTGCCTCACAATTTAAATACATCAAATGACATTTTACATGGCTTGACAGTGTAACAATTACATATATTAACAGTTAAACTATACTAAATTTAAGTGGAAAATCATTTAACATATTTAACAGATTTACCACCCGGCTACACTAGTCAACGTGCCATTCTAATTCATTATGCGGGCGAACAGGTATATGACATTTTTGTGAAGCTGCCTGATAAGGGAGACGCTAAAGACTTTGATAACGCCGTTAAAGCACTTGAGACTTATTTTTCACCAAAGAGGAATGTGGATTTTGAGGTGTACAAGTTTAGGCAATCTACACAGTCTCAGAATGAAACCGTTGGGGAATACTATGTCCGCTTATGCACACGTGCAGTATCCTGTGAGTTCTCTGATGTTGACGCAGAAATAAGACCCCACATTGTGCAAACCTGCGTATCGCACAAGCTTAGGAGAAAAGCTCTCGCTGATCCCACGGTGAATCTGACAAAACTCCGAGAACTAGCCAGGCTGGAAGAAGCGTCTGAACAACAAGCACGTGAAATGGAGAAACGATCAGACACCGTTTCGGATGGTATTTTAGCTCTGCGCCACCGAGAGCGCAGGAATCAGCGGGCTAGGCAACCTGCTCATTCTGCCCGGCAGCCTTCACATGCGGCCCCAGGCGCGCACGGACGTGAGTGCTTCAACTGCGGTGGCTCATTCCCTCATCAAGGTGACTGCCCAGTACGTGGACTTGCATGTCGCAATTGTGGCAAACAAAATCATTTATCAAAAATGTGCCGGTCGCGCCCAAGACAAAGTATGAACTATGTACAATGTCAACAGTCAGATGACACCTCAAAATCAAATGCCCACTCACCGCGTCCCAATGAAGACAGCACAGACCACTCCCCCAGATATCTTTTTACACTGAAAGACCCAGCTATCACAGCGCCAAAACAGATCAGTCAAATAAATGGGTCGCCTCTCGAAGTGCTGGTAGATACAGGAGCCTCAGTCAATGTAATGGACTATTACACATTTCAGTCACTCCCAGCCCGCCCAGTACTGCAGAACACATCAGTCCAGATTTTTGCTTATGGCTCCCGCACGCCTCTGCCAATGCGCGGGCAATTCTGCTCACAACTCAGCTTCCGAGACAGAATTGTCAGAGAAACATTCTTCGTGGTCGACAAGCCAGCGATTTCTGTAGTAAGCTGCCAGACAGCAGTTGCCCTCGACCTAGTCCGCCTTGTCAACAATGTACGTGTACCGCTCATGCTCCAAAAAAAATTCCCCACCGTTTTTCAAGGCATTGGAAAGCTCAAGGATCACCAAGTAAAAATCCACATTGACACTACAGTGCAACCAGTGGCTCAACAACACAGGCGCATCCCCTTCCACATGAGACAGCTAGTGGAACAGGAGCTGGAGAAACTAGAGGCGCTAGACATCATCGAACGTGTTTAAGGCCCCACGCTGTGGGTCTCTCCGGTGGTGGTAGCTCCAAAGCCCAAACAACCAGGAAAAATCAGACTGTGTGTTGACATGAGACGCCCAAACGAAGCCATCAAGCGTGAGAGGCACCTCACTCCCACAGTGGACGACATTCTAGCAGACCTCAATGGGGCAAAAGTGTTTTCCACACTTGATCTGACAGCTGGCTACCACCAGATTGAACTCCATCCTGACTCCCGCTACATAACAACCTTCACAACACATGTGGGCCTGAGGCGCTACAAACGACTCAACTTTGGGATATCTTCAGCGGCAGAGATTTTCCAAAACACCATGAGAGAGACACTGTCTGACATCCCGGGTGTTCTGAACGTCAGTGATGACATGCTGGTGTATGGCACTAGCCAAGAAGAACATGACAAGAGCCTAGAGGCGGTCCTTACGCATCTCAGTGAATGTAACCTCACACTCAATGCTGACAAATGTGACTTCAACAAGACAAAGGAGGAGTTTTTCGGATATGTATTCTCAGATCAAGGCATCTCAGTGGACCCCAAGAAGGTGGCTGCAGTCAAGGAGACCCCAGCCCCACGGAACCTAGGAGAGGTCAGAAGTTTCCTTGGCCTTGTCACATACTGTGGTCGTTTCATTCCAGGTCTAGCCACCCTTACACAGCCTCTCAGAGAGCTCACAAAGAAAGACCAGCTGTGGGACTGGTCCCCAACCCACCAGACAGCTTTTGACAAACTCAAAAATGCACTGAGCAGCGACACAGTCATGGCCTATTTTGACCAATCGAAACACACAGAAGTTGTTGTGGACGCAAGCCCTGTAGGCCTAGGGGCTGTTCTTACCCAAACTGACTCTGATGGTACACTGCTCACACTTGCCTATGCCAGCAAAACACTGTCACCTGTAGAACAGCGATACTCACAGACTGAGAGGGAGGCTTTAGCTATAATCTGGGGCTGCCTTCACTTCCAGCTGTATCTACTCGGATGCCCATTCACAGTGGTTACTGACCACAAGCCGCTGGTGCCCATGTTTAAGAAGCCATCTTCCTCTCCCCCTCCCAGAATTGAACGCTGGCTACTAAAGCTACAGAACTTCAACTTCTCTGTGACCTACAAGGCAGGTGTTGGTAACCCAGCAGACTACTTCTCCAGACACCCAGTCCCCACACACAAGTCGAATAGCACACATGCCACCGAGCTGGCTGAAGCACACGTGCATTTCATCATTGACCATGATGTTCCCCACGCTATGACACTGCAAGAGATCCACACTGCCACACAATCTGACCCATGCTTCCAGAGGGTCATAGCTGCGGCCAGAACAGGACAGTGGCACACTCTCCTGGAACAGACAGCAGACATGTCTCCAGCCCAAAAATCACTCCTCCGATGTTTTCATGCACAGAGGTCAGAGCTCATGGTGTCCACATCTGACCTCCTTCTCAGAGGTAACAAGCTGGTAATACCCTCATCCCTGCATAACCGAGTGATTGACATTGCTCACGAAGGCCACCAGGGGTTGGTAAAGACAAAGAAACTTTTGAGGGAAAAAGTGTGGTTCCCTGGTATAGACCAAAAGACAGAAGACTGTGTCAAAACCTGTCTTGCTTGCCAAGCAGTGACAAACACAACACAATCTCACGCGGCACTCCAGATGACTCCCCTTCCAGCTGCACCCTGGACTGAGGTGATTGTGGATTTCTGCTCATTGCCAAATGGAGAGTACTTACTTGTAGTGAAGGATGATTATTCAAGTGTAGCGCTATCTATCCCTTTTAACTGTCAAGGACAACGCTCCTGAGTTCTCTATACAACTCGGTATCCAATAAACTATTGAAGTATGCTAACTTCGCTTTTTATGTGTTTAAAGTATGTTCTAAAGGCTCTAAATGTCTTACAGTGTCATCTGGTAACTCCAACTAAAAAGGTTGACTTCCCCTTTAAGGCGCTTAAATATGGCATATGACCCCTTTAAGGCAATCTAACATTCTAGACACCTCAATGTGTCACCGAGTAACTTATATTAAAACGGTGGACTAGCCCTTTAAGGTTCTAAAATATGGTGTATTAGCCCTTTAAGGTTATATACTATGGTCTACACATCTCTGGGTGTCACTAGGTTACTTCCAGTAAAAAGGTGGACTAGCCCTTTAAGGTTGTAAAAATATGGTGGACGGCCCCTTTAAGGCTAACTCAACATGTCACTTACCATAGCCTAGACACCACAGGAATAAACACACATCAATAATCCACACTCACACAGGTACATATAATTATATATACAAATGTATTATGAGTAATAATTATTAGAATGAATGAAAGTAATAAGCCTCAATGGCTAACAAGCATCTGCATTCATATACACACAAATGAATCAGACCAACACATTAGCATACAGCTCAACAACCCTATAACTAAGCCGGCAATAAAAATAAAAGAAAGTCAACCCCCAGTTGCAGGCCTGTTTCTTTATCGGGTACGTTGGGGCCCTAAACAGCCCTCTTCGCTCCCCTTGGGAGCCCGCACATCCAGCTTGTACTCACAAAGAAGGAATGCTCCCCTTCGTCTCGCGCTTCCCGCCGCAGCGCAGCAGCGAACGTCAGGCAGGCAGCCCTCCTAGCCAACTGGCTAGTTAGCCGTTAGCACCATCTCACGGTCGAACCGTCTTTCGATGGTCGCATGAACACAACACTACACTGTAACTGATAACGTTACTTCGCTAAACTAGAAGACGGCCCGACTCACTGTGGGGCAAGCCCCTTACCGCATCCAGTCCATTCGCGCGTCTTGCTGTGCTAGCAACGAACACCGACTGGCTAGCTCGCTCCGTAACGTCACTGGGTCCACATATGGGACTGACGAGTAGTCAGTTTGTCTCCCCAGTCCACATAAACAGTTCCCGGGATGGGTCTCGGTCAGACACCCGCACACATCACTGTTCACTAAACTTCAATTACATTTCTCTCACCGCAAAATAGCATATAACAACTTGACATCAAACTGCTCCGTTTTGCTCACACAAGGGACGAGTGACCTCCTTTCTCTCACAGTTCAGTCTGCTCGCGCTGACGTTCCCCGCTGCCCTCTCAACCAATCACATTCAAGGTAAGTTATTCTCTCCACAGCCAACCAATCACAACAATGGTAAGTTTTCAACAATAAAAGTAAATGCATTTCACATTGGTCAACAACTGTTTTGCAGAACAATATCAACAATATAATATATTCATATTCAAAAGGTAAACAAAATAACAAACACAGGCCAAACTCTTATCTAATAGTGCAATATAATATATCTAAGGCCTATAATTTAACCACAGGGTTACACAAGTTTCCCAGTGGTGGAGAAGGTGTCCACCACATCTGCAAAAGCTGTTATACCAAAGCTAGACAGCATGTTCTCATTATTTGGCATCCCAGAAGTTGTCAAGCGTGACAATGGTCCTCCTTTCAATTCTGAGGACTTCTCCAGGTTTACTTCATGCCTAGGCTTCCGCCACAGAAAGATAACCCCTTATTGGCCCCAAGCAAATGGGGAGGTTGAGCGCTTTATGAAAACGTTGAAAAAAACGATCCAGATTGCCACACTTGAATGCAAAAACACTCAACACGCACTGAATCGCTTCCTGAGATCATACAGAACAACCCCACACAGCACCACTGGGAAACCACCTGCCACATCCATCTTTAGCAGGCAGGTGCGCACAGCACTACCCAATGTCCAAAACACAGTTCCAGACAAGCTCATGAGAGCCAGAGACACTCAAGCAAAAGAGAAGATGAAAGGGCATCACAACAAACACTTCTGTCGCCCATCCCCTGCTCTGAAAGTGGGTGACCATGTGCTGGTGAAAAGACTGCGACCAGAGAACAAATTCCAGTCCTTTTTCCATCCGGAGCCGTTTCAAGTCACTGCAGCAAAAGGAACAATGATCACTGCTCAAAGGAGGCAGCAGGTGGTGACAAGAAATGCGTCACACTTCAAGCGAGTGTCCCCCACACTTGGTCCAACTGGTACACTGGGAGAGGACAACAGCACGCGGAGTGAGACTGACCCAAATGACTTTGTTTACAATGATGAACTCAACCCAACGTCAGGCCCAGTGACCTCAGGCGCCCCTTGCTACCCAAGAAGGGTTGCCGTGAAGCGGCCAGAGTACCTTAATGATTTTGTGCCATAACATAACACCTTGGACTGTGTTGTAGTGGAGCATTAGTTTGGTTTTTGTATGCCGTTAATTAAAAAAAATGTTTATGTTGTGATACCTCTAGTGGGATTTGCTACAAAGAAACTTCAACCCCTATCCTATAGCAGGAATGTAATGTTTAAACTTCAACCCCATCCTATAGTAAGAATGTAGTGTTTAAACTTCAACCCCTATCCTATAGCAGGAATGTAGTGTTTAAACTTCAACCCCTATCCTATAGCAGGAATGTAATGTTTACTTTCTTGGGAATGTTGGAGGGATGTGATGTTCAGTATTAGGGGAATACACCTTTAAGGACACAGGGAGTTATGGGATAGTAAACAGAGCAGCCACGGGAGTGAGAAGGTAGACGAGAGTCAGTCGGATTATGTGCACGTTATGCATGGAGCGAAATAAACATGCCGAAGTTCCACGGCTAATTCAGAAACGGTGTTATCATCTGTGAGAGTGAAAAGTAGGTCATTACAGGTGGGTTATTATCTGAAACCTTAACTTTGATAAATGTTTACGGCCCCAATGAAGATGACTCTAAATTCTATAATAGTCTGTTTTTGACTGCTTCAAATCATCCTGGGAAATACATAATAGCTGGCGACTTTAATTGGTCCTCCCTATAGTCCCCGGGTCCTATAGTCCCCGGGTCCTATGTTCCCCGCTTTGTATGAGACCGGGGAATATCGGACCTTTTTGTATACAGAGGGCCCTATATTCCCCACTTTTCCCAAAAAGGGTCCTATGTTCCCCATTTTGTATGTGCAGGGGAACATAGGACCTTTCTTTATAAAAAGGGTCCTATGTTCCCCTGGAAACAGCGGGGAATATAGGACCCTTTTTCCAAAAGAGGGTTCTATGTTCCCCGGTGTCTATTGCAATGGGGATTATAGGACCTTTTTAGGGGAAAACGGGGAATATGGGACCCTTTTTTTTCGAAAGGGTCCTATGTTCCCCGATCGGGGAACATAGGACCCGGGGAATATAGGACCCGGGGACTATAGGCACGGCCCCTTGAAAAATTTGAAAGTATTTCAATATGTGACTGTTGTATGGGTTAAACGTTGTGGGTTTGGCCTATTTAATGGAGCTTGTGAGCACTCTGCAAGGTATAATTCTTCACCGATTTGAATAAATGTGGGAAGAAAAAATACAGTGATATATAACTATAGCGCATCGAGTTATATTGCACAAATACTTGCATCAGAACTTCTGATATAGCCCTAAGATGTAATGCTCTTAGACGCTTTAATGTCTGCAATCGCACCCAGGAATTTCGCTCTAGATATCATAACCTGGGTCTATGTTGGAATCATGGGCGTAGTTTGGCTAGGGCAAGTGGGGTCACTGTCCCCCTAGCGTCCAGAGGCGCAAACTGCAGCTCGCCATATTTGTTGTTAGTGGTTAGTTTACCCTCAGCGAGAAATTAAGATTTTTTTTAATCTAATTGAATGGACGATTATTCATAGAAGTCAAGCTTCTTCCAAAAGAAGGGACCAGTAAAAAATGAAATGAAACGATGAAAAATTCTTAATTTTTGTTTATTTTTATTTTTTATTTCCAGTGCGTGAATCTCTCTCCTGTCCTGGAAAAATGAATAGAGCGAGCGAAACTGCGGCTGCACCCCCCCCCCCATCTCGCAACGCCACTCACTGCAGACAGTATCTGCGTTGTCTTGAACGTTTTTAAACAGCCAAGAGCGAGCCATAATCCTGAAAATTGACATCTTTAATTTGGTTATTGTAATGTATTAATTATACATATTATTACTGAGAACAATATTTTGTTTATTATTGACGTAGCAATTTTAGTTGGTGAAGGAGAATGGGCTTTGTAAATAGCAACATAGCTTTTGACCGAACTTTATTACCGTGTTTTATTTAAAAATGTCTTGTTTGTATTTCTTTATGATTATAGGATAATAGGCTATGGCAGTTCCATATTGATAGGAAGCTATGTTTAGGATGTTTTAAGAAACTCGCAGAATCAATTAATTGGATAGCTTTAGTATGCCTTTTGTTTTTATTTATGTAATTAATGTAGGTTGATAAATAAAACGTAGCCTATTATTCGCCTATAAAATGTTACAAGAGAGTGTTCAAGAGGATGCAATAAACTAACATTACACTGTTCTTTCTTTATTTAATGCAAACAATAATATCATAGCCTAATTACGGATGCAACCGCAAAAGAAAATACTTCCATAATAATTGCCATTAGCATGCTAATGTAAACGAAGTGTAGATAAAATTTTAAAACAATCTGCGCACGTTATTTGACATCTTAATTGTAACAGAATAGGCGGAGGAGCACAATAGAATGTTTTTGCAGGGATCATATTTTTGCTTACTATATAATCTATTTTGGCAACTGCCCCCCCCCCTCGATCAGAAAGTCAAACTACGTTGTTGGAATTCCCAGTGGCATAGATGTATAACCATAGGCCTTATTCCAAAGCAATTTTGAAACATTGATAATCTTGGAAAAATAAATTGTTGACTGTGTGATTTTCTCCAGTGAGGTTGTGTCCATTTACCGGTGACCATTTTTTATTTTTAGCAGCCATCTTTAATTTTGTGGAAAAAGTTTCAATTTGAAAACGTGAAAAACAATAATACATACTTGCCATATTATCATCTGTAGCAGGGCCAAGGCGTTGCACCTATTGCGGGGGATACAAATTCCGTTTAGGGCAATGAGGAATGTCTAGGTGAATCAGTCAAGGCTCTGACTGTATTAGGGTGACGCGATTGTATAAATGAAATAAATGGTTGTAGCTAACCAGCACAGAGCCACATGTTTGAGATGGAATTAGAATTTGAGGGACTTGATTTGATGTCACGTGATGTCAGATGTGAAGTCATCTGACTCTGCCATACCTTCGCTTCTGGTGAATTGACACCCCTGGGTGTCTGGATGAATGACTCAGGCTTTTCAGACATTTCCTGGGACAGATCCTACGGTAGGCCACCGCTTCTATGATCGTCCACAGTCTCACTGGGCTGGGCTTGCCTTCACAATCTTCCAAATTCTATCTGGTAGTTCAAAAAAAACAATCTACAGAAATAGTGCAGAACAGCAAGTATTCCATTCTATATCTGTTTCTAACATGAGATCTCATTAACTTCTTTTCATTCAGAACATCTTACAATATGATTTCCATTAACATGTATATGAATTGCAATATCATTACTTAATCACTACACATATATAATTCTGTTACACAAAATCAGTGCAATCACAGTGTAGCCTAATACAAACCATTTAAGTGCGCTAACCACTTAATCCGAATGGCTTTAACATCAACGGGATAAGTGCCACGAATCTTTAATGCTACACAATTCCCCAATGCTTCACTGACTAAGCTAGCCAACTATTGGCGTGAGCTATCTTCTAAAACATTCAACATGACTCAGTGATACAGTATGCACCAAAGTGAGTTCTAAACATTAACATTCTCATTACTATGATACAATACGTACCAAAGTACAGGCTATTCAAACATGAGACATTCTTATAACTCCGACTGGTTTTATGAAGAGTATCTTAACAGCTATATGATCCAGCGTTATCTTTTCCCTTCGGTTAGCAATAAGCTAGCACAAAAACGTGCTTCACTCACCGGAGTTCCAAATACTTAAAACTCAACAGACCTTTGTCTCGTAAGCTCACAGATGAGATTCTGATTATATACATAACACTTTTCAGAATCAAAAAATGTCAATACTTTCTGAGGCTATTTATAATGAAATTCAGTCGTTGGTTCAAGAGCACAATTTCCAAGAAGATAACAAAAACAAAAGAAAAACAGATGACGACTGCGTGTAGCAGTTTCTACCCTATAGCGAGTTGCATAGTGCGCCACTTAAGGAGCGGCATGTCACTACACCTAAATCAATGACTATTAGTAGCCCTATATGTCATATGGGTGACAGAAATATAAACACAGAGTTTAAAACTAAAAGTGTTATATTGTTCTTTAAGAATGTCGAATAAAGAAAGTTTGCGACTCTCTTCAGCCTTGGCACCAACCTCTTCGATCGCTGGATGTCCTGGTTTTATTAACACAGATCTTTGTTGTTACATGGTTATTGAATTCTTTCATTGATTTTCCAAGCCAAAGATTTTTTTGTTGACTGATACATAGGGATAAAACACATTTATATAATCCCTTGGTGTGGACTCATTCCACTCTCTTCATATTGATTTGCGCCAAAAGACTTAGTAAGTGATGTTTAGATCAGTGTTTCCCAACCCAGTCCTCAAGGAACCCCTATCCTGCAGAGTTTCTTTGCAACCCTGAATAGGTACCTGTTTGTAGTTAATCAACAATCAGCAATTAATTATGTCAGATGTTGCACACCTTGCATAATTAAGTGCTGTGAAATTATTGGTTGAGTAAGTACAAGCAGGGCTACCTATGCAGGGTTACAATGAAAATCTGCAGGATAGGGGTTCCTTTACTGGATTGGGAAACGCTGGTTTAGATGTTGAATGGGTTCACTTTTTCAATCTCACCGAAAGGCAACATACAGTCTCAGTCAATGAGTAGAATTTAAATATACTAAGCACAAAAAATAAGGACATCTTTGTTTGGTAGATTATTTCTTTGTTGTAACAATGCTTCTTGGCAATAAATCTTATACCGTTGGAAAGCCTGTTTATTCCCCTTTTAAATGGTGCCACATTTGTAAGGAACATGCATTTTTGGGATGAGCAGCAGAGCTGAGTATGTGGGTTGCGCCCATGAAAAATTTGACAAATCTTCTCTGCCAGTGCCAAACAGCTTATTTTGCTGTTGCTATTGACTCTTGTTTTGAGCTTCTGGTACCCCAGGTGCTGACAATCAGGTGCCTGATATAAGATTTATTGCCAATTTCCTTACTTTTTGTGCTGTTTATATTGAGCTGATTCTGTTATTGATAAGCAAATTCTCTAAATTATACAAAGCAGAAATGCTGTTTTCCAAAAAAAAAATGTTAAAAGCAGTTGCAAGATATAGTATGTGTAATCCTGTTTGTTTACTTGAGGTCAGAAACCTCCTCCTCGCGTTCGGTAGCGCCTCCTCGCGTAGCGGTCTATTCCGTTGCCTACCAACAGGGGGATCGCCGGTTCGAATCCCCGTGTTATCATCAGCTTGGTCGAGCGTCCCTGAAGACACAATTGGCCGTGTCTGCGGGTGGGAAGCCGGATATGGGTATTATTAATATAATAATAATAATAATAATAATAATAATAATAATAATAATAATAATAATAATAATACATGTATTTGTGGACGCCTTTCAGAGCACTCAAGAACACCTTACAGAACACAGCTAAAAAAAACAGCAGCACTGTATCAGACAGCATAAAATAAAAACAGGGTAGACAATAAAAAAGTTAATACAAGTATAAAATCATCATCTGCACAAAACTCAATGAAGCGTGGATCAGACTGAATATGCCCGTTTGAAAAAATACGTTTTCAGATGGGTTTTGAAGATTGAAAGAGAGTCAATGTTGCGAATGTCTTGTGGGAGAGAGTTCCATAGCCCGGGGGGCAGAATGATTGAAGGCTCTAGACCCCATCGTAGTCAAGCGGGCCAATGGTGTCGTGAGTTGGAGAGCAGAAGAGGATCTGAGAGTGTGGTAGGGTGTATGAATATGAAGGAGTTCAGAAAGATATGAAGGAGCTAGGCTATTAAGGGCTTTAAAGGCGAGAAACAGTATCTTGTAGTCAATACGGTATTTAACAGGGAGCAAATGAAGTTGCTGAAGAACAGGAGTGGTATGATCTATAGAAGGAGTTCTGGTAATGATACGGGCAGCTGAATTCTGGACCAATTGAAGTTTATGACGACACTTGAGAGGAAGACCAAAGAGGATAGAATTGCAGTTGTCAATACGGGATGTAACCAGGGTGTGAATGAGTATGGTGGTGCTGTTAGGTGTAAGTGACGGGCGAAGACAATTAATATTGTGTAGGTGGAAGTACGCAGACCGAGTAACATTTTTGATGTGAGCTTCAAAAGATAATGTGCTGTACAAAATGACATCCAGACTCTTAACCTGGGGTTGTTGTGGAGGACAGAGGGACAGCCTCTGGCCACCTGGTGGTCCGATCCACCATTGTGATTAGATGCGTAAAACCCTGTGAAGAAGGTAGAGGGCCCCCCAGGTCCACATGCACGTGGTCGAAACGTCTGGCCGGGATCGGAAACGGTTCGAGGGGCGACTTAGTGTGCTGGTGGACCTTAGCGCGCTGGCACGCTACACATGCAGTGGCCCACCCCTTTACGTCCTTGCGGAGGCCAGGCCAGACGCACTTGGAACCGACCAACTTCACCGACGCCCGAACTCCAGGGTGCGGGAGGGAGTGAATCGAATCTAAAACTCGACGGCGCCAGGCCACTGGAACAACGGGGCGGGGACGGTCGGTGGACACATCGCAGAGGAGGGCAGGACTGCCTTCCTGCATCACAGCGTCCTCCAGCTTGAGGCCGGTACGCGTTGACCTAAGAGCAAGGACGTCCGGGTCGCTGGGCTGGTCGGCAGCCATAGCGGAGAAATCCACACCGAGGTGCACAGGACACACAAGCACACGCGACAGACAATCAGCAACAGGGTTGGACTTCCCGGCCACATGCTGAATGTCCGTTTTGAACTCGGAGATGGCCGCTGGGTGGCGCTGCTGACGAGCAGACCACAGCTCAGTCACCTTGGACATGGCGAAAGTCAGCGGTTTATGATCCACATAAGCCGTGAATGGGCGACCCTCCAGCAGGAAGCGTAAATGTCGGGTTGCAAGGTGCAGTGCCAGCAACTCCCGGTCAAAAACGCTGTACTTGCGCTCGCTATCTCGCAGTTTGCGGCTAAAAAATGCGAGTGGCTGCCACGCATTCGCCACACGTTCTTCAACCACAGCTCCCACGGCTATGTCAGACGCATCGGTCGTTAAAGCTATGGACGCCGTGGGTGTGGGATGGGCGAGGAGGGCAGCGTTAGCCAGGGCGCACTTAGCTCCGTCAAAGGCCTGGACTCGTTCGGGAGTCCAGTCGACAGGGTCGTTAGCCTTCTTAAGCCGCAGGGCTTTGTAAAGTGGCTGAAGGAGGTGGGCAGCGCGAGGGAGGAAACGGTTATAGAAATTCACCATGCCCAAGAATTCCTGCAATGCCTTAACAGAGACCGGGCGGGGAAATTCCGCCACCGCTTGCACCTTAGAAGGCAACGGGACCGCGCCTTGCGGCGAAATGCGGTGACCCAAGAAGTCAATCACCGGCAGTCCAAACTGACACTTGGCCGGGTTGACTATCAGGCCGTGTTCGTCCAAACGACGGAAAACCTGTTTCAGGTGCGCCAAGTGCTCTTCAGCTGACGGACTGGCCACTAATATGTCGTCGAGATAAACGAACACGAAATCAAGGTCACGCAACACCAAGTCCATCAGCCTCTGAAAGGTTTGCGCAGCCCCCTTCAAGCCAAAAGGCATGCGCATGAACTCAAAAAGCCCAAATGGGGTGATCACTGCTGTCTTGGGCACGTCCTCTGCGCGCACGGGAACCTGATGATAGCCGCGCACCAGCTCCACCTTAAAGAAGATAGTGGTACCTGCCAGGCGTATGGAAAAGTCCTGTATGTGTGTGATGGGATAGCGGTCATTGGCGGTGACGTTGTTCAGGCGGCGAAAGTCGCCGCAAGGCCGCCACGACCCATCCGCCTTGGGCACCATGTGAAGCGGCGAGGCCCACGGACTGTTGGAACGCCTCACTATACCCAGACGCTCCATGATGGCGAACTCCTCCATAGCTATAGCCAATTTTACCGAGTCGAGGCACCGCGCGCGCGCAAAAACTGGCGGTCCCACAGTGGGAATGAAATGTTCTACTCCGTGTTTAGTAACCGCGGTGGAAAAGGCAGGCGTAGTCACCGATGGAAAATCCGCCAGCAAACGCTGAAAAACATCCCCTATGCTAAAAAGTTAGCGTGTGTTAACAGCCCGGCTCCCCCTGTCTCGCACGGAACAGTGGCGAAAGACATAGCATCAATTAAACGGCGATTTGCAATATCAACTAGCAGACCATTAGCACACAGAAAATCCGCGCCGATAATAGGAACAGTAATGGCGGCGACTACAAAGTCCAACTCAAAATGGCGCCCGTGGAAACAAACAGTCACCAACCTTGTGCCAAACGTCGCAATGGACGAACCGTTAGCTGCACTTAACTGTGGGCCGCCGCCTTCGGTCGACCTGTCTGTCTTAGCAGGAGGGAGTAGGCTCTTTTGCGAGCCTGAGTCCACCAGAAACCGTCTTCCTGACATCGTGTCCTTAATGAAGAGCAGCTCACCACGTCCGCCAGCGCCCACAGCTGCTACTGAGTGCTGGCCCTGGAGTTTCCCGCCGCCTCAAACGTGCACGGAGGGACGCAGCGCCTCACCTTGCCGCCGAACCGATGGTGGAAGAAACAGAGGCCTCTCCCGCGCCGTCTCCGGGCAGTTACTCCAGCCACCAGCGCCGGGTCCGCGTCCTCCGACGCCAGCTGCAGAGGCTCAGATGCCACACTCTGCACAGAGAACCGTCTGGTAGCCAGCAGGACCCGATCGGCCTCCTCAGCCAAACCTTGGCAGTCACCAGCGGCCAGACACGGGGAGTTAGCCAAAGCCGCGCGCACAGGAGACGGGAGCTGGCGCAGGAAAACGTGAGGGAAAAGGAATCCGCCTTCGTCCGAGCCTAGCAGCGACAGCATGTTGTCCATGAGATCCACAGCCATCCCGCCGCCCAAACCAGATAGGGAAAGGATTCTATCTGCCCTCTCTGCGGCAGATAGGCTGTACCTCCGGAGCAGAAGATGTTTGAGGGCGACGTATTTACCTTGTTGCGGAGGGGCGCGCAACAGCTGCATGGCACGGCGTGTGGACTGCAGGTCCAGCGCAGCGACGACCAAATAGTATCTGGAGTCGTCCGTGGAGATTCCACGCAGGTGGAACAGCGCCTCGACGTGCTGGAACCACGAAGCCGGGTCGCTCTACCAGAACTCTGTGAGTTTCACAGCCGCGGCGAGAACGGCTGGCTGTGAGAGTTGGGGCGGCGTGGCCGAAGTGGATTCACACTGATCTTGTGCTCCAAACATGTTCAATTCGGGGTCACCAATGTGGCAGGATGAGGAAAAAACACAGGAGACGAAGGCGAGTTTGCTGTTTATTCCTCAGCTCCAAAACCAAACTAAAGCAGGAACAACCCTGCACCAGCAAGCCCGGGAACGTAAACCACGCCCCAGCTCACAGTCCTGCTGGGTGAGAGGCATAGCCCCTTGTGTCCGCCACACCTTCTCCTTTCTCTTCTTCTGTATATGTGAATGGTGTGATGTGAGTCTCCCCTGCATGCACGTGGTCTGTCCTCCTCCCAGGTCTCCATGGTGATGGTGGTCGCCACCTGGACACTGTTTGGCATTCTCCTCATCACGTTGTTTATTTATCTTATAAAATCCACATAATTTTGTTATCCTGTTTCAATGTTATATCCTTCTCTCACTCCGATGTGAATAATGCCTTTTCTTGTCTTTTCTCCCGTGTATGTGAATGGTGTGATGTGAGTCTCTCCTGTGTGCATATGTAGTCTGTCCTCCTGCCAGGTCTCCATGGTGATGGTAGTCGGGTCCTGGTCTTTTCCGGTGGCATCCGGACACTGGTTGGCATCCTCCTCATCATATTCTTCATATATGACTTGAATATAGCGCTCTCAGAAGTAGTCGCTAAAGTTCATGCAGGGACTTCTGTCAACTTTAGTGTATAGCAAATATTCTACCTATGCATACGATTTGAATTGTTTTACAGTAAGTTGAGTAATTTTTATAAACATTTAACACAAAATTAAAGGAATGAAGAGTTTGTGTAATAGACTTGAAGGTTGTGCTTAAGAAGTTGAACCTGATTCAACTGTTAAGGCTCATTTGGTTTGCTTTGATATTAACTGGTAATATTATGCTTCAGGTAAGATGATATATTGCAAAATCAATGTGGTAAGTGCTGTGTTACACAGAAAATATCTTAAAAAAACTTGGTTATAAATGCTGGATTTCCTACTTCATCTTAAGCCAAAAAATGTTTCACGTGAGCATCAAACTGACACAATTTCTATTTCAACTGAGACCATTTCCATTTCTATTTCACCTGACAGTGAGGAGTTTCGCTAGGGGGACGTAGCTTCCCAATCAACAGTTGCAGATTTGGTCGATTGCTACAGATTAATGATGACTGAACAGATTGAAACTGGTTGACTGTCGGTGTTTATTCTACTATTGGGCTAAAAAAAAGGTGCAAAGATCATCCCACTGCAAAATCCTACTCAAGTCAAGCTTGGAAAATAAACTTTTCACCTCAAGGTAAAAGTATGCTTTGAAACCACTTGATCTGTGTAAATACTAGTTTTTAAAATTATTATTTTTAAGTTATTTATTAGTTAAGTTTATCTAAAAGAGTGACACAATGGAAATTTTGACCTATAAAGTTAAATGCAAATAATATACAAAATAATACAAACACAGATGAAAGTACTAATGTATGAGGGAGATTAAACATTTTCCAAAGGGCTTGTACCACCTTATCTCAATAAATAAAATAACAACAAAAAAATCCATAAAAACATCAAACCCAGGTGTTAATCCAAGACACATCCCAACACACGCTCCTAACTTTCACACAGAATGTTCTGACGTTAGCAGAATGAGGCAAGAGAGGAAAATGCATTCACATGATTTACAGGAAAGTCTTGGGCCCTTTTGTTTGCGGTGTGAGGTTGGAAGGTTAGAGAGTTATTTTTGGTCTTTAGCCTGCCAGGGTTTTCATTGTTGTGATGGTGTCTCACTTTTAAGCAGGATAGAGCACTGACTGACCTCCTTCAGAGCAGATTACACAGGCTGTCATATCAGCCAAAGCACCTTAAAGTAGGATTACATAAATGTGAACAAAGATGGATGTCAGTTTCATTTTTCACTTGACAATAATTTCCGCGAAATATTTTACATTTATCTACAGTTTAAAGGTCTCATGAAACAACATCTAACCACTGCCTACTTCTGTGATTTGATGCAGCTCGGCAGATCGAGAATTTGATTTGAATGACAGCCAATAATAGTCAGGCATTTTTAGAAAGACACAGACATCAAATGCTATTAGCTAGTTTCAGTTTGGTGGTGGAAGATCACCCGTCTTCTCTCAATCTCACTCCCATTTATTCATTGGGTACACAGGATGGCATAACTAAAATCTTAATTTGTCAGGAAGAGGAAAACATTATTCTTATGAACACAAAAATAAACCAATTATGTTTTGTGAATTTCTATAACAGCGTTGAATGGGTATAAAAAAGTGCAGATAAAAAGTAAGAATGAAGAATCAAACTATGGTAAGGTATATTATGAAATAACCCACTGAATGCTGACCTCTGCTGTTCAGTAATGTGAAAAACATCAAATCAAAATGCATGAAATTTGCCGGCGCTCGACCCATTCTGCGCATGCGTAGTAGGATTAGAGACCGTGGTTAAATTCTGTGCATGTGCAGAACGGATCATGCTGCCGGCACGGATCAGGTACTGATAAAACCTGGCATGTCATCAAGAATGTCTTCAAAATAGCAAAAAAAAAACGTTTTAAATGTAGAAATCTGGGGAGTGGGGGGGGCAGCAGGTCATTTACTTTGTTTCAATCAGAATGCTCAGTAACCCGGGGTTCCTGTAACCTAGTAACTGTAACTAGTAAATATATTTACTAGTTAACATGTATCTACTAGTCATATTACGATGCTCACTAATCTCATATTTACAAGTCATATTCACTAGTTATACATGTACACACGCATCGGCTTTTGTAGAACAGCCAATAGGGACACCCTCTCTCTGAAATTACCCGTGATTGGCTGAAGTCTCCCATTACGGGCTAGATTTTTTTTTAGAGCCTGAATACAAAGCCAAGAGGAGATACAGAAGTGTAGTTTTATCTCGGATGACTTGAATGACAATATGCTAAAGGTTATTATGGAATTTTTGCCCAATGATACAAAAAAAACAACAAACAAACAAACAAAAAAACTGCCTACCCCAGCTTTAAGTTAAGCGATAGGTTAAGGATAGGATTAGGTTTAGTTTAGGGGCATGGTTTGATCTAAAGTTGGCTGGAAAAATAGATGCATCCCATGCTTTTCTATGAAATTTTTGCTGGTGCCCAGAAAGTGACATATTTTATGCATTTACAGACTAGCATTTATCTAATGTGTATGTTATATTTACGGTATCCAAATTGAAATTGGTTGCTTTGATTTCGTTATATTAATTTCATCCTGTGTAAAATTGCATTTTGCTTGATTTATATACACTTAACATGAACTGGTGACTTATTTAAGTTGTACATGGTCTTGACTTTTATACACACAAACACAATAAGAAAACTTAAAGGAGGGTTCATGAGGTTTGATCACAGGGTAAGGTTATGAGAGAGTCAGAAACACACTGTTGGTTTGTTTGGTTTGTAGTTTGAGCATGCATAAAGACACTGTTGGTTTGCTCTATTGGAAACAGGTCTACTGTATATTCTCTATGCACAGTGGCGCTCTACCTTTCAGAGTCTTGCACAACTATTGCCATTCAGCATTATTTTTTGCTAAAATGTTAGAAGGTTTGGTGTGAGCTATTCTAATTTTCTCTTGAGAAAACACACTTTTCTGGAACTCTGGATGTGTCCATATCAAAGTGAATGACTATTTGATATGAACACAACCCATTTTACATCAAGACACTTATAACCCGCCTAGAAAAATCTGGATTGACAGAGTGGGTTGATTGGGACTGTTTATCTGTGACTGTCTTAGTAGCTATACAAGACCTAACACTAGTAAAGTACCCTGAGTAGGTTGAACATTCTCTGTGAAACAGGGAATCAATCATGAAAATCTACCATTTATGTTTAAGAGCTACAGTAAGTCAAGTGTAAAAATGCTCTTGTTCTAAGATCAAAAGGACCGATCAAAGTTACAAAGCCATAAAGAAAAGAAAATTGTTAGAAAAGATGCTGAGATATGGTTCAGTGGTTGATATTATTGTGTGTTTTATATATTTTGCTATTTTTTATATATTCTGCTCTCATTGTTGTTACATTTAATTAATCAGTGTTTATGTCACTTTTATTTATTTTACTAACTCAGTTTTAAACTTGTCTGTACTTTTATCGTTTATAAAATGTGCTTGTACTTTTTTGTGAGGGGGGAGATTTTATTGTTTTATTGTGTGAAGCACTTTGTTTGTATGAAACGTGCTATACAAATAAAATCTGATTGACTGATTGATTTCATTTGACTAGTCTGACTGGTCATTCTGATACAATGGCATTAATGGCCAAATGGTGACTGTTACATAGAAAACCATGCAGCCATGTGGGTCTCATTCCGTAACCTAGCATGTGCTCATAGTCACATGGAAATCAGCCTAGGCACACGGAAATCACACATTTTCATGCCAGTGTAAACATAATCACATGCACTCAAGAAAGAGAAGAAACATGAAATAAGTAGGTTTGATCCATTGGCCAGACCAACTCTCCAGAACACACTTCCCCTCTATCACACACTTCCTCAACTCAGACTAACAACTATTTCACACCACAGTCCTACAATTTTCCTGTATTTACAATCCTGGGATTGTTGATAAGCCCACCTTTTGGACCAACATGTCAATTTTCTACTTAGAAAGCCACCTTAAATGACCAAATGGGGAGTCAAAGAGGCCATTTATGTTAAGAGGGAACAACAATCTCTGAACTGAGAGGGGGGCCTAAGAGTACATCTGTCACCATTTTACACTGCTGCAACTGCAAACATTCCCAAATCCTCTGTGAATACTACACATGGCCATTGAAACTCTAGTTAATGATCACACCCATATTTGCACATGAAACTGATCATTGGTTTCTGTTGTTATGCATCTGTCATCATCTTACAATGCTGTGATTGCAAACATTCACAAATCGTCTGTGAATAGCATGGCCATCGAAACTCTAGTTAATAGTCATACCCATATCTGCATATGAAACTGGTCGTTGGTTTCAGTCGTTATGAAACTGTTTATAAGGGGTGGGGATACCTGCAGTCAGTATGGACTTAAGATGTCACTTATTTGAGTGATGAAATGTATCCGTCAATAAATGTTGTATCCAAATGAACTGATTCAACCTTTGATTTTCTTATCTGGATTATTGAGCATGCATCAAGACACCTTAAATTACAACTAACAGAATCGATAGATTTCAGTTACATCAGACAACTTCCCGTCCTATGATCACTTCCGTAACGTCACTTCCCTGTCCATCATGTGACATGAACTGTGAAAATGAATTGTCTGCATACTGGGGCATGGCAGCTGCTGCAGCAGTTGGCATCCTGGCTAGAAGCCGGTCACAGAGAGCTGTCTGCATGGCTCTCATCTCTCTGCACATTGCCATCTGAAGAGCCATTAATGAATTGTGCGTTGCTTCTCGCTGCTCCCGTTCAAAGTCCATGTACTGACGGGCTCGCAAGTCTTCCTGGTCTTGGAACCTCTGGTCCATCTCTTTCAACAGCTGGAAGATGGCGGATGTCATAGTCTCAGTGGCCTGCTCCATCTTGGTCTTCTTTTTTTTTTTTGCTGGACCATGAGCACCAATCAAACAGATGAGAAAAAATGTCAGCTCCTTAGCATTTATTTTCTATTTGAAACAGGGTACGTATAATGTTAGACCCTGAAAACAGAGGTTAACATCCATTTACAACATTGTAAACTCAACCATCTGGACAAGAGAGTGGTGTTTTTATTGGAACCCCGATACAAATGGCTGTCCATGGCACATGATGAGGTGCCATTAATTTAAAGGCTCCTCCGTTCAATAAGCTCAGTTTGTGATTTGGTCTATATTGAGTGTGTTGGTCTGCTTACTTGTTACCATTAGAGTCAGATGATATAGCAATATAAAATAGATATAATGATATAACACTAGATATGGTATGGAATTTTGATTATGGTGATATATAACTTCAAGGGTATTTCTGGTCTTTTTAAACCTGGGCCCTATTTTCCTATCATTTGGGGTGTAAATGAATAATAGGGACAACTATTTTTGGAATTGTTCTAGTATTGAGCGGTAATGGTTCAGCTGGCAGTTGCAAAACGGGCTGCAGTGTAATCCTTGGGGGCAACTGCACCTGTCAACATACATCCGCTAAAAGTGCTTGGTTTTTTTTCCACTGACAGGCTCAGATTGTTATTCTAGGTGTCTGGCAACATTATCGAAAGGATCCCTACAGAGGTAGACCGTTATCTTTATGTTTCGCTTCTTCTGGCCTCTGTTGTAACATCCCTTTTATTGTTTTCTTTTTCTTTTTCTGAAGAGCTCCTAGAAACTGAAGAGAGGACAAGGAGAGAGAGAGAGAGAAGGGGCAACAGTCAGAGGAGAGGAAGGTGAACCAGCGTCTTAAGCTGGCAGTAGCCATCGACCATAACCAGTCGCCGGTTTCATATATGTGATCGGCGATCGGCGGTATGAAACCGGTCGTTGTCAGATGTGATCCCATTCAGAGGAATCAGTTTATCTGGACACATGTTATTCGTCCGTCACAGCAATGAGGATCATCTAGTCATCCCTCATTTCATTTTTAACATGTGCCTGCACATTGTTTTTAATGACAATAAATTGAATTGAACTGAATCCTGTGATGGATGACTGATGATTTGCATGATGATTCTAGTGAGAAAGAGTTGCGCATCATCAACCCCACTCTTTCGTCCGAGACCACCTACTACCAGTGGCAAGACTAAGACTGGCAATGGAGACGGATGCAGATTTTTCGTCAAGGTTTCTTCCCCAAGCCTTTCCCGTAGATGAGTATACCTGCAAGGCAGCGGAGGTTTTAAATCAGTTTTCCTTCTCCTAGATGAACTGCCTGACAAGGCTAACGAGCTTCATCTACCCGGGACAGTCTGGACACAATGTATAGTGGGAGAAAAATGTTATCACTCATCTAAGAGACTTAGTCAATATCAGCTGACTGCAGGGTCATTATGTAGCTGTGCTGTTTATAAAGGTTGGGGATACCTGCAGTCAGTTGAGACTGTCACTTAGATGAGCGATGAAACATTTCTCCCATTAAACTTTGTGTCCAAATGAACTGAGTCAACTTTCTGGGATCACACCCTGATGTGTAATGACAGGGGTCGGTTTATGAAACCAGCCTGGCATATGAATGCATATGCATCCACCAATTGCTGATAAAACTGGCGACTGATCGCCGCTTACGATCGATGACTACTGCCAGCCAAAGAAGCTGGTTCACCCTCCTTTGCCTCTCTTTCCTCGTCTTCAATTTCTAGGAGCTCTTCATCCGTATACTCTTGCTCAAATAAATACGTGGGGCCATCAAATTTAAATGCCTCATCCATATTGTCGAAATCAGTTACTAATATTCAGCCGTGATTTTAGAAATAAATTATTGCCAGCAGTTCCTCCATGTCTCAGGCTATGCTACCTCAAATAAATGGTCAGCTGATCAGATTCGGTGTGACTTATTTTCTAAACATCTGAAACCATGTCCCCGTGCACAAATAGTAGCAGCAGTAGCCTAGCCCTGGTTACCATAAAAAATATTATTAGATTAAGTACTTGGGTAGTTCTCAATCGGATCCTCAGGTACCAGCACTAGTACTGGTTAACCATTCGGCCAAGTAGTTCATTACGTTCAACTGTTGTTCCGGTTATTCTCCACTCTGGGAGGTTTGACACCTGGAACAACAGGTGATTGTAATAAACTACCTGGTATAATAGAAAACGAGCCGTAGTGCTGCTGTTGCCTGAGGACCTGATTGAGAACCACTGCTGTAGCTAATGGTGGAAGATTTCCTTGTAGAAATGTGGCAGACTGCGTTCTTGATTTTTAACTTGATTTCTGATCTTACCGTTTGTGTGGTGCATTGGTCTGACTGGATCTGGGTGACGCGGCTGTCTCCCGGTCTCCGGAAGGACGACGACTCGGGTCTCGGATGGAGAACCGCAGGAGCCTGAGGACACCTGACAGTCCTCTTCGTCATTCTCCTCTTCCTCCTCTTCTTCCTCCTCCTCTTCCTCCACGGTCCTCCGCTGCTGAACGGGACGCGCCACGTTCCCGGAGACGGACGCCGGGTCAGCGGGTGGTCCGTCCCCCCAGATGGTCCGGCACTGATCATAAAACCTCCAGTCCGTCTGTCCAACCGCGGCTCCAGTTCCTCTGCTCTTGTCGTGCACGGTGTTGTGCACGGCGTTGAATTTCTTCTTTAACCATCGCAGTTTGCTGTGGACCTGCGCCTTGGTGCGGCGAATGCCGCGGGCGGAGAGCAGGGAGGATATGGTTTTATAAACCGCCGCGTCCCGTACCGTCCCGGACACCTGGCGGCAAATGTCCTCATCGGCGCGGATGAGGAGGAGCTCCCGGATCTCCTCATCCTGCCAGTTCCACTCCGACATCCTCAGAATGAAGAGAACTGTTTTTACAAAACCGCGATCCCTTTCACCGCAGTTGCTATATTTACACCGGAAATTCTCCTCTTGTTCTTCTTCTGCTTCTTCCCTTTTCTTGCACTTTATTGCGGTTGCCAGACAGTTTTTAGGTACATGACCGCCACCTTCTGGATTTAATTGTGGGTTGCTATAATTACGTAAAGCCCAATACAGAATTATGTATTGGGCATTACGTAGTTATATCGAGCAGAGCTCTTTCGATGTTGTATTCTGTAAATTGTCTACAGACAACTTCCTTTTCACGTTGTCCGTCTTGGGAGAGAGAGCCCTCCTCTTGTTGATTTCCCTGAGGTTTCTTCCTATTTTTTTCTCCCTGTTAAAAGTTTTTTTTAGGGAGTTGTTCCTTATCCAATGTGAGGGTCGAAGGACAAGATGTTGTGTTGCTGTAACGCCCCCTGAGGCAAGTTTGTAATTTGTGATAGATTAGAGACTTCATAGCGTCTAATGTGACTGATGTACAGGAATAAAAGTCAGTAGGGGCAAGACGGAATAAATATGCTTGAACGACAAGGAGGACAGCGGCATGGTGAAGATGCAAGGAGTACAGGTGACGAATGTGGTTTAAATACTTGGGGTCAACTGTTCAAAGTAGCAGGGAGTGAAGAAGAGAGTGCAGGCAGGGTGGAGTGGGTGGACAAGTGTCAGGAATGATTTGTGACAGAAGGGGTACCAGCAAGAGTTAAATGGAAGGTTTACAAACTGGTTCTGAGACCAGCAATGTTGTATGGTTTGGAGACGGTGGCACTGACGAAAAGGCATAAGGCAGAGCTGGAGGTGGCAGAGTTGAAGATGCTAAGATTTTCGTTGGGGGAGACGAAGAAGGACGGTTTGGAGACAAGCCAAAAGAGGCAAGATTGAGATGGTTTGGACATGTGCGGAGGAGAGATGCTGGGTATATTGGGAGAAGAATGCTGAATATGGAGCTGCCAGGGGAGAGGAAAAGAGGAACGCCAAAGAGGAGGTTTATGGGTGTGGTGAGGGAGGACATGCAGGTGATTGGCGTGACAGAGGAAGATGCAGAGGACTGGAAGAGATGGAAACAGATGATTCGCTGTGGCGACCCCTAACAGGAGCAGCCAAAAGAAGAAAGCATGGAAGACTGCTCCTATCATAGTAAGTGGCCTGAAGTAGCATTCACAGCCTCTGCTAGTACTGCAAACATCATTGCATCAGTATTTAATAGATTAGATAATCCACATACCATCGTGTCTGATAATGGATCTCAGTTCTTGACCGTGGAATTCACTGCATTCTTAAAAGACCGCGACATACAGCACGTCCGCACTTCAATGTACCACCCATTTGCAAATGGAGCAATTGAACGCTTTCACCATGTACTCAAGTCATGCATCCAGTCCGCTATCGTGCAAGAGAAGCCGTGGAAGACTACAGTCACAGACTTCCTACAAGTGTACTGCGCTACTCCACATGCCACCACTTGGATGGCACGTTGCTGCCATCTGTTGGAATCTGGGTGGTGCTGCTTTGCCGGCTGTGTGTCATTGTAGGGGCGTTGTGCCTCGGATGTTGTGTGCCCCAGAAGTTGTTGTATCCGAGCCTGATAGAATTAGTGCGTTAGCACTCATGAGCAAGCTCGTCATTTTTAACTCCGAAACATGGTGTCAGAAGTGGGATGAATGATAGCAACACTTACCCTTTTCTCCCTAAGGGACGTGATATTAGCTTACTAGTTTAAGTGTGGTAAAGTTAAAGTTAGCGGGTATATCGGAGCTAAGTCGCAGCTTGACCTGCCTGCATCGGTCCATTAGGGCCAGCAGCTTGGTATCATGGTCTCTGTTGTCAGTATAATTTTTGAGATTGATTTGTAATATTTGTGCTGTTCAGTAATGGAGGGATAAGTACGAAGTACACAACTACCTAAGTACATTTCAGAAAGGGAAGATGTTACGGGTCTTGAATGGTACGGTTGCTGCCATCTGTTGGAATTTGGGTGGTGCTGCTTTGCCGGCTGTGTGTCGTTGTAAGGGCGTTGTGCCCCGGATGTTGTGTGCCCCGGAAGTTGTGTCCGAGCCTGATAAAATTAGTGCGTCAGCACTCATAAGAAATCTCTTCAGTTTTAATCCGAAACAACCACCGGAGTGTCTCGTTCGAGCTACATGGCAGGAAAATGCGCACGCGCCACAACGTTCTCGCCCCACCACTGACGAACACCGACTCCGACGCGTTTTGTCAGAGAGCGTCCCTTCGTCAGGGAAAAATAAAAGCCTACACTGATTGCACTGATGGCGCACCTACAATACACTCAGCCGTTGCAGATTAGAAAGAATATTGGCCCATGCACTTATCTATTGGCTGACGGTAAGAAATGGCATGCATCCAATCTAGCTAAAGGTCATAACACTTGCTTTGCCTGACACATGCACGAGCTCATCGCGGGATCTACCGAGTCACTACTTCTCCGTTCCTGAACAGGACAACACTGAAACCATGAACACTCGCACGAACCTGCTCGTGTCAGACGACCGCCTACTTGGATTCAAGACTATGCGACTTAAGCGCACACTCAATTGCAGTTACGCTTACACTAGTCTACACACACCATTTGTCACTCCCTCCAGGAATTAGACCAAACCATGAGTTATCTGCCACAGATGGATTTATTTGTCTACACTGCTTTTCGTCCTTAAATCCACCGTCAAACTTTAAAGATTCAAAATGCACAGTGTTAAAGTGTGTTGTTACCTTCTACTAATGAGACGTTACAACTCGTTTCAACCCCACGGGGCTATAAACTTTAATAATAACTTCGGCACGTAAGGTTATGCATCATGCTCGGTCCGTTATTCCAGGTGCAACAACCTAAACGACCCCTGTGTAAACAAGGAACTAAACAATGGTTCCTAACAATAGTTCCTATTGTTACATCCTTTCTCTTTTCAGTTTCTTCTTTTTTTTCTAGAACCTTTAATACATTTGCACAACATTTGTGATTCACTTTTTTTCTTTTTCATTCATGCCCCCCCCCCCAAAGTCCATTAGTGCTACAGATCCATTCATCTATGTGAGGTCACAAAGTCTTTGTATCGCTGCGGCTGCACAACAGAGCGGCCTGATCTGGTGGTAACAGGGTTGGCCCTGTCACCAGTGTCCTTGGTTTTGTTTCCTGCTAAGACACTGCGAGAAGGAACACTCTCTGAATGTCCGGGTTCAACACTCTCTGGCTGACTGGGGCTGCTGATCTCCATGTCCATAGTGTCAGTGAAGATTGCCCCTGGTGCATGCCTGAGGTGTCTGCGATTTCTCCTGATGACACCACCCGTGTGCAGCTGGACCTCATAGGATCTCCTATCGACCTGCCTCAGCACCTTGCCCACTCTCCAGCCAGTGTGGGGTGCGACAGGCTGAACTCTCACACATTCACCTGGGGCAAGCGTGTCCAAGTCTTTAGCCGACCTGTCGTAGTATGCCCTCTGCCGTTGTTGGTTATTTTGTAAATCCTGTTTCACCTGCACAACTTTCGGCTGTAACAGGCTTGCCTTGGTTGGCAGTAGTGTTTTGGTACGGCGACTGAGCAGCCGCTGTGCTGGTGTGGTATCAGTACCCTGTGATGGTGTGTTGCGGTGGTCCAGAAGGGCGAGATAAGGATCCCGTCCAGCAGCCTTGGCTTTGAGCAAGAGTATTTTTGCTGTCTTAACAGCTGACTCAGCTTTGCCGTTGCTTTGCGGGTAACCTGGTGATGAGGTTTTATGTTGAAATCCCCACAGTCGACTGAACTTCTGGAATTCTTGTGACGAATACTGTGGGCCATTGTCCGAGATTACAATATCTGGGATACCTTGGCGGGCAAAATGAGCTTTCAGCTTCCGTATCACTGTGGTTGACTTGGTATCTGCCAGGTAATCTATTTCCCAAAAATTTGAGAAAAAATCAACAATTATGAGGTAGTCTTTGTTTTCAAACATGAACAGATCCGTGCCCACCTTTGCCCACGGCCTGCTTGGCACATCATGTGACATTAGTGTTTCTTTTTGTTGTTTAATGTCCATTGATCTGCAGATGTCACACTTTGCTATATATGATTTTATTTTGTCGTTCATGCCCTGCCAATAGACACACTCCCTAGCCCTCCGTAGGCATCCTTCCACACCCAGATGTGATGCGTGTAGGCGGCAAGTGATGTCTTTCCTCAATGCATCAGGGATGACAGCGCGCTCACTCCTGAACACTATTCCATCTTGGTGGCTTAACTCCTCTTGGAATGAGAAGTAGGGCTTGATTTCCCTTGGTGTTTTTGACTTATCGTCAGGCCATCCTTGCTGCATCATTTTGATGAGAAGCTGCAGTGTTTCATCCTCTTTTGTGGCAGATCGTATATCATGTAGCCTGTCTGCTGCGATAGGTAAGTGTTGTGCCATGTTGACAGTCTCTAGTTCTGCATCCGGTGCACTCTCAGGAAGATAAGCTCTGCTCAGAGTGTCTGCTAGCAGCATGTCTCTACCTGGCACATACACTACATCTAGATCATACTTTTGTATGCGCAGCATCATTCCCTGCAGCCTTTTGGGTGCACTTAGTAGAGGTTTTCTCACTATTGTTTCCAACGGCTTGTGATCACTTTTCGGCCGTATGTGTACTGGTGAAATCTTTCCATGCTAAAAAATATTGCTAAGAACTCCTTTTCTATTTGTGCATACCCACGCTCTGTTTGAGTGAGTGCTCTGCTTGCAAATGCTATTGGCTTACCCATCTGCATGAGCGCTGCGCCTAAACCTGTGTCTGAAGCGTCACACTGCACTGTGAGTTCCTCATCTGGGTTGTAATATTTCAGTACTGGGACCTTTGCTATAGTCTCTTTCAATTTGAGGAAAGCCTCCTCATGCTGTGCTGTCCAGTTCCACTCCGTTTTTGTGTGTCAAATCTCTCAACACTATGCACTGGTCTGAGAGGTGGGGACAAAACTTGGCTAGATAATTTACCATACCTAGCAGCCTTTGCACTCCTTTCACATCAGTCGGTGCCGGCATCTTCTCAACGGCAAGCACTTTCTCTGGATCCGCCCTGAGTCCATCAGTTCCCTGCCGCTCTCCCCGACAAGATAGCTGAACAGTTTCACCTTCTGTTTGTCATCGGCGTCAGCCATGGCTAAATCCACATACAGAGCAAACTCGTCCCTCCAGGCCTTCCATGTCCTCGAAAGGTTGCTTGAGTCCAGACATAACGTTTGCGGTGGTTTAAGCCCATCCATGTCACACGGCAGTCTCACGCTAGCAGCTAATGCTAACATATACTGAACGTTGCTTAGGAACACTAACCGCTCTCCCGCTCCTAGAAACTTTTCCGCACCAAACTTCAAACCGAGTCGTCCGCCGCTGCCACCATGTTAAAGCGTGTTGTTACCTTCTACTAATGAGACGTTACAACTCGTTTCAACCCCACGGGGCTATAAACTTTAATAATAACTTCGGCACGTAAGGTTATGCATCATGCTCGGTCCGTTATTCCAGGTGCAACAACCTAAACGACCCCTGTGTAAACAAGGAACTAAACAATGGTTCCTAACAATAGTTCCTATTGTTACACACAGAACAACAACATATTACTATCACATAGTACAAGCTGTAAAACAATAATATAAATATGCACAATAATGAACAAAAATACAAATAAACATACCTCGCTGGCTGCACCAACCTCGAGGGAATGAGTCCACTTAAGTATAAATAAATAGAATCTTCGAAGAAATTAACACAGAAATAAAAACTCCCGACTTTAAATGGAGTACAAAACCTTTTACACCTGTCGACTTCATAGAGGAAAACTGTGCCACATGTGACAAAATATGTCCCCTGTGCAACACAAACTGCACACCCAGTTCTCGTGCAGCTCCAATACAAAAAATATCAAAATTCACGAAAATAAATCATATAAATAATGTGAGAAAACAAAATATATCAAATACTGACATAAATAATATGTATGGCAGTTAAATTCCCACCAAATCACAGTTATGGTGATTTCACTTCACAATTTCACCTTCACATCACACTTTCAGGTCACAAAGTTCAGTTTCACACAATGAACTCAATATCTATGAAAAGAACAACCATGACATTTATTCTGCTTCAAGAAGTAGAACAGTCTTTTGTACAGGTCTATCAAGATAGACTGGCTTAGTGATGCGTTTTCCCTTGTTGTTTAAGGTCGAGTCACTCATTAACAGTTTCACCTTTCTGACTCTTCCATCAGTACTGGGATACACCTCTGTTATTCTTGCCAATCTCCATTGATTCCGTGGAGAACAGTCCTCACAGAGGATGACAATGTCGTTAACTTTTGCATTTCTCTTATCCTTTTGCCATATTTGTCTTTGCTGAAGATTAAGGAGGTATGCCTTCTTCCACCTGGTCCAGAATTCATTTGCCAAGAACTGCACCTGACACCATCTTTTGCGTAGATATAGATCCTGGCTCACAAACTGACCAGGAGGGGGCGATATTATGCTGGATTTCATCATGAGGGTGTGGTTAGGAGTGAGGGGTTCAAGGCTTGTTGGATCATTTAAGTGCTCTGTAGTCAGCGGTCTGCTATTTATAATAGCCATTACTTCATACAGAAAGGTTCTGAGTGAGGCACTGTCAAGTCTTTTAGCAGACTGATCAAAGATTGCTGTTAGAACACTTCTGATCGTCCTTATTTGTCTTTCCCATACACCTCCCATGTGGCTTGATGATGAGGTGTTCATTATGAACTCACATCCATGTTCTTTTAACTGTTCATGATCCAAATACTTCATTAGATTCACGAACTCTCCTTTTGCGCGTAGAGAGTTGGTGCCTTGATCGCATCTCAACTGTCTCACATGTCCACGGATTGCAATGAATGCACGCAATGCATTGAATAAAGCGTCTGTAGTAAGATCATCAATCATTTCAATATGTATGGCTCTTGAGCACATACAAGTGAAAAGAAGACCATACTTCTTGACATGGGGGTTTAAGACTAGATCTTGTCAAATGTCCTCCAACCCTGAGCACACCTACTCATCTACAAATGGACTTAGTTTGTGCAGCTTGTTTGCTTTGTCTTTGGGTTTTACTTCCTTGCATTGCATTAGACCTTTGATTTCACCGCTGAATGCTTCTGTTTGGACCAATTTGATTGATTGGCTTCTTGTCTTTCCTCAACAGTTGTGGCTTCACTTGTTTTAGGCTTGAGACAAGCAATGGCTTTGACAGCTCTTTTCCAGTCAGAAAACTTTGACAGGCGGTCTAGCAACGTCCTGGCTTCCTTCACTTTGGTGTTAAGCGCCTGAGTTTTTCGAAGTTCTGGATCGTTGTCAATGACCTCTCCCACTATAACATGCCCTATGGGCAGCTCCTTTTCCCATAGAAAGTCTGGGCCAGTAAACCAATTTGAAGCCACAAGCTGATCTGCCATTAGGCCCCTCGAAGTATGATCTGCAGGATTATCTTCGGATCTTACATATCGCCATTTTTTGGGATCTGTAGTGGTCTTGATTCTTTGGATTCTGTTCACCAAAAACACATGAAACCGTCTGGCATCATTGTTTATATATCCAAGTACGACCCTCGAGTCTGTCCAAAAGTATTCCTGAAGACCATCTAATTCTAGCTAATTTCTGAGCATAACACTTGTCCTTGCTGCTACCACAGCTGCAGATAACTCAAGCCGTGTGACTGTGGTTACCTTGGTGGGTGCAACACGCGCTTTCCCCATGACTAGCGAGCAATGGACATCTCCGTTGGTGTTGATAGCTCTGAGATATGTATACTCCCAATAATCTGTGACGCTAGCATCTGAGAAGTGATGAAGCTCATACTGCTTGACATCTATGAAGTTCTCTGGAATATAGCACCTTCTGATCTTTACGTTAGACAGGTTTTGAATATATTGTAGCCATGATTCCCACTGTTTTCTGAGCTCTTCTGGGAGTGGCTCATCCCAACCAAGTGTGTCTCTACACATTTGTTGTAAGATCTGCTTGCCCAGGAGGATGAATGCTGCTACAAACCCCAGTAGGTCGTAGATGGAAGCTACTGTGGATAGCACTCCTCTTCTGGTCACCGGGTGTTCTTTGACAATAACTTTGAACTGGAAGTCATCAGAGGACACACACCATTGAACACCGAGAGCTCTTTCCATGAGCAGCTCCCCTAAGGCCATATCCAGGTCTTTGACACTGTCAGCACACTCTTCCTTTGGTATTGATTTTAATACCTTCTCGCTGTTGGAAATGAACGTATGTAGTCTTAGCTTGCCTTTGCTGCAGAGCTCTCTAGCATCCTTAACAAGTTGGATTGCCTCAGCATCAGATGCTACACTCACAAGTCCATCGTCAACATAAAAATTATTTTGGATGAATGTAACAGCGTTTTGGTTAAATCGATCCTGACTGTAATGAATGAAAGATGTTATTATTTTGAAGGTCCTGTCACTTGTTCAACTTGACCTACTCACGGGTGTACGTGCAGTGCGTGTGACGTATACAGGAAGTTAGACGCTCATGTTATGAAGGTTGTATGATGAACGAACGCTAGTAAAAGCTACACAGTTAAGAACCTATGAAGTCGGCTCATTCTTGAATTATTCTTATGTCAGTAAGATAAGGCGTCTACGGACATTACATGGTGTCAGAATAGTCTGTGTATCTGAACACGAGCGGTCATGCCGACGTTTAATCCGCTGAGTGAATTCAAGTTTGACTGCCCCGTTGAATGGCCGGAGTGGAAACAACGGTTTTCGCGCTTCAGGCTAGCGACAAAGCTGGATAAAGACGACGGGAAGATTCAAGTGAGTTCGCTGATTTATGCAATGGGAAGCGAGGCTGAAAAGATATTCAGCTCGTTTGACTTCGCGGCGGAGGATGATAAAGTGGACTATGATATCGTACTGAAAAAGTTCGACGACTACTTTATTCCCCGCCGTAACATCATACATGAGAGGGCGTGCTTCTATCAACGTAGCCAGCAGCCAGGAGAAACAGCGGAGATGTACATCCGTACATTGTATGAGCTGTCTGAACACTGTGAGTTTGGGGACAAGAGGGATGAACATATCAGAGATCGTCTGGTAGTGGGCATAAAAGACAAAGTGCTCTCCCGTCAGTTCCAGCTCACAGCGGACCTTACTCTGGTGAAAGTCATTGAACAAGTGCGCCAGGCGGAGGCAATAACAAAGCAGCTCAGCCTCCAAGCTAACCAACCAGAGGCCCAGCTGGCTAACGTCAATGTTGTCCGACGGCGGGACGGACACCAAAAGAAAAAGGGCGGACAGCGTCATGGTGGCAGCAGTCCTGCAACCAACAAAGTAGATGAATGCGGGAGGTGCGGCAAGACGCAGCACACCGATGAGCGGAAGTGTCCTGCAATGAACAGTAAGTGCAACAAGTGTCATAAAAAGGGACATTGGGAGCGTGTATGTCACTCTAAAGCGGTGAGGGAAGTCACTGAAGAGGTTAAACAGCTGTACTTTCTGGGAGAAGTTGGCAAAGAGAGCAGTCAGGAAGATTGGACTGTTAGTTTAACAATAAGTGATGTACCAATAACCTTTAAAATTCACACGGGGCCTGACGCTACTGTTATCAACCAAGGGGCATTTAAAAAGCTGAAGCCAAACATAAAACTGGGACCTCCTGACACATGCTTCAGAAGCCCAGGTGGAAACATCAGCTGCACAGGACAGTTTCAAGCCACAACCAACTACAAGGAGAAACAATACTCCTTTCCAGTGTATGTGATCAAGGGGAGAGGCAGGTGTCTGATGAGTCGTCTAGAGGCAGTGGAGATGGTCTAGTGAAGCGGATGGATGAGGTCAGTGGAGTTTTCGGTTCAAGTGGACTGCTGAAAACAGACCCAGTGAAAATAGCTCTGGTGGAGGGTGCCCAGCCATACGCGGTGCATACAGCCAGACGGATACCGCTGCCACTTGTACCACTGGTTAAGAAAGAACTGCAGCGCATGGAAAATGAGGGCATTATTGAAAAAGTGACTCAGCCCACAGAATGGTGCGCCGCTATGGTGCCGGTGCTGAAACCGAACAAGAAAGAGGTTCGCTGCTGCGCTGACCTCAGGAGGCTGAATCGAGCGGTGAAACGTGAGAAATACGTGCTGCCCACTATGGAGGAAATAATGCCAAGGCTCGCAGGGTCAAAGTTCTTCACAACGTTGGATGCAGCAAGTGGGTTTTACCAGATCCCCTTGCATGAAGACAGCAGGGGGCTGACCACTTTCATCACCCCATTTGGGAGGTATGCTTTCTGCCGCCTTCCAATTGGTATAACGAGTGCTCCAGAGATTTTCCAGAGAAAGATGGCGGAAACTCTGACCAGGCTAGAGGGCACAGAGGTGTACATGGATGACATCCTTATACATGGAGAGACTGAGGAAATCCATGACCGGCGCCTAGCAGAGGCGCTGGGGGTCATTGAAACAGCAGGTCTCAAACTGAACCAAGCGAAATGCAAGTTCAAACAGAAACAAGTCCGCTTCCTTGGTCACGCCATCGACAAGGCAGGCATCAGACCTGACCCGGACAAAGTGGCCGGAATAGAGAACTTTCCTCAGCCCCAGAACGTGATGGAACTCAAGAGGTTCCTCGGGATGGTGAATTATTTGGCAAAATACGTCCCAGAGCTGTCCACTGTAGGTCAGCCGCTTTATGGACTGCTTAAAACAACGACAGAGTGGCTGTGGGGACCTGCTCAGAACACAGCATTCCAAGACCTTAAAGGAGCACTCGCCGCCGCCCCGGTACTCACCTTTTATGACGTCACTAAGGCTACGGTGGTGTCAGCAGATGCCAGCAGTTACGGGCTGGGGGGCGTTCTGCTCCAGCAGCACGGGGAACACTGGAAGCCCGTGGCCTACTGCTCCCGACGGCTGAGTGACGCAGAGACAAGGTACGCACAGATCGAGAAAGAGTGCTTAGCCAGCGTCTGGGCATGTGAAAGGTTCGAGAAGTACTTGCTTGGGCTTGGCAATTTCAGACTTGTCACCGATCATAAACCACTAGTGCCTCGCATGAACAGCAAAGACTTGGATAATGTGCCCATTAGGTGCCAGAGACTGTTAATGAGGCTGATGCGTTTCAATGCAGTGGCTGAATACGCACCAGGCAAAACGTTAGCTGTGGCTGACGCACTCTCCAGAGGCCCAGAGCAGCGCTACGGAGATGGTGCTTCTCATAATGATGTTGCGGCGCACATCGATGCCATCGTGTGCCAGGTGCCTGCCACACCTCAAAGGATGCAGGAGATAAAACAGAGCACGGATGGGGATCTGCAGCTCCAGACAGTGTTGGGCTTCATCAGACACGGCTGGCCTGAGTATGTCGATAAAGTGCTGGAGACAGTCAGAGACTTTTATCAGGTGAGAGGGGAGTTATCTGAGGTAGATGGTTTAGTCATCAGAGGCAGTCGTATCGTCATTCCCACAGAAATGAGGGAGGTGATCTTAGAGAGAATACACGACGGGCACCAGGGGATAGTTAAGTGCAGAAAGAGAGCTAGCCAATCAGTGTGGTGGCCCAAAATGATGGAGCACATTACAACAAAGACACAGCAATGTCAATTCTGCAGAGAACAAGAACACAGAGAAAAGAGCCTTTAATGTCAAGTGAGCTCCCATCCAGACCATGGCAGAAAGTTGGCATAGACCTGTGTGAGTACAAAAAGCAAAACTACTTGATAGTGTCTATTATTCCAGGTTTTTGGAGATCCTAAATCTACCAACAACTACAAGCAGTCAGGTTGTAGCTAGGCTGAAGGCTACATTTGCACGTTTTGGTATCCCTGAAATTGTAGTTAGCGATAATGGGCCACAGCTAGTTTCAGAAGAGATGAGGAGGGTCAGTGAGGATTATGATTTCATCCATGTGACTTCAAGCCCACACTACCCCCAGAGTAATGGACAGGCAGAGAGGGCTGTTCAGATAGCCAAAAGCATATTAAGACAGGAAGACCCTCTCCTCGCCCTGTTGACATACAGAGCTACACCCTCTTCTTCCACTGGAGCCAGTCCAGCGGAATTGCTCATGGGTAGGAGAATCAGAACCATCTTACCCACATTGCAGCATAACCTGAAACCGGCCTGGTGTAAAGAGGAACTGATCAAAACCGCTGACGCTGCAGCCAAATCGAGGCAGGCTTTCTACTACAACCGCAGGAACGGCGTGCGGACACTGCGCCCACTGAACTCGGGTGACGCAGTACTCACCAAACTTGATGGACAGAAAACATGGACAATGCCAGCAGTTGTTCACAGTCAGAGCTCCACTCCCAGATCCTACATAGTGGAGACAGCTCAAGGTGAACATTACAGAAGGAACAGGCGCCACCTGTTGGCCACACCCCAAACACTCACCTTTGTCAGCAGGGATCCTGACCATGTCATTCCAAGGGGAGAGTGGAAACACGGATGAGTCCCGAGCAGCAGAAATGCCAACTTCCACACCACATGTTACTCGCTCTGGCAGGGTGAGCAAGCCAGCAATCCGGCTGGATTTGTGAGGCGTATGGACTTGTGTACTGTGGGAGATTATTTTTTTTTGTGAAAAGGGGGGTGATATACAGGTTGGAATTAAAATATAAATATTTCAGTTGAGTTAGGGACTCTTTAAAGCTTACACCCCAGGCCTGTCAGTAAAATGTTGGACACTGTAAATCAAAGATGTTTGATGTCTTTGCTCTTTCTGTTTTACAGCTGCTGAAAGACAGAAAATGGTATTATTTTATTTGTCAAATAAAGCTACGGTTAAAGTCAGGAGTTGCTAAACTGGAGTTAAAATTGCTGGCAGTAAATGTCCAGAGAAATGTTTAGAAAATCATCTTAGAGGGGGAAATTTAATGAATGAAAGATATTATTTTGAAGGTCCTGTCACTTGTTTAACTTGACCTACTCACGGGCGTACGTGCAGTGCGTGTGACGTATACAGGAAGTTAGAGGCTCATGTTATGAAGGTTGTACGATGAACGAACGCTAGTAAAAGCTACACAGTTAAGAACCTACGAAGTCGGCTCATTCTTGAATTATTCTTATGTCAGTAAGATAAGGCGTCTACGGACATTACACTGACCTTCGGTGGCTAGATGTTTAAGTCCAAAATAGGCACAGCCGGGTGAGGAGGCTGCCCCAAACAGATGGACTTTCATCCGAAAAATTGAGTGCGGAGACACTGGATCACCTTTCTCCCACCATAAGAACCTTAGGTAATCTTGGTCTTCAGGTCTTACGTGGAATGATGAAACATTCGTTCCACGTCGCACATAACAGCAACTGGGCCCTTGCGAAATCTACAAAGAACTCCCACCAAGGTGTTTGTGAGAAGGTGGTCATTTAATGATGTGTCTTGGAACCTTGCTGAACAACTGAAGACAACACGTATCTTCCCAGGCTTTTGTGGGTGGTATACCCCATGATGAGGAATATACCAGACTGGTTGATTAATAAGTTCCTCATCTGGGACCTTCTCTGCATCGCCACGGGCGATAATATCTTCCATGAAGTTCACATAGTCTGAATAGTATTTCTGGTCTCTCTTGAGTTTGCGTTCCAAGCCCTTTAGACGCTGAACATAGCATGACTTATTATTGACTTATTATTATGACTTAAACATACCTCGCTGGCTGCACCAACCTCGAGGGAATGAGTCCACTTGAGTATAAATAAATAGGCTCTTCGAAGAAATGAACACAGAAATAAAAACTCCCGACTTTAAATGGAGTACAAAACGTCTTACACCTGTCGACTTCTTAGAGGTAAACTGTGCCACATGGAAAACATCACGTGCAACAAGAAAGTATTGTAGCGAATTCGGGCGGTAATCCGGGAACCGCCACAGCCGGGACGCGAACCCGTACCTCATGCACCGCAAGCGACAACGTTAACCAGTCGACTAAAGGGTCCGACCCGTCATCAAAGGGCTAGCGAGTCTATTTATCCGTGCACGTTACAATATGTCCCCTGTGCAACACAAACTGCACACCCAGTTCTCGTGCAGCTCCAATACAAACAAAATCAAAATTCACGAAAATAAATCATATAATGTGAGAAAACAAAATATATCAAATACTGACATAAATAACATTAATGGCAGTTAAACCATTCATATACATACTATATATACCTATTATCGTTACGTACACGGATAAGCAGAAACGTTAGCTCTTGGCTCTCTGCGGTTAGTGATGTCCGCGGGAGACACGGGTTCGCGTCCCGGCTGTGGCGGTTCCTGCGGTTGCCCCCCCTTCTTTCGGGAAGCGCGTTCGCGCGCATCCCACTACTGACACCAATGCAGCGAACTCGGGGGGGCAACGCCACAGCCGGGGCGCCGAACCCGTGTCTCCCAGACCGCAAGCGACAACGTTAACCAGACGACAGTTGGCTAACCCGTTAACCAAGCGCTACCGAGCCTATTCATCCGTGATCGTTACAATATTAGCCCAACCTAATGGGTTTGAGTGGGGTTTAGAAACGAAGGAACTCATTTATTTGAAAAATAAATACATAATAGATAAAACAATAAAACTAGATTCTACTCAGGAATCTTGTCTCCCTCAAAAAAACTAAAAGTGCTGTACTCACTCCCCGATGTCCTGACGTCCATCACATTTCCGTCTTTTATGTTTCCCTATGGTTTCATGACCTCTTCCCTTCTGTTTCTCCTTTCTCGTTCTCCCTAAACCAGCACTCTCTAATCTTGAACCAGTGTCTTCCTTTTTCTCTCTTCCAACTCTGCTGTCACCTCTTCATCATTTTCTTCCATGTGAACATTTTGATTTTTCATTTACTCAGTGAGACCTTTCAGTTTCTGCTTGGTCATGATGTTTGCTCTTGTGCCCATCTACCTATTCATTTAAAAAGCTTCATTTAAAAATAACCTGTGTGCTATGTGAGTTCTTACTGTAATAAAGCCTAAATTGCATTTCTCTGTGTTAAATGTTAAGGTTGATATTCATCTGTTAATGAAAAATCATAAACACTGTTTTGATTAAGTTATTAATGCAATTTACATTTCCCATGCTTCACAAGAGTCATGAAAAAAAGGAGAGGAGGAGTCAAGGAAGAAGAAAGACTTCCGCGTTCTCACTACCAAAAAGACAAGTTGAAACTTGAATAGCTTACAGTAATACCACCCGTGTGTCAAAATTTGAAGAGGACTTTCATTGCTAGCTAACGTAGCTGCATCTGGACTTTCTCGCCGTGGTGGCTCTAAGCTGGGTTCGAATTACGCTGGTGCCCCGGTGTGTCTGGCATACCTAATTCTGGCCATGAAATACCTAGATACAAAGTTCAGGAGTGTCCCATTTCTGTGTCACTGGCTCCCCCTAGTGTCATGCCTGAGGGCTACATTACATCCACTTATAATTTGGATGTAATGTACAGTACAGTGCAGTACAATACAGTACAGTGTGGCGGACACTACGGGCTATGCCTCTCACCCAGCAGGACTGTGAGCTGGGGGCGTGGTTTACATTCCCGGCCTCGCTGGTGCAGGGTTGTTCCTGCTGTAGTTTGGTTTTTGGAGCTGAGGATAAACTTCAAACTCGCCTTCGTCTCCTGTGTTTTTCCTCATCCTACCACACTGGTGACCCCGAATTGAACATGTTTGGAGCAGAAGACGAGTGTGAATCCACTTCGGCCACGCCGCCCCAACTCTCACAGCCGGCCGTTCTCGCCGCGGCTGTGAGGCTCCCAGATTTCTGGCAGAGCGACTCGGCTTCGTGGTTCCAGCATGTCGAGGCGCTGTTCCACCTGCGTGGAATCTCCGCGGACGACTCCAGATACTATTTGGTCGTCGCTGCGCTGGACCAGCTGTCCACACGCCGTGCCATGCAGCTGTTGCGCGCCCCTCCGCAACACGGTAAATACGTCGCCCTCAAACATCTTCTGCTCCGGAGGTACAGCCTATCTGCCGCAGAGAGGGCAGCTAGGATCCTTTCCCTATCCGTTTTGGGCGACGGGACGGCTGTGGATCTCATGGAAAATATGTTGTCGCTGCTGTCGAGTTTGTAAAGAAGATATGCACGTGAGACAAACCGTATCTGAATCTGCAACTCTTTTTTATGCACTTCTTCAGCTCTCACCAACATGTCCAACAATCCCCTCACGCACCCAGCAGCGCCCCCACTACTAAGTCCTCCCACCAGTCAAAGACATGTCAATCAATCATCTTATGAACTAACATACAATAACACCACTTCTCCCCTTTCTAGAGAACAAAGGGTAGACTGCCTTTGTCTCATCAGACCTTAGAGGAATATTCTGCCTCTTTTGTTGAAAGGTCAGTTCCTATCTAAAACCTGTGTGGAAGAACAGTGTTAACGTAGGCACTTTAGTGATTATTCAATCTAATGTAATTTAGCAATAGCTGTTTCTTAAATTCTCACAGTGTTACTTAAAGTGTTCAAAACTACACCCCATAAACCTTAATATAGTCTTTCCATAACATAACATAACATAACATATGGTTTCTTTTTTTCAGTTAAAGTTTAAGCCTACTCGGTTTAATGATGGCTCTCCCAGACCTGGTTCTGGGAGCAGGAGTCTCTGCAGGTGAGACTTGGGGCACCACAGCAGGTGACATGGGCACCTGCATAGGAGTTAGCTCTGGTGTTTGTTGCTGTGGTGGAGAACCTCTGTCTTGTGCAGACGTGTGTAGAGGTATCAAGTGCTGGCGGCTGCGTCTCACCACCCCCTAAGGTAGATCCACCAAGTAAGACCTCGGAGTGGGGTGGTTCTGGGGCACAGTTCCAGACATCTTTGCGTTGGTTTCCCATACCTGTTCTCCCAGTGACAAGTCACTGAGAGCTTTGGCCCGGTGTCGCCTGTAGTTTTCAGCATCTGACACCCTCTTCTCCTTTTCTGGCTGGGCCAAAGTGATGCTGTCGGGCAGAGCAGGGTCCAGCTGAGATGGAAGAGTCGGCACTGTGGTGCGAAGACGTCGGCCCATGAGGAGCTGAGCCGGGCTGTCTGGAGAGGTGTAGCTCTATAGGCGAGTAGAGCCAGGTAGGGGTCTCCTGCTTTTTTCATGAGGTTTTTCACGGTCTGGACTGCCCGTTCTGCTTCACCGTTACTCTGTGGAAACCTTGGGCTGCTGGTGATGTGTTTAAACCCATAAACCCTGGTCCACGTCTCAGACCCAGCAGTTTTTCTTCGACAGGAGGTCACGAAGCGGCCTATCTTTTTCCGCCAGCTGGGGAATGAACTTTCCCAGCTGGTTGACCAAGAAAACTCCTCAACTCGCCCACATTTGTAGGCTCCTTCATCTCTGTGATGGCCTCTGTCTTTCTTGGGTTGGGGCGGATGCCCGCGGCTGTGATAATATGACCCAAGAAGACCACCTCGCTCTTGGAGAGTTCACACTTGTCCACATTCAGGGTGATGCCTCCTTTTCCACTCTTTGTAGCACAGCCTGGAGTCGAGTGTCATGCTCTCCCTGGTCCCGCCCCCACACCAACAGGTCATCGATGTGGCAGACCACACCTTCATGCCCATCTATGACCTCAGCCATCCTGCACTGGAAATGTTCAGGTGCTGAGGCGATGCCAAATGGAAGACGGTTAAAGTGGAACCGCCCGAAGGGTGTAATGAATGTAGTGTACTTGGCTGATTCTGTTGTGCGTCGGAAAAGAACCAATGCAGGGGTCCGGCAGGGTCAAGCCCGTAGGCACGTTTCTTTATATTCAGGGAAGGGAAATGCGGGATGTGTATGGTGCAACTAGAGTATTGGATTGGGGGTGTGTAAAAGACTATGTGTTTTTGTGCAGGGCAAGTGTGGTGCGTGTGTGCAGGAATGTAAATGATCGGAGGGGGTGTGTGCGTGCTGGTGATGCGCAAGTCCAGGAGTAGGGGTTCGGCGGGAGGCAGCGTGGGAGCACAAGGGAGGGGTCCGAGGAACACAAGGGACGCGAGGAAGACGGAGCCCGAGAAGCACCGGGGGTTCGTACTAGATGGCACAATCTGGCACCGATTGCACGTCAGCGTCTTCTCTTATAGCTGGCTGCAGATTGGCTTCAGGTGCGCTGATCTCCGATGAGCCTCTGGTGCGTGGCTGCGCTCTCAACGAGCGCGCTGATTGAACCCTGCCAGTAGACTCAGGCGGAGACGCGCCTTGCGTCTGGACCACAACAGATTCCTCTGTAAGTGGAATCTTCCAGAACCCCATGTTGGCATCCAATCTGCGGAACAGTTTTGCTCCAAAAAGCGTTCCGATGCCTCTGTTCTACTGACGGCAGAATGTATTTATCACGGCACACATACTCATTCAAGCCGGTCAGGTCCACACACAACCGCACGTTTTTACGGTCCTTCTTGGGCATGACCACCATTGGAGCGCAGTTCCTGTGGTTGCGTTCTCCCCCGAATTCGCTACATTGTTGTCTGAAGTGGGATGGGGCGACCGTAAGGCCATAGACCACCGGAACACTTCCGGGTACCTTGACAACAGGACGCCAGGAGAGGGGGATAGAAAACCCAAGCCGCCAAGCCGCACTGTATTAGATACGCAGCCTAGCTGTAGCTACGATGCCCGAAAGTTGCTGTGTGGTGGACTGTACTGTTAACAAGAAAAACAACCCAAATATTCGTTTTTTTGTATTGCCTAAAAGGCAGAAGGAGGGAAAAAACGATTGAAATGGCTCCAGGCGATCAGAAGGAAAGACAAGGATGGACAACTTTGGGATCCTGACAGCAACCCATGTATTGTGGGGTTTCTCTGTGACTCTATACGATGGCTTCACCTGGGTCCTGAATACGGTAATGTCCTTCGATGGATTGTAGTGTTCAACAACAGATACCCACCCACTTGAAAAAAACTTGTGAGCCTCCAGTGATTTGTAATTTTTCATTTTCTTCGCCGTGTAAATACCTGTATGAGACCATGGAAATTCAAATCAGGTTGAGACACTGTGCTCACATTCATTATATAGCCTACATTACTTATACTGAAAGCTGTCGGATTTTAAGGGGAGTAAAGTTAACTTCCCTCTGCCGGACAAGGTGGTTATTCAAACATGATCAAATCACGTCCATTAGATAGGCCTAGCTAACATCAACGATAGCTAGTGTCCCAGTCAAAAGCAGGAGTCAATCGTAGCTACATTACAGGTGCAGCCTAATCTGCATGTCATTTCTGACACGACGACTAACCATTGTTTTGGCTACAACCCCCTCTCTCTGGAGAGAAGAATACTCTCCCGCTCGCTCTATGTTTCTGTAGTTACGTGTATAGGGTTATATTATGACTTCAATATTATAGCGAATTCGGGGGACAACGCAACCACAGGAACTGCCGCGGCCGGGAAGCGAACCCGTATCGCCCGCACCGCAGGAGACATCGCTAACCGCTCGACTAAAGGGTCAGACCCGCGAGCCAGCGGCCAGCGTGTCTTCTTATCCATGCACGCTACAATATAAAGTGGACAGACTAAGTTGTAGACGTAGCTACGCCTATATCTTGACACGAAAAGGCATATCTAGTTAACGTTAGCTAGCTGGCTAGCTCTAACGTTAGCTAGCTAGCTGACAGAAATCAATGTTTGCCTACCTGGAGAATCGATGAGGTAATTGTAGATGTCGCCATGAGACCGATACTGCAAATTTTTCGCAAATATCGGTTCTTGTCCGCAGCAGCCAACGTAGCGACATAGTTAGCCATTTAAACCGTGTTCAAACTTGCCGGCTTCTATCCCCCTCTAGCTCCCCCAGCTCTAACGTTCGAACGCGGAAGTGCAGTGGTCTATAGGAGGCGTGTGCGCCCTGAGGCGTGGTGGAGCTGGTGTGCTTGGGCGCGGGGACGTGGTTGCATTGTCCCCCGAATTCGCTACAATACAATAAAACCACAGCTGCTAGGCTCGGACGAAGGCGGATTCCTTTTCCCTCACGTTTTCCTGCGACAGCTCCCGTCTCCTGTGCGCGCGAATTTGGCTAACTTCCCGTGTCTGGCCGCTGGTGACTGCCGAGGTTTGGCTGAGGAGGCCGATCGGGTCCTGCTGGCTACCAGACGGTTCTCTGTGAAGAGTGTGGCATCGGAGCCTTTGCAGCCGGCGTCAGAGGACGCGGACCCGGCGGTGATGGCTGGAGTGATTGCCCGGAGACGGCGCGGGAGCGGCCTCTGTTTCTTCCACCAGCGGTTCGGCGGCAAGGTGAGGCGCTGCGTCCCTCCGTGCACGTTTGAGGCGCCGGGAAACTCCAGGGCCAGCGCTCAGTAGCAGCTGTGGGCGCTACTGGACATAGTGAGCTGCTCTTCATTACGGACTCGATGTCAGGAAGACGGTTTCTGGTGGACTCAGGCTGAAAAAAGAGCCTAATCCCTCCAGCTAAAACAGACATGTCAGCCGAAGGCGTCGGCCCACAGTTGAGTGCAGCTAACGGTTCGTCCATTTCGGCGTTTGGCACAAGGTTGGTGACTGTTTGCTTTCACGGGCGCCATTTTGAGTGGGACTTTGTAGTCGCCTCCTTTACTGTCCCTATTATCGTCGCGGACTTTCTGTGTGCTAATGGTCTGCTTGTTGATGTTGCAAACCGCCGTTTAATTGATGCGTTGTCTTTCGCCACTTTTCCATGCGAGACAGGGGGAGCCGGGCCGTTAACACACGCTAACTTCTTAGCATTAGGTGATTTTTTTCAACGTTTGCTGGCGGATTTTCCATCGGTGACTACACCTGCCTTTTCCACCGCGGTTACTAAACACGGGGTAGAACATTTCATTCCCACTGTGGGACCGCCAGTTTTTGCGCGCGCGCGGCGCCTCTACGCGATAAAATTGGCTACAGCTAAGGAGGAGTTCGCCATCATGGAGCGTCTGGGTATAGTGAGGCGTTCCAACAGTCCGTGGGCCTCGCCGCTTCACATGGTGCCCAAGGCGGATGGGTCGTGGCGGCCTTGCGGCGACTTTCGCCGCCTGAACCACATCACCGCCAATGACCGCTATCCCATCCCACACATACAGGACTTTTCCATACGCCTGGCAGGTACCACTATTTTCTCTAAGGTGGACCTGGTGCACGGCTGTCATCAGGTTCCCGTGCGCGCAGAGGACGTGCCCAAGACCGCAGTGATCATCCCATTTGGGCTTTTCGAGTTCATGCGCATGCCTTTTGCCTTGAAGGGGCAGCGCAAACCTTTCAGAGGCTGATGGACTTGGTGTTGCGTGACCTTGCGTTCGTGTTCGTTTATCTCGATGACATATTAGTGGCCAGTCCGTCAGCTGAAGAGCACTTGGCGCACCTGAAACAGGTTTTCCGTCGTCTGGGCGAACACGGCCTGATAGTCAACCCGGCCAAGTATCAGTTTGGACTGCCGGTGATTGACTTCTTGGGTCATCGCATTTCGCCGCAAGGCGCAGTCCCGTTGCCTTCTAAGGTGCAAGCGGTGGCGGAATTTCCCCGCCCAGTCTCTATTAAGGCATTGCGGGAATTCTTGGGCATGGTGGATTTCTATAACTGTTTCCTCCCTCGCGCTGCCCACCTCCTTCAGCCTCTTTACGAAGCCCTGCGGTTTAAGAAGGCTGACGACCCTGTCGACTGGACTCCCGAACGAGTCCAGGCCTTTGACGGAGCTAAGTGCGCCCTGGCTAACGCTGCCCTCCTCGCCCATCCCACATCCACGGCGTCCATAGCTTTAACAACCGACGCGTCTGACATAGCCGGTGGGGGCTGTGGTTGAACAGCGCGTGGCGAATGCGTAGCAGCCACTCGCATTTTTTAGCCGCAAACTGCGAGATGGCGAGCGCAAATACAGCGTGTTTGACCGGGAGTTGCTGGCACTGCACCTTGCAACCCGTCATTTCCGCTTCCTGCTGGAGGTTCGCTCATTCACGGCTTATGTGGATCATAAACCACTGACTTTCGCCATGTCCAAAGTGACTGAGCCGTGGTCTGCTCGTCAGCAGCGCCACCTAGCGGCCATCTCCGAGTTCAAAACGGACATTCAGCATGAGGCCGGGAAGTCCAACTCTGTTGCTGATTGTCTGTCGCGTGTGCTTGTGTGTCCTGTGCACCTCGGTGTGGATTTCTCCGCTATGGCTGCCGACCAGCCCAGCGAGGACGTCAAGGGGTGGGCGGCTGCATGTGTGGCGTGCCAGCGCGCTAAGGTCCACCAGCACACTAAGTCGCCCCTCGAACCGTTTCTGATCCCGGCCAGACGTTTCGACCACGTGCATGTGGACCTGGTGGGCCCTCTACCTTCTTCACAGGGTTTTACGCACCTGCTCACAATGGTAGATCGGACCACCAGGTGGCCAGAGGCTGTCCCTCTGTCCTCCACAACATCCTCGGACGTTGCACACACGTTTCTTTCCTCCTGGGTCGCCCGTTTCGGCACTCCGTCAGATATCACCTCAGACAGGGGCCCCCAGTTCGTGTCAGAGCTCTGGTCGGAACTTGCGCGATCCTTGGGTGTGCAGGTACACCGCACTACCGCGTACCACCCTCAGGCTAACGGCTTGTGTGAACGTTTTCACCGGTGGCTCAAGGCAGCGTTGCGCCCTGCGCTCTCGGATGGTAACTGGGTGGATCGTTTACCTTGGGTTATGCTCGGGTTACGTTCGGCTCCGAAGGAGGACCTCGACGCTTCGTCCGCTGAGCTGGTGCTCGGTCAGCCGCTCCTCGTCCCTGGGGAGTTTTTGCATGGGAGTTTCGCTCCTCGACCCCGTCCGGCCGTTTATCCTTTTTTGTCCGACAGCACTCGGGTTCCAGGCCCTTTCAATACTGTTTTCCGCTGTCTTTCGTGCCTGCGGAGCTCATGTCGGCTCGTTTTGTTTTGTGCGGCATGATGCTCACCGCTCGCCCCTCCAACCCCCATATGATGGCCCATTTCGGGTTCTTGACTCGGGTCCTAAGGGTTTTTTGCTGGATATGGGTGGGCGTAGGGAGCGTGTCGCGCTTGATAGGCTTAAACCGGCGCACAGGGTGGCAGGCAAAGTTGTGTTTCCGGCCCAGGTTCCCCGTCGGGGTAGCCCTCCTTCCAGGACCCCGGCAGTGTCTTCACGTGTTCAGCATTCTGCTTCTCAGCCGGCATTGGACTGTGTTTCACCTACAGTTTCGGCTGAGGGACGGCGCAGCCGTTGTGGCAGGCTGCTTAAGCCTCCAGTGAGACACTGATTTTCTTTCCGGGAGTCCCTTCTGGGCGTTCGGGGGGGGGGCTGGGGGGGCTGTGTGGCGGACACTAGGGGCTATAGACCACTGCACTTCCGCGTTCGAACGTTAGAGCGGGGGGAGCTAGAGGGGGATAGAAGCCGGCAAGTTTGAACACGGTTTAAATGGCTAACTATGTCGCTACGTTGGCTGCTGCGGACAAGAACCGATATTTGCGAAAAATTCGCAGTATCGGTGGCCAGTGTCCTTTCAATCGAACAGGGGAATGGGTTAATAACCCCACTCATGCATTACACCCTGGAATGATAAAAGGCAAAAATTAAATCACACATCATGACCTAGAGCAGCCATGGGGAAAAGACACAGGAACTAGGCTACATTTTCAACAAATGTTTGCATTTTATTCAATTATTACTTTTTACTGGATTGCACATGACTGCATACAATGATGCATGACTCAATAAGGATGACAATAATAATGTGATAACAATGTTTGCATTTTAACTGGGTAAGGGAGACAGGGGTAGTTACCCCTTGTTTCTAGGAAAGATAAACAAAATTGAGCATGTGACCAAATATTCAGGGGGGAGGGACCATTTTATGATTTTTAATGGATAAAAATACATATGGGTTTGAAGAATGTGATCCCATTCAGACAGGTTTAGCTAACTGTGGAATTCCATATAGCCACCGGCTCAACCTGCGCCAGACCAAACTGTTCCAGGGAGGGAGAGAGAGGGGAAGGGGAGGAGGTGAGGGAGGGGCCAGAGTGGGTCTTAGAAAATATGAATGGAGGAGGCAAGGGAAGGGGAGGGGAAGAGGGAGATGAATCAACCTACCCCGCAACTGAGTTTCACATCTAGCTTCTACAGCATGGATCTCAAACTCGCGGCTCGCGGGCTAATTGCGTCCCGCGGGCCAATTGCGGCCCGCGGGACGTTATTTTGTGGTCCCCTACTTGACATCAAAGTTTAGTGTTAGTGCGGCCCGCGCTTGCCCTGGGCTTTTATTTTTCACTTATGAGCTACCATAGCGCAGGCTCATGACAGCTTCCGGTGTCGCGTTTGTTGTCAAGTCATGGTGCGTTCCCGTTACGTTGGAAGTTGTAAATTGGAACGACTCGGATTTCAGACTTCCGGTTGAAATGTCCAACTCGGAGCTCAGAAAGTCCGACTTCCGAGCACAACATGACGCACCATTAATCGGCAGCGCGAATTAGCAACGGTTGAAACTTGGTTGAAACTTGATTCCGGATCGACACCAAGTGGAAGGAAAATATATCCTGTCAGCAAGCCCCAGTTATGTCTTTCTCAAAACCTGCCGTAAAGAGAAAAGTTGGTGACGAGCACAAACAATTTCAGGAAAAGTGGGAGACGGCATATTTTTTTGTTGAGCACAGAGGCAGCCCGACGTGTCTTATATGCACCGAGAAAGTTAGGGTGCACAAGGAATACAACATCAGACGTCATTACTCGACTAGACATGCTGATGAGTATACAAAATACCAGGGAGATGAGAGAGAGAAACGGGTCGCCAATCTTAAAACATGTTTACTGAAGCGACAAGATTTCTTCAAGAAAGCTAGCAAAGATCATGATGCAGCAGTCGAAGCTAGCTACGTGGTGAGTGAGATGATTGCTAAGTCGGGAAAGCCATTCAAAGAAGGGGAGTTTGTTAAAAAGTGCATGTTACAGGCTGCAAGTATAGTCTGTCCGGAAAAGAAGGGTCAGTTTAGCAACATCAGCCTTTCAGCCAACACAGTGGCAGAGCGCATTTCTGACCTGTCAGGTAACATATATGATCAACTGCGTGAGAAAGCCAAACGTTTCTGTGCATACTCAGTCGCTCTTGATGAGAGCACAGACACCATTGACACTGCGCAGCTCGCAATCTATGCCCGTGGTGTTGACGACAGTTTTGAAGTGATGGAGGAGTTGCTCACAGTGATTCCAATGCATGGCCAGACCACCTCTCAGGAGATATTCCGCCAGCTGTGTGATGCCATTGTGGATGCGGGTTTGCCATGGAAGAGGTTTGCTGGAATAACAACCGACGGAGCGCCATCAATGACAGGGAGGAGAAATGGAGTGGTGTCACTTGTTCAAAAAAAACTGGAAGAGGAGGGTGTGGAGGAGGCCATTGCGCTGGACTGCATTATCCATCAGCAGGCCCTTTGCAACAAATGCCTGAAGTTTGACAATGTGATGTCTGTCGTTGTGAAATGCATCAACCATATCAGATCCAGGGGTTTAAAGCACCGGGAGTTCCGCGCCTTTTTGGAGGAAATAGAGTCAGCATATGAGGATGTGCTCTACTTCACTGAGGTACGTTGGCTCAGCAGGGGAAACGTCTTGAAGAGGTTTTTTGAGTTGAGAGCAGAAGTGAAAGCCTTCATGGAGAACGCTGGGATGGCTGTTCCTGTGCTAAGTGATCCCAAATGGCTCATGGACTTAGCTTTCCTTGTTGACATCACACATGAGCTGAATGTACTGAACAAGAAATTACAAAACCAGGGGCAGCTTGTCAGTGCTGCCTATGACAACGTGAGATAATTCTCCACAAAACTTGTGTTATGGAAAGCCCAGCTCTCTCAGACAAACCTCTGCCATTTCCCAGCATGCAAGGCACTCATGGATGCAGGAACACCATTCAGTGGTGAGAAGTATGCTGATGCCATTGTGAAGCTACAGGAGCAATTTGATCACAGGTTTGCAGAGTTCAAGACACACAGAGCCACTTTTCAAATTTTTGATGACCCCTTCTCCTTTGATGTGCAAGATGCCCCTCCTGTGCTTCAAATGGAGCTCATTGGCCTGCAGTGCAGGTCAATGAGCTTATTTGATAGCTTGTTTGTTTTTGTTGTTTTGTTTTGTTTTTTTTAGCTTATTAGCTTATTAGTATTCCATCTTGTCATAACAGAACCTGGTGTCCCCTTTTTGTCTCACACTGTTCGTTTTTGTTCCTGCACTTGTACTGTTACCTGTCTTGTTTTGATCACCTGTATATATAAAAAAAAGATTGAAAACATTGGATCGGTTGTACTTTTTTTTTTTTTGGAATACTTGCGGCCCAGCCTCACCCAAACTCTACCTCCAGCGTCCCCCAGGTAAGTTGAGTTTGAGACCCCTGTTCTACAGTGTAGCTGAAGGGAGTCTGGCGAGGGAGACTCGGGTCCTGTAATGATATGTGCCCTCTGGCTATGTTAACTTATAATATTAATAAAGCAAGGACGACTTCTCTCGTGCTGGGTGTTTATTCACCGACCGGATTCCCACTGACGTTGTTACGTACATCACGTGACTTTGTTGTGGCGCTACGGAAAGCCGTAAGGGACATTAGCAAATCAAATATTACTAGCAAATATTACATCTCCCTTTTTCTGAAAAGTGCTGCTTTCTCTGCAGAGATACAGACCACGTTGAGCACGTTTATAAGCGAATACAATCTTAATAAGAAAGAATATGAAAGTGGAACTCTTATATAACTGGACTGCAACAAAGTAGTGTAAAACATTTCCTCCCCTGTCTAAATGTGACACCGTAATAACATTTCATCTTTTTTTTTAACATTCATAAGTCAAGGATTTGTCTTGGTTTGACCGTGCGACCTGACCTCGTGGTGTAACCAGGCTGTGTGTCTGGTTGTCGCTGATTGTTCGTGTCTGGAGGTTCAGCATGCTCTTGCTGATGGGCTTGTGTTGTTAGCGCTGGTAACAGTCTGCTGTGAAGTGTGTGTGTGTGTGTAGTGTGAGTGTTCACTCTGCTTTGTCGCAGGTGTTGACGGTTGCGTTGGTAGATCTGACCTTCTTTGGTTTGGATGTGGTAGCTCCTGTCTGTGTTCGCTGGTCTTTCCACAGTTGCAGGTCTCCAGGATCCATCCTCCTGCCGGAAGCGGATTGGTGTGCCTGCGGGCAGGTGGGGCAGAGGTTTGGCTGTTCGGTTGTAGTATGCCTACTGGCGCTGTTGACATACCTCTCTCCTTTTGTGAACATCCTCCTGACTGGCGATCTGTGGCTGCAGGTGTTTTGCTGTTGATGGGAGAATGGACCGCAGCCTCCGACTCATCAGTAGCTGTGCCGGTGATTTCAGGTTGTCCACCGGTGTGTTGCGATACTCCAGTAAGCTCATGTAGGGGTCTTTGTTCTCAGCTTTGGCTTTGTCCAGGATGCGTTTGGCCGTCTGGACAGTCTTCTCGGAGAGGCCGTTGCTCTGTGGGTAGTGGGGGCTTGTGGTGGTGTGTGAGAAACCCCATGTCTGTGAGAAGTTGCGGAACTCACCAGAGCTGTAGCACGGACCGTTGTCGCTGATGATAGTCTCGGGGATTCCGTGTCGAGCCATTGCTGCTTTCAGCTTCATGATGACGGCAGATGAGGTGCAGCTGTAAAGTCTCTCTAGCTCGAAGAATCTGGAGTAGTAGTCCACAGTGACTATGAAGTCCTGTGAGTTCCATGTGAATAGGTCTGTGCCTATCACTTGCCACGGCCGCTCGGGTATGGCGTGTGACATCATTGGTTCCTTTGCATTTGCGCTGCGCCGTTCTTGGCATATGCTGCAGTCTGCTACCGCATCCTCGATCTGTTTCCCCATGCCAGGCCAGAACAGTAAGTCTCTTGCTCGGCATTTGCTTTTTTCCACGCCAAGGTGGCTGGCATGGATGCGCTGTATCATGTCCTTGCGAAGCTTTTGGGGGACAATGATTCTCTCACCTTTGAACAGGATACCGTCCATTTCTGAGATTTCTGCTCTGTGGTTCCAGTATTCCTGGATGCTGGGCGGGCACTTTTTCTTTGTGTCTGGCCAGCCAGTGAGTGTGGCTCGTCTGAGTGCGGTGAGCTGTGGATCTTGCGCTGTTTCCTGCTTGATTTCTGTGAGTCTTGTGTCGCTCACAGGGATGTTGCTGAGGACTGTGTGCACTTGGGCCTCCATCCCTTCCTGTAGGTCACTGTCGTGGTGTTCTATTGACTTGCGTGACAGTGTGTCGGCCACCGGTATGTCCTTACCGGGGCGGTGGATGATTTGGATGTCGTATTTTTGGAGCGCCAGGATGATCCGTTGCAGCCGAGGTGGTGCTGCTGCCAGTGGCTTTTTTAGTATTGCCTCCAGAGGCTTGTGGTCTGACTCCACAATCACTTGTCGTCCGTACATGTACTCGTGGAACCTCTTGCAGCCGAAGACCACAGCGTAGAGCTCCTTCTCTATCTGTGCGTAGTTTTCTTCAGTGCTGTTGAGTGACTTGGACGCATAGGCAATTGGTTTGCCATCTTGGAGCATGACAGCCCCAAGGCCACTTTTGGATGCATCCACTTGGAGTCGCAGCTCTTTCTGCGGGTCGAAATATGAGAGTACTGGACCTGGGTGCTGTGTAATGAGATTCTTCATCTCTTGGAACGCCTTGTCGTGGACTGCATCCCACACAAACTCACTGTCCTGTTTCAGAAGCTGTCTGAGGGGTGAGTTTATCTGTGAGAGGTGTGGAGCGAATCTGGCGAGGTAGTTGATCATGCCGAGGACTGTCTCCAGCTCTGCTTTGTTCTGTGGGGGTTGCATGTCCTTGACCGCCTTCACCTTGTGTGGGTCTGGTTTGATGCCTTCGTGTGAGAGCGTGTGGCCGAAGTAGCTTACCTCGGACACGCATATGTGACACTTGTCGGGGTTGAGCCTCACCCCTCGCTCCCTTGTGCGCTTCAGCATCGCTCTGAGACGCTGGTCAAGTTCCTCTTTAGTCTTGCCGAACACTAGTATGTCGTCCACTATGGCTGTCACACCGTCCAATCCTTCATATGTTTCATCCACACGTCTCTGGAACTCGTCTTGAGCGGACACGATTCCGAATGGCAGTCTGAGGAAACGATACCTGCCAAACACTGTGTTAAATGTCGTCAACATTGAGGATTCAGTGCTCAGTTTGATGGCCCAATAGCCTGACCGCGCGTCTAACACGCTAAAGTACTCAGCTCCAGCGAGCTTTGTGGTGGCGTCCTCCAGCGTGGGGAGGGGGTAGTGAGGTCGTTGTATCACGTTGTTAAGAGCTCTGGGGTCTAAACACACTCTAAGTTTGCCTGTCTTTGGCTTCTCAACAATGACGAGTGCGTTCACCCATTCTGTGGGCTCTGTTACCTTACAGATTATGCCGCCTTTCTCCATGCTGTCAAGCTCGTCCCTCAGTTTGCTGCGTAGGGCGATGGGGATTCTGCGTGGCGGGCAGACGACCGGCGTTGCATCTGGTGTGACGCGGAAGGTGCACTCGCCTGGGAACTCTCCTATTCCCTGGAAAACATCTGCATACTCATCCATTATGCTCTGTGATTTGACATTGTTTTCCTCGCTCACAGCCATCACTATTTTTACCAAGTTTAGGTCACGGCATGTTTTCATTGCCATGACTGGTGGGGCGTTTGTGTCAATGACGTAAAAGTCCAGCATCATTGCATTGTCTCTGTACTTACATTTGAGTTTGCATGTGCCTTTCACGCTCAGCGCGCCTCCTCCATATTCAGTGAGTCTGTGTATTGCTGGTTTCAGTGTCACATTTTTGAACAGCGCCTGGAACAGGTTGGTGGGAATAGTATTGGCCTGTGCCCCAGTGTCTAGTTTAAACTTTACCTTCTGTGGAGGTGTGCCAATTCCAAACTCTACGTAAGCCTGCTCGTTGCTTTTTCCGTTGTTCTCTATTGAGATGCAGTCTATGTACAGCTCTGTCTCTTCTCCCACAGCGGTGCCCTCCACTGTAATGTTGTCGAAGTACAGTTCTTCCTGCTCTCTGTCAGTGGTGTACTCTTCTGGGTTCTCTCCGACGGCATGTACTGTGCCGCGGTAGTACTTTGTCTGTCCCTGGGAGCTAGACTTGCATACTTTAGCAAAATGATTGAGCTTCTTGCATTTAATGCATAGTTTACCCTTAGCTGGGCAAGTGGCTTTAGCGCCGTGTAGCCCTCCACAATAGCTACACGCCCTGGCGGCGGTGCTAACGTTATCCTCCCTTTGTCTGAAGTTAGCGTTAGCTGCTTTGGGTGCGTTCGGCTTGTAAATCTTTCTGCCTATTGCGTGCACCGTTTCATGTGTGCTGCCCTGGCCCATAAACTTTAGCTGTTGCTTTGCTAGCTCGTGTGAGCGGGCTACATCTATGGCTTTTTCTAGCGTTAGCTCAGCTCCCTGGCTAAGTAGCTTTTCTCTCACTCTTGGTGAGTTGGTGGCAAACACGATACGGTCCCTGACCATCTCGTCGGCATTTGGGTAGCCACAGTCTTTGACTAGGAGCTTTAGCTCAGTTACAAATTGTTCGAAGGATTCACTCTCTCCCTGCATCTTTTCATGAAATTTATATCTGGCATAAATCGGGTTTGCTTTGGGGGTGATGTACTCAGTGTACTTATCGTAGTACGTTTCTAGCTTCTTGGCTTGTTCTCCGCTGAGTGTCCAAGTGTTGTGCACATCGCGCCCTTTTTCCCCTATCCAGAGCAGGAGGTAGCTGCATTTCTCCTCTTCGTACTTCCCGCGCAGGGGGCCCTTGAACATTAGCTCCGTTGTTTGTCGAAATCGTCTCCATGCTTCAGGTAAGTTCGCCGATTCCCAGTCCGTCCGTGGAGCTGGAACGCCGTACGAATCCATATTGGGTATTTAAACTCCGCTACTCTGACACCATGTAATGTTCTGTGCCCTCTGGCTATGTTAACTTATAATATTAATAAAGCAAGGACGACTTCTCTCGTGCTGGGTGTTTATTCACCGACCGGATTCCCACTGACGTTGTTACGTACATCACGTGACTTTGTTGTGGCGCTACGGAAAGCCGTAAGGGACATTAGCAAATCAAATATTACTAGCAAATATTACAGGTCCTAAGGGTTTTTTGTTGGATATGGGTGGGCGTAGGGAGCGAGTCGCGCTTGATAGGCTTAAACCGGCGCACAGGGTGGCAGGCAAAGTTGTGTTTCCGGCCCAGGTTCCCCGTCTGCACTTCCGCGTTCGAACGTTAGAGCGGGGGGAGCTAGAGGGGGATAGAAGTCGGCAAGTTTGAACACGGTTTAAATGGCTAACTATGTCGCTACGTTGGCTGCTGCGGACAAGAACCGATATTTGCGAAAAATTCGCAGTATCGGTGGCCAGTGTCCTTTCAATCGAACAGGGGAATGGGTTAATAACCCCACTCATGCATTACACCCTGAAATGATAAAAGGCAAAAATTAAATCACACATCATGACCTAGAGCAGCCATGGGGAAAAGACACAGGAACTAGGCTACATTTTCAACAAATGTTTGCATTTTATTCAATTATTACTTTTTACTGGATTGCACATGACTGCATACAATGATGCATGATATACTACTCAATAAGGATGACAATAATAATGTGATAATGTAGAGCCGAAGGAACGGAGAAGACCGTAGGTTCACACTTTAGCCATGTAGGCAACTTTCTTTAATCAACGGTAAATCAGAGAGACAACAAAACCACAGCTCGACTGAGCGGGGGCGGCAAGAATAATCATAAAACTGGCTGAACAACCATAACTTAACCCTGCGTTAACCTGCCAGGGCAACCCTGACTTAACCCTTAGTTCCTGGGGTGAATTCTATCCCCAATACGTGTCCACCACATGAGCCGCCCCAGAATTCGCCCTAGTAATCGAAGTCAGGCAGGCGCGGGGGGACGACAGGCCGTCCGCGGCGGCTCCGGGTAACAGGGGCCGGAGTGTCTCTGGGAGGCATTGACGCGGGCCTGTGGAGGTCGGCCTGAGGAGCAGAAGAGGCAGCGCGGGCCTCCACGGGGGGACGAGGCGGAGCTGGGGGACGACCGCGACGAGGAGGTTGGGCTAACTCCAACGGCTGCGTCAAGTTCAGGTGTGCGGGTTTAACACGGTCCACTGAAACATGCTCGGCCGTGCCCCCAAAATCCACCACCAGGTGCTTAATTCCCCGTTCCAGGACGCGGAAGGGGCCGTCATAAGGGGGTTGCAGAGGGGGGCGGTGTGCGTCGTGACGGATGAACACGTAGTCCGCTGACTGCAGACCTGGGGGCACCTGGGACACCGGAGCGCCGTGTTGGGCGGTAGGGACGGGTGTGAAAGCTCTGACCCCGTCCAGCAAGGAGGCTCGTTGGTCCACAGCTGACCAGGGACGCGTTGCGTTGGGCATTAATTCGCCTGGGACTCGCACCGGCGTGCCGTACACCAGCTCCGCAGAGGAGGCTTATAGGTCTTCCTTCGGGGCGGTCCGCAGGCCCAGCATGACCCATGGGAGCTTGTCGACCCAGTTGCAGTCCTTGAGAGTAGCCCGAAGCGCAGCCTTCATGGACCGGTGGAAGCGCTCACATAGGCCGTTCGCCTGAGGGTGGTAGGCGGTAGTGCGGTGAAGCTTGACGCCCAGAGCCTTACCCACAGCATTCCATAGCTCTGAGGTAAACTGTGGCCCGCGGTCAGATGAAAGGTCGGAAGGCGTACCGAAACGTGAGACCCACGACCCAATAAAAGCCCGGGCCACATCAGCAGACGTCGTGGATGCCAGGGGAACAGCTTCAGGCCAGCGCGTAGTCCTGTCCACCACAGTGAAGAGGTAGGTGAACCCATGGGAGGGGGGTAGGGGACCAACCAGGTCGACGTGGACATGGTCAAATCGTCTCGCTGGCACTGCGAAGCGTTCCAGGGGCGCCTTAATGTGGCGGTGTATCTTAGCCCGCTGACAGGCAACACACGAGTCTGCCCACGCTTTCACGTCTCTCTTAAGTCCCTCCCACACAAACTTAGCAGAGGCCAGGCACACGGATGGCTTACCGCTTGGATGAGAGAGGCCGTGCACAGCTTCAAACACGGGGCGTCTCCAGCTCTCCGGGACGATGGGCCTGGGCTGTCCCGTGAAGACGTCACACAGGAGGGTGACAACTGTGTCGCTGCAAGGAACATCCTGCAGGCGGAGCCCCGTGTCGGACGTCCGGAGATGGAGGATGCTCGGGTCCGTGGCCTGGTCAGCGGCCATCTGTGCATAGTCCAGGCCTAGGTGGACCGCTCCAATCGCTGCCCTAGAGAGGCAGTCAGCTACCTGGTTAGACTTACCAGCGACGTGCTGGATGTCGGTAGTGAATTCCGAAATGTAGGAGAGTTGTCGCTGCTGGCGAGCGGACCATGGCTCGGCCGTCTTGGACATGGCAAACGTGAGGGGCTTGTGGTCCACGTACGCAGTAAACTCGCGGCCCTCTAGCAGGAACCGGAAACGCCGGACGGCAAGCCAGAGACCGAGGAATTCCCTGTCAAAAGTACTATACTTGTGCTCTCGGGGTGTAAACTGGCGACTGAAAAAGGCCAAAGGCTGCCAAGCCCCCCCCCCACCCACCCACTGCTCGTGAACCGCACCAACAGCATAGTCCGATGCATCCGTGGTTATGGAAATAGGCGCTGTAGGTGAAGGATGCGCTAGCAGGGTAGCCTGGGAGAGCGCAGCTTTAGTCTCGATGAACGCACGGTCCCGCTCTGCTGTCCAGTCGACCGCCTGGTTGGGGGACTTGCCTTTCAGCGCCTCGTACAGTGGCCGGATGATAAAGGCGGCTCGGGGAATGAAGCGGTGGTAGAATGTCACCATCCCGATGAACTCTCTGAGCGCACGAGCTGTTTGGGGCGCGGAAAGGCCGCCACCGCTTCCACCTTTGCGGGCAGGGGGACCGCCCCGTCCCCAGTGATGCGGTGCCCGAGGAAATCAATGGCCGTCAGTCCGAACCGGCACTTCGCCGGGTTGACGATCAGCCCATGCTGGCTGAGGCGTGTGAAGAGGGCGTGAAGATGGGACAGGTGTTCTTCCTCGGAGGCGCTGGCGATGAGTATGTCGTCCAAATAGACGAAGATGAAAGGAAGGCCACGGAGCACTGAATCCATCAGCCGCTGAAAGGACTGGGCCGCGTTTTTGAGTCCAAATTGCATTCGTAGGAATTCAAATAGGCCGAATGGGGTAGTCACCGCTGTCTTGGGGATGTCCGAGGGGTGCACGGGAACTTGATGATAACCATGGACCAGGTCGACTTTTGAGAAGACGCGTTTGCCAGACAGGTGTAGCCGGGTGGTAAATCTGTTAAATATGTTAAATGATTTTCCACTTAAATTTAGTATAGTTTAACTGTTAATATATGTAATTGTTACACCGTCAAGCCATGTAAAATGTCATTTGATGTAGTTAAATTGTGAAGCAGATTGTGAGTGTATTTTTATAGTTTTGGTTGTCATTGCATGTTTTGACCAGTAAGTGGCAGTGTTGCGGACTTTTATTGTAACTCCGTGCAAGTTATCCAAGTGCATCTTGGGTATTCTTTCTTTTTTTCTTGTGTGGAGCGCCTGAAGATTGCGGTGTGACGGTGCTCTGACTCCGTAGTAAGTAAAGGTAAATATCTTGTGAAATATACCTGTAACATTATTCCAAACAATATTGTATGTCGGTAATTTGACAAGATGGTTTGATTTAGACGCTACTGGAGTTGATGTTCGGTGATTTTGGGCGCGAGCCGTCGACCACTGTTCGCCATTGCAGGCATGACAAGGTAATGTTGGCGTGAATAAAGCCACACCATGCCATTGTATTTGGGATGTAAAGGTTTTATATGCATTTTAATTCTGTTTAAAGGTAACTGACAGAGTGAGAAGTTGCGCGATCTTCAGGAAGTTCCACATGTCTTTGTTAAACCCTGTTTAACGTACATAGTCCACTGCCGTATTTTGCACCGTATGTTGTATGTTGTATTTATTTTCCTTTTAAAATATTTTCTGTTAAACTTGCCACATCTGTGAACATTTATGAGCTGTTTGCTCGAAAGACACAGAAATTTATGCACTCAGTAAAATGATCTGCATTCGAAGGTTCAAACAATAAAATTAAAGCTACAAGAACCCCGGAAGTAATTGTGTCCTGTGTGGTATCTAATTCCACGGGCTACACAGGTTTGCAGAAAAGTCCTGGATATGCGGGACAGGATAGCGGTCGGGCGTGGTGGCGTCATTTAGTCGGTGGTAGTCCCCGCATGGGCGCCAACCTCCATCAGGCTTAGCGACGATGTGGAGTGGGGACGCCCACGGGCTGTCAGAGCGGCGGATGATCCCCATGCGTTCCAGGTGCTCGAACTCAGACTTGGCAATGGCGAGTTTGGCGGGGTCGAGACGCCTGGCTCTGGCGTAGACCGGGGGCCCCTTCGTAGCAATGTGATGCTCCACCCCATGCTTAGCGGTGGGTGCAGAGAAGGTAGGCTGGGTGAGGTCAGGGAACTCAGCGAGGAGGCGGTTGAACTTGTCTGCCTCTGAGAGAGAGTTGGCTAGACCTGCATAGGCCGCTTCCCCCCGCGTACATGCGAAGGAGGAGAAGGTTAAGGCGTCGACCAGACGGCTGTTCTGAATGTCCACTAGCAAACCGTAAGCGTACAAAAAAATCAGCTCCGAGGAGGGGAAGCGTTACATTGGCCATGACGAACTCCCACGTGAAACGTTGTCCACCAAAACACAGTTCTACAGACCGCACGCCGTAGGTGTGGATAGGGCTGCCGTCAGCCGTCGCCAGCTGGGGGCCCCGCTCCCCGCCCATAATGTCGACGTCAGTAGCAGGGAGCACGCTTCTCTGTGCGCCCGTGTCACAGAGAAATCGCCGACCGGAGATGGTGTCGAGGATGAAGAGTAGCCTGCTCGTATCGCCAACACTCATGGCCACTACTGAGTGCTGGCCCTCTCGTTTCCCGTCGGCCTGTAGTTGCAGGGGGAACGGCACCGTTTAGCTTTCGCACCAAATCGAGCGTGGTACATACAGAGTCCAGAGGGCTTGTAGCGGTCTGACGCTGTGGCGCCACCGTCGGGCCACGCCCGCGATGTCGGCGGGGGGCCAGTGAAGGTAGGAGCCAGCACCCCAGCATGGGAGGAACGTTGTGTAGCAACGAAGAATCGGTCAGCCTCCTTTGCCAGCTCACGGGGATCAGTGATGGTGGAGTTAGCGAGCGCAGTCTGGACGTGGGGCGGCATGTTGCGCAGAAACAGCTCCATAAACAGGAAACATGGCTTTTCTTTGACCCAGTAGATTTAACATCCTGCTCATTAGCTCCGATGGTTTGCCATCTCCCAAGCCCTGAATTGCGAAGAGGCGACGTGCTCTCTCCGTTGTTGATAGTTCAAAAGTTTCAAGGAGGAGATTTTTAAGTGCGGCGTATTTACCATCGGTCGGCGGGTTGGTTATGAAACCGCTTATCCTGGAAGCCGTAGCGCACCCCAGCGCTGCCACTACGTATTAGTACCTGGTCTCGTCTGCTGTTATGTCTCTGAGCGCGAGCTGTGCCTCAGCCTGCGCGAATCATGTAGCCGCGGAAGACTTCCTAAACTCCGGCAGTTTAATTGCAACGGCGTTCGTAGCCATAATGTGTGTGGTTTCAGAAAACTTATCCGAAAACCGACGTCGGGGTCACCAGTGTAGAGCCGAAGGAACGGAGAAGACCGTAGGTTCACACTTTAGCCATGTAGGCAACTTTCTTTAATCAACGGTAAATCAGAGAGACAACAAAACCACAGCTCGACTGAGCGGGGGCGGCAAGAATAATCATAAAACTGGCTGAACAACCATAACTTAACCCTGCGTTAACCTGCCAGGGCAACCCTGACTTAACCCTTAGTTCCTGGGGTGAATTCTATCCCCAATACGTGTCCACCACAATAACAATGTTTGCATTTTAACTGGGTAAGAGAGACAGGGGTAGTTACCCCTTGTTTCTAGGAAAGATAAACAAAATTGAGCATGTGACATAATATTCAAGGGGGAAGGGACCATTTTATGATTTTTAATGGATAAAAATACATACTGGTTTGAAGAATGTGATCCCATTCAGAGAGGTTTAGCTAAATGTGGAATTCCATATAGCCGCCGGCTCAACCTGCGCCAGACCAAACTGTTCCAGGGAGGGAGAGAGAGGGGAAGGGGAGGAGGTGAGGGAGGGGCCAGAGCGGGTCTTAGAAAATATGAGTGGAGGAGGTAAGGCAAGGGGAGGGGAAGAGGGAGATGAATCAACCTACCCCGCAACTGAGTTTCACATCTAGCTTCTACAGTGTAGCTGAAGGGAGTCTGGCGAGGGAGACTACAGTGTAGCTAACATTATGCGGGTTGTAGCCTAGCTAACTCGGCTACATCTCGTTCAATGTAGCTAGCCTATTACACTGACTAAATTCGTTTTCCCATCTGGACCCACTGATCTATTGGCATTCTAACTTGACATTTTGGTGATTATAAAATGTAGAATAGACGTAACCTATTATTAGCTAGTTAAACTAGCTAACATTACCAGTGATAAGTGCAGACCGCAGACGTAAACATGTTTGCTGTCAGGACCCCAAAGTTGTCCATCCTTGTCTTTCCTTCTGATCGCCTGGAGCCATTTCAATCGTTTTTCTCCCTCCTTCTGCCTTTTAGGCAATACAAAAAACTAATATTTGGGTTGTTTTTCTTGTTAACAGTACAGTCCACCACACAGCAACTTTTGGGCATCGTAGCTTTACCAACCACTCTTCTGCCGACGAGAGTATCCAGTATAGATTATGACGAATTGATAACTTAATTGATTATGGCTAATGACTATTGCAAACTGTTCTCTTCTCTAACATGTCTTTTCTCTCTCTCTGAACGATGTCTTCTCTTTTCTCTTTTTCTGTGTTTGAATGGTGTCATGTGAGTCTCTCTTGCGTGCATGTGCAGTCGGTTCTCCTCCCAGGTTTCCGTGGTGATGATGGCCGCCATTTGGATGCTGCCTGCCCTTCCACTCCTCACCTAAGTTTTTCTCTGATTACATGATGGTGCTGGTCGGGTGGCTTGGGTCCCGGACTGCTCCGTTGGCACGTGGACACTGCTTGGCATCCTGTGCATCATGTTCTTCATAAATTGTTATGTCCATTATAATTCTGTTATCCTCTTTCAATGTTATATTATGTAAATTGCGTGAACACAACATCCATTGCACGCTGTCCGTCTTGGGAGAGAGATCCCTCCTCTGTTGCTCTCCCTGAGGTTTCTTCCTATTTTTTATCCCTGTTAAATGAGTTTTTTAGGGAGTTTTTCCTTATCCGATGAGAGGGTCTAAGGAACAGGATGTTGTGTTGCTGTTAAGCCCACTGAGGCAAATTTGTAATTTGTGATATTGGGCTATACAAATAAAATTGATTTGATTTGATTTGATTTGTAGCTACGGCTAGGCTGCGTATCTAATACAGTGCGGCTTGGCGGCTTGGGTTTTCTATCCCCCTCTCCTGGCGTCCTGTTGTCAAGGTACCCGGAAGTGTTCCGGTAGTCTATACCTCTCACCCAGCAGGACTGTGAGCTGGGGCGTGGTTTACATTCCCGGGCTCGCCGGTGCATGGATGTTCCTGCTGTAGTTTGGTTTTTGGAGCTGAGGAATAAACTTCAAACTCGTCTTCGTCTCCTGTGTTTTTCCTCATCCTGCCACAACAGTAATGTACATGTGCACACACTAGGAACTGTTATTGTTTAGCTGACAATTATCGGATTGTGGGAGTGCAGGAATGAGGAGACGGAGAGATCGAGTCGAGTCAATTGCGTTTACTCGCCACACAAAACGACACCGATACAGCAATCTCTCGTGGTTACCAGCTAACCGCTAGGCTGCTGCAAACATGGCTCCACCCCGGAAACTCTAAGCAGTGCCTAGGTCAGCACTCTGAACGTCTGCCTTAAAGGAGCAGCAGCCACTGATGAATCTACCCTCAATTGTGTATCACCACAGGATCACACTTGTTCTGCTGTTTGAAGGTCGTAGTATCTATGTGCCTACGTCGTCCGTTGTGTGTCTCACGTCAGATGAAAATTAGACGTCAGATGGAACATAGTATAAAATGTCGAAACGAAAACAAATAGACTTGATAAAGTTTGGTTTTACTAAAAGGCCAAACAAGAAAAATGGAAAATAAATTGAGAAAGTGGAGGAGCAGATAACGAACAAGGACGTTGTCCAGCTAGCTAATGCTAGCATAGCCAGTACTGCTAGCCTAGCTACAACGGCGGAGTCCCCAGCAGGAGCAGCACATCAACCCTTGCCACCAGCTGCATCTGGCCCACCACCAGCAACGTCTGTCCCACCACCAGCAACATCTGTTTCACCACCACCAGCATCTGGTCCACCTGAGACTGTGCCATCTAACGTTACTTCAGATTTTCCAAAAGTGTGGCGTGCAGCAGGAGTGGCAGGAGCGGCAACCATGGATTTTTTTCAATGAGGGTTGCATCGGATGTTTAACATGTAAAGAGGCAAAAATACTACTTGGACCAGAGAGAGGGGTTCATTTATCCAGCAAGTGGGGAAAAGTAAGTGTGCATAGTGACAGTGCAAAAGTTATGCGCAACAAAATATATAAACACAAGGGCAGTGTCGCGCACAAACAAGCCGAAGAAGCGGCCAAACAGAGAAAAAGGGACGTGATGAGTAACATTATTATTGAGGCTAGTGCACACCACTTTGATGAGACAGAAGCAGCATTCAGAACCGCTTACTGTATTGCAAAAGAACGAATGTCATTCACGTAGATGGGCCCCTTAATAGAACTGCAAGAACAAAACGGGTCTAAAATGGGAAACGTACATAGGTCAGACCACTCGTGGGCCGAGATTACAACCCACTTAGCCAGCGAAATGAAACGCACAATAATATCCAATCTGAAAAAAGCAAACTTGCCAATTAGCATCTCAATAGATGAAATTGAAAGCTCAGTGTATGGGATCACTTACCTCATCATCTACCTTCGGTCTGACATCAGTGGCAATGGTGATTTAGGAAATATCTTCTTGGACTTGGTTGAGCTAAAACAGGGCACGGATGCTGCATCAATCTATTCCTCTTTGAGAGAAAGTCTACATGATGCTGGGTTGGACGATGAGTGGTTGCGCAAGCATTTAATTAGTATCGCAACAGATGGGGCCTCCGTTCTAACCGGAAAGGTGTCTGGACTTATTGCCCGATTTAAAACAGATTTCCCCAATATCAGGCAGTGCATTGTTTGGCACACCGGTGTCGGTACTTGATCTACTCGCCCTACCGGATGCGATTTTTTTTCCTAGGATGAATCCAGAAAGTTCCCGCCCTCAGGCGCTAGGATTGGCCAGATCTAGCTGTCAGTCAAGGCTGATGCGAACGCGCAACAACCCTAACACTAACTCTACCCACGTTTGCTAGCTAACTGTTAGCCATTAGCCGCGTTTGCAGCCAAGCTAACTGTGCCAACTTAACTGTGTGTGTGTACGGTAAGTGAATATTTTTTTCCTAGGATAAATACGAAAAGTTGACTGACAGGTAGATCTGGCCCACCCTAGCGCATGAGGGCGGGAACTTTCCGGATTCATCCTAGGAAAAAAATATTGCTCTGCCAGATGTGCTCATTATGATTGGGTAGGGGCTAAGGTAGGGGCTAGTTCAGTATAGGAACAGCGGGAAAATTTAGATTGACGTTAGACGCAGCTCTATCGTCACTAACCAACTATATTTCAACTTGGTTTCGAAAAAACACACAGCTAAATAACTATAAAGCTAGCATTAAACAACGCTAGCTAGCAACATAATCCATGACGTCATATGTAGGCGAAGGACCCCGAGTCGATATTGTTCCCGAGCAGAAATGGAACCCACACAGGCTCGGCTTAAAGCAGTTATGGGAACAAACTATTTTGACATTTTCATTTCAAAGTTATATGCAATCTACCATCAATCCCCCCAAAATACCAGACCTCTGAAAGAAGCTAAGCTGGCGCTGGAAACGATACTCTTACAGATAGGCAAAATCTTCATGATACGCTGGGTTGCCAGTAGTTTTAAAACCGTCAAGGCTGTGTGGCAAGACTTTCCTGCTCTAGCGAAACAGCTGAAGGAAGCTAGTGAGTGTCGTGTATCTACAGGATAACTGAATTATACAACGATCAAGTTTTATCTTGGTCGTTCTCTTTTATTTGCTAGACCGTAGTAACATTTCAAAACGACTGCGTTAAGCAGGCACGAAAACACGAGTGAACCTCTTGCTCTGTCCTCTTCCAAGGGCGCGCACCAGAGTGGCGCGCGTACATTTATACAACATACACAACCAATGGACATCGAGGGTCAGAGGTCAAACATAAAATACATATTAATGCCAATAAAAAACATTTGCTTTCGTGTGTATCTCCATACACTACAGATCTATTGAAAAAATTAGGAATATTGTGCCAATATTTGAAGAATGATTTCTGAAATTAAAAATGATGTTCAACTCTCATCTAACTGCAGCAAATGGAAGTTTCTGAAATAGAAGATTCGAGAGCACTCCATTGGCGTCAGGAAAAAATCTGTGCAAACAAAACAGAAAATATGAATGTACATTGCTAAATGACATCTGCATGTATACTAATCAGGACAATAACAACAGTAATGAACAGAGTGACAATCTTGTTTCATTGCAGTCTAGGTTGGATGAGCTTTACATTAAAAAAGCCCATGGAGCATATATGAGATCTCGGGCCAGGTGGATGGAAGAAGACGAAAGAAATTTAGCTTACTTCTTTCAACTTGAAAGAAAGAGACAGATAAAAAACACAATAAATAAGCTTATTATTGATGGGTCTGAATCCTCTGAGCCAAAGGATATAGTAAATGAGGTATTTAATTTCTATAAGTCACTATACTCCTCTTCGTTTTCTGAGTCTGGCTCTATGCAGTTTTTTTTGACAAGGTTAAAGGTCACCTGTCTAGCGTTGATCAACCCTTCAAAGATTTGTGTGATTCAGACGTTCTTATAGAAGAATTGGATTATGTTTTCCGAAAAATGGCTACAGGTAAATCTCCTGGCTCCAGTGGTCTTACTACAATTTTTTTCAAAGGTTTTTGGTCAGATATTAGAGAATTATTACTAAATGCAATAAAGGACTGCATAGAAAGACAGGAAATGACCCAACTATGACAAAAGGAGTAAAAATATTGATCCCTAAACCGGGGAAAAATAAATGTATTCTTGATAATTTAAGGCCTATCACTTTGCTAAATACAGACTATAAGATTCTGTCAGGAGTGTTAGCTGCCAGACTAAAAGAAGGTATAACACAAATAATTAGTGAAACACAGTGTGGTTTTATCAAGGGAAGATCTATTCACAATAACATCCATCTGGTTCTGGATCTACGAGATTACAGTGATTTAGTTGAAGATGATGGGTTCTTACTGTTTCTAGATTTTCACAAAGCATTTGATTCTGTTGAACACCCTTTCATCTTACAAACCCTACATCATTTTGGTTTTGGAGAAAGGTTTGTTGGTGTCATAAGCATGTTATACAAGGATATAAACAGTTGTATATCCTTACCTGGTGGTACCTAGGGATGGGTATCGTTAGGATTTTATCGATACTACTACTCTTATCGGTACTGCTTATCGGTTCGGTACTTTATCGATCATATTATCGGTTCTTTTTTATTATTATGCAAGAAAAAAAGACACTTAATTAAGAACAGAATCGACATTGCTTTATTATTCTATTATATAACTTTATATAAATATAAACAAATATTATTAATTCAGCAGCAACAGCAGCAGCAATGTTTTAAATGCGTCTGAATTATAGACTTTATAATCAACATTCGACAACAACAAATAAGATAAAAAATAAAAGTAGATAAAGATAAAGAAAAAAATACATATATATTAAAAATAAATTTTTACAGCAAAAGGCCAACGGAAGTTCAAACAAACAAGAACCTAGAACATTATCCTAACAGTTCTTCTGCAGAAAAATCAACATATCTGCCTTCTCCGGCAGGAGTCGTGATCACTCCTGACTTATAGTGTCCCCGGCTATTAGCCTAGCTAACTCCGTATCTATGGCTTATATAATTGTAGCTAAACAATTAGCTAAGCAATTATATTTTATTTATTGGCCTATTCGTAATAATTCGTTATTAGCCTAGCTAACTCCGTATCTATGGCTCATACGGCTTACCTGCAGTGGACTTGGATGGAACACTACGAGGAAAGCAGTCGAAAACGCCGCATTTCTGCAGATTAATACCATGTTTCGACAAAAGATGTTTCGACAGATTGCTTGTATTGCCGCCCTTACTGGCAAATGATTTGTTGCACTTGTGGCAACGAGCGTTGTTGTCATCGACTTTTGAAAATTCTAGGTCTTTATTTGGTGTTCCTGTTAAATATTTAGGAATTAACTTAAGTAAAAACCTTGAATCAAGAGAAGAGATGAATGTTCAGAATAACGTTACAAAATGTAAAGTTATATTAAACAACTGGTTACAGAGGGACATTACTCTGTTTGGGAGGACTCTACTCACCAAAATGGAGAGTCTCTCTTACATTTATTTATCCTCCTTACTCATTGGGTATTTCATCTAGAATGATTAAATCCATAAACCAAACTAATTTCAATTTTATTTGGAAAAACAAGTGTCATATCAGGAAAAGTGACCTCTTGAAAAGTTATGAAAACAGGGGGTTGAATGCCATTGATTTTGACATTATGAATGGTGTTGTAGCACACTTGATAAGAATGACACTTACAAGGGCTGGTGTTTTTGTTGTTTTACTCCATCTGTCAAATAGACATTACAGAGGACACGTTTTCAGAGCATGGCTCACTATACGAAAGGCAACACTCATCTGTAAATTCACATTAGTCTAGCCTACAGCTAGCAAAGCTAAACAGTATATAACGTTACGGAACATGGGGGGATCAAAATAGCAACACACATAGGCCTACCTTCATATTTACACGCTGTGGAGACACTAAACATAGTAAAGGGAGACTAATCACACATACAGACAATGTCAAAGCCAAGCTACAGAACAATGGGTTCAGACCGCGGGAGCTATGGCTATGCTAACGTTAGCAACTCGCTAGCAATCTAGCTAACGTTAGCCAGTGATATGACGTTATCAAAATAAATATGAAAGTCCCTTCGTGCGTATTTCTAATAGGCATCCATATCCCACCTACACATCATATTTAATCACCATCCTAATTCCATATGTCTAACTAGTCTGCTTACCTGTCAAATAGACATTACAGAGGACATGTTTTCAGAGTATGGCTCACTATACGAAAGGCAACCCTCATCTGACGATTCTACCCGAATGCCCCAGAGTGCACCGCGAGAGCCAGCACTCGTCACACAGGCTAGAAGCAATTAACCTGCGGTGCCCTCCTGTGGCGAGAACCGGCTATCACAACAACACAGCAGACAATTCTCCTCTTTACTAGTAGTGAGTGGTCAATGAAGGTAAGTATATGAAATAGAACGTAAGTATATAAATAGAAGGTAAGTATATAAAATAGAAGGTAAGTATATAAAATAAAAATAGATGGGGGGCTACTAAATCCCAAGTACCCCACAGTGTGATTAAACTGAAGTGGCTAAAAGCCTTTGTCATGGATGAGACTGTGTTTTGGCATGCCATTCCTAATGCAATCTTTGAAAAGTTGGGAGGGATTGCTTTTCTTTCGAATTGTGATTTTGAACTGTCCAAGATACCGTTACATTTATCCACCTTTCATAAACAAGTTTTGCTTGAAACTGTTGTTTAAACACAACTTTACCCCCCATACAGCCCAATTTTGAATAATAGATGTATCCTGTTTAAGGGAAAATCTTTGTCCTTGGAAGAGTGGTGGAAGAAGGGTATTTGGTCCATTACGCACACCATACATGACAGAGGCAATTTAGTGAATTATAATGAGCTGTGTTTGAAATATAGCTTAGCCTCCTCTGTAAAGGGCTATGACATGGTTATAGGCGCGCTCCCCATACAACTTAAGATGATGGTCTCACAATGTCTCATTTACTCCTCTGTCAGCCCCAAACTTTGCCCCTTAATGATTGACAACTTAAAATTTGTCGACAGAACCTGCAATAATCTCTTTATCAGAAACTCTCTGTTGAAGATATGCTATTCTAACCCTTTAAGAAGGAATCATATTTTAGACATGTACTCAAATATGAATGCCCATAAAATTAGAAAAAGATACATTTCATTCCCTATCCCCCCCATATCCAAATAGGTCCACTTCAAGATAATTAATGATATTTACCCCTCCAGTCAATTTATAAGATTAAAATTTAATGGAGACTGTAATTTCTGTCAGTTTTGCAAGACAGACATAGAAACAACGGATAATTTATTTTTCCTGTAACATTACTTATAAGTTTTGGTATAATTTGTATGTATGGATGAAGTCTAGCATTGGTGCTTTACCGCTATTTCTACTAGTAAATGTCAAATGTGGAATGTTTATGGAAGATGGAAAGATAGAATTCTTGTTGAATAATGTAATTATTTTGGCAAAATATTTTATGCACAAATGTAAATGCAAAACGTATCCCTGTTTAGCAGCATTTAAAACCGAATTAGTAACTTTGTTCAAATCTCTAAAATGTATGAAAAACAGAAATGTCCCAAAATTATTTTTGCATTTGAACAATTTAATGTAATTTAACCCCTGAAATATTGTATTGTCCTATTTCATTTTATTTTAATTATTTTATTTTATTTATCTCCTTTTACTTTACTATTTATGTTTCCTTGGGTTTGGTTTCTCATTGTCTTTGATATGTTTGATGTTCTGTTTTTAGCCTACTCTGTTGTTTTAGAGTATACTGGCTTTGTTTGATGTGTTTGTATTGTGGTGATACACAAATAAGGGTAGATTCACCAGGGGCTGCTGCTCCTTTAAGGCAGACATTCAGAGTGCTGACGTAGGCACTGCTTAGAGTTTCCGGGGTGGAGCCATGTTTGCAGCAGCCTAGCGGTTAGCTGGTTGCCACGAGAGATTGTGCTGTATCGGTGTTGTTTTGTCTGGCGAGTAAACGGAATTGACTCGACTCGATCTCTCCGTCTCCGTCTCCTCATTCCTGCACTCCCACACTGGTGACCCGGCACATTGACAACGAACATGTTGACCCAAAGCGATGACAACACCGCTCCGGCTCCGAGTGATGCTAACGGTATGGCTCATGTTAGTGCAGAGGGTGGGAAAATAGCCTCTGAAAGTTAAATAAAAACTGACACCCCCCCCCCCTTATTTATTTATTTTTTTTGTAAATCTAAAACATGTAAATCGCTAGCTTCTTTATAAATAGTATTATTTCTATACGTCAACTCATTTAAATGTTGTTATCTTCTGGTGGCAGCAGGTGTCACTGTAATACCGGGTACAGTAGGGAAACACCCAACTCAAGCCGTGTTGGTTACGTCAGGGGCAGAATAAATATGGCGCTTGAGTTGATAACGTACTAAAACCGGTGTCTGTTCCTTACTGCTCCACAGCCATTTCAGGACTGCAGCAACTTTAGCTATTGGCTCAGGCACCCCTAGACCTGAGGCCGGTAACATTTGGGGGCTCGTCCCGGATACGACCAGCTGTTTGGGGGCGCCAGAACTGCAAATGTGACCTGTTTCCAGAGCTTCAGGGAAGACTGCCCTCCAAAGTGTCATCCAGAGAGCTACGGCTTCAGGGATCCCAGTCACAATGTCTCGTCCTCAGCTGCTGATCTGGAAACTGCAGAAGAAACTACCAGAGTTGAGTTGCAGTCAACTGCAGACCGTGGCACGTGAAATCGGTAATGTGGGAAAAGAAGCAATTGTAGATCGATCCAAATTGACGGAACCCGAACTGTATGATGTGATTGTCGACTTCATAAGGAGTGAGAAGTTCAAGAACATGGAAGATGGAGGCGTGTCTTGCCTGGGGTTTCTTCTTGATATGGTCGAGGAACTGTTGACCCCTACTGATCCCCCCGCGTTGGAAGGCGAAGATGCTGATGACCAGGATGACTTATTCTCACCCGCATCTATCAAGACACAGATCAACAGCGGAGAGGTTGACGAGGCACAGTCAATTCCAGAAGCAGTCATCTCAGCTAAGTCTATTGTTCTAGTTAAAGACTCTGTGAAGGGTGTGAGAGTCAGCACATCTTCATGTGCTTCTGATCAGGTAGTAAGGCTGATTGACATCGCAAGCTTGTTACCTTGTAGGGGGTTTAAGATCCATGGTGGTCAACTATCTGATTCTGGGTCTGAAATCCTTACAACAGTATGTGCAAACAATTAGATCAGGGTCTTTAAGGAGGGGTTCAGTGAATCTGAGATTATCAGAACCGTGATGAAGGTAACCAAACCAGGTAACGTCACAGAAATGCTAACCAATAAAGATGACTTCACAGTAGATGAGTTAAAGCGGTTTCTCGGGTCTCACATCAGAGATAAAAGTAGCACAGAACTCTTTCACGAGTTGAGTAATACTAAACAGCAGGATAAAGAGACACCACAGCAATTTTTGTATAGGATAATGGGTCTCAAACAGCGTGTTCTATCAGCCTCACAACAAATTGATACTGAATTCAGCTATAACAAAAGACTGGTACAGGGTACATTTCTCCAAACGCTTTACTAAGGTTTAACTGAGAGAAATAGTCGCATAAGGAGTGATCTTAAACCTTACCTCAGAAACTTACGGGTGACTGATGATTTATTGTTGGAGCAAATCACTAAGTCAGCTAGTGAGGAGGCAGACAGACTTAAACACCTTGGTGCTGTGACTAAATCCAAATCAGCGACTGTTAGCTCAGCTCCGCAGGGTGACAACCGACCAGTTGACCAGGTAAAGCTGACTGATGTTAACCGTGACATACAGGCAAATCAGACTGCTATCGTGGAACTGACTGCGCAGGTGTCCACCTTGACAAAACACTTGACTAAACTGACCACAAAAGTAGACCGTGAGACTGCCCGAGATGCTCGGCAGCCCCAGATAAGCACCCAGACAGGGAGGACTGACACCAGAGGCCGTTGTTCTCAATGTGTGCAACAGGGAAATGCGTCATGCTCTCACTGCTTCCGCTGTGGCCAGGCTGGACATCGTGCTGTGGGCTGTCTAAAAGAGACAGTGGTCAGGAAATGGATTGCAGTCACTGGAGAGGGGAAGCCAGTGACTGAGGTAAAGGCAACGTCCCTGGTGACAGTCAACTCAATTCAAGGCAAGAAACCTGTGTCAGTGACGGCTCAGCCTAAAACAAGAAAAAAAAATATTGCACAACTCATTGGCAAAAGATGCATCATTACCTGTGCCATCAACAGGGTTCCAGTACAGATGCTCTTAGACTCAGGAGCTCAGGTAACCATAGTTGGGAGAGAGTGGATACAAAATGAGTTACCTAATGTAAAGATCCAACCCCTTGAGATTTTGCTCGCTGACCAACCCCTAGAGGTCGCTGCAGCTAACGGAACTGATGTGCCATTTGACGGCTGGATAGATGTAACCCTGGAGATTGTGCGTGTAAACCATGGAAATGTAGCAATGCAAGTCCCCATGTTAGTAGGCCAAAGTGTCAGTTTCCCCCTGTTAGGGTCAAATGTTATCACAGAGATAATCAAGGAAAATGAGGAGACAGATGGCATGGATATTAGCTCACTGCTAAAGGAAGCTTTACATGTTAATTAATATACAGTCAAAGCCATAGTGTCTACCCTCAGTGCAACTGTGTCAGATGAAGAATCTCCTCAGTATGTCAAGGTAGGGAAGAAAGGGCTTAAAATCTCGGCAGGTCAAATACGTAGGTAATTTAAGGGGCAGAGTTAGAGCTTGGCCAGAAGGGAGAACAGTGTTGTATGAGCCAGCTATAGACAATCATTGTCCAGAAGGTTTAGAGCCGCTCCCTGCGCTCGTAGATGTCCCCAGTGGTTTGTCCAAAGTTGTTAAGATCGCTATCCAGAATGTGACCAAACATGATATTTTTCTCTCAGGAAGAACAGTACTTGGCACTCTTCAGGAAGTTGCTGATGTGAAACTGTTCACCTGCCCTATGCAACGTGGCGCATCAGCCAAACCGTCCACGAAGGCTGACACCTGCTCTGTTCAACTAAGCTCTGAAAAACAAAGTCAAAAGGTAAATGACAAACAAAAGCCTCCAGTAAACGAGAAATGGCAGCCACCCGTTGATTTGTCACACTTGAAGGAAAAGGAGCAGGAAACAGTAAGAAATATGCTGTATGAGGAGTCGGATGTTTTCGCCAAAGATGATAGTGATATCGGCTGCATCCAAGATCTGAAACTCAAAATCAGTCTTAAGGATGATGTACCTGTGCAAAAGCGCTACAATGCCATCCCAAAGCCTTTATACAGGGAAGTAAAAGAATACGTAAAGAATCTGCTGAATCAAGGGTGAATAAATAAGTCAAAATCGCCATATTCGTCTCCTGTGGTCTGCGTGCGGAAAAAGGACAGCAGCCTACGGTTGTGTGTCGACTTCAGAGAGGTTAATTGGAAAACCATTCCCGACTGACACGCCTTGCCACGTATCCAACACCTGCTGGATAACCTCGGAGGCTACACTTGGTTCTCCATACTTGACCAAGGGAATGCTTACCACCAGGGCTTCGTGGATGAGAGTTCACAACACATCACTGCATTCAACACGCCATGGGGGTTGTATGAGTGGGTGCGACTCCCTTTCGGACTCACAAATGCACCTGCGGCATTTCAGAGATGCATGGAAGGAGTTCTGGAAGGCCTGAAGGATGAGTGCTGTTCCCCCTATTTAGATGATGTGCTGTGCTATTCCACATCTTTTGATAGTCACATACAAACACTACGACAGGTGTTTGGCCGAATGAGAGAACACGGTGTCAAACTGCAACCAAAGAAATGTGAAATTTTTAAACGGCAGGTTAGATACATAGGTCGTGTAGTATCCGATGAGGGAGTCCAAATTGACCCCAAGGACTTGGAGGCAGTAATACAGCTGAAAGACAGAGAGCCCAAGACAGTGGGGGAAGTTAGAGCCTTAATAGGCTTCTTAAGCTACTACTGATCTTTTATCCAGGACTTTGCTAGAATAGCCAGACCCCCTTTTGAGCTTGCACAGGGCCAGAAGGAATCTAATCAAACTGTTCAGTCCAAGGTCACCAGAGGCAGAGTCCCGACTACAAACAGTGGTCAGCTGCCATCCAAGTCACCTTTCCAGTGGACTCCTGAGTACAGTGCCATTGTCTCCAGGTTTGTGGACATGCTAACCACTTCCCCTATACTAGGTTATCCCGACTGCGATTTGCCATTTATTCTTCACACAGATGCCTCCAATGAAGGTGTGGGGGCCGTACTTTACCAACAGCAGGGAGATAAACTGTGTCATAGGCTATGGCTCCAGAGCACTCACTCCAGCCGAAAAAAAACTATCACTTGCACTCAGGCAAGCTGGAGTTTCTCGCTCTGAAGTGGGCGATTTGTGAAAAATTCAGAGACTATCTGTACTACGTCCCTACTTTCACTGTATATACAGATAACAATCCTCTGACTTATATGTTGAGTACAGCCAGGCTGAATGCAGTAGGCCACCGCTGGGTCAGCGAGTTGGCATACTTCAATTTCAACATCAAATATAGGCCAGGGAAGATGAATGCAGACGCTGACACACTGTCACGTTATCCCATCAAGCTCCGTGAGTGTGTAACCTGCACGACAGGGGAATGGGCCTATGCTTGCGCAGGGACAGTTTACAGTCTAATGTCTAAGTTCAGTGGAGATTGGTGTAGGTTTTTTTCTAGACCGGATTCTAGTACTCACCCCAAAGACAACACACACACTCGTGGGTATAGTTTACAATAAAAAAAAACAATTTATTTCAACAGTTCAAAGTAAAGTTATTTCAATATCAATACTAAATTAGATGTGTTTTATATATATATATATATATATATATATATATATTTTACTCTATTATACTTTTTAAAAGTTCTTCCTAATATTCTATTTATTGTCTATATCTATCTATATTCTATTTTATACCCTTCTAATATATTACTTATGCAGCCATATTCTACACTAACAAATTAAAGAAAATAATCCAAAATAAAGTACGAGTGCACTCAAAGAAAATAATAAAGAAAAGAAAAGGGGGAATGATTCAGTCTTCCAATCTGTGCAAGGTGCAATGTCCAGATCCTACCACAATCACAGGGGTAAGTTAATGTAGAGGCGATGATGATGAATCCAAATCCAGGGCGATGATGGGGGCAATCCAAAGGGGGTATCCAAGGGTTCCAAAAGGGTGTAGCAAGGGGGGTTGTTCGGGGTACTAAAAAACCAGTCTGCACAAAATTGTACAGATTCCTTATTAATTGCAATCTCTATCAAACAATTACAAACAAAATAAAAATACCCAAATCTAGAGTCAATTCTCAGAATTAAATCATTTCCTACATATAACTAATATGCGGCTGAATGACAACAGCCTATTGCTGTAAGAACAGTTTAAAAACAATGTCATCGCAGCCAGGCTGCGGCACTATCAACGTGAATTCACGTCTAGCTGGCTGCTATGGGTTCCATGCATGCCATGTAGCCCGAGTTGGCTCGGTGGCTAGTGGCAACTGGAGCTTACAGTTTTTTTTAACAACAAGCATATTATTATATTAAAATGTCTAACATTCCTACATCAAATAAACCCTATGGACCGGGTGTCCTGACTGGTTTTAAAGCTCTGAATCATATGGGAACTGCTAAGGATCATAGATATACGTTTTAGCTGGGTTAGCTTAGCTTAGCAACCAATGGAAAATTGTCAGTCTTTAGATTTCAAGATTTTAAACTCTTATCTCACCAGGATTCCAGCAGCGTACAAAACACAAGAGAAAAGAGTCTTCCTTCTTCCTTCAACGGGAGATCATCTGTCTTTGGATAAAATCAAGATATCCTACGTAAATGGCTATGATTACATGGAACACAGAAAGCTGTTTACTTTTTAGCTTTGGCTAGCGGCTCACCAAGGAAGCTTCGTGGGAGGGATCTTTTTTGTCGTAGTTCAAATGTCCTGTAGCTCAAATATCCGTAGTTCAAATATCAATAATTCAGGTATCCATAGTCAAAGTTGTCCGTATTTCTAAATATCTGTATTTCTCTTCTGTATTGTCGACGGTTGTTTGCATGGTTTAAACTCTGTAGCTCGTGTGCCTCCTAGAGGCTACTCGTGGAACTTACATACGTCACAGGGTACATGTAATCATGTGGGTTACAAGTGCATAGGCGAGTACACCGAAATGATGCCGACAGATGTAGTGGCACCTATCTGGCAAGGAGACAAAGTAGAGAAAAACGAGGATGTGCCATGGGCCACCGCATTGGTCCTCACCTCGACAGCTGAGGACTCACTACCTAGTACTATACCTGTATTTACCCAGAGGAAATCCGAACTGCACAAAGAAATGACTCTTCAATCAGTGAAGTCATAACCCTGAAAAAGAGAGGATGGGTCACAACTTGACAAGGACAAAAAACAAATGTCACGTGAGACAAGGAGACTAGTACATGAATGGACCAAACTAAAATTAGACAAGGGGATTCTCTATAGGCATGCTAGTCAGAGGAAACAGTTGGTGCTCCCTACTGAACTTAAACAAATGGTGCTTAAAAGCTTGCACAATGACATGGGGCATGCTGGTGCTGACAAAGTACTTCGCCTGGCAAGAGAGAGGTTTTTTTGTCCATTTATGCAGAAGGAGATTGAGGATTACGTGATCAGAAGGTGTATTAAACAGAAGCGGCCCTGTGTTCCAAACAAAGCACCCATGGGCTCCATAACATCCAGTGCCCCGTTCGAGTTTGTCTCAATCGATTACCTCCACCTTGAGCAAAGCAAGGGAGGCTGTGAATACATCCTCGTTCTAACTGATCACTTTACCCGCTTCGCCTAAGTGTACCCCACTAGAAATAAGTCAGGGAAGACGGCGGCAGAGAAAATATTCCAGGATTTTGTCCCTAGGTTTGAGTACCCTGAAAAATTGCACCTCAATCAGGGGCGGGAATTTGAGAATGCACTGTTTCAGAGACTCCAACAGTTGGCCGGCATATCTCATTCTCGAACCACTCCCTACCATCCGCAGGGGAACCCTGTTGATAGACTAAACAGAACACTGCTCCAGATGCTTCGAACCCTACAGGAGGAGAAAAAGTCTGATTGGAAAGAGCATCTGCCTCATACTGTGCACGCGTACAATTGCACTATACTCACCATTCTTCCTCTTATATGGAAGAGCCCCACGCTTGCCAATCGACTTACTCTTTGACCTGAAACCTGAGCAAGAGACTCCAGACAGACAAATGTTTGCACAAAAATGGGCAAGCAGGATGCGGGAGACATACAAAATTACCTCAGAAAATAGTAAAAAATCCCCAGCAAACGGAAAAAGGCAATATGACAAGGGTGTGAATGGTGCCACCCTCCAACCAGGTGACAGAGTGCTTGTGCAGAACCTCTCCGAAAGAGGCGGCCCAAGGAAACTCCATGCATACTGGGAGGAGAGGGTCCACCGTGTGATCGAGAGAGTCGGTGAAGGGCCTGTGTCCAAAGTACAAGCCGAGAGTTGAGGCAAAGTCATCCCGGTGCTACATCGAAATCTATTGCTGCCAGTGAATGCCTTACCTTTAGAAGAGACTGGAACTGGATCTGTAAAAAGGGAACAAACGAAACGGAGAACAACAATGGGCTGTCAAAGCAGGACTCGTATGAGGTGGACAAAGAAGAGGATTCATATAGCCCCCGTCTCATACCGGTGTACAGGATGTCTCCTATTAGACCTCGTGCTACTTACTCAGCCACAGAGGCCCCTGTATCCCTCCGCTCATGAGTTCCAACCAGTGAGAAATGTACCAGCTGACAAAGAACCAGTTACAGGGCCAAAACCAGCTCACAGGCCAGAGCAGCAACAAGTACCAACAATCTCACAAAGTGCAGATGATGGAGAAACATATGAGGAAGTAAATGTTGTCCAAGAGGAACACTGTGAAGTAGAAGAGGAGCCTGAACCAGAGTCACCAGGTGAACAAACTGTAAGGAGATCCTCACGTGCACCACGACCCAGGGGAATGTTCACTTATAACAGTTTAGGCCAACCTTCATATCAACTTTTGATGCCTGGAGTCAACTCTGTGTTCCAATGTGTACCCTACCTCATGTCAAGTACTGAAATGCCAAGTCTAGTCTTCCCGGACAATAACAACGTGCCAAGGCCAGTAGTCTGGTCTTACTAGACTGAAGACTAGACTTGATCCATGATGGACAAGACACTTAACAGATTCTTTAGGCAGCAATGACTTCTTCTGAGCTGAACCCTTGACAGTGATGACTTATTATTGTAGCTGTATATGTCAGGAGACATCTTTAAAAGTAGGGGAGAGTGTAGAGGGTGGGAAAATAGCCTCTATTGAAAGTGAAATAAAAATTGACACCCCCTCCTTATTTATTTTTTTTGTAAATCTAAAACATGTAAATCGCCAGCTCCATTATAAATAGTCTTCTTTCTATACGTCATTTCATTTAAATGTTATCTTCTGGTCGACAGTAGGTGTCACTGTAATACCGGGTACAGTAGGGAACCACCCAACTCAAGCCGTGTTGGTTACGTCAGGGGTAGAACATAGGCCGCGGAACGCATTTCGTATGGGTAGGGCCACGAATGACGTGACGTCCCAAGCCACACTCGTAACGCATAACTTTATTTATTATTATTTCTTATTGCCGTTTTTATTTGTCCTGATTATAGCCTACACTTGAATCACAATCAAATAGTATAATCAGTATGATTAGAAAGCATAAACCATTTGACACGTCAAGTCCAGTTGCATAGGATTAAAAAATGTCAACGCTCACCACCCCGTCTTAAACGTTCCCAAAGAAGTTCCTCCGTCTCTCGTTGTGCTGGATGAAGTCACTGGCAATGGCGAGACCATCCACATTGGCCAAAGCATCCCTGTGTGTGTGGCTGCACATCAAGTCGTTGAGTCTCCTTTGAGTCATTGTTGACCTTAAATAAGTCTTCATACGACGAAGGGTTGAGAAAGACCTCTCGGGGCTGGCAGTTGACACGGGAATTGTATAGAACAATTTCAACAGCCTGTGTACATCTGGCAGTAGGGTTTTCGCTACCGGAGCAGCATTCATTGCCGATGTTACTGATGCTACTGTTGTGACGGTAATTCCAGACGTTCGGATCGCATCTGGCAGCATATTCAACTGTGCGCGTAAACTGTCAAAGTCAAGTTCTGGGGCTAATTAGCAATTCTACTGCTGGTTCCTCAAGCTCAGAGGGCTCATTGTCAGCTGGGGCGAGGCTCATAACGTTGAGGGTAGCGGCAGAGGGGCTAGTTGGAGCAGCGACAGTTAGGCATTCTACTTCTGGTTCCTCAGAGGGCTCATTGTTGGCTGGAGTGACAGTGGTTGTCTCAGCTACCTTGGTTAACTTTGACCCGAAGAAATCAGTTATTTTTTGACGCTTCGTCATTCATTTGAACGTTACTATTGCTTAAATTTAGCGAACACACTAGCAGTTAGTCTACTTACATAGAGCGCTGGTATTTTGTTCTGTGAAATTCACGTCCGTGTGACGCTAAGCTCACGTGACACAAATAACCAATCAATCGTTAGGAAACAGAGTTTGTTGCTTGTGATAGGCTACGTACTGTACGTAGGCTTACAGCTAGTGGAAATTAGCCCAGGAAGCGCGCAAAAGTGCAATACATTAAGAATGTAATGTATTTGTGATTTGAATTTTTACGCATGTTTATGTTTGATGCATGCCAAAGTAGGTATGGCCACGGCCCTACTGACCATACCGGTTCCGCGGCCTATGGGGCAGAATAAATATGGCCCTTGAGTTGCTAGCATACTAAACCTGTCTGTTCCTTACTGCTCCACAGCCATTTCAGGACTGTGCAGCAACTTTAGCTACTAGCTCAGGCACCCCTAGACCTGAGGCCGGTAACATTAGCGCTAGCATCTCAGCAGCAACGGTGAAGTTGCCCGAGTTTTGGCAGCACAGTCCCCGGCCATGGTTTCAGCACATTGAAGCCCAGTTCGAGCTGGGAGGAATAACGCGGGATGTTACGAGGTATTTCCCTGTGGTGGCAGCGTTGGATGCCCGGACGACGGCCCGAGCTATGGGGCTATTGGAAGCCCCCCCGGCTGTGGGAAAATACGGCGCACTCAAGGCATTCCTTTTACAGCTGTTCGAGCTGTCGGAGATGGAGAAGGCGGATCGCCTATTGTCACTCAATGGACTCGGCGATAGCAAACCTTCTGAGCTGCTGGAGAAGATGTTGGCCGTTTCGGGCTCGGCGGACCCCTCCTTCATTTTCACCCATATTGTTCTACGGCAGCTCCCAGCGCCTGTGCGCACAGTGCTAGCCAGCTCCCCCCTCTCCTCCACCAAAGACTACCGCGCTCTGGGTGCGGAAGCGGACAGGATTTTCCTCGCCAACCGGCAGCAGTTCGTTCATGCGATGCTCCCCACCCAGACTTCGCCCCCGCCTCTGGAGGACGCAGCGGGCACCGCGGCTGCGGTGGCTGCCCGCCGCCAGCGTGACAGCGGGTTGTGTTATTACCACAACAGGTTTGGTGACAGGGCCAAGCAGTGTCGCCCACCGTGCAGCTTCAGCGTCCAGGGAAACGCTAGGCCCGGCGCTCAATAGTAGCTATGAGCGCCGGCGAGAACAGCAGGCTGTTGTTTATCAAGGACGCCTTATCTGGGCGGCGGCTGCTGGTCGATTCGGGCGCTCAGCGTAGCATCCTGCCTGCATCGGCCGCGGACACCATAGCCGGCGGACAAGGCCCCTCGATGGATGCCGCGAACGGCACGCCCATACGTACCTACGGCACCAGGTATGTGGAGGTGTGTTTCGGCGGGCGGCGTTTCGGCTGGGACTTCGTTATGGCCGCAGTGTCGGTTCCCCTCTTGGGCGCGGACTTCCTGTGCGCCTTCAGGCTGCTGGTGGATGTTACGAACTGTCGCTTAATCGATGATGTCTCTTTCGCTACATACCCGTGCACACTGGGAGGTGCAGGGACGCTCGGCCTGTCAAACATGCTCGCCGCCGGAGATACGTATCAACGACTGCTCGCAGAGTTCCCTGACCTCACCACACCTACATTCTCGTCAGCGGTGGACAAGCACGGCGTGGAGCACCATATTACCACCGACTGCCCCCCGGTCTACGCACGTGCTCGGCGCCTCGACTCTGCTTAGCTCGCGATCGACAGGGAGGAGTTTGCCACCATGGAACGCCGCGGCATTGTGCGCCGTTCGGACAGCCCGTGGGCCTCCCCCTTGCACATGGTTTCTAAGGCTGGCGGCGGTTGGCGCCCCTGCGGCGAATTTCGTCGCCTGAACAACGCCACAACCCCTGACCGGTACCCCGTCCTGCACATACAGGACTTCTCCGCCCACCTGGCGGGGGCCACCATCTTTTCCAAAGTAGATTTGGTGCGGGGCTACCACCAGGTACCGGTCCATCCTCGGGACGTGCCCAAGATAACTATAGTTGTCATCACGCCATTTGGACTCTTCGAGTTCCTGCGGATGCCCTTCGGTCTCAAGGGGGCAGCGCAGACGTTCCAACGGCTGATGGACTCTGTGCTACGGGATATGCCGTTCTTGTTTGTTTACTTGGATGACATTCTCGTGGCCAGCGCATCCGCGGAGGAGCATCCGGCGCAGCTCCGGCAGTTGTTCGAGCGGCTCAGTGCGCATGTACTCATAGTCAACCCAGCCAAGTGCCAGTTTGGCCTGTCGTCCATTGACTTCCTCGGCCACCGCTTCTCCCCGCAAGGAGCCGTCCCACTTCCTGCCAGAGTGCACGCCGTCGCCAGTTTTCCACGCCCCCGCACTGTGGAGTCCCTGCAGGACTTCTTGGGCATGGTGAACTTTTATTACAGGTTCATTCCCCACGCAGCTCACCGCATGCGGCCCTTATACGAGGCCCTGCGGGGCAAGGAAGCCAGGGGCGAGGTAGACTGGTCCCCGGGGATGGACGAAGCTTTCGACGACGTCAAGGCTGCGCTGGCCAATGCCGCTTTGCTGGCGCACCCGTCCCCCACTGTCCCCTGACTATGCGGTCGGGGCGGTGTGCGAGCAGTGGGTGGGCGGAGCCTGGCAGCCCCTTGCCTTCTTTAGCAAACAGCTTAAGGACAACGAGCGGAAGTTCAGCACCTTCGACCGGGAGCTCATGGGTCTCTTCCTCGCCTCCCAACACTTCAGGTTCACTGCCTTCATCGACCACAAGCAACTGACTTTTGCCATGGCCAAGACCTCCGAGCTGTGGTCTGGGCGCCAACAGCGTCAGCTCTCTGCCATCTTGGAGTTTACCACGGAAATCCGGCACATGGCTGGCAAGGACAACTTGGTCGCTAACTGCCTCTCCCGGGCGGTGGCAGGGTCCGTTCACTTGGGACTCGATTACACTGCCATGGCTGCAGACCAAGCCGCTGACGCGGACATCCAGGCCTATCGGACGGCCGCTACAGGGCTGCGGTTGGAGGATGTGGTGTTTGACAGCGCCAACGCCACGCTCCTCTGCGACGTTTCCACGGGCCAGCCCCGCCCCATGGTGCTATTCATGGCCTTTCCCACCCGGGTGTGGAGGCATCCACTAAGCTGGTGGGGGCCAAGTTCGTCTGGCCCGGCCTCAGGAAGGACGTCAAGGCCTGGACTGACTCCTGCGTGGCGTGCCTGCGTTCCAAAGTACAACGTCATACCAAAGCCCCCTTGGTGCCATTCCTGGTGCCCGAGAGGCGTTTTGACCATGTGAATGTGGACCTGGTGGGCCCCCTGCCCCCCTACCACGGGTTCACTCACCTTCTCACCATGGTGGACCGGACCACCAGGTGGCCGGAAGCTGTTCCCCTGTCATCGACCACGTCTACTGAGGTGGCCCGGGCGTTCATCGTGTCCTGGGTGGCCCATTTTGGCACGCCGGCTGACCTCACCTCTGACAGGGGCCCGCAGTTCAAGTCGGAGCTCTGGACTGCAGTCGTGGAGGGGCTGGGGGTGAAGCTCCACCGCACCACAGCGTACAACCCGCAGGGCAACTGACTTTGTGAGTGGTTTCATCGGTCTATGAAGGCCGCTGTTCGTGCCAGCCTCACGGACAGCAACTGGGTCGATCGCCTCCTCTGGGTCATGCTCGGCCTTCGCTCTGCCCCCAAGGAAGCCCTCCAGTCCTCGTCTGCCGAGCTGGTTTACGGCCAGCCGCTGCGTGTCCCGGGTGAGTTTCACCCGGATGCTGTCGTCAGCAGCTGGTCAGCAGCTTCTCATCGGGCTGTGGCCCGGGACAGTGCCAACGCTTTCGCTTCCTACATCTCATCACTGCCTCCCTCAGTCCTACGTCCCCAAGGATCTGCTGTCGGCCAGGTACGTCTTCATATGCCATGACAGCCACCGTACCCCCCTGCAGCCCCCCTACGACGGGCCGTTCCGCGTCCTGGAAGCGGGGCCTAAGAACTTTATGGTGGACATGGGGGTCAAGCCGGAGCGGGTCTCGGTGGACCGTCTCAAGCCTGCCCATTTGGACCTGGGTGGGCCGGTCGAACTGGCCCTGCCCTCACGGCATGGACGCCCCCCTTCTCAGGCCCCTGGCCCAGCCTCGGCCCCTGCCAGGGCTCCGGCTCTGTCCCCTACCCCTGCCCCCGCCCCCATACCCATTCAGCACAGCCGTTTTGGCCGCCTGGTCCGCCCCCCAGACGTTGACTGTTTCACTGAGGACTGTTCGTGTTTCGCTGAGTACGTTTGTGTTGCATTTTTTCGTGATGGTGAATTCTGGGGGGGGGGGGGCTGTGTGGTGATACACAAATGAGGGTAGATTCACCAGGAGCGGCTGCTCCTTTAAGGCAGACATTCAGAGTGCTGACGTACTGCTTAGAGTTTCTGGGGTGGAGCCATGTTTGCAGCAGCCTAGCGGTTAGCTGGTTGCCACGAGAGATTGTGCTGTATCGGTGTTGTTTTGTGTGGCAAGTAAACAGAATTGACTCGACTCGATCTCTCTGTCTCCTCATTCCTGCACCCCCACAGTATGTTATATTTGAAGTCTTGATTTTAAAAAGAAGAAGAAAAAGACGAATAATAATAATAATAATAATAATTCCTGTTACGTCCTTCTCGGGGACACATCAGGACGCATCAGCGTTTACACTACAAAAGATATGTGGTCAAATGCGTCCCAGACCACCTCGGCAAGTGGTTTGAGTAATCGGTTCAAAAAACGTTTTGGTGATCATTTACACTTGTATTGCTGTCCACTTGTGATCCGATGGCAAAACCGCATTTCAAAACCAAGTGTACTGCACATGTTTTAACATGATAGTGTTTCCTGCTTTTCACAAGCATTTCAATTAAGCAACAGCACAACCTATTTTCATGGGTTACAAAAATTGTTGGTTTAGCTACTGAATGAATGAAATGATGATGCCAGGATACTTCACTTTTTTTTAAGAAGCGTGATGATGGTGATTTTTCTTATTATTATCAATGTTGTTCTTATTAAATTCTAACTCTGTCCAGTGGATTTTCAGTGTAAAGTTATTTTGAATTTGTGTAAAATACACGTTTTAATGAGGAGCTAACCTTTTGTGTGTGTGTGTGTGTGTGTGTGTGTGTGTGTGTGTGTGTGTGTGTGTGTGTGTGTGTGTGTGTGTGTGTGTGTGTGTGTGTGTGTGTGTGCCCTGTGATGGCCTGTCCAGAATGTCTCCCCGCCTGCTGCCCAATGACCGCTGGAATAGGCTCCAGCATCCACGCGACCCTGAGAGCAGGATAAGCGGTCAAGATAATGGATGGATGGATGGATGGACATTTTATCTGTAGGAGCCAAATGTCTCCTAATGGTTAATAATTAATGTTTTAATTAGTAATTTCAATAATTAGTTTAAATACTTACTTTTTACACATCGTATACTTTAGGTAACTGCTTTCTTTATGTATGTATTAAGTTTGCTGCGTAGTCTCAGATAGGTGCATGTCACTTTAAGAACCAGAGAAGGCTGTTCCTAGGTTAATGCGCTCCGGAAGAGGAAGTGTAACTGTTATGCTCGCGCACCAGAACCCGACCCGTGTGGTGAAACCCAAGGCAGACAGACACAGGATGACTTCAAAATCCAAAAAGGGGGGGGTTATTGGGGGAGGGGTCCGAGATCCGGGAAGTCGAGTCTGAAAGGAGGGATCCAGGTAGGGGGACACGGGGAGAGATCGCTGGAGAGGTCCGGGGAAAAACGTGAGGGTCGCTGGGGACGGGGGAGCCGTGGAAGTCGCGGAGGGAGAGTCGCAGGGTTCAGTACGTCGAAGCACGGAGTGGTGTTCTGGGAGGCTTCTTGTAGAGGGCTGCCTGATTGCCGCAGGTGTGCCTGATGGATGATGGCAAACACCTGGTGCAGTGCAGCGCTCGTCTCCTCAGAGCGCGAGCCGAGCGCTCGGATGTTTCCGGCACGTCCGAGCTGGGGGAGTGGCTTGAACGTGCCGGGGAGGCAGCTCGGGGCGGTGGAACCACAACAGTAACCCACTCTTGGAATGCGCAATGCTTTAGGTTCGGGAGGAGCTAAGGGCAGAGTGTAATAACCACACACACACAAATTAATCTGAACTGTACCTTTAGTGTGCTGGAAAATACACATACAATTTACAATTCAATGAAAATAATAAACTGGGCCCTTAAAATAAAGAAATAGTCCTAAAGTGTGATTTTCTACACTTCAATGAGTCAATGACTAGTCAGAATTAATTGTCAGAGTTAATTGTCAGAGTGCACTCTGGGGTTTTGTTCAAAGGATACCAGTCTGGGTGACTGGCACAACTTGCCACACTGGATGGTAAGTAGAGTTGTCCTGCAGAGGTTCAGATCCGCTTCTTACTGCTACTCTGGTGGCTCGCCATCTATCAGCTCTCAAATGACTTCTCACTCTGAGTCCAGGAAACACTCATCAGCCCCCGAGTCGAGGAGTGCACCCACCGTGAGCCGCTGGTCAGCCCAGGCCAGGGTAACGCTAACTAGATGGTTCTGTGGGGCAGGACGGCGGGAATGGGAAAGGCGGCTCACTAGGATCTCCCGGGACCCCAGTGAGCCTAGTCTTTTGGCCGAGTGGGGCAGCCGCTGATCAGATGTACCTTCTGGCCACAGTAGAGGCATTGATCCCGCCTTGAACCGGGCCTGCCGTTCGGCCAGACTAAGGTGCATGCGCCGCAGCTGCATAGGTTCCTCCCCCGTCGTGGTCTGGGGCGCGGGGGGAGAAACGGCCACAGGGAAAGTGGGGCGAGCAGGAGCAGGGGTCCTGTTAGGAGTGCTGGACGACTGGGGAATGGACAGGGATCCACGCAGGGCTCGCTCGCGCCTCCTTTCCCGGAGGCGTCCGTTGATGCGGATGGCGAGCTTGATCAGGTCCTCGAGGGAGGTGGGCTCCTCCCGGGTGGCTAGCTGATCCTTGACAGCCTCGCTGAGACCTCTCCGGAAGGTGACCCGAAGTGACTGGTTGTTCCAGCCGCTCTCAGCTGCGGCCAGCCTGAACTCCACCAAGTAGTCTGTGACACTGCCACTGCCCTGCTGGATACTGCTCAGCCGAGCACCAGGGTCCTGGCCACCGACTGGATGGTGGAAAACCTTCCGTAATTCCGCCTCAAAGGCCTCGTAGGTGAGGCAGAAACTGGCCTTCATGGACCAGGAAGCAGTGGCCCACTGAGCTGCTTGGCCTGTGAGCAGGTTGGTCACGTAAGCGACCCGGGCAGCATCAGACGTGAACATGCTGGGTTGGTGCGTGAAGACCAGCTCACACTGCATGATGAACGTGGCACAGGTCTCAAAGTCGCCATCAAATGGTCGTGGGCTGGAGAGGCAGGGCTCCCGGGGAAATGGGTTGAGCCCCACAGGGTTAACCGGGGCAGCGGGCCCAGGGGGCGGGTTACCCACTACTCCAGGGGCAGGCTGGCCCGGCGGCTGGATGGTGAGAGCCGCCGTGATGGTTTGCAACTGCCGCAGGATCTCTGCTTGTTGGCTCGCCAACGCCGCCTGCTGGCTCGTTAGGTTACCCACAGAGGCCTGGAGGGGCTGGACCCGAGTCTGAAGATCTCTCACCGCGGCGGAGGCCGCCTCTAGCTGCTGGGTGTGGGAGTTAGTCAGTTGGATCTGTCCGATGAGAGCCGCTCGAAGCGGACTGGCCGGTACGCTCTCTGTGTCGGCTGGGGTCGTCATGGTCAGTTCGTACTGTTAGGGTTTGTGGAAGACCCCAAGCACACGACACCAGACAGAGATGGGGTTAGCCGAAAACTGGCGTACTTTCTCCTTACGCGTACAACTAGTCAAACACAGGAAGGCAATGAGCGACAAGAAAAACTGAAAGTCCAAGGGGAAAAACTCGCGGGTAATCCAAACGGGAACATGGCAGGATACTTCCACGGGGAAACTTTGCAAGGGAAAACATAAACCAAGGCCTGGGGTGAGTTCGGAGAGAAAAGCACCGTGAGGGAAGAGTAGCCGCTACTGCGAGGAGGTTACAACACGAACCGACAACGGGCGCGTGGGAGGCCACCAAACGGCCACCAAACTTAAGCCCATCCCTGACGGCTAAATCCGGCCCTGACGAGCTGATTGGCTGCCGGCGCGGGTGAGCGGGCCACGGCGCGGGGTGGGCGAGCCGTAACAATTGGTCTGCTCGTGAGAAGAGTTATTGTCAACAGATATTAACTGTTCTTGTTCTCTTCCAGGCAGTTCTTCCTCTCTTTCTGATGAGGACAATTCAGGTGAGTTTGTTTTAGCTTTTGTTGTTTGTTGACGTTCAGCTGTTTGATTTTTTGGTTTTCAACACAAAGGTTTTTTTCGGTTTTGTGTTCCATTTGATGTTTTTCCACAGGTTCAGAGTTATCCAGGACAAAATCAGGTAAGTTCTCGATCAGGGCTGTGTTTTCTTCCTCCACAGGTAAGCTTGATACATCAATTTCAGAAGGATCAGGTAAGTTCACTCTTAAGTTTGTTAGTTCCATTCTTGGTGAAGATTTTGTTTGAGTAGATGTTCCACTTCCAGTTACTGTAACTTTCTCAGGTTGCATGATACCAGAAGGAACAAGGACTCGTGTCTCTGTCTCAATGATTTCCCAAGGATAGAATGAGGGACTGCCATCCTCTTCCTAATCTGAGTACAGAGGTCTCTCCTCTGTTTGGATGGGATTTCGTCTCATTCTAGGTTTGGTAGCTGGTGCTGGTCTTACAAGTTCTTCCTCTACCTCATGAAGGAACTCACAAGGGAGTAATAAGTCTCAATGCAGGGTGCATGGAGGCCCATCCTGACATTCAGGGCACACTGTATAGACTGGCAGGTCTCCAGCTCTCTTTTGCACAACATAAACAGTGGATTCCCACCGATCAGCGAGTTGATGCTTGCTGCAGAGACGGAGGTTACACACCAGGACTCTATCTCCTGTCTCTAGACTAGACTCTCTCACCCGCATGTCGAACCTTTGTTTGTTCTTGTCAGCAATTTTTTTTTGCATTTGTTATAGCTAATTGATAGCTTACTGTCAGGTGAGACTTGAGGTTTTTCACTATTGCGAGTGTGATATGGGTGAGCTGCCTTTCATGGGTAATCCAAAAGCAATGTCAATAGAAAGTCTTGGCTGGCGCCCAAACATAAGCTCGTATGGTGAAAACCCGGTTACTTCATTCCTCGTGCAGTTATATGCATGAGTGAGAGGCTTCACATACTCACGCCATTTTGTCTTTTCTTTCCCCTTTAAAGTACCCAACATGCTCAGTAGTGTACGGTTAAACCATTCTACTGGGTTACCCCTGGGGTGATAAGGACTTGTTCTAGTTTTCTTTATACCAACTAAAGCACACAGTTCCTTGATTATTGCAGACTCAAAGTCACGGCCTTGATCGCTATGGAGACGTTCAGGAAATCCGTAGTGTACAAGAAACTGTTCCCAAAGGCATCAAGCTACTGTAGTGCCCTTTTGATCGCTGGTCGGTATGGCCACGGCATACTTTGTAAAATGGTCAGTAATGATCAAGATATCTTTGGTGTTTAGGCTGTCTGGTTCAATAGACAGAAAGTATATACAGATGAGTTCCATAGGACGGCTGGTTTGGATACTGACCAGAGGTGCAGCCCTTTCTGGCTGACTTTTCCTTTTAACACATCTTGCACAGGTTTTGATCTTTGACTCAACATCTGATGTCATCTTAGGCCAATAAAACCTGGATCTGACCAATTCAAGTGTGCGTTCCATCCCCATATGACCAATCTCATTATGGAGACTAGTGAGTACAGACGCCCTTAACACACTTGGAAGGACACGTTGATACACTGTTTGGTTATCACATTGTCATTTCCTGTATAACAGACCATCTTTAATTTCAAAGCGAGCGATTTCTCTGAGCATCAGGGAAAGTTCTGGCGACTCTGACCTTGAACTGACATTCACAAGCTCCCCTGATTCAAGCAGCTTGATGACTTTACTGATAGGATCTGCCTGCTGCCTGATTAGCTCTGTGTCAATGTATTTTGGGACTGTAAATAGACCATTAAAGGACCCTTCCTTCTCTTGAAATGCAGCTGGGATAGCATCTGGATGAATTGCTAATGACTCAATGAGACAGGTAGATAGTAGGGGCTCATTCGGTATCATAGTATGAACCTGACAGGTTGCCTTGACAACCTCGTCAGGTGCCAGGTGATGAGAGGTAAACTCATGGATCTTCAAGCTTTCCTCTTGAGAGCAGCTGTCATTGGTCAACTCTCCACGTGGTCTCCTTGACAGACCATCAGCATCCTGGTTCTGCTTTCCAGCCCGATATTTGATGTCGAATGAGAAGGTGGACAGGGCATCAAGCTTGGCATTGGTAAGTATGTACCTGAGTGGATTATTGTCGGTTACCACTGTGAAAGTGTTGTCGTACAAGTAGTCATGAAACTTTTCCGTTATAGCCCATTTCAAGGCTAGACATTCCAGCTTGTGGGCTGGATACCGAGCCTCACATCTTGACAGACCTCTACTTGCATAAGCAATAACACGACTCTGCCCATCCTGCTCCTGGTACAATGCCGCACCAAGGCCTGTCGTGCTAGCATCCGTATTGAGAGTATAGTGTAACTTAGGGTCTGCAAACCCTAGGACTGGGGATGATGTTAGTTTCCCAATGATCTCCTCAAAACCTTTCTGACAAGCTGGTGTCCATCTTTCTCCAAATGGCTCCTTAGGGTTGAAGTATTTGGCGTCTGTTTTGGTCACTTTGGTCATTCTCCGGGTTGGTGGATAGCCTGCAGTGAGATTTGTTAAGGGGTTCACAATTTTTGAGTAATCTTGCACAAATCTCATGTAATAACCAGAGAACCCAAGAAAGGATTTTAACTCCTTTAAGGTCTGAGGTCTTGGCCAGGTCTTGAGTGCTTCAGTCTTTTGAGGATCTGTCTGCACCCCACTCCGAGACACAATGTGTCCGAGGTAACGCACTGATGTCTTAAAGAAGCGGCACTTTTCTGGTGATAGTTTCAAACCGTTCTCTCGCAAGCGGTTCAGGACATTTGTCAGTCTATCTTCGTGTTCCTCTAAAGTTTTAGAGAAAACGATAAGGTCATCAAGGAAAACAAGCACCTCTCGTACGTGTATGTCATCCATGCATTTTTCCATCAAGCGTTGGAAAGTGCTTGGTGCGTTTGTTATCCCTTGCGGCATAGGATTCCATTCCCAAAAACCTAGTGGACACACAAAAGCTGTCTTTGCCTTGTCACTTTCTTCCATCTCAATCTGGTAATACCCTGACTTAAGATCCATCACTGAAAACCATTGAGATCCAGTGGGTGCAGAGAATGACTCCTCGAGGTTTGGAAGTGCATAAGCATCTTTGATTGTTTGCATGTTCAGTTTTCTGTAATCCACGCCCATAGGTGATGAGAATGGGGACTCCGATTCACGGATGATTCCAGATTCCAGAAGTGTTTGCAGGTGACGCCTCACAGTATCATAATCCTGTGGGTGGATTGGACGTGGTCGATCTTTGAAAGGTGTTGGGTCCTTGAGTTTAATACAATGTTTGACTTTTGTTGCATGAACTGGGGTTACATAAGCTGAAGGGCGAGTTGCCTACAATGGAAGAGTGGAGCTACACGGTTTTTCTGACCGTGCCTACATGACGTGCATAGGCTACGTGTATACGTGCATAGCCTATGTGTATTCGTGCATAGCCTACGTGACCGTGCATAGCCTACGTGACGTGCATAGCCTACGTGTATTCGTGCATAGCCTACGTGACCGTGCATAGCCTACGTGTATTCGTGCATAGCTTATGTGACCATGCGTAGCCTACGTTACCGTGCATAGCCTACGTGTATTCGTGCCTTGTGTATACGTGTATTACGTCAGGTTAAAAGTTATTATTTCATGGATACAATTCATTATTTCACTGTGTGTCTTCAATCAAGTTTAAATAAAAAATTTAAACGCAACAGAAGAAGCATTCTTGGACCAAACAGACAAGTGGAACACGCGTCAGCCATAAGGCTCTTCTCTTGTAGTTAGTTTATCAGGATAGCTATAGCAGCCCTTACATCTTTGTCAGAAAACCCTCTTGCTCCAAGTGGAAAAGGAAGATTGAGACGGATTCAAGGCATTGTGGACAGCAAGGAAACTCGCTGACGAGGATTACCCGAGCAACGGTGAGCGACGGTAAAAAGAAAGGCAGCATGGTAAGCAGTAAAAAACTTATCACTAGTGAAGTAATACTTGGGGTAGTATTGGTCGAGGATCAATGACCACACCGGGTTATAGGACTCAGGTTTAATCGTGGCTCAGTAGGCAGACGTAATAACCATACATGGTAGTGGTGTAACCATAATAACAGTCCGGGTAGTACATAACACCTAGTGTAGTTCCAGTGGATATATATAGCATTATATCACTACATCCCCCCTGTTTAGTTTTCAATTTTTACAGTATCAAAATACCCTAGAACATTTGGTTATATAAACCAACATATCACACAATTCCAATGTGGTACAATCATTAATCAGCATTGTACAGTCATGACACAGAGGTTTCCTTCTCTTTCTTTTTTTTTTTAGACAACACACTCAGAATTGTCCATCTCAAAAAACAATAAACATATTCAGAGCCCTCCTTTTGTGTGTGATTGTCTCTACTCATAGTCCTTGTAGTGAGCTGGTTTGGAAACAGCTCTTCCATATGTTGTGCGTACTGTCTTGTGTGTTTCACAGGTTTGGCTGGAAGAAGTTCCAGCTGCATGAGTGTCCCGTTGAGGTTCTGTGAAGCGGGTTCTTGCGCTCCTCAGTGCATGGGGGTGGTGAATTTCCCGCAGGTGGCTCCTGCCACGTCTGAGTTTGTTCCCATTTGATGTTTGCACAATGTAGCTCCTTGGCTCATCGCACTTTTCTACGACGGTGGCTGGATACCAAGTCCCTTTTTCCTTGTTTAGGACAGATACGTGCTGTCCGGGACCGAGTGGAGGTAGTTCTCTGCCGCTGCTGCGGTCATGATGTTCCTTCATGTTTGCTGTTCTCTGCTCCAGGTGGAGTCGGTTTTCCTCCTTGCCTGGGTCCCCTCGACTCGGCAGCAGGGTGGTGACTGGCCTTCCGAAGATCAGTTCTGCTGGTGATGGTAGTCTACTGTCGATGGGTGTTGCTCTGACCTGTAGTAAGGCCACTTGTATGTTACCTCCTTGTCTCATGGTTTTCTTCACAATGGATTTGATGTGTCGCCCATGCCTCTCAATGAATCCATTGCTTTTTGGATAGTGGGGTGAGCTTGTCACGTGCCTGATTCCCCAGTCAGCCGTGAATTTCTGGAACGCGTGCCCTGTGTACTGGGGTCCATTATCTGTAAGTATCTCGTCAGGCCTTCCAAAAAGAGACATGTACATTTCCATTTTTTTGTGCAACTGCCCGGCTGGACACAGGCATGGGCATTTCGTCCACTAGAGGGAACTTAGAATATCTGTCCACAATCAGTAAATACTGATGTCCATCAATCTCGAATAGATCAGAAGCTAGGGATTGCCATGGTTTTGACGGTGTGTTGTGTGGGATGAGAGGTTGCTTTGGATTTGCATCCTGATGTTCCACGCATACGCTACATGACCTGCAGACTCTTTCGATGTCATCGTTCATTCTGATCCAGTAGACACTTTCTCTCGCCAGTCGCCGTGTCTTTTCGATGCCCTGGTGTCCTACATGCAGCTGTTCGAGTATAGAATCAGTCATGGAGTCTGGGATGAGCACCTGTCTGCCTTTGAATATGACTCTTGCTTCAACTGCGAGCTCATCTCTGAATGACCAGTACTCACGTAGTTGTCTTGGTAGAGCTTTGATGTTGTCTGGCCAGCCCTGGTGGATCAGCTTTTTCAGTGCATTTAGTCTGGGGTCGCTGGTGGTTTCCGTGCGGAGTGCGTCCTGTTTCTCGGGAGAGAAGTTTATCATTGCAACAGTGAGCATCTCTGGATCCTCGACTTCTGCCTCTATTCCGTCAATGCGCTCGTCCAGCTCGATGTTGCTGTTGTTCTCAGGGTTGGGTAGTCGGCTGAGTGTGTCTGCCAGGACCATCTGGTTTCCTGGTCGATACGTGACCTCGTAGTTGTATCCTTGTGTTTTTATCAACATTCGCTGAAGCCGTGGCGGGGCGGCATGCAGTGGCTTTGTGCATATGGTAACGAGGGGTTTGTGGTCTGTAACTACAATGAATGACTTCCCATACAGGTAGGTATGGTATCCCTGCATTCCATAGACTATGGCCAGCATTTCTCGCTCAATGTTGCTGTACCTGGATTGGCAGTCGTCCAGTGTCTTTGAGCCAAAAGCTATGGGTCTTTTGTTCTGCACTAATGCCACGCCCAGTCCTTTCTGTGATGCATCGACCTCAAGTGTCAGAGGTGTGTTTGGATCATAGTACTTCAGGCAGTCATGTTCGTTGATAACTGATTTCAGGTCCTCAAAGCTCTTTTGGTGGTCAGTGTCCCATGTCCAAGGCACGTCACTTTTCAGCAGCACCCTCAGTGTGTGTGCTTTGTCTGCGAACTTTGGGATGTAGGGTGATAGGTAGGTCAGCATCCCCAAGAATCTGCTCAGTTCATCTTTGTTCTGGGGTGTCGGCATTTTCTGGATGTCCCTGATTTTGGCTGGGTCAGGTTTGATACCTTTGTCTGTGTACAGGTTGCCAAAGAATGAGATGCTTGTCTGTTTGATTGTGCACTTGTCACTGTTGAACACAATACCTGTCTTGGCTGCTCTTGCCATCAGGTTGGTCAGGTTCCTGTCATGCTCCTCTTCGCTTGCTCCGTAGACTGCGATATCATCGGCTATGCTGACGACACCGTCGAGCCCCTCCAGGATTTGGTCCATCTTTGCCTGGAAGAGATCTTGAGAGACACTGAGACCAAATGGCAAACGTTTCCAGCAGTATCTATCAAATGGAGTTCGGAATGTGGTTAGCAGTTGTGACTCTTCCTCTAGGTGTATTGACCAATATCCAGCTTTTGCATCAAGTTTGCTAAATATTTTTGCATTTGCAAACTTCGGGTTCAGTTCCTCCACAGTAGGAATCTTGTGTGGGCATCTCCTAAGGCTGGCATTAAGCTTTTGGGGGTCTAAGCATATACGAAGGGAACCGTCTTTCTTTGTGCTGTATGCCAGACTCGAGCACCAGTCTGTGTGCTGTTCTACTTTTCTTAACACATCTTGTTCGACTAGGTTATTCAGTTCATCTTTCAGTTTGTCTTTGATGTGAATGATGCACTTACGTGGTGGGTCTATGGATGGTTCAGCATCCTTTTTCAGGAAGAGCTTGGCCTTTCCACTGAAGTTGCCAATTTTGTCAAACTGGTCTGGGTATGCTCTCTTTAGGTCTGCACTGTTAGATATGGTCATTTTGGGTTTTGTCTGTCTTGTGTTGACTTTTTCTGGTTTGCATTTCCTTTCTCGGTCACTGCATCTACATTGACAGTCACTAGGTTTAACAGTTCACATGTTGGCAGCCCAGCTATGGCTGGCCCTGGTACGTCTACAACGTAGAACTTTGCATTGATCCATTTGGATTCTTTTTACTGGCATGGAATGTCAATGGTGTCTAGGCAGGGGATGGCGTGACCACTGTATGCAGATAGTCTCCTGTTGGTTTTTTTCAGTCGTTTCTGGGTGCATGCATTTTCACCGTACATCTGCTTGAAGGTACGTAATGGGAGTGTGTTGCCTGACGCACCTGTGTCTATCTTCAGACGTAGTGTGTATCCACGACCAGGTAGGTCAGGTGGTGTCACCTTCAGGACTGTGTACGCCTCCTCTCCATTGTTTAATTTGGAGACGTTTCAAAGTAACGTGGAAATATGGAGGAAGGGTTTGAGGAGCGACCTCGTCAAAAGAGGAATGCGAAAATGACGGAAAAGGCTGTCGAGGACAAACTGCATAGGTTAACACTGTCTAGAAGACCTAAGCTAGGTCAGCTAACCAACCAGGCAAATGAGCTTGAGCGGCTAATGGAAGATGATGCTAACGTCAATGTAGTGAAAGGGAAATTACGTTTGGATTATCAGGATTCGCTTGGGGAAATAAATAAGCTAAATGATAATATAAAACAATTAATCCATGACGACAAGTTCGCTGAAGATCAAAATTCATATGAGTATAAAATAAGTCATATAAGAGGATTTATACAAGAAGTAGAAACGCGGCTAAAGGCAGTCGGGGAGCGGGTAGAGCAAGCTAGACGCTGTGATGCAGAGGTAAAGCCTACAGACAGTGTATCAATGGCGTCCTTTGCTTCGAGCATTAAGAGTAGAAGGCGTGGGTCAGACATTGGAAGCAAGGCGTCCTCCAGTGCTTCCTCAGCGCGCCTCAAGGCTTAGGTAGAGAGAGCCACATTACTTGCAAGGGCTGTTGCTCTCAAGCAGAAGCAAGATCTTGAACGTCAGGAAGCTGAGTTGAAGGCAAAAAAGGGAAGCATTAGAACTACAACCTGCCATTGCTGCATCTGACGCTAAAACCAAAGTATTCGAAAATTTTGAAACTGAGCGCTTATCCCGAGTAAGTCCTACAAGTCGAATGACTATTGAATCTGGAGTTCTACCACCACATGCAGAGCCAATTGTCAACACAGAAAATGGAGGTGAAGAATTCAGGCCACCTTGTCCCCAGCCCACTTGTGTAGGTCAGGCTAGTAACTTTATTGCAGATGATCATGCAGTAGAAACGTTCTGCAGTGTCATGGCACGCCAGAATAGCATTACAGAGTTGATGGTGAAGCAGCAAAAAATTATGACCTTGCCACCGTTAGACATCCCCATCTTCAGTGGTGATCCTTTAGACTACAATCTTTTTGTAAGAGCCTTTGAGCATGGAGTAGAATCCAGCACCGAAAGCTATAAGGACCGTCTCTACTTCTTAGAGCAGTTCACTAGTGGTCCACCTAAAGAGTTGATAAAAAAAATATCTTCATATGAAGTCAGATGTAGGTTATTGCAGGGCTAAACAGCTGCTCAAAGAGCATTTTGGGAATGATTACAAGATTGCTGTAGCCTACATGAACAAGGTCTTGAGCTGGACACCTATCAAGCCTGAGGATGGAGAAGCTTTAAATGTATTTTCACTCTTTCTAACGGCATGCTGTAATGCCATGACTGAAGTGAGTTAAATGGAAGAACTGGATAATGTTGTGAACTTACTAAAGGCTATCGTAGCAAAGCTTCCATACAAGCTACATGAAAGGTGGAGAGCTTTTGTGTGTAGTGTACAGGAGCAATGCGACAAGAGAGTCAGGTTTAAAGATCTGGTTGAGTTCATAAACAAACAGGCCAAAATTGCACGTCATCCAATCTTTGGCGATTTAAAGGACGGCACAACTGCTAAAGGATCCACAACTAAACAATACGATCATAGAGCACAGAAAAGAAGTGGAATCAAGAAGTTGTTCACCACAAGCGCTATACCATTGGATCGTCAAACGAAAGATGCAGTGCAAACAGAACACACGAATCCCATCACACCTATGACAAGGACATGTCTCTTCTGTAAAGGTGAACACACCATAGAGTCATGTAGTAAACTAAAAGACAAGCCACACAAAGACAAGTTGGAATTCTTGAGAGGCAAAGGACTGTGTTTTAGCTGCTTGAAACATGGTCACATGAGCAAAACCTGTAAAGTAAAGGTGAGCTGTCAGGTGTGTTCCTTAGCTCATCCCACACTGCTGCACATTAAGAAAAAGGACGCGGTTGCTGAGCCAAAGAAGAGGACTGATAACTGTGACGGTCAAACAGTTTTGAGTGCATTTGTCTGTGCAGAGTCTGATGGTTATGAGTTTACTGGGGCCGGACAAGATGATTACACACTCACAATAGTTCCTTTCCAAGTCAAAGCCAAGAAGGGAAGTGTGGCGGTGCAGACTTATGCTTTTCTGGACCCAGGGAGCTCTGTCACGTTCTGTACTAAGGCATTGATGGATGAGTTAAAGCTCAGTGGAAGAAAGACCGACATACTGCTGAGAACCATGAATGAAGAGAAACCTGTATGCACTTACGTGGTGTCTGGCTTGGAGGTCAGCAATTTGTCAGGCGGCGAGTTCCTTGAACTTCCAGATGTCTTCACGCAAAGGTCAATACCTGTAGGTAAAGAAAACATACCCCAGCAGAAGGATCTTGAAAGGTGGTCTGACCTTAAAGAAATCTACCTCCCTCAAATTGAGGCCGACATTGGACTGCTCATTGGAGCAAATGTACCCAAAGCTATGGAACCGTGGGAAGTGGTGAGCAGTGTTGGTAATGGACCATACGCTGTAAGAACCAAACTAGGTTGGACCGTGAATGGGCCCTTAAGGGAACTCTGCAGTCGTGCAGATATGACAAAACCGATGAAGACAATGGTGAATCGTATATCTGTGGCCTGTTTAGAGAACCTGTGGCTTAAACAGTTCAAGATGGATTTCCCTGAAAGAGAAAAAAATGATGAAGTAGAGATGTCTAAAGAAGTTCATCAGTTCATGGACATGGCCATGGAATCAGCCAAACTGGTGGATGGTCATTACACCATATGTTTACTACTAAAGAGCAAAATGGTCAACATGCCAAATAATTGCAAGATAGCTGAACAGCGAGCACACAACTTAAAGCGGAAGTTCATCTGGAATGCCTGCTTTCAACAGGAATACACAGATTTCAAGGAACAGCTTATTCAAAAGGGCTATGCAGTGCAGTTGTCCAATGGTGAATTGACACACATGGAAGGGAAAGTGTGGTATATACCGCACCAGGCAGTATACCACCCAGTGAAACAGAAACTGAGAGTTGTGTTTGACTACGCTGCATCCTATCAGGGTACATCCTTAAATGAGCAGCTTCTTCAAGGTCCACACCTTACCAGTAGTCTAAGTGGCATTATAATCTGATTCAGAAAAAAACCCGTTGCAATCATGGCGGATGTGGAAGCAATGTTTCACCAGGTTAGAGTGCCTGATGATAACTCTGATTTACTCAGATTCCTTTGGTGGACATATGGTGACTATAACCAAGCCTTGACTGAGCACAAAATGACTGTACTGTGGCAGGATGAGGAAAAACACAGGAGACGAAGGCGAGTTTGAACTTTATTCCTCAGCTCCAAAACCAAACTGAAACAGGAACAACCTTGCACCAGAAAGCCCGGGAACATAAACCACGCCCCCAGCTCAAAGCCCTGCTGAATGAGAGGCATAGCCCCTAGTGTCCGCCACACAGCCTCCCCCCGAACACCCAGAAGGGACTCCCTGAAAGAAAATCAGTTTCTCACTGGAGGCTTAAGGCTGAGAAGCAGAATGCTGAACCCGTGAAGACACTGCCGGGTCCTGGAAGGAGGGCGACCCCGACGGGGAACCTGGGCCGGAAACAGAACTTCGTCTGCCACTCTGTGCGCCGGTATAAGCCTATCAAGCGTGACACGCTCCCTACGCCCACCCATATCCAGCACAAAAACCTTAGGACCCGACTCAAGAACCCGAAATGGGCCCTCGTATGGGGGTTGGAGGGGCGAGCGATGAGCATTATGCCGTACAAAAACAAAACGAGCCGACATGAGCTCCGCAGGCAAGAACGACCGCAGAAAACAGTGGTGAACGGGGCCTGCAACCCGAGTGCTGTCGGACAAAAAAATATAAACGGCCGGACGGGGTCGAGGAGCGGAACTCCCGGGCAAAAATTCCCCAGGGACGCGGAGCGGCTGACCGAACACTAGCTCAGCGGGCGAAGCGTCGAGGTCCTTAGGAGCCGAACGCAACCCGAGCATAACCCAAGGTAAACGGTCCACCCAGCTACCAATCGAGAGCGCAGCGCACAGCGCTGCCTTGAGCCACCGGTGAAAACGTTCACACAAGCCGTTAGCCTAAGGGTGGCACGCGGTAGTGCGGTGTACCTGCACATCCAAGGATCGCGCAAGTGCCGACCAGAGCTCTGACACGAACTGGGGACCCTGTCTGAGGTGATATCTGACGGAGTGCCGAAACGGGCGACCCAGGAGGAAAGAAACGCGCGTGCAACGTCCGAGGCTGTTGTGGAGGACAGAGGGACAACCTCTGGCCACCTGGTGGTCCGATCTGCCATTGTGAGCAGGTGCGTAAAAACCCTGTGAAGAAAGTACAGGGCCCACCAGGTCCACATGCACGTGGTCGAAACGTCTGGCCGGGATCGGAAACGGTTCGAGGGGCTATTTAGTGTGCTGGTGGACCTTAGCGCGCTGGCACGCCACACATGCAGCCGCCCACCCCTTGACGTCCTTGCGGAGGCCAGGCCAGACGAACTTGGAACCGACCAACTTCACCGGCGCCCGAACTCCAGGATGCGAGAGGGAGTGAATCGATTCGAAAACTCGACGGCGCTAGGCCACTGGAACAACGGGGCGGGGACGGCCGGTGGAGACATCGCAGAAGAGGGCAGGACTGCCTTCCTGCATCACAGCATCCTCTAGCTTGAGGCCGGTACACATTGACCTAAGGGCAAGGACGTCCGGTTCGCTGGGCTGGTCGGCAACCATTGCGGAGAAATCCACACCGAGGTGCACAGGACACACAAGCACACGCGACAGACAATCAGCAACAGAGTTGGACTTCCCGGCCACATGCTGAATGTCCGTTGTGAACTCGGAGATGGCCGCCAGGTGGCGATGCTGACGAGCAGACCACGGCTCAGTCACCTTGGACATGGCGAAAGTCAGCGGTTTATGATCCACATAAGCCGTGAAGGAGCGAGCCTCCAGCAGGAAACAGAAATGACGGGTTGCAAGGTGCAGTGCCAGCAACTCCCGGTCAAAAACGCTGTACTTGCGCTCGCTATCTCGCAGTTTGCGGCTAAAAAATGGGAGTGGCTGCCACGCATTCGCCACACGCTGTTCAACCACAGCTCCCACGGCTATGTCAGACGCGTCGGTTGTTAAAGCTATGAACGCCGTGGGTGTGGGATGGGCGAGGAGGGCAGCGTTAGCTAGGGCGCACTTAGCTCCGTCAAAGGCCTGGACCCGTTCGGGAGTCCAGTCGCCAGGGTCGTTAGCCTTCTTAAGCCGCAGGGCTTCGTAAAGTGGCTGAAGGAGGTGGGCAGCGCGAGGGAGGAAACGGTTATAAAAATTCACCATATCCAAGAATTCCTGCAATGCCTTAACAGAGACTGGGCGGGGAAATTCCGCCACTGCTTGCACCTTAGAAGGCAACGGGACTGCGCCTTGCGGCGAAATGCGGTGACCCAAGAAGTCACTTGGAGACACTTGGCCAGGTTGACTATCAGGCCGTGTTCGTCCAGACGACGGAAAACCTGTTTCAGGTGCGCCAGGTGCTCTTCAGCTGACGGACTGGCCACTAATATGTCGTCGAGATAAACGAACACGAAAGCAAATTCACGCAACACCGAGTGCATCAGCCTCTGAAAGGTTTGCGCTGCCCCCTTCAAGCCAAAAGGCATGCGCATGAACTCAAAAATCCCAAATGAGGTGATCACTGCGGTCTTGGGCACGTCCTCTGCGCGCACGGGAACCTGATGATAGCCGCGCACCAGGTCCACCTTAGAGAGAATAGTGGTACCTGCCAGGCGTATGGGGTGGGCGTGTGGGATGGGATAGTGGTCAGTGGCGGTGACGTTGTTCAGGCGGCGAAAGTCGCCGCAAGGCCGCCACGACCCATCCGCCTTGGGCACCATGTGAAGCGGCGAGGCCCACAGGCTGTTGGAACGCCTCACTATACCCAGACGCTCCATGATGGCGAACTCCTCCTTAGCTGTAGCCAATTTTACCGCGTCGAGGCGCCGCGCACGCACAAAAACTGGCGGTCCCACAGTGGGAATGAAATGTTCTACCCCGTGTTTAGTAACCGCGGTGGAAAAGGCAGGTGTAGTCACCGATGGAAAATCCGCCAGCAAACGTTGAAAACCATCACCTGATGCTAAAAAGTTAGCGTGTGTTAACGGCCCGGCTCCCTCTGTCTCGCACGGAAAAGTGGCGAAAGACACAGCATCAATTAAACGGCGGTTTGCAACATCAACAAGCAGACCATTAGCACACAGAAAATCCGCGCCGATAATAGGAACAGTAATGGAGGTGACTAAAAAGTCCCACTCGAAATGGCGCCCGTGGAAACAAACAGTCACCAACCTTGTGCCAAACGTCGCAATGGACGAACCGTTAGCTGCGCTCAACTGTGTGCCGCCGCCTTCGGCTGACATGTCTGTGCTTGCTGGAGGGAGTAGGCTCTTTTGCGAGCCAGAGTCCACCATAAACCGTCTTCTTGACATCGAGTCCTTAATGAAGAGCAGCTCACTACGTCCGCCAGCGCCCACAGCTGCTACTGAGCACTGGCCCTGAATGTCTGTAAATGTTCTCATTCATGGTGGCCCCGGCCATTGACTTTCCTGGCGCCTCAAACCTGCACGGAGGGACGCAGCGCCTAGCCTTGCCGCCGAACCGCTGGTGGAAGAAAGAGAGGCCGCTCCCGCGCCGCCTCCGGGCAGTCACTCCAGCCACCATTGTCGTGTCCGCGTCCTCCGACGCCGGCTGCAGAGGCTCCGATGCCACACTCTGCACAGAGAACCGTCTGGTAGCCAGCCAAACCTCGGCAGTCACCAGCGGCCAGACACGGGGAGTTAGCCAAAGCCGCGCGCACAGGAGACGGGAGCTGGCGCAGGAAAACGTGCGGGAAAAGGAACCCACCTTCGTCCGAGCCTACCAGCGACAGCATATTGTCCATGAGATCCACAGCCGTCCCGTCGCCCAAACCGGATAGAGGAAGGATTCTATCTGCCCTCTCTGTGGCAGATAGGCTGTACCTCCGGAGCAGAAGATGTTTGAGGGCGACGTACACTCACTGGCCACTTTATTAGGTACACCTTGCTAGTACCGGGTTGGACCCTCTTTTGCCTTCAGAACTGCCTTAATCCTTCGTGGCATAGATTCAAAAGGGTACTGGAAACATTCCTCAGAGAGTTTGGTCAATACTGACATGATAGCATCACGCAGTTGCTGCAGATTTGTCGGCTGCACATCCATGATGCGAATCTCCCGGTCCACCACATCCCAAAGGTGCTCTATTGGATTGAGAGCTGGTGACTGTGGAGGCCATTTGAGTACAGTGAACACATTGTCATGTTCAAGAAACCAGTCTGAGATGATTCGAGCTTTATGACATGGCGCGTTATCCTGCTGGAAGTAGCCATCAGAAGATGGGAACACTGTGGTCATAAAGGGATGGACATGGTCAGCAACAATACTCAGGTAGGCTGTGGCGTTGACACGATGCTCAATTGGTACTAAGGGGCCCAAAGTGTGCCAAGAAAACATCCCCACACCATTACACCACCACCACCAGCCTGAACCGTTGGTACAAGGCAGGATGGATCCATGCTTTCATGTTGTTGACGCCAAATTCTGACCTATACCATCCGAATGTCGCAGCAGAAATGAGACTCATCAGACCAGGCAACGTTTTTCCAATCTTCTATTGTCCAATTTTGGTGAGCCTGTGCGAATTGTAGCCTCAGTTTCCTGTTCTTAGCTGACAGGAGTGGCACCCGGTGTGGTCTTCTGCTGCTGTAGCCCATCTGCCTCAAGGTTCGACGTGTTGTGCGTTCAGAGATGCTCTTCTGCATACCTCGGTTGTAATGAGTGGTTATTTGAGTTACTGTTGCCTTTCTATCAGCTCGAACCAGTCTGGCCATTCTCCTCTGACCTCTGGCATCAACAAGGCATTTTCGCCCACAGAACTGCCGCTCACTGGATATTTTCTCTTTTTCGGACCATTCTCTGTAAACCCTAGCGATGGTTGTGCGTGAAAATTCCAGTAGATCAGCAGTTTCTGAAATACTCAGACCAGCCCGTCTGGCACCAACAACCATGCCACGTTCAAAGTCACTTAAATCACCTTTCTTCCCCATTCTGATGCTCGGTTTGAACTGCAGCAGATCGTCTTGACCATGTCTACATGCCTAAATGCATTGAGTTGCTGCCATGTGATTGGCTGATTAGAAATCTGCGTTAACGAGCAGTTGGACAGGTGTGCCTAATAAAGTGGCCGGTGAGTGTATGTCAGATTTGTTTTGGAAGAGATGGATTAAAGAGTACCTACCTCAACTCCAGGAGGGGCAACGACGGTCCACAGCATCAAGAAACTTTGCAGAAGGAGACGTGGTTCTTCTGGCGGATGACTGTGCTTCAAGAAATTCATGGATTATGGGAAAAGTCATTGAGGCAATTCCAGCCAAGAAGGGGCTTGTTCGCAGAGTTTGCATCAAGACAAAGACCAACATCTTGGACGGACCCATCACAAAGATCTGTTTCTTCATGGAATCTGAATGGGCAGGTGGTAAAGACTGAGCCCCCACGATGAGCCATGTGCTGGAAACCTCTGGCTCTCGCTCGCTCTCTCGCTTTCTCGCTCGCTCTCTCGCTTTCTCTCTCTCTCTCTCTCTCTCTCTCTCTCTCTCTCTCTCTCTCTCTCTCTCTCTCTCTCTCTCTCTCTCTCTCTCTCTGTTTCTCTTTTTCTTTCAGAAAACGGACCTGTCAAGCTGACTGGCGAAATATTGGACTGTGTGCTTACCAAGCACTTCCTTTTCATATTTTGTAACATCACATGTTTGATACTACAAATGCCTCTTCATTTTATGTATTGATGTAATTTGATATGGCATTTGTTATGGATGTGGTAATTGTTCTAGGCTTTGGCATTATCAGAACAATTAGGGGCCGGTAATGTAGGAGCCAAATGTCTCCTAATGGTTAATAATTAATGTTTTAATTAGTAATTTGAATAATTAGTTTAAATACTTATTTTTTACACATCGTATACTTTAGGTAACTGCTTTCTTTATGTATGTATCAAGTTTGCTGTGTAGTCTTAGATAGGTGCATGTCACTTTAAGAACCGTAGAAGGCTGTTCCTGGGTTAATGCGCTCCGGAAGAGGAAGTAAGCGGAAGGGCGAGATGCCTAGAATGGAAGAGTGGAGCCACACGGTTTTTCTGACCGTGCACAGCCTACGTGACGTGCATAGCCTATGTGTATACTGTTATATTCTTTGGTAGAATAACCACACGACGTATTGCTTAATAAACTTTACTAAAAGAATTGCAAGGCAGACCGTTAACTTCCAACATGCTCCGACAGGTTCTCAGCAGCAACTAACAACAACATTCCAAGAGTCAACCTAACCCACTGTTACTAGTGACCTAAGAGTACAGCGTCCTCTAGCGGTTGGCAGTATAGAACTCAATGTAATATAGGGTAACTAGATTACTGAACACAACTTCCCCCCTTTACTTAAAATAATTGCTCGTCTTGTCGTAATACTGTATCAATAACAATAACATCTACTTGTATTATTTCTTTACGCTATCACAATGTATAAGCTTTAACAACAAAAATGCTTATTAGTTTTTTTTCACAATAACCAGGGGTTTCCAGATGACAATTACAATTATCTAATAGTGCTCACATTAAACCAAATAATCTCAGTATTTTTTAATCACAAATTTTACCAGATAATCACTATATTTTTCAATCACTGTAAGAACATGTTTTTTTCATTACAATTCACAGTAAGAACATGTTTTTTTTTCTATGAAGTCTCATAGTCCTCAAGCCAGGCTGGTGGCTTGTGCTCTCTGACGGGACGGTTACCCGTCCCTTGGGACAGTCCAGGCTCCACAGATGTTTCAGCACCAGTCTTTGGTTGCTCTGAGGAGTCAGGCAGTCCCAGGGGTACCGCGGTCAAATGGGAAGCATGCCATGCTTTACCATCATCCAGTATGTAAGTGCTAGGACCCACTTTCCCTTTTATCAGGATGGGTGCAGAGAACCTCTGATGCCCTTTCATCACGTGCACAGGTTTCCGCACACGCACTCTGTCCCCTTCTCTGAATGAAGGAGTGTGAGCACCCCGTCTTCTGTCACAGTACTCTTTCATGTGAGATTGGCGAAGCGACACCCGGCCACACACCTCAGTATCCTGCGCTGTCACACCGGGAGGAGAGAGAACGTTGAGCTTAGTTCTCATCTTGCGACCATGCAGGAGTTCAAACGGAGATGCGCCGGTCGTGGCGTGCGGTGTAGCTCGATAGGCTTGGAGGAAATCCATGGTTACAGCTTTCCAGGGTTGATGCTGAATGATTGCAGCTTGGATACAACCTTTGAGAACTTGGTTAAATCTGTCGATTGCATCGTTAGCAGCTGGATGGTATACAGATGAGCGAATATGAGTGATCCCTCTGTCCTGGAGGAATGTGAAGAACGCAGCAGATGTAAATTGCGGTCCATTATCAGTGACCAGGGACTCTGGGTTGCCATAGCGGCTGAAGACACTGCTGAGGAATCCCACCACTGTTTCCGTGGTGACAGATGACGCGAACGCAACTTCGGGCCACGTTGAGTAGTAGTCAGTCAAAGTGATTGCGAACATACAGTCCCACATGTTACAGTTTCAAACGGTCCAACAATGTCCACGCCCAGCTTACTCCAGGGGCCCTCAGGCAGAGGTACCGGTTGCAGTGGTGCCTCGGTCACTTTTGTTGACTTGTCTGATCTTTGACACAGTGGGCATGTAGATATCTCTAAGCGTACCAGTGCATCAATACCAGGAAACCAGTACAGCTCACGCAAGCGTTGCTTCGTTCGCACAATACCCTGGTGGCCGTCGTGAGCCAGGGCAATGAGTGTGCAGCACAAGGAGACAGGCACAACCAAGCGTGAACCTCGAAACACTAAGTTGCCCTTCACACACAGTTCCTGCCTGATCTTGTAGTATGGTTGCAGCACTGGATCCACCGTTTTAACAGACGGCGGCCACTTGCTGATTGATTTGCTCACGCAGAGATGCAAGTTCAGCGCAGGAGAAGGAAGCATCTTCAAACTTCCCCGCAGACACTGAGACAGGGGCCGTCGACAGCAAGGCCACTAACTCAGGTTCTGTGTCCTCGACCAGAGGGGAGGCAACAGGTAGAGGTAAACGTGAGAGGTAGTCGGCTGTATGGTTTAATGATCCAGCACGATACACGACATCATAGGTGAAACAGAGGAGATGCGCAGACCATCGTGCAATGCGCATCCCTGCTCGACCAGCACCTTTTGTAGAGAAGTATAGTGAGGGCCTGATGATCAGTGCGCAGTGTGAACTTCCTGCCCCACAGATACGTCCTCCATTTCTCCACTGCCCAGACGCACGCAAGAGCCTCTTTCTCTATAGTGGAGTATTTCCTCTCTGTTGAAGTCCATGAACGTGAAGCAAACGCCACTGTGCGTTCTGTGTGGTCTGGATGCATCTGGGTGAACACAGCTCCCAGTCCGTAGTCAGAGGCGTCAGTTGAAATTATGGTTGGGAAGTCCGGATTGAATAGAGCAAGCGCCGGGCTGTCCACCAGCAGCTGTTTCACAGTCAGGAAGCATTTCTGAGCCTCTTCAGTCCACTCGAATGTGCCCTCTTGTCGCAGACAGGCATGGTGAGGCTCTACCTCTGTAGCGTAGTTGGGTATAAACTTTGCATACCACGAGAGCATACCTTGGAAGGAGCGGAGGCTGCCCGCATCGTTGGGGGCCAGGGCCTGAGTAATGGCCTGCAAGTGCTCTGTGTCAGGCTCGATACCTTTTGCTGTCACCAGGTGTCCCAGGAACTTCAGACTGGCTTGGCAGAAGTGGCATTTCTTTTCGTTCAGCCGCAGGCCTGCTCCTTCCAGCCGTTGTAGGGCAGTTTCCAGAGTTGTGTCATGCTCCTGTGCTGTGCGCCCGTAGCAGATGACGTCATCCAGGTAGTTCTGAACATTAGGCAAACCCTTCAACACTGTCTCCATCAACTTTTGAAAGGCTGAAGGGGCTGAAGCCAGGCCGTAGGGAACTCTGCAGAACCGAAACAGCCAGTGATGAAAGCTGTTAAATCCCCACTTTCGGGATGCAGCGGCACGCTGTTAAATCCCCACTTTCGGGATGCAGCGGCACTTGGTGATATGCACTCTCCAAATCAATAGCTGAGAACAGAGTAGCACCTGTCAGTGTAGAGAGTAGTTCCTCCATGTGAGGAAGGGGGTAGCTATCCACTACAATGCCTTTGTTGGGTTCTCGAAGGTCCACACACATTCGAATCCCTCCTATTTTCTTCTGTGTGACCACGATAGGTGAGATCCACGGCGAAGCATCGATGCGCTCTATCACACCAGCTGAGAGGAGACGATTCAGCTCTTCTGACACACCAGCTCGCATGGAGAAAGGAAGGCATCTCAGTTTCTGACGCACTGGCACAGCGGCCGGTGACACTGTCACTTTATGCATGAAACCTTTTGCACAGCCTACGGCTGCAGGTGAGGCTGGTTGGGTGGTGAGACATCCCACTGACACTGCAGCGGTGGGCAGAGATGGAGGTACTGCAGATGGCGGATATACCGCGTTACCTTCGATGCGCAGGCAGAGAGCGGATATGAGGTCTCTCCCCATAAGTGCAGTCCCTGAGTCCACGACATAGAAGCTGGCTGGCCCTTTTATGCCATCCATGTGAACGGTCGCTTCCATGCAGCACAGCACGTTGATAGGGGTCCGTGAGTATGTCAGTAGACGGACTGAGGATTGTTGTAGAGGAGCTTCTTTGAAGTGCTCCTCGTAGATGCATCGAGGTAAAACAGACACTGAAGCACCCGTATCCACAGTTAGTTTCACTGTCTTCACCATTTTCGCTGTTTGAATGTCCACTGAACACTGTATCTTATCAAGGATGTCTGTTCCTTCCACAAGCAGGAGTGTATATTCAGGCATTTCAACCTCCTTCACTGAATGAGTCTGCTGAGACTGCTTACACACACGGGCAAAGTGTCCTATTTTATTGCAACCTCTGCATGTTGCTTTTGTAGCTGGACATTCCTGTGAGTTAGCAAGGTGTTTCTCTGAACCACACCAGTAGCAGGTACGTGTGGAGGAGGCTGTAGCAGATTTCTGAGCAGACTTTGCATATGCACCCTTGTGTGGCTTTCCCTGGCCGCGTGCAGTTTTCTGGGTCTGCACAACTTGTACTGGTATTTGCTACTGACCTGCCATAGACTTAGCTTGTAGGGTAGCTGCTTCACATTGAGTAGCTATGGTAATAGCATCGGCTAATGTCAGGCTTGTCTTTAGCAATAACCTCTCTCTAATGTGAGGGTTAGCTACATGCTCCACGAGCTGATCTCGAATCATGTCATCAGTGTTTGGACATTCACACGTTGCAGCCAGTACTCTTAATGCAGCAATGTATTGCACTATGGATTATTGTGCTCCCTGCACTCTTTTTCTGAAAGCATGCCGCTCCACAACTATGTTCACCGTCGGCGTAAAATGGCCCTGTAATGCCGTAATGTGGATGCTAAATCCTGTATGTCCAATGTATGGAAGATCCGCTGTCCTTCCGAGCCCAAACAAAGCAGTATTGCTCTTTTCCTTGCCTCAGGCCACGCGTTTCCAGTTGCATTGATCACGAGAAGGTAATTCTCGAACATCTTCACCCACGTTTTGAAAAGTATCGCCGGTTCTCCCGGGCACGGCAAATAAGATCTGGAAACTTTGAGGGTTTGTGGAAGACCCCAAGCGCACGACACCAGGCAGAGATGGTGTTAGCCGAAACTGGCGTACTTTATTACTTGCTCGTACAACGGTCAAACACTGGAGGGCAATGAGCGACTAAGAAAACAGGAAGTCCAAGAAAAAAAAACTCACGGGTAATCCAAACTGGGAACACGGCAGGATACTTCCACAGGGAAACTTCACATAGAAAACCATAAACCAAGGGCTGAGATAAACTCGCAGAGAAATGCACCGGGAGGGAAGAGTAACCACTACTGCAAGGAGGTTACGGCACGAACTGACAACGGGTGCTGGGAGACCAGCAAACTTAAGCCCAGCCCTTGACGACTAAGCCCGGCCCTGACGAGCTGATTGGCTGCCGGCGCGGGGTGGGCGGGCCACGGCGCGGGGTGGGCGAGCCGTAACAGAAAAGGTGCATTGGCCATCTTGTCCGTTTTAAAGTATGCAGGTCCGTCTCGTCGTCAATTTGTTATATTCGTTGGTAGAATAACCACACGACGTATTGCTTAATAAACTTTACTAAAAGAATTGCAAGGCAGACCGTTAGCTTCCAACATACTCCGACAGGTTCTCAGCAGCAACTAACAACAACATTCCAAGAGTCAACCTAACCTACTGTTACAAATGACCTAAGAATACAGCGCCCTCTAGCGGTTGGCAGTATAGAACTCAATGTAATATAGGGTAACTAGATTACTGAACACAACATATACGTGCATAGCCTACGTGTATTCGTGCATAGCCTTCGTGACCGTGCATAGCCTACGTGTATTCGTGCATATCCTATGTGACCGTGCATAGCCTACGTGACCGACCGTGCATAGCCTACGTGTATACGTGCATAGCCTAAGTGTATTCGTGCCTTGTGTATACGTTAGGTCAGGTTAAAAGTTATTATTTCATGGATACAATTCATTATTTCACTGTGTCTTCAAGCTAGTTTAAATAAACATTTAAAACGCAAAGGAAGAAGCGTTCTTGGACCAAACAGACAAGTGGAACACGCGTCAGCCATAAGGCTCTTCTCTTTTATTTAGTTTATCAGGATAGCTATAGCAGCCCTTACATTATCTTTGCACTTTCACTCCATGTGAAGCACAAGTGCATTGTACTTTAATGACAAAAATATCCTGTGTAAAAAAATTCATTTTGCGTTTAAACAGAAAACATTGAAACACACACAATCGCTTAAAAGTAACCATCCTCTGTTTTTCATCAATGCATACCGGGGGCTCATTACATGCACTTGTTCCAAGCGTGAAACCTCCCTGATTGGAGGCCGGAATAAGTGGAACAACGGGCCAATGCAACGATCTATTCGGTGGAACAGAAAAAAACATGAAAAAAAAAACACGTACTATTGAGGACCCGACTGAAGACATCTGGGCAACACAAACTGCAGGCAGACTTGCATGCTGCAACGTGACCGCGGTCCCTGGTTACGTCCGCGGTGCGCTGACTCCTCCTCCCCGAGCTGAAAGTGTGTCACTGGGTTAAAGTGAGACGGTCGGCCAGGCGGAGGGGAGGGCCGATGGACGGGTCACATGGGCACTACTGAGAACATTCAGTTCTCCTGACAAGGAGTCATCCAAGAGGAGTTACACCGGTTGTGTAGGAAAGCGTCTTTTCCCTTTATTTCTCTCTCTTTTGGGTTTTCCCCGTCTCGTTTTGACATCGATTTTAGAGTTATGATCCCGTTCAAAACAGACATCTGATGTGCTTTGAAGCAGTCTGCCCATTAGATTAGAGGGTTGTTGGTTTGCAGCGGAGCGACCGTAAAAAAACGACAACTTTAGGAGTGCTTGTGGTGAGTCCAGTCTGCAATAATTTAATTTCTGTGCAGATCTCTGGACCAGCGATGCCCGAAGACATTGGAACAGCCAAGCCTGGTAAGAAATCTCCATCTGAATTATTCGTTATTGAACAGGTAAAGATTAAACATGCAGGGTTATACACTGCCGTCTGTCGTTTGTGAATTTATTTGTCACACTGAACGAGATGCCACTTTGCGATAATGACAACTTTATTTTATTTTCCACACTTTGAGCAGTGAGGAGAATGAAATAGCGCTGCAGTGTGATCTGTACAAAGGTTAAATTAATTAACTTTATTTTTACTTCTTGTTGCAAACGCGGATTCAAGAGATTTTTATTTATTTATCATTTCTTCGTTTTCTGTTTTGTGTCTCTCCGGTCGCGCGGGGTGTGTTTAGACGTGGTTTCCGTGTTTGTGTTGTGGTGCGGAGCTAAATCGGGGTTAGGAGGACCGTGGGGCTCCTGACACAACAGCCGTGTTCCGCTCCGCTGTCCGTCACATGGCGTGGGCGCCCGAGCCATGTGCCTCTGTGTACACGATCCCCGCCGCCCGCTGCTCATTGGTGCGACGGGCGGCGTGACGCATGGTTGCATAATATGTGCGGCGTGTCCCAGCGGTGGGCGGAGCGCAAGTCCACGTGAGGTGCCAGAGGTGACCCAGATTCCAGTTGAGCGTCCCGGTCCTCCAGGGCGTAGACGCGTGTCTATGCTTCAGGGATCAAGGACAGGACCACGTGTGCGCCGTGTGTTGCGATTAGGTAATCATTCTGAATGACGTGGTATCCCAAATAGATGGCAAGCGGAACGAAGGGAATTATTATTAAATAAGTTCCACTTTGACACAGTTTTCCGTCTCGGTGGAAAAGCGAATGTTGAATATTCACGTCCGCGTTGTGTCAGATGGGTCACACGGCTCGTGAGATGGATTCTGTATGAGTGACAACAGTATTTTGGATTAGTCAGGGACTTCTGGAAGGAATGAAGACGTTTATATTTGGACAGCTCTTTCTTTGCCTTATTCCACTCTATTCCCGGACAATGCGACCCATTTGGCATCTTGCCACCAAAATAGCATTTTTTTTCTTAATTTCTCAGTTATTCTAATATAGTAATACAGCAATTCAGGATCCATGAACACAAAGATTTTGGTGGTGAATCCTTGCTATTGGATTGTGTCGAGTTGTTTTCTGGTCATATACTGTTTATTACGTAATCGAACTGTGGATGTTTTGGGTTTGTTTTTTTTTTGTTTTTTTTTTGGCTGCTGCTGGAAATGAGCTGTCAGCCAGCCGAGCACATTCCCACCACACAGAAAGAAAGCCTGGCATGTTATGTAATGGTGTTATCCAACCAACCAGCAGTGGAGGTGATAAAGCAGGTCATGCACCGCAATGAATACGTATAAACCAAGCAGGAAACACACGCGCACGCACACACAAGGTTGTTTGCTGTAAAGGCGTGTCAGGGACAGGCGTACTTACTGTACCTTCCAAGATTTTTATTGTTTGTTTGCTTTTGATGGAGCCATTTTGTTCTTTTAAACATTAACAGTGGTTTCCACTGGCTGTCAGACTGACAGTTCAGAAAAATGGTCCAGCGGTTCGATCCAGTGTCCCTGGAATAAGTCTATGGAATAGATTTCAGCATTTACACTGTTTTAAAATGGATTTGCTCTGTATTGATTTAATAATCATGGTTTGAATTGTGCTTTATCAATCTAACAGTTGATATATTTCATGCACTTAACTGACATTCATCTGAAGAGTCTCAGTGTGCAGTACAATCAAGATCCCTAAATAGCTGATATTACAAGCAGTTGATTATAAATAATGCTAACTATTCCAGAATGTCTCAGAAGGCTGTGTTATGGTTGGTAAGTGTAAAATAATTCAAAAAGAGTCATGGGTTAAAGGTTGGAAAGTTTTTTTTTTTTGATGATATTGATGCCATTTTCTCTCTTGCTCTCTCGTCTTTTTTTTTTTTAGGGGGAGTAATAGCATACATCTCCTCCGGTTCTGCTTCCAGTCCAGAATCCTGTATGAGTGATAGCTCTAACAGCAGCTATCAGTCGACCTCGCCAACGCTGCGCCGCCCTGCGCTGCCCAGCCGGGCAGTGGGCGTGGTGGTGGACATTGCCCCACCGGTCAAACATGGTCACCAGCGAAGCCACGGGGCCGAGAAGAATGGCCGTTCTTCTGCATCCAACAAGAGCAGTATCACCAGTAAGCCAATCAAACTTTCACTAAGTCAGCCGACGTCCTCTTGGGAATTTATGTATAAATGACACCAATGATAAATAAATTGTATCTTTCATGTGTTTTATGATGTAGTCTTGACTTGATGAACTTTGCATTGGCAGAAATCAACGGCATGGTGCTGCTGTGTAAGGTGTGTGGTGATGTAGCCTCAGGTTTCCACTATGGTGTCCATGCCTGCGAGGGTTGCAAGGTGAGACACGCGCACTTCCTGGTGGAATGCGGCGGCGGCGCCATTTTTGCTCGTTTCAGTCACGCCCTCGCCCTTTTTGTCTGAGCCGATGTTTTCTACCATGGAGAGGTGAAGGATGAACAGCAGTAAGGTATCTATTTGGCTTCTCAGGGTTTCTTCAGAAGGAGCATCCAGCAGAACATCCAGTACAAGAAGTGTCTGAAGATGGAGAACTGCACCATCATGAGGATCAACAGAAACCGCTGCCAACAGTGCCGCTTCAAGAAGTGTTTGGCTGTGGGCATGTCCAGAGATGGTGAGAACTCCACGACCTTAACATTATCTTATCATTTATTCAGTTTGCTGTATTGTCACACCACACAGGTTTGATGTAAGAGTCAACTTTAGAGCAAATAAGATTGAACCCACCCTGAAATGATGATAGAGTGGCACAGTGGTTAGCGTGGTTGCCTCGCAGCAAGAGGTCCTGGGTTTTAAGCCCTGGAATGACCTTGAGGGTTCTCCCAGGTCATCCTCTGTGTGGAGTTAGCATGTTCTCCCCGTGTCTGTGTGGGTTTCCTCCTGGTGCTCCGGTTTCCTCCCACAGTTCAAAGACATGTAGGTCAGGTAAATCGGCTGTACTAAATTGTCCCTAGGTGTGAATGTGTGTGTGCGTGTGTGTCAGCCCTGTGATAGACTGGCGGCCTGCCCATGGCATCTCCCTGCCTGCCACCCAATGACTACTAGGATAGGCGTTAGCATCCCCACGACCTTGAGTAAGGATTAGTGGTTTAGATAATGAATGAAATGATGATGCCAGGATACTTTACTTTTTTAAGAAGCGTGATGATGGTGATTTTTCTTGTTGTTATTAATAATGTTGTTTTTATTAAATTCTAACTCCGGTTCTAACTGTCCAGTGGATTTTCAGTGTAAAGTTATTTTGAATTTGTGTAAAATACAAGTTTTAATGAGGGGCTAACCTTGTGTGTGTGTGTGTGTGACCCTCCTCCAGCCGTCAGATTTGGTCGTATTCCAAAGCGGGAGAAGCAGAGGATGCTTCTAGAGATGCAGAACGCAATGAACAACATGATGAACAGCAGTAGTCAGCTGCACAGTATGCTGCACACTCACCAGAGCCCGCCCCCATCTTCCTCATCCTCTTCCTCGCCTGCCTCCGCCTCCGCCTCCCCATCGCGGTCTGACCGCTCTTCCCCACCCTGCCCCCAGGACTCTGACTCTGTGGTTTCTATGGACACCAACTCCAGCTCCGCCTCGTCGTGTGCGTCGGACAGTGGGGAGGATGAGGGCAGCGTCCCGGTGGCCAGGCAGCACCAAGACACCTTCAGTTACAGCCGGCAGCGGTCGCAGGGACTTGGCCAGGCGTTGCTCCCACCGCTTCCCATTGTCCTGGAGACGGCGGGCGTTGGCCGACCGGACGAGCAGCCAGACAGATGGAACCACTGGAGCGATGGTGCCACAGGAAGTTACCTGCACCAAACCGACCAACATGTCACCAACACTGCTTTTCGGGAGGAGAGCGCAGTGTACCAGCAACAACTTAGCAGCGCCCCCAGTTGTCATAAATCAGAAAGTGGCCTGAGTCTTCCACAAGCTGACCCCACCAGTTATAATGGACCAAACACCAGTGTAGACAACAGAGCATACCTGGTGAGTATCATTTAAACATACACATAACTTTTCAAATAAAATATTCAGATATTGAAATATTTGTTTCCCAGATAGGAAGGTGTAACATTTGTTTGATTTTTTTTTGTCTCCAATTTTGCAATGATTTGCATTGCACTTTTCTCTCATTCCAGTCCAGTGAACATGAGAAATTATGTTAAACAATGTTATGTTATGATGTATCAACAATGTTACAAGGGCCTTTTTTCACATAAAAAATATTGCTAGAATCAGACCCTACCTCTCCCTGGAAGACGCCAAAAAGGTGACACATGCTTTTATCTCTCCGCGTCTAGACTATTGAATGCACTTCTTACTGGTTTACCCAAAAAAAAGTATCGATAGGCTGCAACTAGTACAGAATGCGGCAGCAAGGGTCGTAACAAAAACCAGGATGAGAGATCACATTACCCCAGTTTTAGCATTTTTACACTGGCTTCCTGTAGCATTGAGGATTGATTTTAAAATTCTTTTACTTGTGTTTAAAGCTCGACATGGTTTAGCACCCTCATACCTATCTGACTGCTTATCTGATTATGTTCAGAACAGCTCTCTTAGGTCCTCTGGTGCCGCCTGCTCAATGTCCCTAGAATTAACTATAAAAAAAAGTATGGTGAAGCAGCATTTTGTTTTTATTCACTGACGGCTTGGACTAGACCCCCTCAACAAATAAGTCCATAGATAGTTTTAAGAATCAGCTCAAGACCCATTTTTATGCTCTTGCTTTTAATTAATTCCACTTTATATTTTTTATTCTTTTTATCTTTTGCTGTGGTTTTATTTCTTGCCTTGTTCTATGTTTTTTGCCTAGGTCTTTTTTATTATTTGTAACATATTTTATCTGTATTGTTGTTGATTTTTATTGTTTCCCCTGTTTTTAATGTAAATCACTTTGAGCTGCATTTTATGTATGAAAGGTGCTAGACAAATAAAGTTTATTATTATTATTATTAAACGGTTTGCATGTGCCCCGCTGTCTGTCTACTCAGGTTTGTCCCATGAATGACTCGCCTTACATGGACCCCTACAAGCCAAGCCAGGAGATCTGGGAAGAGTTCTCTATGAGCTTCACTCCGGCCGTGCGGGAGGTCGTTGACTTTGCCAAGAGAATTCCAGGTTTCAGGGACCTGTCGGAGCAAGATCAAGTCAGTCTGCTGAAAGCTGGAACGTTTGAGGTCAGAGGGCAAACAGAAGATCAAACCTAAACATGAAAGGGATTGCACCAGTCATTTCTAAATCTGTTATTAAATGTGTGTAGCGTCTTTACTAAGTTCTTAGTTTACAACTTAATAGTTAATACTATCGATTTACTCATTTGAGTTGCATCGTTCAAACTTAGGGAAGGCTATATATAGCCAGTAAAGCCTTAGTAACGTGCAATTCTGTTATTAGGGAAACATCCCAGCAGCCATCCAATCAAAAACCGTTCACACGTAAATATGGAACTGTACATCCACCTCACAAGCCATTGTATGACAAAGATTTCCACATCATCATCTGACTCAAGAAGATGCAGTATAATTCATGTAAAATGAGTTGATAATGAATATCATCCCCGTTTAAAAATAATACTTCTAAACAGTCTAAGACGGCTGTTAGGTTTGTTGTAGTTTTACCTGTTGGCTATTGCTGTTATTCTGGTAAAAAGTTACAATTCTGGGTTAGACCATTCCAATGACTACACTCCCTAAATGGTATTTGTAAGAATTTAGTAACAACTAAGTTCTTAGTGATAACTAGTAGGAGTGGTGCACTCCATTTTTATTTAGTGTGGTGTAAATTCAGACTTAGTTTAATTAGTTGCATGACAACCAGGCTTTGTAAGGACTTGCACACAACCGGCCCCATGTCTTGAAATGTTTGCACTTTTGGTCTCTGGGATATTAACACAATATTTTAAGTGGCATGGCCTCCTGAATTGTCTGCTTCAGCTCCCCTAAATGAGCTGAAAAATGCGAGCAGAGGATACAGGCTAATGTTTGCCCAGAAAGAAAAGTTTGAATGAAAATTAAAGTGCTCCCACAGATCTCAGTATTTCTTGTGTCAAAATACAGCAGCTAATACCTCTGCTCTCTCCATCCATCCGTTTCTTGGCTTCCAGGTGCTGATGGTGAGATTTGCCTCTCTATTCAACATGGCCGAGCGGACGGTGACCTTCCTCAGTGGCAAGTGCTACAGCCTGGAGATGCTCCGGTCACTCGGCGCCGGCGAACTACTGAACTCCATGTGTGAGTTCAGTGAAAAGCTGGCGGCGCTGCGGCTTGAGCCAGATGAAATGAGCCTCTTCACCGCTGTTGTCCTCGTCTCAGCTGGTGAGGACATTTTATTTGTAAAACTTCTTGAAACATTACAGCACTACAACTATGCTACTAATAATAACACTGGTGATGATATAATGTTAACAGTAATAATACAGCTACTATTGTTAATACTGTCCAGAGGACAAAGGTCACACTACTATGCCTACTACTGCAACAATTACCCCTAAGAATTAGATTTTTCAAAGCACATTTAAATGCAGTGTTGCTGGCAGATGTTAACCCTCTCCCTCTGTTCTGGGATCAGATCGCTCGGGGATAAAGGACCTGAACTCTGTGGAGGTCCTTCAGGACAATCTGATCCGAGCACTGCGCAGTTTGATCCTGACGAACCATGGCGATGAGGCGGCGACCACCTTCACCAAACTGCTGCTCAAACTCCCTGAGCTACGCTCTCTCAACAACATGCACTCAGAGGAACTGCTCTCTTTTAAAGTGCACCCTTAAAGAGCCTCCAAAGGGCCGCTTAAACAACCCCCTCCCCAAACCCCCCTCAGCCCTTCACACCCCATCCTGGACCACAGGAACAGCACTCCTCCCCCAAACAAGGACCTCTTGTTCCCTCTGCATCTGACCAACCAAGTTGTTTCTAGAATGTATTGTAAAGTTATTTTTGATATTTTTGTTCCATAGACTAGCGGACAGACTGACCAGAGAATATGAAAAATGCTGTATTTATAGAAAAATAGGTAACTTAAGCTTGTTGCACAAAAACACACGTAAGTGCACGCGTGTCAGAGGTCTTTAGTTCAGCCCAGTTAGAGGCATGTTTCTATTTTTGAGAGCTTTATGAGATGATCTAACATTAGTGCATACATCGGTTAGTTTTACCAGGCTTAGCTTTTATTCTTCTCCGAAGGCCATTTAATTCCAAAGTGTATTTGCTCATGAGCAGGACGATGTGAGAAAAAGTGCATACAGTACATTGAGAGCATGTTTTATTTTATCCAATATTTTGACTTGACAAGAGCAGTAAGCTATTAAAAAAGAAAGTATGGATGACTGTGTGGCAATCATTGCTAATGCATGGCTAAGCTTAAATGAACAACTATAACGGTTTCCTCTCCCATTTACCATGGGAAAACATTGTTTTTCTATAACTGTAATGTTTCAGATGTTCTTCATGTGCATAGTGTTATTGTCTGTCTAAATTTTAAATGAGTGCATGTACCTGTCAACTGCCTCTACCATGCCTCATTCTGAGGAGTCTATGGCAACTTTTTCAGGAACACTACATTTGCACCTGGTTTTGTGGAACCACCACCAACCTACTAACTCAAAAGCCACATATGCCATCACTGATCGTTATGTTAAGTGCAGTAATGCTTCAATGTTTTAACCATTTCCCAAATTTCTATCTTTTTATAGGACAGTTGGGTTTTTTGGAGTTATTTTTCTTTTCTTTTCTTTTTTTTAATCTACCTTACCAGAGGTTCAGCACTGATTTTACAATTTCATCCATCTTCTTGAAATGGCATTTTCTTCCATTGGCAGCATTGCAATATGTACATAGCCATGAATACCTTTCAGGAATATGAATATATTATAGTATAAAATAAATGCAAGTGAAATAATTGTGGATTTTGTTGTCCTTTTATCATCAGTTGGGTCATTTTTTCCCCTGATACTAATTGTCCTATATCAAAATGTGGAGTTGTAAATGACAGTTTGCCAATACAGTGGACTTCCATTTTGAAGACATTCAATTGAGTTTTCAAAAAGTACAATTTCAAAAATATTTGGCCCCCTTTGATTTGGAGGCCTTTGTGTTTACAATTCAGGGGCACGATGACCAAGGTCCTCCACAGGATGACGTCATCCTCCTTTATAGGGCCGTAGACGCTTAAAGAGTGTCACGAAAGTAGCAGGAAGAGGACCCAAGTGCAGACGGTGGAGGCAACCGGTTCAGACAATTTATTACAAGAAGTAGACAAATAGCAGGTACAGACAGCGGGGAAAGCTCACAGCAGGAACGTGGCAAAACGTACACATGGCAAGTACAAAACGGCAGGAACAGACAGCGGGGAAAGCTGACAACAGACGCGGCACTCTGGCGACAAAAGTCTCAGTGTGTCTCTTAGCCCTTTTCCACCAACAGGGAACGGGTTTGGTGCCAGTTCGCAAACCATTTTTTGAACGGTTCAGAGCATTTCGACCAAAAATAAATTGGTTGCGAACCTGAAAAGTTAGTTCCGAACCGGCACCAAAAAATAGCAGGTTTTTCAGCGCGAACCGTGACGACATCAATGGGCGTGACGTTCCAGAGGAAGAGAGGAGATAGCGTAACGGTAGATAATGGCGAAATCGGGCAGATAACAAAGGTGCGCAGTGCTTGGTTGTTATCTGGGCAGCTCCCGAGTTTCAGGAAAAACTAGAGTTGCACGAGAAAGAGTAAGCTGTATGGCGAATTTGTAGAATAGATGGCCAAGAATGGGTTCAATCGAATGCAAGAACAATTTATTAACAAGTTAAAAAAAAAAACTAAAAAAGAGTTGTCCAAAAGTGGAGCTGGACGACATAATAACATCGTGCCATATTATTGCTAGCTAGTGGGTTTCAGTGGGATGTAGCCAATCGCCAGTAGTGGTTGTGGTTGCTATAGTTACCAAGCCTCCCTTCCAGTCTGCCTGCGTTGCAGTCTGGGTTGTTCTTCCTGTTTCAACTAAATGGCCACTGCCGCACGTTACCATCTGCGTTGTGTGATTCATTGATATCGTCTCTCATTACTGGCGTGGTGGCAGCGCTTACCAGAGTTACGTCCCGAGGACTGATATTTACCGAACTAATCGCGGTAGCCCTTCCTGGGGGATCACAGGGTAGTTACGTCTACCACCAGACGCAGCTGGGCTAGCTCAGACACAGTTGTGCTAGCTAAGTGGGCAGCATGGCGACACACGGAGCACCGAAGCAGTGGTGTTTAACAAAGACCGAGACGGTGAACTCTTTTGAGAACTGGCGTCAGAACCTGCTTTATATACTGTCGCTCGACGCCGGGTTTGCCCCCTTCCCGCTCGATGGCGTGGAGTGGGAGAAGAAGTCTAAAACTTCCCCTGTCCGGGGATTCACAGATGACGGTGAAGATATTCCCGCGCCCCGACGTCGCAATAAAGAACAGAAGGTAACCATGTTAGAGCTAATGTTGGGACAGATAGCCAATTATTGACCTGTAATCTCTCATCACAGCATAGTCAGGCACTCCACATCTATTGACGGCATATGGCAAGCTATTCGTCTACATTACGGCTTTCAGTGCACCGGGGCTGTGTCTGAACTCCCCAAGTCAAAGCAATCCATCCCTGTCCGGACAAGGAGGTCATGTCCCCTTTGTAAATGTGCCGGCAGGCCTGATAATCACTTCCTCAGCAAATGTTCCTTTCTGCCCCCCCAAGATAAAATATACATGGCAAAGTCGCGTCAGGTTTTGGGAGAGCAGATCGAGACTGATGATGAGGTAGATGTGGGGTACTTGGGATTTAGTAGCCCCCCATCTATTTTTTATTTTATATACTTACCTTCATTGACCACTCACTAATAGTAAAGAGGAGAATTGTCTGCTGTGTTGTTGTGATAGCCGGTTCTCGCCACAGGAGGGCACTGCAGGTTAATTGCTTCTAGCCTGTGTGACGTAGTGCTGGCTCTCGCCGTGCACTCTGGGACATAGAGTCGTCAGATGAGTGTTGCCGTTCGTATAGTGAGCCATGCTCTGAAAACGTGTCCTCTGTAATGTCTATTTGACAGGTAAGCAGACTAGTTAGACATATGGAATTAGGATGGTGATTAAATATGATGTGTAGGTGGGATATGGATGCCTATTAGAAATACCCACGAAGGGACTTTCATATTTATTTTGATAACGTCATATCACTGGCTAACGTTAGCTAGATTGCTAGCGAGTTGCTAACGTTAGCATAGCCATAGCTCCCGCGGTCTGAACCCATTGTTCTGTAGCTTGGCTTTGACATTGTCTGTAGGTGTGATTAGTCTGTCCCTTTACTATGTTTAGTGTCTCCACACTGTGTAAATATGAAGGTAGGCCTATGTGTGTTGCTATTTTGATCCCCCCATGTTCCGTAACGTTATATACTGTTTAGCTTTGCTCGCGGTAGGCTAGACTAATGTGAATTTATGGAAGAATATATTTGGTGCTCTTATTGTGTATAAATTGGAGATGAGTGTTGCCGTTCGTATAGTGAGCCATGCTCTGAAAACGTGTCCTCTGTAATGTCTATTTGACAGATGGAGTAAAACAACAAAAACACCAGCCCTTGTAAGTGTCATTCTTATCAAGTGTGCTACAAATATTGGTGCCGAAACCCGGGATCAGCGCCATTGCCACCATTGTCAGGAGAAGAAGTGGGGAGCGGAGTGAGAACACGTGACCAACAATGGAACTGGAGCTTGAGCAACTGCAAGACAGGCTGAGTGAGACCCTCCTGCAGTTAGGGCTGGACCAGTTAAAAGAGGTGTGTGTTATTGCTAAAGTCCCCACTGAAAACCAGACAAAGAGGCATGCGCTGATCAGACTTATTAGTGAAACTGTGGATGAAGCAATTGAGAAGGAGGATGAAGAGGTAGCACGTCAGTTTCTGTCCAGACTAGTGGACCTCTCTAGTGAAATGAAGCAGAGAGGGGCGGAGTCACATACTGGTGCAGGTGCAGACAGTACTAACAAGGATGCTGCTGAATTGGCAAGCTTACATGAACAATATCAGGCCTTACAGTCCAGCTTTACTGCATCCACAAAAGCGCTTGAGGAAGAGATATCACGCCTCAGTGAGAAACTAAGTCTTAAAGAACCCAGTAGACCTAGTCAACCTTCAAACCCAATCCCGTCAGTAATCCAACCCCCTGAAGTAACCATACGCAGAGACTTTAAGATAAATGGCCAAATAGGAGAACGGGGGCAGATAGACAAGTTGTCTTATATAAATCTTACGCATCAGATTGATATGGGGGTGAGAAAAGGCCACAGCGAGTTGGAGATAATAGAGGCTGTAATCCGAGCCATCAGCCCTGGGCTGACTCTCCGTGACTTGTTAGAGATCAAAACCGAACTCACCCTCCCTCAGCTGAGGACCATTCTGAAAGGCCATTTCAAAGAGGATAGCTCTGTGGACCTATATCACCGACTAATCAACATCACACAGGACAGTCAGGAGTCACCACAGAACTTCCTGTTCCGAGCCATAGCATGTAAAGAGAGACTCTTAGCAGCAGCGAGAGAGCCTGGCTCTGATGAACAATACAGCCCTGAACTGATACAGAAGAAGTTCCTAAGAGCTGTGGGAACTGGGCTAGTGAGTGACCAGGTAAAATATCAGCTCAAGAGCTATCTCGATGATCAAGCAACTACTGATGATGTTCTCATTGTTAAGATGATAGAGGCCGCAAGTTTCGAGTCAGAGAGACAGCGGAAATTCAAGAAGAGCTCCCACAGTAAGGAAACCAGAGTGCGGGAAGTGCGAGCTGAGGCACATCAGTATCTAGGAGCGGAAGCTGCAGTGGTCGGGGGTCAGGAGTCGTCACCATCAACATCCGCGAGTGTGAAAGCCCTTAAGACACAGGCAGGGAACCAAAAGGAGTCTGCGTTCTACGAGATAATCCAACAGCTGAAAGGAGAAATGGAACAGATGAGAAAAGCCATGAACCACTCCTCTGGCCAAAGACCTTCTCGTCAGCAGCAGCCTGTGAGGAAGCGCGGATGCAAAGCCTGTCAAGACAGTGAAAGGGGCGACCAGTGCAACCACTGTTTCAAATGCGGACAGAGTGGCCATCTTTCAAGAGGGTGTAGAGCTCAGAGGCCTGAAAAATCGGAGCAGGTAGACACGTCTAGCTGTACTGTCACCAGCAAGCTCATCGACGACAGTATTCAGCTACTAGAAGCCAGAGTGTCTGCCCGACAGCGAGACGAGGCAGGGCGGGAACAGCAAGCACCCACAGTGAGTCATATCTCCTCAAAACGCCAGTCACAGCTGCTGAACCTAATTGGAAAGAAATACATGATAAACTGTTACATTGATGGTGTAGCCACACAGGCATTGTGGGATACCGGGTCGCAGGTCTGCCTAATCAGTGAAGAATGGAGGAGAAAACATCTCCCACACACCAAGGTGAGAAGCACAGAAGAGATCCTTGGCCCTGGCACCCTGACTGGTAAAGCAGCAAACCAGACAACCATTCCTTTCTCTGGATGGGTGGAAGTGACTGTCCAGTTAGCACCGAATAGCACCACTCAGACTCCAACAATGGAACTCACTGTGCCAATACTAGTAACCACACACCAGGGCACCGCAGAAGAACCGATCATCGGTTACAATGTAATTGAACACCTGTTAGAGTCTGGAGCTGGACAGCCATCAAGTGTAATCACAAAGGCACTAAGCATTGCGTTCGCGGTTGACTACAAGAAGGCTGAAGTCCTCGTGAAGCTGATAAACAGCCAAGATGATATGGAAGGTGAGGGGATGGTTAAAGTGGGCCGAGAAAGCATGACTATTCCGGCGGGCCAGACAAAGATTGTTAAGTGTGGTGTTAGAGCAGGGCCCCTCCAAGCAGACCAGAACGTCCTCTTTGAGCCTAATGTGAACCCAAAGTGGCCAGAGGGCCTGAAGGTGGATGAAAACATTGTATGTTTACAGAAGGGAACCTGGTCACGCATCGCTGTCCCAGTGACTAACGTCACAGCTCATGACATCACACTGCCGCCACGGACTCCCCTGGGGCAGACCCAAAGAACTAGAGCCATCTACCCTGCCGCCGTGAAGCCGTTGGATGTGGATGGGACTAGTACAGTGAACCCAGTCATCCCAGGGACCTCCACAACAGGTACAGAACGAAGACCTGTGATTAGAGACACAACAAAGCTGAAAGGGCCAGGTGATGTCAAGACGGAACACCAGGAGGAAGATCTATGGGACCCGCCTGTCCCTCTGAACCACCTGACACCTGAACAACAACTGCAGGTGAGAGAGCTACTGCGGGAGGAGAGTAGTGTGTTCGCACGCGATGACCATGATGTGGGGACTATTCCATCACTCCAGCTCAAGATCCGCCTGAGTGACACCACACCGGTGAAGCGGACATACACATCAGTCCCAAAGCCTCTTCATAAAGAAGTGAAGGAATACCTCGAGGATTTACTGAACAGAGGCTGGATAACTAAGTCAAAATCACCCTACTCAAGCCCAATCGTGTGTGCGCGGAAAAAGGATGGGAGCCTCCGCCTCTGCTGTGACTACCGTGAGTTGAACAAGAGGTCCATCCCAGACCGCCATCCAATACCACGCATCCAGGATATGCTCGACAGCCTGAAGGGGAGTGCCTGGTTTTCTGTCTTGGATCAGGGGAAGGCATATCACCAGGGGTTTCTTGAGGAGTCCAGCCGTCCACTGACTGCATTCATCACCCCGTGGGGATTATATGAATGGGTGAGAATTCCCTTCGGACTGTCCTCAGCACCAGCAGAGTTCCAGAGGTCCATGGAGGAATGTTTGATTGGGCTGAGGGACAACATTTGTCAGCCGTATTTAGATGACAACCTGGTCCACTCAACCACATTCGACGAACACCTCCAGCACCTGAGAAGAGTACTGCACCGCTACAGAAGCCATGGAATCAAGCTGACGGCAAGAAAATGTGAACTCTTCAAAAACCAAGTAAGGTTCCTGGGAAGGCTTGTGACCAAGGATGGATACACAATGGACCCCGCTGATGTGGCCCCGGTCCAGGCACTGAAGGAGAGAGAACCTACGACCATCGGAGAGCTCAGGAAGATGCTGGGATTCATCTCGTATTACCGGCCCTACATACCTAACTTCTCCCGAATCGCAAGGCCTCTCTATGACCTCCTCACCCCAGAGAAGACAGCAGCGGGGAAGCTCAAACAAAAGAGAAAGGACAAGGGGAGGAAGGGCTCCCGAGACCATCTGCCCTCCTCTCACCCAGTTAAGTGGACAGCTGAACACCAACAGGTCCTCTGTCAGTTGATTGAATTCCTCATCCAGCCACCAGTGTTGGGCTACCCAGACTTTGAACAGCCCTTTATCCTTCACTGCGACGCGTCACGAGAGGGCCTCGGGGCAGTATTGTATCAAAGACAGTCACAGGGTGGGCTGGCAGTCATCGCGTATGGGTCTAGGACACTGACAACTCCTGAGAAGAACTACCATCTCCACTCAGGGAAGTTGGAGTTCCTCGCGATGAAATGGGCCATATGTGAGAGATTTAGAGATTACCTCTACCACGCTCCATCATTCACTGTCTACACAGACAATAATCCCCTCACCTATGTGCTCACGACAGCCAAACTGAATGCGACCACCCACAGGTGGGTAGCAGAGTTAGCCGATTTCCAGTTCTCTATCAAGTACCGGCCTGGACGAGCCAATGGGGACGCAGATGGCCTCTCACACATGCCGATGGAGCAGTACATGCAGACCTGTTCACAAGAAGTACACCCCGAGGTCATGAACAGTGTGACCCAGGCGCTGTCAGTACAGCTGGAGAGAGCTGAGCCTTGGATGTGTCCGGTAACCATAGCCACAGCACTAGCCGAGTTTGAGAAGGAACATACATCACCTGTGGCAGAGATACCCAGTCAGACGGTGAGAGACGCCCAGAGGGAGGATGCTGTCATTGGAGAGGTGCTGAAGTACATAACCTCCAATCAGTGGCCTCGGGGAAAAACACAGTGTGCGAGCAGGGGTGTTGCGACACTCATGAGAGAGAAGCATCGGCTGTGCCTTGATGATGATGGCATCCTGCGCCGGAAAACAGCTACCCGAACTCAGCTAGTCCTGCCGAAAAAGTTCCATGAGCTGGTATATAAAGAACTGCACAGAGACCTGGGCCATCTAGGCGTGGAGAGGGTGTTGCACCTGTTGAGGGACCGTTTCTATTGGCCTCACATGCAGAAAGATGTGGAACATTACATCACACAGGTGTGTAGCTGCCTGAAGACCAAGCGCCCCAACAAACCAACCAGAGCCCCTCTCACCAACATCGTGACCACACACCCATTTGAGATGGTCTCCATTGACTTCTTACACTTAGAGAAGTGTAAGGGAGGGTACGAGTATATACTGGTGGTTATGGACCACTTTACCCGTTTTGTTCAAGCCTATGCATGCAGAAACAAAGCTGCCAAGACCGCCGCAGAGAAGGTATTCGGGGACTTTGTGCTGAGATTTGGTTTCCCGGCGACGCTGCACCATGACCAAGGGAAGGAGTTTGACAATAAGCTCTTCGCCAAGCTGCAGGAGTACAGTGGAGTCAGGGGTTCTCACACAACACCGTATCACCCGCAAGGAAATGGTCAGGTCGAGCGTTTCAACGGAACGGTTCTGGCGATGCTGAGAAACCTGCCAGCGGTTGCGAAAACGGATTGGAAAGCGTCACTCCCAAAGGTGATACATGCATACAACTGCACCCGAAATGAAGCGACCGGATTTGCACCTTACTATCTGTTGTTCGGCAGAAATCCAAGACTTCCCATTGACCTGATGTTTGGCCTTAGAGCAAAGGACCAGGCACTATCCCCTCAAGAATATGCAGAGAAGTGGAAGGCCCGCATGAATGACGCCTATCGCCTAGCATCAGAGACAGCACGGAAGGAGGGGGCCAGAAACAAAACACTATACGACAAAAAGGCCCACGGGACAGAGCTGTATCCCGGATGCAGGGTTCTCATCCGCAACCTGAACGAGAAAGGAGGACCGGGGAAATTAAGACCATTCTGGGAGGACCAGGTGCATGTAGTAACACAGAGGAAGCACGCCGACAGCCCTGTGTATGAGCTGAAGCCGGAGAATGGAAAAGGACGAACCAGAATCATGCATAGGAACCTTCTTCTGCCATGCGACTTCCTGCCGGTGGAACCAAGAGAAGAGGACTTACCTGTGAAACCTAGACGGGAGAGAAAGAAGACAGACAGACAAATGCAGTGGAACCAGGAACAGGACAGTGACTCAGATGATGAGGATAACTGGAGATGCATCGTGGGACGACCAACAGTCAGAGCCAGTGAGCGGATCCAGAGTCAGCTGAGCCCAGATGCCTTGGAGTTCTATCCGGAGGAAAGAGACGGTCAAGATGAAGAGGATTTTGCGGAGCAGCCTGCAACAATAGAGGACAATGGGACAGTGTCAGAGAATGGCGAGACATCTGGAGCTGAAGAAGAGGATGAGCCCGATGACGACAAGAGCCTGGAAGATGCCTTGCAGCCTCCACCAGAAGATGCCTTGCAGCCTCCTCCAGGGGAAGCTGTGCAGCCTGCCAGAGAAAAAGCATATCCTTTGAGAAATAGAAAACCTACACCAGTGTTTACTTATCACAGACTAGGGCAGCCTAGTGTGTCTGGTAGATAAGCAAATCAGACAACTCAGTATAAATAAATAAATGAAAAAAAAACAAAAAAAACAAAAAAAACAAAAAAAAAACTTTTGACATGTTACAATTGTTATAGCTATGTGATTTTAGTTGTCCTGTGATCACCAGACACAGAGTTACTGTAGCATTGGGGTTTTAGAACACACCTGTTACCACCAGGGATATTACTATTACAAAGTTATTTGCTTTTAGTCAGATACTATAGCTCCCCGGCCTCAAGACGGACGAAGCAGTGGATTCAAGTGCACATTATTTACTGCAAACATATACCATTAATAGGAGATGTGTGTTATATGTTATGACTGATTACAGTACAGTATCCAGATTGACTCCTGCTTAGTAATAACCTATCTTTTCAATGAAAAGTTATGCAATGTGGACTGGTAGATTTGTTATGTCGGGACGCCATTATCTTTTTGAGGGGAGAGTGTGGGGTACTTGGGATTTAGTAGCCCCCCATCTATTTTTTATTTTATATACTTACCTTCATTGACCACTCACTAATAGTAAAGAGGAGAATTGTCTGCTGTGTTGTTGTGATAGCCGGTTCTCGCCACAGGAGGGCACTGCAGGTTAATTGCTTCTAGCCTGTGTGACGTAGTGCTGGCTCTCGCCGTGCACTCTGGGACATAGAGTCGTCAGATGAGTGTTGCCGTTCGTATAGTGAGCCATGCTCTGAAAACGTGTCCTCTGTAATGTCTATTTGACAGGTAAGCAGACTAGTTAGACATATGGAATTAGGATGGTGATTAAATATGATGTGTAGGTGGGATATGGATGCCTATTAGAAATACCCACGAAGGGACTTTCATATTTATTTTGATAACGTCATATCACTGGCTAACGTTAGCTAGATTGCTAGCGAGTTGCTAACGTTAGCATAGCCATAGCTCCCGCGGTCTGAACCCATTGTTCTGTAGCTTGGCTTTGACATTGTCTGTAGGTGTGATTAGTCTGTCCCTTTACTATGTTTAGTGTCTCCACACTGTGTAAATATGAAGGTAGGCCTATGTGTGTTGCTATTTTGATCCCCCCATGTTCCGTAACGTTATATACTGTTTAGCTTTGCTCGCGGTAGGCTAGACTAATGTGAATTTATGGAAGAATATATTTGGTGCTCTTATTGTGTATAAATTGGAGATGAGTGTTGCCGTTCGTATAGTGAGCCATGCTCTGAAAACGTGTCCTCTGTAATGTCTATTTGACAGATGGAGTAAAACAACAAAAACACCAGCCCTTGTAAGTGTCATTCTTATCAAGTGTGCTACATAGAGGAGTGCGTTAGTGGGGAGCCAGCGCCATCTAGTAGTGTGAAACGTGTCAAACAGTCCTCTTACCTCGATGCCTTCCATGAACACTGCCCTGTGCGTCTCACCGTTGATAGTGGGGCAACAGGCAACATGATGAGGGCCTCATGCGCGACCAGGCTGGGCGTCACTGTCACAGGAAGTACGCAGTCCACATTCCAAGCAGCTGGCTCGTACCTTTTGAAAGTATTGGGAGAGACACGGACACACTTCCAGAGAGATGGCCATGACCTCTATTTTGAGGGCCTCGTCATTGAGAATCTCGACTCTGACATCCTGGCTGGAATTCCCTTTATGGAAAAGAACGATGTCTCCGTCAGACCAGCCAAACACTACATCTGCTTGGGCGAGGATGTATACCGCTACGGCACCCTCCAAACACCGATGGACAGGCATGCCATACGGCGCGCACACGTGCTCTGCGCTCCGGATAAATCTACTGTGTGGCCAGGGGAGTACTGCCTCCTGAGCTGTGCAATGTGGACAGTGAGCTGGCTGTTGAACCATACGTCGATGTCTCATGTGACCAGTCTGACACAGAGCAGTGGCCTGCCCCAACTTTGCTACAGGGTATGTCCAGGAAGATCCGTGTTCCAAATCTCACTGGCGAGTCGCGGCTGGTCCAGAAAAGCCACCACCTATGCCGTGTCCGCGCTACATATGTCCTGTCACTCAGTGATGCCGCCATGCCAGCTGATCCCCCCAAACTGGCCCCGACGACCATGTCAGCCTTGTCCTCTGACCTTGTCGCTCTGGACCCAGATAACATCATGCCTGCTGACATCAGAGATGAGTTCCGCGCCCTGCATAGAGAGTTTGATGTAGTGTTTGATCCCCACTTTGAAGGATATAACGACGCTGTGGGTCCATTCCAGGCCAGGCTAAACATGGGACCTGTCCTACCTCTGCCCTTCACCAACAGGTTGACCTGGCTTGCCATACAGGAAGGATGCTCTGACCTCAGACGGACCCGCGCTCACCTCCGTCAGGGTACGCGTCCATCCAAGAAGATGACTACCATTCGTGATGTGAAACGTTACCTGAACGTCACCACAGTGGCTAAGGACGGCCTCCTAGTTGTTCACCGGCACACACCCCTCGCAGCCTCAACGGCCTGCATCGTTGTGCCTCCGTCTGTCCTCGATGGCCTACTGACCTCTCTCCATATCAAGCTCGATCACCCCACCGGCACCCAGTTGAAGACAGGTGTGCAACGCTACTTCTATGCGTTGGATATGGACTCTGCTGTGCAACATGTCTCCAGCGGCTGCCACCAGCCTCCCGCCATTCGACCCGGTGAACTGGTGTACCGGTATGGTGACCGGAATAAGTCAAAGGCCCGTGACAGGTACCTCGTCACGAGCGTGGATGGTTCATGGTGCAATATCCAGACGTTCACGTTACCATCTGCATCTTGCCTGCCTTGTGATAACGATATGAGGCTGGGGGATGAAACTGTTCCTCCCGTCGAGGTCGAGCCTGGGGGGAGCTCCCCTGGCGAGTGTGTGCCTGCTCTTGCACCTGATGCTGCACCTCGACGCTCGGAGTGTCGCCGGCGCTTGCCGCGGCATTTAGAGGACTTTGAACTTTAGGCCAGTTGTTTGTGTGTACTGGTGATAATGTTTTGTCTTACCTTACAAGTCTAGTTATATAGCCTGAGCTGTGATGTTTCCTGGTGTTCTGTGGTGTTATTGTTGTACTGTGTGAAGAGGGGGTCTTTCTTTTGGAAAAAAAAGGGGTGACGCCAGTAGTGGTTGTGGTTGCTATAGTTACCAAGCCTCCCTTCCGGTCTGCCTGCGTTGCAGTCTGGGTTGTTCTTCCTGTTTCAACTAAATGGCCGCTGCCGCACGTTACCATCTGCGTTGTGTGATTCATTGATATCGTCTCTCATTACTAGATTTATACTCTAATATTATACTCTGTATTCTTATAATAATTAGTAACAATAGTATCTATTCAAATATCCATAACCAAACATTTTAAACTGTAGAAAACATTCCACTTCCACATTGTCGTGTATCTACAGGATAACTGAATTATACAACGATCAAGGTGTATCTTGGTCTTTCTCTTTTATTTGCTAGACCGTAGTAACATTACTACAAAACGACTGCGTTAAGCGGGCACGAAAACACGAGTGACCCTCTTGCTCTGTCTTCTTCCAAGGGCGCGCACGAGAGTGGCGCACATACATTTATACAACATACACAACCAATAGACATAGTCACAAAACCGGCTCACTGAATACAACAGGTATTCTTAAACTATAACGTTTTCAATGAAATCATGTTTCTCATGAGGAGAAAAACCGTTTAAAGCAATCAAAACGATTCACTGTGTCTGGCATTTTGACCAAGCCACAAACAAGCTAAACAATGATCAGAACTGGTGAAATTACACATTGAAATTGGGTGAAAACACGAAACTCTTAAGGATATGTTGCAGACTTGTTCAATAGATTCATTTGTTTTGTTTTGATGAAATTGTGCTATTCTTGTCTAGAAATGCTTTTAACGCGATAAAACTCCTGGTTCTGTAGAGAAACTAGGTTCTATGATCTACGGAGTTGTGCTATATTTACATATTGTCCTCTGACCTCGCCTCTGGCGACGCTAGGCTCTGAAATTCCCCTCTCATGCGACAGCATCCCCTAAGCCCCGCCCACAACTGCACTTGACATGCGTCACCACATCACTCGTCAGTTCGACCCACCAAAGCCTCCTTCAAGGGACCTCAGCAGGCGAGCAGGAAAATATAGCACTACTCCGTAGCTCATAGAACCTAGGTTCTCTACAGAACCAGGATTTCTATTATCGCTACTCCGTAGTGCTATATTTACATATTGCCCCAACTACGGAGTAGCGGCGGACTAATGCCCCTCGCCTGCCACCCGCGCTGAGGACAATAAGGGGAACAACACCTCACACCCAGTACTCAAATCCCCCTTTGGCCGGCTAGTATATCGTAGAGGGGAGGCTCGCATAAGGGGGCGGGAAAAAGAGAAAAGGGAACGTAACCGTTCCAACTTTCCATATACATATAGGCTATAGCCTATATATAATATTCTTTTTTTTCATTTTATTTTAAATGAACTATGTACAAACGTCCGCGCTCCCGACGGGAGACACTTGCGTATGGCCGGAGCGCATTACGCATCAGTGCGCCTCGCTGTGCCAAGCACAGCACCGGTCACTGTCATAGCAGACTGGTCAGTTAAGTAATGATTAATGAACGAATGTGGCGAAGACCACATTGCCGTTGACATAATAGCCCTGACATAATAGCCCATCGCCACACCAGCATAGAGAGCCACCGAAGCGGCTGTGCCCCTCGTGGAGTGCGCTTTAAACCTGGGTACTTCTCTACCAGCCCCCACATAGGCTTGGGAGATCCCGGAGCAAATCCATTGAGAAAGCCTCTGGCTAGACAGCGCCTCTCCTTTCCTGCCCGTCGCCCCGTAGCAGACAAGGACCTGTTTAGTCTTTCTTAAAGGACCAGTGCGCTCCAGGTAAACCCGTAGCGCACGAACCGGGCAGAGGAGATGGAGCCTCCTCTCCTCCTCCGAAGAGGGAGATGGATAAAAGGCCGACAACACCAATGGTACCCGCTGGTAACGCGCGGTGACATGTTTCGGACGAAACGACGGATTCGGGTAGACTATCACCTTTGAACTGACCGCGGCAAATTTGATGCCCTCCGTGGAGAGCGCGCACAGTTCGCTGACACTACCCAAAGACACAAGGGCCAGCAGGAGCGCCACCTTGGCCGACAGCCACTTAACGTCAGCCGATTCCAAAGGCTCGAATGGCGCAGAACACAACGCCGACAGAACCAGGGATATATCCCAAGTGGCCGTGCGGTCGTTCCGAACACCCTGCCTGTTTCTCACCCCCTTGAGGAACGCCACCATACGGGGGTGAGAGAAGACAGTGTCGCCACCCAGCCTAGGCATAAAAGCTGAGATCGCTGCCAGGTACCCCTTGATCGTTTCGTAGGCTAAATTGTCAGTCGATCTCTTGTATTCCAAGAACCCCGCAACGTGGGCCAAGGATGCAGACAGAGGTTCCACGCCCTCTCCCACGCACCACCTAGCAAAAACTCTCCACTTGGAGTCGTATTGTGCCGATGTGCTCGGAGCGCGCGCGGCTTGTATAGTGGCCACCGTGGCCTCATCAAAGCCCTCCTCTCTCAGCCTGGCCCTTCTCAGAAGCCAGGCCGCCAGTTGGAACCCTGCTAGAAGGGGCTCCTGTTGGATAATCCCGTCTGCCTGCGTCAGAGCGTCCAGCCACATCGGGAGGAGGAACTCTGGCGCGCGCACCATGGAAACCATGTTCGGAAACCACGGCGCGCCTGGGTTGTTGGGAGCCACCAGGATCACCGACGCGCCCGTGCATCTGATCCGTTCCAACACCGCCGGTATCAGACCCAGAGGGGGAAAAGCATAGAGCAGCTCGCGTGGCCACGGCTCGATGCCCAGCACATTCACCCCCATAGGCGGGTTGACGCTCGGGCAGAGCGAATACCATCGTGCGCATTTGGCGTTCCTCTTGGACGCAAACAAGTCCACCTGCGCCACTCCGAACCTCGCCCAGATCGTCTCCACGATAAGAGGATTGAGGGACCAGTTGTCCCAGCTGGGCCCGCCGCGCGACATGATGTCCGCTGCCTCGTTCTGGCTGCCAGGCACATGAAACTGCCCGAATGGACTGCGCATTCTGATGCACCCAACTCCACAGGTCGTAGGCTAACGCACGGCAGGCAGCCGACCGCGTCCCGCCCTGCCTGTTGATATACGCCACCGTAGTGGTACTGTCCGACCTGACCAGAATGTGTCGATGTCGTAGGAGAGGAGCGAAATGACGCACCGTCAACAGCACTGCCTCCAGCTCCAGCGCGTTGATGTGCGCATTGTGACTCACGGGCCATACTCCTCTGATTGTGCCGTCGCCACAGATCGCACCCCAACCTCCCAGGGATGCGTTCGTGAATAGAATCACTTCCTCCGATCTGGATCCGAGGGGAATCCCAACCTTGGATCTGCAGGCCTCTGCCCAGTGATCCAGGTCCAAGCTCACCCCCTCCGGGACCACTAACCTGTGCCGTTGGCGCAGCCGGCGGAACCGGCCCTCTCGAATAAGCCAACACTGGAGTCTCCTCATAAAAAGCAGACCCAGAGGCACCACCTGGTGAGCAGAGGACATGATGCCCAGGAGCCGACGCAGTTGACCTACTATCACCGACCGGCCCGGGGCAAAAACTGGCAAGAAGGTCCTCTAACCCCTGCCACCGCTCCTCCGAGACGGAAGCCAGCATCCTCCCTGAGTCCAACGCTAATCCCAGATAGGTGGTTTCGCGTGACGGCCAGGGAGCGCTCTTCTTCCAGTTTACCGTGAGACCCAGGTCTGACAGGTGCGAGACCAGGCGACTCGTGCGTTCCATAGCCAGCCGGTGATCTGGGGCTATCAGAAGCAGATCGTCCAAGTAGTAGGCTATAACGTAACCCTGGGCGAATAGCGGAGTGAGAGCCGCCTTGACGCACATCGAAAAGACCCGTGGGGCCAAACTGTAGCCGAACGGGAGGACTTTGTACTCGTAACACGTTCCCTGAAACGCGAACCTGAGATATTTCCAGTGGTGACCCACTATCGGGACATGGAAATATGCGTCCTTGAGGTCCACAGATGTGAACCAGGCTCCGCTCAATATCATGGCTAGGAGCTGGGGGACCGTCAGCATGTGGAATGATTATTTGCGCACCCAAGTATTGAACCATTTCAGATCTAGAATCGGCCGCATGCCCCCCGACTTCTTGGGCACGAGGAAATATCTCGAATAAACCCCTATTTCCTCTGTGCCTCTCTCCATCACCTGTATCGCGTCTTTGGACAGCATCTCCAATATTTCCTGCCGCAACACCTCTGCTTCGGCAGGTGAATGGATCAGCGTCTGACGTATGCCCGTGTAAGGGGGAGGACCCTGCTCGAACCGAATCTCGTGCCCATGCCTGACCGTCCGGAGGATCCACTCTGGTACACACGGCAGCGCCTGCCAGCGTGCGTAATGGGGAGACAGAGAGACAGACAGACAACTATAAAACTCGGCGAAAAGAACATCGACGTCGACGTTGACACAAGCCATAGTGACGGAAAAACTGCACTATTTTCAAAATAGAGAAAATAGCTAAGCTAGCTAGCAATATAGAAAAAACCCGCAGCAGAGCTCAGCGCGACACGTCTTCCCTTGAAGGAGGCTCTAGTCGAACTGACGAGTGATGTGGTGACGCATGTCAAGGGCAGTTCTGGGCGAGGCTTAGGGGATGCTGTCGCATGAGCGGTGAATTTCAGAGCCTAGCGTCGCCAGAGGCGAGGTCAGAGGGCAATATGTAAATTTAGCACTACGGAGTTGCGATAATAGAACGTTTAGTGCTTTACGCACGTGGACTAGGTAACCAAATGTAAAATATATGAACTAATAAAGCCGGGAGACGTTTTTATTGTTTAAAACATATTTTCTCGACCAAAATATGCGATTTTTAAAAAAAAAGCCATTTCCCATGGCGAGAGACTCATTTTCTGTGAGAAAATCATTTAAAAGGAGGAGTTTCATCAAAGCTAAAAATACATAATGTACGTGTCTGAAAACGCACAGAACCTTGAAATAGTGGGTTTCTCACCAAAAAAACATGGTTGAAAAACCTATTTTAACGCTCGGAGTGTTTGCAGACATGTACAACAGGTATTTTTAAACTATAACGTTTTCAATGAAATCATGTTTCTCGTGAGGAGAAAAACAGTTTAAAGCATTAAAACGATTCACTGTGTCTGGCATTTTGACCAAGCCACCAACAAACTAAACAATGATCAGAACTGGTACAATTACACATTGAAATTGGGTGAAAACACGAAACTCTTAAGGATGTGTAGCAGACTTGTTGAATAGATTTATTTTTTTTGTTTTTGAGGAAATTGTGCTATTCTTGTCTAGAAAAGGCTTTTAACGCGATAAAACGTTTAGTGCCTTGCGCACAATGGACTAGGTTACCAAATGTAAAATATGTGAACTAATAAAGCCGGGAGACGTTTTTATTGTTTAAAACATATTTTCTCGACCAAAATATGCGTTTTTAAAAAAAGCCATTTCCCATGGCGAGAGACTCATTTTCTGTGAGAAAATAATTTAAAAGGAGGGATTTCATCAGAAATGCTAAAAATACATAATGTACGTGCCTGAGAACGCACAGAACCTTAAAAAAGAAGAGACACATGGGTGAAAAACCCTATTTTAACGCTCTAAGTGTTTGCAGACATGTACAACAGGTATTCTTAAACCATAACGTTTTCAATGAAATCATGTTTGTCGTGAGTAGAAAAACCGTTTAAAGCAATCAAAACGATTCACTGTGTCTGGCATTTTGTCGAAGCCACCAACAAGCGAAACAAAAAGGTTGAAATTCAGTGAAAACACAAAACTCTTAAGGATGTGTTGCAGACTTGTTTGAATAGATTAATTTTTTTGTTTTTGATGAAATTGTGCTATTCTTTTCTAGAAAAGGCTTTTAATGTTATGCTCGCGCACCAGAACCTGACCCGTGTGGCGAAACCCAAGACAGACAGACACGAGATGACTTCTAAGTCTACAAAGGGGGGTTTTATTGTGGGAGGGAAATGTATGGTGAAAAAAGGCGTTCCGTTAGTGGGATGTGTGAATAAACTGTGTGTGGTGTCCCGTGGTTTGCGTGTATAACTATGTGTGAGTGTTTTTAGCCAATGTGTGGTGCGGTATGTAAATGACCAGGAGGTGTTGAAGAAATGTGCGTGCACCTGGCGAGAAAGTCCAGTCCGTGATCCAAGAGGGGTTGTCCGAGAAAGTCCAGGTCCGAGATCCGGGAAGTCGAGTCCGAAAGGAGGGGTCCAGGTAGAGGGACAAGGGGGGAGATCGCAGGAGAGGTCCGGGGAGAAACGTGAAGGTCGCTGGGGACGAGGGAGACGCGGGGAGCCGTGGAAATCGCGGAGGGAGAGTCTTGGGAGGAAAGAGACACGAAGATAAGACACTGGGGAATAAACAGAAAGCAAGGAACGCTGGAGGGCTTATCAGAACTTCACCGCAGGGTTCAGTACGTCGAAGCACTGAGAGACGTTCTGGGAGGCTATTTGTAGAAGGCTGCCTGATTGCCGCAGGTGTGCCTGATGGATGATGGCAAACACCTGGTGCAGTGCAGCGCTCGTCTCAGAGCGCGAGCCGAGCGGTCGGATGTTTCCGGCACGTCCGAGCTGGGGGAGTGGCTTGAACGTGCCGGGGAGGCAGCTCGGGGCGGTGTAACCACAACAGGACCCCCCCCCCTCCTACGGGAGACACCGGGCGACCGTCCGATGGCGTTGGGGTGGGCCCGATAGAACTCCAGGAGTGCGGGGTCGGCCAGGTAGGACCGGGGAACCCAGCTGCGGTCCTCGGGCCCATAGCCAACCCAGTCCACCAGGTATTGGTACCCACGCCCCCGGCGGCGTACGGCGAGCAGCTGGTCGACATCCCAGACCATGTCACCACCGTCGAGGACCCTGGGGGGTGGAGGAGCTTGGACAGGGGGAGACAGGGGGCTGGTGGCTACCGGTTTGAGGCGCGAGACATGGAAGACGGGATGGATCTTGAGTGAGGTAGGGAGATGGAGACGCACCGCCGAAGGATTGACGATGCGGTCGATGGTGTAGGGACCGACGTAGCGGGGAGCCAGCTTCCGGTTGAGGGTAGGGAGGGGCAGGTCCCGGGCCAGGAGCCATACCCTCTGGCCAGGTCGATAAGCTGGGGCCGGCACTCTCCGCCGGTTGGCGCTGCGCCGGGCCCGCTCTGTAGCTCGCAACATAGCGGCCCGGGCGGTCTTCCAAACGCGCCGGCATCGGCGGAGATGGGCCCTCGTGGACGGGACCGCTACCTCCAACTCCTGATGGGGGAACAGAGGGGGTTGATAGCCCAGGGAACACTCGAAGGGGGGCAAACCGGTAGCCGAACTCTCCATGGAGTTGAGCGAGTACTCCACCCAGGGCAGGTACTTGCTCCAGGAGGCGGGGTTGCTGGTGGTAACGCAACGCAAAGCTGCCTCCAGGGCTTGATTGGCCCGCTCTGCCTGCCCATTGGTCTGGGGGTGATACCCGGAGGAGAGGCTGACCGTGGCCCCAATCCCCTTACAGAAGGCCTGCCATACCTTCGAAGTGAACTGGGGACCACGGTCAGAGACAATGTCCAGGGGAATCCCATGAGGTCGGACGACGTGGGAGACGAGAAGGTCCGCCGTCTCGGCTGCAGAGGGGAGTTTGGTGAGGGCAACAAAATGGACGGCCTTGGAAAACCGGTCGACAATGGTCAGGATGGTGTCATTGCCTTGGGACACGGGGAGGCCAGTTACAAAGTCCAAGGCAATGTGGGACCAAGGTCGGCCGGGGACAGGAAGGGGGCGCAGGAGACCTGCTGGAGGGCGATAGAGAGCCTTGCTGCGGGCGCAGGTGGTGCAGGCTGCCACGAACTCTCTGGTGTCTGCCTCCATGGTGGGCCACCAGAAACCCCTGCGGATGAAGGCCGCCGTTCGGTAGACACCGGGGTGGCAGGCAAGATGGCTGGAGTGGCCCCACTCCAGCACCTGGGGCCGGACCCTTCTCACCACTGATTCGAAGGCCCAGGTGACGGCGCCCACCACCCGGGCCGGGGGAAGGATGGTGTCTGGGGCGTCAGGGGACCCCTCGGGAAACAGACGGGAGAGGGCGTCTGCCCTGTCGTTCTTGGTGCCCGGGCGGTAGGTGAGGGTGAAGTCGAACCGGCTGAAGAAGAGAGCCCAGCGCGCCTGTCTGGGGTTGAGCCTCTTAGCCGTCCGTACGTAGGTCAGATTTTTGTGATCGGACCATACGATGAACGGCTGCCCTGCTCCCTCCAGCCAGTGTCTCCACTCCTCTAGGGCGGCGTGGACGGCCAGCAACTCCCTGTTGCCGATGTCATAATTCTTCTCCGCAGGACTGAAACGCCGGGAGAAGAAGGCGCACGGGTGGATCTTCCGGTCCTCCTCCGACCGCTGGGAGAGGACGGCTCCGATGCCCGTGTCCGATGCGTCCACCTCCACGATGAACTGTCTGCACGGGTCCGGGTGGGCGAGCACCGGAGCCGTTGTGAACAGCCTCTTCAGGGCCAAGAAGGCGGCTTCCGCCTCCGAGGTCCAGGAGAAGGGGCGGAGGTTGGAGGTGAGTGCAGTGAGGGGGGCGGCCACACGGCTGAACCCCCTGATGAAGCGCCGGTAGAAGTTTGCAAACCCCATGAAGCGCTGGAGTTGCGTCGTGTTGGTGGGCCGTGCCCACTCCTCCACCGCTCGGGTCTTCCTGGGGTCAGTGCGGACGAGCCCCTTCTCCACGATGTGGCCAAGGAACTCCACGGAGGCGTAGTGGTACACGCACTTCTCGGCTTTCACGAAGAGCCTGTTCTCCAGCAGCCGTTGGAGGACATGCTGGTGGTGTTCCTCCTCAGTCCTGGAGAACACGAGTATGTTATCCAGGTACACCACCGCGAACGTGTTCAGCATGTCCCGGAGCACGTCGTTGACCAAAGCCTGGAAGACGGCCGGGGCGTTGGTGAGGCCGAAGGGCATAACGAGGTACTCGAAATGCCCTAGGTGGGTGTTGAAGGCCGTCTTCCATTCATCCCCTTCCCGGATGCGCACCAGGTGGTACGCGCTGCGCAGGTCCAGCTTCGTGAACACCGTGGCGTGAGTGAGTGGCTCGAACGTGGAACTCATAAGGGGGAGTGGGTATTTATTTTTCACCGTGATATTATTTAACATTCGATAATCTATGCAAGGCCTCAGGCTGCCCTCCTTTTTTGCCACAAAAAAGAAGCCCGCCGCCACCGGGGAAGACGAGGGCCTTATGATTCCTGAGGCCAGGGACTCTGTGATATAATTGCGCATAGCCTCCTTCTCTGGGACGGAGAGGTTATACAACCGCCCGGTGGGAAGAGCAGCCCCGGGAAAGAGATCTATGGCATAATCATAGGGACGGTGAGGGGGGCGGGAAAGTGCAATCTCTTTACTAAATACAGGGGCTAAATCGTGATAAATGGAAGGAACACCAGTGAGATCCGTGGGAGGAGGCACGGGTCTGAGGCCGCTGGACGGGGAGTGGGCGGAGCGAAGGCAGTTGGCATGACACGCAACGCTCCAACCCAAAATCCGCCCAGTAGACCAAGAGATGTAGGGATCGTGCCGATCCAACCACGGTCTTCCTAACACCAGGTGCGCTGTGGGGGAGTGCAAAACCAAGAAACGGATAGCTTCCACGTGATTACCCGAAAGAGTGAGGGTGAGGGAAGCAGTGCTGTGTGTGATTTTACCTAGTGAACGTCCATCTAGGGCTTGGGCTGTGAGGGGTGTGTCTAGGGGGACGAGTGGAATGCCGGCCTGCCGGGCCAGCGAGGTGTCCATCAAACACTCGTCCGCCCCCGAATCCAGGAGTGCACCAACAGACAGTGAGCGGTTACCCCAGGTGAGAGTGACCGGAAAGAGGTGGTTGTGCTCCTTCCTGGGCTGGGGCTGAGGAAGGGTCGTCAGACTCACTAGGACACCCCTCACTAGTGAGCCGGGTCTTTTTGGGCGAGTCGGGCAGGCCTTGATATAGTGGCCCGACCTCCCGCAGTAGAGGCAGAGGTGGCCATGCATCCTCTGCTCCCTAACTTCCAGCGGGAGCCGTGACCGACCCAACTGCATGGGCTCCTCCTCCGGCCTGGATCCAGAAGCCACCCAGGATTGCGAGGGGGAGTGTGAGGGTGGAGAGAGCCCACGGGACGCTGACCCAGGGAAGGCACCGGTAGGACGGACGGGGGTTGGTCTATGGGAGGGGCCAGCGCGCGGGGCGCGTTCCTGGCGCCGCTCCCGCAGCCGTTCGTCCATCTGGAGGGCGAGGGTGACGAGCTCGTTGAAGGAGGCAGGGCGGTCCCGAACGATAAGATCTTTGATGGGCTCGCTCAGCCCCCTCCTGTACGCGCTCTTGAGCGCAGTGTCATCCCACCCACTGTCTGCCGCGAGTATCCTTACCTCCAGGGAATACTCTGCCACCGACCTGGCTCCCTGTTGGATGGAATGGAGGCGGCCGGCAGCGTCCTGCCCGTCAGCTGGGTGGTCGAACACCAGATTGAACTCGCGGCGGAAGGCACCATAGTCCGAGGCGAGCTGCTCGGTATGGCCTACCGCCGCTATGGCCCAGCTGAGGGCTTTGCCGGTGAGGAGGGACATGACAAGGGCTACCTTGGTCTCTCCTATACCTAGCTGGCTGGTGTTTGAACAGGAGCTCACACTGACCAAGGAAACCCCTGCACAGCTCGAACTCCCCACCGAAGGCCTTGGGGCAGGGGAGGTTAGGCTCGCACCGGGGTCCAGTGGGGGTTGACTCGGAGGGGGAACGTCGGGACCAGGAACGGGGAAACTGGAGGCCGAGCTGGGGGCAGAGACCGAGGCCAGGGCAGGGTGGTCGCTCATCCTGGAGACCGCTGTGGAGAGTGCAGCGATCTGCGCGGTGAGGGCATCTAACGTGCTCGTCGCGGCCTGGGAGCCGGACTGAAGATCGCTGATCTCTCCGGTGACACGGGTGAAGGCAGTAGTAAGCTCTGAGCAGAGAGAGGCAAGTTGGCAACTGTGACTTCTTACTACTGCCTCTAGGGGGACGGGGCTCAGGGGCGTCACAGGGACCGTCCGCTCCTTGGGTTTGCTTGGGTCCATAATGGCTTCGACGTTCTGTTATGCTCGCGCACCAGAACCTGACCCGTGTGGCGAAACCCAAGACAGACAGACACGAGATGACTTCTAAGTCTACAAAGGGGGGTTTTATTGTGGGAGGGAAATGTATGGTGAAAAAAGGCGTTCTGTTAGTGGGATGTGTGAATAAACTATGTGTGGTGTCCCGTGGTTTGCGTGTATAACTATGTGTGAGTGTTTTTAGCCAATGTGTGGTGCGGTATGTAAATGACCGGGAGGTGTTGAAGGAATGTGCGTGCACCTGGCGAGAAAGTCCAGTCCGTGATCCAAGAGGGGTTGTCCGAGAAAGTCCAGGTCCGAGATCCGGGAAGTCGAGTCCGAAAGGAGGGATCCAGGTAGAGGGACAAGGGGGGGAGATCGCAGGAGAGGTCCGGGGAGAAACGTGAAGGTCGCTGGGGACGAGGGAGACGCGGGGGCCGTGGAAATCGCGGAGGGAGAGTCTTGGGAGGAAACAGAGACACGAAGATAAGACACTGGGGAATAAACAGAAAGCAAGGACCGCTGGCGGGCTTATCAGAACTCCACCGCAGGATTCAGTACGTCGAAGCACTGAAAGACGTTCTGGGAGGCTTTTTGTAGAAGGCTGCCTGATTGCCACAGGTGTGCCTGATGGATGATGGCAAACACCTGGTGCAGTGCAACGCTCGTCTCAGAGCGCGAGCCGAGCGCTCGGATGTTTCCGGCACGTCCGAGCTGGGGGAGTGGCTTGAACGTGCCGGGGAGGCAGCTCAGGGCGGTGTAACCACAACATTTAACGCTCTAAAACGTTTAGTGCTTTACGCACATGGACCCGGTTACCAAATGTACAATATGTGAACTAATAAAGCCGTGAGACGTTTTTATTGTTTAAAACATATTTTCTCGACCAAAATATACGTTTAAAAAAAAGCCATTTTACATGGCAAGAGACTCATTTTCTGTGAGAAAATAATTTAAAAGGAGGGATTTCATCAGAAACGATAAAAATACATAATGTACGTGTCTGAAAACGCACAGTACCTTGAAATAGTAGGTTTCTCACCTAAAAAAAAACTTGGGTGAAAAACCTATTTTAAGGCAGTGAGTGTTTGCAGACATGTACATCAGGTATTTTTAAATTGTAACGTTTTTAATGAAATCATGTTTCCCTTGAGTAGAAATGCGTTTAAAACAATAAAAACGATTCACGGTGGTCTGGCATTTTGACCAAGCCACCAACAAGCTAAACAATAATCAGAACTGGTGATATTACACATTGACATTGGGTGAAAACACAAAACTCTTAAGGATGTGTTGCAGATTTGTTCAATCGATTCATTATCTTTTGTCTTTGATCAAATTGTGCTTTTCTTGTCGAGAAAATGCGTTAACGCGATAAAACGATTTAGTTCTTTATGCCTATGGACTATGTTACCAAATGTAAAAAAATGTGAAATAATAAAGCCGGGAGTCGTTTTTATTGTTTAAAAACACATTTCCTTGACCAGATTATGCCTTTTTCTGTGAGAAAATAATTTAAAACGAGGAGTTTCATCAACGCAAAAAATACATAATGTACGTGTCTGAAAACGCACAGAACCTTGAAATAGTAGGTTTCTCAACAAAAAACACATGGGTGAAAAACCTATTTTAACACTTAGAGTGTTTGCAGACATGTATCACAGGTATTTTTAAACTATAACGTTTTCAATGAAGTCATGTTTCTCATGAAGAGAAAAACCGTTTAAAGCAATCAAAACGATTCACTGTGTCTGGCATTTTGACCAAGCCACCAACAAGCTAAACAATGATCAGAACTGGTGCAATTACACATCGAAATTGGGTGAAAACACGAAACTCTTAAGGGTGTGTTGCAGACTTTGTTGAATAGATTTATTTTGTGTTTTGTTTTTGATGAAATTGTGCTTTTCTTGTCGAGAAAAGGCGTTTAACGCTATAAAACAGTTTAGTTCTTTACGCATATGGACTAAGTTACCAAATGTACAATATGTGAACTAATAAAGCCGGGAAACGTTTTTATTGTTTAAAACATATTTTCTCGACCAGAATACGCGTTTTTAAAAACAATCATTTTCCCTTTGCCAGAGACTCATATTCTGTGAGAAAATAATTTAAAAGGAGGGATTTCATCAGAAACACTTAAAATACATAATGTACGTGTCTGAAAACGCACAGTACCTTGAAATAAAGGGTTTCTCACCAAAAAACACATGGGTGAAAGCCCTATTTTAAGGCTCTTAGTGTTTGCAGACATGTACATCAGGTATTTTTAAACTGTAACTGTTGTGGTTACACCGCCCAGAGCTGCCTCCACGGCACGTTCAAGCCACTCCCCCAGCTCGGACGTGCCGGAAACATCCGAGCGCTCGGCTCGCGCTCTGAGACGAGCGCTGCACTGCACCAGGTGTTTGCCATCATCCATCAGGCACACCTGTGGCAATCAGGCAGCCTTCTACAAGAAGCCTCCCAGAACGTCTCTCAGTGCTTCGACGTACTGAATCCTGTGGTGAAGTTCTGATAAGCCCTCCAGCGTTCCTTGCTTTCTGTTTATTCCCCAGTGTCTTATCTTCGTGTCTCTGTTTCCTCCCAAGACTCTCCCTCCGCGATTTCCACGGCTCCCCGCGTCTCCCTCGTCCTCAGCGACCTTCACGTTTCTCCCCGGACCTCTCCTGCGATCTCCCCCCTTGTCCCTCTATCTGGACCCCTCCTTTCGGACTCGACTTCCCGGATCTCGGACCTGGACTTTCTCGGACAACCCCTCTTGGATCACGGACTGGACTTTCTCGCCAGGTGCACGCACATTTCTTCAACATCTCCCGGTCATTTACATACCGCACCACACATTAGCTAAAAACACTCACACATAGTTATACACGCAAACCACGGGACACCACACATAGTTTATTCACACATCCCACTAACAGAACGCCTTTTTTCACCATACATTTCCCTCCCACAATAAAACCCCCCTTTGTAGACTTAGAAGTCATCTCGTGTCTGTCTGTCTTGGGTTTCGCCACACGGGTCAGGTTCTGGTGCGCGAGCATAACAGAACGTCGAAGCCATTATGGACCCAGGCAAACCCAAGGAGCGGACGGTCCCTGTGACGCCCCTGAGCCCCGTCCCCCTAGAGGCGGTAGTAAGAAGTCACAGTTGCCAACTTGCCTCTCTCTGCTCAGAGCTTACTACTGCCTTCACCCGTGTCACCGGAGAGATCAGCGATCTTCAGTCCGGCTCCCAGGCCGCAACGAGCACGTTAGATGCCCTCACCGCGCAGATCGCTGCACTCTCCACAGCGGTCTCCAGGATGAGCGACCACCCTGCCCTGGCCTCGGTCTCTGCCCCCAGCTCGGCCTCCGGTTTCCCCGTTCCTGGTCCCGACGTTCCCCCTCCGAGTCGACCCCCGGTGCGAGCCTAACCTCCCCTGCCCCAAGGCCTTCGGTGGGGAGTTCGAACTGTGCAGGGGTTTCCTTGGTCAGTGTGAGCTCCTGTTCAAACACCAGCCAGCTAGGTATAGGAGAGACCAAGGTAGCCCTTGTCATGTCCCTCCTAGCCGGCAAATCCCTCAGCTGGGCCATAGCGGCGGTAGGCCATACCGAGCAGCTCGCCTCGGACTATGGTGCCTTCCGCCGCGAGTTCAATCTGGTGTTCGACCACCCAGCTGACGGGCAGGACGCTGCCGGCCGCCTCCATTCCATCCAACAGGGAGCCAGGTCGGTGGCAGAGTATTCCCTGGAGGTAAGGATACTCGCGGCAGACAGTGGGTGGGATGACACTGCGCTCAAGAGCGCGTACAGGAGGGGGCTGAGCGAGCCCATCAAAGATCTTATCGTTCGGGACCGCCCTGCCTCCTTCAACGAGCTCGTCACCCTCGCCCTCCAGATGGACGAACGGCTGCGGGAGCGGCGCCAGGAACGCGCCCCGCGCGCTGGCCCCTCCCATAGACCAACCCCCGTCCGTCCTACCGGTGCCTTCCCTGGGTCAGCGTCCCGTGGGCTCTCTCCACCCTCACACTCCCCCTCGCAACCCTGGGTGGCTTCTGGATCCAGGCCGGAGGAGGAGCCCATGCAGTTGGGTCGGTCACGGCTCCCGCTGGAAGTTAGGGAGCAGAGGATGCATGGCCACCTCTGCCTCTACTGCGGGAGGTCGGGCCACTATATCAAGGCCTGCCCGACTCGCCCAAAAAGACCCGGCTCACTAGTGAGGGGTGTCCTAGTGAGTCTGACGACCCTTCCTCAGCCCCAGCCCAGGAAGGAGCACAACCACCTCTTTCCGGTCACTCTCACCTGGGGTAACCGCTCACTGTCTGTTGGTGCACTCCTGGATTCGGGGGCGGACGAGTGTTTGATGGACACCTCGCTGGCCCGGCAGGCCGGCATTCCACTCGTCCCCCTAGACACACCCCTCACAGCCCAAGCCCTAGATGGACGTTCACTTGGTAAAATCACACACAGCACTGCTTCCCTCACCCTCACTCTTTCGGGTAATCACGTGGAAGCTATCCGTTTCTTGGTTTTGCGCGCCCCTGGTGTTAGGAAGACCGTGGTTGGAACGGCACGATCCCTACATCTCTTGGTCTACTGGGCGGATTTTGGGTTGGAGCATTGCGTGTCATGCCAACTGCCTTCGCTCCGCCCACTCCCCGTCCAGCGGCCTCAGACCCGTGCCTCCTCCCACGGATCTCACTGGTGTTCCTTCCATTTATCACGATTTAGCCCCTGTATTTAGTAAAGAGAGTGCACTTTCCCTCCCCCCTCACCGTCCCTATGATTGTGCCATAGATCTCTTTCCCGGGGCCGCCCTTCCCACCGGGCGGTTGTATAACCTCTCCGTCCCTGAGAAGGAGGCTATGCGCAATTATATCAGTCCCTGGCCTCAGGAATCATAAGGCCCTCGTCTTCCCCGGTGGCGGCGGGCTTCTTTTTTGTGGCAAAGGAGGGCAGCCTGAGGCCTTGCATAGATTATCGAATGTTAAATAATATCACGGTGAAAAATAAATACCCACTCCCCCTTATGAGTTCCACGTTCGAGCCACTCACTCACGCCACGGTGTTCACGAAGCTGGACCTGCGCAGCGCGTACCACCTGGTGCGCATCCGGGAAGGGGATGAATGGAAGACGGCCTTCAACACCCACCTAGGGCATTTCGAGTACCTCGTTATGCACTTCGGCCTCACCAACGCCCCGGCCGTCTTCCAGGCTTTGGTCAACGACGTGCTCCGGGACATGCTGAACACGTTCGCGGTGGTGTACCTGGATGACATACTCGTGTTCTCCAGGACTGAGGAGGAACACCACCAGCATGTCCGCCTGGTCCTCCAACGGCTGCTGGAGAACAGGCTCTTCGTGAAAGCCGAGAAGTGCGTGTTCCACTCCGCCTCCGTGGAGTTCCTTGGCCACATCGTGGAGAAGGGGCTCGTCCGCACTGACCCCAGGAAGACCCGAGCGGTGGAGGAGTGGGCACGGCCCACCAACACGACGCAACTCCAGCGCTTCATGGGGTTTGCAAACTTCTACCGGCGCTTCATCAGGGGGTTCAGCCGTGTGGCCGCCCCCCTCACTGCACTCACCTCCAACCTCCGCCCCTTCTCCTGGACCTCGGAGGCGGAAGCCGCCTTCTTGGCCCTGAAGAGGCTGTTCACAACGGCTCCGGTGCTCGCCCACCCGGACCCGTGCAGACAGTTCATCGTGGAGGTGGACGCATCGGACACGGGCATCGGAGCCGTCCTCTCCCAGCGGTCGGAGGAGGACCAGAAGATCCACCCTTGCGCCTTCTTCTCCCGGCGTTTCAGTCCTGCGGAGAAGAATTATGACATCGGCAACAGGGAGTTGCTGGCCGTCCACGCCGCCCTAGAGGAGTGGAGACACTGGCTGGAGGGAACAGGGCAGCCGTTCATCGTATGGTCCGATCACAAAAACCTGACCTACGTACGGACGGCTAAGAGGCTCAACCCCAGGCAGGCGCGCTGGGCTCTTCTTCAGCCGGTTCGACTTCACCCTCACCTACCGCCCGGGCACCAAGAACGTCAGGGCAGACGCCCCAGACACCATCCTTCCCCCGGCCCGGGTGGTGGGCGCCGTCACCTGGGCCATCGAATCAGTGGTGAGAAGGGTCCGGCCCCAGGTGCTGGAGTGGGGCCACTCCAGCCATCTTGCCTGCCACCCCGGTGTCTACCGAACGGCGGCCTTCATCCGCAGGGGTTTCTGGTGGCCCACCATGGAGGCAGACACCAGAGAGTTCGCGGCAGCCTGCACCACCTGCGCCCGCAGCGAGGCTCTCCATCACCCTCCAGCAGGTCTCCTGCGCCCCCTTCCTGTCCCCGGCCGACCTTGGTCCCACATTGCCTTGGACTTTGTAACTGGCCTCCCCGTGTCCCAAGGCAATGACACCATCCTGACCATTGTCGACCGGTTTTCCAAGGCCGTCCATTTTGTTGCCCTCACCAAACTCCCCTCTGCAGCCGAGACGGCGGACCGTCTCGTCTCCCACGTCGTCCGACCTCATGGGATTCCCCTGGACATTGTCTCTGACCGTGGTCCCCAGTTCACTTCGAAGGTATGGCAGGCCTTCTGTAAGGGGATTGGGGCCACGGTCAGCCTCTCCTCCGGGTATCACCCCCAGACCAATGGGCAGGCAGAGCGGGCCAATCAAGCCCTGGAGGCGGCTTTGCGTTGCGTTACCACCAGCAACCCCGCCTCCTGGAGCAAGTACCTGCCCTGGGTGGAGTACTCGCTCAACTCCATGGAGAGTTCGGCTACCGGTTTGTCCCCCTTCGAGTGTTCCCTGGGCTATCAACCCCCTCTGTTCCCCCATCAGGAGTTGGAGGTAGCGGTCCCGTCCACGAGGGCCCATCTCCGCCGATGCCGGCGCGTTTGGAAGACCGCCCGGGCCGCTATGTTGCGAGCTACAGAGCGGGCCCGGCGCAGCGCCAACCGGCGGAGAGTGCCGGCCCCAGCTTATCGACCTGGCCAGAGGGTATGGCTCCTGGCCCGGGACCTGCCCCTCCCTACCCTCAACCGGAAGCTGGCTCCCCGCTACGTCGGTCCCTACACCATCGACCGCATCGTCAACCCTTCGGCGGTGCGTCTCCATCTCCCTACCTCACTCAAGATCCATCCCGTCTTCCATGTCTCGCGCCTCAAACCGGTAGCCACCAGCCCCCTGTCTCCCCCTGTCCAAGCTCCTCCACCCCCCAGGGTCCTCGACGGTGGTGACATGGTCTGGGATGTCGACCAGCTGCTCGCCGTACGCCGCCGGGGGCGTGGGTACCAATACCTGGTGGACTGGGTTGGCTATGGGCCTGAGGACCGCAGCTGGGTTCCCCGGTCCTACCTGGCCGACCCCGCACTCCTGGAGGAGTTCTGTCGGGCCCACCCCAACGCCATCGGACGGTCGCCCGGTGTCTCCCGTAGGAGGGGGGGTCCTGTTGTGGTTACACCGCCTCGAGCTGCCTCCCCGGCACGTTCAAGCCACTCCCCCAGCTCGGACGTGCCGGAAACATCCGAGCGCTCGGCTCGCGCTCTGAGGAGACGAGCGCTGCACTGCACCAGGTGTTTGCCATCATCCATCAGGCACACCTGTGGCAATCAGGCAGCCTTCTACAAAAAGCCTCCCAGAACGTCTCTCAGTGCTTCGACGTACTGAACCCTGCGGTGAAGTTCTGATAAGCCCTCCAGCGGTCCTTGCTTTCTGTTTATTCCCCAGTGTCTTATCTTCGTGTCTCTGTTTCCTCCCAAGACTCTCCCTCCGCGATTTCCACGGCTCCCTCGTCCCCAGCGACCTTCACGTTTCTCCCCGGACCTCTCCTGCGATCTCCCCCCTTGTCCCTCTACCTGGACCCCTCCTTTCGGACTCGACTTCCCGGATCTCGGACCTGGACTTTCTCGGACAACCCCTCTTGGATCACGGACTGGACTTTCTCGCCAGGTGCACGCACATTTCTTCAACACCTCCCGGTCATTTACATACCGCACCACACATTGGCTAAAAACACTCACACATAGTTATACACGCAAACCACGGGACACCACACATAGTTTATTCACACATCCCACTAACAGAACGCCTTTTTTCACCATACATTTCCCTCCCACAATAAAACCCCCCTTTGTAGACTTAGAAGTCATCTCGTGTCTGTCTGTCTTGGGTTTCGCCACACGGGTCAGGTTCTGGTGCGCGAGCATAACAGTAACTTTTTTAATGAAATCATGTTTCCCTTGAGTAGAAATGCGTTTAAAGCAATAAAAACGATTCACGGTGGTCTGGCATTTTGACCAAGCCACCAACAAGCTAAACAATAATCAGAACTGGTGATATTACACATTGACATTGGGTGAAAACACAAAACTCATAAGGATGTGTTGCACATTTGTTCAATAGTTTCATTATCTTTTGTCTTTGATGAAACTGTGCTTTTCTTGTCGAGAAAAGGCGTTTAACGCGATAAAACGACTTAGTTCTTTATGCCTATGGACTAGGTTACCAAATGTACAATATGTGAACTAAAAAAGCCGGGAAACGTTTTTATTGTTTAAAACATATTTTCTCGACCAAAATATGCGTTTTTAAAAAAAAGCCATTTCGTATGGCGAGAGACTCATTTTCTATGAGAAAATCATTTAAAAGGAGGAATTTCATCAGAAACATTAAAAATACATAATGTACGTGCCTGAGAACGCACAGAACCTTAAAATAGAAGAGATCCAAGGGTGGAAAAACCCTATTTTAACGCTCTGAAGTGTTTGCAGACATGTACAACAGGTATTCTTAAACTATAACGTTTTCAATGAAATCATGTTTGTCATGGGGAGAAAACAGTTTAAAGCAATAAAAAAGATTCACTGTGTCTTGCATTTTGACCAAGCCACCAACAAGCTAAACAAAAAGATTGAAATTCAGTGAAAACACAACTCTTGAGGATGTGTTGCAGACTTGTTGAATAGATTCTTTTTTTTTTTTGATGACATTGTGCTATTCTTGTCTAGAAAAGGCTTTTAACGCGATAAAACGTTTAGTTCTTTACGCATATGGACTAGGTCACCAAATGTAAAATATGTGAACTAATAAAGCCGTGAGACGTTTTTGTTTAAAACATAATTTCTCGACCAGAATATACGTTTTAAAAAAAGCCACTTTACATGGCAAGAGACTTATTTTCTGTGAGACAATAATTTAAAAGGAGGGATTTCATCAGAAACGATAAAAATACATAATGTACGTGTCTGAAAACGCACAGTACCTTGAAATAAAAGGTTTCTCACCAAAAAACACATGGGTGAAAGCCCTATTTTAAGGCTCTTAGTGTTTGCAGACATGTACATCAGGTATTTTTAAACTAACTTTTTTAATGAAACCATGTTTCCCTTGAGTAGAAATGCGTTTAAAGCAATACAAACGATTCACTCTGTCTGGCATTTTGACCAAGCCACCAACAAGCTAAACAAAAAGATTGAAATTCAGTGAAAACACATAACTCTTGAGGATTTGTTGCAGACTGTTGAATAGATTCTTTTTTTTTTGATGACATTGTGCTATTCTTGTCTAGAAAAGGCTTTTAACGCGAAAAAACGTTTAGTTCTTTACGCATATGGACTAGGTCACCAAATGTAAAATATGTGAACTAATAAAGCCGGGAAACGTTTTTATTGTTTAAAACACATTTTCTCGACCAGAATACGCGTTTTTAAAAACAATCATTTTCCCATTGCCAGAGACTCATATTCTGTGAGAAAATAATTTAAAAGGAGGGATTTCATCAGAAACGCGAAAAATACATATTGTACGTGCCTGAAAACGCACAGAACCTTGAAATAGTAGGTTTCTCAACAAAAAACACATGGGTGAAAAACCTATTTTAAGGCTCTTAGTGTTTGCAGATATGTACAGCAGGTATGTTTAAACTGTAACTTTTTTAATGAAATCATGTTTCCCTTGAGTAGAAATGCGTTTAAAGCAATAAAAACGATTCACGGTGGTCTGGCATTTTGACCAAGCCACCAACAAGCTAAACAATAATCAGAACTGGTGATATTACACATTGACATTGGGTGAAAACACAAAACTCGTAAGGATGTGTTGCAGATTTGTTAAATAGATTCATTATCTTTTGTCTTTGAAACTGTGCTTTTCTTGTCGAGAAAATGCGTTAACGCGATAAAACGATTTAGTTCTTTATGCCTATGACTAGGTTACCAAATGTAAAAAAAATGTGAAATAATAAAGCCGGGAGTCGTTTTTATTGTTTACAAACACATTTCCTTGACCAGATTATGCCTTTTTAAAAACAGTTATTTTCCCATGGCTAGAGACACTCATTTTCTGTGAGAAAATCATTTAAAAGGAGGCGTTTCATCAACGCTAAAAATACATAATGTACGTGTCTGAAAACGCACAGAACCTTGAAATAGTAGGTTTCTCACCAAGAAACACATGGTTGAAAAACCTATTTTAACGCTCTGAGTGTTTGCAGACATTTACAACAGTTTTTCTTAAACTATAACGTTTTCAATGAAATCATGTTTCTCATGAGGAGAAAAACCGTTTAAAGCAATCAAAACGATTCACGGTGGTCTGGCATTTTGACCAAGCCACCAACAAGCTAAACAATGATCAGAACTGGTACAATTACACATCGAAATTGGGTGAAAACACGAAACTCTTAAGGGTGTGTTGCAGACTTGTTGAATAGATTTATTTTGTGTTTTGTTTTTGAGGAAATTGTGCTTTTCTTGTCGAGAAAAGGCGTTTAACGCTATAAAACAGTTTAGTTCTTTACGCATATGGACTAAGTTACCAAATGTATAATATGTGAACTAATAAAGCCGGGAAACGTTTTTATTGTTTAAAACACATTTTCTCGACCAGAATACGCGTTTTTAAAAACAATCATTTTCCCATTGCCAGAGACTCATATTCTGTGAGAAAATAATTTAAAAGGAGGGATTTCATCAGAAACGCCAAAAATACATATTGTACGTGCCTGAAAACGCACAGAACCTTGAAATAGTAGGTTTCTCAACAAAAAACACATGGGTGAAAAACCTATTTTAAGGCTCTTAGTGTTTGCAGATATGTACAGCAGGTATGTTTAAACTGTAACTTTTTTAATGAAATCATGTTTCCCTTGAGTAGAAATGCGTTTAAAGCAATAAAAACGATTCACGGTGGTCTGGCATTTTGACCAAGCCACCAACAAGCTAAACAATAATCAGAACTGGTGATATTACACATTGACATTGGGTGAAAACACAAAACTCGTAAGGATGTGTTGCAGATTTGTTAAATAGATTCATTATCTTTTGTCTTTGAAACTGTGCTTTTCTTGTCGAGAAAATGCGTTAACGCGATAAAACGATTTAGTTCTTTATGCCTATGACTAGGTTACCAAATGTAAAAAAAATGTGAAATAATAAAGCAGGGAGTCGTTTTTATTGTTTACAAACACATTTCCTTGACCAGATTATGCCTTTTTAAAAACAGTTATTTTCCCATGGCTAGAGACACTTATTTTCTGTGAGAAAATAATTTAAAAGGAGTTTCATCAACGCTAAAAATACATAATGTACGTGTCTGAAAACGCACAGAACCTTGAAATAGTTGGTTTCTCACCAAGAAACACATGGCTGAAAAACCTATTTTAACGCTCTGAGTGTTTGCAGACATTTACAACGGGTATTCTTAAACTATAACGTTTTCAATGAAATCATGTTTCTCATGAGGAGAAAAACCGTTTAAAGCAATCAAAACGATTCACGGTGGTCTGGCATTTTGACCAAGCCACCAACAAGCTAAACAATGATCAGAACTGGTGCAATTACACATCGAAATTGGGTGAAAACACGAAACTCTTAAGGGTGTGTTGCAGACTTGTTGAATAGATTTATGTTGTGTTATGTTTTTGATGAAATTGTGCTTTTCTTGTCGAGAAAAGGCGTTTAACGCTATAAAACAGTTTAGTTCTTTACGCATATGGACTAAGTTACCAAATGTACAATATGTGAACTAATACAGCCGGGAAACGTTTTTATTGTTTAAAACATATTTTCTCGACCAGAATACGCGTTTTTAAAAACAATCATTTTCCCATTGCCAGAGACTCATATTCTGTGAGAAAATAATTTAAAAGGAGGGAATTCATCAGAAACGCCAAAAATACATATTGTACGTGCCTGAAAACGCACAGAACCTTGAAATAGTAGGTTTCTCAACAAAAAACACATGGGTGAAAAACCTATTTTAAGGCTCTTAGTGTTTGCAGACATGTACATCAGGTATGTTTAAACTGTAACTTTTTTAATGAAATCGTGTTTCCCTTGAGTAGAAATGCGTTTAAAGCAATAAAAACGATTCACGGTGGTCTGGCATTTTGACCAAGTCACCAACAAGCTAAACAATAATCAGAACTGGTGATATTACACATTGACATTGGGAGAAAACACAAAACTCTTAAGGATGTGTTGCAGATTTGTTCAATAGATTCATTATCTTTTTCTTTGATGAAATTGTGCTTTTCTTGTCGAGAAAATGCGTTAACGGGATAAAACGATTTAGTTCTTTATGCCTATGGACTAGGTTACCAAATGTAAAAAAATGTGAAATAATAAAGCCGGGAGTCGTTTTTATTGTTTACAAACACATTTCCTTGACCAGATTATGCCTTTTTAAAAACAGTTATTTTCCCATGGCTAGAGACACTCATTTTCTGTGAGAAAATCATTTAAAAGGAGGCGTTTCATCAACGCTAAAAATACATAATGTACGTGTCTGAAAACGCACAGAACCTTGAAATAGTAGGTTTCTCACCAAGAAACACATGGTTGAAAAACCTATTTTAACGCTCTGAGTGTTTGCAGACATTTACAACAGTTATTCTTAAACTATAACGTTTTCAATGAAATCATGTTTCTCATGAGGAGAAAAACCGTTTAAAGCAATCATCGCGGTTCACTGTGTCTGGCATTTTGACCAAGCCACCAACAAGCTAAACAATGATCAGAAATGGTGCAATTACACATCGAAATTGGGTGAAAACACGAAACTCTTAAGGGTGTGTTGCAGACTTGTAGGAATAGATTTATTTTGTGTTTTGTTTTTGATGAAATTGTGCTTTTCTTGTCGAGAAAAGGCGTTTAACGCTATAAAACAGTTTAGTTCTTTACGCATATAGACTAAGTTACCAAATGTACAATATGTGAACTAATAAAGCCGGGAAAGGTTTTTATTGTTTAAAACATATTTTCTCGACCAGAATACGCGTTTTTAAAAACAATCATTTTCCCATTGCCAGAGACTCATATTCTGTGAGAAAATAATTTAAAAGGAGGGATTTCATCAGAAACGCCAAAAATACATATTGTACGTGCCTGAAAACGCACAGAACCTTGAAATAGTAGGTTTCTCAACAAAAAACACATGGGTGAAAAACCTATTTTAAGGCTCTTAGTGTTTGCAGATATGTACAGCAGGTATGTTTAAACTGTAACTTTTTTAATGAAATCATGTTTCCCTTGAGTAGAAATGCGTTTAAAGCAATAAAAACGATTCACGGTGGTCTGGCATTTTGACCAAGCCACCAACAAGCTAAACAATAATCAGAACTGGTGATATTACACATTGACATTGGGTGAAAACACAAAACTCGTAAGGATGTGTTGCAGATTTGTTAAATAGATTCATTATCTTTTGTCTTTGAAACTGTGCTTTTCTTGTCGAGAAAATGCGTTAACGCGATAAAACGATTTAGTTCTTTATGCCTATGACTAGGTTACCAAATGTAAAAAAAATGTGAAATAATAAAGCAGGGAGTCGTTTTTATTGTTTACAAACACATTTCCTTGACCAGATTATGCCTTTTTAAAAACAGTTATTTTCCCATGGCTAGAGACACTTATTTTCTGTGAGAAAATAATTTAAAAGGAGTTTCATCAACGCTAAAAATACATAATGTACGTGTCTGAAAACGCACAGAACCTTGAAATAGTTGGTTTCTCACCAAGAAACACATGGCTGAAAAACCTATTTTAACGCTCTGAGTGTTTGCAGACATTTACAACGGGTATTCTTAAACTATAACGTTTTCAATGAAATCATGTTTCTCATGAGGAGAAAAACCGTTTAAAGCAATCAAAACGATTCACGGTGGTCTGGCATTTTGACCAAGCCACCAACAAGCTAAACAATGATCAGAACTGGTGCAATTACACATCGAAATTGGGTGAAAACACGAAACTCTTAAGGGTGTGTTGCAGACTTGTTGAATAGATTTATGTTGTGTTATGTTTTTGATGAAATTGTGCTTTTCTTGTCGAGAAAAGGCGTTTAACGCTATAAAACAGTTTAGTTCTTTACGCATATGGACTAAGTTACCAAATGTACAATATGTGAACTAATACAGCCGGGAAACGTTTTTATTGTTTAAAACATATTTTCTCGACCAGAATACGCGTTTTTAAAAACAATCATTTTCCCATTGCCAGAGACTCATATTCTGTGAGAAAATAATTTAAAAGGAGGGAATTCATCAGAAACGCCAAAAATACATATTGTACGTGCCTGAAAACGCACAGAACCTTGAAATAGTAGGTTTCTCAACAAAAAACACATGGGTGAAAAACCTATTTTAAGGCTCTTAGTGTTTGCAGACATGTACATCAGGTATGTTTAAACTGTAACTTTTTTAATGAAATCGTGTTTCCCTTGAGTAGAAATGCGTTTAAAGCAATAAAAACGATTCACGGTGGTCTGGCATTTTGACCAAGTCACCAACAAGCTAAACAATAATCAGAACTGGTGATATTACACATTGACATTGGGAGAAAACACAAAACTCTTAAGGATGTGTTGCAGATTTGTTCAATAGATTCATTATCTTTTTCTTTGATGAAATTGTGCTTTTCTTGTCGAGAAAATGCGTTAACGGGATAAAACGATTTAGTTCTTTATGCCTATGGACTAGGTTACCAAATGTAAAAAAATGTGAAATAATAAAGCCGGGAGTCGTTTTTATTGTTTACAAACACATTTCCTTGACCAGATTATGCCTTTTTAAAAACAGTTATTTTCCCATGGCTAGAGACACTCATTTTCTGTGAGAAAATCATTTAAAAGGAGGCGTTTCATCAACGCTAAAAATACATAATGTACGTGTCTGAAAACGCACAGAACCTTGAAATAGTAGGTTTCTCACCAAGAAACACATGGTTGAAAAACCTATTTTAACGCTCTGAGTGTTTGCAGACATTTACAACAGTTATTCTTAAACTATAACGTTTTCAATGAAATCATGTTTCTCATGAGGAGAAAAACCGTTTAAAGCAATCATCGCGGTTCACTGTGTCTGGCATTTTGACCAAGCCACCAACAAGCTAAACAATGATCAGAAATGGTGCAATTACACATCGAAATTGGGTGAAAACACGAAACTCTTAAGGGTGTGTTGCAGACTTGTAGGAATAGATTTATTTTGTGTTTTGTTTTTGATGAAATTGTGCTTTTCTTGTCGAGAAAAGGCGTTTAACGCTATAAAACAGTTTAGTTCTTTACGCATATAGACTAAGTTACCAAATGTACAATATGTGAACTAATAAAGCCGGGAAAGGTTTTTATTGTTTAAAACATATTTTCTCGACCAAAATATGCGTTTTTAAAAAAAAAGCCATTTCGTATGGAGAGAGACTCATTTTCTGTGAGAAAATCATTTAAAAGGAGGGATTTCATCAGAAACGTTAGAAATACATAATGTACGTGCCTGAGAACGCACAGAGCCTTAAAATAGAAGAGATCCAAGGGTGGAAAAACCCTATTTTAACGCTCTGAAGTGTTTGCAGACATGTACAGCAGGTATGTTTAAACTGTAACTTTTTTAATGAAATCATGTTTCCCTTGAGTAGAAATGCGTTTAAAGCAATAAAAACGATTCACGGTGGTCTGGCATTTTTACCAAGCCACCAACAAGCTAAACAATAATCAGAACTGGTGATATTACACATTGACATTGGGTGAAAACACAAAACTCTAAAGGATGTATTGCAGATTTGTTCAATAGATTCATTATCTTTTGTCTTTGATGAAATTGTGCTTTTCTTGTCGAGAAAATGCGTTAACGGGATAAAACGATTTAGTTCTTTATGCCTATGGACTAGGTTACCAAATGTAAAAAAATGTGAAATAATAAAGCCGGGAGTCGTTTTTATTGTTTACAAACACATTTCCTTGACCAGATTATGCCTTTTTAAAAATAGTTATTTTCCCATGGCTAGAGACACTCATTTTCTGTGAGAAAATCATTTAAAAGGAGGCGTTTCATCAACGCTAAAAATACATAATGTACGTGTCTGAAAACGCACAGAACCTTGAAATAGTAGGTTTCTCACCAAGAAACACATGGTTGAAAAACCTATTTTAACGCTCTGAGTGTTTGCAGACATTTACAACGGGTATTCTTAAACTATAACGTTTTCAATGAAATCATGTTTCTCATGAGGAGAAAAACCGTTTAAAGCAACCAAAACGATTCACGGTGGTCTGGCATTTTGACCAAGCCACCAACAAGCTAACAATGATCAGAACTGGTGCAATTACACATCGAAATTGGGTGAAAACACGAAACTCTTAAGGGTGTGTTGCAGACTTGTTGAATAGATTTATTTTGTGTTATGTTTTTGTGGAAATTGTGCTTTTCTTGTCGAGAAAAGGCGTTTAACGCTATAAAACAGTTTAGTTCTTTACGCATATGGACTAAGTTACCAAATGTACAATATGTGAACTAATACAGCCGGGAAACGTTTTTATTGTTTAAAACATATTTTCTCGACCAGAATACGCGTTTTTAAAAACAATCATTTTCCCATTGCCAGAGACTCATATTCTGTGAGAAAATAATTTAAAAGGAGGGATTTCATCAGAAACGCCAAAAATACATATTGTACGTGCCTGAAAACGCACAGAACCTTGAAATAGTAGGTTTCTCAACAAAAAACACATGGGTGAAAAACCTATTTTAAGGCTCTTAGTGTTTGCAGACATGTACATCAGGTATGTTTAAACTGTAACTTTTTTAATGAAATCATGTTTCCCTTGAGTAGAAATGCGTTTAAAGCAATAAAAACGATTCACGGTGGTCTGGCATTTTGACCAAGTCACCAACAAGCTAAACAATAATCAGAACTGGTGATATTACACATTGACATTGGGAGAAAACACAAAACTCTTAAGGATGTGTTGCAGATTTGTTCAATAGATTCATTATCTTTTTCTTTGATGAAATTGTGCTTTTCTTGTCGAGAAAATGCGTTAACGGGATAAAACGATTTAGTTCTTTATGCCTATGGACTAGGTTACCAAATGTAAAAAAATGTGAAATAATAAAGCCGGGAGTCGTTTTTATTGTTTACAAACACATTTCCTTGACCAGATTATGCCTTTTTAAAAACAGTTATTTTCCCATGGCTAGAGACACTCATTTTCTGTGAGAAAATCATTTAAAAGGAGGCGTTTCATCAACGCTAAAAATACATAATGTACGTGTCTGAAAACGCACAGAACCTTGAAATAGTAGGTTTCTCACCAAGAAACACATGGTTGAAAAACCTATTTTAACGCTCTGAGTGTTTGCAGACATTTACAACAGTTATTCTTAAACTATAACGTTTTCAATGAAATCATGTTTCTCATGAGGAGAAAAACCGTTTAAAGCAATCATCGCGGTTCACTGTGTCTGGCATTTTGACCAAGCCACCAACAAGCTAAACAATGATCAGAAATGGTGCAATTACACATCGAAATTGGGTGAAAACACGAAACTCTTAAGGGTGTGTTGCAGACTTGTAGGAATAGATTTATTTTGTGTTTTGTTTTTGATGAAATTGTGCTTTTCTTGTCGAGAAAAGGCGTTTAACGCTATAAAACAGTTTAGTTCTTTACGCATATAGACTAAGTTACCAAATGTACAATATGTGAACTAATACAGCCGGGAAACGTTTTTATTGTTTAAAACATATTTTCTCGACCAGAATACGCGTTTTTAAAAACAATCATTTTCCCATTGCCAGAGACTCATATTCTGTGAGAAAATAATTTAAAAGGAGGGATTTCATCAGAAACGCCAAAAATACATATTGTACGTCCCTGAAAACGCACAGAACCTTGAAATAGTAGGTTTCTCAACAAAAAACACATGGGTGAAAAACCTAAACAGTTTAGTTCTTTACGCATATAGAAGTTACCAAATGTACAATATGTGAACTAAAAAAGCCGGGAAAGGTTTTTATTGTTTAAAACATATTTTCTCGACCAAAATATGCGTTTTTTAAAAAAAAGCCATTTCGTATGGCGAGAGACTCATTTTCTGTGAGAAAATCATTTAAAAGGAGGGATTTCATCAGAAACGTTAGAAATACATAATGTACGGGCCTGAGAACGCACAGAACCTTAAAATAGAAGAGATCCAAGGGTGGAAAAACCCTATTTTAACGCTCTGAAGTGTTTGCAGACATGTACAACAGGTATTCTTAAACTATAACGTTTTCAATGAAATCATGTTTGTCATTGGGAGAAAACCGCTTAACGCAATAAAAACGATTCACTCTGTCTGGCATTTTGACCAAGCCACCAACAAGCTAAACAAAAAGATTGAAATTCAGTGAAAACACATAACTCTTGAGGATGTGTTGCAGACTTGTTGAATAGATTCTCTTTTTTTTGATGAAATTGTGCTATTCTTGTCTAGAAAAGGCTTTTAACGCGATAAAACGTTTAGTTCTTTACGCATATGGACTAGGTCACCAAATGTAAAATATGTGAACTAATAAAGACGTGAGACGTTTTTGTTGTTTAAAACATAATTTCTCGACCAGAATATACGTTTTAAAAAAAGCCACTTTACATGGCAAGAGACTTATTTTCTGTGAGACAATAATTTAAAAGGAGGGATTTCATCAGAAACGATAAAAATACATAATGTACGTGTCTGAAAACGCACAGTACCTTGAAATAAAAGGTTTCTCACCAAGAAACACATGGTTGAAAAACCTATTTTAACGCTCTGAGTGTTTGCAGACATTTACAACGGGTATTCTTAAACTATAACGTTTTCAATGAAATCATGTTTCTCATGAGGAGAAAAACCGTTTAAAGCAATCAAAACGATTCACGGTGGTCTGCATTTTGACCAAGCCACCAACAAGCTAAACAATCATCAGAACTGGTGCAATTACACATCGAAATTGGGTGAAAACACGAAACTCTTAAGGGTGTGTTGCACACTTGTTGAATAGATTTATTTTGTGTTTTATTTTTGAGGAAATTGTGCTTTTCTTGTCGAGAAAAGGCGTTTAACGCTATAAAACAGTTTAGTTCTTTACGCATATGGACTAAGTTACCAAATGTACAATATGTGAACTAATAAAGCCGGGAAAATTTTTTATTGTTTAAAACATATTTTCTCGACCAGAATACGCGTTTTTAAAAACAATCATTTTCCCATTGCCAGAGACTCATATTCTGTGAGAAAATAATTTAAAAGGAGGGATTTTACAGAAACGCCAAAAATACATATTGTACGTGCCTGAAAACGCACAGAACCTTGAAATAGTAGGTTTCTCAACAAAAAACACATGGGTGAAAAACCTATTTTAAGGCTCTTAGTGTTTGCAGACATGTACATCAGGTATGTTTAAACTGTAACTTTTTTAATGAAATCATGTTTCCCTTGAGTAGAAATGCGTTTAAAGCAATAAAAACGATTCACGGTGGTCTGGCATTTTGACCAAGCCACCAACAAGCTAAACAATAATCAGAACTGGTGATATTACAAATTGACATTGGGTGAAAACACAAAACTCTTAAGGGTGTGTTGCAGATTTGTTCAATAGATTCATTATCTTTTTTGTCTTTGATGAAATTGTGCTTTTCTTGTCGAGAAAATGCCTTAACGGGGCAAAACGATTTAGTTCTTTATGCCTATGGACTAGGTTACCAAATGTAAAAAAATGTGAAATAATAAAGCCGGGAGTCGTTTTTATTGTTTACAAACGCATTTCCTTGACCAGATTATGCCTTTTTAAAAACAGTTATTTTCCCATGGCTAGACACACTCATTTTCTGTGAGACAATCATTTAAAAGGAGGCGTTTCATCAACGCTAAAAATACATAATGTACGTGTCTGAAAACGCACAGAACCTTGAAATAGTAGGTTTCTCACCGAGAAACACATGGCTGAAAAACCTATTTTAACGCTCTGAGTGTTTGCAGACATTTACAACGGGTATTCTTAAACTATAACGTTTTCAATGAAATCATGTTTCTCATGAGGAGAAAAACCGTTTAAAGCAATCAAAACGATTCACTGTGTCTGGCATTTTGACCAAGCCACCAACAAGCTAAACAATGATCAGAACTGGTGCAATTACACATCGAAATTGGGTGAAAACACGAAACTCTTAAGGGTGTGTTGCAGACTTGTTAAATAGATTTATTTTGTGTTTTGTTTTTGAGGAAATTGTGCTTTTCTTGTCGAGAAAAGGCGTTTAACGCTATAAAACAGTTTAGTTCTTTACGCATATAGACTAAGTTACCAAATGTACAATATGTGAACTAATAAAGCCGGGAAAGGTTTTTATTGTTTAAAACATATTTTCTCGACCAAAATATGCGTTTTTAAAAAAAAAGCCATTTCGTATGGAGAGAGACTCATTTTCTGTGAGAAAATCATTTAAAAGGAGGGATTTCATCAGAAACGTTAGAAATACATAATGTACGTGCCTGAGAACGCACAGAGCCTTAAAATAGAAGAGATCCAAGGGTGGAAAAACCCTATTTTAACGCTCTGAAGTGTTTGCAGACATGTACAGCAGGTATGTTTAAACTGTAACTTTTTTAATGAAATCATGTTTCCCTTGAGTAGAAATGCGTTTAAAGCAATAAAAACGATTCACGGTGGTCTGGCATTTTTACCAAGCCACCAACAAGCTAAACAATAATCAGAACTGGTGATATTACACATTGACATTGGGTGAAAACACAAAACTCTAAAGGATGTATTGCAGATTTGTTCAATAGATTCATTATCTTTTGTCTTTGATGAAATTGTGCTTTTCTTGTCGAGAAAATGCGTTAACGGGATAAAACGATTTAGTTCTTTATGCCTATGGACTAGGTTACCAAATGTAAAAAAATGTGAAATAATAAAGCCGGGAGTCGTTTTTATTGTTTACAAACACATTTCCTTGACCAGATTATGCCTTTTTAAAAATAGTTATTTTCCCATGGCTAGAGACACTCATTTTCTGTGAGAAAATCATTTAAAAGGAGGCGTTTCATCAACGCTAAAAATACATAATGTACGTGTCTGAAAACGCACAGAACCTTGAAATAGTAGGTTTCTCACCAAGAAACACATGGTTGAAAAACCTATTTTAACGCTCTGAGTGTTTGCAGACATTTACAACGGGTATTCTTAAACTATAACGTTTTCAATGAAATCATGTTTCTCATGAGGAGAAAAACCGTTTAAAGCAACCAAAACGATTCACGGTGGTCTGGCATTTTGACCAAGCCACCAACAAGCTAACAATGATCAGAACTGGTGCAATTACACATCGAAATTGGGTGAAAACACGAAACTCTTAAGGGTGTGTTGCAGACTTGTTGAATAGATTTATTTTGTGTTATGTTTTTGTGGAAATTGTGCTTTTCTTGTCGAGAAAAGGCGTTTAACGCTATAAAACAGTTTAGTTCTTTACGCATATGGACTAAGTTACCAAATGTACAATATGTGAACTAATACAGCCGGGAAACGTTTTTATTGTTTAAAACATATTTTCTCGACCAGAATACGCGTTTTTAAAAACAATCATTTTCCCATTGCCAGAGACTCATATTCTGTGAGAAAATAATTTAAAAGGAGGGATTTCATCAGAAACGCCAAAAATACATATTGTACGTGCCTGAAAACGCACAGAACCTTGAAATAGTAGGTTTCTCAACAAAAAACACATGGGTGAAAAACCTATTTTAAGGCTCTTAGTGTTTGCAGACATGTACATCAGGTATGTTTAAACTGTAACTTTTTTAATGAAATCATGTTTCCCTTGAGTAGAAATGCGTTTAAAGCAATAAAAACGATTCACGGTGGTCTGGCATTTTGACCAAGTCACCAACAAGCTAAACAATAATCAGAACTGGTGATATTACACATTGACATTGGGAGAAAACACAAAACTCTTAAGGATGTGTTGCAGATTTGTTCAATAGATTCATTATCTTTTTCTTTGATGAAATTGTGCTTTTCTTGTCGAGAAAATGCGTTAACGGGATAAAACGATTTAGTTCTTTATGCCTATGGACTAGGTTACCAAATGTAAAAAAATGTGAAATAATAAAGCCGGGAGTCGTTTTTATTGTTTACAAACACATTTCCTTGACCAGATTATGCCTTTTTAAAAACAGTTATTTTCCCATGGCTAGAGACACTCATTTTCTGTGAGAAAATCATTTAAAAGGAGGCGTTTCATCAACGCTAAAAATACATAATGTACGTGTCTGAAAACGCACAGAACCTTGAAATAGTAGGTTTCTCACCAAGAAACACATGGTTGAAAAACCTATTTTAACGCTCTGAGTGTTTGCAGACATTTACAACAGTTATTCTTAAACTATAACGTTTTCAATGAAATCATGTTTCTCATGAGGAGAAAAACCGTTTAAAGCAATCATCGCGGTTCACTGTGTCTGGCATTTTGACCAAGCCACCAACAAGCTAAACAATGATCAGAAATGGTGCAATTACACATCGAAATTGGGTGAAAACACGAAACTCTTAAGGGTGTGTTGCAGACTTGTAGGAATAGATTTATTTTGTGTTTTGTTTTTGATGAAATTGTGCTTTTCTTGTCGAGAAAAGGCGTTTAACGCTATAAAACAGTTTAGTTCTTTACGCATATAGACTAAGTTACCAAATGTACAATATGTGAACTAATACAGCCGGGAAACGTTTTTATTGTTTAAAACATATTTTCTCGACCAGAATACGCGTTTTTAAAAACAATCATTTTCCCATTGCCAGAGACTCATATTCTGTGAGAAAATAATTTAAAAGGAGGGATTTCATCAGAAACGCCAAAAATACATATTGTACGTCCCTGAAAACGCACAGAACCTTGAAATAGTAGGTTTCTCAACAAAAAACACATGGGTGAAAAACCTAAACAGTTTAGTTCTTTACGCATATAGAAGTTACCAAATGTACAATATGTGAACTAAAAAAGCCGGGAAAGGTTTTTATTGTTTAAAACATATTTTCTCGACCAAAATATGCGTTTTTTAAAAAAAAGCCATTTCGTATGGCGAGAGACTCATTTTCTGTGAGAAAATCATTTAAAAGGAGGGATTTCATCAGAAACGTTAGAAATACATAATGTACGGGCCTGAGAACGCACAGAACCTTAAAATAGAAGAGATCCAAGGGTGGAAAAACCCTATTTTAACGCTCTGAAGTGTTTGCAGACATGTACAACAGGTATTCTTAAACTATAACGTTTTCAATGAAATCATGTTTGTCATTGGGAGAAAACCGCTTAACGCAATAAAAACGATTCACTCTGTCTGGCATTTTGACCAAGCCACCAACAAGCTAAACAAAAAGATTGAAATTCAGTGAAAACACATAACTCTTGAGGATGTGTTGCAGACTTGTTGAATAGATTCTCTTTTTTTTGATGAAATTGTGCTATTCTTGTCTAGAAAAGGCTTTTAACGCGATAAAACGTTTAGTTCTTTACGCATATGGACTAGGTCACCAAATGTAAAATATGTGAACTAATAAAGACGTGAGACGTTTTTGTTGTTTAAAACATAATTTCTCGACCAGAATATACGTTTTAAAAAAAGCCACTTTACATGGCAAGAGACTTATTTTCTGTGAGACAATAATTTAAAAGGAGGGATTTCATCAGAAACGATAAAAATACATAATGTACGTGTCTGAAAACGCACAGTACCTTGAAATAAAAGGTTTCTCACCAAGAAACACATGGTTGAAAAACCTATTTTAACGCTCTGAGTGTTTGCAGACATTTACAACGGGTATTCTTAAACTATAACGTTTTCAATGAAATCATGTTTCTCATGAGGAGAAAAACCGTTTAAAGCAATCAAAACGATTCACGGTGGTCTGCATTTTGACCAAGCCACCAACAAGCTAAACAATCATCAGAACTGGTGCAATTACACATCGAAATTGGGTGAAAACACGAAACTCTTAAGGGTGTGTTGCACACTTGTTGAATAGATTTATTTTGTGTTTTATTTTTGAGGAAATTGTGCTTTTCTTGTCGAGAAAAGGCGTTTAACGCTATAAAACAGTTTAGTTCTTTACGCATATGGACTAAGTTACCAAATGTACAATATGTGAACTAATAAAGCCGGGAAAATTTTTTATTGTTTAAAACATATTTTCTCGACCAGAATACGCGTTTTTAAAAACAATCATTTTCCCATTGCCAGAGACTCATATTCTGTGAGAAAATAATTTAAAAGGAGGGATTTTACAGAAACGCCAAAAATACATATTGTACGTGCCTGAAAACGCACAGAACCTTGAAATAGTAGGTTTCTCAACAAAAAACACATGGGTGAAAAACCTATTTTAAGGCTCTTAGTGTTTGCAGACATGTACATCAGGTATGTTTAAACTGTAACTTTTTTAATGAAATCATGTTTCCCTTGAGTAGAAATGCGTTTAAAGCAATAAAAACGATTCACGGTGGTCTGGCATTTTGACCAAGCCACCAACAAGCTAAACAATAATCAGAACTGGTGATATTACAAATTGACATTGGGTGAAAACACAAAACTCTTAAGGGTGTGTTGCAGATTTGTTCAATAGATTCATTATCTTTTTTGTCTTTGATGAAATTGTGCTTTTCTTGTCGAGAAAATGCCTTAACGGGGCAAAACGATTTAGTTCTTTATGCCTATGGACTAGGTTACCAAATGTAAAAAAATGTGAAATAATAAAGCCGGGAGTCGTTTTTATTGTTTACAAACGCATTTCCTTGACCAGATTATGCCTTTTTAAAAACAGTTATTTTCCCATGGCTAGACACACTCATTTTCTGTGAGACAATCATTTAAAAGGAGGCGTTTCATCAACGCTAAAAATACATAATGTACGTGTCTGAAAACGCACAGAACCTTGAAATAGTAGGTTTCTCACCGAGAAACACATGGCTGAAAAACCTATTTTAACGCTCTGAGTGTTTGCAGACATTTACAACGGGTATTCTTAAACTATAACGTTTTCAATGAAATCATGTTTCTCATGAGGAGAAAAACCGTTTAAAGCAATCAAAACGATTCACTGTGTCTGGCATTTTGACCAAGCCACCAACAAGCTAAACAATGATCAGAACTGGTGCAATTACACATCGAAATTGGGTGAAAACACGAAACTCTTAAGGGTGTGTTGCAGACTTGTTAAATAGATTTATTTTGTGTTTTGTTTTTGAGGAAATTGTGCTTTTCTTGTCGAGAAAAGGCGTTTAACGCTATAAAACAGTTTAGTTCTTTACGCATATAGACTAAGTTACCAAATGTACAATATGTGAACTAATAAAGCCGGGAAACGTTTTTATTGTTTAAAACATATTTTCTCGACCAAAATATGCGTTTTTAAAAAAAAAAGCCATTTCGTATGGAGAGAGACTCATTTTCTGTGAGAAAATCATTTAAAAGGAGGGATTTCATCAGAAACGTTAGAAATACATAATGTACGTGCCTGAGAACGCACAGAACCTTAAAATAGAAGAGATCCAAGGGTGGAAAAACCCTATTTTAACGCTCTGAAGTGTTTGCAGACATGTACAACAGGTATTCTTAAACTATAACGTTTTCAATGAAATCATGTTTGTCATTGGGAGAAAACCGCTTAACGCAATAAAAACGATTCACTCTGTCTGGCATTTTGACCAAGCCACCAACAAGCTAAACAAAAAGATTGAAATTCAGTGAAAACACATAACTCTTGAGGATGTGTTGCAGACTTGTTGAATAGATTCTTTTTTTTTTTGATGAAATTGTGCTATTCTTGTCTAGAAAAGGCTTTTAACGCGATAAAACGTTTAGTTCTTTACGCATATGGACTAGGTCACCAAATGTAAAATATGTGAACTAATAAAGACGTGAGACGTTTTTGTTGTTTAAAACATAATTTCTCGACCAGAATATACGTTTTAAAAAAAGCCACTTTACATGGCAAGAGACTTATTTTCTGTGAGACAATAATTTAAAAGGAGGGATTTCATCAGAAACGATAAAAATACATAATGTACGTGTCTGAAAACGCACAGTACCTTGAAATAAAAGGTTTCTCACCAAGAAACACATGGTTGAAAAACCTATTTTAACGCTCTGAGTGTTTGCAGACATTTACAACGGGTATTCTTAAACTATAACGTTTTCAATGAAATCATGTTTCTCATGAGGAGAAAAACCGTTTAAAGCAATCAAAACGATTCACGGTGGTCTGCATTTTGACCAAGCCACCAACAAGCTAAACAATCATCAGAACTGGTGCAATTACACATCGAAATTGGGTGAAAACACGAAACTCTTAAGGGTGTGTTGCAGACTTGTTGAATAGATTTATTTTGTGTTTTATTTTTGAGGAAATTGTGCTTTTCTTGTCGAGAAAAGGCGTTTAACGCTATAAAACAGTTTAGTTCTTTACGCATATGGACTAAGTTACCAAATGTACAATATGTGAACTAATAAAGCCGGGAAATTTTTTTATTGTTTAAAACATATTTTCTCGACCAGAATACGCGTTTTTAAAAACAATCATTTTCCCATTGCCAGAGACTCATATTCTGTGAGAAAATAATTTAAAAGGAGGGATTTTACAGAAACGCCAAAAATACATATTGTACGTGCCTGAAAACGCACAGAACCTTGAAATAGTAGGTTTCTCAACAAAAAACACATGGGTGAAAAACCTATTTTAAGGCTCTTAGTGTTTGCAGACATGTACATCAGGTATGTTTAAACTGTAACTTTTTTAATGAAATCATGTTTCCCTTGAGTAGAAATGCGTTTAAAGCAATAAAAACGATTCACGGTGGTCTGGCATTTTGACCAAGCCACCAACAAGCTAAACAATAATCAGAACTGGTGATATTACAAATTGACATTGGGTGAAAACACAAAACTCTTAAGGGTGTGTTGCAGATTTGTTCAATAGATTCATTATCTTTTTTGTCTTTGATGAAATTGTGCTTTTCTTGTCGAGAAAATGCCTTAACGGGGCAAAACGATTTAGTTCTTTATGCCTATGGACTAGGTTACCAAATGTAAAAAAATGTGAAATAATAAAGCCGGGAGTCGTTTTTATTGTTTACAAACGCATTTCCTTGACCAGATTATGCCTTTTTAAAAACAGTTATTTTCCCATGGCTAGACACACTCATTTTCTGTGAGACAATCATTTAAAAGGAGGCGTTTCATCAACGCTAAAAATACATAATGTACGTGTCTGAAAACGCACAGAACCTTGAAATAGTAGGTTTCTCACCGAGAAACACATGGTTGAAAAACCTATTTTAACGCTCTGAGTGTTTGCAGACATTTACAACAGTTATTCTTAAACTATAACGTTTTCAATGAAATCATGTTTCTCATGAGGAGAAAAACCGTTTAAAGCAATCAAAACGATTCACTGTGTCTGGCATTTTGACCAAGCCACCAACAAGCTAAACAATGATCAGAACTGGTGCAATTACACATCGAAATTGGGTGAAAACACGAAACTCTTAAGGGTGTGTTGCAGACTTGTTAAATAGATTTATTTTGTGTTTTGTTTTTGAGGAAATTGTGCTTTTCTTGTCGAGAAAAGGCGTTTAACGCTATAAAACAGTTTAGTTCTTTACGCATATAGACTAAGTTACCAAATGTACAATATGTGAACTAATAAAGCCGGGAAACGTTTTTATTGTTTAAAACATATTTTCTCGACCAAAATATGCGTTTTTAAAAAAAAAAGCCATTTCGTATGGAGAGAGACTCATTTTCTGTGAGAAAATCATTTAAAAGGAGGGATTTCATCAGAAACGTTAGAAATACATAATGTACGTGCCTGAGAACGCACAGAACCTTAAAATAGAAGAGATCCAAGGGTGGAAAAACCCTATTTTAACGCTCTGAAGTGTTTGCAGACATGTACAACAGGTATTCTTAAACTATAACGTTTTCAATGAAATCATGTTTGTCATTGGGAGAAAACCGCTTAACGCAATAAAAACGATTCACTCTGTCTGGCATTTTGACAAAGCCACCAACAAGCTAAACAAAAAGATTGAAATTCAGTGAAAACACATAACTCTTGAGGATGTGTTGCAGACTTGTTGAATAGATTCTTTTTTTTTTGATGAAATTGTGCTATTCTTGTCTAGAAAAGGCTTTTAACGCGATAAAACGTTTAGTTCTTTACGCATATGGACTAGGTCACCAAATGTAAAATATGTGAACTAATAAAGACGTGAGACGTTTTTGTTGTTTAAAACATAATTTCTCGACCAGAATATACGTTTTAAAAAAAGCCACTTTACATGGCAAGAGACTTATTTTCTGTGAGACAATAATTTAAAAGGAGGGATTTCATCAGAAACGATAAAAATACATAATGTACGTGTCTGAAAACGCACAGTACCTTGAAATAAAAGGTTTCTCACCAAGAAACACATGGTTGAAAAACCTATTTTAACGCTCTGAGTGTTTGCAGACATTTACAACGGGTATTCTTAAACTATAACGTTTTCAATGAAATCATGTTTCTCATGAGGAGAAAAACCGTTTAAAGCAATCAAAACGATTCACGGTGGTCTGCATTTTGACCAAGCCACCAACAAGCTAAACAATCATCAGAACTGGTGCAATTACACATCGAAATTGGGTGAAAACACGAAACTCTTAAGGGTGTGTTGCAGACTTGTTGAATAGATTTATTTTGTGTTTTATTTTTGAGGAAATTGTGCTTTTCTTGTCGAGAAAAGGCGTTTAACGCTATAAAACAGTTTAGTTCTTTACGCATATGGACTAAGTTACCAAATGTACAATATGTGAACTAATAAAGCCGGGAAAATTTTTTATTGTTTAAAACATATTTTCTCGACCAGAATACGCGTTTTTAAAAACAATCATTTTCCCATTGCCAGAGACTCATATTCTGTGAGAAAATAATTTAAAAGGAGGGATTTTACAGAAACGCCAAAAATACATATTGTACGTGCCTGAAAACGCACAGAACCTTGAAATAGTAGGTTTCTCAACAAAAAACACATGGGTGAAAAACCTATTTTAAGGCTCTTAGTGTTTGCAGACATGTACATCAGGTATGTTTAAACTGTAACTTTTTTAATGAAATCATGTTTCCCTTGAGTAGAAATGCGTTTAAAGCAATAAAAACGATTCACGGTGGTCTGGCATTTTGACCAAGCCACCAACAAGCTAAACAATAATCAGAACTGGTGATATTACAAATTGACATTGGGTGAAAACACAAAACTCTTAAGGGTGTGTTGCAGATTTGTTCAATAGATTCATTATCTTTTTTGTCTTTGATGAAATTGTGCTTTTCTTGTCGAGAAAATGCCTTAACGGGGCAAAACGATTTAGTTCTTTATGCCTATGGACTAGGTTACCAAATGTAAAAAAATGTGAAATAATAAAGCCGGGAGTCGTTTTTATTGTTTACAAACGCATTTCCTTGACCAGATTATGCCTTTTTAAAAACAGTTATTTTCCCATGGCTAGACACACTCATTTTCTGTGAGACAATCATTTAAAAGGAGGCGTTTCATCAACGCTAAAAATACATAATGTACGTGTCTGAAAACGCACAGAACCTTGAAATAGTAGGTTTCTCACCGAGAAACACATGGTTGAAAAACCTATTTTAACGCTCTGAGTGTTTGCAGACATTTACAACAGTTATTCTTAAACTATAACGTTTTCAATGAAATCATGTTTCTCATGAGGAGAAAAACCGTTTAAAGCAATCAAAACGATTCACTGTGTCTGGCATTTTGACCAAGCCACCAACAAGCTAAACAATGATCAGAACTGGTGCAATTACACATCGAAATTGGGTGAAAACACGAAACTCTTAAGGGTGTGTTGCAGACTTGTAGGAATAGATTTATTTTGTGTTTTGTTTTTGAGGAAATTGTGCTTTTCTTGTCGAGAAAAGGCGTTTAACGCTATAAAACAGTTTAGTTCTTTACGCATATAGACTAAGTTACCAAATGTACAATATGTGAACTAATAAAGCCGGGAAACGTTTTTATTGTTTAAAACATATTTTCTCGACCAAAATATGCGTTTTTAAAAAAAAAAGCCATTTCGTATGGAGAGAGACTCATTTTCTGTGAGAAAATCATTTAAAAGGAGGGATTTCATCAGAAACGTTAGAAATACATAATGTACGTGCCTGAGAACGCACAGAACCTTAAAATAGAAGAGATCCAAGGGTGGAAAAACCCTATTTTAACGCTCTGAAGTGTTTGCAGACATGTACAACAGGTATTCTTAAACTATAACGTTTTCAATGAAATCATGTTTGTCATTGGGAGAAAACCGCTTAACGCAATAAAAACGATTCACTCTGTCTGGCATTTTGACCAAGCCACCAACAAGCTAAACAAAAAGATTGAAATTCAGTGAAAACACATAACTCTTGAGGATGTGTTGCAGACTTGTTGAATAGATTCTTTTTTTTTTGATGAAATTGTGCTATTCTTGTCTAGAAAAGGCTTTTAACGCGATAAAACGTTTAGTTCTTTACGCATATGGACTAGGTCACCAAATGTAAAATATGTGAACTAATAAAGACGTGAGACGTTTTTGTTGTTTAAAACATAATTTCTCGACCAGAATATACGTTTTAAAAAAAGCCACTTTACATGGCAAGAGACTTATTTTCTGTGAGACAATAATTTAAAAGGAGGGATTTCATCAGAAACGATAAAAATACATAATGTACGTGTCTGAAAACGCACAGTACCTTGAAATAAAAGGTTTCTCACCAAGAAACACATGGTTGAAAAACCTATTTTAACGCTCTGAGTGTTTGCAGACATTTACAACGGGTATTCTTAAACTATAACGTTTTCAATGAAATCATGTTTCTCATGAGGAGAAAAACCGTTTAAAGCAATCAAAACGATTCACGGTGGTCTGCATTTTGACCAAGCCACCAACAAGCTAAACAATCATCAGAACTGGTGCAATTACACATCGAAATTGGGTGAAAACACGAAACTCTTAAGGGTGTGTTGCAGACTTGTTGAATAGATTTATTTTGTGTTTTATTTTTGAGGAAATTGTGCTTTTCTTGTCGAGAAAAGGCGTTTAACGCTATAAAACAGTTTAGTTCTTTACGCATATGGACTAAGTTACCAAATGTACAATATGTGAACTAATAAAGCCGGGAAAATTTTTTATTGTTTAAAACATATTTTCTCGACCAGAATACGCGTTTTTAAAAACAATCATTTTCCCATTGCCAGAGACTCATATTCTGTGAGAAAATAATTTAAAAGGAGGGATTTTACAGAAACGCCAAAAATACATATTGTACGTGCCTGAAAACGCACAGAACCTTGAAATAGTAGGTTTCTCAACAAAAAACACATGGGTGAAAAACCTATTTTAAGGCTCTTAGTGTTTGCAGACATGTACATCAGGTATGTTTAAACTGTAACTTTTTTAATGAAATCATGTTTCCCTTGAGTAGAAATGCGTTTAAAGCAATAAAAACGATTCACGGTGGTCTGGCATTTTGACCAAGCCACCAACAAGCTAAACAATAATCAGAACTGGTGATATTACAAATTGACATTGGGTGAAAACACAAAACTCTTAAGGGTGTGTTGCAGATTTGTTCAATAGATTCATTATCTTTTTTGTCTTTGATGAAATTGTGCTTTTCTTGTCGAGAAAATGCCTTAACGGGGCAAAACGATTTAGTTCTTTATGCCTATGGACTAGGTTACCAAATGTAAAAAAATGTGAAATAATAAAGCCGGGAGTCGTTTTTATTGTTTACAAACGCATTTCCTTGACCAGATTATGCCTTTTTAAAAACAGTTATTTTCCCATGGCTAGAGACACTCATTTTCTGTGAGACAATCATTTAAAAGGAGGCGTTTCATCAACGCTAAAAATACATAATGTACGTGTCTGAAAACGCACAGAACCTTGAAATAGTAGGTTTCTCACCGAGAAACACATGGTTGAAAAACCTATTTTAACGCTCTGAGTGTTTGCAGACATTTACAACAGTTATTCTTAAACTATAACGTTTTCAATGAAATCATGTTTCTCATGAGGAGAAAAACCGTTTAAAGCAATCAAAACGATTCACTGTGTCTGGCATTTTGACCAAGCCACCAACAAGCTAAACAATGATCAGAACTGGTGCAATTACACATCGAAATTGGGTGAAAACACGAAACTCTTAAGGGTGTGTTGCAGACTTGTTAAATAGATTTATTTTGTGTTTTGTTTTTGAGGAAATTGTGCTTTTCTTGTCGAGAAAAGGCGTTTAACGCTATAAAACAGTTTAGTTCTTTACGCATATAGACTAAGTTACCAAATGTACAATATGTGAACTAATAAAGCCGGGAAACGTTTTTATTGTTTAAAACATATTTTCTCGACCAAAATATGCGTTTTTAAAAAAAAAAGCCATTTCGTATGGAGAGAGACTCATTTTCTGTGAGAAAATCATTTAAAAGGAGGGATTTCATCAGAAACGTTAGAAATACATAATGTACGTGCCTGAGAACGCACAGAACCTTAAAATAGAAGAGATCCAAGGGTGGAAAAACCCTATTTTAACGCTCTGAAGTGTTTGCAGACATGTACAACAGGTATTCTTAAACTATAACGTTTTCAATGAAATCATGTTTGTCATGGGGAGAAAACCGCTTAACGCAATAAAAACGATTCACTCTGTCTGGCATTTTGACAAAGCCACCAACAAGCTAAACAAAAAGATTGAAATTCAGTGAAAACACATAACTCTTGAGGATGTGTTGCAGACTTGTTGAATAGATTCTTTTTTTTTTTGATGAAATTGTGCTATTCTTGTCTAGAAAAGGCTTTTAACGCGATAAAACGTTTAGTTCTTTACGCATATGGACTAGGTCACCAAATGTAAAATATGTGAACTAATAAAGCCGTGAGACGTTTTTGTTGTTTAAAACATAATTTCTCGACCAGAATATACGTTTTAAAAAAAGCCACTTTACATGGCAAGAGACTTATTTTCTGTGAGACAATAATTTAAAAGGAGGGATTTCATCAGAAACGCCAAAAATACATATTGTACGTGCCTGAAAACGCACAGAACCTTGACATAGTAGGTTTCTCAACAAAAAACACATGGGTGAAAAACCTATTTTAAGGCTCTTAGTGTTTGCAGACATGTACATCAGGTATGTTTAAACTTTAACTTTTTTAATGAAATCATGTTTCCCTTGAGTAGAAATGCGTTTAAAGCAATAAAAACGATTCACGGTTGTCTGGCATTTTGACCAAGCCACCAACAAGCTAAACAATAATCAGAACTGGTGATATTACACATTGACATTGGGTGAAAACACAAAACTCTTAAGGATGTGTTGCAGATTTGTTCAATAGATTCATTATCTTTTTCTTTGATGAAATTGTGCTTTTCTTGTCGAGAAAACGCGTTAACGGGATAAAACGATTTAGTTCTTTATGCCTATGGACTAGGTTACCAAATGTAAAAAATGTGAAATAATAAAGCCGGGAGTCGTTTTTATTGTTTACAAACACATTTCCTTGACCAGATTATGCCTTTATAAAAACAGTTATTTTCCCATGGCTAGAGACACTCATTTTCTGTGAGAAAATCATTTAAAAGGAGGCGTTTCATCAACGCTAAAAATACATAATGTACGTGTCTGAAAACGCACAGAACCTTGAAATAGTAGGTTTCTCACCAAGAAACACATGGTTGAAAAACCTATTTTAACGCTCTGAGTGTTTGCAGACATTTACAACAGTTATTCTTAAACTATAACGTTTTCAATGAAATCATGTTTCTCATGAGGAGAAAAACCGTTTAAAGCAATCAAAACGATTCACTGTGTCTGGCATTTTGACCAAGCCACCAACAAGCTAAACAATGATCAGAACTGGTGCAATTACACATCGAAATTGGGTGAAAACACGAAACTCTTAAGGGTGTGTTGCAGACTTGTAGGAATAGATTTATTTTGTGTTTTGTTTTTGAGGAAATTGTGCTTTTCTTGTCGAGAAAAGGCGTTTAACGCTATAAAACAGTTTAGTTCTTTACGCATATAGTCTAAGTTACCAAATGTACAATATGTGAACTAAAAAAGCCGGGAAAGGTTTTTATTGTTTAAAACATATTTTCTCGACCAAAATATGCGTTTTTTAAAAAAAAGCCATTTCGTATGGCGGGAGACTCATTTTCTGTGAGAAAATCATTTAAAAGGAGGGATTTCATCAGAAACGTTAGAAATACATAATGTACGTGCCTGAGAACGCACAGAACCTTAAAATAGAAGAGATCCAAGGGTGGAAAAACCCTATTTTAACGCTCTGAAGTGTTTGCAGACATGTACAACAGGTATTCTTAAACTATAACGTTTTCAATGAAATCATGTTTGTCATGGGGAGAAAACCGCTTAACGCAATAAAAACGATTCACTCTGTCTGGCATTTTGACCAAGCCACCAACAAGCTAAACAAAAAGATTGAAATTCAGTGAAAACACATAACTCTTGAGGATGTGTTGCAGACTTGTTGAATAGATTCTTTTTTTTTTGATGAAATTGTGCTATTCTTGTCTAGAAAAGGCTTTTAACGCGATAAAACGTTTAGTTCTTTACGCATATGGACTAGGTCACCAAATGTAAAATATGTGAACTAATAAAGCCGTGAGACGTTTTTGTTGTTTAAAACATAATTTCTCGACCAGAATATACGTTTTAAAAAAAGCCACTTTACATGGCAAGAGACTTATTTTCTGTGAGACAATAATTTAAAAGGAGGGATTTCATCAGAAACGATAAAAATACATAATGTACGTGTCTGAAAACGCACAGTACCTTGAAATAAAAGGTTTCTCACCAAAAAACACATGGGTGAAAGCCCTATTTTAAGGCTCTTAGTGTTTGCAGACATGTACATCTGGTATTTTTAAACTGTAACTTTTTTAATGAAATCATGTTTCCCTTGAGTAGAAATGCGTTTAAAGCAATACAAACGATTCACGGTGGTCTGGCATTTTGACCAAGCCACCAACAAGCTAAACAATAATCAGAACTGGTGATATTACACATTGACATTGGGTGAAAACATAAAACTCTTAAGGATGTGTTGCAGATTTGTTCAATAGATTCATTATCTTTTGTCTTTGATGAAATTGTGCTTTTCTTGTCGAGAAAACGCGTTAACGGGATAAAACGATTTAGTTCTTTATGCCTACGGACTAGGTTACCAAAGGTAAAAACATGTGAGATAATAAAGCCGGGAGTCGTTTTTATTGTTTACAAACACATTTCCTTGACCAGATTATGCCTTTTTAAAAACAGTTATTTTCCCATGGCTAGAGACACTCATTTTCTGTGAGAAAATCATTTAAAAGGAGGCGTTTCATCAACGCTAAAAATACATAATGTACGTGTCTGAAAACGCACAGAACCTTGAAATAGTAGGTTTCTCACCAAGAAACACATGGTTGAAAAACCTATTTTAATGCTCTGAGTGTTTGCAGACATTTACAACAGTTATTCTTAAACTATAACGTTTTCAATGAAATCATGTTTCTCATGAGGAGAAAAACCGTTTAAAGCAATCAAAACGATTCACTGTGTCTGGCATTTTGACCAAGCCACCAACAAGCTAAACAATGATCAGAAATGGTGCAATTACACATCGAAATTGGGTGAAAACACGAAACTCTTAAGGGTGTGTTGCAGACTTGTAGGAATAGATTTATTTTGTGTTTTGTTTTTGATGAAATTGTGCTTTTCTTGTCGAGAAAAGGCGTTTAACGCTATAAAACAGTTTAGTTCTTTACGCATATAGTCTAAGTTACCAAATGTACAATATGTGAACTAAAAAAGCCGGGAAAGGTTTTTATTGTTTAAAACATATTTTCTCGACCAAAATATGCGTTTTTTTAAAAAAAGCCATTTCGTATGGAGAGAGACTCATTTTCTGTGAGAAAATCATTTAAAAGGAGGGATTTCATCAGAAACGTTAGAAATACATAATGTACGTGCCTGAGAACGCACAGAACCTTAAAATAGAAGAGATCCAAGGGTGGAAAAACCCTATTTTAACGCTCTGAAGTGTTTGCAGACATGTACAACAGGTATTCTTAAACTATAACGTTTTCAATGAAATCATGTTTGTCATGGGGAGAAAACCGCTTAACGCAATAAAAACGATTCACTCTGTCTGGCATTTTGACCAAGCCACCAACAAGCTAAACAAAAAGATTGAAATTCAGTGAAAACACATAACTCTTGAGGATGTGTTGCAGACTTGTTGAATAGATTCTTTTTTTTTTTGATGAAATTTTGCTATTCTTGTCTAGAAAAGGCTTTTAACGCGATAAAACGTTTAGTTCTTTACGCATATGGACTAGGTCACCAAATGTAAAATATGTGAACTAATAAAGCCGTGAGACGTTTTTGTTGTTTAAAACATAATTTCTCGACCAGAATATACGTTTTAAAAAAAGCCACTTTACATGGCAAGAGACTTATTTTCTGTGAGACAATAATTTAAAAGGAGGGATTTCATCAAAAACGATAAAAAATACATAATGTACGTGTCTGAAAACGCACAGTACCTTGAAATAAAAGGTTTCTCACCAAAAAACACATGGGTGAAAGCCCTATTTTAAGGCTCTTTGTGTTTGCAGACATGTACATCAGGTATGTTTAAACTGTAACTTTTTTAATGAAATCATGTTTCCCTTGAGTAGAAATGCGTTTAAAGCAATAAAAACGATTCACGGTGGTCTGGCATTTTGACCAAGCCACCAACAAGCTAAACAATAATCAGAACTGGTGATATTACACATTGACATTGGGTGAAAACACAAAACTCTTAAGGATGTGTTGCAGATTTGTTCAATAGATTCATTATCTTTTGTCTTTGATGAAATTGTGCTTTTCTTGTCGAGAAAACGCGTTAACGGGATAAACCGATTTAGTTCTTTATGCCTACGGACTAGGTTACCAAATGTAAAAACATGTGAGATAATAAAGCCGGGAGTCGTTTTTATTGTTTACAAACACATTTCCTTGACCAGATTATGCCTTTTTAAAAACAGTTATTTTCCCATGGCTAGAGACACTCATTTTCTGTGAGAAAATCATTTAAAAGGAGGCGTTTCATCAACGCTAAAAATACATAATGTACGTGTCTGAAAACGCACAGAACCTTGAAATAGTAGGTTTCTCACCAAGAAACACATGGTTGAAAAACCTATTTTAACGCTCTGAGTGTTTGCAGACATTTACAATGGGTATTCTTAAACTATAACGTTTTCAATGAAATCATGTTTCTCATGAGGAGAAAAACCGTTTAAAGCATCAAAAAGATTCACGGTGGTTTGGCATTTTGACCAAGCCACCAACAAGCTAAACAATGATCAGAACTGGTGCAATTACACATCGAAATTGGGTGAAAACACGAACTCTTAAGGGTGTGTTGCAGACTTGTTGAATAGATTTATTTTGTGTTTTGTTTTTGAGGAAATTGTGCTTTTCTTGTCGAGAAAAGGCGTTTAACGCTATAAAACAGTTTAGTTCTTTACGCATATGGACTAAGTTACCAAATGTACAATATGTGAACTAAAAAAGCCGGGAAACGTTTTTATTGTTTAAAACATATTTTCTCGACCAGAATATGCGTTTTTTAAAAAAAAGCCATTTCGTATGGAGAGAGACTCATTTTCTGTGAGAAAATCATTTAAAAGGAGGGATTTCATCAGAAACGTTAGAAATACATAATGTACGTGTCTGAAAACGCACAGAACCTTGAAATAGTAGGTTTCTCACCAAGAAACACATGGTTGAAAAACCTATTTTAACGCTCTGAGTGTTTGCAGACATTTACAACGGGTATTCTTAAACTATAACGTTTTCAATGAAATCATGTTTCTCATGAGGAGAAAAACCGTTTAAAGCAATCAAAACGATTCACGGTGGTCTGGCATTTTGACCAAGCCACCAACAAGCTAAACAATGATCAGAACTGGTGCAATTACACATCGAAATTGGGTGAAAACACGAAACTCTTAAGGGTGTGTTGCAGACTTGTTGAATAGATTTATTTTGTGTTTTGTTTTTGAGGAAATTGTGCTTTTCTTGTCAAGAAAAGGCGTTTAACGCTATAAAACAGTTTAGTTCTTTACGCATATAGTCTAAGTTACCAAATGTACAATATGTGAACTAATAAAGCCGGGAAAGGTTTTTATTGTTTAAAACATATTTTCTCGACCAAAATATGCGTTTTTTAAAAAAAAGCCATTTCGTATGGCGAGAGACTCATTTTCTGTGAGAAAATCATTTAAAAGGAGGGATTTCATCAGAAACGTTAGAAATACATAATGTACGTGCCTGAGAACGCACAGAACCTTAAAATAGAAGAGATCCAAGGGTGGAAAAACCCCTATTTTAACGTTCTGAAGTGTTTGCAGACATGTACAACAGGTATTCTTAAACTATAACGTTTTCAATGAAATCATGTTTGTCATGGGGAGAAAACCGCTTAACGCAATAAAAACGATTCACTCTGTCTGGCATTTTGACCAAGCCACCAACAAGCTAAACAAAAAGATTGAAATTCAGTGAAAACACATAACTCTTGAGGATGTGTTGCAGACTTGTTGAATAGATTCTTTTTTTGTTGTTGATGAAATTGTGCTATTCTTGTCTAGAAAAGGCTTTTAACGCGATAAAACGTTTAGTTCTTTACGCATATGGACTAGGTCACCAAATGTAAAATATGTGAACTAATAAAGCCGTGAGACGTTTTTGTTGTTTAAAACATAATTTCTCGACCAGAATATACGTTTTAAAAAAAGCCACTTTACATGGCAAGAGACTTATTTTCTGTGAGACAATAATTTAAAAGGAGGGATTTCATCAGAAACGCCAAAAATACATATTGTACGTGCCTGAAAACGCACAGAACCTTGACATAGTAGGTTTCTCAACAAAAAACACATGGGTGAAAAACCTATTTTAAGGCTCTTAGTGTTTGCAGACATGTACATCAGGTATGTTTAAACTTTAACTTTTTTAATGAAATCATGTTTCCCTTGAGTAGAAATGCGTTTAAAGCAATAAAAACGATTCACGGTTGTCTGGCATTTTGACCAAGCCACCAACAAGCTAAACAATAATCAGAACTGGTGATATTACACATTGACATTGGGTGAAAACACAAAACTCTTAAGGATGTGTTGCAGATTTGTTCAATAGATTCATTATCTTTTTCTTTGATGAAATTGTGCTTTTCTTGTCGAGAAAACGCGTTAACGGGATAAAACGATTTAGTTCTTTATGCCTATGGACTAGGTTACCAAATGTAAAAAATGTGAAATAATAAAGCCGGGAGTCGTTTTTATTGTTTACAAACACATTTCCTTGACCAGATTATGCCTTTATAAAAACAGTTATTTTCCCATGGCTAGAGACACTCATTTTCTGTGAGAAAATCATTTAAAAGGAGGCGTTTCATCAACGCTAAAAATACATAATGTACGTGTCTGAAAACGCACAGAACCTTGAAATAGTAGGTTTCTCACCAAGAAACACATGGTTGAAAAACCTATTTTAACGCTCTGAGTGTTTGCAGACATTTACAACAGTTATTCTTAAACTATAACGTTTTCAATGAAATCATGTTTCTCATGAGGAGAAAAACCGTTTAAAGCAATCAAAACGATTCACTGTGTCTGGCATTTTGACCAAGCCACCAACAAGCTAAACAATGATCAGAACTGGTGCAATTACACATCGAAATTGGGTGAAAACACGAAACTCTTAAGGGTGTGTTGCAGACTTGTAGGAATAGATTTATTTTGTGTTTTGTTTTTGAGGAAATTGTGCTTTTCTTGTCGAGAAAAGGCGTTTAACGCTATAAAACAGTTTAGTTCTTTACGCATATAGTCTAAGTTACCAAATGTACAATATGTGAACTAAAAAAGCCGGGAAAGGTTTTTATTGTTTAAAACATATTTTCTCGACCAAAATATGCGTTTTTAAAAAAAAAGCCATTTCGTATGGCGGGAGACTCATTTTCTGTGAGAAAATCATTTAAAAGGAGGGATTTCATCAGAAACGTTAGAAATACATAATGTACGTGCCTGAGAACGCACAGAACCTTAAAATAGAAGAGATCCAAGGGTGGAAAAACCCTATTTTAACGCTCTGAAGTGTTTGCAGACATGTACAACAGGTATTCTTAAACTATAACGTTTTCAATGAAATCATGTTTGTCATGGGGAGAAAACCGCTTAACGCAATAAAAACGATTCACTCTGTCTGGCATTTTGACCAAGCCACCAACAAGCTAAACAAAAAGATTGAAATTCAGTGAAAACACATAACTCTTGAGGATGTGTTGCAGACTTGTTGAATAGATTCTTTTTTTTTTGATGAAATTGTGCTATTCTTGTCTAGAAAAGGCTTTTAACGCGATAAAACGTTTAGTTCTTTACGCATATGGACTAGGTCACCAAATGTAAAATATGTGAACTAATAAAGCCGTGAGACGTTTTTGTTGTTTAAAACATAATTTCTCGACCAGAATATACGTTTTAAAAAAAGCCACTTTACATGGCAAGAGACTTATTTTCTGTGAGACAATAATTTAAAAGGAGGGATTTCATCAGAAACGATAAAAATACATAATGTACGTGTCTGAAAACGCACAGTACCTTGAAATAAAAGGTTTCTCACCAAAAAACACATGGGTGAAAGCCCTATTTTAAGGCTCTTAGTGTTTGCAGACATGTACATCTGGTATTTTTAAACTGTAACTTTTTTAATGAAATCATGTTTCCCTTGAGTAGAAATGCGTTTAAAGCAATACAAACGATTCACGGTGGTCTGGCATTTTGACCAAGCCACCAACAAGCTAAACAATAATCAGAACTGGTGATATTACACATTGACATTGGGTGAAAACATAAAACTCTTAAGGATGTGTTGCAGATTTGTTCAATAGATTCATTATCTTTTGTCTTTGATGAAATTGTGCTTTTCTTGTCGAGAAAACGCGTTAACGGGATAAAACGATTTAGTTCTTTATGCCTACGGACTAGGTTACCAAAGGTAAAAACATGTGAGATAATAAAGCCGGGAGTCGTTTTTATTGTTTACAAACACATTTCCTTGACCAGATTATGCCTTTTTAAAAACAGTTATTTTCCCATGGCTAGAGACACTCATTTTCTGTGAGAAAATCATTTAAAAGGAGGCGTTTCATCAACGCTAAAAATACATAATGTACGTGTCTGAAAACGCACAGAACCTTGAAATAGTAGGTTTCTCACCAAGAAACACATGGTTGAAAAACCTATTTTAATGCTCTGAGTGTTTGCAGACATTTACAACAGTTATTCTTAAACTATAACGTTTTCAATGAAATCATGTTTCTCATGAGGAGAAAAACCGTTTAAAGCAATCAAAACGATTCACTGTGTCTGGCATTTTGACCAAGCCACGAACAAGCTAAACAATGATCAGAAATGGTGCAATTACACATCGAAATTGGGTGAAAACACGAAACTCTTAAGGGTGTGTTGCAGACTTGTAGGAATAGATTTATTTTGTGTTTTGTTTTTGATGAAATTGTGCTTTTCTTGTCGAGAAAAGGCGTTTAACGCTATAAAACAGTTTAGTTCTTTACGCATATAGTCTAAGTTACCAAATGTACAATATGTGAACTAAAAAAGCCGGGAAAGGTTTTTATTGTTTAAAACATATTTTCTCGACCAAAATATGCGTTTTTAAAAAAAAAGCCATTTCGTATGGCGAGAGACTCATTTTCTGTGAGAAAATCATTTAAAAGGAGGGATTTCATCAGAAACGTTAGAAATACATAATGTACGTGCCTGAGAACGCACAGAACCTTAAAATAGAAGAGATCCAAGGGTGGAAAAACCCTATTTTAACGCTCTGAAGTGTTTGCAGACATGTACAACAGGTATTCTTAAACTATAACGTTTTCAATGAAATCATGTTTGTCATGGGGAGAAAACCGCTTAACGCAATAAAAACGATTCACTCTGTCTGGCATTTTGACCAAGCCACCAACAAGCTAAACAAAAAGATTGAAATTCAGTGAAAACACATAACTCTTGAGGATGTGTTGCAGACTTGTTGAATAGATTCTTTTTTTTTTTGATGAAATTTTGCTATTCTTGTCTAGAAAAGGCTTTTAACGCGATAAAACGTTTAGTTCTTTACGCATATGGACTAGGTCACCAAATGTAAAATATGTGAACTAATAAAGCCGTGAGACGTTTTTGTTGTTTAAAACATAATTTCTCGACCAGAATATACGTTTTAAAAAAAGCCACTTTACATGGCAAGAGACTTATTTTCTGTGAGACAATAATTTAAAAGGAGGGATTTCATCAGAAACGATAAAAAATACATAATGTACGTGTCTGAAAACGCACAGTACCTTGAAATAAAAGGTTTCTCACCAAAAAACACATGGGTGAAAGCCCTATTTTAAGGCTCTTAGTGTTTGCAGACATGTACATCAGGTATGTTTAAACTGTAACTTTTTTAATGAAATCATGTTTCCCTTGAGTAGAAATGCGTTTAAAGCAATAAAAACGATTCACGGTGGTCTGGCATTTTGACCAAGCCACCAACAAGCTAAACAATAATCAGAACTGGTGATATTACACATTGACATTGGGTGAAAACACAAAACTCTTAAGGATGTGTTGCAGATTTGTTCAATAGATTCATTATCTTTTGTCTTTGATGAAATTGTGCTTTTCTTGTCGAGAAAACGCGTTAACGGGATAAACCGATTTAGTTCTTTATGCCTACGGACTAGGTTACCAAATGTAAAAACATGTGAGATAATAAAGCCGGGAGTCGTTTTTATTGTTTACAAACACATTTCCTTGACCAGATTATGCCTTTTTAAAAACAGTTATTTTCCCATGGCTAGAGACACTCATTTTCTGTGAGAAAATCATTTAAAAGGAGGCGTTTCATCAACGCTAAAAATACATAATGTACGTGTCTGAAAACGCACAGAACCTTGAAATAGTAGGTTTCTCACCAAGAAACACATGGTTGAAAAACCTATTTTAACGCTCTGAGTGTTTGCAGACATTTACAATGGGTATTCTTAAACTATAACGTTTTCAATGAAATCATGTTTCTCATGAGGAGAAAAACCGTTTAAAGCATCAAAACGATTCACGGTGGTTTGGCATTTTGACCAAGCCACCAACAAGGTAAACAATGATCAGAACTGGTGCAATTACACATCGAAATTGGGTGAAAACACGAAACTCTTAAGGGTGTGTTGCAGACTTGTTGAATAGATTTATTTTGTGTTTTGTTTTTGAGGAAATTGTGCTTTTCTTGTCGAGAAAAGGCGTTTAACGCTATAAAACAGTTTAGTTCTTTACGCATATGGACTAAGTTACCAAATGTACAATATGTGAACTAAAAAAGCCGGGAAACGTTTTTATTGTTTAAAACATATTTTCTCGACCAGAATATGCGTTTTTTAAAAAAAAGCCATTTCGTATGGAGAGAGACTCATTTTCTGTGAGAAAATCATTTAAAAGGAGGGATTTCATCAGAAACGTTAGAAATACATAATGTACGTGTCTGAAAACGCACAGAACCTTGAAATAGTAGGTTTCTCACCAAGAAACACATGGTTGAAAAACCTATTTTAACGCTCTGAGTGTTTGCAGACATTTACAACGGGTATTCTTAAACTATAACGTTTTCAATGAAATCATGTTTCTCATGAGGAGAAAAACCGTTTAAAGCAATCAAAACGATTCACGGTGGTCTGGCATTTTGACCAAGCCACCAACAAGCTAAACAATGATCAGAACTGGTGCAATTACACATCGAAATTGGGTGAAAACACGAAACTCTTAAGGGTGTGTTGCAGACTTGTTGAATAGATTTATTTTGTGTTTTGTTTTTGAGGAAATTGTGCTTTTCTTGTCAAGAAAAGGCGTTTAACGCTATAAAACAGTTTAGTTCTTTACGCATATAGTCTAAGTTACCAAATGTACAATATGTGAACTAATAAAGCCGGGAAAGGTTTTTATTGTTTAAAACATATTTTCTCGACCAAAATATGCGTTTTTTTAAAAAAAAAGCCATTTCGTATGGCGAGAGACTCATTTTCTGTGAGAAAATCATTTAAAAGGAGGGATTTCATCAGAAACGTTAGAAATACATAATGTACGTGCCTGAGAACGCACAGAACCTTAAAATAGAAGAGATCCAAGGGTGGAAAAACCCCTATTTTAACGTTCTGAAGTGTTTGCAGACATGTACAACAGGTATTCTTAAACTATAACGTTTTCAATGAAATCATGTTTGTCATGGGGAGAAAACCGCTTAACGCAATAAAAACGATTCACTCTGTCTGGCATTTTGACCAAGCCACCAACAAGCTAAACAAAAAGATTGAAATTCAGTGAAAACACATAACTCTTGAGGATGTGTTGCAGACTTGTTGAATAGATTCTTTTTTTGTTGTTGATGAAATTGTGCTATTCTTGTCTAGAAAAGGCTTTTAACGCGATAAAACGTTTAGTTCTTTACGCATATGGACTAGGTCACCAAATGTAAAATATGTGAACTAATAAAGCCGTGAGACGTTTTTGTTGTTTAAAACATAATTTCTCGACCAGAATATACGTTTTAAAAAAAGCCACTTTACATGGCAAGAGACTTATTTTCTGTGAGACAATAATTTAAAAGGAGGGATTTCATCAGAAACGATAAAAATACATAATGTACGTGTCTGAAAACGCACAGTACCTTGAAATAAAAGGTTTCTCACCAAAAAACACATGGGTGAAAGCCCTATTTTAAGGCTCTTAGTGTTTGCAGACATGTACATCAGGTATTTTTAAACTGTAACTTTTTTAATGAAATCATGTTTCCCTTGAGTAGAAATGCGTTTAAAGCAATAAAAACGATTCACGGTGGTCTGGCATTTTGACCAAGCCACCAACAAGCTAAACAATAATCAGAACTGGTGATATTACACATTGACATTGGGTGAAAACATAAAACTCTTGAGGATGTGTTGCAGATTTGTTCAATAGATTCATTATCTTTTGTCTTTGATGAAATTGTGCTTTTCTTGTCGAGAAAACGCGTTAACGGGATAAAACGATTTAGTTCTTTATGCCTACGGACTAGGTTACCAAATGTAAAAACATGTGAGATAATAAAGCCGGGAGTCGTTTTTATTGTTTACAAACACATTTCCTTGACCAGATTATGCCTTTTTAAAAACAGTTATTTTCCCATGGCTAGAGACACTCATTTTCTGTGAGAAAATCATTTAAAAGGAGGCGTTTCATCAACGCTAAAAATACATAATGTACGTGTCTGAAAACGCACAGAACCTTGAAATAGTAGGTTTCTCACCAAGAAACACATGGTTGAAAAACCTATTTTAACGCTCTGAGTGTTTGCAGACATTTACAACAGTTATTCTTAAACTATAACGTTTTCAATGAAATCATGTTTCTCATGAGGAGAAAAACCGTTTAAAGCAATCAAAACGATTCACTGTGTCTGGCATTTTGACCAAGCCACCAACAAGCTAAACAATGATCAGAACTGGTGCAATTACACATCGAAATTGGGTGAAAACACGAAACGCTTAAGGGTGTGTTGCAGACTTGTAGGAATAGATTTATTTTGTGTTTTGTTTTTGAGGAAATTGTGCTTTTCTTGTCGAGAAAAGGCGTTTAACGCTATAAAACAGTTTAGTTCTTTACGCATATAGTCTAAGTTACCAAATGTACAATATGTGAACTAAAAAAGCCGGGAAAGGTTTTTATTGTTTAAAACATATTTTCTCGACCAAAATATGCGTTTTTTAAAAAAAAAGCCATTTCGTATGGCGAGAGACTCATTTTCTGTGAGAAAATCATTTAAAAGGAGGGATTTCATCAGAAACGTTAGAAATACATAATGTACGTGCCTGAGAACGCACAGAACCTTAAAATAGAAGAGATCCAAGGGTGGAAAAACCCCTATTTTAACGTTCTGAAGTGTTTGCAGACATGTACAACAGGTATTCTTAAACTATAACGTTTTCAATGAAATCATGTTTGTCATGGGGAGAAAACCGCTTAACGCAATAAAAACGATTCACTCTGTCTGGCATTTTGACCAAGCCACCAACAAGCTAAACAAAAAGATTGAAATTCAGTGAAAACACATAACTCTTGAGGATGTGTTGCAGACTTGTTGAATAGATTCTTTTTTTTTTTTGATGAAATTGTGCTATTCTTGTCTAGAAAAGGCTTTTAACGCGATAAAACGTTTAGTTCTTTACGCATATGGACTAGGTCACCAAATGTAAAATATGTGAACTAATAAAGCCGTGAGACGTTTTTGTTGTTTAAAACATAATTTCTCGACCAGAATATACGTTTTAAAAAAAGCCACTTTACATGGCAAGAGACTTATTTTCTGTGAGACAATAATTTAAAAGGAGGGATTTCATCAGAAACGATAAAAATACATAATGTACGTGTCTGAAAACGCACAGTACCTTGAAATAAAAGGTTTCTCACCAAAAAACACATGGGTGAAAGCCCTATTTTAAGGCTCTTAGTGTTTGCAGACATGTACATCAGGTATGTTTAAACTGTAACTTTTTTAATGAAATCATGTTTCCCTTGAGTAGAAATGCGTTTAAAGCAATAAAAACGATTCACGGTGGTCTGGCATTTTGACCAAGCCACCAACAAGCTAAACAATAATCAGAACTGGTGATATTACACATTGACATTGGGTGAAAACATAAAACTCTTAAGGATGTGTTGCAGATTTGTTCAATAGATTCATTATCTTTTGTCTTTGATGAAATTGTGCTTTTCTTGTCGAGAAAACGCGTTAACGGGATAAAACGATTTAGTTCTTTATGCCTACGGACTAGGTTACCAAATGTAAAAACATGTGAGATAATAAAGCCGGGAGTCGTTTTTATTGTTTACAAACACATTTCCTTGACCAGATTATGCCTTTTTAAAAACAGTTATTTTCCCATGGCTAGAGACACTCATTTTCTGTGAGAAAATCATTTAAAAGGAGGCGTTTCATCAACGCTAAAAATACATAATGTACGTGTCTGAAAACGCACAGAACCTTGAAATAGTAGGTTTCTCACCAAGAAACACATGGTTGAAAAACCTATTTTAACGCTCTGAGTGTTTGCAGACATTTACAACAGTTATTCTTAAACTATAACGTTTTCAATGAAATCATGTTTCTCATGAGGACAAAAACCGTTTAAAGCAATCAAAACGATTCACTGTGTCTGGCATTTTGACCAAGCCACCAACAAGCTAAACAATGATCAGAACTGGTGCAATTACACATCGAAATTGGGTGAAAACACGAAACTCTTAAGGGTGTGTTGCAGACTTGTAGGAATAGATTTATTTTGTGTTTTGTTTTTGATGAAATTGTGCTTTTCTTGTCGAGAAAAGGCGTTTAACGCTATAAAACAGTTTAGTTCTTTACGCATATAGTCTAAGTTACCAAATGTACAATATGTGAACTAAAAAAGCCGGGAAAGGTTTTTATTGTTTAAAACATATTTTCTCGACCAAAATATGCGTTTTTTAAAAAAAAACCATTTCGTATGGCGAGAGACTCATTTTCTGTGAGAAAATCATTTAAAAGGAGGGATTTCATCAGAAACGTTAGAAATACATAATGTACGTGCCTGAGAACGCACAGAACCTTAAAATAGAAGAGATCCAAGGGTGGAAAAACCCTATTTTAACGCTCTGAAGTGTTTGCAGACATGTACAACAGGTATTCTTAAACTATAACGTTTTCAATGAAATCATGTTTGTCATGGGGAGAAAACCGCTTAACGCAATAAAAACGATTCACTCTGTCTGGCATTTTGACCAAGCCACCAACAAGCTAAACAAAAAGATTGAAATTCAGTGAAAACACATAACTCTTGAGGATGTGTTGCAGACTTGTTGAATAGATTCTTTTTTTTTTGATGAAATTGTGCTATTCTTGTCTAGAAAAGGCTTTTAACGCGATAAAACGTTTAGTTCTTTACGCATATGGACTAGATCACCAAATGTAAAATATGTGAACTAATAAAGCCGTGAGACGTTTTTGTTGTTTAAAACATAATTTCTCGACCAGAATATACGTTTTAAAAAAAGCCACTTTACATGGCAAGAGACTTATTTTCTGTGAGACAATAATTTAAAAGGAGGGATTTCATCAGAAACGATAAAAATACATAATGTACGTGTCTGAAAACGCACAGTACCTTGAAATAAAAGGTTTCTCACCAAAAAACACATGGGTGAAAGCCCTATTTTAAGGCTCTTAGTGTTTGCAGACATGTACATCAGGTATGTTTAAACTGTAACTTTTTTAATGAAATCATGTTTCCCTTGAGTAGAAATGCGTTTAAAGCAATAAAAACGATTCACGGTGGTCTGGCATTTTGACCAAGCCACCAACAAGCTAAACAATAATCAGAACTGGTGATATTACACATTGACATTGGGTGAAAACATAAAACTCTTGAGGATGTGTTGCAGATTTGTTCAATAGATTCATTATCTTTTGTCTTTGATGAAATTGTGCTTTTCTTGTCGAGAAAACGCGTTAACGGGATAAAACGATTTAGTTCTTTATGCCTACGGACTAGGTTACCAAATGTAAAAACATGTGAGATAATAAAGCCGGGAGTCGTTTTTATTGTTTACAAACACATTTCCTTGACCAGATTATGCCTTTTTAAAAACAGTTATTTTCCCATGGCTAGAGACACTCATTTTCTGTGAGAAAATCATTTAAAAGGAGGCGTTTCATCAACGCTAAAAATACATAATGTACGTGTCTGAAAACGCACAGAACCTTGAAATAGTAGGTTTCTCACCAAGAAACACATGGTTGAAAAACCTATTTTAACGCTCTGAGTGTTTGCAGACATTTACAACAGTTATTCTTAAACTATAACGTTTTCAATGAAATCATGTTTCTCATGAGGAGAAAAACCGTTTAAAGCAATCAAAACGATTCACTGTGTCTGGCATTTTGACCAAGCCACCAACAAGCTAAACAATGATCAGAAATGGTGCAATTACACATCGAAATTGGGTGAAAACACGAAACTCTTAAGGGTGTGTTGCAGACTTGTAGGAATAGATTTATTTTGTGTTTTGTTTTTGAGGAAATTGTGCTTTTCTTGTCGAGAAAAGGCGTTTAACGCTATAAAACAGTTTAGTTCTTTACGCATATAGTCTAAGTTACCAAATGTACAATATGTGAACTAAAAAAGCCGGGAAAGGTTTTTATTGTTTAAAACATATTTTCTCGACCAAAATATGCGTTTTTTAAAAAAAAGCCATTTCGTATGGCGAGAGACTCATTTTCTGTGAGAAAATCATTTAAAAGGAGGGATTTCATCAGAAACGTTAGAAATACATAATGTACGTGCCTGAGAACGCACAGAACCTTAAAATAGAAGAGATCCAAGGGTGGAAAAACCCTATTTTAACGCTCTGAAGTGTTTGCAGACATGTACAACAGGTATTCTTAAACTATAACGTTTTCAATGAAATCATGTTTGTCATGGGGAGAAAACCGCTTAACGCAATAAAAACGATTCACTCTGTCTGGCATTTTGACCAAGCCACCAACAAGCTAAACAATAATCAGAACTGGTGATATTACACATTGACATTGGGTGAAAACATAAAACTCTTAAGGATGTGTTGCAGATTTGTTCAATAGATTCATTATCTTTTGTCTTTGATGAAATTGTGCTTTTCTTGTCGAGAAAACGCCTTAACGGGATAAAACGATTTAGTTCTTTATGCCTACGGACTAGGTTACCAAATGTAAAAACATGTGAGATAATAAAGCCGGGAGTCGTTTTTATTGTTTACAAACACATTTGCTTGACCAGATTATGCCTTTTTAAAAACAGTTATTTTCCCATGGCTAGAGACACTCATTTTCTGTGAGAAAATCATTTAAAAGGAGGCGTTTCATCAACGCTAAAAATACATAATGTACGTGTCTGAAAACGCACAGAACCTTGAAATAGTAGGTTTCTCACCAAGAAACACATGGTTGAAAAACCTATTTTAACGCTCTGAGTGTTTGCAGACATTTACAACAGTTATTCTTAAACTATAACGTTTTCAATGAAATCATGTTTCTCATGAGGAGAAAAACCGTTTAAAGCAATCAAAACGATTCACGGTGGTCTGGCATTTTGACCAAGCCACCAACAAGCTAAACAATGATCAGAAATGGTGCAATTACACATCGAAATTGGGTGAAAACACGAAACTCTTAAGGGTGTGTTGCAGACTTGTAGGAATAGATTTATTTTGTGTTTTGTTTTTGAGGAAGTTGTGCTTTTCTTGTCGAGAAAAGGCGTTTAACGCTATAAAACAGTTTAGTTCTTTACGCATATAGTCTAAGTTACCAAATGTACAATATGTGAACTAAAAAAGCCGGGAAAGGTTTTTATTGTTTAAAACATATTTTCTCGACCAAAATATGCGTTTTTTAAAAAAAAGCCATTTCGTATGGCGAGAGACTCATTTTCTGTGAGAAAATCATTTAAAAGGAGGGGTTTCATCAGAAACGTTAGAAATACATAATGTACGTGCCTGAGAACGCACAGAACCTTAAAATAGAAGAGATCCAAGGGTGGAAAAACCCCTATTTTAACGTTCTGAAGTGTTTGCAGACATGTACAACAGGTATTCTTAAACTATAACGTTTTCAATGAAATCATGTTTGTCATGGGGAGAAAACCGCTTAACGCAATAAAAACGATTCACTCTGTCTGGCATTTTGACCAAGCCACCAACAAGCTAAACAAAAAGATTGAAATTCAGTGAAAACACATAACTCTTGAGGATGTGTTGCAGACTTGTTGAATAGATTCTTTTTTTGTTGTTGATGAAATTGTGCTATTCTTGTCTAGAAAAGGCTTTTAACGCGATAAAACGTTTAGTTCTTTACGCATATGGACTAGGTCACCAAATGTAAAATATGTGAACTAATAAAGCCGTGAGACGTTTTTGTTGTTTAAAACATAATTTCTCGACCAGAATATACGTTTTAAAAAAAGCCACTTTACATGGCAAGAGACTTATTTTCTGTGAGACAATAATTTAAAAGGAGGGATTTCATCAGAAACGATAAAAATACATAATGTACGTGTCTGAAAACGCACAGTACCTTGAAATAAAAGGTTTCTCACCAAAAAACACATGGGTGAAAGCCCTATTTTAAGGCTCTGAGTGTTTGCAGACATGTACATCAGGTATGTTTAAACTGTAACTTTTTTAATGAAATCATGTTTCCCTTGAGTAGAAATGCGTTTAAAGCAATAAAAACGATTCACGGTGGTCTGGCATTTTGACCAAGCCACCAACAAGCTAAACAATAATCAGAACTGGTGATATTACACATTGACATTGGGTGAAAACATAAAACTCTTGAGGATGTGTTGCAGATTTGTTCAATAGATTCATTATCTTTTGTCTTTGATGAAATTGTGCTTTTCTTGTCGAGAAAACGCGTTAACGGGATAAAACGATTTAGTTCTTTATGCCTACGGACTAGGTTACCAAATGTAAAAACATGTGAGATAATAAAGCCGGGAGTCGTTTTTATTGTTTACAAACACATTTCCTTGACCAGATTATGCCTTTTTAAAAACAGTTATTTTCCCATGGCTAGAGACACTCATTTTCTGTGAGAAAATCATTTAAAAGGAGGCGTTTCATCAACGCTAAAAATACATAATGTACGTGTCTGAAAACGCACAGAACCTTGAAATAGTAGGTTTCTCACCAAGAAACACATGGTTGAAAAACCTATTTTAACGCTCTGAGTGTTTGCAGACATTTACAACAGTTATTCTTAAACTATAACGTTTTCAATGAAATCATGTTTCTCATGAGGAGAAAAACCGTTTAAAGCAATCAAAACGATTCACTGTGTCTGGCATTTTGACCAAGCCACCAACAAGCTAAACAATGATCAGAAATGGTGCAATTACACATCGAAATTGGGTGAAAACACGAAACTCTTAAGGGTGTGTTGCAGACTTGTAGGAATAGATTTATTTTGTGTTTTGTTTTTGATGAAATTGTGCTTTTCTTGTCGAGAAAAGGCGTTTAACGCTATAAAACAGTTTAGTTCTTTACGCATATAGACTAAGTTACCAAATGTACAATATGTGAACTAATAAAGCCGGGAAAGGTTTTTATTGTTTAAAACATATTTTCTCGACCAAAATATGCGTTTTTAAAAAAAAAAGCCATTTCGTATGGAGAGAGACTCATTTTCTGTGAGAAAATCATTTAAAAGGAGGGATTTCATCAGAAACGTTAGAAATACATAATGTACGTGCCTGAGAACGCACAGAGCCTTAAAATAGAAGAGATCCAAGGGTGGAAAAACCCTATTTTAACGCTCTGAAGTGTTTGCAGACATGTACAACAGGTATTCTTAAACTATAACGTTTTCAATGAAATCATGTTTGTCATGGGGAGAAAACCGCTTAACGCAATAAAAACGATTCACTCTGTCTGGCATTTTGACCAAGCCACCAACAAGCTAAACAATAATCAGAACTGGTGATATTACACATTGACATTGGGTGAAAACATAAAACTCTTAAGGATGTGTTGCAGATTTGTTCAATAGATTCATTATCTTTTGTCTTTGATGAAATTGTGCTTTTCTTGTCGAGAAAACGCATTAACGGGATAAAACGATTTAGTTCTTTATGCCTACGGACTAGGTTACCAAATGTAAAAACATGTGAGATAATAAAGCCGGGAGTCGTTTTTATTGTTTACAAACACATTTCCTTGACCAGATTATGCCTTTTTAAAAACAGTTATTTTCCCATGGCTAGAGACACTCATTTTCTGTGAGAAAATCATTTAAAAGGAGGCGTTTCATCAACGCTAAAAATACATAATGTACGTGTCTGAAAACGCACAGAACCTTGAAATAGTAGGTTTCTCACCAAGAAACACATGGTTGAAAAACCTATTTTAACGCTCTGAGTGTTTGCAGACATTTACAACGGGTATTCTTAAACTATAACGTTTTCAATGAAATCATGTTTCTCATGAGGAGAAAAACCGTTTAAAGCAATCAAAACGATTCACGGTGGTCTGGCATTTTGACCAAGCCACCAACAAGCTAAACAATGATCAGAACTGGTGCAATTACACATCGAAATTGGGTGAAAACACGAAACTCTTAAGGGTGTGTTGCAGACTTGTTGAATAGATTTATTTTGTGTTTTGTTTTTGAGGAAATTGTGCTTTTCTTGTCAAGAAAAGGCGTTTAACGCTATAAAACAGTTTAGTTCTTTACGCATATAGTCTAAGTTACCAAATGTACAATATGTGAACTAATAAAGCCGGGAAACGTTTTTATTGTTTAAAACATATTTTCTCGACCAAAATATGCGTTTTTTAAAAAAAAGCCATTTCGTATGGCGAGAGACTCATTTTCTGTGAGAAAATCATTTAAAAGGAGGGATTTCATCAGAAACGTTAGAAATACATAATGTACGTGCCTGAGAACGCACAGAACCTTAAAATAGAAGAGATCCAAGGGTGGAAAAACCCCTATTTTAACGTTCTGAAGTGTTTGCAGACATGTACAACAGGTATTCTTAAACTATAACGTTTTCAATGAAATCATGTTTGCCATGGGGAGAAAACCGCTTAACGCAATAAAAACGATTCACTCTGTCTGGCATTTTGACCAAGCCACCAACAAGCTAAACAAAAAGATTGAAATTCAGTGAAAACACATAACTCTTGAGGATGTGTTGCAGACTTGTTGAATAGATTCTTTTTTTTTGTTGATGAAATTGTGCTATTCTTGTCTAGAAAAGGCTTTTAACGCGATAAAACGTTTAGTTCTTTACGCATATGGACTAGGTCACCAAATGTAAAATATGTGAACTAATAAAGCCGTGAGACGTTTTTGTTGTTTAAAACATAATTTCTCGACCAGAATATACGTTTTAAAAAAAAAGCCACTTTACATGGCAAGCGACTTATTTTCTGTGAGACAATAATTTAAAAGGAGGGATTTCATCAGAAACGATAAAAATACATAATGTACGTGTCTGAAAACGCACAGTACGGCTCTTAGTTTTTGCAGACATGTACATCAGGTATTTTTAAACTGTAACTTTTTTAATGAAATCATGTTTCCCTTGAGTAGAAATGCGTTTAAAGCCATAAAAAGATTTCACTGTGTTTTGGCATTGGACCAAGCTACCAACAGCCTAAACAATGATCAGAACTGGAGAAATTACACATTGACATTGGGTGAAATCATTCAACTCTTAAGGACGTGTTGCAGACTTGTTGAATAGATTCATTTTTCTTGTTTTGTTTGTTTTTGATGAAATGGTGCTTTTCTTGTCGAGAAAAGGCGTTTAACGCGATAAAAAGGTTTAGTGCGTTATGAATACGGGCTAGCTTACCAAAAGTAAAAATGTGAACTAAATAAGGCCGGGAGTCGTTCTCATTGTTTAAAACACGATTTCTCGACCAGAATATGCTTTTTCGAAAAAGCGATGTTCCCATGGCGAGAGACTCATTTTCTGCGAGAAAATGCATTAAAAGGAGGGATTTCCTCAGAAACACTATAAATATATATTGTACTTGTCTGAAAACGCACAGAACCTTGAAATAGAAGGTTTCTCACCAAAAAACACATTGGTGAAACCCCTATCTTAAGGCTCTGAGTGTTTGCAGACATGTACATCAGGTATTTTTAAATTGTAACGTTTTTAATGAAATCATGTTTCCCTTGAGTAGAAATGCGTTTAAAGCAATACAAACGATTCACGGTGGTCTGGCATTTTGACTAAATCACCAACAAGCTAAACAATAACCAGAATTGGTGATATTACACATTGACATTGGGTGAAAACACAAAACTCTTAAGGATTTGTTGCAGATTTGTTCAATAGATTCATTATCTTTTGTCTTTGATGAAATTGTGCTTTTCTAGTCGAGAAAATGCGTTAACGCGATAAACGATTTAGTTCTTTACCCATATGGACTAGCTTACCAAATGTAAAAAAAATGTGAAATAATAAAGCCGGGAGTCGTTATTATTGTTTACAAACACATTTTCTTGACCAGAATATGCTTTTCATAAAAGCCATTTTCCCATGGCGAGAGACTCATTTTCTGTGAGAAAATGCATTTAAAAGGAGGGATTTCATCAGAAACACTTAAAATACATAATGTACGTGGCTGAGAACGCACAGAACCTTAAAATAGAAGAGATCCAAGGTTGGAAAAACGCTATTTTAACGGTCTGAAGTGTTTGCAGACATGTGCAGCAGGTATTCTTAAACTATAACGTTTTCAATGAAATCATGTTGGTCATGGGGAGAAAACCGTTTAAAGCAATAAAAACGATTCACTGTGTCTTGCATTTTGACCAAGCCACCAACAAGTTAAACAAAAAGATTGAAATTCAGTGAAAACACAAAACTCTTGAGGATGTGTTGCAGACTTGTTGAATAGATTCTTTTTTTTTTTTTTTGATGAAATTGTGCTATTCTTGTCTAGAAAAGGCTTTTAACGAGATAAAACGTTTAGTTCTTTACGCATAAGGACTAGGTCACCAAATGTAAAATATGTGAACTAATAAAGCCGTGAGACGTTTTTGTTGTTTAAAACATAATTTCTCGACCAGAATATACGTTTTAAAAAAAAAGCCACTTTACATGGCAAGCGACTTATTTTCTGTGAGACAATAATTTAAAAGGAGGGATTTCACCAGAAACGATAAAAATACATAATGTACGTGTCTGAAAACGCACAGTACGGCTCTTAGTTTTTGCAGACATGTACATCAGGTATTTTTAAACTGTAACTTTTTTAATGAAATCATGTTTCCCTTGAGTAGAAATGCGTTTAAAGCAATACAAACGATTCACGGTGGTCTGGCATTTTGACCAAGCCACCAACAAGCTAAACAATAATCAGAACTGGTGATATTACACATTGACATTGGGTGAAAACACAAAACTCTCAAGGATGTGTTGCAGATTTGTTCAATAGATTCATTATCTTTTGTCTTTGATGAAATTGTGCTTTTCTTGTCGAGAAAATGCGTTAACGCGATAAACGATTTAGTTCTTTACCCATATGGACTAGCTTACCAAATGTGAAGAAATGTAAAATAATAAAGCCGAGAGTCGTTATTATTGTTTACAAACACATTTTCTTGACCAGAATATGCTTTTCATAAAAGCCATTTTCCCATGGCGAGAGACTCATTTTCTGTGAGAAAATGCATTTAAAAGGAGGGATTTCATCAGAAACGTTAAAAATACATAATATACGTGCCTGAGAACGCACAGAACTTTAAAATAGAAGAGATCCAATGGTGGAAAAACGCTATTTTAACGGTCTGAAGTGTTTGCAACAGGTATTCTTAAACTATAACGTTTTCAATGAAATCATGTTTGTCATGGGGAGAAAACCGTTTAAAGCAATAAAAACGATTCACTGTGTCTTGCATTTTGACCAAGCCACCAACAAGCTAAACAAAAAGATTGAAATTCAGTGAAAACACTTAACTCTTGAGGATGTGTTGCAGACTTGTTGAACAGATTCTTTTTTTTTTTGATGAAATTGTGCTATTCTTGTCTAGAAAAGGCTTTTAACGAGATAAAACGTTTAGTTCTTTACGCATATGGACTAGGTCACCAAATGTAAAATATGTGAACTAATAAAGTCGTGAGACGTTTTTGTTGTTTAAAACATAATTTCTCGACCAGAATATACGTTTTAAAAAAAGCCACTTTACATGGCAAGCGACTTATTTTCTGTGAGACAATAATTTAAAAGGAGGGATTTCATCAGAAACGATAAAAATACATAATGTACGTGTCTGAAAACGCACAGTACGGCTCTTAGTGTTTGCAGACATGTACATCAGGTATGTTTAAACTGTAACTTTTTTAATGAAATCATGTTTCCCTTGAGTAGAAATGCGTTTAAAGCAATACAAACGATTCACGGTGGTCTGGCATTTTGACCAAGCCACCAACAAGCTAAACAATAATCAGAACTGGTGATATTACACATTGACATTGGGTGAAAACACAAAACTCTTAAGGATGTGTTGCAGATTTGTTCAATAGATTCATTATCTTTTGTCTTTGATCAAACTGTGCTTTTCTTGTCGAGAAAATGCGTTAACGCGATAAAACGATTTAGTTCTTTATGCCTATGGACTAGGTTACCAAATATAAAAAAATGTGAAATAATAAAGCCGGGAGTCGTTTTTATTGTTTACAAACACATTTCCTTGACCAGATTACTCTTTTTAGAAACAGTTATTTTCCCATGGCTAGAGACACTCATTTTCTGTGAGAAAATAATTTAAAAGGAGGAGTTTCATCAACGCTAAAAATACATAATGTACGTGTCTGAAAACGCACAGAACCTTGAAATAGTTGGTTTCTCACCAAGAAACACATGCCTGAACAACCTATTTTAACTCTCTGAGTGTTTGCAGACATTTACAACAGTTATTCTTAAACTATAACGTTTTCAATGAAACCATGTTTCTCATGAAGAGAAAAACCGTTTAAAGCAATCAAAACGATTCACTGTGTCTGGCATTTTGACCAATCCACCAACAAGCTAAACAATGATCAGAACTGGTGCAATTACACATCGAAATTGGGTGAAAACACGAAACTCTTAACGGTGTGTTGCAGACTTGTTGAATAGATTTATTTTGTGTTTTGTTTTTGATGAAATTGTGCTTTTCTTGTCGAGAAAAGGCGTTTAACGCTATACAACAGTTTAGTTCTTTACGCATATGGACTAAGTTACCAAATATACAATATGTGAACTAATAAAGCCGGGAAACGTTTTTAAAGTTTAAAACATATTTTCTCGACCAAAATATGCGTTTTTTAAAAAAAAAAGCCATTTCGTATGGCGAGAGACTCATTTTCTGTGAGAAAATCATTTAAAAGGAGGGATTTCATCAGAAATGTTAAAAATACATAATGTACGTGCCTGAGAACGCACAGAACCTTCAAATAGAAGAGATCCAAGGGTGGCAAACCCCTATTTTAACGCTCTGAAGTGTTTGCAGACATGTACAACAGGTATTCTTAAACTATAACGTTTTCAATGAAATCATGTTTGTCATGGGGAGAAAACCGTTTAAAGCACTAAAAACGATTCACTATGTCTGGCATTTTGACCAAGCCACCAACAAGCTAAACAAAAAGATTGAAATTCAGTGAAAACACATAACTCTTGAGGATGTGTTGCAGACTTGTTGAATAGATTCTTTTTTTGTTGTTGATGAAATTGTGCTATTCTTGTCTAGAAAAGGCTTTTAACGCGATAAAACTTTTAGTTCGTTACGCATATGGAGTAGGTCACCAAACGTAAAATATATGAACTAATAAAGCCGTGAGACGTTTTTGTTGTTTAAAACATAATTTCTCAACCAGAATATGCTTTTTCAAAAAAGCCATGTTCCCATGGCGAGAGACTCATTTTCTGCGATAAAATGCATTAAAAGGAGGGATTTCCTCAGAAACACTATAAATACATATTGTACTTGTCTGAAAACGCACAGAACCTTGAAATAGAAGGTTTCTCACCAAAAAACACATTGGTGAAACCCCTATCTTAAGGCTCTGAGTGTTTGCACACATGTACAACAGGCATGTTTAAACTATAACGTTTTTAGTGAAATCATGTTTCTCTCGAGGAGAAAACGCGTTTAAAGCCATAAAAAGATTTCACTGTGTTTTGGCATTGGACTAAGCTACCAACAACCTAAACAATGATCAGAACTGGAGAAATTACACTTTGACATTGTGTGATATCATGCAACTCTTAAGGACGTGTTGCAGACTTGTTGAATAGATTCATTTTTGTTGTTTTGTTTGTTTTTGATGAAATGGTGCTTTTCTTGTCGAGAAAAGGCGTGTAACGCGATAAAAAGGTTTAGTGCGTTATGAATACGGGCTAGCTTACCAAAAGTAAAAATGTGAACTAAATAAGGCCGGGACTCGTTTTTATTGTTTAAAACACGATTTCTCGACCAGAATATGCTTTTTCAAAAAAAGCCATGTTCCCATGGCGAGAGACTCATTTTCTGCGAGAAAATGTATTAAAAGGAGGGATTTCCTCAGAAACACTATAAATACATATTGTACTTGTCTGAAAACTTACAGAACCTTGCAATAGAAGGTTTCTCACCAAAAAACACATTGGTGAAACCCCTATTTTAAGGCTCTGAGTGTTTGCACACATATACAACAGGCATGTTTAAACTATAACGTTTTTAGTGAAATCATGTTTCTCTCGAGGAGAAAACGCGTTTAAAGCCATAAAAAGATTTCACTGTGTTTTGGCATTGGACCAAGCTACCAACAACCTAAACAATGATCAGAACTGGAGAAATTACACATTGACATTCTGTGAAATCATGCAACTCCTAAGGACGTGTTGCAGACTTGTTGAATAGATTCATTTTTCTTGTTTTGTTTGTTTTTGATGAAATGGTGCTTTTCTTGTCGAGAAAAGGCGTTTAATGCGATAAAAAGGTTTAGTGCGTTATGAATACGGGCTAGCTTACCAAAAATAAAAATGTGAACTAAATAAGGCCGGGACTCGTTTTTATTGTTTAAAATACGGTTCCTCGACCAGAATATGCTTTTTCAAAAAAGCCATGTTCCCATGGCGAGAGACTCATTTTCTGCGAGAAAATGCATTAAAAGGAGGGATTTCCTCAGAAACACTATAAATACATATTGTACTTGTCTGAAAACGCACAGAACCTTGAAATAGAAGGTTTCTCACCAAAAAACACATTGGTGAAACCCCTATCTTAAGGCTCTGAGTGTTTGCACACATGTACAACAGGCATGTTTAAGCTATAACGTTTTTAGTGAAATCATGTTTCTCTCGAGGAGAAAACGCGTTTAAAGCCATAAAAAGATTTCACTGTGTTTTGGCATTAGACTAAGCTACCAACAACCTAAACAATGATCAGAACTGGAGAAATTACACATTGACATTGTGTGATATCATGCAACTCTTAAGGACGTGTTTCAGACTTGTTGAATAGATTCATTTTTGTTGTTTTGTTTGTTTTTGATGAAATTGTGCTTTTCTTGTCGAGAAAAGGCGTTTAACAAGATAAAAAGGTTTAGTGCGTTATGAATACGGGCTAGCTTACGAAAAGTAAAAATGTGAAATAAATAAGGCCGGGACTCGTTTTTATTGTTTAAAACACGATTTCTCGACCAGAATATGCTTTTTCAAAAAAGCCATGTTCCCATGGCGAGACACTCATTTTCTTTGAGAAAATGCATTAAAAGCAGGGATTTCATCAGAAACACTATAAATACATATTGTACTTGTTTGAAAACGCACAGAACCTTGAAATAGAAGGTTTCTCACCAAAAAACACATTGGTGAAACCCCTATCTTAAGGCTCTGAGTGTTTGTACACATGTACAACAGGCATGTTTAAACTATAACGTTTTTAGTGAAATCATGTTTCTCTCGAGGAGAAAACGCGTTTAAAGCCATAAAAAGATTTCACTGTGTTTTGGCATTAGACTAAGCTACCAACAACCTAAACAATGATCAGAACTGGAGAAATTACACATTGACATTGTGTGATATCATGCAACTCTTAAGGACGTGTTGCAGACTTGTTGAATAGATTCATTTTTGTTGTTTTGTTTGTTTTTGATGAAATGGTGCTTTTCTTGTCGAGAAAAGGCGTTTAACAAGATAAAAAGGTTTAGTGCGTTATGAATACGGGCTAGCTTACGAAAAGTAAAAATGTGAACTAAATAAGGCCGGGACTCGTTTTTATTGTTTAAAACACGATTTCTCGACCAGAATATGCTTTTTCAAAAAAAGCCATGTTCCCATGGCGAGAGACTCATTTTCTGCGAGAAAATGCATTAAAAGGAGGGATTTCCTCAGAAACACTATAAATACATATTGTACTTGTCTGAAAACGCACAGAATCTTGAAATAGAAGGTTTCTCACCAAAAAACACATTGGTGAAACCCCTATCTTAAGGCTCTGAGTGTTTGCACACATGTACAACAGGCATGTTTAAACTATAACGTTTTTAGTGAAATCATTTTTCTCTCGAGGAGAAAACGCGTTTAAAGCCATAAAAAGATTTCACTGTGTTTTGGCATTGGACTAAGCTACCGACAACCTAAACAATGATCAGAACTGGAGAAATTACACTTTGACATTGTGTGATATCATGCAACTCTTAAGGACGTGTTGCAGACTTGTTGAATAGATTCATTTTTCTTGTTTTGTTTGTTTTTGATGAAATGGTGCTTTTCTTGTCGAGAAAAGGCGTTTAACAAGATAAAAAGGTTTAGTGCGTTATGAATACGGGCTAGCTTACCAAAAGTAAAAATGTGAACTAAATAAGGCCGGGACTCGTTTTTATTGTTTAAAACACGATTTCTCGACCAGAATATGCTTTTTCAAAAAAGCCATGTTCCCATGGCGAGAGACTCATTTTCTGTGAGAAAATGCATTAAAAGCAGGGATTTCATCAGAAACACTATAAATACATATTGTACTTGTCTGAAAACGCACAGAACCTCTAAATAGTAGGTTTCTCACCAAAAAACACATTGGTAAAACCTCTATCTTAAGGCTCTGAATTTTTGCACACATGTACAACAGGCATGTTTAAACTATAACGTTTTTAGTGAAATCGTGTTTCTCTCGAGGAGAAAACGCGTTTAAAGCCATAAAAAGATTTCACTGTGTTTTGGCATTGGACCAAGCTACCAACAGCCTAAACAATGATCAGAACTGGAGAAATCACACATTGACATTGGGTGAAATCATGCAACTCTTAAGGACGTGTTGCAGACTTGTTGAATAGATTCATTTTTCTTGTTTTGTTTGTTTTTGATGAAATTGTGCTTTTCTTGTCGAGAAAAGGCGTTTAACGCGATAAAAAGGTTTAGTGCGTTATGAATACGGGCTAGCTTACCAAAAGTAAAAATGTGAACTAAATAAGGCCGGGAGTCTTTCCATTGTTTAAAACACGATTTCTCGACCAGAATATGCTTTTTCAAAAAAGGCATGTTCCCATGGCGAGAGACTCATTTTCTGTGAGAAAATGCATTAAAAGCAGGGATTTCATCAGAAACACTATAAATACATATTGTACTTGTATGAAAACGCACAGAATCTTGAAATAGAAGGTTTCTCACCAAAAAACACATTGGTGAAACCCCTATCTTAAGGCTCTGAGTGTTTGCACACATGTACAACAGGCATGTTTAAACTATAACGTTTTTAGTGAAATCATGTTTCTCTCGAGGAGAAAACGCGTTTAAAGCCATAAAAAGATTTCACTGTGTTTTGGCATTAGACTAAGCTACCAACAACCTAAACAATGATCAGAACTTGAGAAATTACACATTGACATTGTGTGATATCATGCAACTCTTAAGGACGTGTTGCAGACTTGTTGAATAGATTCATTTTTGTTGTTTTGTTTGTTTTTGATGAAATTGTGCTTTTCTTGTCGAGAAAAGGCGTTTAACAAGATAAAAAGGTTTAGTGCGTTATGAATACGGGCTAGCTTACGAAAAGTAAAAATGTGAACTAAATAAGGCCGGGACTCGTTTTTATTGTTTAAAACACGATTTCTCGACCAGAATATGCTTTTTCAAAAAAAGCCATGTTCCCATGGCGAGAGACTCATTTTCTGCGAGAAAATGCATTAAAAGGAGGGATTTCCTCAGAAACACTATAAATACATATTGTACTTGTCTGAAAACGCACAGAACCTTGAAATAGAAGGTTTCTCACCAAAAAACACATTGGTGAAACCCCTATCTTAAGGCTCTGAGTGTTTGCACACATGTACAACAGGCATGTTTAAACTATAACGTTTTTAGTGAAATCATGTTTCTCTCGAGGAGAAAACGCGTTTAAAGCCATAAAAAGAGTTCACTGTGTTTTGGCATTGGACTAAGCTACCAACAACCTAAACAATGATCAGAACTGGAGAAATTACACTTTGACATTGTGTGATATCATGCAACTCTTAAGGACGTGTTGCAGACTTGTTGAATAGATTCATTTTTCTTGTTTTGTTTGTTTTTGATGAAATGGTGCTTTTCTTGTCGAGAAAAGGCGTTTAACAAGATAAAAAGGTTTAGTGCGTTATGAATACGGGCTAGCTTACCAAAAGTAAAAATGTGAACTAAATAAGGCCGGGACTCGTTTTTATTGTTTAAAACACGATTTCTCGACCAGAATATGCTTTTTCAAAAAAGCCATGTTCCCATGGCGAGAGACTCATTTTCTTTGAGAAAATGCATTAAAAGCAGGGATTTCATCAGAAACACTATAAATACATATTGTACTTGTCTGAAAACGCACAGAACCTCTAAATAGTAGGTTTCTCACCAAAAAACACATTGGTAAAACCTCTATCTTAAGGCTCTGAGTTTTTGCACACATGTACAACAGGCATGTTTAAACTATAACGTTTTTAGTGAAATCGTGTTTCTCTCGAGGAGAAAACGCGTTTAAAGCCATAAAAAGATTTCACTGTGTTTTGGCATTGGACCAAGCTACCAACAGCCTAAACAATGATCAGAACTGGAGAAATCACACATTGACATTAGGTGAAATCATGCAACTCTTAAGGACGTGTTGCAGACTTGTTGAATAGATTCATTTTTCTTGTTTTGTTTGTTTTTGATGAAATTGTGCTTTTCTTGTCGAGAAAAGGCGTTTAACGCGATAAAAAGGTTTAGTGCGTTATGAATACGGGCTAGCTTACCAAAAGTAAAAATGTGAACTAAATAAGGCCGGGAGTCTTTCCATTGTTTAAAACACGATTTCTCGACCAGAATATGCTTTTTCAAAAAAGGCATGTTCCCATGGCGAGAGACTCATTTTCTGTGAGAAAATGCATTAAAAGCAGGGATTTCATCAGAAACACTATAAATACATATTGTACTTGTATGAAAACGCACAGAATCTTGAAATAGAAGGTTTCTCACCAAAAAACACATTGGTGAAACCCCTATCTTAAGGCTCTGAGTGTTTGCACACATGTACAACAGGCATGTTTAAACTATAACGTTTTTAGTGAAATCATGTTTCTCTCGAGGAGAAAACGCGTTTAAAGCCATAAAAAGATTTCACTGTGTTTTGGCATTAGACTAAGCTACCAACAACCTAAACAATGATCAGAACTTGAGAAATTACACATTGACATTGTGTGATATCATGCAACTCTTAAGGACGTGTTGCAGACTTGTTGAATAGATTCATTTTTGTTGTTTTGTTTGTTTTTGATGAAATTGTGCTTTTCTTGTCGAGAAAAGGCGTTTAACAAGATAAAAAGGTTTAGTGCGTTATGAATACGGGCTAGCTTACGAAAAGTAAAAATGTGAACTAAATAAGGCCGGGACTCGTTTTTATTGTTTAAAACACGATTTCTCGACCAGAATATGCTTTTTCAAATAAAGCCATGTTCCCATGGCGAGAGACTCATTTTCTGCGAGAAAATGCATTAAAAGGAGGGATTTCCTCAGAAACACTATAAATACATATTGTACTTGTCTGAAAACGCACAGAACCTTGAAATAGAAGGTTTCTCACCAAAAAACACATTGGTGAAACCCCTATCTTAAGGCTCTGAGTGTTTGCACACATGTACAACAGGCATGTTTAAACTATAACGTTTTTAGTGAAATCATGTTTCTCTCGAGGAGAAAACGCGTTTAAAGCCATAAAAAGAGTTCACTGTGTTTTGGCATTGGACTAAGCTACCAACAACCTAAACAATGATCAGAACTGGAGAAATTACACTTTGACATTGTGTGATATCATGCAACTCTTAAGGACGTGTTGCAGACTTGTTGAATAGATTCATTTTTGTTGTTTTGTTTGTTTTTGATGAAATGGTGCTTTTCTTGTCGAGAAAAGGCGTTTAACGCGATAAAAAGGTTTAGTGCGTTATGAATACGGGCTAGCTTACGAAAAGTAAAAATGTGAACTAAATAAGGCCGGGACTCGTTTTTATTGTTTAAAACACGATTTCTCGACCAGAATATGCTTTTTCAAAAAAAGCCATGTTCCCATGGCGAGAGACTCATTTTCTGCGAGAAAATGCATTAAAAGGAGGGATTTCCTCAGAAACACTATAAATACATATTGTACTTGTCTGAAAACGCACAGAACCTTGAAATAGAAGGTTTCTCACCAAAAAACACATTGGTGAAACCCCTATCTTATGGCTCTGAGTGTTTGCACACATGTACAACAGGCATGTTTAAACTATAACGTTTTTTAGTGAAATCATGTTTCTCTCGAGGAGAAAACGCGTTTAAAGCCATAAAAAGATTTCACTGTGTTTTGGCATTGGACTAAGCTACCAACAACCTAAACAATGATCAGAACTGGAGAAATTACACTTTGACATTGTGTGATATCATGCAACTCTTAAGGACGTGTTGCAGACTTGTTGAATAGATTCATTTTTGTTGTTTTGTTTGTTTTTGATGAAATGGTGCTTTTCTTGTCGAGAAAAGGCGTTTAACGCGATAAAAAGGTTTAGTGCGTTATGAATACGGGCTAGCTTACCAAAAGTAAAAATGTGAACTAAATAAGGCCGGGACTCGTTTTTATTGTTTAAAACACGATTTCTCGACCAGAATATGCTTTTTCAAAAAAAGCCATGTTCCCATGGCGAGAGACTCATTTTCTGCGAGAAAATGCATTAAAAGGAGGGATTTCCTCAGAAACACTATAAATACATATTGTACTTGTCTGAAAACGCACAGAACCTTGAAATAGAAGGTTTCTCACCAAAAAACACATTGGTGAAACCCCTATCTTAAGGCTCTGAGTGTTTGCACACATGTACAACAGGCATGTTTAAACTATAACGTTTTTAGTGAAATCATGTTTCTCTCGAGGAGAAAACGCGTTTAAAGCCATAAAAAGAGTTCACTGTGTTTTGGCATTGGACTAAGCTACCAACAACCTAAACAATGATCAGAACTGGAGAAATTACACTTTGACATTGTGTGATATCATGCAACTCTTAAGGACGTGTTGCAGACTTGTTGAATAGATTCATTTTTGTTGTTTTGTTTGTTTTTGATGAAATAGTGCTTTTCTTGTCGAGAAAAGGCGTTTAACGCGATAAAAAGGTTTAGTGCGTTATGAATACGGGCTAGCTTACCAAAAGTAAAAATGTGAACTAAATAAGGCCGGGACTCGTTTTTATTGTTTAAAACACGATTTCTCGACCAGAATATGCTTTTTCAAAAAAAGCCATGTTCCCATGGCGAGAGACTCATTTTCTGCGAGAAAATGCATTAAAAGGAGGGATTTCCTCAGAAACACTATAAATACATATTGTACTTGTCTGAAAACGCACAGAACCTTGAAATAGAAGGTTTCTCACCAAAAAACACATTGGTGAAACCCCTATCTTAAGGCTCTGAGTGTTTGCACACATGTACAACAGGCATGTTTAAACTATAACGTTTTTAGTGAAATCATGTTTCTCTCGAGGAGAAAACGCGTTTAAAGCCATAAAAAGAGTTCACTGTGTTTTGGCATTGGACTAAGCTACCAACAACCTAAACAATGATCAGAACTGGAGAAATTACACTTTGACATTGTGTGATATCATGCAACTCTTAAGGACGTGTTGCAGACTTGTTGAATAGATTCATTTTTGTTGTTTTGTTTGTTTTTGATGAAATGGTGCTTTTCTTGTCGAGAAAAGGCGTTTAACGCGATAAAAAGGTTTAGTGCGTTATGAATACGGGCTAGCTTACCAAAAGTAAAAATGTGAACTAAATAAGGCCGGGACTCGTTTTTATTGTTTAAAACACGATTTCTCGACCAGAATATGCTTTTTCAAAAAAAGCCATGTTCCCATGGCGAGAGACTCATTTTCTGCGAGAAAATGCATTAAAAGGAGGGATTTCCTCAGAAACACTATAAATACATATTGTACTTGTCTGAAAACGCACAGAACCTTGAAATAGAAGGTTTCTCACCAAAAAACACATTGGTGAAACCCCTATCTTATGGCTCTGAGTGTTTGCACACATGTACAACAGGCATGTTTAAACTATAACGTTTTTTAGTGAAATCATGTTTCTCTCGAGGAGAAAACGCGTTTAAAGCCATAAAAAGATTTCACTGTGTTTTGGCATTGGACTAAGCTACCAACAACCTAAACAATGATCAGAACTGGAGAAATTACACTTTGACATTGTGTGATATCATGCAACTCTTAAGGACGTGTTGCAGACTTGTTGAATAGATTCATTTTTGTTGTTTTGTTTGTTTTTGATGAAATGGTGCTTTTCTTGTCGAGAAAAGGCGTTTAACGCGATAAAAAGGTTTAGTGCGTTATGAATACGGGCTAGCTTACCAAAAGTAAAAATGTGAACTAAATAAGGCCGGGACTCGTTTTTATTGTTTAAAACACGATTTCTCGACCAGAATATGCTTTTTCAAAAAAAGCCATGTTCCCATGGCGAGAGACTCATTTTCTGCGAGAAAATGCATTAAAAGGAGGGATTTCATTAGAAACACTATAAATACATATTGTACTTGTTTGAAAACGCACAGAACCTTGAAATAGAAGGTTTCTCACCAAAAAACACATTGGTGAAACCCCTATCTTAAGGCTCTGAGTGTTTGCACACATGTACAACAGGCATGTTTAAACTATAACGTTTTTAGTGAAATCATGTTTCTCTCGAGGAGAAAACGCGTTTAAAGCCATAAAAAGAGTTCACTGTGTTTTGGCATTGGACTAAGCTACCAACAACCTAAACAATGATCAGAACTGGAGAAATTACACCTTGACATTGTGTGATATCATGCAACTCTTAAGGACGTGTTGCAGACTTGTTGAATAGATTCATTTTTGTTGTTTTGTTTGTTTTTGATGAAATGGTGCTTTTCTTGTCGAGAAAAGGCGTTTAACAAGATAAAAAGGTTTAGTGCGTTATGAATACGGGCTAGCTTACCAAAAGTAAAAATGTGAACTAAATAAGGCCGGGACTCGTTTTTATTGTTTAAAACACGATTTCTCGACCAGAATATGCTTTTTCAAAAAAAGCCATGTTCCCATGGCGAGAGACTCATTTTCTGCGAGAAAATGCATTAAAAGGAGGGATTTCCTCAGAAACACTATAAATACATATTGTACTTGTCTGAAAACGCACAGAACCTTGAAATAGAAGGTTTCTCACCAAAAAACACATTGGTGAAACCCCTATCTTAAGGCTCTGAGTGTTTGCACACATGTACAACAGGCATGTTTAAACTATAACGTTTTTAGTGAAATCATGTTTCTCTCGAGGAGAAAACGCATTTAAAGCCATAAAAAGATTTCACTGTGTTTTGGCATTGGACTAAGCTACCAACAACCTAAACAATGATCAGAACTGGAGAAATTACACTTTGACATTGGGTGATATCATGCAACTCTTAAGGACGTGTTGCAGACTTGTTGAATAGATTCATTTTTGTTGTTTTGTTTGTTTTTGATGAAATGGTGCTTTTGTTGTCGAGAAAAGGCGTTTAACGCGATAAAAAGGTTTAGTGCGTTATGAATACGGGCTAGCTTACCAAAAGTAAAAATGTGAACTAAATAAGGCCGGGACTCGTTTTTATTGTTTAAAACACGATTTCTCGACCAGAACATGCTTTTTCAAAAAAAGCCATGTTCCCATGGCGAGAGACTCATTTTCTGCGAGAAAATGCATTAAAAGGAGGGATTTCCTCAGAAACACTATAAATACATATTGTACTTGTCTGAAAACGCACAGAACCTTGAAATAGAAGGTTTCTCACCAAAAAACACATTGGTGAAACCCCTATCTTAAGGCTCTGAGTGTTTGCACACATGTACAACAGGCATGTTTAAACTATAACGTTTTTAGTGAAATCATGTTTCTCTCGAGGAGAAAACGCGTTTAAAGCCATAAAAAGATTTCACTGTGTTTTGGCATTGGACTAAGCTACCAACAACCTAAACAATGATCAGAACTGGAGAAATTACACTTTGACATTGTGTGATATCATGCAACTCTTAAGGACGTGTTGCAGACTTGTTGAATAGATTCATTTTTCTTGTTTTGTTTGTTTTTGATGAAATGGTGCTTTTCTTGTCGAGAAAAGGCGTTTAACGCGATAAAAAGGTTTAGTGCGTTATGAATACGGGCTAGCTTACCAAAAGTAAAAATTTGAACTAAATAAGGCCGGGACTCGTTTTTATTGTTTAAAACACGATTTCTCGACCAGAATATGCTTTTTCAAAAAAAGCCATGTTCCCATGGCGAGAGACTCATTTTCTGCGAGAAAATGCATTAAAAGGAGGGATTTCATCAGAAACACTATAAATACATATTGTACTTGTCTGAAAACGCACAGAACCTTGAAATAGAAGGTTTCTCACCAAAAAACACATTGGTGAAACCCCTATCTTAAAGCTCTGAGTGTTTGCACACATGTACAACAGGCATGTTTAAACTATAACGTTTTTAGTGAAATCATTTTTCTCTCGAGGAGAAAACGCGTTTAAAGCCATAAAAAGATTTCACTGTGTTTTGGCATTGGACTAAGCTACCGACAACCTAAACAATGATCAGAACTGGAGAAATTACACTTTGACATTGTGTGATATCATGCAACTCTTAAGGACGTGTTGCAGACTTGTTGAATAGATTCATTTTTCTTGTTTTGTTTGTTTTTGATGAAATGGTGCTTTTCTTGTCGAGAAAAGGCGTTTAACAAGATAAAAAGGTTTAGTGCGTTATGAATACGGGCTAGCTTACCAAAAGTAAAAATGTGAACTAAATAAGGCCGGGACTCGTTTTTATTGTTTAAAACACGATTTCTCGACCAGAATATGCTTTTTCAAAAAAGCCATGTTCCCATGGCGAGAGACTCATTTTCTTTGAGAAAATGCATTAAAAGCAGGGATTTCATCAGAAACACTATAAATACATATTGTACTTGTCTGAAAACGCACAGAACCTCTAAATAGTAGGTTTCTCACCAAAAAACACATTGGTAAAACCTCTATCTTAAGGCTCTGAGTTTTTGCACACATGTACAACAGGCATGTTTAAACTATAACGTTTTTGGTGAAATCGTGTTTCTCTCGAGGAGAAAACGCGTTTAAAGCCATAAAAAGATTTCACTGTGTTTTGGCATTGGACTAAGCTACCGACAACCTAAACAATGATCAGAACTGGAGAAATTACGCTTTGACATTGTGTGATATCATGCAACTCTTAAGGACGTGTTGCAGACTTGTTGAATAGATTCATTTTTCTTGTTTTGTTTGTTTTTGATGAAATGGTGCTTTTCTTGTCGAGAAAAGGCGTTTAACAAGATAAAAAGGTTTAGTGCGTTATGAATACGGGCTAGCTTACCAAAAGTAAAAATGTGAACTAAATAAGGCCGGGACTCGTTTTTATTGTTTAAAACACGATTTCTCGACCAGAATATGCTTTTTCAAAAAAGCCATGTTCCCATGGCGAGAGACTCATTTTCTTTGAGAAAATGCATTAAAAGCAGGGATTTCATCAGAAACACTATAAATACATATTGTACTTGTCTGAAAACGCACAGAACCTCTAAATAGTAGGTTTCTCACCAAAAAACACATTGGTAAAACCTCTATCTTAAGGCTCTGAGTTTTTGCACACATGTACAACAGGCATGTTTAAACTATAACGTTTTTAGTGAAATCGTGTTTCTCTCGAGGAGAAAACGCGTTTAAAGCCATAAAAAGAGTTCACTGTGTTTTGGCATTGGACTAAGCTACCAACAACCTAAACAATGATCAGAACTGGAGAAATTACACTTTGACATTGTGTGATATCATGCAACTCTTAAGGACGTGTTGCAGACTTGTTGAATAGATTCATTTTTGTTGTTTTGTTTGTTTTTGATGAAATGGTGCTTTTCTTGTCGAGAAAAGGCGTTTAACGCGATAAAAAGGTTTAGTGCGTTATGAATACGGGCTAGCTTACCAAAAGTAAAAATGTGAACTAAATAAGGCCGGGACTCGTTTTTATTGTTTAAAACACGATTTCTCGACCAGAATATGCTTTTTCAAAAAAAGCCTTGTTCCCATGGCGAGAGACTCATTTTCTGCGAGAAAATGCATTAAAAGGAGGGATTTCATTAGAAACACTATAAATACATATTGTACTTGTTTGAAAACGCACAGAATCTTGAAATAGAAGGTTTCTCACCAAAAAACACATTGGTGAAACCCCTATCTTAAGGCTCTGAGTGTTTGCACACATGTACAACAGGCATGTTTAAACTATAACGTTTTTAGTGAAATCATTTTTCTCTCGAGGAGAAAACGCGTTTAAAGCCATAAAAAGATTTCACTGTGTTTTGGCATTGGACTAAGCTACCGACAACCTAAACAATGATCAGAACTGGAGAAATTACACTTTGACATTGTGTGATATCATGCAACTCTTAAGGACGTGTTGCAGACTTGTTGAATAGATTCATTTTTCTTGTTTTGTTTGTTTTTGATGAAATGGTGCTTTTCTTGTCGAGAAAAGGCGTTTAACAAGATAAAAAGGTTTAGTGCGTTATGAATACGGGCTAGCTTACCAAAAGTAAAAATGTGAACTAAATAAGTCCGGGACTCGTTTTTATTGTTTAAAACACGATTTCTCGACCAGAATATGCTTTTTCAAAAAAGCCATGTTCCCATGGCGAGAGACTCATTTTCTTTGAGAAAATGCATTAAAAGCAGGGATTTCATCAGAAACACTATAAATACATATTGTACTTGTCTGAAAACGCACAGAACCTCTAAATAGTAGGTTTCTCACCAAAAAACACATTGGTAAAACCTCTATCTTAAGGCTCTGAGTTTTTGCACACATGTACAACAGGCATGTTTAAACTATAACGTTTTTAGTGAAATCGTGTTTCTCTCGAGGAGAAAACGCGTTTAAAGCCATAAAAAGATTTCACTGTGTTTTGGCATTGGACCAAGCTACCAACAGCCTAAACAATGATCAGAACTGGAGAAATCACACATTGACATTGGGTGAAATCATGCAACTCTTAAGGACGTGTTGCAGACTTGTTGAATAGATTCATTTTTCTTGTTTTGTTTGTTTTTGATGAAATTGTGCTTTTCTTGTCGAGAAAAGGCGTTTAACAAGATAAAAAGGTTTAGTGCGTTATGAATACGGGCTAGCTTACCAAAAGTAAAAATGTGAACTAAATAAGGCCGGGAGTCTTTCCATTGTTTAAAACACGATTTCTCGACCAGAATATGCTTTTTCAAAAAAGGCATGTTCCCATGGCGAGAGACTCATTTTCTGTGAGAAAATGCATTAAAAGCAGGGATTTCATCAGAAACACTATAAATACATATTGTACTTGTATGAAAACGCACAGAATCTTGAAATAGAAGGTTTCTCACCAAAAAACACATTGGTGAAACCCCTATCTTAAGGCTCTGAGTGTTTGCACACATGTACAACAGGCATGTTTAAACTATAACGTTTTTAGTGAAATCATGTTTCTCTCGAGGAGAAAACGCGTTTAAAGCCATAAAAAGAGTTCACTGTGTTTTGGCATTGGACTAAGCTACCAACAACCTAAACAATGATCAGAACTGGAGAAATTACACTTTGACATTGTGTGATATCATGCAACTCTTAAGGACGTGTTGCAGACTTGTTGAATAGATTCATTTTTGTTGTTTTGTTTGTTTTTGATGAAATAGTGCTTTTCTTGTCGAGAAAAGGCGTTTAACGCGATAAAAAGGTTTAGTGCGTTATGAATACGGGCTAGCTTACCAAAAGTAAAAATGTGAACTAAATAAGGCCGGGACTCGTTTTTATTGTTTAAAACACGATTTCTCGACCAGAATATGCTTTTTCAAAAAAAGCCATGTTCCCATGGCGAGAGACTCATTTTCTGCGAGAAAATGCATTAAAAGGAGGGATTTCCTCAGAAACACTATAAATACATATTGTACTTGTCTGAAAACGCACAGAACCTTGAAATAGAAGGTTTCTCACCAAAAAACACATTGGTGAAACCCCTATCTTATGGCTCTGAGTGTTTGCACACATGTACAACAGGCATGTTTAAACTATAACGTTTTTTAGTGAAATCATGTTTCTCTCGAGGAGAAAACGCGTTTAAAGCCATAAAAAGATTTCACTGTGTTTTGGCATTGGACTAAGCTACCAACAACCTAAACAATGATCAGAACTGGAGAAATTACACTTTGACATTGTGTGATATCATGCAACTCTTAAGGACGTGTTGCAGACTTGTTGAATAGATTCATTTTTGTTGTTTTGTTTGTTTTTGATGAAATGGTGCTTTTCTTGTCGAGAAAAGGCGTTTAACGCGATAAAAAGGTTTAGTGCGTTATGAATACGGGCTAGCTTACCAAAAGTAAAAATGTGAACTAAATAAGGCCGGGACTCGTTTTTATTGTTTAAAACACGATTTCTCGACCAGAATATGCTTTTTCAAAAAAAGCCATGTTCCCATGGCGAGAGACTCATTTTCTGCGAGAAAATGCATTAAAAGGAGGGATTTCATTAGAAACACTATAAATACATATTGTACTTGTTTGAAAACGCACAGAACCTTGAAATAGAAGGTTTCTCACCAAAAAACACATTGGTGAAACCCCTATCTTAAGGCTCTGAGTGTTTGCACACATGTACAACAGGCATGTTTAAACTATAACGTTTTTAGTGAAATCATGTTTCTCTCGAGGAGAAAACGCGTTTAAAGCCATAAAAAGAGTTCACTGTGTTTTGGCATTGGACTAAGCTACCAACAACCTAAACAATGATCAGAACTGGAGAAATTACACCTTGACATTGTGTGATATCATGCAACTCTTAAGGACGTGTTGCAGACTTGTTGAATAGATTCATTTTTGTTGTTTTGTTTGTTTTTGATGAAATGGTGCTTTTCTTGTCGAGAAAAGGCGTTTAACAAGATAAAAAGGTTTAGTGCGTTATGAATACGGGCTAGCTTACCAAAAGTAAAAATGTGAACTAAATAAGGCCGGGACTCGTTTTTATTGTTTAAAACACGATTTCTCGACCAGAATATGCTTTTTCAAAAAAAGCCATGTTCCCATGGCGAGAGACTCATTTTCTGCGAGAAAATGCATTAAAAGGAGGGATTTCCTCAGAAACACTATAAATACATATTGTACTTGTCTGAAAACGCACAGAACCTTGAAATAGAAGGTTTCTCACCAAAAAACACATTGGTGAAACCCCTATCTTAAGGCTCTGAGTGTTTGCACACATGTACAACAGGCATGTTTAAACTATAACGTTTTTAGTGAAATCATGTTTCTCTCGAGGAGAAAACGCATTTAAATCCATAAAAAGATTTCACTGTGTTTTGGCATTGGACTAAGCTACCAACAACCTAAACAATGATCAGAACTGGAGAAATTACACTTTGACATTGGGTGATATCATGCAACTCTTAAGGACGTGTTGCAGACTTGTTGAATAGATTCATTTTTGTTGTTTTGTTTGTTTTTGATGAAATGGTGCTTTTGTTGTCGAGAAAAGGCGTTTAACGCGATAAAAAGGTTTAGTGCGTTATGAATACGGGCTAGCTTACCAAAAGTAAAAATGTGAACTAAATAAGGCCGGGACTCGTTTTTATTGTTTAAAACACGATTTCTCGACCAGAACATGCTTTTTCAAAAAAAGCCATGTTCCCATGGCGAGAGACTCATTTTCTGCGAGAAAATGCATTAAAAGGAGGGATTTCCTCAGAAACACTATAAATACATATTGTACTTGTCTGAAAACGCACAGAACCTTGAAATAGAAGGTTTCTCACCAAAAAACACATTGGTGAAACCCCTATCTTAAGGCTCTGAGTGTTTGCACACATGTACAACAGGCATGTTTAAACTATAACGTTTTTAGTGAAATCATGTTTCTCTCGAGGAGAAAACGCGTTTAAAGCCATAAAAAGATTTCACTGTGTTTTGGCATTGGACTAAGCTACCAACAACCTAAACAATGATCAGAACTGGAGAAATTACACTTTGACATTGTGTGATATCATGCAACTCTTAAGGACGTGTTGCAGACTTGTTGAATAGATTCATTTTTCTTGTTTTGTTTGTTTTTGATGAAATGGTGCTTTTCTTGTCGAGAAAAGGCGTTTAACGCGATAAAAAGGTTTAGTGCGTTATGAATACGGGCTAGCTTACCAAAAGTAAAAATTTGAACTAAATAAGGCCGGGACTCGTTTTTATTGTTTAAAACACGATTTCTCGACCAGAATATGCTTTTTCAAAAAAAGCCATGTTCCCATGGCGAGAGACTCATTTTCTGCGAGAAAATGCATTAAAAGGAGGGATTTCATCAGAAACACTATAAATACATATTGTACTTGTCTGAAAACGCACAGAACCTTGAAATAGAAGGTTTCTCACCAAAAAACACATTGGTGAAACCCCTGTCTTAAAGCTCTGAGTGTTTGCACACATGTACAACAGGCATGTTTAAACTATAACGTTTTTAGTGAAATCATTTTTCTCTCGAGGAGAAAACGCGTTTAAAGCCATAAAAAGATTTCACTGTGTTTTGGCATTGGACTAAGCTACCGACAACCTAAACAATGATCAGAACTGGAGAAATTACACTTTGACATTGTGTGATATCATGCAACTCTTAAGGACGTGTTGCAGACTTGTTGAATAGATTCATTTTTCTTGTTTTGTTTGTTTTTGATGAAATGGTGCTTTTCTTGTCGAGAAAAGGCGTTTAACAAGATAAAAAGGTTTAGTGCGTTATGAATACGGGCTAGCTTACCAAAAGTAAAAATGTGAACTAAATAAGGCCGGGACTCGTTTTTATTGTTTAAAACACGATTTCTCGACCAGAATATGCTTTTTCAAAAAAGCCATGTTCCCATGGCGAGAGACTCATTTTCTTTGAGAAAATGCATTAAAAGCAGGGATTTCATCAGAAACACTATAAATACATATTGTACTTGTCTGAAAACGCACAGAACCTCTAAATAGTAGGTTTCTCACCAAAAAACACATTGGTAAAACCTCTATCTTAAGGCTCTGAGTTTTTGCACACATGTACAACAGGCATGTTTAAACTATAACGTTTTTGGTGAAATCGTGTTTCTCTCGAGGAGAAAACGCGTTTAAAGCCATAAAAAGATTTCACTGTGTTTTGGCATTGGACTAAGCTACCGACAACCTAAACAATGATCAGAACTGGAGAAATTACGCTTTGACATTGTGTGATATCATGCAACTCTTAAGGACGTGTTGCAGACTTGTTGAATAGATTCATTTTTCTTGTTTTGTTTGTTTTTGATGAAATGGTGCTTTTCTTGTCGAGAAAAGGCGTTTAACAAGATAAAAAGGTTTAGTGCGTTATGAATACGGGCTAGCTTACCAAAAGTAAAAATGTGAACTAAATAAGGCCGGGACTCGTTTTTATTGTTTAAAACACGATTTCTCGACCAGAATATGCTTTTTCAAAAAAAGCCATGTTCCCATGGCGAGAGACTCATTTTCTGCGAGAAAATGCATTAAAAGGAGGGATTTCATTAGAAACACTATAAATACATATTGTACTTGTTTGAAAACGCACAGAATCTTGAAATAGAAGGTTTCTCACCAAAAAACACATTGGTGAAACCCCTATCTTAAGGCTCTGAGTGTTTGCACACATGTACAACAGGCATGTTTAAACTATAACGTTTTTAGTGAAATCGTGTTTCTCTCGAGGAGAAAACGCGTTTAAAGCCATAAAAAGATTTCACTGTGTTTTGGCATTGGACTAAGCTACCGACAACCTAAACAATGATCAGAACTGGAGAAATTACACTTTGACATTGTGTGATATCATGCAACTCTTAAGGACGTGTTGCAGACTTGTTGAATAGATTCATTTTTCTTGTTTTGTTTGTTTTTGATGAAATGGTGCTTTTCTTGTCGAGAAAAGGCGTTTAACAAGATAAAAAGGTTTAGTGCGTTATGAATACGGGCTAGCTTACCAAAAGTAAAAATGTGAACTAAATAAGGCCGGGACTCGTTTTTATTGTTTAAAACACGATTTCTCGACCAGAATATGCTTTTTCAAAAAAGCCATGTTCCCATGGCGAGAGACTCATTTTCTGCGAGAAAATGCATTAAAAGGAGGGATTTCATTAGAAACACTATAAATACATATTGTACTTGTTTGAAAACGCACAGAATCTTGAAATAGAAGGTTTCTCACCAAAAAACACATTGGTGAAACCCCTATCTTAAGGCTCTGAGTGTTTGCACACATGTACAACAGGCATGTTTAAACTATAACGTTTTTAGTGAAATCATTTTTCTCTCGAGGAGAAAACGCGTTTAAAGCCATAAAAAGATTTCACTGTGTTTTGGCATTGGACTAAGCTACCGACAACCTAAACAATGATCAGAACTGGAGAAATTACACTTTGACATTGTGTGATATCATGCAACTCTTAAGGACGTGTTGCAGACTTGTTGAATAGATTCATTTTTCTTGTTTTGTTTGTTTTTGATGAAATGGTGCTTTTCTTGTCGAGAAAAGGCGTTTAACAAGATAAAAAGGTTTAGTGCGTTATGAATACGGGCTAGCTTACCAAAAGTAAAAATGTGAACTAAATAAGTCCGGGACTCGTTTTTATTGTTTAAAACACGATTTCTCGACCAGAATATGCTTTTTCAAAAAAGCCATGTTCCCATGGCGAGAGACTCATTTTCTTTGAGAAAATGCATTAAAAGCAGGGATTTCATCAGAAACACTATAAATACATATTGTACTTGTCTGAAAACGCACAGAACCTCTAAATAGTAGGTTTCTCACCAAAAAACACATTGGTAAAACCTCTATCTTAAGGCTCTGAGTTTTTGCACACATGTACAACAGGCATGTTTAAACTATAACGTTTTTAGTGAAATCGTGTTTCTCTCGAGGAGAAAACGCGTTTAAAGCCATAAAAAGATTTCACTGTGTTTTGGCATTGGACCAAGCTACCAACAGCCTAAACAATGATCAGAACTGGAGAAATCACACATTGACATTGGGTGAAATCATGCAACTCTTAAGGACGTGTTGCAGACTTGTTGAATAGATTCATTTTTCTTGTTTTGTTTGTTTTTGATGAAATTGTGCTTTTCTTGTCGAGAAAAGGCGTTTAACAAGATAAAAAGGTTTAGTGCGTTATGAATACGGGCTAGCTTACCAAAAGTAAAAATGTGAACTAAATAAGGCCGGGAGTCTTTCCATTGTTTAAAACACGATTTCTCGACCAGAATATGCTTTTTCAAAAAAGGCATGTTCCCATGGCGAGAGACTCATTTTCTGTGAGAAAATGCATTAAAAGCAGGGATTTCATCAGAAACACTATAAATACATATTGTACTTGTATGAAAACGCACAGAATCTTGAAATAGAAGGTTTCTCACCAAAAAACACATTGGTGAAACCCCTATCTTAAGGCTCTGAGTGTTTGCACACATGTACAACAGGCATGTTTAAACTATAACGTTTTTAGTGAAATCATGTTTCTCTCGAGGAGAAAACGCGTTTAAAGCCATAAAAAGAGTTCACTGTGTTTTGGCATTGGACTAAGCTACCAACAACCTAAACAATGATCAGAACTGGAGAAATTACACTTTGACATTGTGTGATATCATGCAACTCTTAAGGACGTGTTGCAGACTTGTTGAATAGATTCATTTTTGTTGTTTTGTTTGTTTTTGATGAAATAGTGCTTTTCTTGTCGAGAAAAGGCGTTTAACGCGATAAAAAGGTTTAGTGCGTTATGAATACGGGCTAGCTTACCAAAAGTAAAAATGTGAACTAAATAAGGCCGGGACTCGTTTTTATTGTTTAAAACACGATTTCTCGACCAGAATATGCTTTTTCAAAAAAAGCCATGTTCCCATGGCGAGAGACTCATTTTCTGCGAGAAAATGCATTAAAAGGAGGGATTTCCTCAGAAACACTATAAATACATATTGTACTTGTCTGAAAACGCACAGAACCTTGAAATAGAAGGTTTCTCACCAAAAAACACATTGGTGAAACCCCTATCTTAAGGCTCTGAGTGTTTGCACACATGTACAACAGGCATGTTTAAACTATAACGTTTTTAGTGAAATCATGTTTCTCTCGAGGAGAAAACGCGTTTAAAGCCATAAAAAGAGTTCACTGTGTTTTGGCATTGGACTAAGCTACCAACAACCTAAACAATGATCAGAACTGGAGAAATTACACTTTGACATTGTGTGATATCATGCAACTCTTAAGGACGTGTTGCAGACTTGTTGAATAGATTCATTTTTGTTGTTTTGTTTGTTTTTGATGAAATGGTGCTTTTCTTGTCGAGAAAAGGCGTTTAACGCGATAAAAAGGTTTAGTGCGTTATGAATACGGGCTAGCTTACCAAAAGTAAAAATGTGAACTAAATAAGGCCGGGACTCGTTTTTATTGTTTAAAACACGATTTCTCGACCAGAATATGCTTTTTCAAAAAAAGCCATGTTCCCATGGCGAGAGACTCATTTTCTGCGAGAAAATGCATTAAAAGGAGGGATTTCCTCAGAAACACTATAAATACATATTGTACTTGTCTGAAAACGCACAGAACCTTGAAATAGAAGGTTTCTCACCAAAAAACACATTGGTGAAACCCCTATCTTATGGCTCTGAGTGTTTGCACACATGTACAACAGGCATGTTTAAACTATAACGTTTTTTAGTGAAATCATGTTTCTCTCGAGGAGAAAACGCGTTTAAAGCCATAAAAAGATTTCACTGTGTTTTGGCATTGGACTAAGCTACCAACAACCTAAACAATGATCAGAACTGGAGAAATTACACTTTGACATTGTGTGATATCATGCAACTCTTAAGGACGTGTTGCAGACTTGTTGAATAGATTCATTTTTGTTGTTTTGTTTGTTTTTGATGAAATGGTGCTTTTCTTGTCGAGAAAAGGCGTTTAACGCGATAAAAAGGTTTAGTGCGTTATGAATACGGGCTAGCTTACCAAAAGTAAAAATGTGAACTAAATAAGGCCGGGACTCGTTTTTATTGTTTAAAACACGATTTCTCGACCAGAATATGCTTTTTCAAAAAAAGCCATGTTCCCATGGCGAGAGACTCATTTTCTGCGAGAAAATGCATTAAAAGGAGGGATTTCATTAGAAACACTATAAATACATATTGTACTTGTTTGAAAACGCACAGAACCTTGAAATAGAAGGTTTCTCACCAAAAAACACATTGGTGAAACCCCTATCTTAAGGCTCTGAGTGTTTGCACACATGTACAACAGGCATGTTTAAACTATAACGTTTTTAGTGAAATCATGTTTCTCTCGAGGAGAAAACGCGTTTAAAGCCATAAAAAGAGTTCACTGTGTTTTGGCATTGGACTAAGCTACCAACAACCTAAACAATGATCAGAACTGGAGAAATTACACCTTGACATTGTGTGATATCATGCAACTCTTAAGGACGTGTTGCAGACTTGTTGAATAGATTCATTTTTGTTGTTTTGTTTGTTTTTGATGAAATGGTGCTTTTCTTGTCGAGAAAAGGCGTTTAACAAGATAAAAAGGTTTAGTGCGTTATGAATACGGGCTAGCTTACCAAAAGTAAAAATGTGAACTAAATAAGGCCGGGACTCGTTTTTATTGTTTAAAACACGATTTCTCGACCAGAATATGCTTTTTCAAAAAAAGCCATGTTCCCATGGCGAGAGACTCATTTTCTGCGAGAAAATGCATTAAAAGGAGGGATTTCCTCAGAAACACTATAAATACATATTGTACTTGTCTGAAAACGCACAGAACCTTGAAATAGAAGGTTTCTCACCAAAAAACACATTGGTGAAACCCCTATCTTAAGGCTCTGAGTGTTTGCACACATGTACAACAGGCATGTTTAAACTATAACGTTTTTAGTGAAATCATGTTTCTCTCGAGGAGAAAACGCATTTAAAGCCATAAAAAGATTTCACTGTGTTTTGGCATTGGACTAAGCTACCAACAACCTAAACAATGATCAGAACTGGAGAAATTACACTTTGACATTGGGTGATATCATGCAACTCTTAAGGACGTGTTGCAGACTTGTTGAATAGATTCATTTTTGTTGTTTTGTTTGTTTTTGATGAAATGGTGCTTTTGTTGTCGAGAAAAGGCGTTTAACGCGATAAAAAGGTTTAGTGCGTTATGAATACGGGCTAGCTTACCAAAAGTAAAAATGTGAACTAAATAAGGCCGGGACTCGTTTTTATTGTTTAAAACACGATTTCTCGACCAGAACATGCTTTTTCAAAAAAAGCCATGTTCCCATGGCGAGAGACTCATTTTCTGCGAGAAAATGCATTAAAAGGAGGGATTTCCTCAGAAACACTATAAATACATATTGTACTTGTCTGAAAACGCACAGAACCTTGAAATAGAAGGTTTCTCACCAAAAAACACATTGGTGAAACCCCTATCTTAAGGCTCTGAGTGTTTGCACACATGTACAACAGGCATGTTTAAACTATAACGTTTTTAGTGAAATCATGTTTCTCTCGAGGAGAAAACGCGTTTAAAGCCATAAAAAGATTTCACTGTGTTTTGGCATTGGACTAAGCTACCAACAACCTAAACAATGATCAGAACTGGAGAAATTACACTTTGACATTGTGTGATATCATGCAACTCTTAAGGACGTGTTGCAGACTTGTTGAATAGATTCATTTTTCTTGTTTTGTTTGTTTTTGATGAAATGGTGCTTTTCTTGTCGAGAAAAGGCGTTTAACGCGATAAAAAGGTTTAGTGCGTTATGAATACGGGCTAGCTTACCAAAAGTAAAAATTTGAACTAAATAAGGCCGGGACTCGTTTTTATTGTTTAAAACACGATTTCTCGACCAGAATATGCTTTTTCAAAAAAAGCCATGTTCCCATGGCGAGAGACTCATTTTCTGCGAGAAAATGCATTAAAAGGAGGGATTTCATCAGAAACACTATAAATACATATTGTACTTGTCTGAAAACGCACAGAACCTTGAAATAGAAGGTTTCTCACCAAAAAACACATTGGTGAAACCCCTATCTTAAAGCTCTGAGTGTTTGCACACATGTACAACAGGCATGTTTAAACTATAACGTTTTTAGTGAAATCATTTTTCTCTCGAGGAGAAAACGCGTTTAAAGCCATAAAAAGATTTCACTGTGTTTTGGCATTGGACTAAGCTACCGACAACCTAAACAATGATCAGAACTGGAGAAATTACACTTTGACATTGTGTGATATCATGCAACTCTTAAGGACGTGTTGCAGACTTGTTGAATAGATTCATTTTTGTTGTTTTGTTTGTTTTTGATGAAATGGTGCTTTTCTTGTCGAGAAAAGGCGTTTAACAAGATAAAAAGGTTTAGTGCGTTATGAATACGGGCTAGCTTACCAAAAGTAAAAATGTGAACTAAATAAGGCCGGGACTCGTTTTTATTGTTTAAAACACGATTTCTCGACCAGAATATGCTTTTTCAAAAAAGCCATGTTCCCATGGCGAGAGACTCATTTTCTTTGAGAAAATGCATTAAAAGCAGGGATTTCATCAGAAACACTATAAATACATATTGTACTTGTCTGAAAACGCACAGAACCTCTAAATAGTAGGTTTCTCACCAAAAAACACATTGGTAAAACCTCTATCTTAAGGCTCTGAGTTTTTGCACACATGTACAACAGGCATGTTTAAACTATAACGTTTTTGGTGAAATCGTGTTTCTCTCGAGGAGAAAACGCGTTTAAAGCCATAAAAAGATTTCACTGTGTTTTGGCATTGGACTAAGCTACCGACAACCTAAACAATGATCAGAACTGGAGAAATTACGCTTTGACATTGTGTGATATCATGCAACTCTTAAGGACGTGTTGCAGACTTGTTGAATAGATTCATTTTTCTTGTTTTGTTTGTTTTTGATGAAATGGTGCTTTTCTTGTCGAGAAAAGGCGTTTAACAAGATAAAAAGGTTTAGTGCGTTATGAATACGGGCTAGCTTACCAAAAGTAAAAATGTGAACTAAATAAGGCCGGGACTCGTTTTTATTGTTTAAAACACGATTTCTCGACCAGAATATGCTTTTTCAAAAAAAGCCATGTTCCCATGGCGAGAGACTCATTTTCTGCGAGAAAATGCATTAAAAGGAGGGATTTCATTAGAAACACTATAAATACATATTGTACTTGTTTGAAAACGCACAGAATCTTGAAATAGAAGGTTTCTCACCAAAAAACACATTGGTGAAACCCCTATCTTAAGGCTCTGAGTGTTTGCACACATGTACAACAGGCATGTTTAAACTATAACGTTTTTAGTGAAATCATTTTTCTCTCGAGGAGAAAACGCGTTTAAAGCCATAAAAAGATTTCACTGTGTTTTGGCATTGGACTAAGCTACCGACAACCTAAACAATGATCAGAACTGGAGAAATTACACTTTGACATTGTGTGATATCATGCAACTCTTAAGGACGTGTTGCAGACTTGTTGAATAGATTCATTTTTCTTGTTTTGTTTGTTTTTGATGAAATGGTGCTTTTCTTGTCGAGAAAAGGCGTTTAACAAGATAAAAAGGTTTAGTGCGTTATGAATACGGGCTAGCTTACCAAAAGTAAAAATGTGAACTAAATAAGTCCGGGACTCGTTTTTATTGTTTAAAACACGATTTCTCGACCAGAATATGCTTTTTCAAAAAAGCCATGTTCCCATGGCGAGAGACTCATTTTCTTTGAGAAAATGCATTAAAAGCAGGGATTTCATCAGAAACACTATAAATACATATTGTACTTGTCTGAAAACGCACAGAACCTCTAAATAGTAGGTTTCTCACCAAAAAACACATTGGTAAAACCTCTATCTTAAGGCTCTGAGTTTTTGCACACATGTACAACAGGCATGTTTAAACTATAACGTTTTTGGTGAAATCGTGTTTCTCTCGAGGAGAAAACGCGTTTAAAGCCATAAAAAGATTTCACTGTGTTTTGGCATTGGACTAAGCTACCGACAACCTAAACAATGATCAGAACTGGAGAAATTACGCTTTGACATTGTGTGATATCATGCAACTCTTAAGGACGTGTTGCAGACTTGTTGAATAGATTCATTTTTCTTGTTTTGTTTGTTTTTGATGAAATGGTGCTTTTCTTGTCGAGAAAAGGCGTTTAACAAGATAAAAAGGTTTAGTGCGTTATGAATACGGGCTAGCTTACCAAAAGTAAAAATGTGAACTAAATAAGGCCGGGACTCGTTTTTATTGTTTAAAACACGATTTCTCGACCAGAATATGCTTTTTCAAAAAAAGCCATGTTCCCATGGCGAGAGACTCATTTTCTGCGAGAAAATGCATTAAAAGGAGGGATTTCATTAGAAACACTATAAATACATATTGTACTTGTTTGAAAACGCACAGAATCTTGAAATAGAAGGTTTCTCACCAAAAAACACATTGGTGAAACCCCTATCTTAAGGCTCTGAGTGTTTGCACACATGTACAACAGGCATGTTTAAACTATAACGTTTTTAGTGAAATCATTTTTCTCTCGAGGAGAAAACGCGTTTAAAGCCATAAAAAGATTTCACTGTGTTTTGGCATTGGACTAAGCTACCGACAACCTAAACAATGATCAGAACTGGAGAAATTACACTTTGACATTGTGTGATATCATGCAACTCTTAAGGACGTGTTGCAGACTTGTTGAATAGATTCATTTTTCTTGTTTTGTTTGTTTTTGATGAAATGGTGCTTTTCTTGTCGAGAAAAGGCGTTTAACAAGATAAAAAGGTTTAGTGCGTTATGAATACGGGCTAGCTTACCAAAAGTAAAAATGTGAACTAAATAAGTCCGGGACTCGTTTTTATTGTTTAAAACACGATTTCTCGACCAGAATATGCTTTTTCAAAAAAGCCATGTTCCCATGGCGAGAGACTCATTTTCTTTGAGAAAATGCATTAAAAGCAGGGATTTCATCAGAAACACTATAAATACATATTGTACTTGTCTGAAAACGCACAGAACCTCTAAATAGTAGGTTTCTCACCAAAAAACACATTGGTAAAACCTCTATCTTAAGGCTCTGAGTTTTTGCACACATGTACAACAGGCATGTTTAAACTATAACGTTTTTAGTGAAATCGTGTTTCTCTCGAGGAGAAAACGCGTTTAAAGCCATAAAAAGATTTCACTGTGTTTTGGCATTGGACTAAGCTACCGACAACCTAAACAATGATCAGAACTGGAGAAATTACGCTTTGACATTGTGTGATATCATGCAACTCTTAAGGACGTGTTGCAGACTTGTTGAATAGATTCATTTTTCTTGTTTTGTTTGTTTTTGATGAAATTGTGCTTTTCTTGTCGAGAAAAGGCGTTTAACAAGATAAAAAGGTTTAGTGCGTTATGAATACGGGCTAGCTTACCAAAAGTAAAAATGTGAACTAAATAAGGCCGGGAGTCTTTCCATTGTTTAAAACACGATTTCTCGACCAGAATATGCTTTTTCAAAAAAGGCATGTTCCCATGGCGAGAGACTCATTTTCTGTGAGAAAATGCATTAAAAGCAGGGATTTCATCAGAAACACTATAAATACATATTGTACTTGTATGAAAACGCACAGAATCTTGAAATAGAAGGTTTCTCACCAAAAAACACATTGGTGAAACCCCTATCTTAAGGCTCTGAGTGTTTGCACACATGTACAACAGGCATGTTTAAACTATAACGTTTTTAGTGAAATCATGTTTCTCTCGAGGAGAAAACGCGTTTAAAGCCATAAAAAGAGTTCACTGTGTTTTGGCATTGGACTAAGCTACCAACAACCTAAACAATGATCAGAACTGGAGAAATTACACTTTGACATTGTGTGATATCATGCAACTCTTAAGGACGTGTTGCAGACTTGTTGAATAGATTCATTTTTGTTGTTTTGTTTGTTTTTGATGAAATGGTGCTTTTCTTGTCGAGAAAAGGCGTTTAACGCGATAAAAAGGTTTAGTGCGTTATGAATACGGGCTAGCTTACCAAAAGTAAAAATTTGAACTAAATAAGGCCGGGACTCGTTTTTATTGTTTAAAACACGATTTCTCGACCAGAATATGCTTTTTCAAAAAAAGCCATGTTCCCATGGCGAGAGACTCATTTTCTGCGAGAAAATGCATTAAAAGGAGGGATTTCCTCAGAAACACTATAAATACATATTGTACTTGTCTGAAAACGCACAGAACCTTGAAATAGAAGGTTTCTCACCAAAAAACACATTGGTGAAACCCCTATCTTAAGGCTCTGAGTGTTTTCTCACATGTACAACAGGCATGTTTAAACTATAACGTTTTTAGTGAAATCATGTTTTTCTCGAGGAGAAAACGCGTTTAAAGCCATAAAAAGATTTCACTGTGTTTTGGCATTAGACTAAGCTACCAACAACCTAAACAATGATCAGAACTGGAGAAATTACACTTTGACATTGTGTGATATCATGCAACTCTTAAGGACGTGTTGCAGACTTGTTGAATAGATTCATTGTTGTTGTTTTGTTTGTTTTTGATGAAATTGTGCTTTTCTTGTCGAGAAAAGGCGTTTAACAAGATAAAAAGGTTTAGTGCGTTATGAATACGGGTTAGCTTACGAAAAGTAAAAATATGAACTAAAAAAGGCCGGGACTCGTTTTTATTGTTTAAAACACGATTTCTCGACCAGAATATGCTTTTTCAAAAAAAGCCATGTTCCCATGGCGAGAGACTCATTTTCTGCGAGAAAATGCATTAAAAGGAGGGATTTCCTCAGAAACACTATAAATACATATTGTACTTGTCTGAAAACGCACAGAACCTTGAAATAGAAGGTTTCTCACCAAAAAACACATTGGTGAAACCCCTATCTTAAGGCTCTGAGTGTTTGCACACATGTACAACAGGCATGTTTAAACTATAACGTTTTTAGTGAAATCATGTTTCTCTCGAGGAGAAAACGCGTTTAAAGCCATAAAAAGAGTTCACTGTGTTTTGGCATTGGACTAAGCTACCAACAACCTAAACAATGATCAGAACTGGAGAAATTACACCTTGACATTGTGTGATATCATGCAACTCTTAAGGACGTGTTGCAGACTTGTTGAATAGATTCATTTTTGTTGTTTTGTTTGTTTTTGATGAAATGGTGCTTTTCTTGTCGAGAAAAGGCGTTTAACAAGATAAAAAGGTTTAGTGCGTTATGAATACGGGCTAGCTTACCAAAAGTAAAAATGTGAACTAAATAAGGCCGGGACTCGTTTTTATTGTTTAAAACACGATTTCTCGACCAGAATATGCTTTTTCAAAAAAAGCCATGTTCCCATGGCGAGAGACTCATTTTCTGCGAGAAAATGCATTAAAAGGAGGGATTTCCTCAGAAACACTATAAATACATATTGTACTTGTCTGAAAACGCACAGAACCTTGAAATAGAAGGTTTCTCACCAAAAAACACATTGGTGAAACCCCTATCTTAAGGCTCTGAGTGTTTGCACACATGTACAACAGGCATGTTTAAACTATAACGTTTTTAGTGAAATCATGTTTCTCTCGAGGAGAAAACGCATTTAAAGCCATAAAAAGATTTCACTGTGTTTTGGCATTGGACTAAGCTACCAACAACCTAAACAATGATCAGAACTGGAGAAATTACACTTTGACATTGGGTGATATCATGCAACTCTTAAGGACGTGTTGCAGACTTGTTGAATAGATTCATTTTTGTTGTTTTGTTTGTTTTTGATGAAATGGTGCTTTTGTTGTCGAGAAAAGGCGTTTAACGCGATAAAAAGGTTTAGTGCGTTATGAATACGGGCTAGCTTACCAAAAGTAAAAATGTGAACTAAATAAGGCCGGGACTCGTTTTTATTGTTTAAAACACGATTTCTCGACCAGAACATGCTTTTTCAAAAAAAGCCATGTTCCCATGGCGAGAGACTCATTTTCTGCGAGAAAATGCATTAAAAGGAGGGATTTCCTCAGAAACACTATAAATACATATTGTACTTGTCTGAAAACGCACAGAACCTTGAAATAGAAGGTTTCTCACCAAAAAACACATTGGTGAAACCCCTATCTTAAGGCTCTGAGTGTTTGCACACATGTACAACAGGCATGTTTAAACTATAACGTTTTTAGTGAAATCATGTTTCTCTCGAGGAGAAAACGCGTTTAAAGCCATAAAAAGATTTCACTGTGTTTTGGCATTGGACTAAGCTACCAACAACCTAAACAATGATCAGAACTGGAGAAATTACACTTTGACATTGTGTGATATCATGCAACTCTTAAGGACGTGTTGCAGACTTGTTGAATAGATTCATTTTTCTTGTTTTGTTTGTTTTTGATGAAATGGTGCTTTTCTTGTCGAGAAAAGGCGTTTAACGCGATAAAAAGGTTTAGTGCGTTATGAATACGGGCTAGCTTACCAAAAGTAAAAATTTGAACTAAATAAGGCCGGGACTCGTTTTTATTGTTTAAAACACGATTTCTCGACCAGAATATGCTTTTTCAAAAAAAGCCATGTTCCCATGGCGAGAGACTCATTTTCTGCGAGAAAATGCATTAAAAGGAGGGATTTCATCAGCAACACTATAAATACATATTGTACTTGTCTGAAAACGCACAGAACCTTGAAATAGAAGGTTTCTCACCAAAAAACACATTGGTGAAACCCCTATCTTAAAGCTCTGAGTGTTTGCACACATGTACAACAGGCATGTTTAAACTATAACGTTTTTAGTGAAATCATTTTTCTCTCGAGGAGAAAACGCGTTTAAAGCCATAAAAAGATTTCACTGTGTTTTGGCATTGGACTAAGCTACCGACAACCTAAACAATGATCAGAACTGGAGAAATTACACTTTGACATTGTGTGATATCATGCAACTCTTAAGGACGTGTTGCAGACTTGTTGAATAGATTCATTTTTCTTGTTTTGTTTGTTTTTGATGAAATGGTGCTTTTCTTGTCGAGAAAAGGCGTTTAACAAGATAAAAAGGTTTAGTGCGTTATGAATACGGGCTAGCTTACCAAAAGTAAAAATGTGAACTAAATAAGGCCGGGACTCGTTTTTATTGTTTAAAACACGATTTCTCGACCAGAATATGCTTTTTCAAAAAAGCCATGTTCCCATGGCGAGAGACTCATTTTCTTTGAGAAAATGCATTAAAAGCAGGGATTTCATCAGAAACACTATAAATACATATTGTACTTGTCTGAAAACGCACAGAACCTCTAAATAGTAGGTTTCTCACCAAAAAACACATTGGTAAAACCTCTATCTTAAGGCTCTGAGTTTTTGCACACATGTACAACAGGCATGTTTAAACTATAACGTTTTTAGTGAAATCGTGTTTCTCTCGAGGAGAAAACGCGTTTAAAGCCATAAAAAGATTTCACTGTGTTTTGGCATTGGACTAAGCTACCGACAACCTAAACAATGATCAGAACTGGAGAAATTACGCTTTGACATTGTGTGATATCATGCAACTCTTAAGGACGTGTTGCAGACTTGTTGAATAGATTCATTTTTCTTGTTTTGTTTGTTTTTGATGAAATGGTGCTTTTCTTGTCGAGAAAAGGCGTTTAACAAGATAAAAAGGTTTAGTGCGTTATGAATACGGGCTAGCTTACCAAAAGTAAAAATGTGAACTAAATAAGTCCGGGACTCGTTTTTATTGTTTAAAACACGATTTCTCGACCAGAATATGCTTTTTCAAAAAAGCCATGTTCCCATGGCGAGAGACTCATTTTCTTTGAGAAAATGCATTAAAAGCAGGGATTTCATCAGAAACACTATAAATACATATTGTACTTGTCTGAAAACGCACAGAACCTCTAAATAGTAGGTTTCTCACCAAAAAACACATTGGTAAAACCTCTATCTTAAGGCTCTGAGTTTTTGCACACATGTACAACAGGCATGTTTAAACTATAACGTTTTTAGTGAAATCGTGTTTCTCTCGAGGAGAAAACGCGTTTAAAGCCATAAAAAGATTTCACTGTGTTTTGGCATTGGACCAAGCTACCAACAGCCTAAACAATGATCAGAACTGGAGAAATCACACATTGACATTGGGTGAAATCATGCAACTCTTAAGGACGTGTTGCAGACTTGTTGAATAGATTCATTTTTCTTGTTTTGTTTGTTTTTGATGAAATTGTGCTTTTCTTGTCGAGAAAAGGCGTTTAACAAGATAAAAAGGTTTAGTGCGTTATGAATACGGGCTAGCTTACCAAAAGTAAAAATGTGAACTAAATAAGGCCGGGAGTCTTTCCATTGTTTAAAACACGATTTCTCGACCAGAATATGCTTTTTCAAAAAAGGCATGTTCCCATGGCGAGAGACTCATTTTCTGTGAGAAAATGCATTAAAAGCAGGGATTTCATCAGAAACACTATAAATACATATTGTACTTGTATGAAAACGCACAGAATCTTGAAATAGAAGGTTTCTCACCAAAAAACACATTGGTGAAACCCCTATCTTAAGGCTCTGAGTGTTTGCACACATGTACAACAGGCATGTTTAAACTATAACGTTTTTAGTGAAATCATGTTTCTCTCGAGGAGAAAACGCGTTTAAAGCCATAAAAAGAGTTCACTGTGTTTTGGCATTGGACTAAGCTACCAACAACCTAAACAATGATCAGAACTGGAGAAATTACACTTTGACATTGTGTGATATCATGCAACTCTTAAGGACGTGTTGCAGACTTGTTGAATAGATTCATTTTTGTTGTTTTGTTTGTTTTTGATGAAATGGTGCTTTTGTTGTCGAGAAAAGGCGTTTAACGCGATAAAAAGGTTTAGTGCGTTATGAATACGGGCTAGCTTACCAAAAGTAAAAATGTGAACTAAATAAGGCCGGGACTCGTTTTTATTGTTTAAAACACGATTTCTCGACCAGAATATGCTTTTTCAAAAAAAGCCATGTTCCCATGGCGAGAGACTCATTTTCTGCGAGAAAATGCATTAAAAGGAGGGATTTCCTCAGAAACACTATAAATACATATTGTACTTGTCTGAAAACGCACAGAACCTTGAAATAGAAGGTTTCTCACCAAAAAACACATTGGTGAAACCCCTATCTTAAGGCTCTGAGTGTTTGCTCACATGTACAACAGGCATGTTTAAACTATAACGTTTTTAGTGAAATCATGTTTTTCTCGAGGAGAAAACGCGTTTAAAGCCATAAAAAGATTTCACTGTGTTTTGGCATTAGACTAAGCTACCAACAACCTAAACAATGATCAGAACTTGAGAAATTACACATTGACATTGTGTGATATCATGCAACTCTTAAGGACGTGTTGCAGACTTGTTGAATAGATTCATTTTTGTTGTTTTGTTTGTTTTTGATGAAATTGTGCTTTTCTTGTCGAGAAAAGGCGTTTAACAAGATAAAAAGGTTTAGTGCGTTATGAATACGGGCTAGCTTACGAAAAGTAAAAATGTGAACTAAATAAGTCCGGGACTCGTTTTTATTGTTTAAAACACGATTTCTCGACCAGAATATGCTTTTTCAAAAAAGCCATGTTCCCATGGCGAGAGACTCATTTTCTTTGAGAAAATGCATTAAAAGCAGGGATTTCATCAGAAACACTATAAATACATATTGTACTTGTCTGAAAACGCACAGAACCTCTAAATAGTAGGTTTCTCACCAAAAAACACATTGGTAAAACCTCTATCTTAAGGCTCTGAGTTTTTGCACACATGTACAACAGGCATGTTTAAACTATAACGTTTTTAGTGAAATCGTGTTTCTCTCGAGGAGAAAACGCGTTTAAAGCCATAAAAAGATTTCACTGTGTTTTGGCATTGGACCAAGCTACCAACAGCCTAAACAATGATCAGAACTGGAGAAATCACACATTGACATTGGGTGAAATCATGCAACTCTTAAGGACGTGTTGCAGACTTGTTGAATAGATTCATTTTTCTTGTTTTGTTTGTTTTTGATGAAATTGTGCTTTTCTTGTCGAGAAAAGGCGTTTAACAAGATAAAAAGGTTTAGTGCGTTATGAATACGGGCTAGCTTACCAAAAGTAAAAATGTGAACTAAATAAGGCCGGGAGTCTTTCCATTGTTTAAAACACGATTTCTCGACCAGAATATGCTTTTTCAAAAAAGGCATGTTCCCATGGCGAGAGACTCATTTTCTGTGAGAAAATGCATTAAAAGCAGGGATTTCATCAGAAACACTATAAATACATATTGTACTTGTATGAAAACGCACAGAATCTTGAAATAGAAGGTTTCTCACCAAAAAACACATTGGTGAAACCCCTATCTTAAGGCTCTGAGTGTTTGCACACATGTACAACAGGCATGTTTAAACTATAACGTTTTTAGTGAAATCATGTTTCTCTCGAGGAGAAAACGCGTTTAAAGCCATAAAAAGAGTTCACTGTGTTTTGGCATTGGACTAAGCTACCAACAACCTAAACAATGATCAGAACTGGAGAAATTACACTTTGACATTGTGTGATATCATGCAACTCTTAAGGACGTGTTGCAGACTTGTTGAATAGATTCATTTTTGTTGTTTTGTTTGTTTTTGATGAAATGGTGCTTTTGTTGTCGAGAAAAGGCGTTTAACGCGATAAAAAGGTTTAGTGCGTTATGAATACGGGCTAGCTTACCAAAAGTAAAAATGTGAACTAAATAAGGCCGGGACTCGTTTTTATTGTTTAAAACACGATTTCTCGACCAGAATATGCTTTTTCAAAAAAAGCCATGTTCCCATGGCGAGAGACTCATTTTCTGCGAGAAAATGCATTAAAAGGAGGGATTTCCTCAGAAACACTATAAATACATATTGTACTTGTCTGAAAACGCACAGAACCTTGAAATAGAAGGTTTCTCACCAAAAAACACATTGGTCAAACCCCTATCTTAAGGCTCTGAGTGTTTGCTCACATGTACAACAGGCATGTTTAAACTATAACGTTTTTAGTGAAATCATGTTTTTCTCGAGGAGAAAACGCGTTTAAAGCCATAAAAAGATTTCACTGTGTTTTGGCATTAGACTAAGCTACCAACAACCTAAACAATGATCAGAACTTGAGAAATTACACATTGACATTGTGTGATATCATGCAACTCTTAAGGACGTGTTGCAGACTTGTTGAATAGATTCATTTTTGTTGTTTTGTTTGTTTTTGATGAAATTGTGCTTTTCTTGTCGAGAAAAGGCGTTTAACAAGATAAAAAGGTTTAGTGCGTTATGAATACGGGCTAGCTTACGAAAAGTAAAAATGTGAACTAAATAAGTCCGGGACTCGTTTTTATTGTTTAAAACACGATTTCTCGACCAGAATATGCTTTTTCAAAAAAGCCATGTTCCCATGGCGAGAGACTCATTTTCTTTGAGAAAATGCATTAAAAGCAGGGATTTCATCAGAAACACTATAAATACATATTGTACTTGTCTGAAAACGCACAGAACCTCTAAATAGTAGGTTTCTCACCAAAAAACACATTGGTAAAACCTCTATCTTAAGGCTCTGAGTTTTTGCACACATGTACAACAGGCATGTTTAAACTATAACGTTTTTAGTGAAATCGTGTTTCTCTCGAGGAGAAAACGCGTTTAAAGCCATAAAAAGATTTCACTGTGTTTTGGCATTGGACCAAGCTACCAACAGCCTAAACAATGATCAGAACTGGAGAAATCACACATTGACATTGGGTGAAATCATGCAACTCTTAAGGACGTGTTGCAGACTTGTTGAATAGATTCATTTTTCTTGTTTTGTTTGTTTTTGATGAAATTGTGCTTTTCTTGTCGAGAAAAGGCGTTTAACAAGATAAAAAGGTTTAGTGCGTTATGAATACGGGCTAGCTTACCAAAAGTAAAAATGTGAACTAAATAAGGCCGGGAGTCTTTCCATTGTTTAAAACACGATTTCTCGACCAGAATATGCTTTTTCAAAAAAGGCATGTTCCCATGGCGAGAGACTCATTTTCTGTGAGAAAATGCATTAAAAGCAGGGATTTCATCAGAAACACTATAAATACATATTGTACTTGTATGAAAACGCACAGAATCTTGAAATAGAAGGTTTCTCACCAAAAAACACATTGGTGAAACCCCTATCTTAAGGCTCTGAGTGTTTGCACACATGTACAACAGGCATGTTTAAACTATAACGTTTTTAGTGAAATCATGTTTCTCTCGAGGAGAAAACGCGTTTAAAGCCATAAAAAGAGTTCACTGTGTTTTGGCATTGGACTAAGCTACCAACAACCTAAACAATGATCAGAACTGGAGAAATTACACTTTGACATTGTGTGATATCATGCAACTCTTAAGGACGTGTTGCAGACTTGTTGAATAGATTCATTTTTGTTGTTTTGTTTGTTTTTGATGAAATGGTGCTTTTGTTGTCGAGAAAAGGCGTTTAACGCGATAAAAAGGTTTAGTGCGTTATGAATACGGGCTAGCTTACCAAAAGTAAAAATGTGAACTAAATAAGGCCGGGACTCGTTTTTATTGTTTAAAACACGATTTCTCGACCAGAATATGCTTTTTCAAAAAAAGCCATGTTCCCATGGCGAGAGACTCATTTTCTGCGAGAAAATGCATTAAAAGGAGGGATTTCCTCAGAAACACTATAAATACATATTGTACTTGTCTGAAAACGCACAGAACCTTGAAATAGAAGGTTTCTCACCAAAAAACACATTGGTCAAACCCCTATCTTAAGGCTCTGAGTGTTTGCTCACATGTACAACAGGCATGTTTAAACTATAACGTTTTTAGTGAAATCATGTTTTTCTCGAGGAGAAAACGCGTTTAAAGCCATAAAAAGATTTCACTGTGTTTTGGCATTAGACTAAGCTACCAACAACCTAAACAATGATCAGAACTTGAGAAATTACACATTGACATTGTGTGATATCATGCAACTCTTAAGGACGTGTTGCAGACTTGTTGAATAGATTCATTTTTGTTGTTTTGTTTGTTTTTGATGAAATTGTGCTTTTCTTGTCGAGAAAAGGCGTTTAACAAGATAAAAAGGTTTAGTGCGTTATGAATACGGGCTAGCTTACGAAAAGTAAAAATGTGAACTAAAAAAGGCCGGGACTCGTTTTATTGTTTAAAACACGATTTCTCGACCAGAATATGCTTTTTCAAAAAAAGCCATGTTCCCATGGCGAGAGACTCATTTTCTGCGAGAAAATGCATTAAAAGGAGGGATTTCCTCAGAAACACTATAAATACATATTGTACTTGTCTGAAAACGCACAGAACCTTGAAATAGAAGGTTTCTCACCAAAAAACACATTGGTGAAACCCCTATCTTAAGGCTCTGAGTGTTTGCACACATGTACAACAGGCATGTTTAAACTATAACGTTTTTAGTGAAATCATGTTTCTCTCGAGGAGAAAACGCGTTTAAAGCCATAAAAAGAGTTCACTGTGTTTTGGCATTGGACTAAGCTACCAACAACCTAAACAATGATCAGAACTGGAGAAATTACACCTTGACATTGTGTGATATCATGCAACTCTTAAGGACGTGTTGCAGACTTGTTGAATAGATTCATTTTTGTTGTTTTGTTTGTTTTTGATGAAATGGTGCTTTTCTTGTCGAGAAAAGGCGTTTAACAAGATAAAAAGGTTTAGTGCGTTATGAATACGGGCTAGCTTACCAAAAGTAAAAATGTGAACTAAATAAGGCCGGGACTCGTTTTTATTGTTTAAAACACGATTTCTCGACCAGAATATGCTTTTTCAAAAAAAGCCATGTTCCCATGGCGAGAGACTCATTTTCTGCGAGAAAATGCATTAAAAGGAGGGATTTCCTCAGAAACACTATAAATACATATTGTACTTGTCTGAAAACGCACAGAACCTTGAAATAGAAGGTTTCTCACCAAAAAACACATTGGTGAAACCCCTATCTTAAGGCTCTGAGTGTTTGCACACATGTACAACAGGCATGTTTAAACTATAACGTTTTTAGTGAAATCATGTTTCTCTCGAGGAGAAAACGCGTTTAAAGCCATAAAAAGATTTCACTGTGTTTTGGCATTGGACTAAGCTACCAACAACCTAAACAATGATCAGAACTGGAGAAATTACACTTTGACATTGTGTGATATCATGCAACTCTTAAGGACGTGTTGAAGACTTGTTGAATAGATTCATTTTTGTTGTTTTGTTTGTTTTTGATGAAATGGTGCTTTTGTTGTCGAGAAAAGGCGTTTAACGCGATAAAAAGGTTTAGTGCGTTATGAATACGGGCTAGCTTACCAAAAGTAAAAATGTGAACTAAATAAGGCCGGGACTCGTTTTTATTGTTTAAAACACGATTTCTCGACCAGAACATGCTTTTTCAAAAAAAGCCATGTTCCCATGGCGAGAGACTCATTTTCTGCGAGAAAATGCATTAAAAGGAGGGATTTCCTCAGAAACACTATAAATACATATTGTACTTGTCTGAAAACGCACAGAACCTTGAAATAGAAGGTTTCTCACCAAAAAACACATTGGTGAAACCCCTATCTTAAGGCTCTGAGTGTTTGCACACATGTACAACAGGCATGTTTAAACTATAACGTTTTTAGTGAAATCATGTTTCTCTCGAGGAGAAAACGCGTTTAAAGCCATAAAAAGATTTCACTGTGTTTTGGCATTGGACTAAGCTACCAACAACCTAAACAATGATCAGAACTGGAGAAATTACACTTTGACATTGTGTGATATCATGCAACTCTTAAGGACGTGTTGCAGACTTGTTGAATAGATTCATTTTTCTTGTTTTGTTTGTTTTTGATGAAATGGTGCTTTTCTTGTCGAGAAAAGGCGTTTAACAAGATAAAAAGGTTTAGTGCGTTATGAATACGGGCTAGCTTACCAAAAGTAAAAATGTGAACTAAATAAGGCCGGGACTCGTTTTTATTGTTTAAAACACGATTTCTCGACCAGAATATGCTTTTTCAAAAAAGCCATGTTCCCATGGCGAGAGACTCATTTTCTTTGAGAAAATGCATTAAAAGCAGGGATTTCATCAGAAACACTATAAATACATATTGTACTTGTCTGAAAACGCACAGAACCTCTAAATAGTAGGTTTCTCACCAAAAAACACATTGGTAAAACCTCTATCTTAAGGCTCTGAGTTTTTGCACACATGTACAACAGGCATGTTTAAACTATAACGTTTTTAGTGAAATCGTGTTTCTCTCGAGGAGAAAACGCGTTTAAAGCCATAAAAAGATTTCACTGTGTTTTGGCATTGGACTAAGCTACCGACAACCTAAACAATGATCAGAACTGGAGAAATTACGCTTTGACATTGTGTGATATCATGCAACTCTTAAGGACGTGTTGCAGACTTGTTGAATAGATTCATTTTTCTTGTTTTGTTTGTTTTTGATGAAATTGTGCTTTTCTTGTCGAGAAAAGGCGTTTAACAAGATAAAAAGGTTTAGTGCGTTATGAATACGGGCTAGCTTACCAAAAGTAAAAATGTGAACTAAATAAGGCCGGGAGTCTTTCCATTGTTTAAAACACGATTTCTCGACCAGAATATGCTTTTTCAAAAAAGGCATGTTCCCATGGCGAGAGACTCATTTTCTGTGAGAAAATGCATTAAAAGCAGGGATTTCATCAGAAACACTATAAATACATATTGTACTTGTATGAAAACGCACAGAATCTTGAAATAGAAGGTTTCTCACCAAAAAACACATTGGTGAAACCCCTATCTTAAGGCTCTGAGTGTTTGCACACATGTACAACAGGCATGTTTAAACTATAACGTTTTTAGTGAAATCATGTTTCTCTCGAGGAGAAAACGCGTTTAAAGCCATAAAAAGAGTTCACTGTGTTTTGGCATTGGACTAAGCTACCAACAACCTAAACAATGATCAGAACTGGAGAAATTACACTTTGACATTGTGTGATATCATGCAACTCTTAAGGACGTGTTGCAGACTTGTTGAATAGATTCATTTTTGTTGTTTTGTTTGTTTTTGATGAAATGGTGCTTTTCTTGTCGAGAAAAGGCGTTTAACGCGATAAAAAGGTTTAGTGCGTTATGAATACGGGCTAGCTTACCAAAAGTAAAAATGTGAACTAAATAAGGCCGGGACTCGTTTTTATTGTTTAAAACACGATTTCTCGACCAGAATATGCTTTTTCAAAAAAAGCCATGTTCCCATGGCGAGAGACTCATTTTCTGCGAGAAAATGCATTAAAAGGAGGGATTTCCTCAGAAACACTATAAATACATATTGTACTTGTCTGAAAACGCACAGAACCTTGAAATAGAAGGTTTCTCACCAAAAAACACATTGGTGAAACCCCTATCTTAAGGCTCTGAGTGTTTGCTCACATGTACAACAGGCATGTTTAAACTATAACGTTTTTAGTGAAATCATGTTTTTCTCGAGGAGAAAACGCGTTTAAAGCCATAAAAAGATTTCACTGTGTTTTGGCATTAGACTAAGCTACCAACAACCTAAACAATGATCAGAACTTGAGAAATTACACATTGACATTGTGTGATATCATGCAACTCTTAAGGACGTGTTGCAGACTTGTTGAATAGATTCATTTTTGTTGTTTTGTTTGTTTTTGATGAAATTGTGCTTTTCTTGTCGAGAAAAGGCGTTTAACAAGATAAAAAGGTTTAGTGCGTTATGAATACGGGCTAGCTTACGAAAAGTAAAAATGTGAACTAAAAAAGGCCGGGACTCGTTTTTATTGTTTAAAACACGATTTCTCGACCAGAATATGCTTTTTCAAAAAAAGCCATGTTCCCATGGCGAGAGACTCATTTTCTGCGAGAAAATGCATTAAAAGGAGGGATTTCCTCAGAAACACTATAAATACATATTGTACTTGTCTGAAAACGCACAGAACCTTGAAATAGAAGGTTTCTCACCAAAAAACACATTGGTGAAACCCCTATCTTAAGGCTCTGAGTGTTTGCACACATGTACAACAGGCATGTTTAAACTATAACGTTTTTAGTGAAATCATGTTTCTCTCGAGGAGAAAACGCGTTTAAAGCCATAAAAAGAGTTCACTGTGTTTTGGCATTGGACTAAGCTACCAACAACCTAAACAATGATCAGAACTGGAGAAATTACACTTTGACATTGTGTGATATCATGCAACTCTTAAGGACGTGTTGCAGACTTGTTGAATAGATTCATTTTTGTTGTTTTGTTTGTTTTTGATGAAATGGTGCTTTTCTTGTCGAGAAAAGGCGTTTAACAAGATAAAAAGGTTTAGTGCGTTATGAATACGGGCTAGCTTACCAAAAGTAAAAATGTGAACTAAATAAGGCCGGGACTCGTTTTTATTGTTTAAAACACGATTTCTCGACCAGAATATGCTTTTTCAAAAAAAGCCATGTTCCCATGGCGAGAGACTCATTTTCTGCGAGAAAATGCATTAAAAGGAGGGATTTCCTCAGAAACACTATAAATACATATTGTACTTGTCTGAAAACGCACAGAACCTTGAAATAGAAGGTTTCTCACCAAAAAACACATTGGTGAAACCCCTGTCTTAAGGCTCTGAGTGTTTGCACACATGTACAACAGGCATGTTTAAACTATAACGTTTTTAGTGAAATCATGTTTCTCTCGAGGAGAAAACGCGTTTAAAGCCATAAAAAGATTTCACTGTGTTTTGGCATTGGACTAAGCTACCAACAACCTAAACAATGATCAGAACTGGAGAAATTACACTTTGACATTGTGTGATATCATGCAACTCTTAAGGACGTGTTGCAGACTTGTTGAATAGATTCATTTTTGTTGTTTTGTTTGTTTTTGATGAAATTGTGCTTTTCTTGTCGAGAAAAGGCGTTTAACAAGATAAAAAGGTTTAGTGCGTTATGAATACGGGCTAGCTTACGAAAAGTAAAAATGTGAACTAAAAAAGGCCGGGACTCGTTTTTATTGTTTAAAACACGATTTCTCGACCAGAATATGCTTTTTCAAAAAAAGCCATGTTCCCATGGCGAGAGACTCATTTTCTGCGAGAAAATGCATTAAAAGGAGGGATTTCCTCAGAAACACTATAAATACATATTGTACTTGTCTGAAAACGCACAGAACCTTGAAATAGAAGGTTTCTCACCAAAAAACACATTGGTGAAACCCCTATCTTAAGGCTCTGAGTGTTTGCACACATGTACAACAGGCATGTTTAAACTATAACGTTTTTAGTGAAATCATGTTTCTCTCGAGGAGAAAACGCGTTTAAAGCCATAAAAAGAGTTCACTGTGTTTTGGCATTGGACTAAGCTACCAACAACCTAAACAATGATCAGAACTGGAGAAATTACACTTTGACATTGTGTGATATCATGCAACTCTTAAGGACGTGTTGCAGACTTGTTGAATAGATTCATTTTTGTTGTTTTGTTTGTTTTTGATGAAATGGTGCTTTTCTTGTCGAGAAAAGGCGTTTAACAAGATAAAAAGGTTTAGTGCGTTATGAATACGGGCTAGCTTACCAAAAGTAAAAATGTGAACTAAATAAGGCCGGGACTCGTTTTTATTGTTTAAAACACGATTTCTCGACCAGAATATGCTTTTTCAAAAAAAGCCATGTTCCCATGGCGAGAGACTCATTTTCTGCGAGAAAATGCATTAAAAGGAGAGATTTCCTCAGAAACACTATAAATACATATTGTACTTGTCTGAAAACGCACAGAACCTTGAAATAGAAGGTTTCTCACCAAAAAACACATTGGTGAAACCCCTGTCTTAAGGCTCTGAGTGTTTGCACACATGTACAACAGGCATGTTTAAACTATAACGTTTTTAGTGAAATCATGTTTCTCTCGAGGAGAAAACGCGTTTAAAGCCATAAAAAGATTTCACTGTGTTTTGGCATTGGACTAAGCTACCAACAACCTAAACAATGATCAGAACTGGAGAAATTACACTTTGACATTGTGTGATATCATGCAACTCTTAAGGACGTGTTGCAGACTTGTTGAATAGATTCATTTTTGTTGTTTTGTTTGTTTTTGATGAAATGGTGCTTTTGTTGTCGAGAAAAGGCGTTTAACGCGATAAAAAGGTTTAGTGCGTTATGAATACGGGCTAGCTTACCAAAAGTAAAAATGTGAACTAAATAAGGCCGGGACTCGTTTTTATTGTTTAAAACACGATTTCTCGACCAGAACATGCTTTTTCAAAAAAAGCCATGTTCCCATGGCGAGAGACTCATTTTCTGCGAGAAAATGCATTAAAAGGAGGGATTTCCTCAGAAACACTATAAATACATATTGTACTTGTCTGAAAACGCACAGAACCTTGAAATAGAAGGTTTCTCACCAAAAAACACATTGGTGAAACCCCTATCTTAAGGCTCTGAGTGTTTGCACACATGTACAACAGGCATGTTTAAACTATAACGTTTTTAGTGAAATCATGTTTCTCTCGAGGAGAAAACGCGTTTAAAGCCATAAAAAGATTTCACTGTGTTTTGGCATTGGACTAAGCTACCAACAACCTAAACAATGATCAGAACTGGAGAAATTACACTTTGACATTGTGTGATATCATGCAACTCTTAAGGACGTGTTGCAGACTTGTTGAATAGATTCATTTTTCTTGTTTTGTTTGTTTTTGATGAAATGGTGCTTTTCTTGTCGAGAAAAGGCGTTTAACAAGATAAAAAGGTTTAGTGCGTTATGAATACGGGCTAGCTTACCAAAAGTAAAAATGTGAACTAAATAAGGCCGGGACTCGTTTTTATTGTTTAAAACACGATTTCTCGACCAGAATATGCTTTTTCAAAAAAGCCATGTTCCCATGGCGAGAGACTCATTTTCTTTGAGAAAATGCATTAAAAGCAGGGATTTCATCAGAAACACTATAAATACATATTGTACTTGTCTGAAAACGCACAGAACCTCTAAATAGTAGGTTTCTCACCAAAAAACACATTGGTAAAACCTCTATCTTAAGGCTCTGAGTTTTTGCACACATGTACAACAGGCATGTTTAAACTATAACGTTTTTAGTGAAATCGTGTTTCTCTCGAGGAGAAAACGCGTTTAAAGCCATAAAAAGAGTTCACTGTGTTTTGGCATTGGACTAAGCTACAAACAACCTAAACAATGATCAGAACTGGAGAAATTACACTTTGACATTGTGTGATATCATGCAACTCTTAAGGACGTGTTGCAGACTTGTTGAATAGATTCATTTTTGTTGTTTTGTTTGTTTTTGATGAAATGGTGCTTTTCTTGTCGAGAAAAGGCGTTTAACGCGATAAAAAGGTTTAGTGCGTTATGAATACGGGCTAGCTTACCAAAAGTAAAAATGTGAACTAAATAAGGCCGGGACTCGTTTTTATTGTTTAAAACACGATTTCTCGACCAGAATATGCTTTTTCAAAAAAAGCCATGTTCCCATGGCGAGAGACTCATTTTCTGCGAGAAAATGCATTAAAAGGAGGGATTTCATTAGAAACACTATAAATACATATTGTACTTGTTTGAAAACGCACAGAATCTTGAAATAGAAGGTTTCTCACCAAAAAACACATTGGTGAAACCCCTATCTTAAGGCTCTGAGTGTTTGCACACATGTACAACAGGCATGTTTAAACTATAACGTTTTTAGTGAAATCATTTTTCTCTCGAGGAGAAAACGCGTTTAAAGCCATAAAAAGATTTCACTGTGTTTTGGCATTGGACTAAGCTACCGACAACCTAAACAATGATCAGAACTGGAGAAATTACACTTTGACATTGTGTGATATCATGCAACTCTTAAGGACGTGTTGCAGACTTGTTGAATAGATTCATTTTTCTTGTTTTGTTTGTTTTTGATGAAATGGTGCTTTTCTTGTCGAGAAAAGGCGTTTAACAAGATAAAAAGGTTTAGTGCGTTATGAATACGGGCTAGCTTACCAAAAGTAAAAATGTGAACTAAATAAGGCCGGGACTCGTTTTTATTGTTTAAAACACGATTTCTCGACCAGAATATGCTTTTTCAAAAAAGCCATGTTCCCATGGCGAGAGACTCATTTTCTTTGAGAAAATGCATTAAAAGCAGGGATTTCATCAGAAACACTATAAATACATATTGTACTTGTCTGAAAACGCACAGAACCTCTAAATAGTAGGTTTCTCACCAAAAAACACATTGGTAAAACCTCTATCTTAAGGCTCTGAGTTTTTGCACACATGTACAACAGGCATGTTTAAACTATAACGTTTTTAGTGAAATCGTGTTTCTCTCGAGGAGAAAACGCGTTTAAAGCCATAAAAAGATTTCACTGTGTTTTGGCATTGGACCAAGCTACCAACAGCCTAAACAATGATCAGAACTGGAGAAATCACACATTGACATTGGGTGAAATCATGCAACTCTTAAGGACGTGTTGCAGACTTGTTGAATAGATTCATTTTTCTTGTTTTGTTTGTTTTTGATGAAATTGTGCTTTTCTTGTCGAGAAAAGGCGTTTAACAAGATAAAAAGGTTTAGTGCGTTATGAATACGGGCTAGCTTACCAAAAGTAAAAATGTGAACTAAATAAGGCCGGGAGTCTTTCCATTGTTTAAAACACGATTTCTCGACCAGAATATGCTTTTTCAAAAAAGGCATGTTCCCATGGCGAGAGACTCATTTTCTTTGAGAAAATGCATTAAAAGCAGGGATTTCATCAGAAACACTATAAATACATATTGTACTTGTCTGAAAACGCACAGAACCTCTAAATAGTAGGTTTCTCACCAAAAAACACATTGGTCAAACCTCTATCTTAAGGCTCTGAGTTTTTGCACACATGTACAACAGGCATGTTTAAACTATAACGTTTTTAGTGAAATCGTGTTTCTCTCGAGGAGAAAACGCGTTTAAAGCCATAAAAAGAGTTCACTGTGTTTTGGCATTGGACTAAGCTACCAACAACCTAAACAATGATCAGAACTGGAGAAATTACACTTTGACATTGTGTGATATCATGCAACTCTTAAGGACGTGTTGCAGACTTGTTGAATAGATTCATTTTTGTTGTTTTGTTTGTTTTTGATGAAATGGTGCTTTTCTTGTCGAGAAAAGGCGTTTAACGCGATAAAAAGGTTTAGTGCGTTATGAATACGGGCTAGCTTACCAAAAGTAAAAATGTGAACTAAATAAGGCCGGGACTCGTTTTTATTGTTTAAAACACGATTTCTCGACCAGAATATGCTTTTTCAAAAAAAGCCATGTTCCCATGGCGAGAGACTCATTTTCTGCGAGAAAATGCATTAAAAGGAGGGATTTCATTAGAAACACTATAAATACATATTGTACTTGTTTGAAAACGCACAGAATCTTGAAATAGAAGGTTTCTCACCAAAAAACACATTGGTGAAACCCCTATCTTAAGGCTCTGAGTGTTTGCACACATGTACAACAGGCATGTTTAAACTATAACGTTTTTAGTGAAATCATTTTTCTCTCGAGGAGAAAACGCGTTTAAAGCCATAAAAAGATTTCACTGTGTTTTGGCATTGGACTAAGCTACCGACAACCTAAACAATGATCAGAACTGGAGAAATTACACTTTGACATTGTGTGATATCATGCAACTCTTAAGGACGTGTTGCAGACTTGTTGAATAGATTCATTTTTGTTGTTTTGTTTGTTTTTGATGAAATGGTGCTTTTCTTGTCGAGAAAAGGCGTTTAACAAGATAAAAAGGTTTAGTGCGTTATGAATACGGGCTAGCTTACCAAAAGTAAAAATGTGAACTAAATAAGGCCGGGACTCGTTTTTATTGTTTAAAACACGATTTCTCGACCAGAATATGCTTTTTCAAAAAAGCCATGTTCCCATGGCGAGAGACTCATTTTCTTTGAGAAAATGCATTAAAAGCAGGGATTTCATCAGAAACACTATAAATACATATTGTACTTGTCTGAAAACGCACAGAACCTCTAAATAGTAGGTTTCTCACCAAAAAACACATTGGTAAAACCTCTATCTTAAGGCTCTGAGTTTTTGCACACATGTACAACAGGCATGTTTAAACTATAACGTTTTTAGTGAAATCGTGTTTCTCTCGAGGAGAAAACGCGTTTAAAGCCATAAAAAGATTTCACTGTGTTTTGGCATTGGACCAAGCTACCAACAGCCTAAACAATGATCAGAACTGGAGAAATCACACATTGACATTGGGTGAAATCATGCAACTCTTAAGGACGTGTTGCAGACTTGTTGAATAGATTCATTTTTCTTGTTTTGTTTGTTTTTGATGAAATTGTGCTTTTCTTGTCGAGAAAAGGCGTTTAACAAGATAAAAAGGTTTAGTGCGTTATGAATACGGGCTAGCTTACCAAAAGTAAAAATGTGAACTAAATAAGGCCGGGAGTCTTTCCATTGTTTAAAACACGATTTCTCGACCAGAATATGCTTTTTCAAAAAAGGCATGTTCCCATGGCGAGAGACTCATTTTCTTTGAGAAAATGCATTAAAAGCAGGGATTTCATCAGAAACACTATAAATACATATTGTACTTGTCTGAAAACGCACAGAACCTCTAAATAGTAGGTTTCTCACCAAAAAACACATTGGTCAAACCTCTATCTTAAGGCTCTGAGTTTTTGCACACATGTACAACAGGCATGTTTAAACTATAACGTTTTTAGTGAAATCGTGTTTCTCTCGAGGAGAAAACGCGTTTAAAGCCATAAAAAGAGTTCACTGTGTTTTGGCATTGGACTAAGCTACCAACAACCTAAACAATGATCAGAACTGGAGAAATTACACTTTGACATTGTGTGATATCATGCAACTCTTAAGGACGTGTTGCAGACTTGTTGAATAGATTCATTTTTGTTGTTTTGTTTGTTTTTGATGAAATGGTGCTTTTCTTGTCGAGAAAAGGCGTTTAACGCGATAAAAAGGTTTAGTGCGTTATGAATACGGGCTAGCTTACCAAAAGTAAAAATGTGAACTAAATAAGGCCGGGACTCGTTTTTATTGTTTAAAACACGATTTCTCGACCAGAATATGCTTTTTCAAAAAAAGCCATGTTCCCATGGCGAGAGACTCATTTTCTGCGAGAAAATGCATTAAAAGGAGGGATTTCATTAGAAACACTATAAATACATATTGTACTTGTTTGAAAACGCACAGAATCTTGAAATAGAAGGTTTCTCACCAAAAAACACATTGGTGAAACCCCTATCTTAAGGCTCTGAGTGTTTGCACACATGTACAACAGGCATGTTTAAACTATAACGTTTTTAGTGAAATCATGTTTCTCTCGAGGAGAAAACGCGTTTAAAGCCATAAAAAGAGTTCACTGTGTTTTGGCATTGGACTAAGCTACCAACAACCTAAACAATGATCAGAACTGGAGAAATTACACTTTGACATTGTGTGATATCATGCAACTCTTAAGGACGTGTTGCAGACTTGTTGAATAGATTCATTTTTGTTGTTTTGTTTGTTTTTGATGAAATGGTGCTTTTCTTGTCGAGAAAAGGCGTTTAACAAGATAAAAAGGTTTAGTGCGTTATGAATACGGGCTAGCTTACCAAAAGTAAAAATGTGAACTAAATAAGGCCGGGACTCGTTTTTATTGTTTAAAACACGATTTCTCGACCAGAATATGCTTTTTCAAAAAAAGCCATGTTCCCATGGCGAGAGACTCATTTTCTGCGAGAAAATGCATTAAAAGGAGGGATTTCCTCAGAAACACTATAAATACATATTGTACTTGTCTGAAAACGCACAGAACCTTGAAATAGAAGGTTTCTCACCAAAAAACACATTGGTGAAACCCCTGTCTTAAGGCTCTGAGTGTTTGCACACATGTACAACAGGCATGTTTAAACTATAACGTTTTTAGTGAAATCATGTTTCTCTCGAGGAGAAAACGCGTTTAAAGCCATAAAAAGATTTCACTGTGTTTTGGCATTGGACTAAGCTACCAACAACCTAAACAATGATCAGAACTGGAGAAATTACACTTTGACATTGTGTGATATCATGCAACTCTTAAGGACGTGTTGCAGACTTGTTGAATAGATTCATTTTTGTTGTTTTGTTTGTTTTTGATGAAATGGTGCTTTTGTTGTCGAGAAAAGGCGTTTAACGCGATAAAAAGGTTTAGTGCGTTATGAATACGGGCTAGCTTACCAAAAGTAAAAATGTGAACTAAATAAGGCCGGGACTCGTTTTTATTGTTTAAAACACGATTTCTCGACCAGAACATGCTTTTTCAAAAAAAGCCATGTTCCCATGGCGAGAGACTCATTTTCTGCGAGAAAATGCATTAAAAGGAGGGATTTCCTCAGAAACACTATAAATACATATTGTACTTGTCTGAAAACGCACAGAACCTTGAAATAGAAGGTTTCTCACCAAAAAACACATTGGTGAAACCCCTATCTTAAGGCTCTGAGTGTTTGCACACATGTACAACAGGCATGTTTAAACTATAACGTTTTTAGTGAAATCATGTTTCTCTCGAGGAGAAAACGCGTTTAAAGCCATAAAAAGATTTCACTGTGTTTTGGCATTGGACTAAGCTACCAACAACCTAAACAATGATCAGAACTGGAGAAATTACACTTTGACATTGTGTGATATCATGCAACTCTTAAGGACGTGTTGCAGACTTGTTGAATAGATTCATTTTTCTTGTTTTGTTTGTTTTTGATGAAATGGTGCTTTTCTTGTCGAGAAAAGGCGTTTAACAAGATAAAAAGGTTTAGTGCGTTATGAATACGGGCTAGCTTACCAAAAGTAAAAATGTGAACTAAATAAGGCCGGGACTCGTTTTTATTGTTTAAAACACGATTTCTCGACCAGAATATGCTTTTTCAAAAAAGCCATGTTCCCATGGCGAGAGACTCATTTTCTTTGAGAAAATGCATTAAAAGCAGGGATTTCATCAGAAACACTATAAATACATATTGTACTTGTCTGAAAACGCACAGAACCTCTAAATAGTAGGTTTCTCACCAAAAAACACATTGGTAAAACCTCTATCTTAAGGCTCTGAGTTTTTGCACACATGTACAACAGGCATGTTTAAACTATAACGTTTTTAGTGAAATCGTGTTTCTCTCGAGGAGAAAACGCGTTTAAAGCCATAAAAAGAGTTCACTGTGTTTTGGCATTGGACTAAGCTACAAACAACCTAAACAATGATCAGAACTGGAGAAATTACACTTTGACATTGTGTGATATCATGCAACTCTTAAGGACGTGTTGCAGACTTGTTGAATAGATTCATTTTTGTTGTTTTGTTTGTTTTTGATGAAATGGTGCTTTTCTTGTCGAGAAAAGGCGTTTAACGCGATAAAAAGGTTTAGTGCGTTATGAATACGGGCTAGCTTACCAAAAGTAAAAATGTGAACTAAATAAGGCCGGGACTCGTTTTTATTGTTTAAAACACGATTTCTCGACCAGAATATGCTTTTTCAAAAAAAGCCATGTTCCCATGGCGAGAGACTCATTTTCTGCGAGAAAATGCATTAAAAGGAGGGATTTCATTAGAAACACTATAAATACATATTGTACTTGTTTGAAAACGCACAGAATCTTGAAATAGAAGGTTTCTCACCAAAAAACACATTGGTGAAACCCCTATCTTAAGGCTCTGAGTGTTTGCACACATGTACAACAGGCATGTTTAAACTATAACGTTTTTAGTGAAATCATTTTTCTCTCGAGGAGAAAACGCGTTTAAAGCCATAAAAAGATTTCACTGTGTTTTGGCATTGGACTAAGCTACCGACAACCTAAACAATGATCAGAACTGGAGAAATTACACTTTGACATTGTGTGATATCATGCAACTCTTAAGGACGTGTTGCAGACTTGTTGAATAGATTCATTTTTCTTGTTTTGTTTGTTTTTGATGAAATGGTGCTTTTCTTGTCGAGAAAAGGCGTTTAACAAGATAAAAAGGTTTAGTGCGTTATGAATACGGGCTAGCTTACCAAAAGTAAAAATGTGAACTAAATAAGGCCGGGACTCGTTTTTATTGTTTAAAACACGATTTCTCGACCAGAATATGCTTTTTCAAAAAAGCCATGTTCCCATGGCGAGAGACTCATTTTCTTTGAGAAAATGCATTAAAAGCAGGGATTTCATCAGAAACACTATAAATACATATTGTACTTGTCTGAAAACGCACAGAACCTCTAAATAGTAGGTTTCTCACCAAAAAACACATTGGTAAAACCTCTATCTTAAGGCTCTGAGTTTTTGCACACATGTACAACAGGCATGTTTAAACTATAACGTTTTTAGTGAAATCGTGTTTCTCTCGAGGAGAAAACGCGTTTAAAGCCATAAAAAGATTTCACTGTGTTTTGGCATTGGACCAAGCTACCAACAGCCTAAACAATGATCAGAACTGGAGAAATCACACATTGACATTGGGTGAAATCATGCAACTCTTAAGGACGTGTTGCAGACTTGTTGAATAGATTCATTTTTCTTGTTTTGTTTGTTTTTGATGAAATTGTGCTTTTCTTGTCGAGAAAAGGCGTTTAACAAGATAAAAAGGTTTAGTGCGTTATGAATACGGGCTAGCTTACCAAAAGTAAAAATGTGAACTAAATAAGGCCGGGAGTCTTTCCATTGTTTAAAACACGATTTCTCGACCAGAATATGCTTTTTCAAAAAAGGCATGTTCCCATGGCGAGAGACTCATTTTCTTTGAGAAAATGCATTAAAAGCAGGGATTTCATCAGAAACACTATAAATACATATTGTACTTGTCTGAAAACGCACAGAACCTCTAAATAGTAGGTTTCTCACCAAAAAACACATTGGTCAAACCTCTATCTTAAGGCTCTGAGTTTTTGCACACATGTACAACAGGCATGTTTAAACTATAACGTTTTTAGTGAAATCGTGTTTCTCTCGAGGAGAAAACGCGTTTAAAGCCATAAAAAGAGTTCACTGTGTTTTGGCATTGGACTAAGCTACCAACAACCTAAACAATGATCAGAACTGGAGAAATTACACTTTGACATTGTGTGATATCATGCAACTCTTAAGGACGTGTTGCAGACTTGTTGAATAGATTCATTTTTGTTGTTTTGTTTGTTTTTGATGAAATGGTGCTTTTCTTGTCGAGAAAAGGCGTTTAACGCGATAAAAAGGTTTAGTGCGTTATGAATACGGGCTAGCTTACCAAAAGTAAAAATGTGAACTAAATAAGGCCGGGACTCGTTTTTATTGTTTAAAACACGATTTCTCGACCAGAATATGCTTTTTCAAAAAAAGCCATGTTCCCATGGCGAGAGACTCATTTTCTGCGAGAAAATGCATTAAAAGGAGGGATTTCATTAGAAACACTATAAATACATATTGTACTTGTTTGAAAACGCACAGAATCTTGAAATAGAAGGTTTCTCACCAAAAAACACATTGGTGAAACCCCTATCTTAAGGCTCTGAGTGTTTGCACACATGTACAACAGGCATGTTTAAACTATAACGTTTTTAGTGAAATCATTTTTCTCTCGAGGAGAAAACGCGTTTAAAGCCATAAAAAGATTTCACTGTGTTTTGGCATTGGACTAAGCTACCGACAACCTAAACAATGATCAGAACTGGAGAAATTACACTTTGACATTGTGTGATATCATGCAACTCTTAAGGACGTGTTGCAGACTTGTTGAATAGATTCATTTTTCTTGTTTTGTTTGTTTTTGATGAAATGGTGCTTTTCTTGTCGAGAAAAGGCGTTTAACAAGATAAAAAGGTTTAGTGCGTTATGAATACGGGCTAGCTTACCAAAAGTAAAAATGTGAACTAAATAAGGCCGGGACTCGTTTTTATTGTTTAAAACACGATTTCTCGACCAGAATATGCTTTTTCAAAAAAGCCATGTTCCCATGGCGAGAGACTCATTTTCTTTGAGAAAATGCATTAAAAGCAGGGATTTCATCAGAAACACTATAAATACATATTGTACTTGTCTGAAAACGCACAGAACCTCTAAATAGTAGGTTTCTCACCAAAAAACACATTGGTAAAACCTCTATCTTAAGGCTCTGAGTTTTTGCACACATGTACAACAGGCATGTTTAAACTATAACGTTTTTAGTGAAATCGTGTTTCTCTCGAGGAGAAAACGCGTTTAAAGCCATAAAAAGATTTCACTGTGTTTTGGCATTGGACCAAGCTACCAACAGCCTAAACAATGATCAGAACTGGAGAAATCACACATTGACATTGGGTGAAATCATGCAACTCTTAAGGACGTGTTGCAGACTTGTTGAATAGATTCATTTTTCTTGTTTTGTTTGTTTTTGATGAAATTGTGCTTTTCTTGTCGAGAAAAGGCGTTTAACAAGATAAAAAGGTTTAGTGCGTTATGAATACGGGCTAGCTTACCAAAAGTAAAAATGTGAACTAAATAAGGCCGGGAGTCTTTCCATTGTTTAAAACACGATTTCTCGACCAGAATATGCTTTTTCAAAAAAGGCATGTTCCCATGGCGAGAGACTCATTTTCTTTGAGAAAATGCATTAAAAGCAGGGATTTCATCAGAAACACTATAAATACATATTGTACTTGTCTGAAAACGCACAGAACCTCTAAATAGTAGGTTTCTCACCAAAAAACACATTGGTCAAACCTCTATCTTAAGGCTCTGAGTTTTTGCACACATGTACAACAGGCATGTTTAAACTATAACGTTTTTAGTGAAATCGTGTTTCTCTCGAGGAGAAAACGCGTTTAAAGCCATAAAAAGAGTTCACTGTGTTTTGGCATTGGACTAAGCTACCAACAACCTAAACAATGATCAGAACTGGAGAAATTACACTTTGACATTGTGTGATATCATGCAACTCTTAAGGACGTGTTGCAGACTTGTTGAATAGATTCATTTTTGTTGTTTTGTTTGTTTTTGATGAAATGGTGCTTTTCTTGTCGAGAAAAGGCGTTTAACGCGATAAAAAGGTTTAGTGCGTTATGAATACGGGCTAGCTTACCAAAAGTAAAAATGTGAACTAAATAAGGCCGGGACTCGTTTTTATTGTTTAAAACACGATTTCTCGACCAGAATATGCTTTTTCAAAAAAAGCCATGTTCCCATGGCGAGAGACTCATTTTCTGCGAGAAAATGCATTAAAAGGAGGGATTTCATTAGAAACACTATAAATACATATTGTACTTGTTTGAAAACGCACAGAATCTTGAAATAGAAGGTTTCTCACCAAAAAACACATTGGTGAAACCCCTATCTTAAGGCTCTGAGTGTTTGCACACATGTACAACAGGCATGTTTAAACTATAACGTTTTTAGTGAAATCATTTTTCTCTCGAGGAGAAAACGCGTTTAAAGCCATAAAAAGATTTCACTGTGTTTTGGCATTGGACTAAGCTACCGACAACCTAAACAATGATCAGAACTGGAGAAATTACACTTTGACATTGTGTGATATCATGCAACTCTTAAGGACGTGTTGCAGACTTGTTGAATAGATTCATTTTTCTTGTTTTGTTTGTTTTTGATGAAATGGTGCTTTTCTTGTCGAGAAAAGGCGTTTAACAAGATAAAAAGGTTTAGTGCGTTATGAATACGGGCTAGCTTACCAAAAGTAAAAATGTGAACTAAATAAGGCCGGGACTCGTTTTTATTGTTTAAAACACGATTTCTCGACCAGAATATGCTTTTTCAAAAAAAGCCATGTTCCCATGGCGAGAGACTCATTTTCTGCGAGAAAATGCATTAAAAGGAGGGATTTCATTAGAAACACTATAAATACATATTGTACTTGTTTGAAAACGCACAGAATCTTGAAATAGAAGGTTTCTCACCAAAAAACACATTGGTGAAACCCCTATCTTAAGGCTCTGAGTGTTTGCACACATGTACAACAGGCATGTTTAAACTATAACGTTTTTAGTGAAATCATTTTTCTCTCGAGGAGAAAACGCGTTTAAAGCCATAAAAAGATTTCACTGTGTTTTGGCATTGGACTAAGCTACCGACAACCTAAACAATGATCAGAACTGGAGAAATTACACTTTGACATTGTGTGATATCATGCAACTCTTAAGGACGTGTTGCAGACTTGTTGAATAGATTCATTTTTCTTGTTTTGTTTGTTTTTGATGAAATGGTGCTTTTCTTGTCGAGAAAAGGCGTTTAACAAGATAAAAAGGTTTAGTGCGTTATGAATACGGGCTAGCTTACCAAAAGTAAAAATGTGAACTAAATAAGGCCGGGACTCGTTTTTATTGTTTAAAACACGATTTCTCGACCAGAATATGCTTTTTCAAAAAAGCCATGTTCCCATGGCGAGAGACTCATTTTCTTTGAGAAAATGCATTAAAAGCAGGGATTTCATCAGAAACACTATAAATACATATTGTACTTGTCTGAAAACGCACAGAACCTCTAAATAGTAGGTTTCTCACCAAAAAACACATTGGTAAAACCTCTATCTTAAGGCTCTGAGTTTTTGCACACATGTACAACAGGCATGTTTAAACTATAACGTTTTTAGTGAAATCGTGTTTCTCTCGAGGAGAAAACGCGTTTAAAGCCATAAAAAGATTTCACTGTGTTTTGGCATTGGACCAAGCTACCAACAGCCTAAACAATGATCAGAACTGGAGAAATCACACATTGACATTGGGTGAAATCATGCAACTCTTAAGGACGTGTTGCAGACTTGTTGAATAGATTCATTTTTCTTGTTTTGTTTGTTTTTGATGAAATTGTGCTTTTCTTGTCGAGAAAAGGCGTTTAACAAGATAAAAAGGTTTAGTGCGTTATGAATACGGGCTAGCTTACCAAAAGTAAAAATGTGAACTAAATAAGGCCGGGAGTCTTTCCATTGTTTAAAACACGATTTCTCGACCAGAATATGCTTTTTCAAAAAAGGCATGTTCCCATGGCGAGAGACTCATTTTCTTTGAGAAAATGCATTAAAAGCAGGGATTTCATCAGAAACACTATAAATACATATTGTACTTGTCTGAAAACGCACAGAACCTCTAAATAGTAGGTTTCTCACCAAAAAACACATTGGTCAAACCTCTATCTTAAGGCTCTGAGTTTTTGCACACATGTACAACAGGCATGTTTAAACTATAACGTTTTTAGTGAAATCGTGTTTCTCTCGAGGAGAAAACGCGTTTAAAGCCATAAAAAGAGTTCACTGTGTTTTGGCATTGGACTAAGCTACCAACAACCTAAACAATGATCAGAACTGGAGAAATTACACTTTGACATTGTGTGATATCATGCAACTCTTAAGGACGTGTTGCAGACTTGTTGAATAGATTCATTTTTGTTGTTTTGTTTGTTTTTGATGAAATGGTGCTTTTCTTGTCGAGAAAAGGCGTTTAACGCGATAAAAAGGTTTAGTGCGTTATGAATACGGGCTAGCTTACCAAAAGTAAAAATGTGAACTAAATAAGGCCGGGACTCGTTTTTATTGTTTAAAACACGATTTCTCGACCAGAATATGCTTTTTCAAAAAAAGCCATGTTCCCATGGCGAGAGACTCATTTTCTTTGAGAAAATGCATTAAAAGGAGGGATTTCATTAGAAACACTATAAATACATATTGTACTTGTTTGAAAACGCACAGAATCTTGAAATAGAAGGTTTCTCACCAAAAAACACATTGGTGAAACCCCTATCTTAAGGCTCTGAGTGTTTGCACACATGTACAACAGGCATGTTTAAACTATAACGTTTTTAGTGAAATCATTTTTCTCTCGAGGAGAAAACGCGTTTAAAGCCATAAAAAGATTTCACTGTGTTTTGGCATTGGACTAAGCTACCGACAACCTAAACAATGATCAGAACTGGAGAAATTACACTTTGACATTGTGTGATATCATGCAACTCTTAAGGACGTGTTGCAGACTTGTTGAATAGATTCATTTTTCTTGTTTTGTTTGTTTTTGATGAAATGGTGCTTTTCTTGTCGAGAAAAGGCGTTTAACAAGATAAAAAGGTTTAGTGCGTTATGAATACGGGCTAGCTTACCAAAAGTAAAAATGTGAACTAAATAAGGCCGGGACTCGTTTTTATTGTTTAAAACACGATTTCTCGACCAGAATATGCTTTTTCAAAAAAGCCATGTTCCCATGGCGAGAGACTCATTTTCTTTGAGAAAATGCATTAAAAGCAGGGATTTCATCAGAAACACTATAAATACATATTGTACTTGTCTGAAAACGCACAGAACCTCTAAATAGTAGGTTTCTCACCAAAAAACACATTGGTAAAACCTCTATCTTAAGGCTCTGAGTTTTTGCACACATGTACAACAGGCATGTTTAAACTATAACGTTTTTAGTGAAATCGTGTTTCTCTCGAGGAGAAAACGCGTTTAAAGCCATAAAAAGATTTCACTGTGTTTTGGCATTGGACCAAGCTACCAACAGCCTAAACAATGATCAGAACTGGAGAAATCACACATTGACATTGGGTGAAATCATGCAACTCTTAAGGACGTGTTGCAGACTTGTTGAATAGATTCATTTTTCTTGTTTTGTTTGTTTTTGATGAAATTGTGCTTTTCTTGTCGAGAAAAGGCGTTTAACAAGATAAAAAGGTTTAGTGCGTTATGAATACGGGCTAGCTTACCAAAAGTAAAAATGTGAACTAAATAAGGCCGGGAGTCTTTCCATTGTTTAAAACACGATTTCTCGACCAGAATATGCTTTTTCAAAAAAGGCATGTTCCCATGGCGAGAGACTCATTTTCTGTGAGAAAATGCATTAAAAGCAGGGATTTCATCAGAAACACTATAAATACATATTGTACTTGTATGAAAACGCACAGAATCTTGAAATAGAAGGTTTCTCACCAAAAAACACATTGGTGAAACCCCTATCTTAAGGCTCTGAGTGTTTGCACACATGTACAACAGGCATGTTTAAACTATAACGTTTTTAGTGAAATCATGTTTCTCTCGAGGAGAAAACGCGTTTAAAGCCATAAAAAGATTTCACTGTGTTTTGGCATTAGACTAAGCTACCAACAACCTAAACAATGATCAGAACTGGAGAAATTACACTTTGACATTGTGTGATATCATGCAACTCTTAAGGACGTGTTGCAGACTTGTTGAATAGATTCATTTTTCTTGTTTTGTTTGTTTTTGATGAAATGGTGCTTTTCTTGTCGAGAAAAGGCGTTTAACGCGATAAAAAGGTTTAGTGCGTTATGAATACGGGCTAGCTTACCAAAAGTAAAAATGTGAACTAAATAAGGCCGGGACTCGTTTTTATTGTTTAAAACACGATTTCTCGACCAGAATATGCTTTTTCAAAAAAAGCCATGTTCCCATGGCGAGAGACTCATTTTCTGCGAGAAAATGAATTAAAAGGAGGGATTTCCTCAGAAACACTATAAGTACATATTGTACTTGTCTGAAAACGCACAGAACCTTGAAATAGAAGGTTTCTCACCAAAAAACACATTGGTGAAACCCCTATCTTAAGGCTCTGAGTGTTTGCACACATGTACAACAGGCATGTTTAAACTATAACGTTTTTAGTGAAATCATGTTTCTCTCGAGGAGAAAACGCGTTTAAAGCCATAAAAAGATTTCACTGTGTTTTGGCATTGGACTAAGCTACCAACAACCTAAACAATGATCAGAACTGGAGAAATTACACTTTGACATTGTGTGATATCATGCAACTCTTAAGGACGTGTTGCAGACTTGTTGAATAGATTCATTTTTGTTGTTTTGTTTGTTTTTGATGAAATGGTGCTTTTCTTGTCGAGAAAAGGCGTTTAACAAGATAAAAAGGTTTAGTGCGTTATGAATACGGGCTAGCTTACCAAAAGTAAAAATTTGAACTAAATAAGGCCGGGACTCGTTTTTATTGTTTAAAACACGATTTCTCGACCAGAATATGCTTTTTCAAAAAAAGCCATGTTCCCATGGCGAGAGACTCATTTTCTGCGAGAAAATGCATTAAAAGGAGGGATTTCATCAGAAACACTATAAATACATATTGTACTTGTCTGAAAACGCACAGAACCTTGAAATAGAAGGTTTCTCACCAAAAAACACATTGGTGAAACCCCTATCTTAAAGCTCTGAGTGTTTGCACACATGTACAACAGGCATGTTTAAACTATAACGTTTTTAGTGAAATCATTTTTCTCTCGAGGAGAAAACGCGTTTAAAGCCATAAAAAGATTTCACTGTGTTTTGGCATTGGACTAAGCTACCGACAACCTAAACAATGATCAGAACTGGAGAAATTACACTTTGACATTGTGTGATATCATGCAACTCTTAAGGACGTGTTGCAGACTTGTTGAATAGATTCATTTTTCTTGTTTTGTTTGTTTTTGATGAAATGGTGCTTTTCTTGTCGAGAAAAGGCGTTTAACAAGATAAAAAGGTTTAGTGCGTTATGAATACGGGCTAGCTTACCAAAAGTAAAAATGTGAACTAAATAAGGCCGGGACTCGTTTTTATTGTTTAAAACACGATTTCTCGACCAGAATATGCTTTTTCAAAAAAGCCATGTTCCCATGGCGAGAGACTCATTTTCTTTGAGAAAATGCATTAAAAGCAGGGATTTCATCAGAAACACTATAAATACATATTGTACTTGTATGAAAACGCACAGAACCTCTAAATAGTAGGTTTCTCACCAAAAAACACATTGGTAAAACCTCTATCTTAAGGCTCTGAGTTTTTGCACACATGTACAACAGGCATGTTTAAACTATAACGTTTTTAGTGAAATCGTGTTTCTCTCGAGGAGAAAACGCGTTTAAAGCCATAAAAAGATTTCACTGTGTTTTGGCATTGGACTAAGCTACCGACAACCTAAACAATGATCAGAACTGGAGAAATTACACTTTGACATTGTGTGATATCATGCAACTCTTAAGGACGTGTTGCAGACTTGTTGAATAGATTCATTTTTCTTGTTTTGTTTGTTTTTGATGAAATGGTGCTTTTCTTGTCGAGAAAAGGCGTTTAACAAGATAAAAAGGTTTAGTGCGTTATGAATACGGGCTAGCTTACCAAAAGTAAAAATGTGAACTAAATAAGGCCGGGACTCGTTTTTATTGTTTAAAACACGATTTCTCGACCAGAACATGCTTTTTCAAAAAAAGCCATGTTCCCATGGCGAGAGACTCATTTTCTGCGAGAAAATGCATTAAAAGGAGGGATTTCCTCAGAAACACTATAAATACATATTGTACTTGTCTGAAAACGCACAGAACCTTGAAATAGAAGGTTTCTCACCAAAAACCACATTGGTGAAACCCCTATCTTAAGGCTCTGAGTGTTTGCACACATGTACAACAGGCATGTTTAAACTATAACGTTTTTAGTGAAATCATGTTTCTCTCGAGGAGAAAACGCGTTTAAAGCCATAAAAAGATTTCACTGTGTTTTGGCATTGGACTAAGCTACCAACAACCTAAACAATGATCAGAACTGGAGAAATTACACTTTGACATTGTGTGATATCATGCAACTCTTAAGGACGTGTTGCAGACTTGTTGAATAGATTCATTTTTCTTGTTTTGTTTGTTTTTGATGAAATGGTGCTTTTCTTGTCGAGAAAAGGCGTTTAACGCGATAAAAAGGTTTAGTGCGTTATGAATACGGGCTAGCTTACCAAAAGTAAAAATGTGAACTAAATAAGGCCGGGACTTGTTTTTATTGTTTAAAACACGATTTCTCGACCAGAATATGCTTTTTCAAAAAAAGCCATGTTCCCATGGCGAGAGACTCATTTTCTGCGAGAAAATGCATTAAAAGGAGGGATTTCCTCAGAAACACTATAAGTACATATTGTACTTGTCTGAAAACGCACAGAACCTTGAAATAGAAGGTTTCTCACCAAAAAACACATTGGTGAAACCCCTATCTTAAGGCTCTGAGTGTTTGCACACATGTACAACAGGCATGTTTAAACTATAACGTTTTTAGTGAAATCATGTTTCTCTCGAGGAGAAAACGCGTTTAAAGCCATAAAAAGATTTCACTGTGTTTTGGCATTGGACTAAGCTACCAACAACCTAAACAATGATCAGAACTGGAGAAATTACACTTTGACATTGGGTGAAATCATGCAACTCTTAAGGACGTGTTGCAGACTTGTTGAATAGATTCATTTTTCTTGTTTTGTTTGTTTTTGATGAAATTGTGCTTTTCTTGTCGAGAAAAGGCGTTTAACAAGATAAAAAGGTTTAGTGCGTTATGAATACGGGCTAGCTTACCAAAAGTAAAAATGTGAACTAAATAAGGCCGGGAGTCTTTCCATTGTTTAAAACACGATTTCTCGACCAGAATATGCTTTTTCAAAAAAGGCATGTTCCCATGGCGAGAGACTCATTTTCTGTGAGAAAATGCATTAAAAGCAGGGATTTCATCAGAAACACTATAAATACATATTGTACTTGTATGAAAACGCACAGAATCTTGAAATAGAAGGTTTCTCACCAAAAAACACATTGGTGAAACCCCTATCTTAAGGCTCTGAGTGTTTGCACACATGTACAACAGGCATGTTTAAACTATAACGTTTTTAGTGAAATCATGTTTCTCTCGAGGAGAAAACGCGTTTAAAGCCATAAAAAGATTTCACTGTGTTTTGGCATTAGACTAAGCTACCAACAACCTAAACAATGATCAGAACTGGAGAAATTACACTTTGACATTGTGTGATATCATGCAACTCTTAAGGACGTGTTGCAGACTTGTTGAATAGATTCATTTTTCTTGTTTTGTTTGTTTTTGATGAAATGGTGCTTTTCTTGTCGAGAAAAGGCGTTTAACGCGATAAAAAGGTTTAGTGCGTTATGAATACGGGCTAGCTTACCAAAAGTAAAAATGTGAACTAAATAAGGCCGGGACTCGTTTTTATTGTTTAAAACACGATTTCTCGACCAGAATATGCTTTTTCAAAAAAAGCCATGTTCCCATGGCGAGAGACTCATTTTCTGCGAGAAAATGAATTAAAAGGAGGGATTTCCTCAGAAACACTATAAGTACATATTGTACTTGTCTGAAAACGCACAGAACCTTGAAATAGAAGGTTTCTCACCAAAAAACACATAGGTGAAACCCCTATCTTAAGGCTCTGAGTGTTTGCACACATGTACAACAGGCATGTTTAAACTATAACGTTTTTAGTGAAATCATGTTTCTCTCGAGGAGAAAACGCGTTTAAAGCCATAAAAAGATTTCACTGTGTTTTGGCATTGGACTAAGCTACCAACAACCTAAACAATGATCAGAACTGGAGAAATTACACTTTGACATTGTGTGATATCATGCAACTCTTAAGGACGTGTTGCAGACTTGTTGAATAGATTCATTTTTGTTGTTTTGTTTGTTTTTGATGAAATGGTGCTTTTCTTGTCGAGAAAAGGCGTTTAACGCGATAAAAAGGTTTAGTGCGTTATGAATACGGGCTAGCTTACCAAAAGTAAAAATGTGAACTAAATAAGGCCGGGACTCGTTTTTATTGTTTAAAACACGATTTCTCGACCAGAATATGCTTTTTCAAAAAAAGCCATGTTCCCATGGCGAGAGACTCATTTTCTGCGAGAAAATGAATTAAAAGGAGGGATTTCCTCAGAAACACTATAAGTACATATTGTACTTGTCTGAAAACGCACAGAACCTTGAAATAGAAGGTTTCTCACCAAAAAACACATTGGTGAAACCCCTATCTTAAGGCTCTGAGTGTTTGCACACATGTACAACAGGCATGTTTAAACTATAACGTTTTTAGTGAAATCATGTTTCTCTCGAGGAGAAAACGCGTTTAAAGCCATAAAAAGATTTCACTGTGTTTTGGCATTGGACTAAGCTACCAACAACCTAAACAATGATCAGAACTGGAGAAATTACACTTTGACATTGTGTGATATCATGCAACTCTTAAGGACGTGTTGCAGACTTGTTGAATAGATTCATTTTTGTTGTTTTGTTTGTTTTTGATGAAATGGTGCTTTTCTTGTCGAGAAAAGGCGTTTAACGCGATAAAAAGGTTTAGTGCGTTATGAATACGGGCTAGCTTACCAAAAGTAAAAATTTGAACTAAATAAGGCCGGGACTCGTTTTTATTGTTTAAAACACGATTTCTCGACCAGAATATGCTTTTTCAAAAAAAGCCATGTTCCCATGGCGAGAGACTCATTTTCTGCGAGAAAATGCATTAAAAGGAGGGATTTCATCAGAAACACTATAAATACATATTGTACTTGTCTGAAAACGCACAGAACCTTGAAATAGAAGGTTTCTCACCAAAAAACACATTGGTGAAACCCCTATCTTAAGGCTCTGAGTGTTTGCACACATGTACAACAGGCATGTTTAAACTATAACGTTTTTAGTGAAATCATTTTTCTCTCGAGGAGAAAACGCGTTTAAAGCCATAAAAAGATTTCACTGTGTTTTGGCATTGGACTAAGCTACCGACAACCTAAACAATGATCAGAACTGGAGAAATTACACTTTGACATTGTGTGATATCATGCAACTCTTTAGGACGTGTTGCAGACTTGTTGAATAGATTCATTTTTCTTGTTTTGTTTGTTTTTGATGAAATGGTGCTTTTCTTGTCGAGAAAAGGCGTTTAACAAGATAAAAAGGTTTAGTGCGTTATGAATACGGGCTAGCTTACCAAAAGTAAAAATGTGAACTAAATAAGGCCGGGACTCGTTTTTATTGTTTAAAACACGATTTCTCGACCAGAATATGCTTTTTCAAAAAAGCCATGTTCCCATGGCGAGAGACTCATTTTCTTTGAGAAAATGCATTAAAAGCAGGGATTTCATCAGAAACACTATAAATACATATTGTACTTGTCTGAAAACGCACAGAACCTCTAAATAGTAGGTTTCTCACCAAAAAACACATTGGTAAAACCTCTATCTTAAGGCTCTGAGTTTTTGCACACATGTACAACAGGCATGTTTAAACTATAACGTTTTTAGTGAAATCGTGTTTCTCTCGAGGAGAAAACGCGTTTAAAGCCATAAAAAGATTTCACTGTGTTTTGGCATTGGACTAAGCTACCGACAACCTAAACAATGATCAGAACTGGAGAAATTACACTTTGACATTGTGTGATATCATGCAACTCTTAAGGACGTGTTGCAGACTTGTTGAATAGATTCATTTTTGTTGTTTTGTTTGTTTTTGATGAAATGGTGCTTTTCTTGTCGAGAAAAGGCGTTTAACGCGATAAAAAGGTTTAGTGCGTTATGAATACGGGCTAGCTTACCAAAAGTAAAAATGTGAACTAAATAAGGCCGGGACTCGTTTTTATTGTTTAAAACACGATTTCTCGACCAGAACATGCTTTTTCAAAAAAAGCCATGTTCCCATGGCGAGAGACTCATTTTCTGCGAGAAAATGCATTAAAAGGAGGGATTTCCTCAGAAACACTATAAATACATATTGTACTTGTCTGAAAACGCACAGAACCTTGAAATAGAAGGTTTCTCACCAAAAAACACATTGGTGAAACTCCTATCTTAAGGCTCTGAGTGTTTGCACACATGTACAACAGGCATGTTTAAACTATAACGTTTTTAGTGAAATCATGTTTCTCTCGAGGAGAAAACGCGTTTAAAGCCATAAAAAGATTTCACTGTGTTTTGGCATTGGACTAAGCTACCAACAACCTAAACAATGATCAGAACTGGAGAAATTACACTTTGACATTGTGTGATATCATGCAACTCTTAAGGACGTGTTGCAGACTTGTTGAATAGATTCATTTTTCTTGTTTTGTTTGTTTTTGATGAAATGGTGCTTTTCTTGTCGAGAAAAGGCGTTTAACGCGATAAAAAGGTTTAGTGCGTTATGAATACGGGCTAGCTTACCAAAAGTAAAAATGTGAACTAAATAAGGCCGGGACTTGTTTTTATTGTTTAAAACACGATTTCTCGACCAGAATATGCTTTTTCAAAAAAAGCCATGTTCCCATGGCGAGAGACTCATTTTCTGCGAGAAAATGCATTAAAAGGAGGGATTTCCTCAGAAACACTATAAGTACATATTGTACTTGTCTGAAAACGCACAGAACCTTGAAATAGAAGGTTTCTCACCAAAAAACACATTGGTAAAACCCCTATCTTAAGGCTCTGAGTGTTTGCACACATGTACAACAGGCATGTTTAAACTATAACGTTTTTAGTGAAATCATGTTTCTCTCGAGGAGAAAACGCGTTTAAAGCCATAAAAAGATTTCACTGTGTTTTGGCATTGGACTAAGCTACCAACAACCTAAACAATGATCAGAACTGGAGAAATTACACTTTGACATTGTGTGATATCATGCAACTCTTAAGGACGTGTTGCAGACTTGTTGAATAGATTCATTTTTGTTGTTTTGTTTGTTTTTGATGAAATGGTGCTTTTCTTGTCGAGAAAAGGCGTTTAACGCGATAAAAAGGTTTAGTGCGTTATGAATACGGGCTAGCTTACCAAAAGTAAAAATTTGAACTAAATAAGGCCGGGACTCGTTTTTATTGTTTAAAACACGATTTCTCGACCAGAATATGCTTTTTCAAAAAAAGCCATGTTCCCATGGCGAGAGACTCATTTTCTGCGAGAAAATGCATTAAAAGGAGGGATTTCATCAGAAACACTATAAATACATATTGTACTTGTCTGAAAACGCACAGAACCTTGAAATAGAAGGTTTCTCACCAAAAAACACATTGGTGAAACCCCTATCTTAAAGCTCTGAGTGTTTGCACACATGTACAACAGGCATGTTTAAACTATAACGTTTTTAGTGAAATCATTTTTCTCTCGAGGAGAAAACGCGTTTAAAGCCATAAAAAGATTTCACTGTGTTTTGGCATTGGACTAAGCTACCGACAACCTAAACAATGATCAGAACTGGAGAAATTACACTTTGACATTGTGTGATATCATGCAACTCTTAAGGACGTGTTGCAGACTTGTTGAATAGATTCATTTTTCTTGTTTTGTTTGTTTTTGATGAAATGGTGCTTTTCTTGTCGAGAAAAGGCGTTTAACAAGATAAAAATGTTTAGTGCGTTATGAATACGGGCTAGCTTACCAAAAGTAAAAATGTGAACTAAATAAGGCCGGGACTCGTTTTTATTGTTTAAAACACGATTTCTCGACCAGAATATGCTTTTTCAAAAAAGCCATGTTCCCATGGCGAGAGACTCATTTTCTTTGAGAAAATGCATTAAAAGCAGGGATTTCATCAGAAACACTATAAATACATATTGTACTTGTCTGAAAACGCACAGAACCTCTAAATAGTAGGTTTCTCACCAAAAAACACATTGGTAAAACCTCTATCTTAAGGCTCTGAGTTTTTGCACACATGTACAACAGGCATGTTTAAACTATAACGTTTTTAGTGAAATCGTGTTTCTCTCGAGGAGAAAACGCGTTTAAAGCCATAAAAAGATTTCACTGTGTTTTGGCATTGGACTAAGCTACCGACAACCTAAACAATGATCAGAACTGGAGAAATTACGCTTTGACATTGTGTGATATCATGCAACTCTTAAGGACGTGTTGCAGACTTGTTGAATAGATTCATTTTTCTTGTTTTGTTTGTTTTTGATGAAATGGTGCTTTTCTTGTCGAGAAAAGGCGTTTAACAAGATAAAAAGGTTTAGTGCGTTATGAATACGGGCTAGCTTACCAAAAGTAAAAATGTGAACTAAATAAGGCCGGGACTCGTTTTTATTGTTTAAAACACGATTTCTCGACCAGAATATGCTTTTTCAAAAAAGCCATGTTCCCATGGCGAGAGACTCATTTTCTGCGAGAAAATGCATTAAAAGCAGGGATTTCATCAGAAACACTATAAATACATATTGTACTTGTCTGAAAACGCACAGAACCTCTAAATAGTAGGTTTCTCACCAAAAAACACATTGGTAAAACCTCTATCTTAAGGCTCTGAGTTTTTGCACACATGTACAACAGGCATGTTTAAACTATAACGTTTTTAGTGAAATCGTGTTTCTCTCGAGGAGAAAACGCGTTTAAAGCCATAAAAAGAGTTCACTGTGTTTTGGCATTGGACTAAGCTACCAACAACCTAAACAATGATCAGAACTGGAGAAATTACACTTTGACATTGTGTGATATCATGCAACTCTTAAGGACGTGTTGCAGACTTGTTGAATAGATTCATTTTTGTTGTTTTGTTTGTTTTTGATGAAATGGTGCTTTTCTTGTCGAGAAAAGGCGTTTAACGCGATAAAAAGGTTTAGTGCGTTATGAATACGGGCTAGCTTACCAAAAGTAAAAATGTGAACTAAATAAGGCCGGGACTCGTTTTTATTGTTTAAAACACGATTTCTCGACCAGAATATGCTTTTTCAAAAAAAGCCATGTTCCCATGGCGAGAGACTCATTTTCTGCGAGAAAATGCATTAAAAGGAGGGATTTCATTAGAAACACTATAAATACATATTGTACTTGTTTGAAAACGCACAGAATCTTGAAATAGAAGGTTTCTCACCAAAAAACACATTGGTGAAACCCCTATCTTAAGGCTCTGAGTGTTTGCACACATGTACAACAGGCATGTTTAAACTATAACGTTTTTAGTGAAATCATTTTTCTCTCGAGGAGAAAACGCGTTTAAAGCCATAAAAATATTTCACTGTGTTTTGGCATTGGACTAAGCTACCGACAACCTAAACAATGATCAGAACTGGAGAAATTACACTTTGACATTGTGTGATATCATGCAACTCTTAAGGACGTGTTGCAGACTTGTTGAATAGATTCATTTTTCTTGTTTTGTTTGTTTTTGATGAAATGGTGCTTTTCTTGTCGAGAAAAGGCGTTTAACAAGATAAAAAGGTTTAGTGCGTTATGAATACGGGCTAGCTTACCAAAAGTAAAAATGTGAACTAAATAAGGCCGGGACTCGTTTTTATTGTTTAAAACACGATTTCTCGACCAGAATATGCTTTTTCAAAAAAGCCATGTTCCCATGGCGAGAGACTCATTTTCTTTGAGAAAATGCATTAAAAGCAGGGATTTCATCAGAAACACTATAAATACATATTGTACTTGTCTGAAAACGCACAGAACCTCTAAATAGTAGGTTTCTCACCAAAAAACACATTGGTAAAACCTCTATCTTAAGGCTCTGAGTTTTTGCACACATGTACAACAGGCATGTTTAAACTATAACGTTTTTAGTGAAATCGTGTTTCTCTCGAGGAGAAAACGCGTTTAAAGCCATAAAAAGATTTCACTGTGTTTTGGCATTGGACCAAGCTACCAACAGCCTAAACAATGATCAGAACTGGAGAAATCACACATTGACATTGGGTGAAATCATGCAACTCTTAAGGACGTGTTGCAGACTTGTTGAATAGATTCATTTTTCTTGTTTTGTTTGTTTTTGATGAAATGGTGCTTTTCTTGTCGAGAAAAGGCGTTTAACGCGATAAAAAGGTTTAGTGCGTTATGAATACGGGCTAGCTTACCAAAAGTAAAAATGTGAACTAAATAAGGCCGGGACTCGTTTTTATTGTTTAAAACACGATTTCTCGACCAGAATATGCTTTTTCAAAAAAAGCCATGTTCCCATGGCGAGAGACTCATTTTCTGCGAGAAAATGCATTAAAAGGAGGGATTTCATTAGAAACACTATAAATACATATTGTACTTGTTTGAAAACGCACAGAATCTTGAAATAGAAGGTTTCTCACCAAAAAACACATTGGTGAAACCCCTATCTTAAGGCTCTGAGTGTTTGCACACATGTACAACAGGCATGTTTAAACTATAACGTTTTTAGTGAAATCATTTTTCTCTCGAGGAGAAAACGCGTTTAAAGCCATAAAAAGATTTCACTGTGTTTTGGCATTGGACTAAGCTACCGACAACCTAAACAATGATCAGAACTGGAGAAATTACACTTTGACATTGTGTGATATCATGCAACTCTTAAGGACGTGTTGCAGACTTGTTGAATAGATTCATTTTTCTTGTTTTGTTTGTTTTTGATGAAATGGTGCTTTTCTTGTCGAGAAAAGGCGTTTAACAAGATAAAAAGGTTTAGTGCGTTATGAATACGGGCTAGCTTACCAAAAGTAAAAATGTGAACTAAATAAGGCCGGGACTCGTTTTTATTGTTTAAAACACGATTTCTCGACCAGAATATGCTTTTTCAAAAAAGCCATGTTCCCATGGCGAGAGACTCATTTTCTTTGAGAAAATGCATTAAAAGCAGGGATTTCATCAGAAACACTATAAATACATATTGTACTTGTCTGAAAACGCACAGAACCTCTAAATAGTAGGTTTCTCACCAAAAAACACATTGGTAAAACCTCTATCTTAAGGCTCTGAGTTTTTGCACACATGTACAACAGGCATGTTTAAACTATAACGTTTTTAGTGAAATCGTGTTTCTCTCGAGGAGAAAACGCGTTTAAAGCCATAAAAAGATTTCACTGTGTTTTGGCATTGGACCAAGCTACCAACAGCCTAAACAATGATCAGAACTGGAGAAATCACACATTGACATTGGGTGAAATCATGCAACTCTTAAGGACGTGTTGCAGACTTGTTGAATAGATTCATTTTTCTTGTTTTGTTTGTTTTTGATGAAATTGTGCTTTTCTTGTCGAGAAAAGGCGTTTAACAAGATAAAAAGGTTTAGTGCGTTATGAATACGGGCTAGCTTACCAAAAGTAAAAATGTGAACTAAATAAGGCCGGGAGTCTTTCCATTGTTTAAAACACGATTTCTCGACCAGAATATGCTTTTCAAAAAAGGCATGTTCCCATGGCGAGAGACTCATTTTCTGTGAGAAAATGCATTAAAAGCAGGGATTTCATCAGAAACACTATAAATACATATTGTACTTGTATGAAAACGCACAGAATCTTGAAATAGAAGGTTTCTCACCAAAAAACACATTGGTGAAACCCCTATCTTAAGGCTCTGAGTGTTTGCACACATGTACAACAGGCATGTTTAAACTATAACGTTTTTAGTGAAATCATGTTTCTCTCGAGGAGAAAACGCGTTTAAAGCCATAAAAAGAGTTCACTGTGTTTTGGCATTGGACTAAGCTACCAACAACCTAAACAATGATCAGAACTGGAGAAATTACACCTTGACATTGTGTGATATCATGCAACTCTTAAGGACGTGTTGCAGACTTGTTGAATAGATTCATTTTTGTTGTTTTGTTTGTTTTTGATGAAATGGTGCTTTTGTTGTCGAGAAAAGGCGTTTAACGCGATAAAAAGGTTTAGTGCGTTATGAATACGGGCTAGCTTACCAAAAGTAAAAATGTGAACTAAATAAGGCCGGGACTCGTTTTTATTGTTTAAAACACGATTTCTCGACCAGAATATGCTTTTTCAAAAAAAGCCATGTTCCCATGGCGAGAGACTCATTTTCTGCGAGAAAATGCATTAAAAGGAGGGATTTCCTCAGAAACACTATAAATACATATTGTACTTGTCTGAAAACGCACAGAACCTTGAAATAGAAGGTTTTTCACCAAAAAACACACTGGTGAAACCCCTATCTTAAGGCTCTGAGTGTTTGCACACATGTACAACAGGCATGTTTAAACTATAACGTTTTTAGTGAAATCATGTTTCTCTCGAGGAGAAAACGCGTTTAAAGCCATAAAAAGATTTCACTGTGTTTTGGCATTGGACTAAGCTACCAACAACCTAAACAATGATCAGAACTGGAGAAATTACACTTTGACATTGTGTGATATCATGCAACTCTTAAGGACGTGTTGCAGACTTGTTGAATAGATTCATTTTTGTTGTTTTGTTTGTTTTTGATGAAATGGTGCTTTTCTTGTCGAGAAAAGGCGTTTAACGCGATAAAAAGGTTTAGTGCGTTATGAATACGGGCTAGCTTACCAAAAGTAAAAATGTGAACTAAATAAGGCCGGGACTCGTTTTTATTGTTTAAAACACGATTTCTCGACCAGAATATGCTTTTTCAAAAAAAGCCATGTTCCCATGGCGAGAGACTCATTTTCTGCGAGAAAATGCATTAAAAGGAGGGATTTCCTCAGAAACACTATAAATACATATTGTACTTGTCTGAAAACGCACAGAACCTTGAAATAGAAGGTTTCTCACCAAAAAACACATTGGTGAAACCCCTATCTTAAGGCTCTGAGTGTTTGCACACATGTACAACAGGCATGTTTAAACTATAACGTTTTTAGTGAAATCATGTTTCTCTCGAGGAGAAAACGCGTTTAAAGCCATAAAAAGATTTCACTGTGTTTTGGCATTGGACTAAGCTACCAACAACCTAAACAATGATCAGAACTGGAGAAATTACACTTTGACATTGTGTGATATCATGCAACTCTTAAGGACGTGTTGCAGACTTGTTGAATAGATTCATTTTTCTTGTTTTGTTTGTTTTTGATGAAATGGTGCTTTTCTTGTCGAGAAAAGGCGTTTAACGCGATAAAAAGGTTTAGTGCGTTATGAATACGGGCTAGCTTACCAAAAGTAAAAATGTGAACTAAATAAGGCCGGGACTCGTTTTTATTGTTTAAAACACGATTTCTCGACCAGAATATGCTTTTTCAAAAAAGCCATGTTCCCATGGCGAGAGACTCATTTTCTTTGAGAAAATGCATTAAAAGGAGGGATTTCCTCAGAAACACTATAAATACATATTGTACTTGTCTGAAAACGCACAGAACCTCTAAATAGTAGGTTTCTCACCAAAAAACACATTGGTAAAACCTCTATCTTAAGGCTCTGAGTTTTTGCACACATGTACAACAGGCATGTTTAAACTATAACGTTTTTAGTGAAATCGTGTTTCTCTCGAGGAGAAAACGCGTTTAAAGCCATAAAAAGATTTCACTGTGTTTTGGCATTGGACTAAGCTACCAACAGCCTAAACAATGATCAGAACTGGAGAAATCACACATTGACATTGGGTGAAATCATGCAACTCTTAAGGACGTGTTGCAGACTTGTTGAATAGATTCATTTTTCTTGTTTTGTTTGTTTTTGATGAAATGGTGCTTTTCTTGTCGAGAAAAGGCGTTTAACGCGATAAAAAGGTTTAGTGCGTTATGAATACGGGCTAGCTTACCAAAAGTAAAAATGTGAACTAAATAAGGCCGGGAGTCTTTCCATTGTTTAAAACACGATTTCTCGACCAGAATATGCTTTTTCAAAAAAGGCATGTTCCCATGGCGAGAGACTCATTTTCTGTGAGAAAATGCATTAAAAGCAGGGATTTCATCAGAAACACTATAAATACATATTGTACTTGTATGAAAACGCACAGAATCTTGAAATAGAAGGTTTCTCACCAAAAAACACATTGGTGAAACCCCTATCTTAAGGCTCTGAGTGTTTGCACACATGTACAACAGGCATGTTTAAACTATAACGTTTTTAGTGAAATCATGTTTCTCTCGAGGAGAAAACGCGTTTAAAGCCATAAAAAGATTTCACTGTGTTTTGGCATTAGACTAAGCTACCAACAACCTAAACAATGATCAGAACTTGAGAAATTACACATTGACATTGTGTGATATCATGCAACTCTTAAGGACGTGTTGCAGACTTGTTGAATAGATTCATTTTTGTTGTTTTGTTTGTTTTTGATGAAATGGTGCTTTTCTTGTCGAGAAAAGGCGTTTAACGCGATAAAAAGGTTTAGTGCGTTATGAATACGGGCTAGCTTACCAAAAGTAAAAATGTGAACTAAATAAGGCCGGGACTCGTTTTTATTGTTTAAAACACGATTTCTCGACCAGAATATGCTTTTTCAAAAAAAGCCATGTTCCCATGGCGAGAGACTCATTTTCTGCGAGAAAATGCATTAAAAGGAGGGATTTCCTCAGAAACACTATAAATACATATTGTACTTGTCTGAAAACGCACAGAACCTTGGAATAGAAGGTTTCTCACCAAAAAACACATGGGTGAAACCCCTATCTTAAGGCTCTGAGTGTTTGCACACATGTACAACAGGCATGTTTAAACTATAACGTTTTTAGTGAAATCATGTTTCTCTCGAGGAGAAAACGCGTTTAAAGCCATAAAAAGATTTCACTGTGTTTTGGCATTAGACTAAGCTACCAACAACCTAAACAATGATCAGAACTTGAGAAATTACACATTGACATTGTGTGATATCATGCAACTCTTAAGGACGTGTTGCAGACTTGTTGAATAGATTCATTTTTGTTGTTTTGTTTGTTTTTGATGAAATGGTGCTTTTCTTGTCGAGAAAAGGCGTTTAACGCGATAAAAAGGTTTAGTGCGTTATGAATACGGGCTAGCTTACCAAAAGTAAAAATGTGAACTAAATAAGGCCGGGACTCGTTTTTATTGTTTAAAACACGATTTCTCGACCAGAATATGCTTTTTCAAAAAAAGCCATGTTCCCATGGCGAGAGACTCATTTTCTGCGAGAAAATGCATTAAAAGGAGGGATTTCCTCAGAAACACTATAAATACATATTGTACTTGTCTGAAAACGCACAGAACCTTGAAATAGAAGGTTTCTCACCAAAAAACACATTGGTGAAACCCCTATCTTAAGGCTCTGAGTGTTTGCACACATGTACAACAGGCATGTTTAAACTATAACGTTTTTAGTGAAATCATGTTTCTCTCGAGGAGAAAACGCGTTTAAAGCCATAAAAAGAGTTCACTGTGTTTTGGCATTGGACTAAGCTACCAACAACCTAAACAATGATCAGAACTGGAGAAATTACACTTTGACATTGTGTGATATCATGCAACTCTTAAGGACGTGTTGCAGACTTGTTGAATAGATTCATTTTTGTTGTTTTGTTTGTTTTTGATGAAATGGTGCTTTTCTTGTCGAGAAAAGGCGTTTAACGCGATAAAAAGGTTTAGTGCGTTATGAATACGGGCTAGCTTACCAAAAGTAAAAATTTGAACTAAATAAGGCCGGGACTCGTTTTTATTGTTTAAAACACGATTTCTCGACCAGAATATGCTTTTTCAAAAAAAGCCATGTTCCCATGGCGAGAGACTCATTTTCTGCGAGAAAATGCATTAAAAGGAGGGATTTCCTCAGAAACACTATAAATACATATTGTACTTGTCTGAAAACGCACAGAACCTTGAAATAGAAGGTTTCTCACCAAAAAACACATTGGTGAAACCCCTATCTTAAGGCTCTGAGTGTTTGCACACATGTACAACAGGCATGTTTAAACTATAACGTTTTTAGTGAAATCATGTTTCTCTCGAGGAGAAAACGCGTTTAAAGCCATAAAAAGATTTCACTGTGTTTTGGCATTAGACTAAGCTACCAACAACCTAAACAATGATCAGAACTTGAGAAATTACACATTGACATTGTGTGATATCATGCAACTCTTAAGGACGTGTTGCAGATTTGTTGAATAGATTCATTTTTGTTGTTTTGTTTGTTTTTGATGAAATTGTGCTTTTCTTGTCGAGAAAAGGCGTTTAACAAGATAAAAAGGTTTAGTGCGTTATGAATACGGGCTAGCTTACCAAAAGTAAAAATGTGAACTAAAAAAGGCCGGGACTCGTTTTTATTGTTTAAAACACGATTTCTCGACCAGAATATGCTTTTTCAAAAAAAGCCATGTTCCCATGGCGAGAGACTCATTTTCTTTGAGAAAATGCATTAAAAGGAGGGATTTCCTCAGAAACACTATAAATACATATTGTACTTGTCTGAAAACGCACAGAACCTTGAAATAGAAGGTTTCTCACCAAAAAACACATTGGTGAAACCCCTATCTTAAGGCTCTGAGTGTTTGCACACATGTACAACAGGCATGTTTAAACTATAACGTTTTTAGTGAAATCATGTTTCTCTCGAGGAGAAAACGCGTTTAAAGCCATAAAAAGATTTCACTGTGTTTTGGCATTGGACTAAGCTACCAACAACCTAAACAATGATCAGAACTGGAGAAATTACACCTTGACATTGTGTGATATCATGCAACTCTTAAGGACGTGTTGCAGACTTGTTGAATAGATTCATTTTTGTTGTTTTGTTTGTTTTTGATGAAATGGTGCTTTTGTTGTCGAGAAAAGGCGTTTAACGCGATAAAAAGGTTTAGTGCGTTATGAATACGGGCTAGCTTACCAAAAGTAAAAATGTGAACTAAATAAGGCCGGGACTCGTTTTTATTGTTTAAAACACGATTTCTCGACCAGAATATGCTTTTTCAAAAAAAGCCATGTTCCCATGGCGAGAGACTCATTTTCTGCGAGAAAATGCATTAAAAGGAGGGATTTCCTCAGAAACACTATAAATACATATTGTACTTGTCTGAAAACGCACAGAACCTTGAAATAGAAGGTTTTTCACCAAAAAACACACTGGTGAAACCCCTATCTTAAGGCTCTGAGTGTTTGCACACATGTACAACAGGCATGTTTAAACTATAACGTTTTTAGTGAAATCATGTTTCTCTCGAGGAGAAAACGCGTTTAAAGCCATAAAAAGATTTCACTGTGTTTTGGCATTGGACTAAGCTACCAACAACCTAAACAATGATCAGAACTGGAGAAATTACACTTTGACATTGTGTGATATCATGCAACTCTTAAGGACGTGTTGCAGACTTGTTGAATAGATTCATTTTTGTTGTTTTGTTTGTTTTTGATGAAATGGTGCTTTTGTTGTCGAGAAAAGGCGTTTAACGCGATAAAAAGGTTTAGTGCGTTATGAATACGGGCTAGCTTACCAAAAGTAAAAATGTGAACTAAATAAGGCCGGGACTCGTTTTTATTGTTTAAAACACGATTTCTCGACCAGAATATGCTTTTTCAAAAAAAGCCATGTTCCCATGGCGAGAGACTCATTTTCTGCGAGAAAATGCATTAAAAGGAGGGATTTCCTCAGAAACACTATAAATACATATTGTACTTGTCTGAAAACGCACAGAACCTTGAAATAGAAGGTTTCTCACCAAAAAACACATTGGTGAAACCCCTATCTTAAGGCTCTGAGTGTTTGCACACATGTACAACAGGCATGTTTAAACTATAACGTTTTTAGTGAAATCATGTTTCTCTCGAGGAGAAAACGCGTTTAAAGCCATAAAAAGATTTCACTGTGTTTTGGCATTGGACTAAGCTACCAACAACCTAAACAATGATCAGAACTGGAGAAATTACACTTTGACATTGTGTGATATCATGCAACTCTTAAGGACGTGTTGCAGACTTGTTGAATAGATTCATTTTTCTTGTTTTGTTTGTTTTTGATGAAATGGTGCTTTTCTTGTCGAGAAAAGGCGTTTAACGCGATAAAAAGGTTTAGTGCGTTATGAATACGGGCTAGCTTACCAAAAGTAAAAATGTGAACTAAATAAGGCCGGGACTCGTTTTTATTGTTTAAAACACGATTTCTCGACCAGAATATGCTTTTTCAAAAAAGCCATGTTCCCATGGCGAGAGACTCATTTTCTTTGAGAAAATGCATTAAAAGGAGGGATTTCCTCAGAAACACTATAAATACATATTGTACTTGTCTGAAAACGCACAGAACCTCTAAATAGTAGGTTTCTCACCAAAAAACACATTGGTAAAACCTCTATCTTAAGGCTCTGAGTTTTTGCACACATGTACAACAGGCATGTTTAAACTATAACGTTTTTAGTGAAATCGTGTTTCTCTCGAGGAGAAAACGCGTTTAAAGCCATAAAAAGATTTCACTGTGTTTTGGCATTGGACCAAGCTACCAACAGCCTAAACAATGATCAGAACTGGAGAAATCACACATTGACATTGGGTGAAATCATGCAACTCTTAAGGACGTGTTGCAGACTTGTTGAATAGATTCATTTTTCTTGTTTTGTTTGTTTTTGATGAAATTGTGCTTTTCTTGTCGAGAAAAGGCGTTTAACAAGATAAAAAGGTTTAGTGCGTTATGAATACGGGCTAGCTTACCAAAAGTAAAAATGTGAACTAAATAAGGCCGGGAGTCTTTCCATTGTTTAAAACACGATTTCTCGACCAGAATATGCTTTTTCAAAAAAGGCATGTTCCCATGGCGAGAGACTCATTTTCTGTGAGAAAATGCATTAAAAGCAGGGATTTAATCAGAAACACTATAAATACATATTGTACTTGTATGAAAACGCACAGAATCTTGAAATAGAAGGTTTCTCACCAAAAAACACATTGGTGAAACCCCTATCTTAAGGCTCTGAGTGTTTGCACACATGTACAACAGGCATGTTTAAACTATAACGTTTTTAGTGAAATCATGTTTCTCTCGAGGAGAAAACGCGTTTAAAGCCATAAAAAGATTTCACTGTGTTTTGGCATTAGACTAAGCTACCAACAACCTAAACAATGATCAGAACTTGAGAAATTACACATTGACATTGTGTGATATCATGCAACTCTTAAGGACGTGTTGCAGACTTGTTGAATAGATTCATTTTTGTTGTTTTGTTTGTTTTTGATGAAATGGTGCTTTTCTTGTCGAGAAAAGGCGTTTAACGCGATAAAAAGGTTTAGTGCGTTATGAATACGGGCTAGCTTACCAAAAGTAAAAATGTGAACTAAATAAGGCCGGGACTCGTTTTTATTGTTTAAAACACGATTTCTCGACCAGAATATGCTTTTTCAAAAAAATCCATGTTCCCATGGCGAGAGACTCATTTTCTGCGAGAAAATGCATTAAAAGGAGGGATTTCCTCAGAAACACTATAAATACATATTGTACTTGTCTGAAAACGCACAGAACCTTGAAATAGAAGGTTTCTCACCAAAAAACACATTGGTGAAACCCCTATCTTAAGGCTCTGAGTGTTTGCACACATGTACAACAGGCATGTTTAAACTATAACGTTTTTAGTGAAATCATGTTTCTCTCGAGGAGAAAACGCGTTTAAAGCCATAAAAAGATTTCACTGTGTTTTGGCATTGGACTAAGCTACCAACAACCTAAACAATGATCAGAACTGGAGAAATTACACTTTGACATTGTGTGATATCATGCAACTCTTAAGGACGTGTTGCAGACTTGTTGAATAGATTCATTTTTCTTGTTTTGTTTGTTTTTGATGAAATGGTGCTTTTCTTGTCGAGAAAAGGCGTTTAACGCGATAAAAAGGTTTAGTGCGTTATGAATACGGGCTAGCTTACCAAAAGTAAAAATGTGAACTAAATAAGGCCGGGACTCGTTTTTATTGTTTAAAACACGATTTCTCGACCAGAATATGCTTTTTCAAAAAAGCCATGTTCCCATGGCGAGAGACTCATTTTCTTTGAGAAAATGCATTAAAAGGAGGGATTTCCTCAGAAACACTATAAATACATATTGTACTTGTCTGAAAACGCACAGAACCTCTAAATAGTAGGTTTCTCACCAAAAAACACATTGGTAAAACCTCTATCTTAAGGCTCTGAGTTTTTGCACACATGTACAACAGGCATGTTTAAACTATAACGTTTTTAGTGAAATCGTGTTTCTCTCGAGGAGAAAACGCGTTTAAAGCCATAAAAAGATTTCACTGTGTTTTGGCATTGGACCAAGCTACCAACAGCCTAAACAATGATCAGAACTGGAGAAATCACACATTGACATTGGGTGAAATCATGCAACTCTTAAGGACGTGTTGCAGACTTGTTGAATAGATTCATTTTTCTTGTTTTGTTTGTTTTTGATGAAATTGTGCTTTTCTTGTCGAGAAAAGGCGTTTAACGCGATAAAAAGGTTTAGTGCGTTATGAATACGGGCTAGCTTACCAAAAGTAAAAATGTGAACTAAATAAGGCCGGGAGTCTTTCCATTGTTTAAAACACGATTTCTCGACCAGAATATGCTTTTTCAAAAAAGGCATGTTCCCATGGCGAGAGACTCATTTTCTGTGAGAAAATGCATTAAAAGCAGGGATTTCATCAGAAACACTATAAATACATATTGTACTTGTATGAAAACGCACAGAATCTTGAAATAGAAGGTTTCTCACCAAAAAACACATTGGTGAAACCCCTATCTTAAGGCTCTGAGTGTTTGCACACATGTACAACAGGCATGTTTAAACTATAACGTTTTTAGTGAAATCATGTTTCTCTCGAGGAGAAAACGCGTTTAAAGCCATAAAAAGATTTCACTGTGTTTTGGCATTAGACTAAGCTACCAACAACCTAAACAATGATCAGAACTTGAGAAATTACACATTGACATTGTGTGATATCATGCAACTCTTAAGGACGTGTTGCAGACTTGTTGAATAGATTCATTTTTGTTGTTTTGTTTGTTTTTGATGAAATGGTGCTTTTCTTGTCGAGAAAAGGCGTTTAACGCGATAAAAAGGTTTAGTGCGTTATGAATACGGGCTAGCTTACCAAAAGTAAAAATGTGAACTAAATAAGGCCGGGACTCGTTTTTATTGTTTAAAACACGATTTCTCGACCAGAATATGCTTTTTCAAAAAAAGCCATGTTCCCATGGCGAGAGACTCATTTTCTGCGAGAAAATGCATTAAAAGGAGGGATTTCCTCAGAAACACTATAAATACATATTGTACTTGTCTGAAAACGCACAGAACCTTGAAATAGAAGGTTTCTCACCAAAAAACACATTGGTGAAACCCCTATCTTAAGGCTCTGAGTGTTTGCACACATGTACAACAGGCATGTTTAAACTATAACGTTTTTAGTGAAATCATGTTTCTCTCGAGGAGAAAACGCGTTTAAAGCCATAAAAAGAGTTCACTGTGTTTTGGCATTGGACTAAGCTACCAACAACCTAAACAATGATCAGAACTGGAGAAATTACACTTTGACATTGTGTGATATCATGCAACTCTTAAGGACGTGTTGCAGACTTGTTGAATAGATTCATTTTTGTTGTTTTGTTTGTTTTTGATGAAATGGTGCTTTTCTTGTCGAGAAAAGGCGTTTAACGCGATAAAAAGGTTTAGTGCGTTATGAATACGGGCTAGCTTACCAAAAGTAAAAATTTGAACTAAATAAGGCCGGGACTCGTTTTTATTGTTTAAAACACGATTTCTCGACCAGAATATGCTTTTTCAAAAAAAGCCATGTTCCCATGGCGAGAGACTCATTTTCTGCGAGAAAATGCATTAAAAGGAGGGATTTCCTCAGAAACACTATAAATACATATTGTACTTGTCTGAAAACGCACAGAACCTTGAAATAGAAGGTTTCTCACCAAAAAACACATTGGTGAAACCCCTATCTTAAGGCTCTGAGTGTTTGCACACATGTACAACAGGCATGTTTAAACTATAACGTTTTTAGTGAAATCATGTTTCTCTCGAGGAGAAAACGCGTTTAAAGCCATAAAAAGATTTCACTGTGTTTTGGCATTAGACTAAGCTACCAACAACCTAAACAATGATCAGAACTTGAGAAATTACACATTGACATTGTGTGATATCATGCAACTCTTAAGGACGTGTTGCAGACTTGTTGAATAGATTCATTTTTGTTGTTTTGTTTGTTTTTGATGAAATTGTGCTTTTTTTGTCGAGAAAAGGCGTTTAACAAGATAAAAAGGTTTAGTGCGTTATGAATACGGGCTAGCTTACGAAAAGTAAAAATGTGAACTAAAAAAGGCCGGGACTCGTTTTTATTGTTTAAAACACGATTTCTCGACCAGAATATGCTTTTTCAAAAAAAGCCATGTTCCCATGGCGAGAGACTCATTTTCTGCGAGAAAATGCATTAAAAGGAGGGATTTCCTCAGAAACACTATAAATACATATTGTACTTGTCTGAAAACGCACAGAACCTTGGAATAGAAGGTTTCTCACCAAAAAACACATTGGTGAAACCCCTATCTTAAGGCTCTGAGTGTTTGCACACATGTACAACAGGCATGTTTAAACTATAACGTTTTTAGTGAAATCATTTTTCTCTCTAGGAGAAAACGCGTTTAAAGCCATAAAAAGAGTTCACTGTGTTTTGGCATTGGACTAAGCTACCAACAACCTAAACAATGATCAGAACTGGAGAAATTACACCTTGACATTGTGTGATATCATGCAACTCTTAAGGACGTGTTGCAGACTTGTTGAATAGATTCATTTTTGTTGTTTTGTTTGTTTTTGATGAAATGGTGCTTTTGTTGTCGAGAAAAGGCGTTTAACGCGATAAAAAGGTTTAGTGCGTTATGAATACGGGCTAGCTTACCAAAAGTAAAAATGTGAACTAAATAAGGCCGGGACTCGTTTTTATTGTTTAAAACACGATTTCTCGACCAGAATATGCTTTTTCAAAAAAAGCCATGTTCCCATGGCGAGAGACTCATTTTCTGCGAGAAAATGCATTAAAAGGAGGGATTTCCTCAGAAACACTATAAATACATATTGTACTTGTCTGAAAACGCACAGAACCTTGAAATAGAAGGTTTCTCACCAAAAAACACATTGGTGAAACCCCTATCTTAAGGCTCTGAGTGTTTGCACACATGTACAACAGGCATGTTTAAACTATAACGTTTTTAGTTAAATCATGTTTCTCTCGAGGAGAAAACGCGTTTAAAGCCATAAAAAGATTTCACTGTGTTTTGGCATTGGACTAAGCTACCAACAACCTAAACAATGATCAGAACTGGAGAAATTACACTTTGACATTGTGTGATATCATGCAACTCTTAAGGACGTGTTGCAGACTTGTTGAATAGATTCATTTTTCTTGTTTTGTTTGTTTTTGATGAAATGGTGCTTTTCTTGTCGAGAAAAGGCGTTTAACGCGATAAAAAGGTTTAGTGCGTTATGAATACGGGCTAGCTTACCAAAAGTAAAAATGTGAACTAAATAAGGCCGGGACTTGTTTTTATTGTTTAAAACACGATTTCTCGACCAGAATATGCTTTTTCAAAAAAAGCCATGTTCCCATGGCGAGAGACTCATTTTCTGCGAGAAAATGCATTAAAAGGAGGGATTTTCTCAGAAACACTATAAGTACATATTGTACTTGTCTGAAAACGCACAGAACCTTGAAATAGAACGTTTCTCACCAAAAAACACATTGGTGAAACCCCTATCTTAAGGCTCTGAGTGTTTGCACACATGTACAACAGGCATGTTTAAACTATAACGTTTTTAGTGAAATCATGTTTCTCTCGAGGAGAAAACGCGTTTAAAGCCATAAAAAGATTTCACTGTGTTTTGGCATTGGACTAAGCTACCAACAACCTAAACAATGATCAGAACTGGAGAAATTACACTTTGACATTGTGTGATATCATGCAACTCTTAAGGACGTGTTGCAGACTTGTTGAATAGATTCATTTTTGTTGTTTTGTTTGTTTTTGATGAAATGGTGCTTTTCTTGTCGAGAAAAGGCGTTTAACGCGATAAAAAGGTTTAGTGCGTTATGAATACGGGCTAGCTTACCAAAAGTAAAAATGTGAACTAAATAAGGCCGGGACTCGTTTTTATTGTTTAAAACACGATTTCTCGACCAGAATATGCTTTTTCAAAAAAAGCCATGTTCCCATGGCGAGAGACTCATTTTCTGCGAGAAAATGCATTAAAAGGAGGGATTTCATCAGAAACACTATAAATACATATTGTACTTGTCTGAAAACGCACAGAACCTTGAAATAGAAGGTTTCTCACCAAAAAACACATTGGTGAAACCCCTATCTTAAAGCTCTGAGTGTTTGCACACATGTACAACAGGCATGTTTAAACTATAACGTTTTTAGTGAAATCATTTTTCTCTCGAGGAGAAAACGCGTTTAAAGCCATAAAAAGATTTCACTGTGTTTTGGCATTGGACTAAGCTACCGACAACCTAAACAATGATCAGAACTGGAGAAATTACACTTTGACATTGTGTGATATCATGCAACTCTTAAGGACGTGTTGCAGACTTGTTGAATAGATTCATTTTTCTTGTTTTGTTTGTTTTTGATGAAATGGTGCTTTTCTTGTCGAGAAAAGGCGTTTAACGCGATAAAAAGGTTTAGTGCGTTATGAATACGGGCTAGCTTACCAAAAGTAAAAATGTGAACTAAATAAGGCCGGGACTTGTTTTTATTGTTTAAAACACGATTTCTCGACCAGAATATGCTTTTTCAAAAAAAGCCATGTTCCCATGGCGAGAGACTCATTTTCTGCGAGAAAATGCATTAAAAGGAGGGATTTCCTCAGAAACACTATAAGTACATATTGTACTTGTCTGAAAACGCACAGAACCTTGAAATAGAAGGTTTCTCACCAAAAAAACACATTGGTGAAACCCCTATCTTAAGGCTCTGAGTGTTTGCACACATGTACAACAGGCATGTTTAAACTATAACGTTTTTAGTGAAATCATGTTTCTCTCGAGGAGAAAACGCGTTTAAAGCCATAAAAAGATTTCACTGTGTTTTGGCATTGGACTAAGCTACCAACAACCTAAACAATGATCAGAACTGGAGAAATTACACTTTGACATTGTGTGATATCATGCAACTCTTAAGGACGTGTTGCAGACTTGTTGAATAGATTCATTTTTGTTGTTTTGTTTGTTTTTGATGAAATGGTGCTTTTCTTGTCGAGAAAAGGCGTTTAACGCGATAAAAAGGTTTAGTGCGTTATGAATACGGGCTAGCTTACCAAAAGTAAAAATGTGAACTAAATAAGGCCGGGACTCGTTTTTATTGTTTAAAACACGATTTCTCGACCAGAATATGCTTTTTCAAAAAAAGCCATGTTCCCATGGCGAGAGACTCATTTTCTGCGAGAAAATGCATTAAAAGGAGGGATTTCATCAGAAACACTATAAATACATATTGTACTTGTCTGAAAACGCACAGAACCTTGAAATAGAAGGTTTCTCACCAAAAAACACATTGGTGAAACCCCTATCTTAAAGCTCTGAGTGTTTGCACACATGTACAACAGGCATGTTTAAACTATAACGTTTTTAGTGAAATCATTTTTCTCTCGAGGAGAAAACGCGTTTAAAGCCATAAAAAGATTTCACTGTGTTTTGGCATTGGACTAAGCTACCGACAACCTAAACAATGATCAGAACTGGAGAAATTACACTTTGACATTGTGTGATATCATGCAACTCTTAAGGACGTGTTGCAGACTTGTTGAATAGATTCATTTTTCTTGTTTTGTTTGTTTTTGATGAAATGGTGCTTTTCTTGTCGAGAAAAGGCGTTTAACAAGATAAAAAGGTTTAGTGCGTTATGAATACGGGCTAGCTTACCAAAAGTAAAAATGTGAACTAAATAAGGCCGGGACTCGTTTTTATTGTTTAAAACACGATTTCTCGACCAGAATATGCTTTTTCAAAAAAGCCATGTTCCCATGGCGAGAGACTCATTTTCTTTGAGAAAATGCATTAAAAGCAGGGATTTCATCAGAAACACTATAAATACATATTGTACTTGTCTGAAAACGCACAGAACCTCTAAATAGTAGGTTTCTCACCAAAAAACACATTGGTAAAACCTCTATCTTAAGGCTCTGAGTTTTTGCACACATGTACAACAGGCATGTTTAAACTATAACGTTTTTAGTGAAATCGTGTTTCTCTCGAGGAGAAAACGCGTTTAAAGCCATAAAAAGATTTCACTGTGTTTTGGCATTGGACTAAGCTACCGACAACCTAAACAATGATCAGAACTGGAGAAATTACACTTTGACATTGTGTGATATCATGCAACTCTTAAGGACGTGTTGCAGACTTGTTGAATAGATTCATTTTTCTTGTTTTGTTTGTTTTTGATGAAATGGTGCTTTTCTTGTCGAGAAAAGGCGTTTAACAAGATAAAAAGGTTTAGTGCGTTATGAATACGGGCTAGCTTACCAAAAGTAAAAATGTGAACTAAATAAGGCCGGGACTCGTTTTTATTGTTTAAAACACGATTTCTCGACCAGAATATGCTTTTTCAAAAAAGCCATGTTCCCATGGCGAGAGACTCATTTTCTTTGAGAAAATGCATTAAAAGCAGGGATTTCATCAGAAACACTATAAATACATATTGTACTTGTCTGAAAACGCACAGAACCTCTAAATAGTAGGTTTCTCACCAAAAAACACATTGGTAAAACCTCTATCTTAAGGCTCTGAGTTTTTGCACACATGTACAACAGGCATGTTTAAACTATAACGTTTTTAGTGAAATCGTGTTTCTCTCGAGGAGAAAACGCGTTTAAAGCCATAAAAAGATTTCACTGTGTTTTGGCATTGGACCAAGCTACCAACAGCCTAAACAATGATCAGAACTGGAGAAATCACACATTGACATTGGGTGAAATCATGCAACTCTTAAGGACGTGTTGCAGACTTGTTGAATAGATTCATTTTTCTTGTTTTGTTTGTTTTTGATGAAATTGTGCTTTTCTTGTCGAGAAAAGGCGTTTAACGCGATAAAAAGGTTTAGTGCGTTATGAATACGGGCTAGCTTACCAAAAGTAAAAATGTGAACTAAATAAGGCCGGGAGTCTTTCCATTGTTTAAAACACGATTTCTCGACCAGAATATGCTTTTTCAAAAAAGGCATGTTCCCATGGCGAGAGACTCATTTTCTGTGAGAAAATGCATTAAAAGCAGGGATTTCATCAGAAACACTATAAATACATATTGTACTTGTATGAAAACGCACAGAATCTTGAAATAGAAGGTTTCTCACCAAAAAACACATTGGTGAAACCCCTATCTTAAGGCTCTGAGTGTTTGCACACATGTACAACAGGCATGTTTAAACTATAACGTTTTTAGTGAAATCATGTTTCTCTCGAGGAGAAAACGCGTTTAAAGCCATAAAAAGATTTCACTGTGTTTTGGCATTAGACTAAGCTACCAACAACCTAAACAATGATCAGAACTTGAGAAATTACACATTGACATTGTGTGATATCATGCAACTCTTAAGGACGTGTTGCAGACTTGTTGAATAGATTCATTTTTGTTGTTTTGTTTGTTTTTGATGAAATGGTGCTTTTCTTGTCGAGAAAAGGCGTTTAACGCGATAAAAAGGTTTAGTGCGTTATGAATACGGGCTAGCTTACCAAAAGTAAAAATTTGAACTAAATAAGGCCGGGACTCGTTTTTATTGTTTAAAACACGATTTCTCGACCAGAATATGCTTTTTCAAAAAAAGCCATGTTCCCATGGCGAGAGACTCATTTTCTGCGAGAAAATGCATTAAAAGGAGGGATTTCCTCAGAAACACTATAAATACATATTGTACTTGTCTGAAAACGCACAGAACCTTGAAATAGAAGGTTTCTCACCAAAAAACACATTGGTGAAAACCCCTATCTTAAGGCTCTGAGTGTTTGCACACATGTACAACAGGCATGTTTAAACTATAACGTTTTTAGTGAAATCATGTTTCTCTCGAGGAGAAAACGCGTTTAAAGCCATAAAAAGAGTTCACTGTGTTTTGGCATTGGACTAAGCTACCAACAACCTAAACAATGATCAGAACTGGAGAAATTACACTTTGACATTGTGTGATATCATGCAACTCTTAAGGACGTGTTGCAGACTTGTTGAATAGATTCATTTTTCTTGTTTTGTTTGTTTTTGATGAAATGGTGCTTTTCTTGTCGAGAAAAGGCGTTTAACGCGATAAAAAGGTTTAGTGCGTTATGAATACGGGCTAGCTTACCAAAAGTAAAAATTTGAACTAAATAAGGCCGGGACTCGTTTTTATTGTTTAAAACACGATTTCTCGACCAGAATATGCTTTTTCAAAAAAAGCCATGTTCCCATGGCGAGAGACTCATTTTCTGCGAGAAAATGCATTAAAAGGAGGGATTTCCTCAGAAACACTATAAATACATATTGTACTTGTCTGAAAACGCACAGAACCTTGAAATAGAAGGTTTCTCACCAAAAAACACATTGGTGAAACCCCTATCTTAAGGCTCTGAGTGTTTGCACACATGTACAACAGGCATGTTTAAACTATAACGTTTTTAGTGAAATCATGTTTCTCTCGAGGAGAAAACGCGTTTAAAGCCATAAAAAGAGTTCACTGTGTTTTGGCATTGGACTAAGCTACCAACAACCTAAACAATGATCAGAACTGGAGAAATTACACCTTGACATTGTGTGATATCATGCAACTCTTAAGGACGTGTTGCAGACTTGTTGAATAGATTCATTTTTGTTGTTTTGTTTGTTTTTGATGAAATGGTGCTTTTGTTGTCGAGAAAAGGCGTTTAACGCGATAAAAAGGTTTATTGCGTTATGAATACGGGCTAGCTTACCAAAAGTAAAAATGTGAACTAAATAAGGCCGGGACTCGTTTTTATTGTTTAAAACACGATTTCTCGACCAGAATATGCTTTTTCAAAAAAAGCCATGTTCCCATGGCGAGAGACTCATTTTCTGCGAGAAAATGCATTAAAAGGAGGGATTTCCTCAGAAACACTATAAATACATATTGTACTTGTCTGAAAACGCACAGAGCCTTGAAATAGAAGGTTTCTCACCAAAAAACACACTGGTGAAACCCCTATCTTAAGGCTCTGAGTGTTTGCACACATGTACAACAGGCATGTTTAAACTATAACCTTTTTAGTGAAATCATGTTTGTCTCGAGGAGAAAACGCGTTTAAAGCCATAAAAAGATTTCACTGTGTTTTGGCATTGGACTAAGCTACCAACAACCTAAACAATGATCAGAACTGGAGAAATTACACTTTGACATTGTGTGATATCATGCAACTCTTAAGGACGTGTTGCAGACTTGTTGAATAGATTCATTTTTGTTGTTTTGTTTGTTTTTGATGAAATGGTGCTTTTGTTGTCGAGAAAAGGCGTTTAACGCGATAAAAAGGTTTAGTGCGTTATGAATACGGGCTAGCTTACCAAAAGTAAAAATGTGAACTAAATAAGGCCGGGACTCGTTTTTATTGTTTAAAACACGATTTCTCGACCAGAATATGCTTTTTCAAAAAAAGCCATGTTCCCATGGCGAGAGACTCATTTTCTGCGAGAAAATGCATTAAAAGGAGGGATTTCCTCAGAAACACTATAAATACATATTGTACTTGTCTGAAAACGCACAGAACCTTGAAATAGAAGGTTTCTCACCAAAAAACACATTGGTGAAACCCCTATCTTAAGGCTCTGAGTGTTTGCACACATGTACAACAGGCATGTTTAAACTATAACGTTTTTAGTGAAATCATGTTTCTCTCGAGGAGAAAACGCGTTTAAAGCCATAAAAAGATTTCACTGTGTTTTGGCATTGGACTAAGCTACCAACAACCTAAACAATGATCAGAACTGGAGAAATTACACTTTGACATTGTGTGATATCATGCAACTCTTAAGGACGTGTTGCAGACTTGTTGAATAGATTCATTTTTCTTGTTTTGTTTGTTTTTGGTGAAATGGTGCTTTTCTTGTCGAGAAAAGGCGTTTAACGCGATAAAAAGGTTTAGTGCGTTATGAATACGGGCTAGCTTACCAAAAGTAAAAATGTGAACTAAATAAGGCCGGGACTTGTTTTTATTGTTTAAAACACGATTTCTCGACCAGAATATGCTTTTTCAAAAAAAGCCATGTTCCCATGGCGAGAGACTCATTTTCTGCGAGAAAATGCATTAAAAGGAGGGATTTCCTCAGAAACACTATAAGTACATATTGTACTTGTCTGAAAACGCACAGAACCTTGAAATAGAAGGTTTCTCACCAAAAAACACATTGGTGAAACCCCTATCTTAAGGCTCTGAGTGTTTGCACACATGTACAACAGGCATGTTTAAACTATAACGTTTTTAGTGAAATCATGTTTCTCTCGAGGAGAAAACGCGTTTAAAGCCATAAAAAGATTTCACTGTGTTTTGGCATTGGACTAAGCTACCAACAACCTAAACAATGATCAGAACTGGAGAAATTACACTTTGACATTGTGTGATATCATGCAACTCTTAAGGACGTGTTGCAGACTTGTTGAATAGATTCATTTTTGTTGTTTTGTTTGTTTTTGATGAAATGGTGCTTTTCTTGTCGAGAAAAGGCGTTTAACGCGATAAAAAGGTTTAGTGCGTTATGAATACGGGCTAGCTTACCAAAAGTAAAAATGTGAACTAAATAAGGCCGGGACTCGTTTTTATTGTTTAAAACACGATTTCTCGACCAGAATATGCTTTTTCAAAAAAGCCATGTTCCCATGGCGAGAGACTCATTTTCTTTGAGAAAATGCATTAAAAGCAGGGATTTCATCAGAAACACTATAAATACATATTGTACTTGTCTGAAAACGCACAGAACCTCTAAATAGTAGGTTTCTCACCAAAAAACACATTGGTAAAACCTCTATCTTAAGGCTCTGAGTTTTTGCACACATGTACAACAGGCATGTTTAAACTATAACGTTTTTAGTGAAATCGTGTTTCTCTCGAGGAGAAAACGCGTTTAAAGCCATAAAAAGATTTCACTGTGTTTTGGCATTGGACTAAGCTACCGACAACCTAAACAATGATCAGAACTGGAGAAATTACACTTTGACATTGTGTGATATCATGCAACTCTTAAGGACGTGTTGCAGACTTGTTGAATAGATTCATTTTTCTTGTTTTGTTTGTTTTTGATGAAATGGTGCTTTTCTTGTCGAGAAAAGGCGTTTAACAAGATAAAAAGGTTTAGTGCGTTATGAATACGGGCTAGCTTACCAAAAGTAAAAATGTGAACTAAATAAGGCCGGGACTCGTTTTTATTGTTTAAAACACGATTTCTCGACCAGAATATGCTTTTTCAAAAAAGCCATGTTCCCATGGCGAGAGACTCATTTTCTTTGAGAAAATGCATTAAAAGCAGGGATTTCATCAGAAACACTATAAATACATATTGTACTTGTCTGAAAACGCACAGAACCTCTAAATAGTAGGTTTCTCACCAAAAAACACATTGGTAAAACCTCTATCTTAAGGCTCTGAGTTTTTGCACACATGTACAACAGGCATGTTTAAACTATAACGTTTTTAGTGAAATCGTGTTTCTCTCGAGGAGAAAACGCGTTTAAAGCCATAAAAAGATTTCACTGTGTTTTGGCATTGGACTAAGCTACCAACAACCTAAACAATGATCAGAACTGGAGAAATTACACTTTGACATTGTGTGATATCATGCAACTCTTAAGGACGTGTTGCAGACTTGTTGAATAGATTCATTTTTGTTGTTTTGTTTGTTTTTGATGAAATGGTGCTTTTCTTGTCGAGAAAAGGCGTTTAACGCGATAAAAAGGTTTAGTGCGTTATGAATACGGGCTAGCTTACCAAAAGTAAAAATTTGAACTAAATAAGGCCGGGACTCGTTTTTATTGTTTAAAACACGATTTCTCGACCAGAATATGCTTTTTCAAAAAAAGCCATGTTCCCATGGCGAGAGACTCATTTTCTGCGAGAAAATGCATTAAAAGGAGGGATTTCATCAGAAACACTATAAATACATATTGTACTTGTCTGAAAACGCACAGAACCTTGAAATAGAAGGTTTCTCACCAAAAAACACATTGGTGAAACCCCTATCTTAAGGCTCTGAGTGTTTGCACACATGTACAACAGGCATGTTTAAACTATAACGTTTTTAGTGAAATCATGTTTCTCTCGAGGAGAAAACGCGTTTAAAGCCATAAAAAGATTTCACTGTGTTTTGGCATTGGACTAAGCTACCGACAACCTAAACAATGATCAGAACTGGAGAAATTACACTTTGGCATTGTGTGATATCATGCAACTCTTAAGGACGTGTTGCAGACTTGTTGAATAGATTCATTTTTCTTGTTTTGTTTGTTTTTGATGAAATGGTGCTTTTCTTGTCGAGAAAAGGCGTTTAACGCGATAAAAAGGTTTAGTGCGTTATGAATACGGGCTAGCTTACCAAAAGTAAAAATGTGAACTAAATAAGGCCGGGACTCGTTTTTATTGTTTAAAACACGATTTCTCGACCAGAATATGCTTTTTCAAAAAAGCCATGTTCCCATGGCGAGAGACTCATTTTCTTTGAGAAAATGCATTAAAAGCAGGGATTTCATCAGAAACACTATAAATACATATTGTACTTGTCTGAAAACGCACAGTACCTCTAAATAGTAGGTTTCTCACCAAAAAACACATTGGTAAAACCTCTATCTTAAGGCTCTGAGTTTTTGCACACATGTACAACAGGCATGTTTAAACTATAACGTTTTTAGTGAAATCGTGTTTCTCTCGAGGAGAAAACGCGTTTAAAGCCATAAAAAGATTTCACTGTGTTTTGGCATTGGACCAAGCTACCAACAGCCTAAACAATGATCAGAACTGGAGAAATCACACATTGACATTGGGTGAAATCATGCAACTCTTAAGGACGTGTTGCAGACTTGTTGAATAGATTCATTTTTCTTGTTTTGTTTGTTTTTGATGAAATTGTGCTTTTCTTGTCGAGAAAAGGCGTTTAACGCGATAAAAAGGTTTAGTGCGTTATGAATACGGGCTAGCTTACCAAAAGTAAAAATGTGAACTAAATAAGGCCGGGAGTCTTTCCATTGTTTAAAACACGATTTCTCGACCAGAATATGCTTTTTCAAAAAAGGCATGTTCCCATGGCGAGAGACTCATTTTCTGTGAGAAAATGCATTAAAAGCAGGGATTTCATCAGAAACACTATAAATACATATTGTACTTGTATGAAAACGCACAGAATCTTGAAATAGAAGGTTTCTCACCAAAAAACACATTGGTGAAACCCCTATCTTAAGGCTCTGAGTGTTTGCACACATGTACAACAGGCATGTTTAAACTATAACGTTTTTAGTGAAATCATGTTTCTCTCGAGGAGAAAACGCGTTTAAAGCCATAAAAAGATTTCACTGTGTTTTGGCATTAGACTAAGCTACCAACAACCTAAACAATGATCAGAACTTGAGAAATTACACATTGACATTGTGTGATATCATGCAACTCTTAAGGACGTGTTGCAGACTTGTTGAATAGATTCATTTTTGTTGTTTTGTTTGTTTTTGATGAAATGGTGCTTTTCTTGTCGAGAAAAGGCGTTTAACGCGATAAAAAGGTTTAGTGCGTTATGAATACGGGCTAGCTTACCAAAAGTAAAAATGTGAACTAAATAAGGCCGGGACTCGTTTTTATTGTTTAAAACACGATTTCTCGACCAGAATAGGCTTTTCAAAAAAAGCCATGTTCCCATGGCGAGAGACTCATTTTCTGCGAGAAAATGCATTAAAAGGAGGGATTTCCTCAGAAACACTATAAATACATATTGTACTTGTCTGAAAACGCACAGAACCTTGAAATAGAAGGTTTCTCACCAAAAAACACATTGGTGAAACCCCTATCTTAAGGCTCTGAGTGTTTGCACACATGTACAACAGGCATGTTTAAACTATAACGTTTTTAGTGAAATCATGTTTCTCTCGAGGAGAAAACGCGTTTAAAGCCATAAAAAGATTTCACTGTGTTTTGGCATTGGACTAAGCTACCAACAACCTAAACAATGATCAGAACTGGAGAAATTACACTTTGACATTGTGTGATATCATGCAACTCTTAAGGACGTGTTGCAGACTTGTTGAATAGATTCATTTTTCTTGTTTTGTTTGTTTTTGATGAAATTGTGCTTTTCTTGTCGAGAAAAGGCGTTTAACAAGATAAAAAGGTTTAGTGCGTTATGAATACGGGCTAGCTTACCAAAAGTAAAAATTTGAACTAAATAAGGCCGGGACTCGTTTTTATTGTTTAAAACACGATTTCTCGACCAGAATAGGCTTTTCAAAAAAAGCCATGTTCCCATGGCGAGAAACTCATTTTCTGCGAGAAAATGCATTAAAAGGAGGGATTTCCTCAGAAACACTATAAATACATATTGTACTTGTCTGAAAACGCACAGAACCTTGAAATAGAAGGTTTCTCACCAAAAAACACATTGGTGAAACCCCTATCTTAAGGCTCTGAGTGTTTGCACACATGTACAACAGGCATGTTTAAACTATAACGTTTTTAGTGAAATCATGTTTCTCTCGAGGAGAAAACGCGTTTAAAGCCATAAAAAGATTTCACTGTGTTTTGGCATTGGACTAAGCTACCAACAACCTAAACAATGATCAGAACTGGAGAAATTACACTTTGACATTGTGTGATATCATGCAACTCTTAAGGACGTGTTGCAGACTTGTTGAATAGATTCATTTTTGTTGTTTTGTTTGTTTTTGATGAAATGGTGCTTTTGTTGTCGAGAAAAGGCGTTTAACGCGATAAAAAGGTTTAGTGCGTTATGAATACGGGCTAGCTTACCAAAAGTAAAAATGTGAACTAAATAAGGCCGGGACTCGTTTTTATTGTTTAAAACACGATTTCTCGACCAGAATATGCTTTTTCAAAAAAAGCCATGTTCCCATGGCGAGAGACTCATTTTCTGCGAGAAAATGCATTAAAAGGAGGGATTTCCTCAGAAACACTATAAATACATATTGTACTTGTCTGAAAACGCACAGAACCTTGAAATAGAAGGTTTCTCACCAAAAAACACATTGGTGAAACCCCTATCTTAAGGCTCTGAGTGTTTGCACACATGTACAACAGGCATGTTTAAACTATAACGTTTTTAGTGAAATCATGTTTCTCTCGAGGAGAAAACGCGTTTAAAGCCATAAAAAGATTTCACTGTGTTTTGGCATTGGACCAAGCTACCAACAACCTAAACAATGATCAGAACTGGAGAAATTACACATTGACATTGTGTGAAATCATGCAACTCTTAAGGACGTGTTGCAGACTTGTTGAATAGTTTCATTTTTCTTGTTTTGTTTGTTTTTGATGAAATTGTGCTTTTCTTGTCGAGAAAAGGCGTTTAACGCGATAAAAAGGTTTAGTGCGTTATGAATACGGGCTAGCTTACCAAAAGTAAAAATGTGAACTAAATAAGGCCGGGAGTCGTTCTCATTGTTTAAAACACGATTTCTCGACCAGAATATGCTTTTTCAAAAAAAGCCATGTTCCCATGGCGAGAGACTCATTTTCTGCGAGAAAATGCATTAAAAGGAGGGATTTCCTCAGAAACACTATAAATACATATTGTACTTGTCTGAAAACGCACAGAACCTTGAAATAGAAGGTTTCTCACCAAAAAACACATTGGTGAAACCCCTATCTTAAGGCTCTGAGTGTTTGCACACATGTACAACAGGCATGTTTAAACTATAACGTTTTTAGTGAAATCATGTTTCTCTCGAGGAGAAAACGCGTTTAAAGCCATAAAAAGATTTCACTGTGTTTTGGCATTGGACCAAGCTACCAACAACCTAAACAATGATCAGAACTGGAGAAATTACACATTGACATTGTGTGAAATCATGCAACTCTTAAGGACGTGTTGCAGACTTGTTGAATAGATTCATTTTTGTTGTTTTGTTTGTTTTTGATGAAATGGTGCTTTTCTTGTCGAGAAAAGGCGTTTAACGCGATAAAAAGGTTTAGTGCGTTATGAATACGGGCTAGCTTACCAAAAGTAAAAATTTGAACTAAATAAGGCCGGGACTCGTTTTTATTGTTTAAAACACGATTTCTCGACCAGAATATGCTTTTTCAAAAAAAGCCATGTTCCCATGGCGAGAGACTCATTTTCTGCGAGAAAATGCATTAAAAGGAGGGATTTCCTCAGAAACACTATAAATACATATTGTACTTGTCTGAAAACGCACAGAACCTTGAAATAGAAGGTTTCTCACCAAAAAACACATTGGTGAAACCCCTATCTTAAGGCTCTGAGTGTTTGCACACATGTACAACAGGCATGTTTAAACTATAACGTTTTTAGTGAAATCATGTTTCTCTCGAGGAGAAAACGCGTTTAAAGCCATAAAAAGATTTCACTGTGTTTTGGCGTTGGACTAAGCTACCAACAACCTAAACAATGATCAGAACTGGAGAAATTACACTTTGACATTGTGTGATATCATGCAACTCTTAAGGACGTGTTGCAGACTTGTTGAATAGATTCATTTTTGTTGTTTTGTTTGTTTTTGATGAAATGGTGCTTTTGTTGTCGAGAAAAGGCGTTTAACGCGATAAAAAGGTTTAGTGCGTTATGAATACGGGCTAGCTTACCAAAAGTAAAAATTTGAACTAAATAAGGCCGGGACTCGTTTTTATTGTTTAAAACACGATTTCTCGACCAGAATATGCTTTTTCAAAAAAAGCCATGTTCCCATGGCGAGAGACTCATTTTCTGCGAGAAAATGCATTAAAAGGAGGGATTTCCTCAGAAACACTATAAATACATATTGTACTTGTCTGAAAACGCACAGAACCTTGAAATAGAAGGTTTCTCACCAAAAAACACATTGGTGAAACCCCTATCTTAAGGCTCTGAGTGTTTGCACACATGTACAACAGGCATGTTTAAACTATAACGTTTTTAGTGAAATCATGTTTCTCTCGAGGAGAAAACGCGTTTAAAGCCATAAAAAGATTTCACTGTGTTTTGGCATTGGACTAAGCTACCAACAACCTAAACAATGATCAGAACTGGAGAAATTACACTTTGTGTGATATCATGCAACTCTTAAGGACGTGTTGCAGACTTGTTGAATAGATTCATTTTTGTTGTTTTGTTTGTTTTTGATGAAATGGTGCTTTTCTTGTCGAGAAAAGGCGTTTAACGCGATAAAAAGGTTTAGTGCGTTAAGAATACGGGCTAGCTTACCAAAAGTAAAAATTTGAACTAAATAAGGCCGGGAGTCGTTCTCATTGTTTAAAACACGATTTCTCGACCAGAATATGCTTTTTCAAAAAAAGCCATGTTCCCATGGCGAGAGACTCATTTTCTGCGAGAAAATGCATTAAAAGGAGGGATTTCCTCAGAAACACTATAAATACATATTGTACTTGTCTGAAAACGCACAGAACCTTGGAATAGAAGGTTTCTCACCAAAAAACACATTGGTGAAACCCCTATCTTAAGGCTCTGAGTGTTTGCACACATGTACAACAGGCATGTTTAAACTATAACGTTTTTAGTGAAATCATGTTTCTCTCGAGGAGAAAACGCGTTTAAAGCCATAAAAAGATTTCACTGTGTTTTGGCATTGGACCAAGCTACCAACAACCTAAACAATGATCAGAACTGGAGAAATTACACATTGACATTGTGTGAAATCATGCAACTCTTAAGGACGTGTTGCAGACTTGTTGAATAGTTTCATTTTTCTTGTTTTGTTTGTTTTTGATGAAATTGTGCTTTTCTTGTCGAGAAAAGGCGTTTAACGCGATAAAAAGGTTTAGTGCGTTATGAATACGGGCTAGCTTACCAAAAGTAAAAATGTGAACTAAATAAGGCCGGGAGTCGTTCTCATTGTTTAAAACACGATTTCTCGACCAGAATATGCTTTTTCAAAAAAGCCATGTTCCCATGGCGAGACTCATTTTCTGCGAGAAAATGCATTAAAAGGAGGGATTTCCTCAGAAACACTATAAATATATATTGTACTTGTCTGAAAACGCACAGAACCTTGAAATAGAAGGTTTCTCACCAAAAAACACATTGGTGAAACCCCTATCTTAAGGCTCTGAGTGTTTGCACACATGTACAACAGGCATGTTTAAACTATAACGTTTTTAGTGAAATCATGTTTCTCTCGAGGAGAAAACGCGTTTAAAGCCATAAAAAGATTTCACTGTGTTTTGGCATTGGACCAAGCTACCAACAACCTAAACAATGATCAGAACTGGAGAAATTACACATTGACATTGTGTGAAATCATGCAACTCTTAAGGACGTGTTGCAGACTTGTTGAATAGATTCATTTTTGTTGTTTTGTTTGTTTTTGATGAAATGGTGCTTTTCTTGTCGAGAAAAGGCGTTTAACGCGATAAAAAGGTTTAGTGCGTTATGAATACGGGCTAGCTTACCAAAAGTAAAAATTTGAACTAAATAAGGCCGGGACTCGTTTTTATTGTTTAAAACACGATTTCTCGACCAGAATATGCTTTTTCAAAAAAAGCCATGTTCCCATGGCGAGAGACTCATTTTCTGCGAGAAAATGCATTAAAAGGAGGGATTTCCTCAGAAACACTATAAGTACATATTGTACTTGTCTGAAAACGCACAGAACCTTGAAATAGAAGGTTTCTCACCAAAAAACACATTGGTGAAACCCCTATCTTAAGGCTCTGAGTGTTTGCACACATGTACAACAGGCATGTTTAAACTATAACGTTTTTAGTGAAATCATGTTTCTCTCGAGGAGAAAACGCGTTTAAAGCCATAAAAAGATTTCACTGTGTTTTGGCATTGGACTAAGCTACCAACAACCTAAACAATGATCAGAACTGGAGAAATTACACTTTGACATTGTGTGATATCATGCAACTCTTAAGGACGTGTTGCAGACTTGTTGAATAGATTCATTTTTCTTGTTTTGTTTGTTTTTGATGAAATGGTGCTTTTCTTGTCGAGAAAAGGCGTTTAACGCGATAAAAAGGTTTAGTGCGTTATGAATACGGGCTAGCTTACCAAAAGTAAAAATTTGAACTAAATAAGGCCGGGACTCGTTTTTATTGTTTAAAACACGATTTCTCGACCAGAATATGCTTTTTCAAAAAAAGCCATGTTCCCATGGCGAGAGACTCATTTTCTGCGAGAAAATGCATTAAAAGGAGGGATTTCCTCAGAAACACTATAAATACATATTGTACTTGTCTGAAAACGCACAGAACCTTGAAATAGAAGGTTTCTCACCAAAAAACACATTGGTGAAACCCCTATCTTAAGGCTCTGAGTGTTTGCACACATGTACAACAGGCATGTTTAAACTATAACGTTTTTAGTGAAATCATGTTTCTCTCGAGGAGAAAACGCGTTTAAAGCCATAAAAAGATTTCACTGTGTTTTGGCATTGGACTAAGCTACCAACAACCTAAACAATGATCAGAACTGGAGAAATTACACTTTGACATTGTGTGATATCATGCAACTCTTAAGGACGTGTTGCAGACTTGTTGAATAGATTCATTTTTGTTGTTTTGTTTGTTTTTGATGAAATGGTGCTTTTCTTGTCGAGAAAAGGCGTTTAACGCGATAAAAAGGTTTAGTGCGTTATGAATACGGGCTAGCTTACCAAAAGTAAAAATGTGAACTAAATAAGGCCGGGACTCGTTTTTATTGTTTAAAACACGATTTCTCGACCAGAATATGCTTTTTCAAAAAAAGCCATGTTCCCATGGCGAGAGACTCATTTTCTGCGAGAAAATGCATTAAAAGGAGGGATTTCCTCAGAAACACTATAAATACATATTGTACTTGTCTGAAAACGCACAGAACCTTGAAATAGAAGGTTTCTCACCAAAAAACACATTGGTGAAACCCCTATCTTAAGGCTCTGAGTGTTTGCACACATGTACAACAGGCATGTTTAAACTATAACGTTTTTTAGTGAAATCATGTTTCTCTCGAGGAGAAAACGCGTTTAAAGCCATAAAAAGATTTCACTGTGTTTTGGCATTGGACTAAGCTACCAACAACCTAAACAATGATCAGAACTGGAGAAATTACACTTTGACATTGTGTGATATCATGCAATTCTTAAGGACGTGTTGCAGACTTGTTGAATAGATTCATTTTTGTTGTTTTGTTTGTTTTTGATGAAATGGTGCTTTTCTTGTCGAGAAAAGGCGTTTAACGCGATAAAAAGGTTTAGTGCGTTATGAATACGGGCTAGCTTACCAAAAGTAAAAATGTGAACTAAATAAGGCCGGGACTCGTTTTTATTGTTTAAAACACGATTTCTCGACCAGAATATGCTTTTTCAAAAAAAGCCATGTTCCCATGGCGAGAGACTCATTTTCTGCGAGAAAATGCATTAAAAGGAGGGATTTCCTCAGAAACACTATAAATACATATTGTACTTGTCTGAAAACGCACAGAACCTTGAAATAGAAGGTTTCTCACCAAAAAACACATTGGTGAAACCCCTATCTTAAGGCTCTGAGTGTTTGCACACATGTACAACAGGCATGTTTAAACTATAACGTTTTTAGTGAAATCATGTTTCTCTCGAGGAGAAAACGCGTTTAAAGCCATAAAAAGATTTCACTGTGTTTTGGCATTGGACTAAGCTACCAACAACCTAAACAATGATCAGAACTGGAGAAATTACACTTTGTGTGATATCATGCAACTCTTAAGGACGTGTTGCAGACTTGTTGAATAGATTCATTTTTGTTGTTTTGTTTGTTTTTGATGAAATGGTGCTTTTCTTGTCGAGAAAAGGCGTTTAACGCGATAAAAAGGTTTAGTGCGTTATGAATACGGGCTAGCTTACCAAAAGTAAAAATTTGAACTAAATAAGGCCGGGACTCGTTTTTATTGTTTAAAACACGATTTCTCGACCAGAATATGCTTTTTCAAAAAAAGCCATGTTCCCATGGCGAGAGACTCATTTTCTGCGAGAAAATGCATTAAAAGGAGGGATTTCCTCAGAAACACTATAAATACATATTGTACTTGTCTGAAAACGCACAGAACCTTGAAATAGAAGGTTTCTCACCAAAAAACACATTGGTGAAACCCCTATCTTAAGGCTCTGAGTGTTTGCACACATGTACAACAGGCATGTTTAAACTATAACGTTTTTAGTGAAATCATGTTTCTCTCGAGGAGAAAACGCGTTTAAAGCCATAAAAAGATTTCACTGTGTTTTGGCATTGGACTAAGCTACCAACAACCTAAACAATGATCAGAACTGGAGAAATTACACTTTGACATTGTGTGATATCATGCAACTCTTAAGGACGTGTTGCAGACTTGTTGAATAGATTCATTTTTGTTGTTTTGTTTGTTTTTGATGAAATGGTGCTTTTCTCGTCGAGAAAAGGCGTTTAACGCGATAAAAAGGTTTAGTGCGTTATGAATACGGGCTAGCTTACCAAAAGTAAAAATGTGAACTAAATAAGGCCGGGACTCGTTTTTATTGTTTAAAACACGATTTCTCGACCAGAATATGCTTTTTCAAAAAAAGCCATGTTCCCATGGCGAGAGACTCATTTTCTGCGAGAAAATGCATTAAAAGGAGGGATTTCCTCAGAAACACTATAAATACATATTGTACTTGTCTGAAAACGCACAGAACCTTGAAATAGAAGGTTTCTCACCAAAAAACACATTGGTGAAACCCCTATCTTAAGGCTCTGAGTGTTTGCACACATGTACAACAGGCATGTTTAAACTATAACGTTTTTTAGTGAAATCATGTTTCTCTCGAGGAGAAAACGCGTTTAAAGCCATAAAAAGATTTCACTGTGTTTTGGCATTGGACTAAGCTACCAACAACCTAAACAATGATCAGAACTGGAGAAATTACACTTTGACATTGTGTGATATCATGCAACTCTTAAGGACGTGTTGCAGACTTGTTGAATAGATTCATTTTTGTTGTTTTGTTTGTTTTTGATGAAATGGTGCTTTTCTTGTCGAGAAAAGGCGTTTAACGCGATAAAAAGGTTTAGTGCGTTATGAATACGGGCTAGCTTACCAAAAGTAAAAATTTGAACTAAATAAGGCCGGGACTCGTTTTTATTGTTTAAAACACGATTTCTCGACCAGAATATGCTTTTTCAAAAAAAGCCATGTTCCCATGGCGAGAGACTCATTTTCTGCGAGAAAATGCATTAAAAGGAGGGATTTCCTCAGAAACACTATAAATACATATTGTACTTGTCTGAAAACGCACAGAACCTTGAAATAGAAGGTTTCTCACCAAAAAACACATTGGTGAAACCCCTATCTTAAGGCTCTGAGTGTTTGCACACATGTACAACAGGCATGTTTAAACTATAACGTTTTTAGTGAAATCATGTTTCTCTCGAGGAGAAAACGCGTTTAAAGCCATAAAAAGATTTCACTGTGTTTTGGCATTGGACTAAGCTACCAACAACCTAAACAATGATCAGAACTGGAGAAATTACACTTTGACATTGTGTGATATCATGCAACTCTTAAGGACGTGTTGCAGACTTGTTGAATAGATTCATTTTTGTTGTTTTGTTTGTTTTTGATGAAATGGTGCTTTTCTTGTCGAGAAAAGGCGTTTAACGCGATAAAAAGGTTTAGTGCGTTATGAATACGGGCTAGCTTACCAAAAGTAAAAATTTGAACTAAATAAGGCCGGGACTCGTTTTTATTGTTTAAAACACGATTTCTCGACCAGAATATGCTTTTTCAAAAAAAGCCATGTTCCCATGGCGAGAGACTCATTTTCTGCGAGAAAATGCATTAAAAGGAGGGATTTCCTCAGAAACACTATAAATACATATTGTACTTGTCTGAAAACGCACAGAACCTTGAAATAGAAGGTTTCTCACCAAAAAACACATTGGTGAAACCCCTATCTTAAGGCTCTGAGTGTTTGCACACATGTACAACAGGCATGTTTAAACTATAACGTTTTTTAGTGAAATCATGTTTCTCTCGAGAAGAAAACGCGTTTAAAGCCATAAAAAGATTTCACTGTGTTTTGGCATTGGACTAAGCTACCAACAACCTAAACAATGATCAGAACTGGAGAAATTACACTTTGACATTGTGTGATATCATGCAACTCTTAAGGACGTGTTGCAGACTTGTTGAATAGATTCATTTTTGTTGTTTTGTTTGTTTTTGATGAAATGGTGCTTTTCTTGTCGAGAAAAGGCGTTTAACGCGATAAAAAGGTTTAGTGCGTTATGAATACGGGCTAGCTTACCAAAAGTAAAAATTTGAACTAAATAAGGCCGGGACTCGTTTTTATTGTTTAAAACACGATTTCTCGACCAGAATATGCTTTTTCAAAAAAAGCCATGTTCCCATGGCGAGAGACTCATTTTCTGCGAGAAAATGCATTAAAAGGAGGGATTTCCTCAGAAACACTATAAATACATATTGTACTTGTCTGAAAACGCACAGAACCTTGAAATAGAAGGTTTCTCACCAAAAAACACATTGGTGAAACCCCTATCTTAAGGCTCTGAGTGTTTGCACACATGTACAACAGGCATGTTTAAACTATAACGTTTTTTAGTGAAATCATGTTTCTCTCGAGAAGAAAACGCGTTTAAAGCCATAAAAAGATTTCACTGTGTTTTGGCATTGGACTAAGCTACCAACAACCTAAACAATGATCAGAACTGGAGAAATTACACTTTGACATTGTGTGATATCATGCAACTCTTAAGGACGTGTTGCAGACTTGTTGAATAGATTCATTTTTGTTGTTTTGTTTGTTTTTGATGAAATGGTGCTTTTCTTGTCGAGAAAAGGCGTTTAACGCGATAAAAAGGTTTAGTGCGTTATGAATACGGGCTAGCTTACCAAAAGTAAAAATTTGAACTAAATAAGGCCGGGACTCGTTTTTATTGTTTAAAACACGATTTCTCGACCAGAATATGCTTTTTCAAAAAAAGCCATGTTCCCATGGCGAGAGACTCATTTTCTGCGAGAAAATGCATTAAAAGGAGGGATTTCCTCAGAAACACTATAAATACATATTGTACTTGTCTGAAAACGCACAGAACCTTGAAATAGAAGGTTTCTCACCAAAAAACACATTGGTGAAACCCCTATCTTAAGGCTCTGAGTGTTTGCACACATGTACAACAGGCATGTTTAAACTATAACGTTTTTAGTGAAATCATGTTTCTCTCGAGGAGAAAACGCGTTTAAAGCCATAAAAAGATTTCACTGTGTTTTGGCATTGGACCAAGCTACCAACAACCTAAACAATGATCAGAACTGGAGAAATTACACATTGACATTGTGTGAAATCATGCAACTCTTAAGGACGTGTTGCAGACTTGTTGAATAGATTCATTTTTGTTGTTTTGTTTGTTTTTGATGAAATGGTGCTTTTCTTGTCGAGAAAAGGCGTTTAACGCGATAAAAAGGTTTAGTGCGTTATGAATACGGGCTAGCTTACCAAAAGTAAAAATGTGAACTAAATAAGGCCGGGACTCGTTTTTATTGTTTAAAACACGATTTCTCGACCAGAATAGGCTTTTCAAAAAAAGCCATGTTCCCATGGCGAGAGACTCATTTTCTGCGAGAAAATGCATTAAAAGGAGGGATTTCCTCAGAAACACTATAAATACATATTGTACTTGTCTGAAAACGCACAGAACCTTGAAATAGAAGGTTTCTCACCAAAAAACACATTGGTGAAACCCCTATCTTAAGGCTCTGAGTGTTTGCACACATGTACAACAGGCATGTTTAAACTATAACGTTTTTAGTGAAATCATGTTTCTCTCGAGGAGAAAACGCGTTTAAAGCCATAAAAAGATTTCACTGTGTTTTGGCATTGGACTAAGCTACCAACAACCTAAACAATGATCAGAACTGGAGAAATTACACTTTGACATTGTGTGATATCATGCAACTCTTAAGGACGTGTTGCAGACTTGTTGAATAGATTCATTTTTCTTGTTTTGTTTGTTTTTGATGAAATTGTGCTTTTCTTGTCGAGAAAAGGCGTTTAACAAGATAAAAAGGTTTAGTGCGTTATGAATACGGGCTAGCTTACCAAAAGTAAAAATTTGAACTAAATAAGGCCGGGACTCGTTTTTATTGTTTAAAACACGATTTCTCGACCAGAATAGGCTTTTCAAAAAAAGCCATGTTCCCATGGCGAGAAACTCATTTTCTGCGAGAAAATGCATTAAAAGGAGGGATTTCCTCAGAAACACTATAAATACATATTGTACTTGTCTGAAAACGCACAGAACCTTGAAATAGAAGGTTTCTCACCAAAAAACACATTGGTGAAACCCCTATCTTAAGGCTCTGAGTGTTTGCACACATGTACAACAGGCATGTTTAAACTATAACGTTTTTAGTGAAATCATGTTTCTCTCGAGGAGAAAACGCGTTTAAAGCCATAAAAAGATTTCACTGTGTTTTGGCATTGGACTAAGCTACCAACAACCTAAACAATGATCAGAACTGGAGAAATTACACTTTGACATTGTGTGATATCATGCAACTCTTAAGGACGTGTTGCAGACTTGTTGAATAGATTCATTTTTGTTGTTTTGTTTGTTTTTGATGAAATGGTGCTTTTGTTGTCGAGAAAAGGCGTTTAACGCGATAAAAAGGTTTAGTGCGTTATGAATACGGGCTAGCTTACCAAAAGTAAAAATGTGAACTAAATAAGGCCGGGACTCGTTTTTATTGTTTAAAACACGATTTCTCGACCAGAATATGCTTTTTCAAAAAAAGCCATGTTCCCATGGCGAGAGACTCATTTTCTGCGAGAAAATGCATTAAAAGGAGGGATTTCCTCAGAAACACTATAAATACATATTGTACTTGTCTGAAAACGCACAGAACCTTGAAATAGAAGGTTTCTCACCAAAAAACACATTGGTGAAACCCCTATCTTAAGGCTCTGAGTGTTTGCACACATGTACAACAGGCATGTTTAAACTATAACGTTTTTAGTGAAATCATGTTTCTCTCGAGGAGAAAACGCGTTTAAAGCCATAAAAAGATTTCACTGTGTTTTGGCATTGGACCAAGCTACCAACAACCTAAACAATGATCAGAACTGGAGAAATTACACATTGACATTGTGTGAAATCATGCAACTCTTAAGGACGTGTTGCAGACTTGTTGAATAGTTTCATTTTTCTTGTTTTGTTTGTTTTTGATGAAATTGTGCTTTTCTTGTCGAGAAAAGGCGTTTAACGCGATAAAAAGGTTTAGTGCGTTATGAATACGGGCTAGCTTACCAAAAGTAAAAATGTGAACTAAATAAGGCCGGGAGTCGTTCTCATTGTTTAAAACACGATTTCTCGACCAGAATATGCTTTTTCAAAAAAAGCCATGTTCCCATGGCGAGAGACTCATTTTCTGCGAGAAAATGCATTAAAAGGAGGGATTTCCTCAGAAACACTATAAATACATATTGTACTTGTCTGAAAACGCACAGAACCTTGAAATAGAAGGTTTCTCACCAAAAAACACATTGGTGAAACCCCTATCTTAAGGCTCTGAGTGTTTGCACACATGTACAACAGGCATGTTTAAACTATAACGTTTTTAGTGAAATCATGTTTCTCTCGAGGAGAAAACGCGTTTAAAGCCATAAAAAGATTTCACTGTGTTTTGGCATTGGACCAAGCTACCAACAACCTAAACAATGATCAGAACTGGAGAAATTACACATTGACATTGTGTGAAATCATGCAACTCTTAAGGACGTGTTGCAGACTTGTTGAATAGATTCATTTTTGTTGTTTTGTTTGTTTTTGATGAAATGGTGCTTTTCTTGTCGAGAAAAGGCGTTTAACGCGATAAAAAGGTTTAGTGCGTTATGAATACGGGCTAGCTTACCAAAAGTAAAAATTTGAACTAAATAAGGCCGGGACTCGTTTTTATTGTTTAAAACACGATTTCTCGACCAGAATATGCTTTTTCAAAAAAAGCCATGTTCCCATGGCGAGAGACTCATTTTCTGCGAGAAAATGCATTAAAAGGAGGGATTTCCTCAGAAACACTATAAATACATATTGTACTTGTCTGAAAACGCACAGAACCTTGAAATAGAAGGTTTCTCACCAAAAAACACATTGGTGAAACCCCTATCTTAAGGCTCTGAGTGTTTGCACACATGTACAACAGGCATGTTTAAACTATAACGTTTTTAGTGAAATCATGTTTCTCTCGAGGAGAAAACGCGTTTAAAGCCATAAAAAGATTTCACTGTGTTTTGGCGTTGGACTAAGCTACCAACAACCTAAACAATGATCAGAACTGGAGAAATTACACTTTGACATTGTGTGATATCATGCAACTCTTAAGGACGTGTTGCAGACTTGTTGAATAGATTCATTTTTGTTGTTTTGTTTGTTTTTGATGAAATGGTGCTTTTGTTGTCGAGAAAAGGCGTTTAACGCGATAAAAAGGTTTAGTGCGTTATGAATACGGGCTAGCTTACCAAAAGTAAAAATTTGAACTAAATAAGGCCGGGACTCGTTTTTATTGTTTAAAACACGATTTCTCGACCAGAATATGCTTTTTCAAAAAAAGCCATGTTCCCATGGCGAGAGACTCATTTTCTGCGAGAAAATGCATTAAAAGGAGGGATTTCCTCAGAAACACTATAAATACATATTGTACTTGTCTGAAAACGCACAGAACCTTGAAATAGAAGGTTTCTCACCAAAAAACACATTGGTGAAACCCCTATCTTAAGGCTCTGAGTGTTTGCACACATGTACAACAGGCATGTTTAAACTATAACGTTTTTAGTGAAATCATGTTTCTCTCGAGGAGAAAACGCGTTTAAAGCCATAAAAAGATTTCACTGTGTTTTGGCATTGGACTAAGCTACCAACAACCTAAACAATGATCAGAACTGGAGAAATTACACTTTGTGTGATATCATGCAACTCTTAAGGACGTGTTGCAGACTTGTTGAATAGATTCATTTTTGTTGTTTTGTTTGTTTTTGATGAAATGGTGCTTTTCTTGTCGAGAAAAGGCGTTTAACGCGATAAAAAGGTTTAGTGCGTTAAGAATACGGGCTAGCTTACCAAAAGTAAAAATTTGAACTAAATAAGGCCGGGAGTCGTTCTCATTGTTTAAAACACGATTTCTCGACCAGAATATGCTTTTTCAAAAAAAGCCATGTTCCCATGGCGAGAGACTCATTTTCTGCGAGAAAATGCATTAAAAGGAGGGATTTCCTCAGAAACACTATAAATACATATTGTACTTGTCTGAAAACGCACAGAACCTTGGAATAGAAGGTTTCTCACCAAAAAACACATTGGTGAAACCCCTATCTTAAGGCTCTGAGTGTTTGCACACATGTACAACAGGCATGTTTAAACTATAACGTTTTTAGTGAAATCATGTTTCTCTCGAGGAGAAAACGCGTTTAAAGCCATAAAAAGATTTCACTGTGTTTTGGCATTGGACCAAGCTACCAACAACCTAAACAATGATCAGAACTGGAGAAATTACACATTGACATTGTGTGAAATCATGCAACTCTTAAGGACGTGTTGCAGACTTGTTGAATAGTTTCATTTTTCTTGTTTTGTTTGTTTTTGATGAAATTGTGCTTTTCTTGTCGAGAAAAGGCGTTTAACGCGATAAAAAGGTTTAGTGCGTTATGAATACGGGCTAGCTTACCAAAAGTAAAAATGTGAACTAAATAAGGCCGGGAGTCGTTCTCATTGTTTAAAACACGATTTCTCGACCAGAATATGCTTTTTCAAAAAAGCCATGTTCCCATGGCGAGACTCATTTTCTGCGAGAAAATGCATTAAAAGGAGGGATTTCCTCAGAAACACTATAAATATATATTGTACTTGTCTGAAAACGCACAGAACCTTGAAATAGAAGGTTTCTCACCAAAAAACACATTGGTGAAACCCCTATCTTAAGGCTCTGAGTGTTTGCACACATGTACAACAGGCATGTTTAAACTATAACGTTTTTAGTGAAATCATGTTTCTCTCGAGGAGAAAACGCGTTTAAAGCCATAAAAAGATTTCACTGTGTTTTGGCATTGGACCAAGCTACCAACAACCTAAACAATGATCAGAACTGGAGAAATTACACATTGACATTGTGTGAAATCATGCAACTCTTAAGGACGTGTTGCAGACTTGTTGAATAGATTCATTTTTGTTGTTTTGTTTGTTTTTGATGAAATGGTGCTTTTCTTGTCGAGAAAAGGCGTTTAACGCGATAAAAAGGTTTAGTGCGTTATGAATACGGGCTAGCTTACCAAAAGTAAAAATTTGAACTAAATAAGGCCGGGACTCGTTTTTATTGTTTAAAACACGATTTCTCGACCAGAATATGCTTTTTCAAAAAAAGCCATGTTCCCATGGCGAGAGACTCATTTTCTGCGAGAAAATGCATTAAAAGGAGGGATTTCCTCAGAAACACTATAAGTACATATTGTACTTGTCTGAAAACGCACAGAACCTTGAAATAGAAGGTTTCTCACCAAAAAACACATTGGTGAAACCCCTATCTTAAGGCTCTGAGTGTTTGCACACATGTACAACAGGCATGTTTAAACTATAACGTTTTTAGTGAAATCATGTTTCTCTCGAGGAGAAAACGCGTTTAAAGCCATAAAAAGATTTCACTGTGTTTTGGCATTGGACTAAGCTACCAACAACCTAAACAATGATCAGAACTGGAGAAATTACACTTTGACATTGTGTGATATCATGCAACTCTTAAGGACGTGTTGCAGACTTGTTGAATAGATTCATTTTTCTTGTTTTGTTTGTTTTTGATGAAATGGTGCTTTTCTTGTCGAGAAAAGGCGTTTAACGCGATAAAAAGGTTTAGTGCGTTATGAATACGGGCTAGCTTACCAAAAGTAAAAATTTGAACTAAATAAGGCCGGGACTCGTTTTTATTGTTTAAAACACGATTTCTCGACCAGAATATGCTTTTTCAAAAAAAGCCATGTTCCCATGGCGAGAGACTCATTTTCTGCGAGAAAATGCATTAAAAGGAGGGATTTCCTCAGAAACACTATAAATACATATTGTACTTGTCTGAAAACGCACAGAACCTTGAAATAGAAGGTTTCTCACCAAAAAACACATTGGTGAAACCCCTATCTTAAGGCTCTGAGTGTTTGCACACATGTACAACAGGCATGTTTAAACTATAACGTTTTTAGTGAAATCATGTTTCTCTCGAGGAGAAAACGCGTTTAAAGCCATAAAAAGATTTCACTGTGTTTTGGCATTGGACTAAGCTACCAACAACCTAAACAATGATCAGAACTGGAGAAATTACACTTTGACATTGTGTGATATCATGCAACTCTTAAGGACGTGTTGCAGACTTGTTGAATAGATTCATTTTTGTTGTTTTGTTTGTTTTTGATGAAATGGTGCTTTTCTTGTCGAGAAAAGGCGTTTAACGCGATAAAAAGGTTTAGTGCGTTATGAATACGGGCTAGCTTACCAAAAGTAAAAATGTGAACTAAATAAGGCCGGGACTCGTTTTTATTGTTTAAAACACGATTTCTCGACCAGAATATGCTTTTTCAAAAAAAGCCATGTTCCCATGGCGAGAGACTCATTTTCTGCGAGAAAATGCATTAAAAGGAGGGATTTCCTCAGAAACACTATAAATACATATTGTACTTGTCTGAAAACGCACAGAACCTTGAAATAGAAGGTTTCTCACCAAAAAACACATTGGTGAAACCCCTATCTTAAGGCTCTGAGTGTTTGCACACATGTACAACAGGCATGTTTAAACTATAACGTTTTTTAGTGAAATCATGTTTCTCTCGAGGAGAAAACGCGTTTAAAGCCATAAAAAGATTTCACTGTGTTTTGGCATTGGACTAAGCTACCAACAACCTAAACAATGATCAGAACTGGAGAAATTACACTTTGACATTGTGTGATATCATGCAATTCTTAAGGACGTGTTGCAGACTTGTTGAATAGATTCATTTTTGTTGTTTTGTTTGTTTTTGATGAAATGGTGCTTTTCTTGTCGAGAAAAGGCGTTTAACGCGATAAAAAGGTTTAGTGCGTTATGAATACGGGCTAGCTTACCAAAAGTAAAAATGTGAACTAAATAAGGCCGGGACTCGTTTTTATTGTTTAAAACACGATTTCTCGACCAGAATATGCTTTTTCAAAAAAAGCCATGTTCCCATGGCGAGAGACTCATTTTCTGCGAGAAAATGCATTAAAAGGAGGGATTTCCTCAGAAACACTATAAATACATATTGTACTTGTCTGAAAACGCACAGAACCTTGAAATAGAAGGTTTCTCACCAAAAAACACATTGGTGAAACCCCTATCTTAAGGCTCTGAGTGTTTGCACACATGTACAACAGGCATGTTTAAACTATAACGTTTTTAGTGAAATCATGTTTCTCTCGAGGAGAAAACGCGTTTAAAGCCATAAAAAGATTTCACTGTGTTTTGGCATTGGACTAAGCTACCAACAACCTAAACAATGATCAGAACTGGAGAAATTACACTTTGTGTGATATCATGCAACTCTTAAGGACGTGTTGCAGACTTGTTGAATAGATTCATTTTTGTTGTTTTGTTTGTTTTTGATGAAATGGTGCTTTTCTTGTCGAGAAAAGGCGTTTAACGCGATAAAAAGGTTTAGTGCGTTATGAATACGGGCTAGCTTACCAAAAGTAAAAATTTGAACTAAATAAGGCCGGGACTCGTTTTTATTGTTTAAAACACGATTTCTCGACCAGAATATGCTTTTTCAAAAAAAGCCATGTTCCCATGGCGAGAGACTCATTTTCTGCGAGAAAATGCATTAAAAGGAGGGATTTCCTCAGAAACACTATAAATACATATTGTACTTGTCTGAAAACGCACAGAACCTTGAAATAGAAGGTTTCTCACCAAAAAACACATTGGTGAAACCCCTATCTTAAGGCTCTGAGTGTTTGCACACATGTACAACAGGCATGTTTAAACTATAACGTTTTTAGTGAAATCATGTTTCTCTCGAGGAGAAAACGCGTTTAAAGCCATAAAAAGATTTCACTGTGTTTTGGCATTGGACTAAGCTACCAACAACCTAAACAATGATCAGAACTGGAGAAATTACACTTTGACATTGTGTGATATCATGCAACTCTTAAGGACGTGTTGCAGACTTGTTGAATAGATTCATTTTTGTTGTTTTGTTTGTTTTTGATGAAATGGTGCTTTTCTCGTCGAGAAAAGGCGTTTAACGCGATAAAAAGGTTTAGTGCGTTATGAATACGGGCTAGCTTACCAAAAGTAAAAATGTGAACTAAATAAGGCCGGGACTCGTTTTTATTGTTTAAAACACGATTTCTCGACCAGAATATGCTTTTTCAAAAAAAGCCATGTTCCCATGGCGAGAGACTCATTTTCTGCGAGAAAATGCATTAAAAGGAGGGATTTCCTCAGAAACACTATAAATACATATTGTACTTGTCTGAAAACGCACAGAACCTTGAAATAGAAGGTTTCTCACCAAAAAACACATTGGTGAAACCCCTATCTTAAGGCTCTGAGTGTTTGCACACATGTACAACAGGCATGTTTAAACTATAACGTTTTTTAGTGAAATCATGTTTCTCTCGAGGAGAAAACGCGTTTAAAGCCATAAAAAGATTTCACTGTGTTTTGGCATTGGACTAAGCTACCAACAACCTAAACAATGATCAGAACTGGAGAAATTACACTTTGACATTGTGTGATATCATGCAACTCTTAAGGACGTGTTGCAGACTTGTTGAATAGATTCATTTTTGTTGTTTTGTTTGTTTTTGATGAAATGGTGCTTTTCTTGTCGAGAAAAGGCGTTTAACGCGATAAAAAGGTTTAGTGCGTTATGAATACGGGCTAGCTTACCAAAAGTAAAAATTTGAACTAAATAAGGCCGGGACTCGTTTTTATTGTTTAAAACACGATTTCTCGACCAGAATATGCTTTTTCAAAAAAAGCCATGTTCCCATGGCGAGAGACTCATTTTCTGCGAGAAAATGCATTAAAAGGAGGGATTTCCTCAGAAACACTATAAATACATATTGTACTTGTCTGAAAACGCACAGAACCTTGAAATAGAAGGTTTCTCACCAAAAAACACATTGGTGAAACCCCTATCTTAAGGCTCTGAGTGTTTGCACACATGTACAACAGGCATGTTTAAACTATAACGTTTTTAGTGAAATCATGTTTCTCTCGAGGAGAAAACGCGTTTAAAGCCATAAAAAGATTTCACTGTGTTTTGGCATTGGACTAAGCTACCAACAACCTAAACAATGATCAGAACTGGAGAAATTACACTTTGACATTGTGTGATATCATGCAACTCTTAAGGACGTGTTGCAGACTTGTTGAATAGATTCATTTTTGTTGTTTTGTTTGTTTTTGATGAAATGGTGCTTTTCTTGTCGAGAAAAGGCGTTTAACGCGATAAAAAGGTTTAGTGCGTTATGAATACGGGCTAGCTTACCAAAAGTAAAAATTTGAACTAAATAAGGCCGGGACTCGTTTTTATTGTTTAAAACACGATTTCTCGACCAGAATATGCTTTTTCAAAAAAAGCCATGTTCCCATGGCGAGAGACTCATTTTCTGCGAGAAAATGCATTAAAAGGAGGGATTTCCTCAGAAACACTATAAATACATATTGTACTTGTCTGAAAACGCACAGAACCTTGAAATAGAAGGTTTCTCACCAAAAAACACATTGGTGAAACCCCTATCTTAAGGCTCTGAGTGTTTGCACACATGTACAACAGGCATGTTTAAACTATAACGTTTTTTAGTGAAATCATGTTTCTCTCGAGAAGAAAACGCGTTTAAAGCCATAAAAAGATTTCACTGTGTTTTGGCATTGGACTAAGCTACCAACAACCTAAACAATGATCAGAACTGGAGAAATTACACTTTGACATTGTGTGATATCATGCAACTCTTAAGGACGTGTTGCAGACTTGTTGAATAGATTCATTTTTGTTGTTTTGTTTGTTTTTGATGAAATGGTGCTTTTCTTGTCGAGAAAAGGCGTTTAACGCGATAAAAAGGTTTAGTGCGTTATGAATACGGGCTAGCTTACCAAAAGTAAAAATTTGAACTAAATAAGGCCGGGACTCGTTTTTATTGTTTAAAACACGATTTCTCGACCAGAATATGCTTTTTCAAAAAAAGCCATGTTCCCATGGCGAGAGACTCATTTTCTGCGAGAAAATGCATTAAAAGGAGGGATTTCCTCAGAAACACTATAAATACATATTGTACTTGTCTGAAAACGCACAGAACCTTGAAATAGAAGGTTTCTCACCAAAAAACACATTGGTGAAACCCCTATCTTAAGGCTCTGAGTGTTTGCACACATGTACAACAGGCATGTTTAAACTATAACGTTTTTTAGTGAAATCATGTTTCTCTCGAGAAGAAAACGCGTTTAAAGCCATAAAAAGATTTCACTGTGTTTTGGCATTGGACTAAGCTACCAACAACCTAAACAATGATCAGAACTGGAGAAATTACACTTTGACATTGTGTGATATCATGCAACTCTTAAGGACGTGTTGCAGACTTGTTGAATAGATTCATTTTTGTTGTTTTGTTTGTTTTTGATGAAATGGTGCTTTTCTTGTCGAGAAAAGGCGTTTAACGCGATAAAAAGGTTTAGTGCGTTATGAATACGGGCTAGCTTACCAAAAGTAAAAATTTGAACTAAATAAGGCCGGGACTCGTTTTTATTGTTTAAAACACGATTTCTCGACCAGAATATGCTTTTTCAAAAAAAGCCATGTTCCCATGGCGAGAGACTCATTTTCTGCGAGAAAATGCATTAAAAGGAGGGATTTCCTCAGAAACACTATAAATACATATTGTACTTGTCTGAAAACGCACAGAACCTTGAAATAGAAGGTTTCTCACCAAAAAACACATTGGTGAAACCCCTATCTTAAGGCTCTGAGTGTTTGCACACATGTACAACAGGCATGTTTAAACTATAACGTTTTTAGTGAAATCATGTTTCTCTCGAGGAGAAAACGCTTTTAAAGCCATAAAAAGATTTCACTGTGTTTTGGCGTTGGACTAAGCTACCAACAACCTAAACAATGATCAGAACTGGAGAAATTACACTTTGACATTGTGTGATATCATGCAACTCTTAAGGACGTGTTGCAGACTTGTTGAATAGATTCATTTTTGTTGTTTTGTTTGTTTTTGATGAAATGGTGCTTTTCTTGTCGAGAAAAGGCGTTTAACGCGATAAAAAGGTTTAGTGCGTTATGAATACGGGCTAGCTTACCAAAAGTAAAAATGTGAACTAAATAAGGCCGGGACTCGTTTTTATTGTTTAAAACACGATTTCTCGACCAGAATATGCTTTTTCAAAAAAAGCCATGTTCCCATGGCGAGAGACTCATTTTCTGCGAGAAAATGCATTAAAAGGAGGGATTTCCTCAGAAACACTATAAATACATATTGTACTTGTCTGAAAACGCACAGAACCTTGAAATAGAAGGTTTCTCACCAAAAAACACATTGGTGAAACCCCTATCTTAAGGCTCTGAGTGTTTGCACACATGTACAACAGGCATGTTTAAACTATAACGTTTTTAGTGAAATCATGTTTCTCTCGAGGAGAAAACGCGTTTAAAGCCATAAAAAGATTTCACTGTGTTTTGGCATTGGACTAAGCTACCAACAACCTAAACAATGATCAGAACTGGAGAAATTACACTTTGACATTGTGTGATATCATGCAACTCTTAAGGACGTGTTGCAGACTTGTTGAATAGATTCATTTTTGTTGTTTTGTTTGTTTTTGATGAAATGGTGCTTTTCTTGTCGAGAAAAGGCGTTTAACGCGATAAAAAGGTTTAGTGCGTTATGAATACGGGCTAGCTTACCAAAAGTAAAAATGTGAACTAAATAAGGCCGGGACTCGTTTTTATTGTTTAAAACACGATTTCTCGACCAGAATATGCTTTTTCAAAAAAAGCCATGTTCCCATGGCGAGAGACTCATTTTCTGCGAGAAAATGCATTAAAAGGAGGGATTTCCTCAGAAACACTATAAATACATATTGTACTTGTCTGAAAACGCACAGAACCTTGGAATAGAAGGTTTCTCACCAAAAAACACATTGGTGAAACCCCTATCTTAAGGCTCTGAGTGTTTGCACACATGTACAACAGGCATGTTTAAACTATAACGTTTTTAGTGAAATCATGTTTCTCTCGAGGAGAAAACGCGTTTAAAGCCATAAAAAGATTTCACTGTGTTTTGGCATTGGACCAAGCTACCAACAACCTAAACAATGATCAGAACTGGAGAAATTACACATTGACATTGTGTGAAATCATGCAACTCTTAAGGACGTGTTGCAGACTTGTTGAATAGTTTCATTTTTCTTGTTTTGTTTGTTTTTGATGAAATTGTGCTTTTCTTGTCGAGAAAAGGCGTTTAACAAGATAAAAAGGTTTAGTGCGTTATGAATACGGGCTAGCTTACCAAAAGTAAAAATGTGAACTAAATAAGGCCGGGAGTCGTTCTCATTGTTTAAAACACGATTTCTCGACCAGAATATGCTTTTTCAAAAAAGCCATGTTCCCATGGCGAGACTCATTTTCTGCGAGAAAATGCATTAAAAGGAGGGATTTCCTCAGAAACACTATAAATATATATTGTACTTGTCTGAAAACGCACAGAACCTTGAAATAGAAGGTTTCTCACCAAAAAACACATTGGTGAAACCCCTATCTTAAGGCTCTGAGTGTTTGCACACATGTACAACAGGCATGTTTAAACTATAACGTTTTTAGTGAAATCATGTTTCTCTCGAGGAGAAAACGCGTTTAAAGCCATAAAAAGATTTCACTGTGTTTTGGCATTAGACTAAGCTACCAACAACCTAAACAATGATCAGAACTTGAGAAATTACACATTGACATTGTGTGATATCATGCAACTCTTAAGGACGTGTTGCAGACTTGTTGAATAGATTCATTTTTGTTGTTTTGTTTGTTTTTGATGAAATGGTGCTTTTCTTGTCGAGAAAAGGCGTTTAACGCGATAAAAAGGTTTAGTGCGTTATGAATACGGGCTAGCTTACCAAAAGTAAAAATGTGAACTAAATAAGGCCGGGACTCGTTTTTATTGTTTAAAACACGATTTCTCGACCAGAATAGGCTTTTCAAAAAAAGCCATGTTCCCATGGCGAGAGACTCATTTTCTGCGAGAAAATGCATTAAAAGGAGGGATTTCCTCAGAAACACTATAAATACATATTGTACTTGTCTGAAAACGCACAGAACCTTGAAATAGAAGGTTTCTCACCAAAAAACACATTGGTGAAACCCCTATCTTAAGGCTCTGAGTGTTTGCACACATGTACAACAGGCATGTTTAAACTATAACGTTTTTAGTGAAATCATGTTTCTCTCGAGGAGAAAACGCGTTTAAAGCCATAAAAAGATTTCACTGTGTTTTGGCATTGGACTAAGCTACCAACAACCTAAACAATGATCAGAACTGGAGAAATTACACTTTGACATTGTGTGATATCATGCAACTCTTAAGGACGTGTTGCAGACTTGTTGAATAGATTCATTTTTCTTGTTTTGTTTGTTTTTGATGAAATTGTGCTTTTCTTGTCGAGAAAAGGCGTTTAACAAGATAAAAAGGTTTAGTGCGTTATGAATACGGGCTAGCTTACCAAAAGTAAAAATTTGAACTAAATAAGGCCGGGACTCGTTTTTATTGTTTAAAACACGATTTCTCGACCAGAATAGGCTTTTCAAAAAAAGCCATGTTCCCATGGCGAGAAACTCATTTTCTGCGAGAAAATGCATTAAAAGGAGGGATTTCCTCAGAAACACTATAAATACATATTGTACTTGTCTGAAAACGCACAGAACCTTGAAATAGAAGGTTTCTCACCAAAAAACACATTGGTGAAACCCCTATCTTAAGGCTCTGAGTGTTTGCACACATGTACAACAGGCATGTTTAAACTATAACGTTTTTAGTGAAATCATGTTTCTCTCGAGGAGAAAACGCGTTTAAAGCCATAAAAAGATTTCACTGTGTTTTGGCATTGGACTAAGCTACCAACAACCTAAACAATGATCAGAACTGGAGAAATTACACTTTGACATTGTGTGATATCATGCAACTCTTAAGGACGTGTTGCAGACTTGTTGAATAGATTCATTTTTGTTGTTTTGTTTGTTTTTGATGAAATGGTGCTTTTCTTGTCGAGAAAAGGCGTTTAACGCGATAAAAAGGTTTAGTGCGTTATGAATACGGGCTAGCTTACCAAAAGTAAAAATGTGAACTAAATAAGGCCGGGACTCGTTTTTATTGTTTAAAACACGATTTCTCGACCAGAATATGCTTTTTCAAAAAAAGCCATGTTCCCATGGCGAGAGACTCATTTTCTGCGAGAAAATGCATTAAAAGGAGGGATTTCCTCAGAAACACTATAAATACATATTGTACTTGTCTGAAAACGCACAGAACCTTGAAATAGAAGGTTTCTCACCAAAAAACACATTGGTGAAACCCCTATCTTAAGGCTCTGAGTGTTTGCACACATGTACAACAGGCATGTTTAAACTATAACGTTTTTAGTGAAATCATGTTTCTCTCGAGGAGAAAACGCGTTTAAAGCCATAAAAAGATTTCACTGTGTTTTGGCATTGGACCAAGCTACCAACAACCTAAACAATGATCAGAACTGGAGAAATTACACATTGACATTGTGTGAAATCATGCAACTCTTAAGGACGTGTTGCAGACTTGTTGAATAGTTTCATTTTTCTTGTTTTGTTTGTTTTTGATGAAATTGTGCTTTTCTTGTCGAGAAAAGGCGTTTAACGCGATAAAAAGGTTTAGTGCGTTATGAATACGGGCTAGCTTACCAAAAGTAAAAATGTGAACTAAATAAGGCCGGGAGTCGTTCTCATTGTTTAAAACACGATTTCTCGACCAGAATATGCTTTTTCAAAAAAGCCATGTTCCCATGGCGAGACTCATTTTCTGCGAGAAAATGCATTAAAAGGAGGGATTTCCTCAGAAACACTATAAATATATATTGTACTTGTCTGAAAACGCACAGAACCTTGAAATAGAAGGTTTCTCACCAAAAAACACATTGGTGAAACCCCTATCTTAAGGCTCTGAGTGTTTGCACACATGTACAACAGGCATGTTTAAACTATAACGTTTTTTAGTGAAATCATGTTTCTCTCGAGGAGAAAACGCGTTTAAAGCCATAAAAAGATTTCACTGTGTTTTGGCATTGGACTAAGCTACCAACAACCTAAACAATGATCAGAACTGGAGAAATTACACTTTGACATTGTGTGATATCATGCAACTCTTAAGGACGTGTTGCAGACTTGTTGAATAGATTCATTTTTGTTGTTTTGTTTGTTTTTGATGAAATGGTGCTTTTCTTGTCGAGAAAAGGCGTTTAACGCGATAAAAAGGTTTAGTGCGTTATGAATACGGGCTAGCTTACCAAAAGTAAAAATTTGAACTAAATAAGGCCGGGACTCGTTTTTATTGTTTAAAACACGATTTCTCGACCAGAATATGCTTTTTCAAAAAAAGCCATGTTCCCATGGCGAGAGACTCATTTTCTGCGAGAAAATGCATTAAAAGGAGGGATTTCCTCAGAAACACTATAAATACATATTGTACTTGTCTGAAAACGCACAGAACCTTGAAATAGAAGGTTTCTCACCAAAAAACACATTGGTGAAACCCCTATCTTAAGGCTCTGAGTGTTTGCACACATGTACAACAGGCATGTTTAAACTATAACGTTTTTAGTGAAATCATGTTTCTCTCGAGGAGAAAACGCGTTTAAAGCCATAAAAAGATTTCACTGTGTTTTGGCGTTGGACTAAGCTACCAACAACCTAAACAATGATCAGAACTGGAGAAATTACACTTTGACATTGTGTGATATCATGCAACTCTTAAGGACGTGTTGCAGACTTGTTGAATAGATTCATTTTTGTTGTTTTGTTTGTTTTTGATGAAATGGTGCTTTTCTTGTCGAGAAAAGGCGTTTAACGCGATAAAAAGGTTTAGTGCGTTATGAATACGGGCTAGCTTACCAAAAGTAAAAATTTGAACTAAATAAGGCCGGGACTCGTTTTTATTGTTTAAAACACGATTTCTCGACCAGAATATGCTTTTTCAAAAAAAGCCATGTTCCCATGGCGAGAGACTCATTTTCTGCGAGAAAATGCATTAAAAGGAGGGATTTCCTCAGAAACACTATAAATACATATTGTACTTGTCTGAAAACGCACAGAACCTTGAAATAGAAGGTTTCTCACCAAAAAACACATTGGTGAAACCCCTATCTTAAGGCTCTGAGTGTTTGCACACATGTACAACAGGCATGTTTAAACTATAACGTTTTTAGTGAAATCATGTTTCTCTCGAGGAGAAAACGCGTTTAAAGCCATAAAAAGATTTCACTGTGTTTTGGCATTGGACTAAGCTACCAACAACCTAAACAATGATCAGAACTGGAGAAATTACACTTTGTGTGATATCATGCAACTCTTAAGGACGTGTTGCAGACTTGTTGAATAGATTCATTTTTGTTGTTTTGTTTGTTTTTGATGAAATGGTGCTTTTCTTGTCGAGAAAAGGCGTTTAACGCGATAAAAAGGTTTAGTGCGTTAAGAATACGGGCTAGCTTACCAAAAGTAAAAATTTGAACTAAATAAGGCCGGGAGTCGTTCTCATTGTTTAAAACACGATTTCTCGACCAGAATATGCTTTTTCAAAAAAAGCCATGTTCCCATGGCGAGAGACTCATTTTCTGCGAGAAAATGCATTAAAAGGAGGGATTTCCTCAGAAACACTATAAATACATATTGTACTTGTCTGAAAACGCACAGAACCTTGGAATAGAAGGTTTCTCACCAAAAAACACATTGGTGAAACCCCTATCTTAAGGCTCTGAGTGTTTGCACACATGTACAACAGGCATGTTTAAACTATAACGTTTTTAGTGAAATCATGTTTCTCTCGAGGAGAAAACGCGTTTAAAGCCATAAAAAGATTTCACTGTGTTTTGGCATTGGACCAAGCTACCAACAACCTAAACAATGATCAGAACTGGAGAAATTACACATTGACATTGTGTGAAATCATGCAACTCTTAAGGACGTGTTGCAGACTTGTTGAATAGTTTCATTTTTCTTGTTTTGTTTGTTTTTGATGAAATTGTGCTTTTCTTGTCGAGAAAAGGCGTTTAACGCGATAAAAAGGTTTAGTGCGTTATGAATACGGGCTAGCTTACCAAAAGTAAAAATGTGAACTAAATAAGGCCGGGAGTCGTTCTCATTGTTTAAAACACGATTTCTCGACCAGAATATGCTTTTTCAAAAAAGCCATGTTCCCATGGCGAGACTCATTTTCTGCGAGAAAATGCATTAAAAGGAGGGATTTCCTCAGAAACACTATAAATATATATTGTACTTGTCTGAAAACGCACAGAACCTTGAAATAGAAGGTTTCTCACCAAAAAACACATTGGTGAAACCCCTATCTTAAGGCTCTGAGTGTTTGCACACATGTACAACAGGCATGTTTAAACTATAACGTTTTTAGTGAAATCATGTTTCTCTCGAGGAGAAAACGCGTTTAAAGCCATAAAAAGATTTCACTGTGTTTTGGCATTGGACCAAGCTACCAACAACCTAAACAATGATCAGAACTGGAGAAATTACACATTGACATTGTGTGAAATCATGCAACTCTTAAGGACGTGTTGCAGACTTGTTGAATAGATTCATTTTTGTTGTTTTGTTTGTTTTTGATGAAATGGTGCTTTTCTTGTCGAGAAAAGGCGTTTAACGCGATAAAAAGGTTTAGTGCGTTATGAATACGGGCTAGCTTACCAAAAGTAAAAATTTGAACTAAATAAGGCCGGGACTCGTTTTTATTGTTTAAAACACGATTTCTCGACCAGAATATGCTTTTTCAAAAAAAGCCATGTTCCCATGGCGAGAGACTCATTTTCTGCGAGAAAATGCATTAAAAGGAGGGATTTCCTCAGAAACACTATAAGTACATATTGTACTTGTCTGAAAACGCACAGAACCTTGAAATAGAAGGTTTCTCACCAAAAAACACATTGGTGAAACCCCTATCTTAAGGCTCTGAGTGTTTGCACACATGTACAACAGGCATGTTTAAACTATAACGTTTTTAGTGAAATCATGTTTCTCTCGAGGAGAAAACGCGTTTAAAGCCATAAAAAGATTTCACTGTGTTTTGGCATTGGACTAAGCTACCAACAACCTAAACAATGATCAGAACTGGAGAAATTACACTTTGACATTGTGTGATATCATGCAACTCTTAAGGACGTGTTGCAGACTTGTTGAATAGATTCATTTTTCTTGTTTTGTTTGTTTTTGATGAAATGGTGCTTTTCTTGTCGAGAAAAGGCGTTTAACGCGATAAAAAGGTTTAGTGCGTTATGAATACGGGCTAGCTTACCAAAAGTAAAAATTTGAACTAAATAAGGCCGGGACTCGTTTTTATTGTTTAAAACACGATTTCTCGACCAGAATATGCTTTTTCAAAAAAAGCCATGTTCCCATGGCGAGAGACTCATTTTCTGCGAGAAAATGCATTAAAAGGAGGGATTTCCTCAGAAACACTATAAATACATATTGTACTTGTCTGAAAACGCACAGAACCTTGAAATAGAAGGTTTCTCACCAAAAAACACATTGGTGAAACCCCTATCTTAAGGCTCTGAGTGTTTGCACACATGTACAACAGGCATGTTTAAACTATAACGTTTTTAGTGAAATCATGTTTCTCTCGAGGAGAAAACGCGTTTAAAGCCATAAAAAGATTTCACTGTGTTTTGGCATTGGACTAAGCTACCAACAACCTAAACAATGATCAGAACTGGAGAAATTACACTTTGACATTGTGTGATATCATGCAACTCTTAAGGACGTGTTGCAGACTTGTTGAATAGATTCATTTTTGTTGTTTTGTTTGTTTTTGATGAAATGGTGCTTTTCTTGTCGAGAAAAGGCGTTTAACGCGATAAAAAGGTTTAGTGCGTTATGAATACGGGCTAGCTTACCAAAAGTAAAAATGTGAACTAAATAAGGCCGGGACTCGTTTTTATTGTTTAAAACACGATTTCTCGACCAGAATATGCTTTTTCAAAAAAAGCCATGTTCCCATGGCGAGAGACTCATTTTCTGCGAGAAAATGCATTAAAAGGAGGGATTTCCTCAGAAACACTATAAATACATATTGTACTTGTCTGAAAACGCACAGAACCTTGAAATAGAAGGTTTCTCACCAAAAAACACATTGGTGAAACCCCTATCTTAAGGCTCTGAGTGTTTGCACACATGTACAACAGGCATGTTTAAACTATAACGTTTTTTAGTGAAATCATGTTTCTCTCGAGGAGAAAACGCGTTTAAAGCCATAAAAAGATTTCACTGTGTTTTGGCATTGGACTAAGCTACCAACAACCTAAACAATGATCAGAACTGGAGAAATTACACTTTGACATTGTGTGATATCATGCAATTCTTAAGGACGTGTTGCAGACTTGTTGAATAGATTCATTTTTGTTGTTTTGTTTGTTTTTGATGAAATGGTGCTTTTCTTGTCGAGAAAAGGCGTTTAACGCGATAAAAAGGTTTAGTGCGTTATGAATACGGGCTAGCTTACCAAAAGTAAAAATGTGAACTAAATAAGGCCGGGACTCGTTTTTATTGTTTAAAACACGATTTCTCGACCAGAATATGCTTTTTCAAAAAAAGCCATGTTCCCATGGCGAGAGACTCATTTTCTGCGAGAAAATGCATTAAAAGGAGGGATTTCCTCAGAAACACTATAAATACATATTGTACTTGTCTGAAAACGCACAGAACCTTGAAATAGAAGGTTTCTCACCAAAAAACACATTGGTGAAACCCCTATCTTAAGGCTCTGAGTGTTTGCACACATGTACAACAGGCATGTTTAAACTATAACGTTTTTAGTGAAATCATGTTTCTCTCGAGGAGAAAACGCGTTTAAAGCCATAAAAAGATTTCACTGTGTTTTGGCATTGGACTAAGCTACCAACAACCTAAACAATGATCAGAACTGGAGAAATTACACTTTGTGTGATATCATGCAACTCTTAAGGACGTGTTGCAGACTTGTTGAATAGATTCATTTTTGTTGTTTTGTTTGTTTTTGATGAAATGGTGCTTTTCTTGTCGAGAAAAGGCGTTTAACGCGATAAAAAGGTTTAGTGCGTTATGAATACGGGCTAGCTTACCAAAAGTAAAAATTTGAACTAAATAAGGCCGGGACTCGTTTTTATTGTTTAAAACACGATTTCTCGACCAGAATATGCTTTTTCAAAAAAAGCCATGTTCCCATGGCGAGAGACTCATTTTCTGCGAGAAAATGCATTAAAAGGAGGGATTTCCTCAGAAACACTATAAATACATATTGTACTTGTCTGAAAACGCACAGAACCTTGAAATAGAAGGTTTCTCACCAAAAAACACATTGGTGAAACCCCTATCTTAAGGCTCTGAGTGTTTGCACACATGTACAACAGGCATGTTTAAACTATAACGTTTTTAGTGAAATCATGTTTCTCTCGAGGAGAAAACGCGTTTAAAGCCATAAAAAGATTTCACTGTGTTTTGGCATTGGACTAAGCTACCAACAACCTAAACAATGATCAGAACTGGAGAAATTACACTTTGACATTGTGTGATATCATGCAACTCTTAAGGACGTGTTGCAGACTTGTTGAATAGATTCATTTTTGTTGTTTTGTTTGTTTTTGATGAAATGGTGCTTTTCTCGTCGAGAAAAGGCGTTTAACGCGATAAAAAGGTTTAGTGCGTTATGAATACGGGCTAGCTTACCAAAAGTAAAAATGTGAACTAAATAAGGCCGGGACTCGTTTTTATTGTTTAAAACACGATTTCTCGACCAGAATATGCTTTTTCAAAAAAAGCCATGTTCCCATGGCGAGAGACTCATTTTCTGCGAGAAAATGCATTAAAAGGAGGGATTTCCTCAGAAACACTATAAATACATATTGTACTTGTCTGAAAACGCACAGAACCTTGAAATAGAAGGTTTCTCACCAAAAAACACATTGGTGAAACCCCTATCTTAAGGTTCTGAGTGTTTGCACACATGTACAACAGGCATGTTTAAACTATAACGTTTTTTAGTGAAATCATGTTTCTCTCGAGGAGAAAACGCGTTTAAAGCCATAAAAAGATTTCACTGTGTTTTGGCATTGGACTAAGCTACCAACAACCTAAACAATGATCAGAACTGGAGAAATTACACTTTGACATTGTGTGATATCATGCAACTCTTAAGGACGTGTTGCAGACTTGTTGAATAGATTCATTTTTGTTGTTTTGTTTGTTTTTGATGAAATGGTGCTTTTCTTGTCGAGAAAAGGCGTTTAACGCGATAAAAAGGTTTAGTGCGTTATGAATACGGGCTAGCTTACCAAAAGTAAAAATTTGAACTAAATAAGGCCGGGACTCGTTTTTATTGTTTAAAACACGATTTCTCGACCAGAATATGCTTTTTCAAAAAAAGCCATGTTCCCATGGCGAGAGACTCATTTTCTGCGAGAAAATGCATTAAAAGGAGGGATTTCCTCAGAAACACTATAAATACATATTGTACTTGTCTGAAAACGCACAGAACCTTGAAATAGAAGGTTTCTCACCAAAAAACACATTGGTGAAACCCCTATCTTAAGGCTCTGAGTGTTTGCACACATGTACAACAGGCATGTTTAAACTATAACGTTTTTAGTGAAATCATGTTTCTCTCGAGGAGAAAACGCGTTTAAAGCCATAAAAAGATTTCACTGTGTTTTGGCATTGGACTAAGCTACCAACAACCTAAACAATGATCAGAACTGGAGAAATTACACTTTGACATTGTGTGATATCATGCAACTCTTAAGGACGTGTTGCAGACTTGTTGAATAGATTCATTTTTGTTGTTTTGTTTGTTTTTGATGAAATGGTGCTTTTCTTGTCGAGAAAAGGCGTTTAACGCGATAAAAAGGTTTAGTGCGTTATGAATACGGGCTAGCTTACCAAAAGTAAAAATTTGAACTAAATAAGGCCGGGACTCGTTTTTATTGTTTAAAACACGATTTCTCGACCAGAATATGCTTTTTCAAAAAAAGCCATGTTCCCATGGCGAGAGACTCATTTTCTGCGAGAAAATGCATTAAAAGGAGGGATTTCCTCAGAAACACTATAAATACATATTGTACTTGTCTGAAAACGCACAGAACCTTGAAATAGAAGGTTTCTCACCAAAAAACACATTGGTGAAACCCCTATCTTAAGGCTCTGAGTGTTTGCACACATGTACAACAGGCATGTTTAAACTATAACGTTTTTTAGTGAAATCATGTTTCTCTCGAGAAGAAAACGCGTTTAAAGCCATAAAAAGATTTCACTGTGTTTTGGCATTGGACTAAGCTACCAACAACCTAAACAATGATCAGAACTGGAGAAATTACACTTTGACATTGTGTGATATCATGCAACTCTTAAGGACGTGTTGCAGACTTGTTGAATAGATTCATTTTTGTTGTTTTGTTTGTTTTTGATGAAATGGTGCTTTTCTTGTCGAGAAAAGGCGTTTAACGCGATAAAAAGGTTTAGTGCGTTATGAATACGGGCTAGCTTACCAAAAGTAAAAATTTGAACTAAATAAGGCCGGGACTCGTTTTTATTGTTTAAAACACGATTTCTCGACCAGAATATGCTTTTTCAAAAAAAGCCATGTTCCCATGGCGAGAGACTCATTTTCTGCGAGAAAATGCATTAAAAGGAGGGATTTCCTCAGAAACACTATAAATACATATTGTACTTGTCTGAAAACGCACAGAACCTTGAAATAGAAGGTTTCTCACCAAAAAACACATTGGTGAAACCCCTATCTTAAGGCTCTGAGTGTTTGCACACATGTACAACAGGCATGTTTAAACTATAACGTTTTTTAGTGAAATCATGTTTCTCTCGAGAAGAAAACGCGTTTAAAGCCATAAAAAGATTTCACTGTGTTTTGGCATTGGACTAAGCTACCAACAACCTAAACAATGATCAGAACTGGAGAAATTACACTTTGACATTGTGTGATATCATGCAACTCTTAAGGACGTGTTGCAGACTTGTTGAATAGATTCATTTTTGTTGTTTTGTTTGTTTTTGATGAAATGGTGCTTTTCTTGTCGAGAAAAGGCGTTTAACGCGATAAAAAGGTTTAGTGCGTTATGAATACGGGCTAGCTTACCAAAAGTAAAAATTTGAACTAAATAAGGCCGGGACTCGTTTTTATTGTTTAAAACACGATTTCTCGACCAGAATATGCTTTTTCAAAAAAAGCCATGTTCCCATGGCGAGAGACTCATTTTCTGCGAGAAAATGCATTAAAAGGAGGGATTTCCTCAGAAACACTATAAATACATATTGTACTTGTCTGAAAACGCACAGAACCTTGAAATAGAAGGTTTCTCACCAAAAAACACATTGGTGAAACCCCTATCTTAAGGCTCTGAGTGTTTGCACACATGTACAACAGGCATGTTTAAACTATAACGTTTTTAGTGAAATCATGTTTCTCTCGAGGAGAAAACGCGTTTAAAGCCATAAAAAGATTTCACTGTGTTTTGGCGTTGGACTAAGCTACCAACAACCTAAACAATGATCAGAACTGGAGAAATTACACTTTGACATTGTGTGATATCATGCAACTCTTAAGGACGTGTTGCAGACTTGTTGAATAGATTCATTTTTGTTGTTTTGTTTGTTTTTGATGAAATGGTGCTTTTCTTGTCGAGAAAAGGCGTTTAACGCGATAAAAAGGTTTAGTGCGTTATGAATACGGGCTAGCTTACCAAAAGTAAAAATGTGAACTAAATAAGGCCGGGACTCGTTTTTATTGTTTAAAACACGATTTCTCGACCAGAATATGCTTTTTCAAAAAAAGCCATGTTCCCATGGCGAGAGACTCATTTTCTGCGAGAAAATGCATTAAAAGGAGGGATTTCCTCAGAAACACTATAAATACATATTGTACTTGTCTGAAAACGCACAGAACCTTGAAATAGAAGGTTTCTCACCAAAAAACACATTGGTGAAACCCCTATCTTAAGGCTCTGAGTGTTTGCACACATGTACAACAGGCATGTTTAAACTATAACGTTTTTAGTGAAATCATGTTTCTCTCGAGGAGAAAACGCGTTTAAAGCCATAAAAAGATTTCACTGTGTTTTGGCATTGGACTAAGCTACCAACAACCTAAACAATGATCAGAACTGGAGAAATTACACTTTGACATTGTGTGATATCATGCAACTCTTAAGGACGTGTTGCAGACTTGTTGAATAGATTCATTTTTGTTGTTTTGTTTGTTTTTGATGAAATGGTGCTTTTCTTGTCGAGAAAAGGCGTTTAACGCGATAAAAAGGTTTAGTGCGTTATGAATACGGGCTAGCTTACCAAAAGTAAAAATGTGAACTAAATAAGGCCGGGACTCGTTTTTATTGTTTAAAACACGATTTCTCGACCAGAATATGCTTTTTCAAAAAAAGCCATGTTCCCATGGCGAGAGACTCATTTTCTGCGAGAAAATGCATTAAAAGGAGGGATTTCCTCAGAAACACTATAAATACATATTGTACTTGTCTGAAAACGCACAGAACCTTGGAATAGAAGGTTTCTCACCAAAAAACACATTGGTGAAACCCCTATCTTAAGGCTCTGAGTGTTTGCACACATGTACAACAGGCATGTTTAAACTATAACGTTTTTAGTGAAATCATGTTTCTCTCGAGGAGAAAACGCGTTTAAAGCCATAAAAAGATTTCACTGTGTTTTGGCATTGGACCAAGCTACCAACAACCTAAACAATGATCAGAACTGGAGAAATTACACATTGACATTGTGTGAAATCATGCAACTCTTAAGGACGTGTTGCAGACTTGTTGAATAGTTTCATTTTTCTTGTTTTGTTTGTTTTTGATGAAATTGTGCTTTTCTTGTCGAGAAAAGGCGTTTAACAAGATAAAAAGGTTTAGTGCGTTATGAATACGGGCTAGCTTACCAAAAGTAAAAATGTGAACTAAATAAGGCCGGGAGTCGTTCTCATTGTTTAAAACACGATTTCTCGACCAGAATATGCTTTTTCAAAAAAGCCATGTTCCCATGGCGAGACTCATTTTCTGCGAGAAAATGCATTAAAAGGAGGGATTTCCTCAGAAACACTATAAATATATATTGTACTTGTCTGAAAACGCACAGAACCTTGAAATAGAAGGTTTCTCACCAAAAAACACATTGGTGAAACCCCTATCTTAAGGCTCTGAGTGTTTGCACACATGTACAACAGACATGTTTAAACTATAACGTTTTTAGTGAAATCATGTTTCTCTCGAGGAGAAAACGCGTTTAAAGCCATAAAAAGTTTTCACTGTGTTGTGGCATTGGACCAAGCTACCAACAACCTAAACAATGATCAGAACTGGAGAAATTACACATTGACATTGTGTGAAATCATGCAACTCTTAAGGACGTGTTGCAGACTTGTTGAATAGATTCATTTTTGTTGTTTTGTTTGTTTTTGATGAAATGGTGCTTTTCTTGTCGAGAAAAGGCGTTTAACGCGATAAAAAGGTTTAGTGCGTTATGAATACGGGCTAGCTTACCAAAAGTAAAAATGAGAATTAAATAAGGCCGGGAGTCGTTCTCATTGTTTAAAACACGATTTCTCGACCAGAATATGCTTTTTCAAAAAAGCCATGTTCCCATGGCGAGAGACTCATTTTCTTTGAGAAAATGCATTAAAAGCAGGGATTTCATCAGAAACACTATAAATACATATTGTACTTGTCTGAAAACGCACAGAACCTTGAAATAGAAGGTTTCTCACCAAAAAACACATTGGTGAAACCCCTATCTTAAGGCTCTGAGTGTTTGCACACATGTACAACAGGCATGTTTAAACTATAACGTTTTTAGTGAAATCATGTTTCTCTCGAGGAGAAAACGCGTTTAAAGCCATAAAAAGATTTCACTGTGTTTTGGCATTGGACTAAGCTACCAACAACCTAAACAATGATCAGAACTGGAGAAATTACACTTTGACATTGTGTGATATCATGCAACTCTTAAGGACGTGTTGCAGACTTGTTGAATAGATTCATTTTTGTTGTTTTGTTTGTTTTTGATGAAATGGTGCTTTTCTTGTCGAGAAAAGGCGTTTAACGCGATAAAAAGGTTTAGTGCGTTATGAATACGGGCTAGCTTACCAAAAGTAAAAATTTGAACTAAATAAGGCCGGGACTCGTTTTTATTGTTTAAAACACGATTTCTCGACCAGAATATGCTTTTTCAAAAAAAGCCATGTTCCCATGGCGAGAGACTCATTTTCTGCGAGAAAATGCATTAAAAGGAGGGATTTCCTCAGAAACACTATAAATACATATTGTACTTGTCTGAAAACGCACAGAACCTTGAAATAGAAGGTTTCTCACCAAAAAACACATTGGTGAAACCCCTATCTTAAGGCTCTGAGTGTTTGCACACATGTACAACAGGCATGTTTAAACTATAACGTTTTTAGTGAAATCATGTTTCTCTCGAGGAGAAAACGCGTTTAAAGCCATAAAAAGATTTCACTGTGTTTTGGCATTGGACTAAGCTACCAACAACCTAAACAATGATCAGAACTGGAGAAATTACACTTTGACATTGTGTGATATCATGCAACTCTTAAGGACGTGTTGCAGACTTGTTGAATAGATTCATTTTTGTTGTTTTGTTTGTTTTTGATGAAATGGTGCTTTTCTTGTCGAGAAAAGGCGTTTAACGCGATAAAAAGGTTTAGTGCGTTATGAATACGGGCTAGCTTACCAAAAGTAAAAATGTGAACTAAATAAGGCCGGGACTCGTTTTTATTGTTTAAAACACGATTTCTCGACCAGAATATGCTTTTTCAAAAAAAGCCATGTTCCCATGGCGAGAGACTCATTTTCTGCGAGAAAATGCATTAAAAGGAGGGATTTCCTCAGAAACACTATAAATACATATTGTACTTGTCTGAAAACGCACAGAACCTTGAAATAGAAGGTTTCTCACCAAAAAACACATTGGTGAAACCCCTATCTTAAGGCTCTGAGTGTTTGCACACATGTACAACAGGCATGTTTAAACTATAACGTTTTTTAGTGAAATCATGTTTCTCTCGAGGAGAAAACGCGTTTAAAGCCATAAAATGATTTCACTGTGTTTTGGCATTGGACTAAGCTACCAACAACCTAAACAATGATCAGAACTGGAGAAATTACACTTTGACATTGTGTGATATCATGCAACTCTTAAGGACGTGTTGCAGACTTGTTGAATAGATTCATTTTTGTTGTTTTGTTTGTTTTTGATGAAATGGTGCTTTTCTTGTCGAGAAAAGGCGTTTAACGCGATAAAAAGGTTTAGTGCGTTATGAATACGGGCTAGCTTACCAAAAGTAAAAATTTGAACTAAATAAGGACGGGACTCGTTTTTATTGTTTAAAACACGATTTCTCGACCAGAATATGCTTTTTCAAAAAAAGCCATGTTCCCATGGCGAGAGACTCATTTTCTGCGAGAAAATGCATTAAAAGGAGGGATTTCCTCAGAAACACTATAAATACATATTGTACTTGTCTGAAAACGCACAGAACCTTGGAATAGAAGGTTTCTCACCAAAAAACACGTTGGTGAAACCCCTATCTTAAGGCTCTGAGTGTTTGCACACATGTACAACAGGCATGTTTAAACTATAACGTTTTTAGTGAAATCATGTTTCTCTCGAGGAGAAAACGCGTTTAAAGCCATAAAAAGATTTCACTGTGTTTTGGCATTGGACCAAGCTACCAACAACCTAAACAATGATCAGAACTGGAGAAATTACACATTGACATTGTGTGAAATCATGCAACTCTTAAGGACGTGTTGCAGACTTGTTTGAATAGTTTCATTTTTCTTGTTTTGTTTGTTTTTGATGAAATTGTGCTTTTCTTGTCGAGAAAAGGCGTTTAACGCGATAAAAAGGTTTAGTGCGTTATGAATACGGGCTAGCTTACCAAAAGTAAAAATGTGAACTAAATAAGGCCGGGAGTCGTTCTCATTGTTTAAAACACGATTTCTCGACCAGAATATGCTTTTTCAAAAAAAGCCATGTTCCCATGGCGAGAGACTCATTTTCTGCGAGAAAATGCATTAAAAGGAGGGATTTCCTCAGAAACACTATAAATACATATTGTACTTGTCTGAAAACGCACAGAACCTTGAAATAGAAGGTTTCTCACCAAAAAACACATTGGTGAAACCCCTATCTTAAGGCTCTGAGTGTTTGCACACATGTACAACAGGCATGTTTAAACTATAACGTTTTTAGTGAAATCATGTTTCTCTCGAGGAGAAAACGCGTTTAAAGCCATAAAAAGATTTCACTGTGTTTTGGCATTGGACTAAGCTACCAACAACCTAAACAATGATCAGAACTGGAGAAATTACACTTTGACATTGTGTGATATCATGCAACTCTTAAGGACGTGTTGCAGACTTGTTGAATAGATTCATTTTTCTTGTTTTGTTTGTTTTTGATGAAATGGTGCTTTTCTCGTCGAGAAAAGGCGTTTAACGCGATAAAAAGGTTTAGTGCGTTATGAATACGGGCTAGCTTACCAAAAGTAAAAATGTGAACTAAATAAGGCCGGGACTCGTTTTTATTGTTTAAAACACGATTTCTCGACCAGAATATGCTTTTTCAAAAAAAGCCATGTTCCCATGGCGAGAGACTCATTTTCTGCGAGAAAATGCATTAAAAGGAGGGATTTCCTCAGAAACACTATAAATACATATTGTACTTGTCTGAAAACGCACAGAACCTTGAAATAGAAGGTTTCTCACCAAAAAACACATTGGTGAAACCCCTATCTTAAGGCTCTGAGTGTTTGCACACATGTACAACAGGCATGTTTAAACTATAACGTTTTTTAGTGAAATCATGTTTCTCTCGAGGAGAAAACGCGTTTAAAGCCATAAAAAGATTTCACTGTGTTTTGGCATTGGACTAAGCTACCAACAACCTAAACAATGATCAGAACTGGAGAAATTACACTTTGACATTGTGTGATATCATGCAACTCTTAAGGACGTGTTGCAGACTTGTTGAATAGATTCATTTTTGTTGTTTTGTTTGTTTTTGATGAAATGGTGCTTTTCTTGTCGAGAAAAGGCGTTTAACGCGATAAAAAGGTTTAGTGCGTTATGAATACGGGCTAGCTTACCAAAAGTAAAAATTTGAACTAAATAAGGCCGGGACTCGTTTTTATTGTTTAAAACACGATTTCTCGACCAGAATATGCTTTTTCAAAAAAAGCCATGTTCCCATGGCGAGAGACTCATTTTCTGCGAGAAAATGCATTAAAAGGAGGGATTTCCTCAGAAACACTATAAATACATATTGTACTTGTCTGAAAACGCACAGAACCTTGAAATAGAAGGTTTCTCACCAAAAAACACATTGGTGAAACCCCTATCTTAAGGCTCTGAGTGTTTGCACACATGTACAACAGGCATGTTTAAACTATAACGTTTTTAGTGAAATCATGTTTCTCTCGAGGAGAAAACGCGTTTAAAGCCATAAAAAGATTTCACTGTGTTTTGGCGTTGGACTAAGCTACCAACAACCTAAACAATGATCAGAACTGGAGAAATTACACTTTGACATTGTGTGATATCATGCAACTCTTAAGGACGTGTTGCAGACTTGTTGAATAGATTCATTTTTGTTGTTTTGTTTGTTTTTGATGAAATGGTGCTTTTCTTGTCGAGAAAAGGCGTTTAACGCGATAAAAAGGTTTAGTGCGTTATGAATACGGGCTAGCTTACCAAAAGTAAAAATTTGAACTAAATAAGGCCGGGACTCGTTTTTATTGTTTAAAACACGATTTCTCGACCAGAATATGCTTTTTCAAAAAAAGCCATGTTCCCATGGCGAGAGACTCATTTTCTGCGAGAAAATGCATTAAAAGGAGGGATTTCCTCAGAAACACTATAAATACATATTGTACTTGTCTGAAAATGCACAGAACCTTGAAATAGAAGGTTTCTCACCAAAAAACACATTGGTGAAACCCCTATCTTAAGGCTCTGAGTGTTTGCACACATGTACAACAGGCATGTTTAAACTATAACGTTTTTAGTGAAATCATGTTTCTCTCGAGGAGAAAACGCGTTTAAAGCCATAAAAAGATTTCACTGTGTTTTGGCATTGGACTAAGCTACCAACAACCTAAACAATGATCAGAACTGGAGAAATTACACTTTGACATTGTGTGATATCATGCAACTCTTAAGGACGTGTTGCAGACTTGTTGAATAGATTCATTTTTGTTGTTTTGTTTGTTTTTGATGAAATGGTGCTTTTCTTGTCGAGAAAAGGCGTTTAACGCGATAAAAAGGTTTAGTGCGTTATGAATACGGGCTAGCTTACCAAAAGTAAAAATGTGAACTAAATAAGGCCGGGACTCGTTTTTATTGTTTAAAACACGATTTCTCGACCAGAATATGCTTTTTCAAAAAAAGCCATGTTCCCATGGCGAGAGACTCATTTTCTGCGAGAAAATGCATTAAAAGGAGGGATTTCCTCAGAAACACTATAAATACATATTGTACTTGTCTGAAAACGCACAGAACCTTGAAATAGAAGGTTTCTCACCAAAAAACACATTGGTGAAACCCCTATCTTAAGGCTCTGAGTGTTTGCACACATGTACAACAGGCATGTTTAAACTATAACGTTTTTAGTGAAATCATGTTTCTCTCGAGGAGAAAACGCGTTTAAAGCCATAAAATGATTTCACTGTGTTTTGGCATTGGACTAAGCTACCAACAACCTAAACAATGATCAGAACTAGAGAAATTACACTTTGACATTGTGTGATATCATGCAACTCTTAAGGACGTGTTGCAGACTTGTTGAATAGATTCATTTTTGTTGTTTTGTTTGTTTTTGATGAAATGGTGCTTTTCTTGTCGAGAAAAGGCGTTTAACAAGATAAAAAGGTTTAGTGCGTTATGAATACGGGCTAGCTTACCAAAAGTAAAAATGTGAACTAAATAAGGCCGGGAGTCGTTCTCATTGTTTAAAACACGATTTCTCGACCAGAATATGCTTTTTCAAAAAAGCCATGTTCCCATGGCGAGACTCATTTTCTGCGAGAAAATGCATTAAAAGGAGGGATTTCCTCAGAAACACTATAAATATATATTGTACTTGTCTGAAAACGCACAGAACCTTGAAATAGAAGGTTTCTCACCAAAAAACACATTGGTGAAACCCCTATCTTAAGGCTCTGAGTGTTTGCACACATGTACAACAGACATGTTTAAACTATAACGTTTTTAGTGAAATCATGTTTCTCTCGAGGAGAAAACGCGTTTAAAGCCATAAAAAGTTTTCACTGTGTTGTGGCATTGGACCAAGCTACCAACAACCTAAACAATGATCAGAACTGGAGAAATTACACATTGACATTGTGTGAAATCATGCAACTCTTAAGGACGTGTTGCAGACTTGTTGAATAGATTCATTTTTGTTGTTTTGTTTGTTTTTGATGAAATGGTGCTTTTCTTGTCGAGAAAAGGCGTTTAACGCGATAAAAAGGTTTAGTGCGTTATGAATACGGGCTAGCTTACCAAAAGTAAAAATGAGAATTAAATAAGGCCGGGAGTCGTTCTCATTGTTTAAAACACGATTTCTCGACCAGAATATGCTTTTTCAAAAAAGCCATGTTCCCATGGCGAGAGACTCATTTTCTTTGAGAAAATGCATTAAAAGCAGGGATTTCATCAGAAACACTATAAATACATATTGTACTTGTCTGAAAACGCACAGAACCTTGAAATAGAAGGTTTCTCACCAAAAAACACATTGGTGAAACCCCTATCTTAAGGCTCTGAGTGTTTGCACACATGTACAACAGGCATGTTTAAACTATAACGTTTTTAGTGAAATCATGTTTCTCTCGAGGAGAAAACGCGTTTAAAGCCATAAAAAGATTTCACTGTGTTTTGGCATTGGACTAAGCTACCAACAACCTAAACAATGATCAGAACTGGAGAAATTACACTTTGACATTGTGTGATATCATGCAACTCTTAAGGACGTGTTGCAGACTTGTTGAATAGATTCATTTTTGTTGTTTGGTTTGTTTTTGATGAAATGGTGCTTTTCTTGTCGAGAAAAGGCGTTTAACGCGATAAAAAGGTTTAGTGCGTTATGAATACGGGCTAGCTTACCAAAAGTAAAAATTTGAACTAAATAAGGCCGGGACTCGTTTTTATTGTTTAAAACACGATTTCTCGACCAGAATATGCTTTTTCAAAAAAAGCCATGTTCCCATGGCGAGAGACTCATTTTCTGCGAGAAAATGCATTAAAAGGAGGGATTTCCTCAGAAACACTATAAATACATATTGTACTTGTCTGAAAACGCACAGAACCTTGAAATAGAAGGTTTCTCACCAAAAAACACATTGGTGAAACCCCTATCTTAAGGCTCTGAGTGTTTGCACACATGTACAACAGGCATGTTTAAACTATAACGTTTTTAGTGAAATCATGTTTCTCTCGAGGAGAAAACGCGTTTAAAGCCATAAAAAGATTTCACTGTGTTTTGGCATTGGACTAAGCTACCAACAACCTAAACAATGATCAGAACTGGAGAAATTACACTTTGACATTGTGTGATATCATGCAACTCTTAAGGACGTGTTGCAGACTTGTTGAATAGATTCATTTTTGTTGTTTTGTTTGTTTTTGATGAAATGGTGCTTTTCTTGTCGAGAAAAGGCGTTTAACGCGATAAAAAGGTTTAGTGCGTTATGAATACGGGCTAGCTTACCAAAAGTAAAAATGTGAACTAAATAAGGCCGGGACTCGTTTTTATTGTTTAAAACACGATTTCTCGACCAGAATATGCTTTTTCAAAAAAAGCCATGTTCCCATGGCGAGAGACTCATTTTCTGCGAGAAAATGCATTAAAAGGAGGGATTTCCTCAGAAACACTATAAATACATATTGTACTTGTCTGAAAACGCACAGAACCTTGAAATAGAAGGTTTCTCACCAAAAAACACATTGGTGAAACCCCTATCTTAAGGCTCTGAGTGTTTGCACACATGTACAACAGGCATGTTTAAACTATAACGTTTTTAGTGAAATCATGTTTCTCTCGAGGAGAAAACGCGTTTAAAGCCATAAAATGATTTCACTGTGTTTTGGCATTGGACTAAGCTACCAACAACCTAAACAATGATCAGAACTGGAGAAATTACACTTTGACATTGTGTGATATCATGCAACTCTTAAGGACGTGTTGCAGACTTGTTGAATAGATTCATTTTTGTTGTTTTGTTTGTTTTTGATGAAATGGTGCTTTTCTTGTCGAGAAAAGGCGTTTAACGCGATAAAAAGGTTTAGTGCGTTATGAATACGGGCTAGCTTACCAAAAGTAAAAATTTGAACTAAATAAGGACGGGACTCGTTTTTATTGTTTAAAACACGATTTCTCGACCAGAATATGCTTTTTCAAAAAAAGCCATGTTCCCATGGCGAGAGACTCATTTTCTGCGAGAAAATGCATTAAAAGGAGGGATTTCCTCAGAAACACTATAAATACATATTGTACTTGTCTGAAAACGCACAGAACCTTGGAATAGAAGGTTTCTCACCAAAAAACACGTTGGTGAAACCCCTATCTTAAGGCTCTGAGTGTTTGCACACATGTACAACAGGCATGTTTAAACTATAACGTTTTTAGTGAAATCATGTTTCTCTCGAGGAGAAAACGCGTTTAAAGCCATAAAAAGATTTCACTGTGTTTTGGCATTGGACCAAGCTACCAACAACCTAAACAATGATCAGAACTGGAGAAATTACACATTGACATTGTGTGAAATCATGCAACTCTTAAGGACGTGTTGCAGACTTGTTTGAATAGTTTCATTTTTCTTGTTTTGTTTGTTTTTGATGAAATTGTGCTTTTCTTGTCGAGAAAAGGCGTTTAACGCGATAAAAAGGTTTAGTGCGTTATGAATACGGGCTAGCTTACCAAAAGTAAAAATGTGAACTAAATAAGGCCGGGAGTCGTTCTCATTGTTTAAAACACGATTTCTCGACCAGAATATGCTTTTTCAAAAAAAGCCATGTTCCCATGGCGAGAGACTCATTTTCTGCGAGAAAATGCATTAAAAGGAGGGATTTCCTCAGAAACACTATAAATACATATTGTACTTGTCTGAAAACGCACAGAACCTTGAAATAGAAGGTTTCTCACCAAAAAACACATTGGTGAAACCCCTATCTTAAGGCTCTGAGTGTTTGCACACATGTACAACAGGCATGTTTAAACTATAACGTTTTTAGTGAAATCATGTTTCTCTCGAGGAGAAAACGCGTTTAAAGCCATAAAAAGATTTCACTGTGTTTTGGCATTGGACTAAGCTACCAACAACCTAAACAATGATCAGAACTGGAGAAATTACACTTTGACATTGTGTGATATCATGCAACTCTTAAGGACGTGTTGCAGACTTGTTGAATAGATTCATTTTTCTTGTTTTGTTTGTTTTTGATGAAATGGTGCTTTTCTCGTCGAGAAAAGGCGTTTAACGCGATAAAAAGGTTTAGTGCGTTATGAATACGGGCTAGCTTACCAAAAGTAAAAATGTGAACTAAATAAGGCCGGGACTCGTTTTTATTGTTTAAAACACGATTTCTCGACCAGAATATGCTTTTTCAAAAAAAGCCATGTTCCCATGGCGAGAGACTCATTTTCTGCGAGAAAATGCATTAAAAGGAGGGATTTCCTCAGAAACACTATAAATACATATTGTACTTGTCTGAAAACGCACAGAACCTTGAAATAGAAGGTTTCTCACCAAAAAACACATTGGTGAAACCCCTATCTTAAGGCTCTGAGTGTTTGCACACATGTACAACAGGCATGTTTAAACTATAACGTTTTTTAGTGAAATCATGTTTCTCTCGAGGAGAAAACGCGTTTAAAGCCATAAAAAGATTTCACTGTGTTTTGGCATTGGACTAAGCTACCAACAACCTAAACAATGATCAGAACTGGAGAAATTACACTTTGACATTGTGTGATATCATGCAACTCTTAAGGACGTGTTGCAGACTTGTTGAATAGATTCATTTTTGTTGTTTTGTTTGTTTTTGATGAAATGGTGCTTTTCTTGTCGAGAAAAGGCGTTTAACGCGATAAAAAGGTTTAGTGCGTTATGAATACGGGCTAGCTTACCAAAAGTAAAAATTTGAACTAAATAAGGCCGGGACTCGTTTTTATTGTTTAAAACACGATTTCTCGACCAGAATATGCTTTTTCAAAAAAAGCCATGTTCCCATGGCGAGAGACTCATTTTCTGCGAGAAAATGCATTAAAAGGAGGGATTTCCTCAGAAACACTATAAATACATATTGTACTTGTCTGAAAACGCACAGAACCTTGAAATAGAAGGTTTCTCACCAAAAAACACATTGGTGAAACCCCTATCTTAAGGCTCTGAGTGTTTGCACACATGTACAACAGGCATGTTTAAACTATAACGTTTTTAGTGAAATCATGTTTCTCTCGAGGAGAAAACGCGTTTAAAGCCATAAAAAGATTTCACTGTGTTTTGGCGTTGGACTAAGCTACCAACAACCTAAACAATGATCAGAACTGGAGAAATTACACTTTGACATTGTGTGATATCATGCAACTCTTAAGGACGTGTTGCAGACTTGTTGAATAGATTCATTTTTGTTGTTTTGTTTGTTTTTGATGAAATGGTGCTTTTCTTGTCGAGAAAAGGCGTTTAACGCGATAAAAAGGTTTAGTGCGTTATGAATACGGGCTAGCTTACCAAAAGTAAAAATTTGAACTAAATAAGGCCGGGACTCGTTTTTATTGTTTAAAACACGATTTCTCGACCAGAATATGCTTTTTCAAAAAAAGCCATGTTCCCATGGCGAGAGACTCATTTTCTGCGAGAAAATGCATTAAAAGGAGGGATTTCCTCAGAAACACTATAAATACATATTGTACTTGTCTGAAAATGCACAGAACCTTGAAATAGAAGGTTTCTCACCAAAAAACACATTGGTGAAACCCCTATCTTAAGGCTCTGAGTGTTTGCACACATGTACAACAGGCATGTTTAAACTATAACGTTTTTAGTGAAATCATGTTTCTCTCGAGGAGAAAACGCGTTTAAAGCCATAAAAAGATTTCACTGTGTTTTGGCATTGGACTAAGCTACCAACAACCTAAACAATGATCAGAACTGGAGAAATTACACTTTGACATTGTGTGATATCATGCAACTCTTAAGGACGTGTTGCAGACTTGTTGAATAGATTCATTTTTGTTGTTTTGTTTGTTTTTGATGAAATGGTGCTTTTCTTGTCGAGAAAAGGCGTTTAACGCGATAAAAAGGTTTAGTGCGTTATGAATACGGGCTAGCTTACCAAAAGTAAAAATGTGAACTAAATAAGGCCGGGACTCGTTTTTATTGTTTAAAACACGATTTCTCGACCAGAATATGCTTTTTCAAAAAAAGCCATGTTCCCATGGCGAGAGACTCATTTTCTGCGAGAAAATGCATTAAAAGGAGGGATTTCCTCAGAAACACTATAAATACATATTGTACTTGTCTGAAAACGCACAGAACCTTGAAATAGAAGGTTTCTCACCAAAAAACACATTGGTGAAACCCCTATCTTAAGGCTCTGAGTGTTTGCACACATGTACAACAGGCATGTTTAAACTATAACGTTTTTAGTGAAATCATGTTTCTCTCGAGGAGAAAACGCGTTTAAAGCCATAAAATGATTTCACTGTGTTTTGGCATTGGACTAAGCTACCAACAACCTAAACAATGATCAGAACTAGAGAAATTACACTTTGACATTGTGTGATATCATGCAACTCTTAAGGACGTGTTGCAGACTTGTTGAATAGATTCATTTTTGTTGTTTTGTTTGTTTTTGATGAAATGGTGCTTTTCTTGTCGAGAAAAGGCGTTTAACGCGATAAAAAGGTTTAGTGCGTTATGAATACGGGCTAGCTTACCAAAAGTAAAAATTTGAACTAAATAAGGACGGGACTCGTTTTTATTGTTTAAAACACGATTTCTCGACCAGAATATGCTTTTTCAAAAAAAGCCATGTTCCCATGGCGAGAGACTCATTTTCTGCGAGAAAATGCATTAAAAGGAGGGATTTCCTCAGAAACACTATAAATACATATTGTACTTGTCTGAAAACGCACAGAACCTTGGAATAGAAGGTTTCTCACCAAAAAACACGTTGGTGAAACCCCTATCTTAAGGCTCTGAGTGTTTGCACACATGTACAACAGGCATGTTTAAACTATAACGTTTTTAGTGAAATCATGTTTCTCTCGAGGAGAAAACGCGTTTAAAGCCATAAAAAGATTTCACTGTGTTTTGGCATTGGACCAAACTACCAACAACCTAAACAATGATCAGAACTGGAGAAATTACACATTGACATTGTGTGAAATCATGCAACTCTTAAGGACGTGTTGCAGACTTGTTTGAATAGTTTCATTTTTCTTGTTTTGTTTGTTTTTGATGAAATTGTGCTTTTCTTGTCGAGAAAAGGCGTTTAACGCGATAAAAAGGTTTAGTGCGTTATGAATACGGGCTAGCTTACCAAAAGTAAAAATGTGAACTAAATAAGGCCGGGAGTCGTTCTCATTGTTTAAAACACGATTTCTCGACCAGAATATGCTTTTTCAAAAAAAGCCATGTTCCCATGGCGAGAGACTCATTTTCTGCGAGAAAATGCATTAAAAGGAGGGATTTCCTCAGAAACACTATAAATACATATTGTACTTGTCTGAAAACGCACAGAACCTTGAAATAGAAGGTTTCTCACCAAAAAACACATTGGTGAAACCCCTATCTTAAGGCTCTGAGTGTTTGCACACATGTACAACAGGCATGTTTAAACTATAACGTTTTTAGTGAAATCATGTTTCTCTCGAGGAGAAAACGCGTTTAAAGCCATAAAAAGATTTCACTGTGTTTTGGCATTGGACTAAGCTACCAACAACCTAAACAATGATCAGAACTGGAGAAATTACACTTTGACATTGTGTGATATCATGCAACTCTTAAGGACGTGTTGCAGACTTGTTGAATAGATTCATTTTTCTTGTTTTGTTTGTTTTTGATGAAATGGTGCTTTTCTCGTCGAGAAAAGGCGTTTAACGCGATAAAAAGGTTTAGTGCGTTATGAATACGGGCTAGCTTACCAAAAGTAAAAATGTGAACTAAATAAGGCCGGGACTCGTTTTTATTGTTTAAAACACGATTTCTCGACCAGAATATGCTTTTTCAAAAAAAGCCATGTTCCCATGGCGAGAGACTCATTTTCTGCGAGAAAATGCATTAAAAGGAGGGATTTCCTCAGAAACACTATAAATACATATTGTACTTGTCTGAAAACGCACAGAACCTTGAAATAGAAGGTTTCTCACCAAAAAACACATTGGTGAAACCCCTATCTTAAGGCTCTGAGTGTTTGCACACATGTACAACAGGCATGTTTAAACTATAACGTTTTTTAGTGAAATCATGTTTCTCTCGAGGAGAAAACGCGTTTAAAGCCATAAAAAGATTTCACTGTGTTTTGGCATTGGACTAAGCTACCAACAACCTAAACAATGATCAGAACTGGAGAAATTACACTTTGACATTGTGTGATATCATGCAACTCTTAAGGACGTGTTGCAGACTTGTTGAATAGATTCATTTTTGTTGTTTTGTTTGTTTTTGATGAAATGGTGCTTTTCTTGTCGAGAAAAGGCGTTTAACGCGATAAAAAGGTTTAGTGCGTTATGAATACGGGCTAGCTTACCAAAAGTAAAAATTTGAACTAAATAAGGCCGGGACTCGTTTTTATTGTTTAAAACACGATTTCTCGACCAGAATATGCTTTTTCAAAAAAAGCCATGTTCCCATGGCGAGAGACTCATTTTCTGCGAGAAAATGCATTAAAAGGAGGGATTTCCTCAGAAACACTATAAATACATATTGTACTTGTCTGAAAACGCACAGAACCTTGAAATAGAAGGTTTCTCACCAAAAAACACATTGGTGAAACCCCTATCTTAAGGCTCTGAGTGTTTGCACACATGTACAACAGGCATGTTTAAACTATAACGTTTTTAGTGAAATCATGTTTCTCTCGAGGAGAAAACGCGTTTAAAGCCATAAAAAGATTTCACTGTGTTTTGGCGTTGGACTAAGCTACCAACAACCTAAACAATGATCAGAACTGGAGAAATTACACTTTGACATTGTGTGATATCATGCAACTCTTAAGGACGTGTTGCAGACTTGTTGAATAGATTCATTTTTGTTGTTTTGTTTGTTTTTGATGAAATGGTGCTTTTCTTGTCGAGAAAAGGCGTTTAACGCGATAAAAAGGTTTAGTGCGTTATGAATACGGGCTAGCTTACCAAAAGTAAAAATTTGAACTAAATAAGGCCGGGACTCGTTTTTATTGTTTAAAACACGATTTCTCGACCAGAATATGCTTTTTCAAAAAAAGCCATGTTCCCATGGCGAGAGACTCATTTTCTGCGAGAAAATGCATTAAAAGGAGGGATTTCCTCAGAAACACTATAAATACATATTGTACTTGTCTGAAAACGCACAGAACCTTGAAATAGAAGGTTTCTCACCAAAAAACACATTGGTGAAACCCCTATCTTAAGGCTCTGAGTGTTTGCACACATGTACAACAGGCATGTTTAAACTATAACGTTTTTAGTGAAATCATGTTTCTCTCGAGGAGAAAACGCGTTTAAAGCCATAAAAAGATTTCACTGTGTTTTGGCATTGGACTAAGCTACCAACAACCTAAACAATGATCAGAACTGGAGAAATTACACTTTGACATTGTGTGATATCATGCAACTCTTAAGGACGTGTTGCAGACTTGTTGAATAGATTCATTTTTGTTGTTTTGTTTGTTTTTGATGAAATGGTGCTTTTCTTGTCGAGAAAAGGCGTTTAACGCGATAAAAAGGTTTAGTGCGTTATGAATACGGGCTAGCTTACCAAAAGTAAAAATGTGAACTAAATAAGGCCGGGACTCGTTTTTATTGTTTAAAACACGATTTCTCGACCAGAATATGCTTTTTCAAAAAAGCCATGTTCCCATGGCGAGACTCATTTTCTGCGAGAAAATGCATTAAAAGGAGGGATTTCCTCAGAAACACTATAAATATATATTGTACTTGTCTGAAAACGCACAGAACCTTGAAATAGAAGGTTTCTCACCAAAAAACACATTGGTGAAACCCCTATCTTAAGGCTCTGAGTGTTTGCACACATGTACAACAGGCATGTTTAAACTATAACGTTTTTAGTGAAATCATGTTTCTCTCGAGGAGAAAACGCGTTTAAAGCCATAAAAAGATTTCACTGTGTTTTGGCATTGGACCAAGCTACCAACAACCTAAACAATGATCAGAACTGGAGAAATTACACATTGACATTGTGTGAAATCATGCAACTCTTAAGGACGTGTTGCAGACTTGTTGAATAGATTCATTTTTGTTGTTTTGTTTGTTTTTGATGAAATGGTGCTTTTCTTGTCGAGAAAAGGCGTTTAACGCGATAAAAAGGTTTAGTGCGTTATGAATACGGGCTAGCTTACCAAAAGTAAAAATGTGAACTAAATAAGGCCGGGACTCGTTTTTATTGTTTAAAACACGATTTCTCGACCAGAATATGCTTTTTCAAAAAAAGCCATGTTCCCATGGCGAGAGACTCATTTTCTGCGAGAAAATGCATTAAAAGGAGGGATTTCCTCAGAAACACTATAAGTACATATTGTACTTGTCTGAAAACGCACAGAACCTTGAAATAGAAGGTTTCTCACCAAAAAACACATTGGTGAAACCCCTATCTTAAGGCTCTGAGTGTTTGCACACATGTACAACAGGCATGTTTAAACTATAACGTTTTTAGTGAAATCATGTTTCTCTCGAGGAGAAAACGCGTTTAAAGCCATAAAAAGATTTCACTGTGTTTTGGCATTGGACTAAGCTACCAACAACCTAAACAATGATCAGAACTGGAGAAATTACACATTGACATTGTGTGATATCATGCAACTCTTAAGGACGTGTTGCAGACTTGTTGAATAGATTCATTTTTCTTGTTTTGTTTGTTTTTGATGAAATGGTGCTTTTCTTGTCGAGAAAAGGCGTTTAACGCGATAAAAAGGTTTAGTGCGTTATGAATACGGGCTAGCTTACCAAAAGTAAAAATTTGAACTAAATAAGGCCGGGACTCGTTTTTATTGTTTAAAACACGATTTCTCGACCAGAATATGCTTTTTCAAAAAAAGCCATGTTCCCATGGCGAGAGACTCATTTTCTGCGAGAAAATGCATTAAAAGGAGGGATTTCCTCAGAAACACTATAAATACATATTGTACTTGTCTGAAAACGCACAGAACCTTGAAATAGAAGGTTTCTCACCAAAAAACACATTGGTGAAACCCCTATCTTAAGGCTCTGAGTGTTTGCACACATGTACAACAGGCATGTTTAAACTATAACGTTTTTAGTGAAATCATGTTTCTCTCGAGGAGAAAACGCGTTTAAAGCCATAAAAAGATTTCACTGTGTTTTGGCATTGGACTAAGCTACCAACAACCTAAACAATGATCAGAACTGGAGAAATTACACTTTGACATTGTGTGATATCATGCAACTCTTAAGGACGTGTTGCAGACTTGTTGAATAGATTCATTTTTGTTGTTTTGTTTGTTTTTGATGAAATGGTGCTTTTGTTGTCGAGAAAAGGCGTTTAACGCGATAAAAAGGTTTAGTGCGTTATGAATACGGGCTAGCTTACCAAAAGTAAAAATGTGAACTAAATAAGGCCGGGACTCGTTTTTATTGTTTAAAACACGATTTCTCGACCAGAATATGCTTTTTCAAAAAAAGCCATGTTCCCATGGCGAGAGACTCATTTTCTGCGAGAAAATGCATTAAAAGGAGGGATTTCCTCAGAAACACTATAAATACATATTGTACTTGTCTGAAAACGCACAGAACCTTGAAATAGAAGGTTTCTCACCAAAAAACACATTGGTGAAACCCCTATCTTAAGGCTCTGAGTGTTTGCACACATGTACAACAGGCATGTTTAAACTATAACGTTTTTTAGTGAAATCATGTTTCTCTCGAGGAGAAAACGCGTTTAAAGCCATAAAAAGATTTCACTGTGTTTTGGCATTGGACTAAGCTACCAACAACCTAAACAATGATCAGAACTGGAGAAATTACACTTTGACATTGTGTGATATCATGCAACTCTTAAGGACGTGTTGCAGACTTGTTGAATAGATTCATTTTTGTTGTTTTGTTTGTTTTTGATGAAATGGTGCTTTTCTTGTCGAGAAAAGGCGTTTAACGCGATAAAAAGGTTTAGTGCGTTATGAATACGGGCTAGCTTACCAAAAGTAAAAATTTGAACTAAATAAGGCCGGGACTCGTTTTTATTGTTTAAAACACGATTTCTCGACCAGAATATGCTTTTTCAAAAAAAGCCATGTTCCCATGGCGAGAGACTCATTTTCTGCGAGAAAATGCATTAAAAGGAGGGATTTCCTCAGAAACACTATAAATACATATTGTACTTGTCTGAAAACGCACAGAACCTTGAAATAGAAGGTTTCTCACCAAAAAACACATTGGTGAAACCCCTATCTTAAGGCTCTGAGTGTTTGCACACATGTACAACAGGCATGTTTAAACTATAACGTTTTTAGTGAAATCATGTTTCTCTCGAGGAGAAAACGCGTTTAAAGCCATAAAAAGATTTCACTGTGTTTTGGCATTGGACTAAGCTACCAACAACCTAAACAATGATCAGAACTGGAGAAATTACACTTTGACATTGTGTGATATCATGCAACTCTTAAGGACGTGTTGCAGACTTGTTGAATAGATTCATTTTTGTTGTTTTGTTTGTTTTTGATGAAATGGTGCTTTTGTTGTCGAGAAAAGGCGTTTAACGCGATAAAAAGGTTTAGTGCGTTATGAATACGGGCTAGCTTACCAAAAGGAAAAATGTGAACTAAATAAGGCCGGGACTCGTTTTTATTGTTTAAAACACGATTTCTCGACCAGAATATGCTTTTTCAAAAAAAGCCATGTTCCCATGGCGAGAGACTCATTTTCTGCGAGAAAATGCATTAAAAGGAGGGATTTCCTCAGAAACACTATAAATACATATTGTACTTGTCTGAAAACGCACAGAACCTTGAAATAGAAGGTTTCTCACCAAAAAACACATTGGTGAAACCCCTATCTTAAGGCTCTGAGTGTTTGCACACATGTACAACAGGCATGTTTAAACTATAACGTTTTTTAGTGAAATCATGTTTCTCTCGAGAAGAAAACGCGTTTAAAGCCATAAAAAGATTTCACTGTGTTTTGGCATTGGACTAAGCTACCAACAACCTAAACAATGATCAGAACTGGAGAAATTACACTTTGACATTGTGTGATATCATGCAACTCTTAAGGACGTGTTGCAGACTTGTTGAATAGATTCATTTTTGTTGTTTTGTTTGTTTTTGATGAAATGGTGCTTTTCTTGTCGAGAAAAGGCGTTTAACGCGATAAAAAGGTTTAGTGCGTTATGAATACGGGCTAGCTTACCAAAAGTAAAAATTTGAACTAAATAAGGCCGGGACTCGTTTTTATTGTTTAAAACACGATTTCTCGACCAGAATATGCTTTTTCAAAAAAAGCCATGTTCCCATGGCGAGAGACTCATTTTCTGCGAGAAAATGCATTAAAAGGAGGGATTTCCTCAGAAACACTATAAATACATATTGTACTTGTCTGAAAACGCACAGAACCTTGAAATAGAAGGTTTCTCACCAAAAAACACATTGGTGAAACCCCTATCTTAAGGCTCTGAGTGTTTGCACACATGTACAACAGGCATGTTTAAACTATAACGTTTTTAGTGAAATCATGTTTCTCTCGAGGAGAAAACGCGTTTAAAGCCATAAAAAGATTTCACTGTGTTTTGGCGTTGGACTAAGCTACCAACAACCTAAACAATGATCAGAACTGGAGAAATTACACTTTGACATTGTGTGATATCATGCAACTCTTAAGGACGTGTTGCAGACTTGTTGAATGGATTCATTTTTGTTGTTTTGTTTGTTTTTGATGAAATGGTGCTTTTCTTGTCGAGAAAAGGCGTTTAACGCGATAAAAAGGTTTAGTGCGTTATGAATACGGGCTAGCTTACCAAAAGTAAAAATGTGAACTAAATAAGGCCGGGACTCGTTTTTATTGTTTAAAACACGATTTCTCGACCAGAATATGCTTTTTCAAAAAAAGCCATGTTCCCATGGCGAGAGACTCATTTTCTGCGAGAAAATGCATTAAAAGGAGGGATTTCCTCAGAAACACTATAAATACATATTGTACTTGTCTGAAAACGCACAGAACCTTGAAATAGAAGGTTTCTCACCAAAAAACACATTGGTGAAACCCCTATCTTAAGGCTCTGAGTGTTTGCACACATGTACAACAGGCATGTTTAAACTATAACGTTTTTAGTGAAATCATGTTTCTCTCGAGGAGAAAACGCGTTTAAAGCCATAAAAAGATTTCACTGTGTTTTGGCATTGGACTAAGCTACCAACAACCTAAACAATGATCAGAACTGGAGAAATTACACTTTGACATTGTGTGATATCATGCAACTCTTAAGGACGTGTTGCAGACTTGTTGAATAGATTCATTTTTGTTGTTTTGTTTGTTTTTGATGAAATGGTGCTTTTCTTGTCGAGAAAAGGCGTTTAACGCGATAAAAAGGTTTAGTGCGTTATGAATACGGGCTAGCTTACCAAAAGTAAAAATGTGAACTAAATAAGGCCGGGACTCGTTTTTATTGTTTAAAACACGATTTCTCGACCAGAATATGCTTTTTCAGAAAAAGCCATGTTCCAATATCGAGAGACTCATTTTCTGCGAGAAAATGCATTAAAAGGAGGGATTTCCTCAGAAACACTATAAATACATATTGTACTTGTCTGAAAACGCACAGAACCTTGGAATAGAAGGTTTCTCACCAAAAAACACATTGGTGAAACCCCTATCTTAAGGCTCTGAGTGTTTGCACACATGTACAACAGGCATGTTTAAACTATAACGTTTTTAGTGAAATCATGTTTCTCTCGAGGAGAAAACGCGTTTAAAGCCATAAAAAGATTTCACTGTGTTTTGGCATTGGACCAAGCTACCAACAACCTAAACAATGATCAGAACTGGAGAAATTACACATTGACATTGTGTGAAATCATGCAACTCTTAAGGACGTGTTGCAGACTTGTTGAATAGTTTCATTTTTCTTGTTTTGTTTGTTTTTGATGAAATTGTGCTTTTCTTGTCGAGAAAAGGCGTTTAACAAGATAAAAAGGTTTAGTGCGTTATGAATACGGGCTAGCTTACCAAAAGTAAAAATGTGAACTAAATAAGGCCGGGAGTCGTTCTCATTGTTTAAAACACGATTTCTCGACCAGAATATGCTTTTTCAAAAAAGCCATGTTCCCATGGCGAGAGACTCATTTTCTTTGAGAAAATGCATTAAAAGCAGGGATTTCATCAGAAACACTATAAATACATATTGTACTTGTCTGAAAACGCACAGAACCTTGAAATAGAAGGTTTCTCACCAAAAAACACATTGGTGAAACCCCTATCTTAAGGCTCTGAGTGTTTGCACACATGTACAACAGGCATGTTTAAACTATAACGTTTTTAGTGAAATCATGTTTCTCTCGAGGAGAAAACGCGTTTAAAGCCATAAAAAGATTTCACTGTGTTTTGGCATTGGACTAAGCTACCAACAACCTAAACAATGATCAGAACTGGAGAAATTACACTTTGACATTGTGTGATATCATGCAACTCTTAAGGACGTGTTGCAGACTTGTTGAATAGATTCATTTTTGTTGTTTTGTTTGTTTTTGATGAAATGGTGCTTTTCTTGTCGAGAAAAGGCGTTTAACGCGATAAAAAGGTTTAGTGCGTTATGAATACGGGCTAGCTTACCAAAAGTAAAAATTTGAACTAAATAAGGCCGGGACTCGTTTTTATTGTTTAAAACACGATTTCTCGACCAGAATATGCTTTTTCAAAAAAGCCATGTTCCCATGGCGAGAGACTCATTTTCTTTGAGAAAATGCATTAAAAGCAGGGATTTCATCAGAAACACTATAAATACATATTGTACTTGTCTGAAAACGCACAGAACCTTGAAATAGAAGGTTTCTCACCAAAAAACACATTGGTGAAACCCCTATCTTAAGGCGCTGAGTGTTTGCACACATGTACAACAGGCATGTTTAAACTATAACGTTTTTAGTGAAATCATGTTTCTCTCGAGGAGAAAACGCGTTTAAAGCCATAAAAAGAGTTCACTGTGTTTTGGCATTGGACTAAGCTACCAACAACCTAAACAATGATCAGAACTGGAGAAATTACACTTTGACATTGTGTGATATCATGCAACTCTTAAGGACGTGTTGCAGACTTGTTGAATAGATTCATTTTTGTTGTTTTGTTTGTTTTTGATGAAATGGTGCTTTTCTTGTCGAGAAAAGGCGTTTAACGCGATAAAAAGGTTTAGTGCGTTATGAATACGGGCTAGCTTACCAAAAGTAAAAATTTGAACTAAATAAGGACGGGACTCGTTTTTATTGTTTAAAACACGATTTCTCGACCAGAATATGCTTTTTCAAAAAAAGCCATGTTCCCATGGCGAGAGACTCATTTTCTGCGAGAAAATGCATTAAAAGGAGGGATTTCCTCAGAAACACTATAAATACATATTGTACTTGTCTGAAAACGCACAGAACCTTGGAATAGAAGGTTTCTCACCAAAAAACACGTTGGTGAAACCCCTATCTTAAGGCTCTGAGTGTTTGCACACATGTACAACAGGCATGTTTAAACTATAACGTTTTTAGTGAAATCATGTTTCTCTCGAGGAGAAAACGCGTTTAAAGCCATAAAAAGATTTCACTGTGTTTTGGCATTGGACCAAGCTACCAACAACCTAAACAATGATCAGAACTGGAGAAATTACACATTGACATTGTGTGAAATCATGCAACTCTTAAGGACGTGTTGCAGACTTGTTTGAATAGTTTCATTTTTCTTGTTTTGTTTGTTTTTGATGAAATTGTGCTTTTCTTGTCGAGAAAAGGCGTTTAACGCGATAAAAAGGTTTAGTGCGTTATGAATACGGGCTAGCTTACCAAAAGTAAAAATGTGAACTAAATAAGGCCGGGAGTCGTTCTCATTGTTTAAAACACGATTTCTCGACCAGAATATGCTTTTTCAAAAAAGCCATGTTCCCATGGCGAGACTCATTTTCTGCGAGAAAATGCATTAAAAGGAGGGATTTCCTCAGAAACACTATAAATATATATTGTACTTGTCTGAAAACGCACAGAACCTTGAAATAGAAGGTTTCTCACCAAAAAACACATTGGTGAAACCCCTATCTTAAGGCTCTGAGTGTTTGCACACATGTACAACAGGCATGTTTAAACTATAACGTTTTTAGTGAAATCATGTTTCTCTCGAGGAGAAAACGCGTTTAAAGCCATAAAAAGATTTCACTGTGTTTTGGCATTGGACCAAGCTACCAACAACCTAAACAATGATCAGAACTGGAGAAATTACACATTGACATTGTGTGAAATCATGCAACTCTTAAGGACGTGTTGCAGACTTGTTGAATAGATTCATTTTTGTTATTTTGTTTGTTTTTGATGAAATGGTGCTTTTCTTGTCGAGAAAAGGCGTTTAACGCGATAAAAAGGTTTAGTGCGTTATGAATACGGGCTAGCTTACCCAAAGTAAAAATGAGAATTAAATAAGGCCGGGAGTCGTTCTCATTGTTTAAAACACGATTTCTCGACCAGAATATGCTTTTTCAAAAAAGCCATGTTCCCATGGCGAGAGACTCATTTTCTTTGAGAAAATGCATTAAAAGCAGGGATTTCATCAGAAACACTATAAATACATATTGTACTTGTCTGAAAACGCACAGAACCTTGAAATAGAAGGTTTCTCACCAAAAAACACATTGGTGAAACCCCTATCTTAAGGCTCTGAGTGTTTGCACACATGTACAACAGGCATGTTTAAACTATAACGTTTTTAGTGAAATCATGTTTCTCTCGAGGAGAAAACGCGTTTAAAGCCATAAAAAGATTTCACTGTGTTTTGGCATTGGACTAAGCTACCAACAACCTAAACAATGATCAGAACTGGAGAAATTACACTTTGACATTGTGTGATATCATGCAACTCTTAAGGACGTGTTGCAGACTTGTTGAATAGATTCATTTTTGTTGTTTTGTTTGTTTTTGATGAAATGGTGCTTTTCTTGTCGAGAAAAGGCGTTTAACGCGATAAAAAGGTTTAGTGCGTTATGAATACGGGCTAGCTTACCAAAAGTAAAAATGTGAACTAAATAAGGCCGGGAGTCGTTCTCATTGTTTAAAACACGATTTCTCGACCAGAATATGCTTTTTCAAAAAAAGCCATGTTCCCATGGCGAGAGACTCATTTTCTGCGAGAAAATGCATTAAAAGGAGGGATTTCCTCAGAAACACTATAAATACATATTGTACTTGTCTGAAAACGCACAGAACCTTAAAATAGAAGGTTTCTCACCAAAAAACACATTGGTGAAACCCCTATCTTAAGGCTCTGAGTGTTTGCACACATGTACAACAGGCATGTTTAAACTATAACGTTTTTAGTGAAATCATGTTTCTCTCGAGGAGAAAACGCGTTTAAAGCCATAAAAAGATTTCACTGGGTTTTGGCGTTGGACTAAGCTACCAACAACCTAAACAATGATCAGAACTGGAGAAATTACACTTTGACATTGTGTGATATCATGCAACTCTTAAGGACGTGTTGCAGACTTGTTGAATAGATTCATTTTTGTTGTTTTGTTTGTTTTTGATGAAATGGTGCTTTTCTTGTCGAGAAAAGGCGTTTAACGCGATAAAAAGGTTTAGTGCGTTATGAATACGGGCTAGCTTACCAAAAGTAAAAATGTGAACTAAATAAGGCCGGGACTCGTTTTTATTGTTTAAAACACGATTTCTCGACCAGAATATGCTTTTTCAAAAAAAGCCATGTTCCCATGGCGAGAGACTCATTTTCTGCGAGAAAATGCATTAAAAGGAGGGATTTCCTCAGAAACACTATAAATACATATTGTACTTGTCTGAAAACGCACAGAACCTTGAAATAGAAGGTTTCTCACCAAAAAACACATTGGTGAAACCCCTATCTTAAGGCTCTGAGTGTTTGCACACATGTACAACAGGCATGTTTAAACTATAACGTTTTTAGTGAAATCATGTTTCTCTCGAGGAGAAAACGCGTTTAAAGCCATAAAAAGAGTTCACTGTGTTTTGGCATTGGACTAAGCTACCAACAACCTAAACAATGATCAGAACTGGAGAAATTACACTTTGACATTGTGTGATATCATGCAACTCTTAAGGACGTGTTGCAGACTTGTTGAATAGATTCATTTTTGTTGTTTTGTTTGTTTTTGATGAAATGGTGCTTTTCTTGTCGAGAAAAGGCGTTTAACGCGATAAAAAGGTTTAGTGCGTTATGAATACGGGCTAGCTTACCAAAAGTAAAAATTTGAACTAAATAAGGACGGGACTCGTTTTTATTGTTTAAAACACGATTTCTCGACCAGAATATGCTTTTTCAAAAAAAGCCATGTTCCCATGGCGAGAGACTCATTTTCTGCGAGAAAATGCATTAAAAGGAGGGATTTCCTCAGAAACACTATAAATATATATTGTACTTGTCTGAAAACGCACAGAACCTTGAAATAGAAGGTTTCTCACCAAAAAACACATTGGTGAAACCCCTATCTTAAGGCTCTGAGTGTTTGCACACATGTACAACAGGCATGTTTAAACTATAACGTTTTTAGTGAAATCATGTTTCTCTCGAGGAGAAAACGCGTTTAAAGCCATAAAAAGATTTCACTGTGTTTTGGCATTGGACCAAGCTACCAACAACCTAAACAATGATCAGAACTGGAGAAATTACACATTGACATTGTGTGAAATCATGCAACTCTTAAGGACGTGTTGCAGACTTGTTGAATAGATTCATTTTTGTTATTTTGTTTGTTTTTGATGAAATGGTGCTTTTCTTGTCGAGAAAAGGCGTTTAACGCGATAAAAAGGTTTAGTGCGTTATGAATACGGGCTAGCTTACCCAAAGTAAAAATGAGAATTAAATAAGGCCGGGAGTCGTTCTCATTGTTTAAAACACGATTTCTCGACCAGAATATGCTTTTTCAAAAAAGCCATGTTCCCATGGCGAGAGACTCATTTTCTTTGAGAAAATGCATTAAAAGCAGGGATTTCATCAGAAACACTATAAATACATATTGTACTTGTCTGAAAACGCACAGAACCTTGAAATAGAAGGTTTCTCACCAAAAAACACATTGGTGAAACCCCTATCTTAAGGCTCTGAGTGTTTGCACACATGTACAACAGGCATGTTTAAACTATAACGTTTTTAGTGAAATCATGTTTCTCTCGAGGAGAAAACGCGTTTAAAGCCATAAAAAGATTTCACTGTGTTTTGGCATTGGACTAAGCTACCAACAACCTAAACAATGATCAGAACTGGAGAAATTACACTTTGACATTGTGTGATATCATGCAACTCTTAAGGACGTGTTGCAGACTTGTTGAATAGATTCATTTTTGTTGTTTTGTTTGTTTTTGATGAAATGGTGCTTTTCTTGTCGAGAAAAGGCGTTTAACGCGATAAAAAGGTTTAGTGCGTTATGAATACGGGCTAGCTTACCAAAAGTAAAAATGTGAACTAAATAAGGCCGGGACTCGTTTTTATTGTTTAAAACACGATTTCTCGACCAGAATATGCTTTTTCAAAAAAAGCCATGTTCCCATGGCGAGAGACTCATTTTCTGCGAGAAAATGCATTAAAAGGAGGGATTTCCTCAGAAACACTATAAATACATATTGTACTTGTCTGAAAACGCACAGAACCTTAAAATAGAAGGTTTCTCACCAAAAAACACATTGGTGAAACCCCTATCTTAAGGCTCTGAGTGTTTGCACACATGTACAACAGGCATGTTTAAACTATAACGTTTTTAGTGAAATCATGTTTCTCTCGAGGAGAAAACGCGTTTAAAGCCATAAAAAGATTTCACTGGGTTTTGGCGTTGGACTAAGCTACCAACAACCTAAACAATGATCAGAACTGGAGAAATTACACTTTGACATTGTGTGATATCATGCAACTCTGAAGGACGTGTTGCAGACTTGTTGAATAGATTCATTTTTGTTGTTTTGTTTGTTTTTGATGAAATGGTGCTTTTCTTGTCGAGAAAAGGCGTTTAACGCGATAAAAAGGTTTAGTGCGTTATGAATACGGGCTAGCTTACCAAAAGTAAAAATGTGAACTAAATAAGGCCGGGACTCGTTTTTATTGTTTAAAACACGATTTCTCGACCAGAATATGCTTTTTCAAAAAAAGCCATGTTCCCATGGCGAGAGACTCATTTTCTGCGAGAAAATGCATTAAAAGGAGGGATTTCCTCAGAAACACTATAAATACATATTGTACTTGTCTGAAAACGCACAGAACCTTAAAATAGAAGGTTTCTCACCAAAAAACACATTGGTGAAACCCCTATCTTAAGGCTCTGAGTGTTTGCACACATGTACAACAGGCATGTTTAAACTATAACGTTTTTAGTGAAATCATGTTTCTCTCGAGGAGAAAACGCGTTTAAAGCCATAAAAAGATTTCACTGTGTTTTGGCGTTGGACTAAGCTACCAACAACCTAAACAATGATCAGAACTGGAGAAATTACACTTTGACATTGTGTGATATCATGCAACTCTTAAGGACGTGTTGCAGACTTGTTGAATAGATTCATTTTTGTTGTTTTGTTTGTTTTTGATGAAATGGTGCTTTTCTTGTCGAGAAAAGGCGTTTAACGCGATAAAAAGGTTTAGTGCGTTATGAATACGGGCTAGCTTACCAAAAGTAAAAATGTGAACTAAATAAGGCCGGGACTCGTTTTTATTGTTTAAAACACGATTTCTCGACCAGAATATGCTTTTTCAAAAAAAGCCATGTTCCCATGGCGAGAGACTCATTTTCTGCGAGAAAATGCATTAAAAGGAGGGATTTCCTCAGAAACACTATAAATACATATTGTACTTGTCTGAAAACGCACAGAACCTTGAAATAGAAGGTTTCTCACCAAAAAACACATTGGTGAAACCCCTATCTTAAGGCTCTGAGTGTTTGCACACATGTACAACAGGCATGTTTAAACTATAACGTTTTTAGTGAAATCATGTTTCTCTCGAGGAGAAAACGCGTTTAAAGCCATAAAAAGATTTCACTGTGTTTTGGCATTGGACTAAGCTACCAACAACCTAAACAATGATCAGAACTGGAGAAATTACACTTTGACATTGTGTGATATCATGCAACTCTTAAGGACGTGTTGCAGACTTGTTGAATAGATTCATTTTTGTTGTTTTGTTTGTTTTTGATGAAATGGTGCTTTTGTTGTCGAGAAAAGGCGTTTAACGCGATAAAAAGGTTTAGTGCGTTATGAATACGGGCTAGCTTACCAAAAGTAAAAATGTGAACTAAATAAGGCCGGGACTCGTTTTTATTGTTTAAAACACGATTTCTCGACCAGAATATGCTTTTTCAAAAAAAGCCATGTTCCCATGGCGAGAGACTCATTTTCTGCGAGAAAATGCATTAAAAGGAGGGATTTCCTCAGAAACACTATAAATACATATTGTACTTGTCTGAAAACGCACAGAACCTTAAAATAGAAGGTTTCTCACTAAAAACACATTGGTGAAACCCCTATCTTAAGGCTCTGAGTGTTTGCACACATGTACAACAGGCATGTTTAAACTATAACGTTTTTAGTGAAATCATGTTTCTCTCGAGGAGAAAACGCGTTTAAAGCCATAAAAAGATTTCACTGTGTTTTGGCGTTGGACTAAGCTACCAACAGCCTAAACAATGATCAGAACTGGAGAAATTACACTTTGACATTGTGTGATATCATGCAACTCTTAAGGACGTGTTGCAGACTTGTTGAATAGATTCATTTTTGTTGTTTTGTTTGTTTTTGATGAAATGGTGCTTTTCTTGTCGAGAAAAGGCGTTTAACGCGATAAAAAGGTTTAGTGCGTTATGAATACGGGCTAGCTTACCAAAAGTAAAAATGTGAACTAAATAAGGCCGGGACTCGTTTTTATTGTTTAAAACACGATTTCTCGACCAGAATATGCTTTTTCAAAAAAAGCCATGTTCCCATGGCGAGAGACTCATTTTCTGCGAGAAAATGCATTAAAAGGAGGGATTTCCTCAGAAACACTATAAATACATATTGTACTTGTCTGAAAACGCACAGAACCTTGGAATAGAAGGTTTCTCACCAAAAAACACATTGGTGAAACCCCTATCTTAAGGCTCTGAGTGTTTGCACACATGTACAACAGGCATGTTTAAACTATAACGTTTTTAGTGAAATCATGTTTCTCTCGAGGAGAAAACGCGTTTAAAGCCATAAAAAGATTTCACTGTGTTTTGGCATTGGACCAAGCTACCAACAACCTAAACAATGATCAGAACTGGAGAAATTACACATTGACATTGTGTGATATCATGCAACTCTTAAGGACGTGTTGCAGACTTGTTGAATAGATTCATTTTTTTTGTTTTGTTTGTTTTTGATGAAATTGTGCTTTTCTTGTCGAGAAAAGGCGTTTAACAAGATAAAAAGGTTTAGTGCGTTATGAATACGGGCTAGCTTACCAAAAGTAAAAATGTGAACTAAATAAGGCCGGGACTCGTTTTTATTGTTTAAAACACGATTTCTCGACCAGAATATGCTTTTTCAAAAAAAGCCATGTTCCCATGGCGAGAGACTCATTTTCTGCGAGAAAATGCATTAAAAGGAGGGATTTCATCAGAAACACTATAAATACATATTGTACTTGTTTGAAAACGCACAGAATCTTGAAATAGAAGGTTTCTCACCAAAAAACACATTGGTGAAACCCCTATCTTAAGGCTCTGAGTGTTTGCACACATGTACAACAGGCATGTTTAAACTATAACGTTTTTAGTGAAATCATGTTTCTCTCGAGGAGAAAACGCGTTTAAAGCCATAAAAAGATTTCACTGTGTTTTGGCGTTGGACTAAGCTACCAACAACCTAAACAATGATCAGAACTGGAGAAATTACACTTTGACATTGTGTGATATCATGCAACTCTTAAGGACGTGTTGCAGACTTGTTGAATAGATTCATTTTTGTTGTTTTGTTTGTTTTTGATGAAATGGTGCTTTTGTTGTCGAGAAAAGGCGTTTAACGCGATAAAAAGGTTTAGTGCGTTATGAATACGGGCTAGCTTACCAAAAGTAAAAATGTGAACTAAATAAGGCCGGGACTCGTTTTTATTGTTTAAAACACGATTTCTCGACCAGAATATGCTTTTTCAAAAAAAGCCATGTTCCCATGGCGAGAGACTCATTTTCTGCGAGAAAATGCATTAAAAGGAGGGATTTCCTCAGAAACACTATAAATACATATTGTACTTGTCTGAAAACGCACAGAACCTTGGAATAGAAGGTTTCTCACCAAAAAACACATTGGTGAAACCCCTATCTTAAGGCTCTGAGTGTTTGCACACATGTACAACAGGCATGTTTAAACTATAACGTTTTTAGTGAAATCATGTTTCTCTCGAGGAGAAAACGCGTTTAAAGCCATAAAAAGATTTCACTGTGTTTTGGCATTGGACCAAGCTACCAACAACCTAAACAATGATCAGAACTGGAGAAATTACACATTGACATTGTGTGATATCATGCAACTCTTAAGGACGTGTTGCAGACTTGTTGAATAGATTCATTTTTTTTGTTTTGTTTGTTTTTGATGAAATTGTGCTTTTCTTGTCGAGAAAAGGCGTTTAACAAGATAAAAAGGTTTAGTGCGTTATGAATACGGGCTAGCTTACCAAAAGTAAAAATGTGAACTAAATAAGGCCGGGACTCGTTTTTATTGTTTAAAACACGATTTCTCGACCAGAATATGCTTTTTCAAAAAAAGCCATGTTCCCATGGCGAGAGACTCATTTTCTGCGAGAAAATGCATTAAAAGGAGGGATTTCATCAGAAACACTATAAATACATATTGTACTTGTTTGAAAACGCACAGAATCTTGAAATAGAAGGTTTCTCACCAAAAAACACATTGGTGAAACCCCTATCTTAAGGCTCTGAGTGTTTGCACACATGTACAACAGGCATGTTTAAACTATAACGTTTTTAGTGAAATCATGTTTCTCTCGAGGAGAAAACGCGTTTAAAGCCATAAAAAGATTTCACTGTGTTTTGGCGTTGGACTAAGCTACCAACAACCTAAACAATGATCAGAACTGGAGAAATTACACTTTGACATTGTGTGATATCATGCAACTCTTAAGGACGTGTTGCAGACTTGTTGAATAGATTCATTTTTGTTGTTTTGTTTGTTTTTGATGAAATGGTGCTTTTGTTGTCGAGAAAAGGCGTTTAACGCGATAAAAAGGTTTAGTGCGTTATGAATACGGGCTAGCTTACCAAAAGTAAAAATGTGAACTAAATAAGGCCGGGACTCGTTTTTATTGTTTAAAACACGATTTCTCGACCAGAATATGCTTTTTCAAAAAAAGCCATGTTCCCATGGCGAGAGACTCATTTTCTGCGAGAAAATGCATTAAAAGGAGGGATTTCCTCAGAAACACTATAAATACATATTGTACTTGTCTGAAAACGCACAGAACCTTGAAATAGAAGGTTTCTCACCAAAAAACACATTGGTGAAACCCCTATCTTAAGGCTCTGAGTGTTTGCACACATGTACAACAGGCATGTTTAAACTATAACGTTTTTTAGTGAAATCATGTTTCTCTCGAGAAGAAAACGCGTTTAAAGCCATAAAAAGATTTCACTGTGTTTTGGCATTGGACTAAGCTACCAACAACCTAAACAATGATCAGAACTGGAGAAATTACACTTTGACATTGTGTGATATCATGCAACTCTTAAGGACGTGTTGCAGACTTGTTGAATAGATTCATTTTTGTTGTTTTGTTTGTTTTTGATGAAATGGTGCTTTTCTTGTCGAGAAAAGGCGTTTAACGCGATAAAAAGGTTTAGTGCGTTATGAATACGGGCTAGCTTACCAAAAGTAAAAATTTGAACTAAATAAGGCCGGGACTCGTTTTTATTGTTTAAAACACGATTTCTCGACCAGAATATGCTTTTTCAAAAAAAGCCATGTTCCCATGGCGAGAGACTCATTTTCTGCGAGAAAATGCATTAAAAGGAGGGATTTCCTCAGAAACACTATAAATACATATTGTACTTGTCTGAAAACGCACAGAACCTTGAAATAGAAGGTTTCTCACCAAAAAACACATTGGTGAAACCCCTATCTTAAGGCTCTGAGTGTTTGCACACATGTACAACAGGCATGTTTAAACTATAACGTTTTTAGTGAAATCATGTTTCTCTCGAGGAGAAAACGCGTTTAAAGCCATAAAAAGATTTCACTGTGTTTTGGCGTTGGACTAAGCTACCAACAACCTAAACAATGATCAGAACTGGAGAAATTACACTTTGACATTGTGTGATATCATGCAACTCTTAAGGACGTGTTGCAGACTTGTTGAATAGATTCATTTTTGTTGTTTTGTTTGTTTTTGATGAAATGGTGCTTTTCTTGTCGAGAAAAGGCGTTTAACGCGATAAAAAGGTTTAGTGCGTTATGAATACGGGCTAGCTTACCAAAAGTAAAAATGTGAACTAAATAAGGCCGGGACTCGTTTTTATTGTTTAAAACACGATTTCTCGACCAGAATATGCTTTTTCAAAAAAAGCCATGTTCCCATGGCGAGAGACTCATTTTCTGCGAGAAAATGCATTAAAAGGAGGGATTTCCTCAGAAACACTATAAATACATATTGTACTTGTCTGAAAACGCACAGAACCTTGGAATAGAAGGTTTCTCACCAAAAAACACATTGGTGAAACCCCTATCTTAAGGCTCTGAGTGTTTGCACACATGTACAACAGGCATGTTTAAACTATAACGTTTTTAGTGAAATCATTTTTCTCTCGAGGAGAAAACGCGTTTAAAGCCATAAAAAGATTTCACTGTGTTTTGGCATTGGACTAAGCTACCAACAACCTAAACAATGATCAGAACTGGAGAAATTACACTTTGACATTGTGTGATATCATGCAACTCTTAAGGACGTGTTGCAGACTTGTTGAATAGATTCATTTTTGTTGTTTTGTTTGTTTTTGATGAAATGGTGCTTTTCTTGTCGAGAAAAGGCGTTTAACGCGATAAAAAGGTTTAGTGCGTTATGAATACGGGCTAGCTTACCAAAAGTAAAAATGTGAACTAAATAAGGCCGGGACTCGTTTTTATTGTTTAAAACACGATTTCTCGACCAGAATATGCTTGTTCAAAAAAAGCCATGTTCCCATGGCGAGAGACTCATTTTCTGCGAGAAAATGCATTAAAAGGAGGGATTTCCTCAGGAAACACTATAAATACATATTGTACTTGTCTGAAAACGCACAGAACCTTGAAATAGAAGGTTTCTCACCAAAAAACACATTGGTGAAACCCCTATCTTAAGGCTCTGAGTGTTTGCACACATGTACAACAGCCATGTTTAAACTATAACGTTTTTAGTGAAATCATGTTACTCTCGAGGAGAAAACGCGTTTAAAGCCATAAAAAGATTTCACTGTGTTTTGGCATTGGACTAAGCTACCAACAACCTAAACAATGATCAGAACTGGAGAAATTACACTTTGACATTGTGTGATATCATGCAACTCTTAAGGACGTGTTGCAGACTTGTTGAATAGATTCATTTTTGCTGTTTTGTTTGTTTTTGATGAAATGGTGCTTTTCTTGTCGAGAAAAGGCGTTTAACGCGATAAAAAGGTTTAGTGCGTTATGAATACGGGCTAGCTTACCAAAAGTAAAAATGTGAACTAAATAAGGCCGGGAGTCGTTCTCATTGTTTAAAACACTATTTCTCGACCAGAATATGCTTTTTCAAAAAAGCCATGTTCCCATGGCGAGACTCATTTTCTGCGAGAAAATGCATTAAAAGGAGGGATTTCCTCAGAAACACTATAAATATATATTGTACTTGTCTGAAAACGCACAGAACCTTGAAATAGAAGGTTTCTCACCAAAAAACACATTGGTGAAACCCCTATCTTAAGGCTCTGAGTGTTTGCACACATGTACAACAGGCATGTTTAAACTATAACGTTTTTAGTGAAATCATTTTTCTCTCGAGGAGAAAACGCGTTTAAAGCCATAAAAAGATTTCACTGTGTTTTGGCATTGGACTAAGCTACCAACAACCTAAACAATGATCAGAACTGGAGAAATTACACTTTGACATTGTGTGATATCATGCAACTCTTAAGGACGTGTTGCAGACTTGTTGAATAGATTCATTTTTGTTGTTTTGTTTGTTTTTGATGAAATGGTGCTTTTCTTGTCGAGAAAAGGCGTTTAACGCGATAAAAAGGTTTAGTGCGTTATGAATACGGGCTAGCTTACCAAAAGTAAAAATGTGAACTAAATAAGGCCGGGACTCGTTTTTATTGTTTAAAACACGATTTCTCGACCAGAATATGCTTTTTCAAAAAAAGCCATGTTCCCATGGCGAGAGACTCATTTTCTGCGAGAAAATGCATTAAAAGGAGGGATTTCCTCAGAAACACTGTAAATACATATTGTACTTGTCTGAAAACGCACAGAACCTTGAAATAGAAGGTTTCTCACCAAAAAACACATTGGTGAAACCCCTATCTTAAGGCTCTGAGTGTTTGCACACATGTACAACAGGCATGTTTAAACTATAACGTTTTTAGTGAAATCATGTTTCTCTCGAGGAGAAAACGCGTTTAAAGTCATAAAAAGATTTCACTGTGTTTTGGCATTGGTCTAAGCTACCAACAACCTAAACAATGATCAGAACTGGAGAAATTACACTTTGACATTGTGTGATATCATGCAACTCTTAAGGACGTGTTGCAGACTTGTTGAATAGATTCATTTTTGTTGTTTTGTTTGTTTTTGATGAAATGGTGCTTTTCTTGTCGAGAAAAGGCGTTTAACGCGATAAAAAGGTTTAGTGCGTTATGAATACGGGCTAGCTTACCAAAAGTAAAAATGTGAACTAAATAAGGCCGGGACTCGTTTTTATTGTTTAAAACACGATTTCTCGACCAGAATATGCTTTTTCAAAAAAAGCCATGTTCCCATGGCGAGAGACTCATTTTCTGCGAGAAAATGCATTAAAAGGAGGGATTTCCTCAGAAACACTATAAATACATATTGTACTTGTCTGAAAACGCACAGAACCTTGAAATAGAAGGTTTCTCACCAAAAAACACATTGGTGAAACCCCTATCTTAAGGCTCTGAGTGTTTGCACACATGTACAACAGGCATGTTTAAACTATAACGTTTTTAGTGAAATCATGTTTCTCTCGAGGAGAAAACGCGTTTAAAGCCATAAAAAGATTTCACTGTGTTTTGGCATTGGACCAAGCTACCAACAACCTAAACAATAATCAGAACTGGAGAAATTACACATTGACATTGTGTGAAATCATGCAACTCTTAAGGACGTGTTGCAGACTTGTTGAATAGATTCATTTTTCTTGTTTTGTTTGTTTTTGATGAAATGGTGCTTTTCTTGTCGAGAAAAGGCGTTTAACGCGATAAAAAGGTTTAGTGCGTTATGAATACGGGCTAGCTTACCAAAAGTAAAAATGTGAACTAAATAAGGCCGGGACTCGTTTTTATTGTTTAAAACACGATTTCTCGACCAGAATATGCTTTTTCAAAAAAAGCCATGTTCCCATGGCGAGAGACTCATTTTCTGCGAGAAAATGCATTAAAAGGAGGGATTTCCTCAGAAACACTATAAATACATATTGTACTTGTCTGAAAACGCACAGAACCTTGAAATAGAAGGTTTCTCACCAAAAAACACATTGGTGAAACCCCTATCTTAAGGCTCTGAGTGTTTGCACACATGTACAACAGGCATGTTTAAACTATAACGTTTTTAGTGAAATCATTTTTCTCTCGAGGAGAAAACGCGTTTAAAGCCATAAAAAGATTTCACTGTGTTTTGGCATTAGACTAAGCTACCAACAACCTAAACAATGATCAGAACTGGAGAAATTACACTTTGACATTGTGTGATATCATGCAACTCTTAAGGACGTGTTGCAGACTTGTTGAATAGATTCATTTTTGTTGTTTTGTTTGTTTTTGATGAAATGGTGCTTTTCTTGTCGAGAAAAGGCGTTTAACGCGATAAAAAGGTTTAGTGCGTTATGAATACGGGCTAGCTTACCAAAAGTAAAAATGTGAACTAAATAAGGCCGGGACTCGTTTTTATTGTTTAAAACACGATTTCTCGACCAGAATATGCTTTTTCAAAAAAAGCCATGTTCCCATGGCGAGAGACTCATTTTCTGCGAGAAAATGCATTAAAAGGAGGGATTTCCTCAGAAACACTATAAATACATATTGTACTTGTCTGAAAACGCACAGAACCTTGAAATAGAAGGTTTCTCACCAAAAAACACATTGGTGAAACCCCTATCTTAAGGCTCTGAGTGTTTGCACACATGTACAACAGGCATGTTTAAACTATAACGTTTTTAGTGAAATCATGTTTCTCTCGAGGAGAAAACGCGTTTAAAGCCATAAAAAGATTTCACTGTGTTTTGGCATTGGACCAAGCTACCAACAACCTAAACAATTGATCAGAACTGGAGAAATTACACATTGACATTGTGTGAAATCATGCAACTCTTAAGGACGTGTTGCAGACTTGTTGAATAGATTCATTTTTGTTGTTTTGTTTGTTTTTGATGAAATGGTGCTTTTCTTGTCGAGAAAGGGCGTTTAACGCGATAAAAAGGTTTAGTGCGTTATGAATACGGGCTAGCTTACCGAAAGTAAAAATGTGAACTAAATAAGGCCGGGAGTCGTTCTCATTGTTTAAAACACTATTTCTCGACCAGAATATGCTTTTTCAAAAAAGCCATGTTCCCATGGCGAGACTCATTTTCTGCGAGAAAATGCATTAAAAGGAGGGATTTCCTCAGAAACACTATAAATATATATTGTACTTGTCTGAAAACGCACAGAACCTTGAAATAGAAGGTTTCTCACCAAAAAACACATTGGTGAAACCCCTATCTTAAGGCTCTGAGTGTTTGCACACATGTACAACAGGCATGTTTAAACTATAACGTTTTTAGTGAAATCATGTTTCTCTCGAGGAGAAAACGCGTTTAAAGCCATAAAAAGATTTCACTGTGTTTTGGCATTAGACTAAGCTACCAACAACCTAAACAATGATCAGAACTGGAGAAATTACACTTTGACATTGTGTGATATCATGCAACTCTTAAGGACGTGTTGCAGACTTGTTGAATAGATTCATTTTTGTTGTTTTGTTTGTTTTTGATGAAATGGTGCTTTTCTTGTCGAGAAAAGTCGTTTAACGCGATAAAAAGGTTTAGTGCGTTATGAATACGGGCTAGCTTACCAAAAGTAAAAATGTGAACTAAATAAGGCCGGGACTCGTTTTTATTGTTTAAAACACGATTTCTCGACCAGAATATGCTTTTTCAAAAAAAGCCATGTTCCCATGGCGAGAGACTCATTTTCTGCGAGAAAATGCATTAAAAGGAGGGATTTCCTCAGAAACACTATAAATACATATTGTACTTGTCTGAAAACGCACAGAACCTTGAAATAGAAGGTTTCTCACCAAAAAACACATTGGTGAAACCCCTATCTTAAGGCTCTGAGTGTTTGCACACATGTACAACAGGCATGTTTAAACTATAACGTTTTTAGTGAAGTCATTTTTCTCTCGAGGAGAAAACGCGTTTAAAGCCATAAAAAGATTTCACTGTGTTTTGGCATTGGACTAAGCTACCAACAACCTAAACAATGATCAGAACTGGAGAAATTACACTCTGACATTGTGTGATATCATGCAACTCTTAAGGACGTGTTGCAGACTTGTTGAATAGATTCATTTTTGTTGTTTTTTTTTTTTTTTGATTAAATGGTGCTTTTCTTGTCGAGAAAAGGCGTTTAACGCGATAAAAAGGTTTAGTGCGTTATGAATACGGGCTAGCTTACCAAAAGTAAAAATGTGAACTAAATAAGGCCGGGAGTCGTTTTCATTGTTTAAAACACTATTTCTCGACCAGAATTTGCTTTTTCAAAAAAGCCATGTTCCCATGGCGAGACTCATTTTCTGCGAGAAAATGCATTAAAAGGAGGGATTTCCTCAGAAACACTATAAATACATATTGTACTTGTCTGAAAACGCACAGAACCTTGAAATAGAAGGTTTCTCACCAAAAAACACATTGGTGAAACCCCTATCTTAAGGCTCTGAGTGTTTGCACACATGTACAACAGGCATGTTTAAACTATAACGTTTTTAGTGAAATCATGTTTCTCTCGAGGAGAAAACGCGTTTAAAGCCATAAAAAGATTTCACTGTGTTTTGGCATTGGTCTAAGCTACCAACAACCTAAACAATGATCAGAACTGGAGAAATTACACTTTGACATTGTGTGATATCATGCAACTCTTAAGGACGTGTTGCAGACTTGTTGAATAGATTCATTTTTGTTGTTTTGTTTGTTTTTGATGAAATGGTGCTTTTCTTGTCGAGAAAAGGCGTTTAACGCGATAAAAAGGTTTAGTGCGTTATGAATACGGGCTAGCTTACCAAAAGTAAAAATGTGAACTAAATAAGGCCGGGAGTCGTTCTCATTGTTTAAAACACGATTTCTCGACCAGAATATGCTTTTTCAAAAAAAGCCATGTTCCCATGGCGAGAGACTCATTTTCTGCGAGAAAATGCATTAAAAGGAGGGATTTCCTCAGAAACACTATAAATACATATTGTACTTGTCTGAAAACGCACAGAACCTTGAAATAGAAGGTTTCTCACCAAAAAACACATTGGTGAAACCCCTATCTTAAGGCTCTGAGTGTTTGCACACATGTACAACAGGCATGTTTAAACTATAACGTTTTTAGTGAAATCATGTTTCTCTCGAGGAGAAAACGCGTTTAAAGCATAAAAAGATTTCACTGTGTTTTGGCATTGGACCAAGCTACCAACAACCTAAACAATGATCAGAACTGGAGAAATTACACATTGACATTGTGTGAAATCATGCAACTCTTAAGGACGTGTTGCAGACTTTTTGAATAGTTTCATTTTTCTTGTTTTGTTTGTTTTTGATGAAATGGTGCTTTTCTTGTCGAGAAAAGGCGTTTAACGCGATAAAAAGGTTTAGTGCGTTATGAATACGGGCTAGCTTACCAAAAGTAAAAATGTGAACTAAATAAGGCCGGGAGTCGTTCTCATTGTTTAAAACACTATTTCTCGACCAGAATATGCTTTTTCAAAAAAGCCATGTTCCCATGGCGAGACTCATTTTCTGCGAGAAAATGCATTAAAAGGAGGGATTTCCTCAGAAACACTATAAAAACATATTGTACTTGTCTGAAAACGCACAGAACCTTGGAATAGAAGGTTTCTCACCAAAAAACACATTAGTGAAACCCCTATCTTAAGGCTCTGAGTGTTTGCACACATGTACAACAGGCATGTTTAAACTATAACGTTTTTAGTGAAATCATGTTTCTCTCGAGGAGAAAACGCGTTTAAAGCATAAAAAGATTTCACTGTGTTTTGGCATTGGACCAAGCTACCAACAACCTAAACAATGATCAGAACTGGAGAAATTACACATTGACATTGTGTGAAATCATGCAACTCTTAAGGACGTGTTGCAGACTTGTTGAATAGATTCATTTTTGTTGTTTTGTTTGTTTTTGATGAAATGGTGCTTTTCTTGTCGAGAAAGGGCGTTTAACGCGATAAAAAGGTTTAGTGCGTTATGAATACGGGCTAGCTTACCAAAAGTACAAATGTGAACTAAATAAGGCCGGGAGTCGTTTTTATTGCTTAAAACACGATTTCTCGACCAGAATATGCTTTTTCAAAAAAGCCATGTTCCCATGGCGAGAGACTCGTTTTCTGTGAGAAAATGCATTAAAAGCAGGGATTTCCTCAGAAACACTATAAATACATATTGTACTTGTCTGAAAACGCACAGAACCTTGAAATAGAAGGTTTCTCACCAAAAAACACATTGGTGAAACCCCTATCTTAAGGCTCTGAGTGTTTGCACACATGTACAACAGGCATGTTTAAACTATAACGTTTTTAGTGAAATCATTTTTCTCTCGAGGAGAAAACGCGTTTAAAGCCATAAAAAGATTTCACTGTGTTTTGGCATTGGACTAAGCTACCAACAACCTAAACAATGATCAGAACTGGAGAAATTACACTTTGACATTGTGTGATATCATGCAACTCTTAAGGACGTGTTGCAGACTTGTTGAATAGATTCATTTTTGTTGTTTTGTTTGTTTTTGATGAAATGGTGCTTTTCTTGTCGAGAAAAGGCGTTTAACGCGATAAAAAGGTTTAGTGCGTTATGAATACGGGCTAGCTTACCAAAAGTAAAAATGTGAACTAAATAAGGCCGGGAGTCGTTCTCATTGTTTAAAACACGATTTCTCGACCAGAATATGCTTTTTCAAAAAAAGCCATGTTCCCATGGCGAGAGACTCATTTTCTGCGAGAAAATGCATTAAAAGGAGGGATTTCCTCAGAAACACTATAAATACATATTGTACTTGTCTGAAAACGCACAGAACCTTGAAATAGAAGGTTTCTCACCAAAAAACACATTGGTGAAACCCCTATCTTAAGGCTCTGAGTGTTTGCACACTTGTACAACAGGCATGTTTAAACTATAACGTTTTTAGTGAAATCATTTTTCTCTCGAGGAGAAAACGCGTTTAAAGCCATAAAAAGATTTCACTGTGTTTTGGCATTGGACTAAGCTACCAACAACCTAAACAATGATCAGAACTGGAGAAATTACACTTTGACATTGTGTGATATCATGCAACTCTTAAGGACGTGTTGCAGACTTGTTGAATAGATTCATTTTTGTTGTTTTGTTTGTTTTTGATGAAATGGTGCTTTTCTTGTCGAGAAAAGGCGTTTAACGCGATAAAAAGGTTTAGTGCGTTATGAATACGGGCTAGCTTACCAAAAGTAAAAATGTGAACTAAATAAGGCCGGGAGTCGTTCTCATTGTTTAAAACACGATTTCTCGACCAGAATATGCTTTTTCAAAAAAAGCCATGTTCCCATGGCGAGAGACTCATTTTCTGCGAGAAAATGCATTAAAAGGAGGGATTTCCTCAGAAACACTATAAATACATATTGTACTTGTCTGAAAACGCACAAAACCTTGGAATAGAAGGTTTCTCACCAAAAAACACATTGGTGAAACCCCTATCTTAAGGCTCTGAGTGTTTGCACACATGTACAACAGGCATGTTTAAACTATAACGTTTTTAGTGAAATCATGTTTCTCTCGAGGAGAAAACGCGTTTAAAGCATAAAAAGATTTCACTGTGTTTTGGCATTGGACCAAGCTACCAACAACCTAAACAATGATCAGAACTGGAGAAATTACACATTGACATTGTGTGAAATCATGCAACTCTTAAGGACGTGTTGCAGACTTGTTGAATAGTTTCATTTTTCTTGTTTTGTTTGTTTTTGATGAAATGGTGCTTTTCTTGTCGAGAAAAGGCGTTTAACGCGATAAAAAGGTTTAGTGCGTTATGAATACGGGCTAGCTTACCAAAAGTAAAAATGTGAACTAAATAAGGCCGGGAGTCGTTCTCATTGTTTAAAACACTATTTCTCGACCAGAATATGCTTTTTCAAAAAAGCCATGTTCCCATGGCGAGACTCATTTTCTGCGAGAAAATGCATTAAAAGGAGGGATTTCCTCAGAAACACTATAAATATATATTGTACTTGTCTGAAAACGCACAGAACCTTGAAATAGAAGGTTTCTCACCAAAAAACACATTGGTGAAACCCCTATCTTAAGGCTCTGAGTGTTTGCACACATGTACAACAGGCATGTTTAAACTATAACGTTTTTAGTGAAATCATGTTTCTCTCGAGGAGAAAACGCGTTTAAAGCCATAAAAAGATTTCACTGTGTTTTGGCATTAGACTAAGCTACCAACAACCTAAACAATGATCAGAACTGGAGAAATTACACTTTGACATTGTGTGATATCATGCAACTCTTAAGGACGTGTTGCAGACTTGTTGAATAGATTCATTTTTGTTGTTTTGTTTGTTTTTGATGAAATGGTGCTTTTCTTGTCGAGAAAAGGCGTTTAACGCGATAAAAAGGTTTAGTGCGTTATGAATACGGGCTAGCTTACCAAAAGTAAAAATGTGAACTAAATAAGGCCGGGAGTCGTTCTCATTGTTTAAAACACGATTTCTCGACCAGAATTTGCTTTTTCAAAAAAGCCATGTTCCCATGGCGAGACTCATTTTCTGCGAGAAAATGCATTAAAAGGAGGGATTTCCTCAGAAACACTATAAATACATATTGTACTTGTCTGAAAACGCACAGAACCTTGAAATAGAAGGTTTCTCACCAAAAAACACATTGGTGAAACCCCTATCTTAAGGCTCTGAGTGTTTGCACACATGTACAACAGGCATGTTTAAACTATAACGTTTTTAGTGATATCATGTTTCTCTCGAGGAGAAAACGCGTTTAAAGCCATAAAAAGATTTCACTGTGTTTTGGCATTGGTCTAAGCTACCAACAACCTAAACAATGATCAGAACTGGAGAAATTACACTTTGACATTGTGTGATATCATGCAACTCTTAAGGACGTGTTGCAGACTTGTTGAATAGATTCATTTTTCTTGTTTTGTTTGTTTTTGATGAAATGGTGCTTTTCTTGTCGAGAAAAGGCGTTTAACGCGATAAAAAGGTTTAGTGCGTTATGAATACGGGCTAGCTTACCAAAAGTAAAAATGTGAACTAAATAAGGCCGGGACTAGTTTTTATTGTTTAAAACACGATTTCTCGACCAGAATATGCTTTTTCAAAAAAAGCCATGTTCCCATGGCGAGAGACTCATTTTCTACGAGAAAATGCATTAAAAGGAGGGATTTCCTCAAAAACACTATAAATACATATTGTACTTGTCTGAAAACGCACAGAACCTTGGAATAGAAGGTTTCTCACCAAAAAACCCATTGGTGAAACCCCTATCTTAAGGCTCTGAGTGTTTGCACACATGTACAACAGGCATGTTTAAACTATAACGTTTTTAGTGAAATCATGTTTCTCTCGAGGAGAAAACGCGTTTAAAGCATAAAAAGATTTCACTGTGTTTTGGCATTGGACCAAGCTACCAACAACCTAAACAATGATCAGAACTGGAGAAATTACACTTTGACATTGTGTGAAATCATGCAACTCTTAAGGACGTGTTGCAGACTTGTTGAATAGATTCATTTTTGTTGTTTTGTTTGTTTTTGATGAAATGGTGCTTTTCTTGTCGAGAAAGGGCGTTTAACGCGATAAAAAGGTTTAGTGCGTTATGAATACGGGCTAGCTTACCAAAAGTACAAATGTGAACTAAATAAGGCCGGGAGTCGTTTTTATTGCTTAAAACACGATTTCTCGACCAGAATATGCTTTTTCAAAAAAGCCATGTTCCCATGGCGAGAGACTCGTTTTCTGTGAGAAAATGCATTAAAAGCAGGGATTTCCTCAGAAACACTATAAATACATATTGTACTTGTCTGAAAACGCACAGAACCTTGAAATAGAAGGTTTCTCACCAAAAAACACATTGGTGAAACCCCTATCTTAAGGCTCTGAGTGTTTGCACACATGTACAACAGGCATGTTTAAACTATAACGTTTTTAGTGAAATCATGTTTCTCTCGAGGAGAAAACGCGTTTAAAGCATAAAAAGATTTCACTGTGTTTTGGCATTGGACCAAGCTACCAACAACCTAAACAATGATCAGAACTGGAGAAATTACACATTGACATTGTGTGAAATCATGCAACTCTTAAGGACGTGTTGCAGACTTGTTGAATAGTTTCATTTTTCTTGTTTTGTTTGTTTTTGATGAAATGGTGCTTTTCTTGTCGAGAAAAGGCGTTTAACGCGATAAAAAGGTTTAGTGCGTTATGAATACGGGCTAGCTTACCAAAAGTAAAAATGTGAACTAAATAAGGCCGGGAGTCGTTCTCATTGTTTAAAACACTATTTCTCGACCAGAATATGCTTTTTCAAAAAAGCCATGTTCCCATGGCGAGACTCATTTTCTGCGAGAAAATGCATTAAAAGGAGGGATTTCCTCAGAAACACTATAAATATATATTGTACTTGTCTGAAAACGCACAGAACCTTGAAATAGAAGGTTTCTCACCAAAAAACACATTGGTGAAACCCCTATCTTAAGGCTCTGAGTGTTTGCACACATGTACAACAGGCATGTTTAAACTATAACGTTTTTAGTGAAATCATGTTTCTCTCGAGGAGAAAACGCGTTTAAAGCCATAAAAAGATTTCACTGTGTTTTGGCATTAGACTAAGCTACCAACAACCTAAACAATGATCAGAACTGGAGAAATTACACTTTGACATTGTGTGATATCATGCAACTCTTAAGGACGTGTTGCAGACTTGTTGAATAGATTCATTTTTGTTGTTTTGTTTGTTTTTGATGAAATGGTGCTTTTCTTGTCGAGAAAAGGCGTTTAACGCGATAAAAAGGTTTAGTGCGTTATGAATACGGGCTAGCTTACCAAAAGTAAAAATGTGAACTAAATAAGGCCGGGAGTCGTTCTCATTGTTTAAAACACGATTTCTCGACCAGAATTTGCTTTTTCAAAAAAGCCATGTTCCCATGGCGAGACTCATTTTCTGCGAGAAAATGCATTAAAAGGAGGGATTTCCTCAGAAACACTATAAATACATATTGTACTTGTCTGAAAACGCACAGAACCTTGAAATAGAAGGTTTCTCACCAAAAAACACATTGGTGAAACCCCTATCTTAAGGCTCTGAGTGTTTGCACACATGTACAACAGGCATGTTTAAACTATAACGTTTTTAGTGAAATCATGTTTCTCTCGAGGAGAAAACGCGTTTAAAGCCATAAAAAGATTTCACTGTGTTTTGGCATTGGTCTAAGCTACCAACAACCTAAACAATGATCACAACTGGAGAAATTACACTTTGACATTGTGTGATATCATGCAACTCTTAAGGACGTGTTGCAGACTTGTTGAATAGATTCATTTTTGTTGTTTTGTTTGTTTTTGATGAAATGGTGCTTTTCTTGTCGAGAAAAGGCGTTTAACGCGATAAAAAGGTTTAGTGCGTTATGAATACGGGCTAGCTTACCAAAAGTAAAAATGTGAACTAAATAAGGCCGGGACTAGTTTTTATTGTTTAAAACACGATTTCTCGACCAGAATATGCTTTTTCAAAAAAAGCCATGTTCCCATGGCGAGAGACTCATTTTCTACGAGAAAATGCATTAAAAGGAGGGATTTCCTCAAAAACACTATAAATACATATTGTACTTGTCTGAAAACGCACAGAACCTTGGAATAGAAGGTTTCTCACCAAAAAACCCATTGGTGAAACCCCTATCTTAAGGCTCTGAGTGTTTGCACACATGTACAACAGGCATGTTTAAACTATAACGTTTTTAGTGAAATCATGTTTCTCTCGAGGAGAAAACGCGTTTAAAGCATAAAAAGATTTCACTGTGTTTTGGCATTGGACCAAGCTACCAACAACCTAAACAATGATCAGAACTGGAGAAATTACACTTTGACATTGTGTGAAATCATGCAACTCTTAAGGACGTGTTGCAGACTTGTTGAATAGATTCATTTTTGTTGTTTTGTTTGTTTTTGATGAAATGGTGCTTTTCTTGTCGAGAAAGGGCGTTTAACGCGATAAAAAGGTTTAGTGCGTTATGAATACGGGCTAGCTTACCAAAAGTACAAATGTGAACTAAATAAGGCCGGGAGACGTTTTTATTGCTTAAAACACGATTTCTCGACCAGAATATGCTTTTTCAAAAAAGCCATGTTCCCATGGCGAGAGACTCGTTTTCTGTGAGAAAATGCATTAAAAGCAGGGATTTCCTCAGAAACACTATAAATACATATTGTACTTGTCTGAAAACGCACAGAACCTTGAAATAGAAGGTTTCTCACCAAAAAACACATTGGTGAAACCCCTATCTTAAGGCTCTGAGTGTTTGCACACATGTACAACAGGCATGTTTAAACTATAACGTTTTTAGTGAAATCATTTTTCTCTCGAGGAGAAAACGCGTTTAAAGCCATAAAAAGATTTCACTGTGTTTTGGCATTGGACTAAGCTACCAACAACCTAAACAATGATCAGAACTGGAGAAATTACACTTTGACATTGTGTGATATCATGCAACTCTTAAGGACGTGTTGCAGACTTGTTGAATAGATTCATTTTTGTTGTTTTGTTTGTTTTTGATGAAATGGTGCTTTTCTTGTCGAGAAAAGGCGTTTAACGCGATAAAAAGGTTTAGTGCGTTATGAATACGGGCTAGCTTACCAAAAGTAAAAATTTGAACTAAATAAGGCCGGGAGTCGTTCTCATTGTTTAAAACACGATTTCTCGACCAGAATATGCTTTTTCAAAAAAAGCCATGTTCCCATGGCGAGAGACTCATTTTCTGCGAGAAAATGCATTAAAAGGAGGGATTTCCTCAGAAACACTATAAATACATATTGTACTTGTCTGAAAACGCACAGAACCTTGAAATAGAAGGTTTCTCACCAAAAAACACATTGGTGAAACCCCTATCTTAAGGCTCTGAGTGTTTGCACACATGTACAACAGGCATGTTTAAACTATAACGTTTTTAGTGAAATCATTTTTCTCTCGAGGAGAAAACGCGTTTAAAGCCATAAAAAGATTTCACTGTGTTTTGGCATTGGACTAAGCTACCAACAACCTAAACAATGATCAGAACTGGAGAAATTACACTTTGACATTGTGTGATATCATGCAACTCTTAAGGACGTGTTGCAGACTTGTTGAATAGATTCATTTTTGTTGTTTTGTTTGTTTTTGATGAAATGGTGCTTTTCTTGTCGAGAAAAGGCGTTTAACGCGATAAAAAGGTTTAGTGCGTTATGAATACGGGCTAGCTTACCAAAAGTAAAAATGTGAACTAAATAAGGCCGGGAGTCGTTCTCATTGTTTAAAACACGATTTCTCGACCAGAATATGCTTTTTCAAAAAAAGCCATGTTCCCATGGCGAGAGACTCATTTTCTGCGAGAAAATGCATTAAAAGGAGGGATTTCCTCAGAAACACTATAAATACATATTGTACTTGTCTGAAAACGCACAGAACCTTGAAATAGAAGGTTTCTCACCAAAAAACACATTGGTGAAACCCCTATCTTAAGGCTCTGAGTGTTTGCACACATGTACAACAGGCATGTTTAAACTATAACGTTTTTAGTGAAATCATGTTTCTCTCGAGGAGAAAACGCGTTTAAAGCCATAAAAAGATTTCACTGTGTTCTGGCATTGGTCTAAGCTACCAACAACCTAAACAATGATCAGAACTGGAGAAATTACACTTTGACATTGTGTGATATCATGCAACTCTTAAGGACGTGTTGCAGACTTGTTGAATAGATTCATTTTTGTTGTTTTGTTTGTTTTTGATGAAATGGTGCTTTTCTTGTCGAGAAAAGGCGTTTAACGCGATAAAAAGGTTTAGTGCGTTATGAATACGGGCTAGCTTACCAAAAGTAAAAATGTGAACTAAATAAGGCCGGGACTAGTTTTTATTGTTTAAAACACGATTTCTCGACCAGAATATGCTTTTTCAAAAAAAGCCATGTTCCCATGGCGAGAGACTCATTTTCTGCGAGAAAATGCATTAAAAGGAGGGATTTCCTCAGAAACACTATAAATACATATTGTACTTGTCTGAAAACGCACAAAACCTTGGAATAGAAGGTTTCTCACCAAAAAACACATTGGTGAAACCCCTATCTTAAGGCTCTGAGTGTTTGCACACATGTACAACAGGCATGTTTAAACTATAACGTTTTTAGTGAAATCATGTTTCTCTCGAGGAGAAAACGCGTTTAAAGCATAAAAAGATTTCACTGTGTTTTGGCATTGGACCAAGCTACCAACAACCTAAACAATGATCAGAACTGGAGAAATTACACATTGACATTGTGTGAAATCATGCAACTCTTAAGGACGTGTTGCAGACTTGTTGAATAGTTTCATTTTTCTTGTTTTGTTTGTTTTTGATGAAATGGTGCTTTTCTTGTCGAGAAAAGGCGTTTAACGCGATAAAAAGGTTTAGTGCGTTATGAATACGGGCTAGCTTACCAAAAGTAAAAATGTGAACTAAATAAGGCCGGGAGTCGTTCTCATTGTTTAAAACACTATTTCTCGACCAGAATATGCTTTTTCAAAAAAGCCATGTTCCCATGGCGAGACTCATTTTCTGCGAGAAAATGCATTAAAAGGAGGGATTTCCTCAGAAACACTATAAATATATATTGTACTTGTCTGAAAACGCACAGAACCTTGAAATAGAAGGTTTCTCACCAAAAAACACATTGGTGAAACCCCTATCTTAAGGCTCTGAGTGTTTGCACACATGTACAACAGGCATGTTTAAACTATAACGTTTTTAGTGAAATCATGTTTCTCTCGAGGAGAAAACGCGTTTAAAGCCATAAAAAGATTTCACTGTGTTTTGGCATTAGACTAAGCTACCAACAACCTAAACAATGATCAGAACTGGAGAAATTACACTTTGACATTGTGTGATATCATGCAACTCTTAAGGACGTGTTGCAGACTTGTTGAATAGATTCATTTTTGTTGTTTTGTTTGTTTTTGATGAAATGGTGCTTTTCTTGTCGAGAAAAGGCGTTTAACGCGATAAAAAGGTTTAGTGCGTTATGAATACGGGCTAGCTTACCAAAAGTAAAAATGTGAACTAAATAAGGCCGGGAGTCGTTCTCATTGTTTAAAACACGATTTCTCGACCAGAATTTGCTTTTTCAAAAAAGCCATGTTCCCATGGCGAGACTCATTTTCTGCGAGAAAATGCATTAAAAGGAGGGATTTCCTCAGAAACACTATAAATACATATTGTACTTGTCTGAAAACGCACAGAACCTTGAAATAGAAGGTTTCTCACCAAAAAACACATTGGTGAAACCCCTATCTTAAGGCTCTGAGTGTTTGCACACATGTACAACAGGCATGTTTAAACTATAACGTTTTTAGTGAAATCATGTTTCTCTCGAGGAGAAAACGCGTTTAAAGCCATAAAAAGATTTCACTGTGTTTTGGCATTGGTCTAAGCTACCAACAACCTAAACAATGATCAGAACTGGAGAAATTACACTTTGACATTGTGTGATATCATGCAACTCTTAAGGACGTGTTGCAGACTTGTTGAATAGATTCATTTTTGTTGTTTTGTTTGTTTTTGATGAAATGGTGCTTTTCTTGTCGAGAAAAGGCGTTTAACGCGATAAAAAGGTTTAGTGCGTTATGAATACGGGCTAGCTTACCAAAAGTAAAAATGTGAACTAAATAAGGCCGGGACTAGTTTTTATTGTTTAAAACACGATTTCTCGACCAGAATATGCTTTTTCAAAAAAAGCCATGTTCCCATGGCGAGAGACTCATTTTCTACGAGAAAATGCATTAAAAGGAGGGATTTCCTCAAAAACACTATAAATACATATTGTACTTGTCTGAAAACGCACAGAACCTTGGAATAGAAGGTTTCTCACCAAAAAACCCATTGGTGAAACCCATATCTTAAGGCTCTGAGTGTTTGCACACATGTACAACAGGCATGTTTAAACTATAACGTTTTTAGTGAAATCATGTTTCTCTCGAGGAGAAAACGCGTTTAAAGCCATAAAAAGATTTCACTGTGTTTTGGCATTGGACCAAGCTACCAACAACCTAAACAATGATCAGAACTGGAGAAATTACACATTGACATTGTGTGAAATCATGCAACTCTTAAGGACGTGTTGCAGACTTGTTGAATAGATTCATTTTTGTTGTTTTGTTTGTTTTTGATGAAATGGTGCTTTTCTTGTCGAGAAAGGGCGTTTAACGCGATAAAAAGGTTTAGTGCGTTATGAATACGGGCTAGCTTACCAAAAGTACAAATGTGAACTAAATAAGGCCGGGAGTCGTTTTTATTGCTTAAAACACGATTTCTCGACCAGAATATGCTTTTTCAAAAAAGCCATGTTCCCATGGCGAGAGACTCGTTTTCTGTGAGAAAATGCATTAAAAGCAGGGATTTCCTCAGAAACACTATAAATACATATTGTACTTGTCTGAAAACGCACAGAACCTTGAAATAGAAGGTTTCTCACCAAAAAACACATTGGTGAAACCCCTATCTTAAGGCTCTGAGTGTTTGCACACATGTACAACAGGCATGTTTAAACTATAACGTTTTTAGTGAAATCATTTTTCTCTCGAGGAGAAAACGCGTTTAAAGCCATAAAAAGATTTCACTGTGTTTTGGCATTGGACTAAGCTACCAACAACCTAAACAATGATCAGAACTGGAGAAATTACACTTTGACATTGTGTGATATCATGCAACTCTTAAGGACGTGTTGCAGACTTGTTGAATAGATTCATTTTTGTTGTTTTGTTTGTTTTTGATGAAATGGTGCTTTTCTTGTCGAGAAAAGGCGTTTAACGCGATAAAAAGGTTTAGTGCGTTATGAATACGGGCTAGCTTACCAAAAGTAAAAATGTGAACTAAATAAGGCCGGGAGTCGTTCTCATTGTTTAAAACACGATTTCTCGACCAGAATATGCTTTTTCAAAAAAAGCCATGTTCCCATGGCGAGAGACTCATTTTCTGCGAGAAAATGCATTAAAAGGAGGGATTTCCTCAGAAACACTATAAATACATATTGTACTTGTCTGAAAACGCACAGAACCTTGAAATAGAAGGTTTCTCACCAAAAAACACATTGGTGAAACCCCTATCTTAAGGCTCTGAGTGTTTGCACACATGTACAACAGGCATGTTTAAACTATAACGTTTTTAGTGAAATCATGTTTCTCTCGAGGAGAAAACGCGTTTAAAGCCATAAAAAGATTTCACTGTGTTCTGGCATTGGTCTAAGCTACCAACAACCTAAACAATGATCAGAACTGGAGAAATTACACTTTGACATTGTGTGATATCATGCAACTCTTAAGGACGTGTTGCAGACTTGTTGAATAGATTCATTTTTGTTGTTTTGTTTGTTTTTGATGAAATGGTGCTTTTCTTGTCGAGAAAAGGCGTTTAACGCGATAAAAAGGTTTAGTGCGTTATGAATACGGGCTAGCTTACCAAAAGTAAAAATGTGAACTAAATAAGGCCGGGACTAGTTTTTATTGTTTAAAACACGATTTCTCGACCAGAATATGCTTTTTCAAAAAAAGCCATGTTCCCATGGCGAGAGACTCATTTTCTGCGAGAAAATGCATTAAAAGGAGGGATTTCCTCAGAAACACTATAAATACATATTGTACTTGTCTGAAAACGCACAGAACCTTGGAATAGAAGGTTTCTCACCAAAAAACACATTGGTGAAACCCCTATCTTAAGGCTCTGAGTGTTTGCACACATGTACAACAGGCATGTTTAAACTATAACGTTTTTAGTGAAATCATGTTTCTCTCGAGGAGAAAACGCGTTTAAAGCATAAAAAGATTTCACTGTGTTTTGGCATTGGACCAAGCTACCAACAACCTAAACAATGATCAGAACTGGAGAAATTACACATTGACATTGTGTGAAATCATGCAACTCTTAAGGACGTGTTGCAGACTTGTTGAATAGTTTCATTTTTCTTGTTTTGTTTGTTTTTGATGAAATGGTGCTTTTCTTGTCGAGAAAAGGCGTTTAACGCGATAAAAAGGTTTAGTGCGTTATGAATACGGGCTAGCTTACCAAAAGTAAAAATGTGAACTAAATAAGGCCGGGAGTCGTTCTCATTGTTTAAAACACGATTTCTCGACCAGAATATGCTTTTTCAAAAAAAGCCATGTTCCCATGGCGAGAGACTCATTTTCTGCGAGAAAATGCATTAAAAGGAGGGATTTCCTCAGAAACACTATAAATACATATTGTACTTGTCTGAAAACGCACAGAACCTTGAAATAGAAGGTTTCTCACCAAAAAACACATTGGTGAAACCCCTATCTTAAGGCTCTGAGTGTTTGCACACATGTACAACAGGCATGTTTAAACTATAACGTTTTTAGTGAAATCATGTTTCTCTCGAGGAGAAAACGCGTTTAAAGCCATAAAAAGATTTCACTGTGTTTTGGCATTGGTCTAAGCTACCAACAACCTAAACAATGATCAGAACTGGAGAAATTACACTTTGACATTGTGTGATATCATGCAACTCTTAAGGACGTGTTGCAGACTTGTTGAATAGATTCATTTTTGTTGTTTTGTTTGTTTTTGATGAAATGGTGCTTTTCTTGTCGAGAAAAGGCGTTTAACGCGATAAAAAGGTTTAGTGCGTTATGAATACGGGCTAGCTTACCAAAAGTAAAAATGTGAACTAAATAAGGCCGGGACTAGTTTTTATTGTTTAAAACACGATTTCTCGACCAGAATATGCTTTTTCAAAAAAAGCCATGTTCCCATGGCGAGAGACTCATTTTCTGCGAGAAAATGCATTAAAAGGAGGGATTTCCTCAGAAACACTATAAATACATATTGTACTTGTCTGAAAACGCACAAAACCTTGGAATAGAAGGTTTCTCACCAAAAAACACATTGGTGAAACCCCTATCTTAAGGCTCTGAGTGTTTGCACACATGTACAACAGGCATGTTTAAACTATAACGTTTTTAGTGAAATCATGTTTCTCTCGAGGAGAAAACGCGTTTAAAGCATAAAAAGATTTCACTGTGTTTTGGCATTGGACCGAGCTACCAACAACCTAAACAATGATCAGAACTGGAGAAATTACACATTGACATTGTGTGAAATCATGCAACTCTTAAGGACGTGTTGCAGACTTGTTGAATAGTTTCATTTTTCTTGTTTTGTTTGTTTTTGATGAAATGGTGCTTTTCTTGTCGAGAAAAGGCGTTTAACGCGATAAAAAGGTTTAGTGCGTTATGAATACGGGCTAGCTTACCAAAAGTAAAAATGTGAACTAAATAAGGCCGGGAGTCGTTCTCATTGTTTAAAACACTATTTCTCGACCAGAATATGCTTTTTCAAAAAAGCCATGTTCCCATGGCGAGACTCATTTTCTGCGAGAAAATGCATTAAAAGGAGGGATTTCCTCAGAAACACTATAAATATATATTGTACTTGTCTGAAAACGCACAGAACCTTGAAATAGAAGGTTTCTCACCAAAAAACACATTGGTGAAACCCCTATCTTAAGGCTCTGAGTGTTTGCACACATGTACAACAGGCATGTTTAAACTATAACGTTTTTAGTGAAATCATGTTTCTCTCGAGGAGAAAACGCGTTTAAAGCCATAAAAAGATTTCACTGTGTTTTGGCATTAGACTAAGCTACCAACAACCTAAACAATGATCAGAACTGGAGAAATTACACTTTGACATTGTGTGATATCATGCAACTCTTAAGGACGTGTTGCAGACTTGTTGAATAGATTCATTTTTGTTGTTTTGTTTGTTTTTGATGAAATGGTGCTTTTCTTGTCGAGAAAAGGCGTTTAACGCGATAAAAAGGTTTAGTGCGTTATGAATACGGGCTAGCTTACCAAAAGTAAAAATGTGAACTAAATAAGGCCGGGAGTCGTTCTCATTGTTTAAAACACGATTTCTCGACCAGAATATGCTTTTTCAAAAAAAGCCATGTTCCCATGGCGAGAGACTCATTTTCTGCGAGAAAATGCATTAAAAGGAGGGATTTCCTCAGAAACACTATAAATACATATTGTACTTGTCTGAAAACGCACAGAACCTTGAAATAGAAGGTTTCTCACCAAAAAACACATTGGTGAAACCCCTATCTTAAGGCTCTGAGTGTTTGCACACATGTACAACAGGCATGTTTAAACTATAACGTTTTTAGTGAAATCATGTTTCTCTCGAGGAGAAAACGCGTTTAAAGCCATAAAAAGATTTCACTGTGTTCTAGCATTGGTCTAAGCTACCAACAACCTAAACAATGATCAGAACTGGAGAAATTACACTTTGACATTGTGTGATATCATGCAACTCTTAAGGACGTGTTGCAGACTTGTTGAATAGATTCATTTTTGTTGTTTTGTTTGTTTTTGATGAAATGGTGCTTTTCTTGTCGAGAAAAGGCGTTTAACGCGATAAAAAGGTTTAGTGCGTTATGAATACGGGCTAGCTTACCAAAAGTAAAAATGTGAACTAAATAAGGCCGGGACTCGTTTTTATTGTTTAAAACACGATTTCTCGACCAGAATATGCTTTTTCAAAAAAAGCCATGTTCCCATGGCGAGAGACTCATTTTCTGCGAGAAAATGCATTAAAAGGAGGGATTTCCTCAGAAACACTATAAATACATATTGTACTTGTCTGAAAACGCACAGAACCTTGGAATAGAAGGTTTCTCACCAAAAAACACATTGGTGAAACCCCTATCTTAAGGCTCTGAGTGTTTGCACACATGTACAACAGGCATGTTTAAACTATAACGTTTTTAGTGAAATCATGTTTCTCTCGAGGAGAAAACGCGTTTAAAGCATAAAAAGATTTCACTGTGTTTTGGCATTGGACCAAGCTACCAACAACCTAAACAATGATCAGAACTGGATAAATTACACATTGACATTGTGTGAAATCATGCAACTCTTAAGGACGTGTTGCAGACTTGTTGAATAGTTTCATTTTTCTTGTTTTGTTTGTTTTTGATGAAATGGTGCTTTTCTTGTCGAGAAAAGGCGTTTAACGCGATAAAAAGGTTTAGTGCGTTATGAATACGGGCTAGCTTACCAAAAGTAAAAATGTGAACTAAATAAGGCCGGGAGTCGTTCTCATTGTTTAAAACACTATTTCTCGACCAGAATATGCTTTTTCAAAAAAGCCATGTTCCCATGGCGAGACTCATTTTCTGCGAGAAAATGCATTAAAAGGAGGGATTTCCTCAGAAACACTATAAATATATATTGTACTTGTCTGAAAACGCACAGAACCTTGAAATAGAAGGTTTCTCACCAAAAAACACATTGGTGAAACCCCTATCTTAAGGCTCTGAGTGTTTGCACACATGTACAACAGGCATGTTTAAACTATAACGTTTTTAGTGAAATCATGTTTCTCTCGAGGAGAAAACGCGTTTAAAGCCATAAAAAGATTTCACTGTGTTTTGGCATTAGACTAAGCTACCAACAACCTAAACAATGATCAGAACTGGAGAAATTACACTTTGACATTGTGTGATATCATGCAACTCTTAAGGACGTGTTGCAGACTTGTTGAATAGATTCATTTTTGTTGTTTTGTTTGTTTTTGATGAAATGGTGCTTTTCTTGTCGAGAAAAGGCGTTTAACGCGATAAAAAGGGTTAGTGCGTTATGAATACGGGCTAGCTTACCAAAAGTAAAAATGTGAACTAAATAAGGCCGGGACTCGTTTTTATTGCTTAAAACACGATTTCTCGACCAGAATATGCTTTTTCAAAAAAAGCCATGTTCCCATGGCGAGAGACTCATTTTCTGCGAGAAAATGCATTAAAAGGAGGGATTTCCTCAGAAACACTATAAATACATATTGTACTTGTCTGAAAACGCACAGAACCTTGAAATAGAAGGTTTCTCACCAAAAAACACATTGGTGAAACCCCTATCTTAAGGCTCTGAGTGTTTGCACACATGTACAACAGGCATGTTTAAACTATAACGTTTTTAGTGAAATCATGTTACTCTCGAGGAGAAAACGCGTTTAAAGCCATAAAAAGATTTCACTGTGTTTTGGCATTGGACTAAGCTACCAACAACCTAAACAATGATCAGAACTGGAGAAATTACACTTTGACATTGTGTGATATCATGCAACTCTTAAGGACGTGTTGCAGACTTGTTGAATAGATTCATTTTTGCTGTTTTGTTTGTTTTTGATGAAATGGTGCTTTTCTTGTCGAGAAAAGGCGTTTAACGCGATAAAAAGGTTTAGTGCGTTATGAATACGGGCTAGCTTACCAAAAGTAAAAATGTGAACTAAATAAGGCCGGGACTCGTTTTTATTGTTTAAAACACGATTTCTCGACCAGAATATGCTTTTTCAAAAAAAGCCATGTTCCCATGGCGAGAGACTCATTTTCTGCGAGAAAATGCATTAAAAGCAGGGATTTCCTCAGAAACACTATAAATACATATTGTACTTGTCTGAAAACGCACAGAACCTTGAAATAGAAGGTTTCTCACCAAAAAACACATTGGTGAAACCCCTATCTTAAGGCTCTGAGTGTTTGCACACATGTACAACAGGCATGTTTAAACTATAACGTTTTTAGTGAAATCATGTTTCTCTCGAGGAGAAAACGCGTTTAAAGCCATAAAAAGATTTCACTGTGTTTTGGCATTGGACTAAGCTACCAACAACCTAAACAATGATCAGAACTGGAGAAATTACACTTTGACATTGTGTGATATCATGCAACTCTTAAGGACGTGTTGCAGACTTGTTGAATAGATTCATTTTTGTTGTTTTGTTTGTTTTTGATGAAATGGTGCTTTTCTTGTCGAGAAAAGGCGTTTAACGCGATAAAAAGGTTTAGTGCGTTATGAATACGGGCTAGCTTACCAAAAGTAAAAATGTGAACTAAATAAGGCCGGGACTCGTTTTTATTGTTTAAAACACGATTTCTCGACCAGAATATGCTTTTTCAAAAAAAGCCATGTTCCCATGGCGAGAGACTCATTTTCTGCGAGAAAATGCATTAAAAGGAGGGATTTCCTCAGAAACACTATAAATACATATTGTACTTGTCTGAAAACGCACAGAACCTTGAAATAGAAGGTTTCTCACCAAAAAACACATTGGTGAAACCCCTATCTTAAGGCTCTGAGTGTTTGCACACATGTACAACAGGCATGTTTAAACTATAACGTTTTTAGTGAAATCATGTTTCTCTCGAGGAGAAAACGCGTTTAAAGCCATAAAAAGATTTCACTGTGTTTTGGCATTAGACTAAGCTACCAACAACCTAAACAATGATCAGAACTGGAGAAATTACACTTTGACATTGTGTGATATCATGCAACTCTTAAGGACGTGTTGCAGACTTGTTGAATAGATTCATTTTTGTTGTTTTGTTTGTTTTTGATGAAATGGTGCTTTTCTTGTCGAGAAAAGGCGTTTAACGCGATAAAAAGGTTTAGTGCGTTATGAATACGGGCTAACTTACCAAAAGTAAAAATGTGAACTAAATAAGGCCGGGACTCGTTTTTATTGTTTAAAACACGATTTCTCGACCAGAATATGCTTTTTCAAAAAAAGCCATGTTCCCATGGCGAGAGACTCATTTTCTGCGAGAAAATGCATTAAAAGGAGGGATTTCCTCAGAAACACTGTAAATACATATTGTACTTGTCTGAAAACGCACAGAACCTTGAAATAGAAGGTTTCTCACCAAAAAACACATTGGTGAAACCCCTATCTTAAGGCTCTGAGTGTTTGCACACATGTACAACAGGCATGTTTAAACTATAACGTTTTTAGTGAAATCATGTTTCTCTCGAGGAGAAAACGCGTTTAAAGTCATAAAAAGATTTCACTGTGTTTTGGCATTGGTCTAAGCTACCAACAACCTAAACAATGATCAGAACTGGAGAAATTACACTTTGACATTGTGTGATATCATGCAACTCTTAAGGACGTGTTGCACACTTGTTGAATAGATTCATTTTTGTTGTTTTGTTTGTTTTTGATGAAATGGTGCTTTTCTTGTCGAGAAAAGGCGTTTAACGCGATAAAAAGGTTTAGTGCGTTATGAATACGGGCTAGCTTACCAAAAGTAAAAATGTGAACTAAATAAGGCCGGGACTAGTTTTTATTGTTTAAAACACGATTTCTCGACCAGAATATGCTTTTTCAAAAAAAGCCATGTTCCCATGGCGAGAGACTCATTTTCTGCGAGAAAATGCATTAAAAGGAGGGATTTCCTCAGAAATACTATAAATACATATTGTACTTGTCTGAAAACGCACAGAACCTTGAAATAGAAGGTTTCTCACCAAAAAACACATTGGTGAAACCCCTATCTTAAGGCTCTGAGTGTTTGCACACATGTACAACAGGCATGTTTAAACTATAACGTTTTTAGTGAAATCATGTTTCTCTTGAGGAGAAAACGCGTTTAAAGCCATAAAAAGATTTCACTGTGTTTTGGCATTGGACCAAGCTACCAACAACCTAAACAATGATCAGAACTGGAGAAATTACACTTTGACATTGTGTGATATCATGCAACTCTTAAGGACGTGTTGCAGACTTGTTGAATAGATTCATTTTTGTTGTTTTGTTTGTTTTTGATGAAATGGTGCTTTTCTTGTCGAGAAAAGGCGTTTAACGCGATAAAAAGGTTTAGTGCGTTATGAATACGGGCTAGCTTACCAAAAGTAAAAATGTGAATTAAATAAGGCCGGGAGTCGTTCTAATTGTTTAAAACACGATTTCTCGACCAGAATATGCTTTTTCAAAAAAAGCCATGTTCCCATGGTGAGAGACTCGTTTTCTGTGAGAAAATGCATTAAAAGCAGGGATTTCATCAGAAACACTATAAATACATATTGTACTTGTATGAAAACGCACAGAATCTTGAAATAGAAGGTTTCTCACCAAAAAACACATTGGTGAAACCCCTATCTTAAGGCTCTGAGTGTTTGCACACATGTACAACAGGCATGTTTAAACTATAACGTTTTTAGTGAAATCATTTTTCTCTCGAGGAGAAAACGCGTTTAAAGCCATAAAAATATTTCACTGTGTTTTGGCATTGGACTAAGCTACCAACAACCTAAACAATGATCAGAACTGGAGAAATTACACTTTGACATTGTGTGATATCATGCAACTCTTAAGGACGTGTTGCAGACTTGTTGAATAGATTCATTTTTCTTGTTTTGTTTGTTTTTGATGAAATGGTGCTTTTCTTGTCGAGAAAAGGCGTTTAACGCGATAAAAAGGTTTAGTGCGTTATGAATACGGGCTAGCTTACCAAAAGTAAAAATGTGAATTAAATAAGGCCGGGAGTCGTTCTCATTGTTTAAAACACGATTTCTCGACCAGAATATGCTTTTTCAAAAAAGCCATGTTCCCATGGTGAGAGACTCATTTTCTGTGAGAAAATGCATTATAGGCAGGGATTTCATCAGAAACACTATAAATACATATTGTACTTGTATGAAAACGCACAGAATCTTGAAATAGAAGGTTTCTCACCAAAAAACACATTGGTGAAACCCCTATCTTAAGGCCCTGAGTGTTTGCACACATGTACAACAGGCATGTTTAAACTATAACGTTTTTAGTGAAATCATTTTTCTCTCGAGGAGAAAACGCGTTTAAAGCCATAAAAAGATTTCACTGTGTTTTGGCATTGGACTAAGCTACCAACAACCTAAACAATGATCAGAACTGGAGAAATTACACTTTGACATTGTGTGATATCATGCAACTCTTAAGGACGTGTTGCAGACTTGTTGAATAGATTCATTTTTCTTGTTTTGTTTGTTTTTGATGAAATGGTGCTTTTCTTGTCGAGAAAAGGCCTTTAACGCGATATAAAGGTTTAGTGCGTTATGAATACGGGCTAGCTTACCAAAAGTAAAAATGTGAACTAAATAAGGCCGGGACTCGTTTTTATTGTTTAAAACACGATTTCTCGACCAGAATATGCTTTTTCAAAAAAAGCCATGTTCCCATGGCGAGAGACTCATTTTCTGCGAGAAAATGCATTAAAAGGAGGGATTTCCTCAGAAACACTATAAATACATATTGTACTTGTCTGAAAACGCACAGAACCTTGAAATAGAAGGTTTCTCACCAAAAAACACATTGGTGAAACCCCTATCTTAAGGCTCTGAGTGTTTGCACACATGTACAACAGGCATGTTTAAACTATAACGTTTTTAGTGAAATCATTTTTCTCTCGAGGAGAAAACGCGTTTAAAGCCATAAAAAGATTTCACTGTGTTTTGGCATTGGACTAAGCTACCAACAACCTAAACAATGATCAGAACTGGAGAAATTACACTTTGACATTGTGTGATATCATGCAACTCTTAAGGACGTGTTGCAGACTTGTTGAATAGATTCATTTTTGTTGTTTTGTTTGTTTTTGATGAAATGGTGCTTTTCTTGTCGAGAAAAGGCGTTTAACGCGATGAAAAGGTTTAGTGCGTTATGAATACGGGCTAGCTTACCAAAAGTACAAATGTGAACTAAATAAGGCCGGGACTCGTTTTTATTGTTTAAAACACGATTTCTCGACCAGAATATGCTTTTTCAAAAAAAGCCATGTTCCCATGGCGAGAGACTCATTTTTTGCGAGAAAATGCATTAAAAGGAGGGATTTCCTCAGAAACACTATAAATACATATTGTACTTGTCTGAAAACGCACAGAACCTTGAAATAGAAGGTTTCTCACCAAAAAACACATTGGTGAAACCCCTATCTTAAGGCTCTGAGTGTTTGCACACATGTACAACAGGCATGTTTAAACTATAACGTTTTTAGTGAAATCATGTTTCTCTCGAGGAGAAAACGCGTTTAAAGCCATAAAAAGATTTCACTGTGTTTTGGCATTGGACTAAGCTACCAACAACCTAAACAATGATCAGAACTGGAGAAATTACACTTTGACATTGTGTGATATCATGCAACTCTTAAGGACGTGTTGCAGACTTGTTGAATAGATTCATTTTTGTTGTTTTGTTTGTTTTTGATGAAATGGTGCTTTTCTTGTCGAGAAAAGGCGTTTAACGCGATAAAAAGGTTTAGTGCGTTATGAATACGGGCTAGCTTACCAAAAGTAAAAATGTGAACTAAATAAGGCCGGGACTAGTTTTTATTGTTTAAAACACGATTTCTCGACCAGAATTTGCTTTTTCAAAAAAAGCCATGTTCCCATGGCGAGAGACTCATTTTCTACGAGAAAATGCATTAAAAGGAGGGATTTCCTCAAAAACACTATAAATACATATTGTACTTGTCTGAAAACGCACAGAACCTTGAAATAGAAGGTTTCTCACCAAAAAACACATTGGTGAAACCCCTATCTTAAGGCTCTGAGTGTTTGCACACATGTACAACAGGCATGTTTAAACTATAACGTTTTTAGTGAAATCATGTTTCTCTCGAGGAGAAAACGCGTTTAAAGCATAAAAAGATTTCACTGTGTTTTGGCATTGGACCAAGCTACCAACAACCTAAACAATGATCAGAACTGGAGAAATTACACATTGACATTGTGTGAAATCATGCAACTCTTAAGGACGTGTTGCAGACTTGTTGAATAGATTCATTTTTGTTGTTTTGTTTGTTTTTGATGAAATGGTGCTTTTCTTGTCGAGAAAGGGCGTTTAACGCGATAAAAAGGTTTATTGCGTTATGAATACGGGCTAGCTTACCAAAAGTACAAATGTGAACTAAATAAGGCCGGGAGTCGTTTTTATTGCTTAAAACACGATTTCTCGACCAGAATATGCTTTTTCAAAAAAGCCATGTTCCCATGGCGAGAGACTCGTTTTCTGTGAGAAAATGCATTAAAAGCAGGGATTTCCTCAGAAACACTATAAATACATATTGTACTTGTCTGAAAACGCACAGAACCTTGAAATAGAAGGTTTCTCACCAAAAAACACATTGGTGAAACCCCTATCTTAAGGCTCTGAGTGTTTGCACACATGTACAACAGGCATGTTTAAACTATAACGTTTTTAGTGAAATCATTTTTCTCTCGAGGAGAAAACGCGTTTAAAGCCATAAAAAGATTTCACTGTGTTTTGGCATTGGACTAAGCTACCAACAACCTAAACAATGATCAGAACTGGAGAAATTACACTTTGACATTGTGTGATATCATGCAACTCTTAAGGACGTGTTGCAGACTTGTTGAATAGATTCATTTTTGTTGTTTTGTTTGTTTTTGATGAAATGGTGCTTTTCTTGTCGAGAAAAGGCGTTTAACGCGATAAAAAGGTTTAGTGCGTTATGAATACGGGCTAGATTACCAAAAGTAAAAATGTGAACTAAATAATGCCGGGAGTCGTTCTCATTGTTTAAAACACTATTTCTCGACCAGAATTTGCTTTTTCAAAAAAGCCATGTTCCCATGGCGAGACTCATTTTCTGCGAGAAAATGCATTAAAAGGAGGGATTTCCTCAGAAACACTATAAATACATATTGTATTTGTCTGAAAACGCACAGAACCTTGAAATAGAAGGTTTCTCACCAAAAAACACATTGGTGAAACCCCTATCTTAAGGCTCTGAGTGTTTGCACACATGTACAACAGGCATGTTTAAACTATAACGTTTTTAGTGAAATCATTTTTCTCTCGAGGAGAAAACGCGTTTAAAGCCATAAAAAGATTTCACTGTGTTTTGGCATTGGACTAAGCTACCAACAACCTAAACAATGATCAGAACTGGAGAAATTACACTTTGACATTGTGTGATATCATGCAACTCTTAAGGACGTGTTGCAGACTTGTTGAATAGATTCATTTTTGTTGTTTTGTTTGTTTTTGATGAAATGGTGCTTTTCTTGTCGAGAAAAGGCGTTTAACGCGATAAAAAGGTTTAGTGCGTTATGAATACGGGCTAGCTTACCAAAAGTAAAAATGTGAACTAAATAAGGCCGGGAGTCGTTCTCATTGTTTAAAACACGATTTCTCGACCAGAATATGCTTTTTCAAAAAAAGCCATGTTCCCATGGCGAGAGACTCATTTTTTGCGAGAAAATGCATTAAAAGGAGGGATTTCCTCAGAAACACTATAAATACATATTGTACTTGTCTGAAAACGCACAGAACCTTGAAATAGAAGGTTTCTCACCAAAAAACACATTGGTGAAACCCCTATCTTAAGGCTCTGAGTGTTTGCACACATGTACAACAGGCATGTTTAAACTATAACGTTTTTAGTGAAATCATGTTTCTCTCGAGGAGAAAACGCGTTTAAAGCCATAAAAAGATTTCACTGTGTTTTGGCATTGGACTAAGCTACCAACAACCTAAACAATGATCAGAACTGGAGAAATTACACTTTGACATTGTGTGATATCATGCAACTCTTAAGGACGTGTTGCAGACTTGTTGAATAGATTCATTTTTGTTGTTTTGTTTGTTTTTGATGAAATGGTGCTTTTCTTGTCGAGAAAAGGCGTTTAACGCGATAAAAAGGTTTAGTGCGTTATGAATACGGGCTAGCTTACCAAAAGTAAAAATGTGAACTAAATAAGGCCGGGACTAGTTTTTATTGTTTAAAACACGATTTCTCGACCAGAATTTGCTTTTTCAAAAAAAGCCATGTTCCCATGGCGAGAGACTCATTTTCTACGAGAAAATGCATTAAAAGGAGGGATTTCCTCAAAAACACTATAAATACATATTGTACTTGTCTGAAAACGCACAGAACCTTGAAATAGAAGGTTTCTCACCAAAAAACACATTGGTGAAACCCCTATCTTAAGGCTCTGAGTGTTTGCACACATGTACAACAGGCATGTTTAAACTATAACGTTTTTAGTGAAATCATGTTTCTCTCGAGGAGAAAACGCGTTTAAAGCATAAAAAGATTTCACTGTGTTTTGGCATTGGACCAAGCTACCAACAACCTAAACAATGATCAGAACTGGAGAAATTACACATTGACATTGTGTGAAATCATGCAACTCTTAAGGACGTGTTGCAGACTTGTTGAATAGATTCATTTTTGTTGTTTTGTTTGTTTTTGATGAAATGGTGCTTTTCTTGTCGAGAAAGGGCGTTTAACGCGATAAAAAGGTTTATTGCGTTATGAATACGGGCTAGCTTACCAAAAGTACAAATGTGAACTAAATAAGGCCGGGAGTCGTTTTTATTGCTTAAAACACGATTTCTCGACCAGAATATGCTTTTTCAAAAAAGCCATGTTCCCATGGCGAGAGACTCGTTTTCTGTGAGAAAATGCATTAAAAGCAGGGATTTCCTCAGAAACACTATAAATACATATTGTACTTGTCTGAAAACGCACAGAACCTTGAAATAGAAGGTTTCTCACCAAAAATCACATTGGTGAAACCCCTATCTTAAGGCTCTGAGTGTTTGCACACATGTACAACAGGCATGTTTAAACTATAACGTTTTTAGTGAAATCATTTTTCTCTCGAGGAGAAAACGCGTTTAAAGCCATAAAAAGATTTCACTGTGTTTTGGCATTGGACTAAGCTACCAACAACCTAAACAATGATCAGAACTGGAGAAATTACACTTTGACATTGTGTGATATCATGCAACTCTTAAGGACGTGTTGCAGACTTGTTGAATAGATTCATTTTTGTTGTTTTGTTTGTTTTTGATGAAATGGTGCTTTTCTTGTCGAGAAAAGGCGTTTAACGCGATAAAAAGGTTTAGTGCGTTATGAATACGGGCTAGCTTACCAAAAGTAAAAATGTGAACTAAATAAGGCCGGGACTAGTTTTTATTGTTTAAAACACGATTTCTCGACCAGAATATGCTTTTTCAAAAAAAGCCATGTTCCCATGGCGAGAGACTCATTTTCTACGAGAAAATGCATTAAAAGGAGGGATTTCCTCAAAAACACTATAAATACATATTGTACTTGTCTGAAAACGCACAGATCCTTGGAATAGAAGGTTTCTCACCAAAAAACACATTGGTGAAACCCCTATCTTAAGGCTCTGAGTGTTTGCACACATGTACAACAGGCATGTTTAAACTATAACGTTTTTGGTGAAATCATGTTTCTCTCGAGGAGAAAACGCGTTTAAAGTCATAAAAAGATTTCACTGTGTTTTGGCATTGGTCTAAGCTACCAACAACCTAAACAATGATCAGAACTGGAGAAATTACACTTTGACATTGTGTGATATCATGCAACTCTTAAGGACGTGTTGCAGACTTGTTGAATAGATTCATTTTTGTTGTTTTGTTTGTTTTTGATGAAATGGTGCTTTTCTTGTCGAGAAAAGGCGTTTAACGCGATAAAAAGGTTTAGTGCGTTATGAATACGGGCTAGCTTACCAAAAGTAAAAATGTGAACTAAATAAGGCCGGGACTCGTTTTTATTGTTTAAAACACGATTTCTCGACCAGAATATGCTTTTTCAAAAAAAGCCATGTTCCCATGGCGAGAGACTCATTTTCTGCGAGAAAATGCATTAAAAGGAGGGATTTCCTCAGAAACACTGTAAATACATATTGTACTTGTCTGAAAACGCACAGAACCTTGAAATAGAAGGTTTCTCACCAAAAAACACATTGGTGAAACCCCTATCTTAAGGCTCTGAGTGTTTGCACACATGTACAACAGGCATGTTTAAACTATAACGTTTTTAGTGAAATCATTTTTCTCTCGAGGAGAAAACGCGTTTAAAGCCATAAAAAGATTTCACTGTGTTTTGGCATTGGACTAAGCTACCAACAACCTAAACAATGATCAGAACTGGAGAAATTACACTTTGACATTGTGTGATATCATGCAACTCTTAAGGACGTGTTGCAGACTTGTTGAATAGATTCATTTTTGTTGTTTTGTTTGTTTTTGATGAAATGGTGCTTTTCTTGTCGAGAAAAGGCGTTTAACGCGATAAAAAGGTTTAGTGCGTTATGAATACGGGCTAGATTACCAAAAGTAAAAATGTGAACTAAATAATGCCGGGAGTCGTTCTCATTGTTTAAAACACTATTTCTCGACCAGAATTTGCTTTTTCAAAAAAGCCATGTTCCCATGGCGAGACTCATTTTCTGCGAGAAAATGCATTAAAAGGAGGGATTTCCTCAGAAACACTATAAATACATATTGTATTTGTCTGAAAACGCACAGAACCTTGAAATAGAAGGTTTCTCACCAAAAAACACATTGGTGAAACCCCTATCTTAAGGCTCTGAGTGTTTGCACACATGTACAACAGGCATGTTTAAACTATAACGTTTTTAGTGAAATCATTTTTCTCTCGAGGAGAAAACGCGTTTAAAGCCATAAAAAGATTTCACTGTGTTTTGGCATTGGACTAAGCTACCAACAACCTAAACAATGATCAGAACTGGAGAAATTACACTTTGACATTGTGTGATATCATGCAACTCTTAAGGACGTGTTGCAGACTTGTTGAATAGATTCATTTTTGTTGTTTTGTTTGTTTTTGATGAAATGGTGCTTTTCTTGTCGAGAAAAGGCGTTTAACGCGATAAAAAGGTTTAGTGCGTTATGAATACGGGCTAGATTACCAAAAGTAAAAATGTGAACTAAATAAGGCCGGGAGTCGTTCTCATTGTTTAAAACACTATTTCTCGACCAGAATTTGCTTTTTCAAAAAAGCCATGTTCCCATGGCGAGACTCATTTTCTGCGAGAAAATGCATTAAAAGGAGGGATTTCCTCAGAAACACTATAAATACATATTGTATTTGTCTGAAAACGCACAGAACCTTGAAATAGAAGGTTTCTCACCAAAAAACACATTGGTGAAACCCCTATCTTAAGGCTCTGAGTGTTTGCACACATGTACAACAGGCATGTTTAAACTATAACGTTTTTAGTGAAATCATGTTTCTCTCGAGGAGAAAACGCGTTTAAAGCCATAAAAAGATTTCACTGTGTTTTGGCATTGGTCTAAGCTACCAACAACCTAAACAATGATCAGAACTGGAGAAATTACACTTTGACATTGTGTGATATCATGCAACTCTTAAGGACGTGTTGCAGACTTGTTGAATAGATTCATTTTTGTTGTTTTGTTTGTTTTTGATGAAATGGTGCTTTTCTTGTCGAGAAAAGGCGTTTAACGCGATAAAAAGGTTTAGTGCGTTATGAATACGGGCTAGCTTACCAAAAGTAAAAATGTGAACTAAATAAGGCCGGGACTAGTTTTTTTTGTTTAAAACACGATTTCTCGACCAGAATATGCTTTTTCAAAAAAAGCCATGTTCCCATGGCGAGAGACTCATTTTCTACGAGAAAATGCATTAAAAGGAGGGATTTCCTCAAAAACACTATAAATACATATTGTACTTGTCTGAAAACGCACAGATCCTTGGAATAGAAGGTTTCTCACCAAAAAACACATTGGTGAAACCCCTATCTTAAGGCTCTGAGTGTTTGCACACATGTACAACAGGCATGTTTAAACTATAACGTTTTTAGTGAAATCATGTTTCTCTCGAGGAGAAAACGCGTTTAAAGCATAAAAAGATTTCACTGTGTTTTGGCATTGGACCAAGCTACCAACAACCTAAACAATGATCAGAACTGGAGAAATTACACATTGACATTGTGTGAAATCATGCAACTCTTAAGGACGTGTTGCAGACTTGTTGAATAGATTCATTTTTGTTGTTTTGTTTGTTTTTGATGAAATGGTGCTTTTCTTGTCGAGAAAGGGCGTTTAACGCGATAAAAAGGTTTAGTGCGTTATGAATACGGGCTAGCTTACCAAAAGTACAAATGTGAACTAAATAAGGCCGGGAGTCGTTTTTATTGCTTAAAACACGATTTCTCGACCAGAATATGCTTTTTCAAAAAAAGCCATGTTCCCATGGCGAGAGACTCGTTTTCTGTGAGAAAATGCATTAAAAGCAGGGATTTCCTCAGAAACACTATAAATACATATTGTACTTGTCTGAAAACGCACAGAACCTTGAAATAGAAGGTTTCTCACCAAAAAACACATTGGTGAAACCCCTATCTTAAGGCTCTGAGTGTTTGCACACATGTACAACAGACATGTTTAAACTATAACGTTTTTAGTGAAATCATTTTTCTCTCGAGGAGAAAACGCGTTTAAAGCCATAAAAAGATTTCACTGTGTTTTGGCATTGGACTAAGCTACCAACAACCTAAACAATGATCAGAACTGGAGAAATTACACTTTGACATTTTGTGATAATCATGCAACTCTTAAGGACGTGTTGCAGACTTGTTGAATAGATTCATTTTTGTTGTTTTGTTTGTTTTTGATGAAATGGTGCTTTTCTTGTCGAGAAAAGGCGTTTAACGCGATAAAAAGGTTTAGTGCGTTATGAATACGGGCTAGCTTACCAAAAGTAAAAATGTGAACTAAATAAGGCCGGGAGTCGTTCTCATTGTTTAAAACACGATTTCTCGACCAGAATATGCTTTTTCAAAAAAAGCCATGTTCCCATGGCGAGAGACTCATTTTCTGCGAGAAAATGCATTAAAAGGAGGGATTTCCTCAGAAACACTATAAATACATATTGTACTTGTCTGAAAACGCACAGAACCTTGAAATAGAAGGTTTCTCACCAAAAAACACATTGGTGAAAGCCCTATCTTAAGGCTCTGAGTGTTTGCACACATGTACAACAGGCATGTTTAAACTATAACGTTTTTGGTGAAATCATGTTTCTCTCGAGGAGAAAACGCGTTTAAAGCATAAAAAGATTTCACTGTGTTTTGGCATTGGACCAAGCTACCAACAACCTAAACAATGATCAGAACTGGAGAAATTACACATTGACATTGTGTGAAATCATGCAACTCTTAAGGACGTGTTGCAGACTTGTTGAATAGATTCATTTTTGTTGTTTTGTTTGTTTTTGATGAAATGGTGCTTTTCTTGTCGAGAAAGGGCGTTTAACGCGATAAAAAGGTTTAGTGCGTTATGAATACGGGCTAGCTTACCAAAAGTACAAATGTGAACTAAATAAGGCCGGGAGTCGTTTTTATTGCTTAAAACACGATTTCTCGACCAGAATATGCTTTTTCAAAAAAAGCCATGTTCCCATGGCGAGAGACTCGTTTTCTGTGAGAAAATGCATTAAAAGCAGGGATTTCCTCAGAAACACTATAAATACATATTGTACTTGTCTGAAAACGCACAGAACCTTGAAATAGAAGGTTTCTCACCAAAAAACACATTGGTGAAACCCCTATCTTAAGGCTCTGAGTGTTTGCACACATGTACAACAGACATGTTTAAACTATAACGTTTTTAGTGAAATCATTTTTCTCTCGAGGAGAAAACGCGTTTAAAGCCATAAAAAGATTTCACTGTGTTTTGGCATTGGACTAAGCTACCAACAACCTAAACAATGATCAGAACTGGAGAAATTACACTTTGACATTTTGTGATAATCATGCAACTCTTAAGGACGTGTTGCAGACTTGTTGAATAGATTCATTTTTGTTGTTTTGTTTGTTTTTGATGAAATGGTGCTTTTCTTGTCGAGAAAAGGCGTTTAACGCGATAAAAAGGTTTAGTGCGTTATGAATACGGGCTAGCTTACCAAAAGTAAAAATGTGAACTAAATAAGGCCGGGAGTCGTTCTCATTGTTTAAAACACGATTTCTCGACCAGAATATGCTTTTTCAAAAAAAGCCATGTTCCCATGGCGAGAGACTCATTTTCTGCGAGAAAATGCATTAAAAGGAGGGATTTCCTCAGAAACACTATAAATACATATTGTACTTGTCTGAAAACGCACAGAACCTTGAAATAGAAGGTTTCTCACCAAAAAACACATTGGTGAAAGCCCTATCTTAAGGCTCTGAGTGTTTGCACACATGTACAACAGGCATGTTTAAACTATAACGTTTTTAGTGAAATCATGTTTCTCTCGAGGAGAAAACGCGTTTAAAGCCAAAAAAAGATTTCACTGTGTTTTGGCATTGGACTAAGCTACCAACAACCTAAACAATGATCAGAACTGGAGAAATTACACTTTGACATTGTGTGATATCATGCAACTCTTAAGGACGTGTTGCAGACTTGTTGAATAGATTCATTTTTGTTGTTTTGTTTGTTTTTGATGAAATGGTGCTTTTCTTGTCGAGAAAAGGCGTTTAACGCGATAAAAAGGTTTAGTGCGTTATGAATACGGGCTAGCTTACCAAAAGTAAAAATGAGAATTAAATAAGGCCGGGAGTCGTTCTCATTGTTTAAAACACGATTTCTCGACCAGAATATGCTTTTTCAAAAAAAGCCATGTTCCCATGGCGAGAGACTCATTTTCTGCGAGAAAATGCATTAAAAGGAGGGATTTCCTCAGAAACACTATAAATACATATTGTACTTGTCTGAAAACGCACAGAACCTTGGAATAGAAGGTTTATCACCAAAAAACACATTGGTGAAACCCCTATCTTAAGGCTCTGAGTGTTTGCACACATGTACAACAGGCATGTTTAAACTATAACGTTTTTAGTGAAATCATGTTTCTCTCGAGGAGAAAACGCGTTTAAAGCATAAAAAGATTTCACTGTGTTTTGGCATTGGACCAAGCTACCAACAACCTAAACAATGATCAGAACTGGAGAAATTACACATTGACATTGTGTGAAATCATGCAACTCTTAAGGACGTGTTGCAGACTTGTTGAATAGATTCATTTTTGTTGTTTTGTTTGTTTTTGATGAAATGGTGCTTTTCTTGTCGAGAAAAGGCGTTTAACGCGATAAAAAGGTTTAGTGCGTTATGAATACGGGCTAGCTTACCAAAAGTAAAAATGTGAACTAAATAAGGCCGGGACTCGTTTTTATTGTTTAAAACACGATTTCTCGACCAGAATATGCTTTTTCAAAAAAAGCCATGTTCCCATGGCGAGAGACTCATTTTCTGCGAGAAAATGCATTAAAAGGAGGGATTTCCTCAGAAACACTGTAAATACATATTGTACTTGTCTGAAAACGCACAGAACCTTGAAATAGAAGGTTTCTCACCAAAAAACACATTGGTGAAACCCCTATCTTAAGGCTCTGAGTGTTTGCACACATGTACAACAGGCATGTTTAAACTATAACGTTTTTGGTGAAATCATGTTTCTCTCGAGGAGAAAACGCGTTTAAAGTCATAAAAAGATTTCACTGTGTTTTGGCATTGGTCTAAGCTACCAACAACCTAAACAATGATCAGAACTGGAGAAATTACACTTTGACATTGTGTGATATCATGCAACTCTTAAGGACGTGTTGCAGACTTGTTGAATAGATTCATTTTTGTTGTTTTGTTTGTTTTTGATGAAATGGTGCTTTTCTTGTCGAGAAAAGGCGTTTAACGCGATAAAAAGGTTTAGTGCGTTATGAATACGGGCTAGCTTACCAAAAGTAAAAATGTGAACTAAATAAGGCCGGGACTCGTTTTTATTGTTTAAAACACGATTTCTCGACCAGAATATGCTTTTTCAAAAAAAGCCATGTTCCCATGGCGAGAGACTCATTTTCTGCGAGAAAATGCATTAAAAGGAGGGATTTCCTCAGAAACACTGTAAATACATATTGTACTTGTCTGAAAACGCACAGAACCTTGAAATAGAAGGTTTCTCACCAAAAAACACATTGGTGAAACCCCTATCTTAAGGCTCTGAGTGTTTGCACACATGTACAACAGGCATGTTTAAACTATAACGTTTTTAGTGAAATCATGTTTCTCTCGAGGAGAAAACGCGTTTAAAGCCATAAAAAGATTTCACTGTGTTTTGGCATTGGTCTAAGCTACCAACAACCTAAACAATGATCAGAACTGGAGAAATTACACTTTGACATTGTGTGATATCATGCAACTCTTAAGGACGTGTTGCAGACTTGTTGAATAGATTCATTTTTGTTGTTTTGTTTGTTTTTGATGAAATGGTGCTTTTCTTGTCGAGAAAAGGCGTTTAACGCGATAAAAAGGTTTAGTGCGTTATGAATACGGGCTAGCTTACCAAAAGTAAAAATGTGAACTAAATAAGGCCGGGACTAGTTTTTATTGTTTAAAACACGATTTCTCGACCAGAATATGCTTTTTCAAAAAAAGCCATGTTCCCATGGCGAGAGACTCATTTTCTACGAGAAAATGCATTAAAAGGAGGGATTTCCTCAAAAACACTATAAATACATATTGTACTTGTCTGAAAACGCACAGATCCTTGGAATAGAAGGTTTCTCACCAAAAAACACATTGGTGAAACCCCTATCTTAAGGCTCTGAGTGTTTGCACACATGTACAACAGGCATGTTTAAACTATAACGTTTTTAGTGAAATCATGTTTCTCTCGAGGAGAAAACGCGTTTAAAGCATAAAAAGATTTCACTGTGTTTTGGCATTGGACCAAGCTACCAACAACCTAAACAATGATCAGAACTGGAGAAATTACACATTGACATTGTGTGAAATCATGCAACTCTTAAGGACGTGTTGCAGACTTGTTGAATAGATTCATTTTTGTTGTTTTGTTTGTTTTTGATGAAATGGTGCTTTTCTTGTCGAGAAAGGGCGTTTAACGCGATAAAAAGGTTTAGTGCGTTATGAATACGGGCTAGCTTACCAAAAGTACAAATGTGAACTAAATAAGGCCGGGAGTCGTTTTTATTGCTTAAAACACGATTTCTCGACCAGAATATGCTTTTTCAAAAAAAGCCATGTTCCCATGGCGAGAGACTCGTTTTCTGTGAGAAAATGCATTAAAAGCAGGGATTTCCTCAGAAACACTATAAATACATATTGTACTTGTCTGAAAACGCACAGAACCTTGAAATAGAAGGTTTCTCACCAAAAAACACATTGGTGAAACCCCTATCTTAAGGCTCTGAGTGTTTGCACACATGTACAACAGACATGTTTAAACTATAACGTTTTTAGTGAAATCATTTTTCTCTCGAGGAGAAAACGCGTTTAAAGCCATAAAAAGATTTCACTGTGTTTTGGCATTGGACTAAGCTACCAACAACCTAAACAATGATCAGAACTGGAGAAATTACACTTTGACATTTTGTGATAATCATGCAACTCTTAAGGACGTGTTGCAGACTTGTTGAATAGATTCATTTTTGTTGTTTTGTTTGTTTTTGATGAAATGGTGCTTTTCTTGTCGAGAAAAGGCGTTTAACGCGATAAAAAGGTTTAGTGCGTTATGAATACGGGCTAGCTTACCAAAAGTAAAAATGTGAACTAAATAAGGCCGGGAGTCGTTCTCATTGTTTAAAACACGATTTCTCGACCAGAATATGCTTTTTCAAAAAAAGCCATGTTCCCATGGCGAGAGACTCATTTTCTGCGAGAAAATGCATTAAAAGGAGGGATTTCCTCAGAAACACTATAAATACATATTGTACTTGTCTGAAAACGCACAGAACCTTGAAATAGAAGGTTTCTCACCAAAAAACACATTGGTGAAAGCCCTATCTTAAGGCTCTGAGTGTTTGCACACATGTACAACAGGCATGTTTAAACTATAACGTTTTTAGTGAAATCATGTTTCTCTCGAGGAGAAAACGCGTTTAAAGCCAAAAAAAGATTTCACTGTGTTTTGGCATTGGACTAAGCTACCAACAACCTAAACAATGATCAGAACTGGAGAAATTACACTTTGACATTGTGTGATATCATGCAACTCTTAAGGACGTGTTGCAGACTTGTTGAATAGATTCATTTTTGTTGTTTTGTTTGTTTTTGATGAAATGGTGCTTTTCTTGTCGAGAAAAGGCGTTTAACGCGATAAAAAGGTTTAGTGCGTTATGAATACGGGCTAGCTTACCAAAAGTAAAAATGAGAATTAAATAAGGCCGGGAGTCGTTCTCATTGTTTAAAACACGATTTCTCGACCAGAATATGCTTTTTCAAAAAAAGCCATGTTCCCATGGCGAGAGACTCATTTTCTGCGAGAAAATGCATTAAAAGGAGGGATTTCCTCAGAAACACTATAAATACATATTGTACTTGTCTGAAAACGCACAGAACCTTGGAATAGAAGGTTTCTCACCAAAAAACACATTGGTGAAACCCCTATCTTAAGGCTCTGAGTGTTTGCACACATGTACAACAGGCATGTTTAAACTATAACGTTTTTAGTGAAATCATGTTTCTCTCGAGGAGAAAACGCGTTTAAAGCATAAAAAGATTTCACTGTGTTTTGGCATTGGACCAAGCTACCAACAACCTAAACAATGATCAGAACTGGAGAAATTACACATTGACATTGTGTGAAATCATGCAACTCTTAAGGACGTGTTGCAGACTTGTTGAATAGATTCATTTTTGTTGTTTTGTTTGTTTTTGATGAAATGGTGCTTTTCTTGTCGAGAAAAGGCGTTTAACGCGATAAAAAGGTTTAGTGCGTTATGAATACGGGCTAGCTTACCAAAAGTAAAAATGTGAACTAAATAAGGCCGGGACTCGTTTTTATTGTTTAAAACACGATTTCTCGACCAGAATATGCTTTTTCAAAAAAAGCCATGTTCCCATGGCGAGAGACTCATTTTCTGCGAGAAAATGCATTAAAAGGAGGGATTTCCTCAGAAACACTGTAAATACATATTGTACTTGTCTGAAAACGCACAGAACCTTGAAATAGAAGGTTTCTCACCAAAAAACACATTGGTGAAACCCCTATCTTAAGGCTCTGAGTGTTTGCACACATGTACAACAGGCATGTTTAAACTATAACGTTTTTGGTGAAATCATGTTTCTCTCGAGGAGAAAACGCGTTTAAAGTCATAAAAAGATTTCACTGTGTTTTGGCATTGGTCTAAGCTACCAACAACCTAAACAATGATCAGAACTGGAGAAATTACACTTTGACATTGTGTGATATCATGCAACTCTTAAGGACGTGTTGCAGACTTGTTGAATAGATTCATTTTTGTTGTTTTGTTTGTTTTTGATGAAATGGTGCTTTTCTTGTCGAGAAAAGGCGTTTAACGCGATAAAAAGGTTTAGTGCGTTATGAATACGGGCTAGCTTACCAAAAGTAAAAATGTGAACTAAATAAGGCCGGGACTCGTTTTTATTGTTTAAAACACGATTTCTCGACCAGAATATGCTTTTTCAAAAAAAGCCATGTTCCCATGGCGAGAGACTCATTTTCTGCGAGAAAATGCATTAAAAGGAGGGATTTCCTCAGAAACACTGTAAATACATATTGTACTTGTCTGAAAACGCACAGAACCTTGAAATAGAAGGTTTCTCACCAAAAAACACATTGGTGAAACCCCTATCTTAAGGCTCTGAGTGTTTGCACACATGTACAACAGGCATGTTTAAACTATAACGTTTTTAGTGAAATCATGTTTCTCTCGAGGAGAAAACGCGTTTAAAGTCATAAAAAGATTTCACTGTGTTTTGGCATTAGACTAAGCTACCAACAACCTAAACAATGATCAGAACTGGAGAAATTACACTTTGACATTGTGTGATATCATGCAACTCTTAAGGACGTGTTGCAGACTTGTTGAATAGATTCATTTTTGTTGTTTTGTTTGTTTTTGATGAAATGGTGCTTTTCTTGTCGAGAAAAGGCGTTTAACGCGATAAAAAGGTTTAGTGCGTTATGAATACGGGCTAGCTTACCAAAAGTAAAAATGTGAACTAAATAAGGCCGGGACTCGTTTTTATTGTTTAAAACACGATTTCTCGACCAGAATATGCTTTTTCAAAAAAAGCCATGTTCCCATGGCGAGAGACTCATTTTCTGCGAGAAAATGCATTAAAAGGAGGGATTTCCTCAGAAACACTGTAAATACATATTGTACTTGTCTGAAAACGCACAGAACCTTGAAATAGAAGGTTTCTCACCAAAAAACACATTGGTGAAACCCCTATCTTAAGGCTCTGAGTGTTTGCACACATGTACAACAGGCATGTTTAAACTATAACGTTTTTAGTGAAATCATGTTTCTCTCGAGGAGAAAACGCGTTTAAAGCCATAAAAAGATTTCACTGTGTTTTGGCATTAGACTAAGCTACCAACAACCTAAACAATGATCAGAACTGGAGAAATTACACTTTGACATTGTGTGATATCATGCAACTCTTAAGGACGTGTTGCAGACTTGTTGAATAGATTCATTTTTGTTGTTTTGTTTGTTTTTGATGAAATGGTGCTTTTCTTGTCGAGAAAAGGCGTTTAACGCGATAAAAAGGTTTAGTGCGTTATGAATACGGGCTAGCTTACCAAAAGTAAAAATGTGAACTAAATAAGGCCGGGACTCGTTTTTATTGTTTAAAACACGATTTCTCGACCAGAATATGCTTTTTCAAAAAAAGCCATGTTCCCATGGCGAGAGACTCATTTTCTGCGAGAAAATGCATTAAAAGGAGGGATTTCCTCAGAAACACTGTAAATACATATTGTACTTGTCTGAAAACGCACAGAACCTTGAAATAGAAGGTTTCTCACCAAAAAACACATTGGTGAAACCCCTATCTTAAGGCTCTGAGTGTTTGCACACATGTACAACAGGCATGTTTAAACTATAACGTTTTTGGTGAAATCATGTTTCTCTCGAGGAGAAAACGCGTTTAAAGTCATAAAAAGATTTCACTGTGTTTTGGCATTGGTCTAAGCTACGAACAACCTAAACAATGATCAGAACTGGAGAAATTACACTTTGACATTGTGTGATATCATGCAACTCTTAAGGACGTGTTGCAGACTTGTTGAATAGATTCATTTTTGTTGTTTTGTTTGTTTTTGATGAAATGGTGCTTTTCTTGTCGAGAAAAGGCGTTTAACGCGATAAAAAGGTTTAGTGCGTTATGAATACGGGCTAGCTTACCAAAAGTAAAAATGTGAACTAAATAAGGCCGGGACTCGTTTTTATTGTTTAAAACACGATTTCTCGACCAGAATATGCTTTTTCAAAAAAAGCCATGTTCCCATGGCGAGAGACTCATTTTCTGCGAGAAAATGCATTAAAAGGAGGGATTTCCTCAGAAACACTGTAAATACATATTGTACTTGTCTGAAAACGCACAGAACCTTGAAATAGAAGGTTTCTCACCAAAAAACACATTGGTGAAACCCCTATCTTAAGGCTCTGAGTGTTTGCACACATGTACAACAGGCATGTTTAAACTATAACGTTTTTAGTGAAATCATGTTTCTCTCGAGGAGAAAACGCGTTTAAAGCCATAAAAAGATTTCACTGTGTTTTGGCATTAGACTAAGCTACCAACAACCTAAACAATGATCAGAACTGGAGAAATTACACTTTGACATTGTGTGATATCATGTAACTCTTAAGGACGTGTTGCAGATTTGTTGAATAGATTCATTTTTGTTGTTTTGTTTGTTTTTGATGAAATGGTGCTTTTCTTGTCGAGAAAAGGCGTTTAACGCGATAAAAAGGTTTAGTGCGTTATGAATACGGGCTAGCTTACCAAAAGTAAAAATGTGAACTAAATAAGGCCGGGACTCGTTTTTATTGTTTAAAACACGATTTCTCGACCAGAATATGCTTTTTCAAAAAAAGCCATGTTCCCATGGCGAGAGACTCATTTTCTGCGAGAAAATGCATTAAAAGGAGGGATTTCCTCAGAAACACTGTAAATACATATTGTACTTGTCTGAAAACGCACAGAACCTTGAAATAGAAGGTTTCTCACCAAAAAACACATTGGTGAAACCCCTATCTTAAGGCTCTGAGTGTTTGCACACATGTACAACAGGCATGTTTAAACTATAACGTTTTTAGTGAAATCATGTTTCTCTCGAGGAGAAAACGCGTTTAAAGCCATAAAAAGATTTCACTGTGTTTTGGCATTAGACTAAGCTACCAACAACCTAAACAATGATCAGAACTGGAGAAATTACACTTTGACATTGTGTGATATCATGCAACTCTTAAGGACGTGTTGCAGACTTGTTGAATAGATTCATTTTTGTTGTTTTGTTTGTTTTTGATGAAATGGTGCTTTTCTTGTCGAGAAAAGGCGTTTAACGCGATAAAAAGGTTTAGTGCGTTATGAATACGGGCTAGCTTACCAAAAGTAAAAATGTGAACTAAATAAGGCCGGGACTCGTTTTTATTGTTTAAAACACGATTTCTCGACCAGAATATGCTTTTTCAAAAAAAGCCATGTTCCCATGGCGAGAGACTCATTTTCTGCGAGAAAATGCATTAAAAGGAGGGATTTCCTCAGAAACACTGTAAATACATATTGTACTTGTCTGAAAACGCACAGAACCTTGAAATAGAAGGTTTCTCACCAAAAAACACATTGGTGAAACCCCTATCTTAAGGCTCTGAGTGTTTGCACACATGTACAACAGGCATGTTTAAACTATAACGTTTTTGGTGAAATCATGTTTCTCTCGAGGAGAAAACGCGTTTAAAGTCATAAAAAGATTTCACTGTGTTTTGGCATTGGTCTAAGCTACGAACAACCTAAACAATGATCAGAACTGGAGAAATTACACTTTGACATTGTGTGATATCATGCAACTCTTAAGGACGTGTTGCAGACTTGTTGAATAGATTCATTTTTGTTGTTTTGTTTGTTTTTGATGAAATGGTGCTTTTCTTGTCGAGAAAAGGCGTTTAACGCGATAAAAAGGTTTAGTGCGTTATGAATACGGGCTAGCTTACCAAAAGTAAAAATGTGAACTAAATAAGGCCGGGACTCGTTTTTATTGTTTAAAACACGATTTCTCGACCAGAATATGCTTTTTCAAAAAAAGCCATGTTCCCATGGCGAGAGACTCATTTTCTGCGAGAAAATGCATTAAAAGGAGGGATTTCCTCAGAAACACTGTAAATACATATTGTACTTGTCTGAAAACGCACAGAACCTTGAAATAGAAGGTTTCTCACCAAAAAACACATTGGTGAAACCCCTATCTTAAGGCTCTGAGTGTTTGCACACATGTACAACAGGCATGTTTAAACTATAACGTTTTTAGTGAAATCATGTTTCTCTCGAGGAGAAAACGCGTTTAAAGCCATAAAAAGATTTCACTGTGTTTTGGCATTAGACTAAGCTACCAACAACCTAAACAATGATCAGAACTGGAGAAATTACACTTTGACATTGTGTGATATCATGCAACTCTTAAGGACGTGTTGCAGACTTGTTGAATAGATTCATTTTTGTTGTTTTGTTTGTTTTTGATGAAATGGTGCTTTTCTTGTCGAGAAAAGGCGTTTAACGCGATAAAAAGGTTTAGTGCGTTATGAATACGGGCTAGCTTACCAAAAGTAAAAATGTGAACTAAATAAGGCCGGGACTCGTTTTTATTGTTTAAAACACGATTTCTCGACCAGAATATGCTTTTTCAAAAAAAGCCATGTTCCCATGGCGAGAGACTCATTTTCTGCGAGAAAATGCATTAAAAGGAGGGATTTCCTCAGAAACACTGTAAATACATATTGTACTTGTCTGAAAACGCACAGAACCTTGAAATAGAAGGTTTCTCACCAAAAAACACATTGGTGAAACCCCTATCTTAAGGCTCTGAGTGTTTGCACACATGTACAACAGGCATGTTTAAACTATAACGTTTTTAGTGAAATCATGTTTCTCTCGAGGAGAAAACGCGTTTAAAGCCATAAAAAGATTTCACTGTGTTTTGGCATTAGACTAAGCTACCAACAACCTAAACAATGATCAGAACTGGAGAAATTACACTTTGACATTGTGTGATATCATGCAACTCTTAAGGACGTGTTGCAGACTTGTTGAATAGATTCATTTTTGTTGTTTTGTTTGTTTTTGATGAAATGGTGCTTTTCTTGTCGAGAAAAGGCGTTTAACGCGATAAAAAGGTTTAGTGCGTTATGAATACGGGCTAGCTTACCAAAAGTAAAAATGTGAACTAAATAAGGCCGGGACTCGTTTTTATTGTTTAAAACACGATTTCTCGACCAGAATATGCTTTTTCAAAAAAAGCCATGTTCCCATGGCGAGAGACTCATTTTCTGCGAGAAAATGCATTAAAAGGAGGGATTTCCTCAGAAACACTGTAAATACATATTGTACTTGTCTGAAAACGCACAGAACCTTGAAATAGAAGGTTTCTCACCAAAAAACACATTGGTGAAACCCCTATCTTAAGGCTCTGAGTGTTTGCACACATGTACAACAGGCATGTTTAAACTATAACGTTTTTGGTGAAATCATGTTTCTCTCGAGGAGAAAACGCGTTTAAAGTCATAAAAAGATTTCACTGTGTTTTGGCATTGGTCTAAGCTACGAACAACCTAAACAATGATCAGAACTGGAGAAATTACACTTTGACATTGTGTGATATCATGCAACTCTTAAGGACGTGTTGCAGACTTGTTGAATAGATTCATTTTTGTTGTTTTGTTTGTTTTTGATGAAATGGTGCTTTTCTTGTCGAGAAAAGGCGTTTAACGCGATAAAAAGGTTTAGTGCGTTATGAATACGGGCTAGCTTACCAAAAGTAAAAATGTGAACTAAATAAGGCCGGGACTCGTTTTTATTGTTTAAAACACGATTTCTCGACCAGAATATGCTTTTTCAAAAAAAGCCATGTTCCCATGGCGAGAGACTCATTTTCTGCGAGAAAATGCATTAAAAGGAGGGATTTCCTCAGAAACACTGTAAATACATATTGTACTTGTCTGAAAACGCACAGAACCTTGAAATAGAAGGTTTCTCACCAAAAAACACATTGGTGAAACCCCTATCTTAAGGCTCTGAGTGTTTGCACACATGTACAACAGGCATGTTTAAACTATAACGTTTTTAGTGAAATCATGTTTCTCTCGAGGAGAAAACGCGTTTAAAGCCATAAAAAGATTTCACTGTGTTTTGGCATTAGACTAAGCTACCAACAACCTAAACAATGATCAGAACTGGAGAAATTACACTTTGACATTGTGTGATATCATGCAACTCTTAAGGACGTGTTGCAGACTTGTTGAATAGATTCATTTTTGTTGTTTTGTTTGTTTTTGATGAAATGGTGCTTTTCTTGTCGAGAAAAGGCGTTTAACGCGATAAAAAGGTTTAGTGCGTTATGAATACGGGCTAGCTTACCAAAAGTAAAAATGTGAACTAAATAAGGCCGGGACTCGTTTTTATTGTTTAAAACACGATTTCTCGACCAGAATATGCTTTTTCAAAAAAAGCCATGTTCCCATGGCGAGAGACTCATTTTCTGCGAGAAAATGCATTAAAAGGAGGGATTTCCTCAGAAACACTGTAAATACATATTGTACTTGTCTGAAAACGCACAGAACCTTGAAATAGAAGGTTTCTCACCAAAAAACACATTGGTGAAACCCCTATCTTAAGGCTCTGAGTGTTTGCACACATGTACAACAGGCATGTTTAAACTATAACGTTTTTAGTGAAATCATGTTTCTCTCGAGGAGAAAACGCGTTTAAAGCCATAAAAAGATTTCACTGTGTTTTGGCATTAGACTAAGCTACCAACAACCTAAACAATGATCAGAACTGGAGAAATTACACTTTGACATTGTGTGATATCATGCAACTCTTAAGGACGTGTTGCAGACTTGTAGAATAGATTCATTTTTGTTGTTTTGTTTGTTTTTGATGAAATGGTGCTTTTCTTGTCGAGAAAAGGCGTTTAACGCGATAAAAAGGTTTAGTGCGTTATGAATACGGGCTAGCTTACCAAAAGTAAAAATGTGAACTAAATAAGGCCGGGACTCGTTTTTATTGTTTAAAACACGATTTCTCGACCAGAATATGCTTTTTCAAAAAAAGCCATGTTCCCATGGCGAGAGACTCATTTTCTGCGAGAAAATGCATTAAAAGGAGGGATTTCCTCAGAAACACTGTAAATACATATTGTACTTGTCTGAAAACGCACAGAACCTTGAAATAGAAGGTTTCTCACCAAAAAACACATTGGTGAAACCCCTATCTTAAGGCTCTGAGTGTTTGCACACATGTACAACAGGCATGTTTAAACTATAACGTTTTTAGTGAAATCATGTTTCTCTCGAGGAGAAAACGCGTTTAAAGCCATAAAAAGATTTCACTGTGTTTTGGCATTAGACTAAGCTACCAACAACCTAAACAATGATCAGAACTGGAGAAATTACACTTTGACATTGTGTGATATCATGCAACTCTTAAGGACGTGTTGCAGACTTGTTGAATAGATTCATTTTTGTTGTTTTGTTTGTTTTTGATGAAATGGTGCTTTTCTTGTCGAGAAAAGGCGTTTAACGCGATAAAAAGGTTTAGTGCGTTATGAATACGGGCTAGCTTACCAAAAGTAAAAATGTGAACTAAATAAGGCCGGGACTCGTTTTTATTGTTTAAAACACGATTTCTCGACCAGAATATGCTTTTTCAAAAAAAGCCATGTTCCCATGGCGAGAGACTCATTTTCTGCGAGAAAATGCATTAAAAGGAGGGATTTCCTCAGAAACACTGTAAATACATATTGTACTTGTCTGAAAACGCACAGAACCTTGAAATAGAAGGTTTCTCACCAAAAAACACATTGGTGAAACCCCTATCTTAAGGCTCTGAGTGTTTGCACACATGTACAACAGGCATGTTTAAACTATAACGTTTTTAGTGAAATCATGTTTCTCTCGAGGAGAAAACGCGTTTAAAGCCATAAAAAGATTTCACTGTGTTTTGGCATTGGACCAAGCTACCAACAACCTAAACAATGATCAGAACTGGAGAAATTACACTTTGACATTGTGTGATATCATGCAACTCTTAAGGACGTGTTGCAGACTTGTAGAATAGATTCATTTTTGTTGTTTTGTTTGTTTTTGATGAAATGGTGCTTTTCTTGTCGAGAAAAGGCGTTTAACGCGATAAAAAGGTTTAGTGCGTTATGAATACGGGCTAGCTTACCAAAAGTAAAAATGTGAACTAAATAAGGCCGGGACTCGTTTTTATTGTTTAAAACACGATTTCTCGACCAGAATATGCTTTTTCAAAAAAAGCCATGTTCCCATGGCGAGAGACTCATTTTCTGCGAGAAAATGCATTAAAAGGAGGGATTTCCTCAGAAACACTGTAAATACATATTGTACTTGTCTGAAAACGCACAGAACCTTGAAATAGAAGGTTTCTCACCAAAAAACACATTGGTGAAACCCCTATCTTAAGGCTCTGAGTGTTTGCACACATGTACAACAGGCATGTTTAAACTATAACGTTTTTAGTGAAATCATGTTTCTCTCGAGGAGAAAACGCGTTTAAAGCCATAAAAAGATTTCACTGTGTTTTGGCATTAGACTAAGCTACCAACAACCTAAACAATGATCAGAACTGGAGAAATTACACTTTGACATTGTGTGATATCATGCAACTCTTAAGGACGTGTTGCAGACTTGTTGAATAGATTCATTTTTGTTGTTTTGTTTGTTTTTGATGAAATGGTGCTTTTCTTGTCGAGAAAAGGCGTTTAACGCGATAAAAAGGTTTAGTGCGTTATGAATACGGGCTAGCTTACCAAAAGTAAAAATGTGAACTAAATAAGGCCGGGACTCGTTTTTATTGTTTAAAACACGATTTCTCGACCAGAATATGCTTTTTCAAAAAAAGCCATGTTCCCATGGCGAGAGACTCATTTTCTGCGAGAAAATGCATTAAAAGGAGGGATTTCCTCAGAAACACTGTAAATACATATTGTACTTGTCTGAAAACGCACAGAACCTTGAAATAGAAGGTTTCTCACCAAAAAACACATTGGTGAAACCCCTATCTTAAGGCTCTGAGTGTTTGCACACATGTACAACAGGCATGTTTAAACTATAACGTTTTTGGTGAAATCATGTTTCTCTCGAGGAGAAAACGCGTTTAAAGTCATAAAAAGATTTCACTGTGTTTTGGCATTGGTCTAAGCTACGAACAACCTAAACAATGATCAGAACTGGAGAAATTACACTTTGACATTGTGTGATATCATGCAACTCTTAAGGACGTGTTGCAGACTTGTTGAATAGATTCATTTTTGTTGTTTTGTTTGTTTTTGATGAAATGGTGCTTTTCTTGTCGAGAAAAGGCGTTTAACGCGATAAAAAGGTTTAGTGCGTTATGAATACGGGCTAGCTTACCAAAAGTAAAAATGTGAACTAAATAAGGCCGGGACTCGTTTTTATTGTTTAAAACACGATTTCTCGACCAGAATATGCTTTTTCAAAAAAAGCCATGTTCCCATGGCGAGAGACTCATTTTCTGCGAGAAAATGCATTAAAAGGAGGGATTTCCTCAGAAACACTGTAAATACATATTGTACTTGTCTGAAAACGCACAGAACCTTGAAATAGAAGGTTTCTCACCAAAAAACACATTGGTGAAACCCCTATCTTAAGGCTCTGAGTGTTTGCACACATGTACAACAGGCATGTTTAAACTATAACGTTTTTAGTGAAATCATGTTTCTCTCGAGGAGAAAACGCGTTTAAAGCCATAAAAAGATTTCACTGTGTTTTGGCATTAGACTAAGCTACCAACAACCTAAACAATGATCAGAACTGGAGAAATTACACTTTGACATTGTGTGATATCATGCAACTCTTAAGGACGTGTTGCAGACTTGTTGAATAGATTCATTTTTGTTGTTTTGTTTGTTTTTGATGAAATGGTGCTTTTCTTGTCGAGAAAAGGCGTTTAACGCGATAAAAAGGTTTAGTGCGTTATGAATACGGGCTAGCTTACCAAAAGTAAAAATGTGAACTAAATAAGGCCGGGACTCGTTTTTATTGTTTAAAACACGATTTCTCGACCAGAATATGCTTTTTCAAAAAAAGCCATGTTCCCATGGCGAGAGACTCATTTTCTGCGAGAAAATGCATTAAAAGGAGGGATTTCCTCAGAAACACTGTAAATACATATTGTACTTGTCTGAAAACGCACAGAACCTTGAAATAGAAGGTTTCTCACCAAAAAACACATTGGTGAAACCCCTATCTTAAGGCTCTGAGTGTTTGCACACATGTACAACAGGCATGTTTAAACTATAACGTTTTTAGTGAAATCATGTTTCTCTCGAGGAGAAAACGCGTTTAAAGCCATAAAAAGATTTCACTGTGTTTTGGCATTAGACTAAGCTACCAACAACCTAAACAATGATCAGAACTGGAGAAATTACACTTTGACATTGTGTGATATCATGCAACTCTTAAGGACGTGTTGCAGACTTGTTGAATAGATTCATTTTTGTTGTTTTGTTTGTTTTTGATGAAATGGTGCTTTTCTTGTCGAGAAAAGGCGTTTAACGCGATAAAAAGGTTTAGTGCGTTATGAATACGGGCTAGCTTACCAAAAGTAAAAATGTGAACTAAATAAGGCCGGGACTCGTTTTTATTGTTTAAAACACGATTTCTCGACCAGAATATGCTTTTTCAAAAAAAGCCATGTTCCCATGGCGAGAGACTCATTTTCTGCGAGAAAATGCATTAAAAGGAGGGATTTCCTCAGAAACACTGTAAATACATATTGTACTTGTCTGAAAACGCACAGAACCTTGAAATAGAAGGTTTCTCACCAAAAAACACATTGGTGAAACCCCTATCTTAAGGCTCTGAGTGTTTGCACACATGTACAACAGGCATGTTTAAACTATAACGTTTTTAGTGAAATCATGTTTCTCTCGAGGAGAAAACGCGTTTAAAGCCATAAAAAGATTTCACTGTGTTTTGGCATTAGACTAAGCTACCAACAACCTAAACAATGATCAGAACTGGAGAAATTACACTTTGACATTGTGTGATATCATGCAACTCTTAAGGACGTGTTGCAGACTTGTTGAATAGATTCATTTTTGTTGTTTTGTTTGTTTTTGATGAAATGGTGCTTTTCTTGTCGAGAAAAGGCGTTTAACGCGATAAAAAGGTTTAGTGCGTTATGAATACGGGCTAGCTTACCAAAAGTAAAAATGTGAACTAAATAAGGCCGGGACTCGTTTTTATTGTTTAAAACACGATTTCTCGACCAGAATATGCTTTTTCAAAAAAAGCCATGTTCCCATGGCGAGAGACTCATTTTCTGCGAGAAAATGCATTAAAAGGAGGGATTTCCTCAGAAACACTGTAAATACATATTGTACTTGTCTGAAAACGCACAGAACCTTGAAATAGAAGGTTTCTCACCAAAAAACACATTGGTGAAACCCCTATCTTAAGGCTCTGAGTGTTTGCACACATGTACAACAGGCATGTTTAAACTATAACGTTTTTGGTGAAATCATGTTTCTCTCGAGGAGAAAACGCGTTTAAAGTCATAAAAAGATTTCACTGTGTTTTGGCATTGGTCTAAGCTACGAACAACCTAAACAATGATCAGAACTGGAGAAATTACACTTTGACATTGTGTGATATCATGCAACTCTTAAGGACGTGTTGCAGACTTGTTGAATAGATTCATTTTTGTTGTTTTGTTTGTTTTTGATGAAATGGTGCTTTTCTTGTCGAGAAAAGGCGTTTAACGCGATAAAAAGGTTTAGTGCGTTATGAATACGGGCTAGCTTACCAAAAGTAAAAATGTGAACTAAATAAGGCCGGGACTCGTTTTTATTGTTTAAAACACGATTTCTCGACCAGAATATGCTTTTTCAAAAAAAGCCATGTTCCCATGGCGAGAGACTCATTTTCTGCGAGAAAATGCATTAAAAGGAGGGATTTCCTCAGAAACACTGTAAATACATATTGTACTTGTCTGAAAACGCACAGAACCTTGAAATAGAAGGTTTCTCACCAAAAAACACATTGGTGAAACCCCTATCTTAAGGCTCTGAGTGTTTGCACACATGTACAACAGGCATGTTTAAACTATAACGTTTTTAGTGAAATCATGTTTCTCTCGAGGAGAAAACGCGCTTAAAGCCATAAAAAGATTTCACTGTGTTTTGGCATTAGACTAAGCTACCAACAACCTAAACAATGATCAGAACTGGAGAAATTACACTTTGACATTGTGTGATATCATGCAACTCTTAAGGACGTGTTGCAGACTTGTTGAATAGATTCATTTTTGTTGTTTTGTTTGTTTTTGATGAAATGGTGCTTTTCTTGTCGAGAAAAGGCGTTTAACGCGATAAAAAGGTTTAGTGCGTTATGAATACGGGCTAGCTTACCAAAAGTAAAAATGTGAACTAAATAAGGCCGGGACTCGTTTTTATTGTTTAAAACACGATTTCTCGACCAGAATATGCTTTTTCAAAAAAAGCCATGTTCCCATGGCGAGAGACTCATTTTCTGCGAGAAAATGCATTAAAAGGAGGGATTTCCTCAGAAACACTGTAAATACATATTGTACTTGTCTGAAAACGCACAGAACCTTGAAATAGAAGGTTTCTCACCAAAAAACACATTGGTGAAACCCCTATCTTAAGGCTCTGAGTGTTTGCACACATGTACAACAGGCATGTTTAAACTATAACATTTTTAGTGAAATCATGTTTCTCTCGAGGAGAAAACGCGTTTAAAGCCATAAAAAGATTTCACTGTGTTTTGGCATTAGACTAAGCTACCAACAACCTAAACAATGATCAGAACTGGAGAAATTACACTTTGACATTGTGTGATATCATGCAACTCTTAAGGACGTGTTGCAGACTTGTTGAATAGATTCATTTTTGTTGTTTTGTTTGTTTTTGATGAAATGGTGCTTTTCTTGTCGAGAAAAGGCGTTTAACGCGATAAAAAGGTTTAGTGCGTTATGAATACGGGCTAGCTTACCAAAAGTAAAAATGTGAACTAAATAAGGCCGGGACTCGTTTTTATTGTTTAAAACACGATTTCTCGACCAGAATATGCTTTTTCAAAAAAAGCCATGTTCCCATGGCGAGAGACTCATTTTCTGCGAGAAAATGCATTAAAAGGAGGGATTTCCTCAGAAACACTGTAAATACATATTGTACTTGTCTGAAAACGCACAGAACCTTGAAATAGAAGGTTTCTCACCAAAAAACACATTGGTGAAACCCCTATCTTAAGGCTCTGAGTGTTTGCACACATGTACAACAGGCATGTTTAAACTATAACGTTTTTGGTGAAATCATGTTTCTCTCGAGGAGAAAACGCGTTTAAAGTCATAAAAAGATTTCACTGTGTTTTGGCATTGGTCTAAGCTACCAACAACCTAAACAATGATCAGAACTGGAGAAATTACACTTTGACATTGTGTGATATCATGCAACTCTTAAGGACGTGTTGCAGACTTGTTGAATAGATTCATTTTTGTTGTTTTGTTTGTTTTTGATGAAATGGTGCTTTTCTTGTCGAGAAAGGGCGTTTAACGCGATAAAAAGGTTTAGTGCGTTATGAATACGGGCTAGCTTACCAAAAGTAAAAATGTGAACTAAATAAGGCCGGGACTCGTTTTTATTGTTTAAAACACGATTTCTCGACCAGAATATGCTTTTTCAAAAAAAGCCATGTTCCCATGGCGAGAGACTCATTTTCTGCGAGAAAATGCATTAAAAGGAGGGATTTCCTCAGAAACACTGTAAATACATATTGTACTTGTCTGAAAACGCACAGAACCTTGAAATAGAAGGTTTCTCACCAAAAAACACATTGGTGAAACCCCTATCTTAAGGCTCTGAGTGTTTGCACACATGTACAACAGGCATGTTTAAACTATAACGTTTTTAGTGAAATCATGTTTCTCTCGAGGAGAAAACGCGTTTAAAGCCATAAAAAGATTTCACTGTGTTTTGGCATTAGACTAAGCTACCAACAACCTAAACAATGATCAGAACTGGAGAAATTACACTTTGACATTGTGTGATATCATGCAACTCTTAAGGACGTGTTGCAGACTTGTTGAATAGATTCATTTTTGTTGTTTTGTTTGTTTTTGATGAAATGGTGCTTTTGTTGTCGAGAAAAGGCGTTTAACGCGATAAAAAGGTTTAGTGCGTTATGAATACGGGCTAGCTTACCAAAAGTAAAAATGTGAACTAAATAAGGCCGGGACTCGTTTTTATTGTTTAAAACACGATTTCTCGACCAGAATATGCTTTTTCAAAAAAAGCCATGTTCCCATGGCGAGAGACTCATTTTCTGCGAGAAAATGCATTAAAAGGAGGGATTTCCTCAGAAACACTGTAAATACATATTGTACTTGTCTGAAAACGCACAGAACCTTGAAATAGAAGGTTTCTCACCAAAAAACACATTGGTGAAACCCCTATCTTAAGGCTCTGAGTGTTTGCACACATGTACAACAGGCATGTTTAAACTATAACGTTTTTAGTGAAATCATGTTTCTCTCGAGGAGAAAACGCGTTTAAAGCCATAAAAAGATTTCACTGTGTTTTGGCATTAGACTAAGCTACCAACAACCTAAACAATGATCAGAACTGGAGAAATTACACTTTGACATTGTGTGATATCATGCAACTCTTAAGGACGTGTTGCAGACTTGTTGAATAGATTCATTTTTGTTGTTTTGTTTGTTTTTGATGAAATGGTGCTTTTCTTGTCGAGAAAAGGCGTTTAACGCGATAAAAAGGTTTAGTGCGTTATGAATACGGGCTAGCTTACCAAAAGTAAAAATGTGAACTAAATAAGGCCGGGACTCGTTTTTATTGTTTAAAACACGATTTCTCGACCAGAATATGCTTTTTCAAAAAAAGCCATGTTCCCATGGCGAGAGACTCATTTTCTGCGAGAAAATGCATTAAAAGGAGGGATTTCCTCAGAAACACTGTAAATACATATTGTACTTGTCTGAAAACGCACAGAACCTTGAAATAGAAGGTTTCTCACCAAAAAACACATTGGTGAAACCCCTATCTTAAGGGCTCTGAGTGTTTGCACACATGTACAACAGGCATGTTTAAACTATAACGTTTTTGGTGAAATCATGTTTCTCTCGAGGAGAAAACGCGTTTAAAGTCATAAAAAGATTTCACTGTGTTTTGGCATTGGTCTAAGCTACCAACAACCTAAACAATGATCAGAACTGGAGAAATTACACTTTGACATTGTGTGATATCATGCAACTCTTAAGGACGTGTTGCAGACTTGTTGAATAGATTCATTTTTGTTGTTTTGTTTGTTTTTGATGAAATGGTGCTTTTCTTGTCGAGAAAAGGCGTTTAACGCGATAAAAAGGTTTAGTGCGTTATGAATACGGGCTAGCTTACCAAAAGTAAAAATGTGAACTAAATAAGGCCGGGACTCGTTTTTATTGTTTAAAACACGATTTCTCGACCAGAATATGCTTTTTCAAAAAAAGCCATGTTCCCATGGCGAGAGACTCATTTTCTGCGAGAAAATGCATTAAAAGGAGGGATTTCCTCAGAAACACTGTAAATACATATTGTACTTGTCTGAAAACGCACAGAACCTTGAAATAGAAGGTTTCTCACCAAAAAACACATTGGTGAAACCCCTATCTTAAGGCTCTGAGTGTTTGCACACATGTACAACAGGCATGTTTAAACTATAACGTTTTTAGTGAAATCATGTTTCTCTCGAGGAGAAAACGCGTTTAAAGCCATAAAAAGATTTCACTGTGTTTTGGCATTGGACCAAGCTACCAACAACCTAAACAATGATCAGAACTGGAGAAATTACACTTTGACATTGTGTGATATCATGCAACTCTTAAGGACGTGTTGCAGACTTGTTGAATAGATTCATTTTTGTTGTTTTGTTTGTTTTTGATGAAATGGTGCTTTTCTTGTCGAGAAAAGGCGTTTAACGCGATAAAAAGGTTTAGTGCGTTATGAATACGGGCTAGCTTACCAAAAGTAAAAATGTGAACTAAATAAGGCCGGGACTCGTTTTTATTGTTTAAAACACGATTTCTCGACCAGAATATGCTTTTTCAAAAAAAGCCATGTTCCCATGGCGAGAGACTCATTTTCTGCGAGAAAATGCATTAAAAGGAGGGATTTCCTCAGAAACACTGTAAATACATATTGTACTTGTCTGAAAACGCACAGAACCTTGAAATAGAAGGTTTCTCACCAAAAAACACATTGGTGAAACCCCTATCTTAAGGCTCTGAGTGTTTGCACACATGTACAACAGGCATGTTTAAACTATAACGTTTTTAGTGAAATCATGTTTCTCTCGAGGAGAAAACGCGTTTAAAGCCATAAAAAGATTTCACTGTGTTTTGGCATTAGACTAAGCTACCAACAACCTAAACAATGATCAGAACTGGAGAAATTACACTTTGACATTGTGTGATATCATGCAACTCTTAAGGACGTGTTGCAGACTTGTTGAATAGATTCATTTTTGTTGTTTTGTTTGTTTTTGATGAAATGGTGCTTTTCTTGTCGAGAAAAGGCGTTTAACGCGATAAAAAGGTTTAGTGCGTTATGAATACGGGCTAGCTTACCAAAAGTAAAAATGTGAACTAAATAAGGCCGGGACTCGTTTTTATTGTTTAAAACACGATTTCTCGACCAGAATATGCTTTTTCAAAAAAAGCCATGTTCCCATGGCGAGAGACTCATTTTCTGCGAGAAAATGCATTAAAAGGAGGGATTTCCTCAGAAACACTGTAAATACATATTGTACTTGTCTGAAAACGCACAGAACCTTGAAATAGAAGGTTTCTCACCAAAAAACACATTGGTGAAACCCCTATCTTAAGGGCTCTGAGTGTTTGCACACATGTACAACAGGCATGTTTAAACTATAACGTTTTTGGTGAAATCATGTTTCTCTCGAGGAGAAAACGCGTTTAAAGTCATAAAAAGATTTCACTGTGTTTTGGCATTGGTCTAAGCTACCAACAACCTAAACAATGATCAGAACTGGAGAAATTACACTTTGACATTGTGTGATATCATGCAACTCTTAAGGACGTGTTGCAGACTTGTTGAATAGATTCATTTTTGTTGTTTTGTTTGTTTTTGATGAAATGGTGCTTTTCTTGTCGAGAAAAGGCGTTTAACGCGATAAAAAGGTTTAGTGCGTTATGAATACGGGCTAGCTTACCAAAAGTAAAAATGTGAACTAAATAAGGCCGGGAGTCGTTCTCATTGTTTAAAACACGATTTCTCGACCAGAATATGCTTTTTCAAAAAAAGCCATGTTCCCATGGCGAGAGACTCATTTTCTGCGAGAAAATGCATTAAAAGGAGGGATTTCCTCAGAAATACTATAAATACATATTGTACTTGTCTGAAAACGCACAGAACCTTGAAATAGAAGGTTTCTCACCAAAAAACACATTGGTGAAACCCCTATCTTAAGGCTCTGAGTGTTTGCACACATGTACAACAGGCATGTTTAAACTATAACGTTTTTAGTGAAATCATGTTTCTCTCGAGGAGAAAACGCGTTTAAAGCCATAAAAAGATTTCACTGTATTTTGGCATTGGACCAAGCTACCAACAACCTAAACAATAATCAGAACTGGAGAAATTACACATTGACATTGTGTGAAATCATGCAACTCTTAAGGACGTGTTGCAGACTTGTTGAATAGATTCATTTTTCTTGTTTTGTTTGTTTTTGATGAAATGGTGCTTTTCTTGTCGAGAAAAGGCGTTTAACGCGATAAAAAGGTTTAGTGCGTTATGAATACGGGCTAGCTCACCAAAAGTAAAAATGTGAACTAAATAAGGCCGGGACTCGTTTTTATTGTTTAAAACACGATTTCTCGACCAGAATATGCTTTTTCAAAAAAAGCCATGTTCCCATGGCGAGAGACTCATTTTCTGCTAGAAAATGCATTAAAAGGAGGGATTTCCTCAGAAACACTATAAATACATATTGTACTTGTCTGAAAACGCACAGAACCTTGAAATAGAAGGTTTCTCACCAAAAAACACATTGGTGAAACCCCTATCTTAAGGCTCTGAGTATTTGCACACATGTACAACAGGCATGTTTAAACTATAACGTTTTTAGTGAAATCATGTTTCTCTCGAGGAGAAAACGCGTTTAAAGTCATAAAAAGATTTCACTGTGTTTTGGCATTGGTCTAAGCTACCAACAACCTAAACAATGATCAGAACTGGAGAAATTACACTTTGACATTGTGTGATATCATGCAACTCTTAAGGACGTGTTGCAGACTTGTTGAATAGATTCATTTTTGTTGTTTTGTTTGTTTTTGATGAAATGGTGCTTTTCTTGTCGAGAAAAGGCGTTTAACGCGATAAAAAGGTTTAGTGCGTTATGAATACGGGCTAGCTTACCAAAAGTAAAAATGTGAACTAAATAAGGCCGGGACTCGTTTTTATTGTTTAAAACACGATTTCTCGACCAGAATATGCTTTTTCAAAAAAAGCCATGTTCCCATGGCGAGAGACTCATTTTCTGCGAGAAAATGCATTAAAAGGAGGGATTTCCTCAGAAACACTATAAATACATATTGTACTTGTCTGAAAACGCACAGAACCTTGAAATAGAAGGTTTCTCACCAAAAAATACACATTGGTGAAACCCCTATCTTAAGGCTCTGAGTGTTTGCACACATGTACAACAGGCATGTTTAAACTATAACGTTTTTAGTGAAATCATTTTTCTCTCGAGGAGAAAACGCGTTTAAAGCCATAAAAAGATTTCACTGTGTTTTGGCATTGGACTAAGCTACCAACAACCTAAACAATGATCAGAACTGGAGAAATTACACTTTGACATTGTGTGATATCATGCAACTCTTAAGGACGTGTTGCAGACTTGTTGAATAGTTTCATTTTTCTTGTTTTGTTTGTTTTTGATGAAATTGTGCTTTTCTTGTCGAGAAAAGGCGTTTAACGCGATAAAAAGGTTTAGTGCGTTATGAATACGGGCTAGCTTACCAAAAGTAAAAATGTGAACTAAATAAGGCCGGGAGTCGTTCTCATTGTTTAAAACACGATTTCTCGACCAGAATATGCTTTTTAAAAAAAGCCATGTTCCCATGGCGAGACTCATTTTCTGCGAGAAAATGCATTAAAAGGAGGGATTTCCTCAGAAACACTATAAATATATATTGTACTTGTCTGAAAACGCACAGAACCTTGAAATAGAAGGTTTCTCACCAAAAAACACATTGGTGAAACCCCTATCTTAAGGCTCTGAGTGTTTGCACACATGTACAACAGGCATGTTTAAACTATAACGTTTTTAGTGAAATCATTTTTCTCTCGAGGAGAAAACGCGTTTAAAGTCATAAAAAGATTTCACTGTGTTTTGGCATTGGTCTAAGCTACGAACAACCTAAACAATGATCAGAACTGGAGAAATTACACATTGACATTGTGTGAAATCATGCAACTCTTAAGGACGTGTTGCAGACTTGTTGAATAGATTCATTTTTGTTGTTTTGTTTGTTTTTGATGAAATGGTGCTTTTCTTGTCGAGAAAAGGCGTTTAACGCGATAAAAAGGTTTAGTGCGTTATGAATACGGGCTAGCTTACCAAAAGTAAAAATGTGAACTAAATAAGGCCGGGACTCGTTTTTATTGTTTAAAACACGATTTCTCGACCAGAATATGCTTTTTCAAAAAAAGCCATGTTCCCATGGCGAGAGACTCATTTTCTGCGAGAAAATGCATTAAAAGGAGGGATTTCCTCAGAAACACTGTAAATACATATTGTACTTGTCTGAAAACGCACAGAACCTTGAAATAGAAGGTTTCTCACCAAAAAACACATTGGTGAAACCCCTATCTTAAGGCTCTGAGTGTTTGCACACATGTACAACAGGCATGTTTAAACTATAACGTTTTTAGTGAAATCATGTTTCTCTCGAGGAGAAAACGCGTTTAAAGCCATAAAAAGATTTCACTGTGTTTTGGCATTGGACCAAGCTACCAACAACCTAAACAATGATCAGAACTGGAGAAATTACACTTTGACATTGTGTGATATCATGCAACTCTTAAGGACGTGTTGCAGACTTGTTGAATAGATTCATTTTTGTTGTTTTGTTTGTTTTTGATGAAATGGTGCTTTTCTTGTCGAGAAAAGGCGTTTAACGCGATAAAAAGGTTTAGTGCGTTATGAATACGGGCTAGCTTACCAAAAGTAAAAATGTGAACTAAATAAGGCCGGGACTCGTTTTTATTGTTTAAAACACGATTTCTCGACCAGAATATGCTTTTTCAAAAAAAGCCATGTTCCCATGGCGAGAGACTCATTTTCTGCGAGAAAATGCATTAAAAGGAGGGATTTCCTCAGAAACACTGTAAATACATATTGTACTTGTCTGAAAACGCACAGAACCTTGAAATAGAAGGTTTCTCACCAAAAAACACATTGGTGAAACCCCTATCTTAAGGCTCTGAGTGTTTGCACACATGTACAACAGGCATGTTTAAACTATAACGTTTTTGGTGAAATCATGTTTCTCTCGAGGAGAAAACGCGTTTAAAGTCATAAAAAGATTTCACTGTGTTTTGGCATTGGTCTAAGCTACCAACAACCTAAACAATGATCAGAACTGGAGAAATTACACTTTGACATTGTGTGATATCATGCAACTCTTAAGGACGTGTTGCAGACTTGTTGAATAGATTCATTTTTGTTGTTTTGTTTGTTTTTGATGAAATGGTGCTTTTCTTGTCGAGAAAAGGCGTTTAACGCGATAAAAAGGTTTAGTGCGTTATGAATACGGGCTAGCTTACCAAAAGTAAAAATGTGAACTAAATAAGGCCGGGACTCGTTTTTATTGTTTAAAACACGATTTCTCGACCAGAATATGCTTTTTCAAAAAAAGCCATGTTCCCATGGCGAGAGACTCATTTTCTGCGAGAAAATGCATTAAAAGGAGGGATTTCCTCAGAAACACTGTAAATACATATTGTACTTGTCTGAAAACGCACAGAACCTTGAAATAGAAGGTTTCTCACCAAAAAACACATTGGTGAAACCCCTATCTTAAGGCTCTGAGTGTTTGCACACATGTACAACAGGCATGTTTAAACTATAACGTTTTTAGTGAAATCATGTTTCTCTCGAGGAGAAAACGCGTTTAAAGCCATAAAAAGATTTCACTGTGTTTTGGCATTGGACCAAGCTACCAACAACCTAAACAATGATCAGAACTGGAGAAATTACACTTTGACATTGTGTGATATCATGCAACTCTTAAGGACGTGTTGCAGACTTGTTGAATAGATTCATTTTTGTTGTTTTGTTTGTTTTTGATGAAATGGTGCTTTTCTTGTCGAGAAAAGGCGTTTAACGCGATAAAAAGGTTTAGTGCGTTATGAATACGGGCTAGCTTACCAAAAGTAAAAATGTGAACTAAATAAGGCCGGGACTCGTTTTTATTGTTTAAAACACGATTTCTCGACCAGAATATGCTTTTTCAAAAAAAGCCATGTTCCCATGGCGAGAGACTCATTTTCTGCGAGAAAATGCATTAAAAGGAGGGATTTCCTCAGAAACACTGTAAATACATATTGTACTTGTCTGAAAACGCACAGAACCTTGAAATAGAAGGTTTCTCACCAAAAAACACATTGGTGAAACCCCTATCTTAAGGCTCTGAGTGTTTGCACACATGTACAACAGGCATGTTTAAACTATAACGTTTTTAGTGAAATCATGTTTCTCTCGAGGAGAAAACGCGTTTAAAGCCATAAAAAGATTTCACTGTGTTTTGGCATTAGACTAAGCTACCAACAACCTAAACAATGATCAGAACTGGAGAAATTACACTTTGACATTGTGTGATATCATGCAACTCTTAAGGACGTGTTGCAGACTTGTTGAATAGATTCATTTTTGTTGTTTTGTTTGTTTTTGATGAAATGGTGCTTTTCTTGTCGAGAAAAGGCGTTTAACGCGATAAAAAGGTTTAGTGCGTTATGAATACGGGCTAGCTTACCAAAAGTAAAAATGTGAACTAAATAAGGCCGGGACTCGTTTTTATTGTTTAAAACACGATTTCTCGACCAGAATATGCTTTTTCAAAAAAAGCCATGTTCCCATGGCGAGAGACTCATTTTCTGCGAGAAAATGCATTAAAAGGAGGGATTTCCTCAGAAACACTGTAAATACATATTGTACTTGTCTGAAAACGCACAGAACCTTGAAATAGAAGGTTTCTCACCAAAAAACACATTGGTGAAACCCCTATCTTAAGGGCTCTGAGTGTTTGCACACATGTACAACAGGCATGTTTAAACTATAACGTTTTTGGTGAAATCATGTTTCTCTCGAGGAGAAAACGCGTTTAAAGTCATAAAAAGATTTCACTGTGTTTTGGCATTGGTCTAAGCTACCAACAACCTAAACAATGATCAGAACTGGAGAAATTACACTTTGACATTGTGTGATATCATGCAACTCTTAAGGACGTGTTGCAGACTTGTTGAATAGATTCATTTTTGTTGTTTTGTTTGTTTTTGATGAAATGGTGCTTTTCTTGTCGAGAAAAGGCGTTTAACGCGATAAAAAGGTTTAGTGCGTTATGAATACGGGCTAGCTCACCAAAAGTAAAAATGTGAACTAAATAAGGCCGGGACTCGTTTTTATTGTTTAAAACACGATTTCTCGACCAGAATATGCTTTTTCAAAAAAAGCCATGTTCCCATGGCGAGAGACTCATTTTCTGCTAGAAAATGCATTAAAAGGAGGGATTTCCTCAGAAACACTATAAATACATATTGTACTTGTCTGAAAACGCACAGAACCTTGAAATAGAAGGTTTCTCACCAAAAAACACATTGGTGAAACCCCTATCTTAAGGCTCTGAGTATTTGCACACATGTACAACAGGCATGTTTAAACTATAACGTTTTTAGTGAAATCATGTTTCTCTCGAGGAGAAAACGCGTTTAAAGTCATAAAAAGATTTCACTGTGTTTTGGCATTGGTCTAAGCTACCAACAACCTAAACAATGATCAGAACTGGAGAAATTACACTTTGACATTGTGTGATATCATGCAACTCTTAAGGACGTGTTGCAGACTTGTTGAATAGATTCATTTTTGTTGTTTTGTTTGTTTTTGATGAAATGGTGCTTTTCTTGTCGAGAAAAGGCGTTTAACGCGATAAAAAGGTTTAGTGCGTTATGAATACGGGCTAGCTTACCAAAAGTAAAAATGTGAACTAAATAAGGCCGGGACTCGTTTTTATTGTTTAAAACACGATTTCTCGACCAGAATATGCTTTTTCAAAAAAAGCCATGTTCCCATGGCGAGAGACTCATTTTCTGCGAGAAAATGCATTAAAAGGAGGGATTTCCTCAGAAACACTATAAATACATATTGTACTTGTCTGAAAACGCACAGAACCTTGAAATAGAAGGTTTCTCACCAAAAAATACACATTGGTGAAACCCCTATCTTAAGGCTCTGAGTGTTTGCACACATGTACAACAGGCATGTTTAAACTATAACGTTTTTAGTGAAATCATTTTTCTCTCGAGGAGAAAACGCGTTTAAAGCCATAAAAAGATTTCACTGTGTTTTGGCATTGGACTAAGCTACCAACAACCTAAACAATGATCAGAACTGGAGAAATTACACTTTGACATTGTGTGATATCATGCAACTCTTAAGGACGTGTTGCAGACTTGTTGAATAGTTTCATTTTTCTTGTTTTGTTTGTTTTTGATGAAATTGTGCTTTTCTTGTCGAGAAAAGGCGTTTAACGCGATAAAAAGGTTTAGTGCGTTATGAATACGGGCTAGCTTACCAAAAGTAAAAATGTGAACTAAATAAGGCCGGGAGTCGTTCTCATTGTTTAAAACACGATTTCTCGACCAGAATATGCTTTTTCAAAAAAGCCATGTTCCCATGGCGAGACTCATTTTCTGCGAGAAAATGCATTAAAAGGAGGGATTTCCTCAGAAACACTATAAATATATATTGTACTTGTCTGAAAACGCACAGAACCTTGAAATAGAAGGTTTCTCACCAAAAAACACATTGGTGAAACCCCTATCTTAAGGCTCTGAGTGTTTGCACACATGTACAACAGGCATGTTTAAACTATAACGTTTTTAGTGAAATCATTTTTCTCTCGAGGAGAAAACGCGTTTAAAGTCATAAAAAGATTTCACTGTGTTTTGGCATTGGTCTAAGCTACGAACAACCTAAACAATGATCAGAACTGGAGAAATTACACATTGACATTGTGTGAAATCATGCAACTCTTAAGGACGTGTTGCAGACTTGTTGAATAGATTCATTTTTGTTGTTTTGTTTGTTTTTGATGAAATGGTGCTTTTCTTGTCGAGAAAAGGCGTTTAACGCGATAAAAAGGTTTAGTGCGTTATGAATACGGGCTAGCTTACCAAAAGTAAAAATGTGAACTAAATAAGGCCGGGACTCGTTTTTATTGTTTAAAACACGATTTCTCGACCAGAATATGCTTTTTCAAAAAAAGCCATGTTCCCATGGCGAGAGACTCATTTTCTGCGAGAAAATGCATTAAAAGGAGGGATTTCCTCAGAAACACTGTAAATACATATTGTACTTGTCTGAAAACGCACAGAACCTTGAAATAGAAGGTTTCTCACCAAAAAACACATTGGTGAAACCCCTATCTTAAGGCTCTGAGTGTTTGCACACATGTACAACAGGCATGTTTAAACTATAACGTTTTTAGTGAAATCATGTTTCTCTCGAGGAGAAAACGCGTTTAAAGCCATAAAAAGATTTCACTGTGTTTTGGCATTAGACTAAGCTACCAACAACCTAAACAATGATCAGAACTGGAGAAATTACACTTTGACATTGTGTGATATCATGCAACTCTTAAGGACGTGTTGCAGACTTGTTGAATAGATTCATTTTTGTTGTTTTGTTTGTTTTTGATGAAATGGTGCTTTTCTTGTCGAGAAAAGGCGTTTAACGCGATAAAAAGGTTTAGTGCGTTATGAATACGGGCTAGCTTACCAAAAGTAAAAATGTGAACTAAATAAGGCCGGGACTCGTTTTTATTGTTTAAAACACGATTTCTCGACCAGAATATGCTTTTTCAAAAAAAGCCATGTTCCCATGGCGAGAGACTCATTTTCTGCGAGAAAATGCATTAAAAGGAGGGATTTCCTCAGAAACACTGTAAATACATATTGTACTTGTCTGAAAACGCACAGAACCTTGAAATAGAAGGTTTCTCACCAAAAAACACATTGGTGAAACCCCTATCTTAAGGCTCTGAGTGTTTGCACACATGTACAACAGGCATGTTTAAACTATAACGTTTTTAGTGAAATCATGTTTCTCTCGAGGAGAAAACGCGTTTAAAGCCATAAAAAGATTTCACTGTGTTTTGGCATTAGACTAAGCTACCAACAACCTAAACAATGATCAGAACTGGAGAAATTACACTTTGACATTGTGTGATATCATGCAACTCTTAAGGACGTGTTGCAGACTTGTTGAATAGATTCATTTTTGTTGTTTTGTTTGTTTTTGATGAAATGGTGCTTTTCTTGTCGAGAAAAGGCGTTTAACGCGATAAAAAGGTTTAGTGCGTTATGAATACGGGCTAGCTTACCAAAAGTAAAAATGTGAACTAAATAAGGCCGGGACTCGTTTTTATTGTTTAAAACACGATTTCTCGACCAGAATATGCTTTTTCAAAAAAAGCCATGTTCCCATGGCGAGAGACTCATTTTCTGCGAGAAAATGCATTAAAAGGAGGGATTTCCTCAGAAACACTATAAATACATATTGTACTTGTCTGAAAACGCACAGAACCTTGAAATAGAAGGTTTCTCACCAAAAAATACACATTGGTGAAACCCCTATCTTAAGGCTCTGAGTGTTTGCACACATGTACAACAGGCATGTTTAAACTATAACGTTTTTAGTGAAATCATTTTTCTCTCGAGGAGAAAACGCGTTTAAAGCCATAAAAAGATTTCACTGTGTTTTGGCATTGGACTAAGCTACCAACAACCTAAACAATGATCAGAACTGGAGAAATTACACTTTGACATTGTGTGATATCATGCAACTCTTAAGGACGTGTTGCAGACTTGTTGAATAGTTTCATTTTTCTTGTTTTGTTTGTTTTTGATGAAATTGTGCTTTTCTTGTCGAGAAAAGGCGTTTAACGCGATAAAAAGGTTTAGTGCGTTATGAATACGGGCTAGCTTACCAAAAGTAAAAATGTGAACTAAATAAGGCCGGGAGTCGTTCTCATTGTTTAAAACACGATTTCTCGACCAGAATATGCTTTTTCAAAAAAGCCATGTTCCCATGGCGAGACTCATTTTCTGCGAGAAAATGCATTAAAAGGAGGGATTTCCTCAGAAACACTATAAATATATATTGTACTTGTCTGAAAACGCACAGAACCTTGAAATAGAAGGTTTCTCACCAAAAAACACATTGGTGAAACCCCTATCTTAAGGCTCTGAGTGTTTGCACACATGTACAACAGGCATGTTTAAACTATAACGTTTTTAGTGAAATCATGTTTCTCTCGAGGAGAAAACGCGTTTAAAGCCATAAAAAGATTTCACTGTGTTTTGGCATTGGTCTAAGCTACGAACAACCTAAACAATGATCAGAACTGGAGAAATTACACATTGACATTGTGTGAAATCATGCAACTCTTAAGGACGTGTTGCAGACTTGTTGAATAGATTCATTTTTGTTGTTTTGTTTGTTTTTGATGAAATGGTGCTTTTCTTGTCGAGAAAAGGCGTTTAACGCGATAAAAAGGTTTAGTGCGTTATGAATACGGGCTAGCTTACCAAAAGTAAAAATGTGAACTAAATAAGGCCGGGACTCGTTTTTATTGTTTAAAACACGATTTCTCGACCAGAATATGCTTTTTCAAAAAAAGCCATGTTCCCATGGCGAGAGACTCATTTTCTGCGAGAAAATGCATTAAAAGGAGGGATTTCCTCAGAAACACTGTAAATACATATTGTACTTGTCTGAAAACGCACAGAACCTTGAAATAGAAGGTTTCTCACCAAAAAACACATTGGTGAAACCCCTATCTTAAGGCTCTGAGTGTTTGCACACATGTACAACAGGCATGTTTAAACTATAACGTTTTTAGTGAAATCATGTTTCTCTCGAGGAGAAAACGCGTTTAAAGCCATAAAAAGATTTCACTGTGTTTTGGCATTAGACTAAGCTACCAACAACCTAAACAATGATCAGAACTGGAGAAATTACACTTTGACATTGTGTGATATCATGCAACTCTTAAGGACGTGTTGCAGACTTGTTGAATAGATTCATTTTTGTTGTTTTGTTTGTTTTTGATGAAATGGTGCTTTTCTTGTCGAGAAAAGGCGTTTAACGCGATAAAAAGGTTTAGTGCGTTATGAATACGGGCTAGCTTACCAAAAGTAAAAATGTGAACTAAATAAGGCCGGGACTCGTTTTTATTGTTTAAAACACGATTTCTCGACCAGAATATGCTTTTTCAAAAAAAGCCATGTTCCCATGGCGAGAGACTCATTTTCTGCGAGAAAATGCATTAAAAGGAGGGATTTCCTCAGAAACACTGTAAATACATATTGTACTTGTCTGAAAACGCACAGAACCTTGAAATAGAAGGTTTCTCACCAAAAAACACATTGGTGAAACCCCTATCTTAAGGCTCTGAGTGTTTGCACACATGTACAACAGGCATGTTTAAACTATAACGTTTTTAGTGAAATCATGTTTCTCTCGAGGAGAAAACGCGTTTAAAGCCATAAAAAGATTTCACTGTGTTTTGGCATTAGACTAAGCTACCAACAACCTAAACAATGATCAGAACTGGAGAAATTACACTTTGACATTGTGTGATATCATGCAACTCTTAAGGACGTGTTGCAGACTTGTTGAATAGATTCATTTTTGTTGTTTTGTTTGTTTTTGATGAAATGGTGCTTTTCTTGTCGAGAAAAGGCGTTTAACGCGATAAAAAGGTTTAGTGCGTTATGAATACGGGCTAGCTTACCAAAAGTAAAAATGTGAACTAAATAAGGCCGGGACTCGTTTTTATTGTTTAAAACACGATTTCTCGACCAGAATATGCTTTTTCAAAAAAAGCCATGTTCCCATGGCGAGAGACTCATTTTCTGCGAGAAAATGCATTAAAAGGAGGGATTTCCTCAGAAACACTGTAAATACATATTGTACTTGTCTGAAAACGCACAGAACCTTGAAATAGAAGGTTTCTCACCAAAAAACACATTGGTGAAACCCCTATCTTAAGGCTCTGAGTGTTTGCACACATGTACAACAGGCATGTTTAAACTATAACGTTTTTAGTGAAATCATGTTTCTCTCGAGGAGAAAACGCGTTTAAAGCCATAAAAAGATTTCACTGTGTTTTGGCATTAGACTAAGCTACCAACAACCTAAACAATGATCAGAACTGGAGAAATTACACTTTGACATTGTGTGATATCATGCAACTCTTAAGGACGTGTTGCAGACTTGTTGAATAGATTCATTTTTGTTGTTTTGTTTGTTTTTGATGAAATGGTGCTTTTCTTGTCGAGAAAAGGCGTTTAACGCGATAAAAAGGTTTAGTGCGTTATGAATACGGGCTAGCTTACCAAAAGTAAAAATGTGAACTAAATAAGGCCGGGACTCGTTTTTATTGTTTAAAACACGATTTCTCGACCAGAATATGCTTTTTCAAAAAAAGCCATGTTCCCATGGCGAGAGACTCATTTTCTGCGAGAAAATGCATTAAAAGGAGGGATTTCCTCAGAAACACTGTAAATACATATTGTACTTGTCTGAAAACGCACAGAACCTTGAAATAGAAGGTTTCTCACCAAAAAACACATTGGTGAAACCCCTATCTTAAGGCTCTGAGTGTTTGCACACATGTACAACAGGCATGTTTAAACTATAACGTTTTTAGTGAAATCATGTTTCTCTCGAGGAGAAAACGCGTTTAAAGCCATAAAAAGATTTCACTGTGTTTTGGCATTAGACTAAGCTACCAACAACCTAAACAATGATCAGAACTGGAGAAATTACACTTTGACATTGTGTGATATCATGCAACTCTTAAGGACGTGTTGCAGACTTGTTGAATAGATTCATTTTTGTTGTTTTGTTTGTTTTTGATGAAATGGTGCTTTTCTTGTCGAGAAAAGGCGTTTAACGCGATAAAAAGGTTTAGTGCGTTATGAATACGGGCTAGCTTACCAAAAGTAAAAATGTGAACTAAATAAGGCCGGGACTCGTTTTTATTGTTTAAAACACGATTTCTCGACCAGAATATGCTTTTTCAAAAAAAGCCATGTTCCCATGGCGAGAGACTCATTTTCTGCGAGAAAATGCATTAAAAGGAGGGATTTCCTCAGAAACACTATAAATACATATTGTACTTGTCTGAAAACGCACAGAACCTTGAAATAGAAGGTTTCTCACCAAAAAATACACATTGGTGAAACCCCTATCTTAAGGCTCTGAGTGTTTGCACACATGTACAACAGGCATGTTTAAACTATAACGTTTTTAGTGAAATCATTTTTCTCTCGAGGAGAAAACGCGTTTAAAGCCATAAAAAGATTTCACTGTGTTTTGGCATTGGACTAAGCTACCAACAACCTAAACAATGATCAGAACTGGAGAAATTACACTTTGACATTGTGTGATATCATGCAACTCTTAAGGACGTGTTGCAGACTTGTTGAATAGTTTCATTTTTCTTGTTTTGTTTGTTTTTGATGAAATTGTGCTTTTCTTGTCGAGAAAAGGCGTTTAACGCGATAAAAAGGTTTAGTGCGTTATGAATACGGGCTAGCTTACCAAAAGTAAAAATGTGAACTAAATAAGGCCGGGAGTCGTTCTCATTGTTTAAAACACGATTTCTCGACCAGAATATGCTTTTTCAAAAAAGCCATGTTCCCATGGCGAGACTCATTTTCTGCGAGAAAATGCATTAAAAGGAGGGATTTCCTCAGAAACACTATAAATATATATTGTACTTGTCTGAAAACGCACAGAACCTTGAAATAGAAGGTTTCTCACCAAAAAACACATTGGTGAAACCCCTATCTTAAGGCTCTGAGTGTTTGCACACATGTACAACAGGCATGTTTAAACTATAACGTTTTTAGTGAAATCATGTTTCTCTCGAGGAGAAAACGCGTTTAAAGCCATAAAAAGATTTCACTGTGTTTTGGCATTGGTCTAAGCTACGAACAACCTAAACAATGATCAGAACTGGAGAAATTACACATTGACATTGTGTGAAATCATGCAACTCTTAAGGACGTGTTGCAGACTTGTTGAATAGATTCATTTTTGTTGTTTTGTTTGTTTTTGATGAAATGGTGCTTTTCTTGTCGAGAAAAGGCGTTTAACGCGATAAAAAGGTTTAGTGCGTTATGAATACGGGCTAGCTTACCAAAAGTAAAAATGTGAACTAAATAAGGCCGGGACTCGTTTTTATTGTTTAAAACACGATTTCTCGACCAGAATATGCTTTTTCAAAAAAAGCCATGTTCCCATGGCGAGAGACTCATTTTCTGCGAGAAAATGCATTAAAAGGAGGGATTTCCTCAGAAACACTGTAAATACATATTGTACTTGTCTGAAAACGCACAGAACCTTGAAATAGAAGGTTTCTCACCAAAAAACACATTGGTGAAACCCCTATCTTAAGGCTCTGAGTGTTTGCACACATGTACAACAGGCATGTTTAAACTATAACGTTTTTAGTGAAATCATGTTTCTCTCGAGGAGAAAACGCGTTTAAAGCCATAAAAAGATTTCACTGTGTTTTGGCATTAGACTAAGCTACCAACAACCTAAACAATGATCAGAACTGGAGAAATTACACTTTGACATTGTGTGATATCATGCAACTCTTAAGGACGTGTTGCAGACTTGTTGAATAGATTCATTTTTGTTGTTTTGTTTGTTTTTGATGAAATGGTGCTTTTCTTGTCGAGAAAAGGCGTTTAACGCGATAAAAAGGTTTAGTGCGTTATGAATACGGGCTAGCTTACCAAAAGTAAAAATGTGAACTAAATAAGGCCGGGACTCGTTTTTATTGTTTAAAACACGATTTCTCGACCAGAATATGCTTTTTCAAAAAAAGCCATGTTCCCATGGCGAGAGACTCATTTTCTGCGAGAAAATGCATTAAAAGGAGGGATTTCCTCAGAAACACTGTAAATACATATTGTACTTGTCTGAAAACGCACAGAACCTTGAAATAGAAGGTTTCTCACCAAAAAACACATTGGTGAAACCCCTATCTTAAGGCTCTGAGTGTTTGCACACATGTACAACAGGCATGTTTAAACTATAACGTTTTTAGTGAAATCATGTTTCTCTCGAGGAGAAAACGCGTTTAAAGCCATAAAAAGATTTCACTGTGTTTTGGCATTAGACTAAGCTACCAACAACCTAAACAATGATCAGAACTGGAGAAATTACACTTTGACATTGTGTGATATCATGCAACTCTTAAGGACGTGTTGCAGACTTGTTGAATAGATTCATTTTTGTTGTTTTGTTTGTTTTTGATGAAATGGTGCTTTTCTTGTCGAGAAAAGGCGTTTAACGCGATAAAAAGGTTTAGTGCGTTATGAATACGGGCTAGCTTACCAAAAGTAAAAATGTGAACTAAATAAGGCCGGGACTCGTTTTTATTGTTTAAAACACGATTTCTCGACCAGAATATGCTTTTTCAAAAAAAGCCATGTTCCCATGGCGAGAGACTCATTTTCTGCGAGAAAATGCATTAAAAGGAGGGATTTCCTCAGAAACACTATAAATACATATTGTACTTGTCTGAAAACGCACAGAACCTTGAAATAGAAGGTTTCTCACCAAAAAATACACATTGGTGAAACCCCTATCTTAAGGCTCTGAGTGTTTGCACACATGTACAACAGGCATGTTTAAACTATAACGTTTTTAGTGAAATCATTTTTCTCTCGAGGAGAAAACGCGTTTAAAGCCATAAAAAGATTTCACTGTGTTTTGGCATTGGACTAAGCTACCAACAACCTAAACAATGATCAGAACTGGAGAAATTACACTTTGACATTGTGTGATATCATGCAACTCTTAAGGACGTGTTGCAGACTTGTTGAATAGTTTCATTTTTCTTGTTTTGTTTGTTTTTGATGAAATTGTGCTTTTCTTGTCGAGAAAAGGCGTTTAACGCGATAAAAAGGTTTAGTGCGTTATGAATACGGGCTAGCTTACCAAAAGTAAAAATGTGAACTAAATAAGGCCGGGAGTCGTTCTCATTGTTTAAAACACGATTTCTCGACCAGAATATGCTTTTTCAAAAAAGCCATGTTCCCATGGCGAGACTCATTTTCTGCGAGAAAATGCATTAAAAGGAGGGATTTCCTCAGAAACACTATAAATATATATTGTACTTGTCTGAAAACGCACAGAACCTTGAAATAGAAGGTTTCTCACCAAAAAACACATTGGTGAAACCCCTATCTTAAGGCTCTGAGTGTTTGCACACATGTACAACAGGCATGTTTAAACTATAACGTTTTTAGTGAAATCATGTTTCTCTCGAGGAGAAAACGCGTTTAAAGCCATAAAAAGATTTCACTGTGTTTTGGCATTGGTCTAAGCTACGAACAACCTAAACAATGATCAGAACTGGAGAAATTACACATTGACATTGTGTGAAATCATGCAACTCTTAAGGACGTGTTGCAGACTTGTTGAATAGATTCATTTTTGTTGTTTTGTTTGTTTTTGATGAAATGGTGCTTTTCTTGTCGAGAAAAGGCGTTTAACGCGATAAAAAGGTTTAGTGCGTTATGAATACGGGCTAGCTTACCAAAAGTAAAAATGTGAACTAAATAAGGCCGGGACTCGTTTTTATTGTTTAAAACACGATTTCTCGACCAGAATATGCTTTTTCAAAAAAAGCCATGTTCCCATGGCGAGAGACTCATTTTCTGCGAGAAAATGCATTAAAAGGAGGGATTTCCTCAGAAACACTGTAAATACATATTGTACTTGTCTGAAAACGCACAGAACCTTGAAATAGAAGGTTTCTCACCAAAAAACACATTGGTGAAACCCCTATCTTAAGGCTCTGAGTGTTTGCACACATGTACAACAGGCATGTTTAAACTATAACGTTTTTAGTGAAATCATGTTTCTCTCGAGGAGAAAACGCGTTTAAAGCCATAAAAAGATTTCACTGTGTTTTGGCATTGGACCAAGCTACCAACAACCTAAACAATGATCAGAACTGGAGAAATTACACTTTGACATTGTGTGATATCATGCAACTCTTAAGGACGTGTTGCAGACTTGTTGAATAGATTCATTTTTGTTGTTTTGTTTGTTTTTGATGAAATGGTGCTTTTCTTGTCGAGAAAAGGCGTTTAACGCGATAAAAAGGTTTAGTGCGTTATGAATACGGGCTAGCTTACCAAAAGTAAAAATGTGAACTAAATAAGGCCGGGACTCGTTTTTATTGTTTAAAACACGATTTCTCGACCAGAATATGCTTTTTCAAAAAAAGCCATGTTCCCATGGCGAGAGACTCATTTTCTGCGAGAAAATGCATTAAAAGGAGGGATTTCCTCAGAAACACTGTAAATACATATTGTACTTGTCTGAAAACGCACAGAACCTTGAAATAGAAGGTTTCTCACCAAAAAACACATTGGTGAAACCCCTATCTTAAGGCTCTGAGTGTTTGCACACATGTACAACAGGCATGTTTAAACTATAACGTTTTTAGTGAAATCATGTTTCTCTCGAGGAGAAAACGCGTTTAAAGCCATAAAAAGATTTCACTGTGTTTTGGCATTAGACTAAGCTACCAACAACCTAAACAATGATCAGAACTGGAGAAATTACACTTTGACATTGTGTGATATCATGCAACTCTTAAGGACGTGTTGCAGACTTGTTGAATAGATTCATTTTTGTTGTTTTGTTTGTTTTTGATGAAATGGTGCTTTTCTTGTCGAGAAAAGGCGTTTAACGCGATAAAAAGGTTTAGTGCGTTATGAATACGGGCTAGCTTACCAAAAGTAAAAATGTGAACTAAATAAGGCCGGGACTCGTTTTTATTGTTTAAAACACGATTTCTCGACCAGAATATGCTTTTTCAAAAAAAGCCATGTTCCCATGGCGAGAGACTCATTTTCTGCGAGAAAATGCATTAAAAGGAGGGATTTCCTCAGAAACACTGTAAATACATATTGTACTTGTCTGAAAACGCACAGAACCTTGAAATAGAAGGTTTCTCACCAAAAAACACATTGGTGAAACCCCTATCTTAAGGCTCTGAGTGTTTGCACACATGTACAACAGGCATGTTTAAACTATAACGTTTTTGGTGAAATCATGTTTCTCTCGAGGAGAAAACGCGTTTAAAGTCATAAAAAGATTTCACAGTGTTTTGGCATTGGTCTAAGCTACCAACAACCTAAACAATGATCAGAACTGGAGAAATTACACTTTGACATTGTGTGATATCATGCAACTCTTAAGGACGTGTTGCAGACTTGTTGAATAGATTCATTTTTGTTGTTTTGTTTGTTTTTGATGAAATGGTGCTTTTCTTGTCGAGAAAAGGCGTTTAACGCGATAAAAAGGTTTAGTGCGTTATGAATACGGGCTAGCTTACCAAAAGTAAAAATGTGAACTAAATAAGGCCGGGACTCGTTTTTATTGTTTAAAACACGATTTCTCGACCAGAATATGCTTTTTCAAAAAAAGCCATGTTCCCATGGCGAGAGACTCATTTTCTGCGAGAAAATGCATTAAAAGGAGGGATTTCCTCAGAAACACTGTAAATACATATTGTACTTGTCTGAAAACGCACAGAACCTTGAAATAGAAGGTTTCTCACCAAAAAACACATTGGTGAAACCCCTATCTTAAGGCTCTGAGTGTTTGCACACATGTACAACAGGCATGTTTAAACTATAACGTTTTTAGTGAAATCATGTTTCTCTCGAGGAGAAAACGCGTTTAAAGCCATAAAAAGATTTCACTGTGTTTTGGCATTAGACTAAGCTACCAACAACCTAAACAATGATCAGAACTGGAGAAATTACACTTTGACATTGTGTGATATCATGCAACTCTTAAGGACGTGTTGCAGACTTGTTGAATAGATTCATTTTTGTTGTTTTGTTTGTTTTTGATGAAATGGTGCTTTTCTTGTCGAGAAAAGGCGTTTAACGCGATAAAAAGGTTTAGTGCGTTATGAATACGGGCTAGCTTACCAAAAGTAAAAATGTGAACTAAATAAGGCCGGGACTCGTTTTTATTGTTTAAAACACGATTTCTCGACCAGAATATGCTTTTTCAAAAAAAGCCATGTTCCCATGGCGAGAGACTCATTTTCTGCGAGAAAATGCATTAAAAGGAGGGATTTCCTCAGAAACACTGTAAATACATATTGTACTTGTCTGAAAACGCACAGAACCTTGAAATAGAAGGTTTCTCACCAAAAAACACATTGGTGAAACCCCTATCTTAAGGCTCTGAGTGTTTGCACACATGTACAACAGGCATGTTTAAACTATAACGTTTTTAGTGAAATCATGTTTCTCTCGAGGAGAAAACGCGTTTAAAGCCATAAAAAGATTTCACTGTGTTTTGGCATTAGACTAAGCTACCAACAACCTAAACAATGATCAGAACTGGAGAAATTACACTTTGACATTGTGTGATATCATGCAACTCTTAAGGACGTGTTGCAGACTTGTTGAATAGATTCATTTTTGTTGTTTTGTTTGTTTTTGATGAAATGGTGCTTTTCTTGTCGAGAAAAGGCGTTTAACGCGATAAAAAGGTTTAGTGCGTTATGAATACGGGCTAGCTTACCAAAAGTAAAAATGTGAACTAAATAAGGCCGGGACTCGTTTTTATTGTTTAAAACACGATTTCTCGACCAGAATATGCTTTTTCAAAAAAAGCCATGTTCCCATGGCGAGAGACTCATTTTCTGCGAGAAAATGCATTAAAAGGAGGGATTTCCTCAGAAACACTGTAAATACATATTGTACTTGTCTGAAAACGCACAGAACCTTGAAATAGAAGGTTTCTCACCAAAAAACACATTGGTGAAACCCCTATCTTAAGGCTCTGAGTGTTTGCACACATGTACAACAGGCATGTTTAAACTATAACGTTTTTAGTGAAATCATGTTTCTCTCGAGGAGAAAACGCGTTTAAAGCCATAAAAAGATTTCACTGTGTTTTGGCATTGGACCAAGCTACCAACAACCTAAACAATGATCAGAACTGGAGAAATTACACTTTGACATTGTGTGATATCATGCAACTCTTAAGGACGTGTTGCAGACTTGTTGAATAGATTCATTTTTGTTGTTTTGTTTGTTTTTGATGAAATGGTGCTTTTCTTGTCGAGAAAAGGCGTTTAACGCGATAAAAAGGTTTAGTGCGTTATGAATACGGGCTAGCTTACCAAAAGTAAAAATGTGAACTAAATAAGGCCGGGACTCGTTTTTATTGTTTAAAACACGATTTCTCGACCAGAATATGCTTTTTCAAAAAAAGCCATGTTCCCATGGCGAGAGACTCATTTTCTGCGAGAAAATGCATTAAAAGGAGGGATTTCCTCAGAAACACTGTAAATACATATTGTACTTGTCTGAAAACGCACAGAACCTTGAAATAGAAGGTTTCTCACCAAAAAACACATTGGTGAAACCCCTATCTTAAGGGCTCTGAGTGTTTGCACACATGTACAACAGGCATGTTTAAACTATAACGTTTTTGGTGAAATCATGTTTCTCTCGAGGAGAAAACGCGTTTAAAGTCATAAAAAGATTTCACTGTGTTTTGGCATTGGTCTAAGCTACCAACAACCTAAACAATGATCAGAACTGGAGAAATTACACTTTGACATTGTGTGATATCATGCAACTCTTAAGGACGTGTTGCAGACTTGTTGAATAGATTCATTTTTGTTGTTTTGTTTGTTTTTGATGAAATGGTGCTTTTCTTGTCGAGAAAAGGCGTTTAACGCGATAAAAAGGTTTAGTGCGTTATGAATACGGGCTAGCTCACCAAAAGTAAAAATGTGAACTAAATAAGGCCGGGACTCGTTTTTATTGTTTAAAACACGATTTCTCGACCAGAATATGCTTTTTCAAAAAAAGCCATGTTCCCATGGCGAGAGACTCATTTTCTGCTAGAAAATGCATTAAAAGGAGGGATTTCCTCAGAAACACTATAAATACATATTGTACTTGTCTGAAAACGCACAGAACCTTGAAATAGAAGGTTTCTCACCAAAAAACACATTGGTGAAACCCCTATCTTAAGGCTCTGAGTATTTGCACACATGTACAACAGGCATGTTTAAACTATAACGTTTTTAGTGAAATCATGTTTCTCTCGAGGAGAAAACGCGTTTAAAGTCATAAAAAGATTTCACTGTGTTTTGGCATTGGTCTAAGCTACCAACAACCTAAACAATGATCAGAACTGGAGAAATTACACTTTGACATTGTGTGATATCATGCAACTCTTAAGGACGTGTTGCAGACTTGTTGAATAGATTCATTTTTGTTGTTTTGTTTGTTTTTGATGAAATGGTGCTTTTCTTGTCGAGAAAAGGCGTTTAACGCGATAAAAAGGTTTAGTGCGTTATGAATACGGGCTAGCTTACCAAAAGTAAAAATGTGAACTAAATAAGGCCGGGACTCGTTTTTATTGTTTAAAACACGATTTCTCGACCAGAATATGCTTTTTCAAAAAAAGCCATGTTCCCATGGCGAGAGACTCATTTTCTGCGAGAAAATGCATTAAAAGGAGGGATTTCCTCAGAAACACTATAAATACATATTGTACTTGTCTGAAAACGCACAGAACCTTGAAATAGAAGGTTTCTCACCAAAAAATACACATTGGTGAAACCCCTATCTTAAGGCTCTGAGTGTTTGCACACATGTACAACAGGCATGTTTAAACTATAACGTTTTTAGTGAAATCATTTTTCTCTCGAGGAGAAAACGCGTTTAAAGCCATAAAAAGATTTCACTGTGTTTTGGCATTGGACTAAGCTACCAACAACCTAAACAATGATCAGAACTGGAGAAATTACACTTTGACATTGTGTGATATCATGCAACTCTTAAGGACGTGTTGCAGACTTGTTGAATAGTTTCATTTTTCTTGTTTTGTTTGTTTTTGATGAAATTGTGCTTTTCTTGTCGAGAAAAGGCGTTTAACGCGATAAAAAGGTTTAGTGCGTTATGAATACGGGCTAGCTTACCAAAAGTAAAAATGTGAACTAAATAAGGCCGGGAGTCGTTCTCATTGTTTAAAACACGATTTCTCGACCAGAATATGCTTTTTCAAAAAAGCCATGTTCCCATGGCGAGAGACTCATTTTCTGCGAGAAAATGCATTAAAAGGAGGGATTTCCTCAGAAACACTATAAATATATATTGTACTTGTCTGAAAACGCACAGAACCTTGAAATAGAAGGTTTCTCACCAAAAAACACATTGGTGAAACCCCTATCTTAAGGCTCTGAGTGTTTGCACACATGTACAACAGGCATGTTTAAACTATAACGTTTTTAGTGAAATCATTTTTCTCTCGAGGAGAAAACGCGTTTAAAGTCATAAAAAGATTTCACTGTGTTTTGGCATTGGTCTAAGCTACGAACAACCTAAACAATGATCAGAACTGGAGAAATTACACATTGACATTGTGTGAAATCATGCAACTCTTAAGGACGTGTTGCAGACTTGTTGAATAGATTCATTTTTGTTGTTTTGTTTGTTTTTGATGAAATGGTGCTTTTCTTGTCGAGAAAAGGCGTTTAACGCGATAAAAAGGTTTAGTGCGTTATGAATACGGGCTAGCTTACCAAAAGTAAAAATGTGAACTAAATAAGGCCGGGACTCGTTTTTATTGTTTAAAACACGATTTCTCGACCAGAATATGCTTTTTCAAAAAAAGCCATGTTCCCATGGCGAGAGACTCATTTTCTGCGAGAAAATGCATTAAAAGGAGGGATTTCCTCAGAAACACTGTAAATACATATTGTACTTGTCTGAAAACGCACAGAACCTTGAAATAGAAGGTTTCTCACCAAAAAACACATTGGTGAAACCCCTATCTTAAGGCTCTGAGTGTTTGCACACATGTACAACAGGCATGTTTAAACTATAACGTTTTTAGTGAAATCATGTTTCTCTCGAGGAGAAAACGCGTTTAAAGCCATAAAAAGATTTCACTGTGTTTTGGCATTAGACTAAGCTACCAACAACCTAAACAATGATCAGAACTGGAGAAATTACACTTTGACATTGTGTGATATCATGCAACTCTTAAGGACGTGTTGCAGACTTGTTGAATAGATTCATTTTTGTTGTTTTGTTTGTTTTTGATGAAATGGTGCTTTTCTTGTCGAGAAAAGGCGTTTAACGCGATAAAAAGGTTTAGTGCGTTATGAATACGGGCTAGCTTACCAAAAGTAAAAATGTGAACTAAATAAGGCCGGGACTCGTTTTTATTGTTTAAAACACGATTTCTCGACCAGAATATGCTTTTTCAAAAAAAGCCATGTTCCCATGGCGAGAGACTCATTTTCTGCGAGAAAATGCATTAAAAGGAGGGATTTCCTCAGAAACACTGTAAATACATATTGTACTTGTCTGAAAACGCACAGAACCTTGAAATAGAAGGTTTCTCACCAAAAAACACATTGGTGAAACCCCTATCTTAAGGCTCTGAGTGTTTGCACACATGTACAACAGGCATGTTTAAACTATAACGTTTTTAGTGAAATCATGTTTCTCTCGAGGAGAAAACGCGTTTAAAGCCATAAAAAGATTTCACTGTGTTTTGGCATTAGACTAAGCTACCAACAACCTAAACAATGATCAGAACTGGAGAAATTACACTTTGACATTGTGTGATATCATGCAACTCTTAAGGACGTGTTGCAGACTTGTTGAATAGATTCATTTTTGTTGTTTTGTTTGTTTTTGATGAAATGGTGCTTTTCTTGTCGAGAAAAGGCGTTTAACGCGATAAAAAGGTTTAGTGCGTTATGAATACGGGCTAGCTTACCAAAAGTAAAAATGTGAACTAAATAAGGCCGGGACTCGTTTTTATTGTTTAAAACACGATTTCTCGACCAGAATATGCTTTTTCAAAAAAAGCCATGTTCCCATGGCGAGAGACTCATTTTCTGCGAGAAAATGCATTAAAAGGAGGGATTTCCTCAGAAACACTGTAAATACATATTGTACTTGTCTGAAAACGCACAGAACCTTGAAATAGAAGGTTTCTCACCAAAAAACACATTGGTGAAACCCCTATCTTAAGGCTCTGAGTGTTTGCACACATGTACAACAGGCATGTTTAAACTATAACGTTTTTGGTGAAATCATGTTTCTCTCGAGGAGAAAACGCGTTTAAAGTCATAAAAAGATTTCACAGTGTTTTGGCATTGGTCTAAGCTACCAACAACCTAAACAATGATCAGAACTGGAGAAATTACACTTTGACATTGTGTGATATCATGCAACTCTTAAGGACGTGTTGCAGACTTGTTGAATAGATTCATTTTTGTTGTTTTGTTTGTTTTTGATGAAATGGTGCTTTTCTTGTCGAGAAAAGGCGTTTAACGCGATAAAAAGGTTTAGTGCGTTATGAATACGGGCTAGCTTACCAAAAGTAAAAATGTGAACTAAATAAGGCCGGGACTCGTTTTTATTGTTTAAAACACGATTTCTCGACCAGAATATGCTTTTTCAAAAAAAGCCATGTTCCCATGGCGAGAGACTCATTTTCTGCGAGAAAATGCATTAAAAGGAGGGATTTCCTCAGAAACACTGTAAATACATATTGTACTTGTCTGAAAACGCACAGAACCTTGAAATAGAAGGTTTCTCACCAAAAAACACATTGGTGAAACCCCTATCTTAAGGCTCTGAGTGTTTGCACACATGTACAACAGGCATGTTTAAACTATAACGTTTTTAGTGAAATCATGTTTCTCTCGAGGAGAAAACGCGTTTAAAGCCATAAAAAGATTTCACTGTGTTTTGGCATTAGACTAAGCTACCAACAACCTAAACAATGATCACAACTGGAGAAATTACACTTTGACATTGTGTGATATCATGCAACTCTTAAGGACGTGTTGCAGACTTGTTGAATAGATTCATTTTTGTTGTTTTGTTTGTTTTTGATGAAATGGTGCTTTTCTTGTCGAGAAAAGGCGTTTAACGCGATAAAAAGGTTTAGTGCGTTATGAATACGGGCTAGCTTACCAAAAGTAAAAATGTGAACTAAATAAGGCCGGGACTCGTTTTTATTGTTTAAAACACGATTTCTCGACCAGAATATGCTTTTTCAAAAAAAGCCATGTTCCCATGGCGAGAGACTCATTTTCTGCGAGAAAATGCATTAAAAGGAGGGATTTCCTCAGAAACACTGTAAATACATATTGTACTTGTCTGAAAACGCACAGAACCTTGAAATAGAAGGTTTCTCACCAAAAAACACATTGGTGAAACCCCTATCTTAAGGCTCTGAGTGTTTGCACACATGTACAACAGGCATGTTTAAACTATAACGTTTTTAGTGAAATCATGTTTCTCTCGAGGAGAAAACGCGTTTAAAGCCATAAAAAGATTTCACTGTGTTTTGGCATTAGACTAAGCTACCAACAACCTAAACAATGATCAGAACTGGAGAAATTACACTTTGACATTGTGTGATATCATGCAACTCTTAAGGACGTGTTGCAGACTTGTTGAATAGATTCATTTTTGTTGTTTTGTTTGTTTTTGATGAAATGGTGCTTTTCTTGTCGAGAAAAGGCGTTTAACGCGATAAAAAGGTTTAGTGCGTTATGAATACGGGCTAGCTTACCAAAAGTAAAAATGTGAACTAAATAAGGCCGGGACTCGTTTTTATTGTTTAAAACACGATTTCTCGACCAGAATATGCTTTTTCAAAAAAAGCCATGTTCCCATGGCGAGAGACTCATTTTCTGCGAGAAAATGCATTAAAAGGAGGGATTTCCTCAGAAACACTGTAAATACATATTGTACTTGTCTGAAAACGCACAGAACCTTGAAATAGAAGGTTTCTCACCAAAAAACACATTGGTGAAACCCCTATCTTAAGGCTCTGAGTGTTTGCACACATGTACAACAGGCATGTTTAAACTATAACGTTTTTAGTGAAATCATGTTTCTCTCGAGGAGAAAACGCGTTTAAAGCCATAAAAAGATTTCACTGTGTTTTGGCATTGGACCAAGCTACCAACAACCTAAACAATGATCAGAACTGGAGAAATTACACTTTGACATTGTGTGATATCATGCAACTCTTAAGGACGTGTTGCAGACTTGTTGAATAGATTCATTTTTGTTGTTTTGTTTGTTTTTGATGAAATGGTGCTTTTCTTGTCGAGAAAAGGCGTTTAACGCGATAAAAAGGTTTAGTGCGTTATGAATACGGGCTAGCTTACCAAAAGTAAAAATGTGAACTAAATAAGGCCGGGACTCGTTTTTATTGTTTAAAACACGATTTCTCGACCAGAATATGCTTTTTCAAAAAAAGCCATGTTCCCATGGCGAGAGACTCATTTTCTGCGAGAAAATGCATTAAAAGGAGGGATTTCCTCAGAAACACTGTAAATACATATTGTACTTGTCTGAAAACGCACAGAACCTTGAAATAGAAGGTTTCTCACCAAAAAACACATTGGTGAAACCCCTATCTTAAGGCTCTGAGTGTTTGCACACATGTACAACAGGCATGTTTAAACTATAACGTTTTTAGTGAAATCATGTTTCTCTCGAGGAGAAAACGCGTTTAAAGCCATAAAAAGATTTCACTGTGTTTTGGCATTAGACTAAGCTACCAACAACCTAAACAATGATCAGAACTGGAGAAATTACACTTTGACATTGTGTGATATCATGCAACTCTTAAGGACGTGTTGCAGACTTGTTGAATAGATTCATTTTTGTTGTTTTGTTTGTTTTTGATGAAATGGTGCTTTTCTTGTCGAGAAAAGGCGTTTAACGCGATAAAAAGGTTTAGTGCGTTATGAATACGGGCTAGCTTACCAAAAGTAAAAATGTGAACTAAATAAGGCCGGGACTCGTTTTTATTGTTTAAAACACGATTTCTCGACCAGAATATGCTTTTTCAAAAAAAGCCATGTTCCCATGGCGAGAGACTCATTTTCTGCGAGAAAATGCATTAAAAGGAGGGATTTCCTCAGAAACACTGTAAATACATATTGTACTTGTCTGAAAACGCACAGAACCTTGAAATAGAAGGTTTCTCACCAAAAAACACATTGGTGAAACCCCTATCTTAAGGGCTCTGAGTGTTTGCACACATGTACAACAGGCATGTTTAAACTATAACGTTTTTGGTGAAATCATGTTTCTCTCGAGGAGAAAACGCGTTTAAAGTCATAAAAAGATTTCACTGTGTTTTGGCATTGGTCTAAGCTACCAACAACCTAAACAATGATCAGAACTGGAGAAATTACACTTTGACATTGTGTGATATCATGCAACTCTTAAGGACGTGTTGCAGACTTGTTGAATAGATTCATTTTTGTTGTTTTGTTTGTTTTTGATGAAATGGTGCTTTTCTTGTCGAGAAAAGGCGTTTAACGCGATAAAAAGGTTTAGTGCGTTATGAATACGGGCTAGCTTACCAAAAGTAAAAATGTGAACTAAATAAGGCCGGGACTAGTTTTTATTGTTTAAAACACGATTTCTCGACCAGAATATGCTTTTTCAAAAAAAGCCATGTTCCCATGGCGAGAGACTCATTTTCTGCGAGAAAATGCATTAAAAGGAGGGATTTCCTCAGAAATACTATAAATACATATTGTACTTGTCTGAAAACGCACAGAACCTTGAAATAGAAGGTTTCTCACCAAAAAACACATTGGTGAAACCCCTATCTTAAGGCTCTGAGTGTTTGCACACATGTACAACAGGCATGTTTAAACTATAACGTTTTTAGTGAAATCATGTTTCTCTCGAGGAGAAAACGCGTTTAAAGCCATAAAAAGATTTCACTGTGTTTTGGCATTGGACCAAGCTACCAACAACCTAAACAATAATCAGAATTGGAGAAATTACACATTGACATTGTGTGAAATCATGCAACTCTTAAGGACGTGTTGCAGACTTGTTGAATAGATTCATTTTTGTTGTTTTGTTTGTTTTTGATGAAATGGTGCTTTTCTTGTCGAGAAAAGGCGTTTAACGCGATAAAAAGGTTTAGTGCGTTATGAATACGGGCTAGCTCACCAAAAGTAAAAATGTGAACTAAATAAGGCCGGGACTCGTTTTTATTGTTTAAAACACGATTTCTCGACCAGAATATGCTTTTTCAAAAAAAGCCATGTTCCCATGGCGAGAGACTCATTTTCTGCTAGAAAATGCATTAAAAGGAGGGATTTCCTCAGAAACACAATACATACATATTGTACTTGTCTGAAAACGCACAGAACCTTGAAATAGAAGGTTTCTCACCAAAAAACACATTGGTGAAACCCCTATCTTAAGGCTCTGAGTGTTTGCACACATGTACAACAGGCATGTTTAAACTATAACGTTTTTAGTGAAATCATGTTTCTCTCGAGGAGAAAACGCGTTTAAAGTCATAAAAAGATTTCACTGTGTTTTGGCATTGGTCTAAGCTACCAACAACCTAAACAATGATCAGAACTGGAGAAATTACACTTTGACATTGTGTGATATCATGCAACTCTTAAGGACGTGTTGCAGACTTGTTGAATAGATTCTTTTTTGTTGTTTTGTTTGTTTTTGATGAAATGGTGCTTTTCTTGTCGAGAAAAGGCGTTTAACGCGATAAAAAGGTTTAGTGCGTTATGAATACGGGCTAGCTTACCAAAAGTAAAAATGTGAACTAAATAAGGCCGGGACTCGTTTTTATTGTTTAAAACACGATTTCTCGACCAGAATATGCTTTTTCAAAAAAAGCCATGTTCCCATGGCGAGAGACTCATTTTCTGCGAGAAAATGCATTAAAAGGAGGGATTTCCTCAGAAACACTATAAATACATATTGTACTTGTCTGAAAACGCACAGAACCTTGAAATAGAAGGTTTCTCACCAAAAAATACACATTGGTGAAACCCCTATCTTAAGGCTCTGAGTGTTTGCACACATGTACAACAGGCATGTTTAAACTATAACGTTTTTAGTGAAATCATTTTTCTCTCGAGGAGAAAACGCGTTTAAAGCCATAAAAAGATTTCACTGTGTTTTGGCATTGGACTAAGCTACCAACAACCTAAACAATGATCAGAACTGGAGAAATTACACTTTGACATTGTGTGATATCATGCAACTCTTAAGGACGTGTTGCAGACTTGTTGAATAGTTTCATTTTTCTTGTTTTGTTTGTTTTTGATGAAATTGTGCTTTTCTTGTCGAGAAAAGGCGTTTAACGCGATAAAAAGGTTTAGTGCGTTATGAATACGGGCTAGCTTACCAAAAGTAAAAATGTGAACTAAATAAGGCCGGGAGTCGTTCTCATTGTTTAAAACACGATTTCTCGACCAGAATATGCTTTTTCAAAAAAGCCATGTTCCCATGGCGAGACTCATTTTCTGCGAGAAAATGCATTAAAAGGAGGGATTTCCTCAGAAACACTATAAATATATATTGTACTTGTCTGAAAACGCACAGAACCTTGAAATAGAAGGTTTCTCACCAAAAAACACATTGGTGAAACCCCTATCTTAAGGCTCTGAGTGTTTGCACACATGTACAACAGGCATGTTTAAACTATAACGTTTTTAGTGAAATCATTTTTCTCTCGAGGAGAAAACGCGTTTAAAGTCATAAAAAGATTTCACTGTGTTTTGGCATTGGTCTAAGCTACCAACAACCTAAACAATGATCAGAACTGGAGAAATTACACTTTGACATTGTGTGATATCATGCAACTCTTAAGGACGTGTTGCAGACTTGTTGAATAGATTCTTTTTTGTTGTTTTGTTTGTTTTTGATGAAATGGTGCTTTTCTTGTCGAGAAAAGGCGTTTAACGCGATAAAAAGGTTTAGTGCGTTATGAATACGGGCTAGCTTACCAAAAGTAAAAATGTGAACTAAATAAGGCCGGGACTCGTTTTTATTGTTTAAAACACGATTTCTCGACCAGAATATGCTTTTTCAAAAAAAGCCATGTTCCCATGGCGAGAGACTCATTTTCTGCGAGAAAATGCATTAAAAGGAGGGATTTCCTCAGAAACACTATAAATACATATTGTACTTGTCTGAAAACGCACAGAACCTTGAAATAGAAGGTTTCTCACCAAAAAATACACATTGGTGAAACCCCTATCTTAAGGCTCTGAGTGTTTGCACACATGTACAACAGGCATGTTTAAACTATAACGTTTTTAGTGAAATCATTTTTCTCTCGAGGAGAAAACGCGTTTAAAGCCATAAAAAGATTTCACTGTGTTTTGGCATTGGACTAAGCTACCAACAACCTAAACAATGATCAGAACTGGAGAAATTACACTTTGACATTGTGTGATATCATGCAACTCTTAAGGACGTGTTGCAGACTTGTTGAATAGTTTCATTTTTCTTGTTTTGTTTGTTTTTGATGAAATTGTGCTTTTCTTGTCGAGAAAAGGCGTTTAACGCGATAAAAAGGTTTAGTGCGTTATGAATACGGGCTAGCTTACCAAAAGTAAAAATGTGAACTAAATAAGGCCGGGAGTCGTTCTCATTGTTTAAAACACGATTTCTCGACCAGAATATGCTTTTTCAAAAAAGCCATGTTCCCATGGCGAGACTCATTTTCTGCGAGAAAATGCATTAAAAGGAGGGATTTCCTCAGAAACACTATAAATATATATTGTACTTGTCTGAAAACGCACAGAACCTTGAAATAGAAGGTTTCTCACCAAAAAACACATTGGTGAAACCCCTATCTTAAGGCTCTGAGTGTTTGCACACATGTACAACAGGCATGTTTAAACTATAACGTTTTTAGTGAAATCATTTTTCTCTCGAGGAGAAAACGCGTTTAAAGCCATAAAAAGATTTCACTGTGTTTTGGCATTGGACCAAGCTACCAACAACCTAAACAATGATCAGCACTGGAGAAATTACACATTGACATTGTGTGAAATCATGCAACTCTTAAGGAAGTGTTGCAGACTTGTTGAATAGATTCATTTTTGTTGTTTTGTTTGTTTTTGATGAAATGGTGCTTTTCTTGTCGAGAAAAGGCGTTTAACGCGATAAAAAGGTTTAGTGCGTTATGAATACGGGCTAGCTTACCAAAAGTAAAAATGAGAATTAAATAAGGCCGGGAGTCGTTCTCATTGTTTAAAACACGATTTCTCGACCAGAATATGCTTTTTCAAAAAAAGCCATGTTCCCATGGCGAGAGACTCCTTTTCTGCGAGAAAATGCATTAAAAGGAGGGATTTCCTCAGAAACACTATAAATACATATTGTACTTGTCTGAAAACGCACAGAACCTTGGAATAGAAGGTTTCTCACCAAAAAACACATTGGTGAAACCCCTATCTTAAGGCTCTGAGTGTTTGCACACATGTACAACAGGCATGTTTAAACTATAACGTTTTTAGTGAAATCATGTTTCTCTCGAGGAGAAAACGCGTTTAAAGCCATAAAAAGATTTCACTGTGTTTTGGCATTGGACCAAGCTACCAACAACCTAAACAATGATCAGAACTGGAGAAATTACACATTGACATTGTGTGATATCATGCAACTCTTAAGGACGTGTTGCAGACTTGTTGAATAGATTCATTTTTCTTGTTTTGTTTGTTTTTGATGAAATGGTGCTTTTCTTGTCGAGAAAAGGCGTTTAACGCGATAAAATAGTTTAGTGCGTTATGAATACGGGCTAGCTTACCAAAAGTAAAAATGTGAACTAAATAAGGCCGGGACTCGTTTTTATTGTTTAAAACACGATTTCTCGACCAGAATATGCTTTTTCAAAAAAAGCCATGTTCCCATGGCGAGAGACTCATTTTCTGCGAGAAAATGCATTAAAAGGAGGGATTTCCTCAGAAACACTATAAATACATATTGTACTTGTCTGAAAACGCACAGAACCTTGAAATAGAAGGTTTCTCACCAAAAAATACACATTGGTGAAACCCCTATCTTAAGGCTCTGAGTGTTTGCACACATGTACAACAGGCATGTTTAAACTATAACGTTTTTAGTGAAATCATGTTTCTCTCGAGGAGAAAACGCGTTTAAAGCCATAAAAAGATTTCACTGTGTTTTGGCATTGGACCAAGCTACCAACAACCTAAACAATGATCAGAACTGGAGAAATTACACATTGACATTGTGTGAAATCATGCAACTCTTAAGGACGTGTTGCAGACTTGTTGAATAGATTCATTTTTGTTGTTTTGTTTGTTTTTGATGAAATTGTGCTTTTCTTGTCGAGAAAAGGCGTTTAACGCGATAAAAAGGTTTAGTGCGTTATGAATACGGGCTAGCTTACCAAAAGTAAAAATGTGAACTAAATAAGGCCGGGAGTCGTTCTCATTGTTTAAAACACGATTTCTCGACCAGAATATGCTTTTTCAAAAAAGCCATGTTCCCATGGCGAGACTCATTTTCTGCGAGAAAATGCATTAAAAGGAGGGATTTCCTCAGAAACACTATAAATATATATTGTACTTGTCTGAAAACGCACAGAACCTTGAAATAGAAGGTTTCTCACCAAAAAACACATTGGTGAAACCCCTATCTTAAGGCTCTGAGTGTTTGCACACATGTACAACAGGCATGTTTAAACTATAACGTTTTTAGTGAAATCATTTTTCTCTCGAGGAGAAAACGCGTTTAAAGCCATAAAAAGATTTCACTGTGTTTTGGCATTGGACCAAGCTACCAACAACCTAAACAATGATCAGAACTGGAGAAATTACACATTGACATTGTGTGAAATCATGCAACTCTTAAGGACGTGTTGCAGACTTGTTGAATAGATTCATTTTTGTTGTTTTGTTTGTTTTTGATGAAATGGTGCTTTTCTTGTCGAGAAAAGGCGTTTAACGCGATAAAAAGGTTTAGTGCGTTATGAATACGGGCTAGCTTACCAAAAGTAAAAATGAGAATTAAATAAGGCCGGGAGTCGTTCTCATTGTTTAAAACACGATTTCTCGACCAGAATATGCTTTTTCAAAAAAAGCCATGTTCCCATGGCGAGAGACTCCTTTTCTGCGAGAAAATGCATTAAAAGGAGGGATTTCCTCAGAAACACTATAAATACATATTGTACTTGTCTGAAAACGCACAGAACCTTGGAATAGAAGGTTTCTCACCAAAAAACACATTGGTGAAACCCCTATCTTAAGGCTCTGAGTGTTTGCACACATGTACAACAGGCATGTTTAAACTATAACGTTTTTAGTGAAATCATGTTTCTCTCGAGGAGAAAACGCGTTTAAAGCCATAAAAAGATTTCACTGTGTTTTGGCATTGGACCAAGCTACCAACAACCTAAACAATGATCAGAACTGGAGAAATTACACATTGACATTGTGTGAAATCATGCAACTCTTAAGGACGTGTTGCAGACTTGTTGAATAGTTTCATTTTTCTTGTTTTGTTTGTTTTTGATGAAATTGTGCTTTTCTTGTCGAGAAAAGGCGTTTAACGCGATAAAAAGGTTTAGTGCGTTATGAATACGGGCTAGCTTACCAAAAGTACAAATGTGAACTAAATAAGGCCGGGAGTCGTTCTCATTGTTTAAAACACGATTTCTCGACCAGAATATGCTTTTTCAAAAAAGCCATGTTCCCATGGCGAGACTCATTTTCTGCGAGAGAATGCATTAAAAGGAGGGATTTCCTCAGAAACACTATAAATATATATTGTACTTGTCTGAAAACGCACAGAACCTTGAAATAGAAGGTTTCTCACCAAAAAACACATTGGTGAAACCCCTATCTTAAGGCTCTGAGTGTTTGCACACATGTACAACAGGCATGTTTAAACTATAACGTTTTTAGTGAAATCATTTTTCTCTCGAGGAGAAAACGCGTTTAAAGCCATAAAAAGATTTCACTGTGTTTTGGCATTGGACCAAGCTACCAACAACCTAAACAATGATCAGAACTGGAGAAATTACACATTGACATTGTGTGAAATCATGCAACTCTTAAGGACGTGTTGCAGACTTGTTGAATAGATTCATTTTTCTTGTTTTGTTTGTTTTTGATGAAATGGTGCTTTTCTTGTCGAGAAAAGGCGTTTAACGCGATAAAAAGGTTTAGTGCGTTATGAATACGGGCTAGCTTACCAAAAGTAAAAATGAGAATTAAATAAGGCCGGGAGTCGTTCTCATTGTTTAAAACACGATTTCTCGACCAGAATATGCTTTTTCAAAAAAGCCATGTTCCCATGGCGAGAGACTCATTTTCTTTGAGAAAATGCATTAAAAGCAGGGATTTCATCAGAAACACTATAAATACATATTGTACTTGTCTGAAAACGCACAGAACCTCTAAATAGTAGGTTTCTCACCAAAAAACACATTGGTAAAACCTCTATCTTAAGGCTCTGAGTTTTTGCACACATGTACAACAGGCATGTTTAAACTATAACGTTTTTAGTGAAATCGTGTTTCTCTCGAGGAGAAAACGCGTTTAAAGCCATAAAAAGATTTCACTGTGTTTTGGCATTGGACCAAGCTGCCAACAGCCTAAACAATGATCAGAACTGGAGAAATCACACATTGACATTGGGTGAAATCATGCAACTCTTAAGGACGTGTTGCAGACTTGTTGAATAGATTCATTTTTGTTGTTTTGTTTGTTTTTGATGAAATGGTGCTTTTCTTGTCGAGAAAAGGCGTTTAACGCGATAAAAAGGTTTAGTGCGTTATGAATACGGGCTAGCTTACGAAAAGTAAAAATGTGAACTAAATAAGGCCGGGAATCGTTCCATTGTTTAAAACACGATTTCTCGACCAGAATATGCTTTTTCAAAAAAAGCCATGTTCCCATGGCGAGAGACTCATTTTCTGCGAGAAAATGCATTAAAAGGAGGGATTTCCTCAGAAACACTATAAATACATATTGTACTTGTCTGAAAACGCACAGAACCTTGAAATAGAAGGTTTCTCACCAAAAAACACATTGGTGAAACCCCTATCTTAAGGCTCTGAGTGTTTGCACACATGTACAACAGGCATGTTTAAACTATAACGTTTTTAGTGAAATCATGTTTCTCTCGAGGAGAAAACGCGTTTAAAGCCATAAAAAGATTTCACTGTGTTTTGGCATTGGACCAAGCTACCAACAACCTAAACAATGATCAGAAATGGAGAAATTACACATTGACATTGTGTGAAATCATGCAACTCTTAAGGACGTGTTGCAGACTTGTTGAATAGCTTCATTTTTCTTGTTTTGTTTGTTTTTGATGAAATTGTGCTTTTCTTGTCGAGAAAAGGCGTTTAACGCGATAAAAAGGTTTAGTGCGTTATGAATACGGGCTAGCTTACCAAAAGTAAAAATGTGAACTAAAAAAGGCCGGGAGTCGTTCTCATTGTTTAAAACACTATTTCTCGACCAGAATATGCTTTTTCAAAAAAGCCATGTTCCCATGGCGAGACTCGTTTTCTGCGAGAAAATGCATTAAAAGGAGGGATTTCCTCAGAAACACTATAAATATATATTGTACTTGTCTGAAAACGCACAGAACCTTGAAATAGAAGGTTTCTCACCAAAAAACACATTGGTGAAACCCCTATCTTAAGGCTCTGAGTGTTTGCACACATGTACAACAGGCATGTTTAAACTATAACGTTTTTAGTGAAATCATGTTTCTCTCGAGGAGAAAAGGCGTTTAAAGCCATAAAAAGATTTCACTGTGTTTTGGCATTGGACTAAGCTACCAACAACCTAAACAATGATCAGAACTGGAGAAATTACACTTTGACATTGTGTGATATCATGCAACTCTTAAGGACGTGTTGCAGACTTGTTGAATAGATTCATTTTTGTTGTTTTGTTTGTTTTTGATGAAATGGTGCTTTTCTTGTCGAGAAAAGGCGTTTAACGCGATAAAAAGGTTTAGTGCGTTATGAATACGGGCTAGCTTACCAAAAGTAAAAATGTGAACTAAATAAGGCCGGGACTCGTTTTTATTGTTTAAAACACGATTTCTCGACCAGAATATGCTTTTTCAAAAAAAGCCATGTTCCCATGGCGAGAGACTCATTTTCTGCGAGAAAATGCATTAAAAGGAGGGATTTCCTCAGAAACACTATAAATACATATTGTACTTGTCTGAAAACGCACAGAACCTTGAAATAGAAGGTTTCTCACCAAAAAACACATTGGTGAAACCCCTATCTTAAGGCTCTGAGTGTTTGCACACATGTACAACAGGCATGTTTAAACTATAACGTTTTTAGTGAAATCATGTTTCTCTCGAGGAGAAAACGCGTTTAAAGCCATAAAAAGATTTCACTGTGTTTTGGCATTGGACTAAGCTACCAACAACGTAAACAATGATCAGAACTGGAGAAATTACACTTTGACATTGTGTGATATCATGCAACTCTTAAGGACGTGTTGCAGACTTGTTGAATAGATTCATTTTTGTTGTTTTGTTTGTTTTTGATGAAATGGTGCTTTTCTTGTCGAGAAAAGGCGTTTAACGCGATAAAAAGGTTTAGTGCGTTATGAATACGGGCTAGCTTACCAAAAGTAAAAATGTGAACTAAATAAGGCCGGGACTCGTTTTTATTGTTTAAAACACGATTTCTCGACCAGAATATGCTTTTTCAAAAAAGCCATGTTCCCATGGCGAGAGACTCATTTTCTGCGAGAAAATGCATTAAAAGGAGGGATTTCCTCAGAAACACTTTAAATACATATTGTACTTGTCTGAAAACGCACAGAACCTTGAAATAGAAGGTTTCTCACCAAAAAACACATTGGTGAAAGCCCTATCTTAAGGCTCTGAGTGTTTGCACACATGTACAACAGGCATGTTTAAACTATAACGTTTTTAGTGAAATCATGTTTCTCTCGAGGAGAAAACGCGTTTAAAGCCATAACAAGATTTCACTGTGTTTTGGCATTGGACCAAGCTACCAACAACCTAAACAATGATCAGAACTGGAGAAATTACACATTGACATTGTGTGAAATCATGCAACTCTTAAGGACGTGTTGCAGACTTGTTGAATAGTTTCATTTTTCTTGTTTTGTTTGTTTTTGATGAAATTGTGCTTTTCTTGTCGAGAAAAGGCGTTTAACGCGATAAAAAGGTTTAGTGCGTTATGAATACGGGCTAGCTTACCAAAAGTAAAAATGTGAACTAAATAAGGCCGGGAGTCGTTCTCATTGTTTAAAACACGATTTCTCGACCAGAATATGCTTTTTCAAAAAAGCCATGTTCCCATGGCGAGACTCATTTTCTGCGAGAAAATGCATTAAAAGGAGGGATTTCCTCAGAAACACTATAAATATATATTGTACTTGTCTGAAAACGCACAGAACCTTGAAATAGAAGGTTTCTCACCAAAAAACACATTGGTGAAACCCCTATCTTAAGGCTCTGAGTGTTTGCACACATGTACAACAGGCATGTTTAAACTATAACGTTTTTAGTGAAATCATTTTTCTCTCGAGGAGAAAACGCGTTTAAAGCCATAAAAAGATTTCACTGTGTTTTGGCATTGGACCAAGCTACCAACAACCTAAACAATGATCAGAACTGGAGAAATTACACATTGACATTGTGTGAAATCATGCAACTCTTAAGGACGTGTTGCAGACTTGTTGAATAGATTCATTTTTCTTGTTTTGTTTGTTTTTGATGAAATGGTGCTTTTCTTGTCGAGAAAAGGCGTTTAACGCGATAAAAAGGTTTAGTGCGTTATGAATACGGGCTAGCTTACCAAAAGTAAAAATGAGAATTAAATAAGGCCGGGAGTCGTTCTCATTGTTTAAAACACGATTTCTCGACCAGAATATGCTTTTTCAAAAAAGCCATGTTCCCATGGCGAGAGACTCATTTTCTTTGAGAAAATGCATTAAAAGCAGGGATTTCATCAGAAACACTATAAATACATATTGTACTTGTCTGAAAACGCACAGAACCTCTAAATAGTAGGTTTCTCACCAAAAAACACATTGGTAAAACCTCTATCTTAAGGCTCTGAGTTTTTGCACACATGTACAACAGGCATGTTTAAACTATAACGTTTTTAGTGAAATCGTGTTTCTCTCGAGGAGAAAACGCGTTTAAAGCCATAAAAAGATTTCACTGTGTTTTGGCATTGGACCAAGCTGCCAACAGCCTAAACAATGATCAGAACTGGAGAAATCACACATTGACATTGGGTGAAATCATGCAACTCTTAAGGACGTGTTGCAGACTTGTTGAATAGATTCATTTTTCTTGTTTTGTTTGTTTTTGATGAAATTGTGCTTTTCTTGTCGAGAAAAGGCGTTTAACGCGATAAAAAAGGTTTAGTGCGTTATGAATACGGGCTAGCTTACGAAAAGTAAAAATGTGAACTAAATAAGGCCGGGAATCGTTCCATTGTTTAAAACACGATTTCTCGACCAGAATATGCTTTTTCAAAAAAAGCCATGTTCCCATGGCGAGAGACTCATTTTCTGCGAGAAAATGCATTAAAAGGAGGGATTTCCTCAGAAACACTATAAATATATATTGTACTTGTCTGAAAACGCACAGAACCTTGAAATAGAAGGTTTCTCACCAAAAAACACATTGGTGAAACCCCTATCTTAAGGCTCTGAGTGTTTGCACACATGTACAACAGGCATGTTTAAACTATAACGTTTTTAGTGAAATCATGTTTCTCTCGAGGAGAAAACGCGTTTAAAGCCATAAAAAGATTTCACTGTGTTTTGGCATTGGACCAAGCTACCAACAACCTAAACAATGATCAGAAATGGAGAAATTACACATTGACATTGTGTGAAATCATGCAACTCTTAAGGACGTGTTGCAGACTTGTTGAATAGCTTCATTTTTCTTGTTTTGTTTGTTTTTGATGAAATTGTGCTTTTCTTGTCGAGAAAAGGCGTTTAACGCGATAAAAAGGTTTAGTGCGTTATGAATACGGGCTAGCTTACCAAAAGTAAAAATGTGAACTAAAAAAGGCCGGGAGTCGTTCTCATTGTTTAAAACACTATTTCTCGACCAGAATATGCTTTTTCAAAAAAGCCATGTTCCCATGGCGAGACTCGTTTTCTGCGAGAAAATGCATTAAAAGGAGGGATTTCCTCAGAAACACTATAAATACATATTGTACTTGTCTGAAAACGCACAGAACCTTGAAATAGAAGGTTTCTCACCAAAAAACACATTGGTGAAACCCCTATCTTAAGGCTCTGAGTGTTTGCACACATGTACAACAGGCATGTTTAAACTATAACGTTTTTAGTGAAATCATGTTTCTCTCGAGGAGAAAACGCGTTTAAAGCCATAAAAAGATTTCACTGTGTTTTGGCATTGGACCAAGCTACCAACAACCTAAACAATGATCAGAAATGGAGAAATTACACATTGACATTGTGTGAAATCATGCAACTCTTAAGGACGTGTTGCAGACTTGTTGAATAGCTTCATTTTTCTTGTTTTGTTTGTTTTTGATGAAATTGTGCTTTTCTTGTCGAGAAAAGGCGTTTAACGCGATAAAAAGGTTTAGTGCGTTATGAATACGGGCTAGCTTACCAAAAGTAAAAATGTGAACTAAAAAAGGCCGGGAGTCGTTCTCATTGTTTAAAACACTATTTCTCGACCAGAATATGCTTTTTCAAAAAAGCCATGTTCCCATGGCGAGACTCGTTTTCTGCGAGAAAATGCATTAAAAGGAGGGATTTCCTCAGAAACACTATAAATATATATTGTACTTGTCTGAAAACGCACAGAACCTTGAAATAGAAGGTTTCTCACCAAAAAACACATTGGTGAAACCCCTATCTTAAGGCTCTGAGTGTTTGCACACATGTACAACAGGCATGTTTAAACTATAACGTTTTTAGTGAAATCATGTTTCTCTCGAGGAGAAAAGGCGTTTAAAGCCATAAAAAGATTTCACTGTGTTTTGGCATTGGACTAAGCTACCAACAACCTAAACAATGATCAGAACTGGAGAAATTACACTTTGACATTGTGTGATATCATGCAACTCTTAAGGACGTGTTGCAGACTTGTTGAATAGATTCATTTTTGTTGTTTTGTTTGTTTTTGATGAAATGGTGCTTTTCTTGTCGAGAAAAGGCGTTTAACGCGATAAAAAGGTTTAGTGCGTTATGAATACGGGCTAGCTTACCAAAAGTAAAAATGTGAACTAAATAAGGCCGGGACTCGTTTTTATTGTTTAAAACACGATTTCTCGACCAGAATATGCTTTTTCAAAAAAAGCCATGTTCCCATGGCGAGAGACTCATTTTCTGCGAGAAAATGCATTAAAAGGAGGGATTTCCTCAGAAACACTATAAATACATATTGTACTTGTCTGAAAACGCACAGAACCTTGAAATAGAAGGTTTCTCACCAAAAAACACATTGGTGAAACCCCTATCTTAAGGCTCTGAGTGTTTGCACACATGTACAACAGGCATGTTTAAACTATAACGTTTTTAGTGAAATCATGTTTCTCTCGAGGAGAAAACGCGTTTAAAGCCATAAAAAGATTTCACTGTGTTTTGGCATTGGACTAAGCTACCAACAACGTAAACAATGATCAGAACTGGAGAAATTACACTTTGACATTGTGTGATATCATGCAACTCTTAAGGACGTGTTGCAGACTTGTTGAATAGATTCATTTTTGTTGTTTTGTTTGTTTTTGATGAAATGGTGCTTTTCTTGTCGAGAAAAGGCGTTTAACGCGATAAAAAGGTTTAGTGCGTTATGAATACGGGCTAGCTTACCAAAAGTAAAAATGTGAACTAAATAAGGCCGGGACTCGTTTTTATTGTTTAAAACACGATTTCTCGACCAGAATATGCTTTTTCAAAAAAGCCATGTTCCCATGGCGAGAGACTCATTTTCTGCGAGAAAATGCATTAAAAGGAGGGATTTCCTCAGAAACACTATAAATACATATTGTACTTGTCTGAAAACGCACAGAACCTTGAAATAGAAGGTTTCTCACCAAAAAACACATTGGTGAAAGCCCTATCTTAAGGCTCTGAGTGTTTGCACACATGTACAACAGGCATGTTTAAACTATAACGTTTTTAGTGAAATCATGTTTCTCTCGAGGAGAAAACGCGTTTAAAGCCATAACAAGATTTCACTGTGTTTTGGCATTGGACCAAGCTACCAACAACCTAAACAATGATCAGAAATGGAGAAATTACACATTGACATTGTGTGAAATCATGCAACTCTTAAGGACGTGTTGCAGACTTGTTGAATAGCTTCATTTTTCTTGTTTTGTTTGTTTTTGATGAAATTGTGCTTTTCTTGTCGAGAAAAGGCGTTTAACGCGATAAAAAGGTTTAGTGCGTTATGAATACGGGCTAGCTTACCAAAAGTAAAAATGTGAACTAAAAAAGGCCGGGAGTCGTTCTCATTGTTTAAAACACTATTTCTCGACCAGAATATGCTTTTTCAAAAAAGCCATGTTCCCATGGCGAGACTCGTTTTCTGCGAGAAAATGCATTAAAAGGAGGGATTTCCTCAGAAACACTATAAATATATATTGTACTTGTCTGAAAACGCACAGAACCTTGAAATAGAAGGTTTCTCACCAAAAAACACATTGGTGAAACCCCTATCTTAAGGCTCTGAGTGTTTGCACACATGTACAACAGGCATGTTTAAACTATAACGTTTTTAGTGAAATCATGTTTCTCTCGAGGAGAAAAGGCGTTTAAAGCCATAAAAAGATTTCACTGTGTTTTGGCATTGGACTAAGCTACCAACAACCTAAACAATGATCAGAACTGGAGAAGTTACACTTTGACATTGTGTGATATCATGCAACTCTTAAGGACGTGTTGCAGACTTGTTGAATAGATTCATTTTTGTTGTTTTGTTTGTTTTTGATGAAATGGTGCTTTTCTTGTCGAGAAAAGGCGTTTAACGCGATAAAAAGGTTTAGTGCGTTATGAATACGGGCTAGCTTACCAAAAGTAAAAATGTGAACTAAATAAGGCCGGGACTCGTTTTTATTGTTTAAAACACGATTTCTCGACCAGAATATGCTTTTTCAAAAAAAGCCATGTTCCCATGGCGAGAGACTCATTTTCTGCGAGAAAATGCATTAAAAGGAGGGATTTCCTCAGAAACACTATAAATACATATTGTACTTGTCTGAAAACGCACAGAACCTTGAAATAGAAGGTTTCTCACCAAAAAACACATTGGTGAAACCCCTATCTTAAGGCTCTGAGTGTTTGCACACATGTACAACAGGCATGTTTAAACTATAACGTTTTTAGTGAAATCATGTTTCTCTCGAGGAGAAAACGCGTTTAAAGCCATAAAAAGATTTCACTGTGTTTTGGCATTGGACTAAGCTACCAACAACGTAAACAATGATCAGAACTGGAGAAATTACACTTTGACATTGTGTGATATCATGCAACTCTTAAGGACGTGTTGCAGACTTGTTGAATAGATTCATTTTTGTTGTTTTGTTTGTTTTTGATGAAATGGTGCTTTTCTTGTCGAGAAAAGGCGTTTAACGCGATAAAAAGGTTTAGTGCGTTATGAATACGGGCTAGCTTACCAAAAGTAAAAATGTGAACTAAATAAGGCCGGGACTCGTTTTTATTGTTTAAAACACGATTTCTCGACCAGAATATGCTTTTTCAAAAAAGCCATGTTCCCATGGCGAGAGACTCATTTTCTGCGAGAAAATGCATTAAAAGGAGGGATTTCCTCAGAAACACTATAAATACATATTGTACTTGTCTGAAAACGCACAGAACCTTGAAATAGAAGGTTTCTCACCAAAAAACACATTGGTGAAAGCCCTATCTTAAGGCTCTGAGTGTTTGCACACATGTACAACAGGCATGTTTAAACTATAACGTTTTTAGTGAAATCATGTTTCTCTCGAGGAGAAAACGCGTTTAAAGCCATAACAAGATTTCACTGTGTTTTGGCATTGGACCAAGCTACCAACAACCTAAACAATGATCAGAACTGGAGAAATTACACATTGACATTGTGTGAAATCATGCAACTCTTAAGGACGTGTTGCAGACTTGTTGAATAGTTTCATTTTTCTTGTTTTGTTTGTTTTTGATGAAATTGTGCTTTTCTTGTCGAGAAAAGGCGTTTAACGCGATAAAAAGGTTTAGTGCGTTATGAATACGGGCTAGCTTACCAAAAGTAAAAATGTGAACTAAATAAGGCCGGGAGTCGTTCTCATTGTTTAAAACACGATTTCTCGACCAGAATATGCTTTTTCAAAAAAGCCATGTTCCCATGGCGAGACTCATTTTCTGCGAGAAAATGCATTAAAAGGAGGGATTTCCTCAGAAACACTATAAATATATATTGTACTTGTCTGAAAACGCACAGAACCTTGAAATAGAAGGTTTCTCACCAAAAAACACATTGGTGAAACCCCTATCTTAAGGCTCTGAGTGTTTGCACACATGTACAACAGGCATGTTTAAACTATAACGTTTTTAGTGAAATCATTTTTCTCTCGAGGAGAAAACGCGTTTAAAGCCATAAAAAGATTTCACTGTGTTTTGGCATTGGACCAAGCTACCAACAACCTAAACAATGATCAGAACTGGAGAAATTACACATTGACATTGTGTGAAATCATGCAACTCTTAAGGACGTGTTGCAGACTTGTTGAATAGATTCATTTTTCTTGTTTTGTTTGTTTTTGATGAAATGGTGCTTTTCTTGTCGAGAAAAGGCGTTTAACGCGATAAAAAGGTTTAGTGCGTTATGAATACGGGCTAGCTTACCAAAAGTAAAAATGAGAATTAAATAAGGCCGGGAGTCGTTCTCATTGTTTAAAACACGATTTCTCGACCAGAATATGCTTTTTCAAAAAAGCCATGTTCCCATGGCGAGAGACTCATTTTCTTTGAGAAAATGCATTAAAAGCAGGGATTTCATCAGAAACACTATAAATACATATTGTACTTGTCTGAAAACGCACAGAACCTCTAAATAGTAGGTTTCTCACCAAAAAACACATTGGTAAAACCTCTATCTTAAGGCTCTGAGTTTTTGCACACATGTACAACAGGCATGTTTAAACTATAACGTTTTTAGTGAAATCGTGTTTCTCTCGAGGAGAAAACGCGTTTAAAGCCATAAAAAGATTTCACTGTGTTTTGGCATTGGACCAAGCTGCCAACAGCCTAAACAATGATCAGAACTGGAGAAATCACACATTGACATTGGGTGAAATCATGCAACTCTTAAGGACGTGTTGCAGACTTGTTGAATAGATTCATTTTTCTTGTTTTGTTTGTTTTTGATGAAATTGTGCTTTTCTTGTCGAGAAAAGGCGTTTAACGCGATAAAAAAGGTTTAGTGCGTTATGAATACGGGCTAGCTTACGAAAAGTAAAAATGTGAACTAAATAAGGCCGGGAATCGTTCCATTGTTTAAAACACGATTTCTCGACCAGAATATGCTTTTTCAAAAAAAGCCATGTTCCCATGGCGAGAGACTCATTTTCTGCGAGAAAATGCATTAAAAGGAGGGATTTCCTCAGAAACACTATAAATATATATTGTACTTGTCTGAAAACGCACAGAACCTTGAAATAGAAGGTTTCTCACCAAAAAACACATTGGTGAAACCCCTATCTTAAGGCTCTGAGTGTTTGCACACATGTACAACAGGCATGTTTAAACTATAACGTTTTTAGTGAAATCATGTTTCTCTCGAGGAGAAAACGCGTTTAAAGCCATAAAAAGATTTCACTGTGTTTTGGCATTGGACCAAGCTACCAACAACCTAAACAATGATCAGAAATGGAGAAATTACACATTGACATTGTGTGAAATCATGCAACTCTTAAGGACGTGTTGCAGACTTGTTGAATAGCTTCATTTTTCTTGTTTTGTTTGTTTTTGATGAAATTGTGCTTTTCTTGTCGAGAAAAGGCGTTTAACGCGATAAAAAGGTTTAGTGCGTTATGAATACGGGCTAGCTTACCAAAAGTAAAAATGTGAACTAAAAAAGGCCGGGAGTCGTTCTCATTGTTTAAAACACTATTTCTCGACCAGAATATGCTTTTTCAAAAAAGCCATGTTCCCATGGCGAGACTCGTTTTCTGCGAGAAAATGCATTAAAAGGAGGGATTTCCTCAGAAACACTATAAATATATATTGTACTTGTCTGAAAACGCACAGAACCTTGAAATAGAAGGTTTCTCACCAAAAAACACATTGGTGAAACCCCTATCTTAAGGCTCTGAGTGTTTGCACACATGTACAACAGGCATGTTTAAACTATAACGTTTTTAGTGAAATCATGTTTCTCTCGAGGAGAAAAGGCGTTTAAAGCCATAAAAAGATTTCACTGTGTTTTGGCATTGGACTAAGCTACCAACAACGTAAACAATGATCAGAACTGGAGAAATTACACTTTGACATTGTGTGATATCATGCAACTCTTAAGGACGTGTTGCAGACTTGTTGAATAGATTCATTTTTGTTGTTTTGTTTGTTTTTGATGAAATGGTGCTTTTCTTGTCGAGAAAAGGCGTTTAACGCGATAAAAAGGTTTAGTGCGTTATGAATACGGGCTAGCTTACCAAAAGTAAAAATGTGAACTAAATAAGGCCGGGACTCGTTTTTATTGTTTAAAACACGATTTCTCGACCAGAATATGCTTTTTCAAAATAAGCCATGTTCCCATGGCGAGAGACTCATTTTCTGCGAGAAAATGCATTAAAAGGAGGGATTTCCTCAGAAACACTATAAATATATATTGTACTTGTCTGAAAACGCACAGAACCTTGAAATAGAAGGTTTCTCACCAAAAAACACATTGGTGAAACCCCTATCTTAAGGCTCTGAGTGTTTGCACACATGTACAACAGGCATGTTTAAACTATAACGTTTTTAGTGAAATCATGTTTCTCTCGAGGAGAAAACTTGTTTAAAGCCATAAAAAGATTTCACTGTGTTTTGGCATTGGACTAAGCTACCAACAACGTAAACAATGATCAGAACTGGAGAAATTACACTTTGACATTGTGTGATATCATGCAACTCTTAAGGACGTGTTGCAGACTTGTTGAATAGATTCATTTTTGTTGTTTTGTTTGTTTTTGATGAAATGGTGCTTTTCTTGTCGAGAAAAGGCGTTTAACGCGATAAAAAGGTTTAGTGCGTTATGAATACGGGCTAGCTTACCAAAAGTAAAAATTTGAACTAAATAAGGCCGGGACTCGTTTTTATTGTTTAAAACACGATTTCTCGACCAGAATATGCTTTTTCAAAAAAAGCCATGTTCCCATGGAGAGAGACTCATTTTCTGCGAGAAAATGCATTAAAAGGAGGGATTTCCTCAGAAACACTATAAATACATATTGTACTTGTCTGAAAACGCACAGAACCTTGGAATAGAAGGTTTTTCACCAAAAAACACATTGGTGAAACCCCTATCTTAAGGCTCTGAGTGTTTGCACACATGTACAACAGGCATATTTAAACTATAACGTTTTTAGTGAAATCATGTTTCTCTCGAGGAGAAAAGGCGTTTAAAGCCATAAAAAGATTTCACTGTGTTTTGGCGTTGGACTAAGCTACCAACAACCTAAACAATGATCAGAACTGGAGAAATTACACTTTGACATTGTGTGATATCATGCAACTCTTAAGGACGTGTTGCAGACTTGTTGAATAGATTCATTTTTGTTGTTTTGTTTGTTTTTGATGAAATGGTGCTTTTCTTGTCGAGAAAAGGCGTTTAACGCGATAAAAAGGTTTAGTGCGTTATGAATACGGGCTAGCTTACCAAAAGTAAAAATGTGAACTAAATACGGCCGGGACTCGTTTTTATTGTTTAAAACACGATTTCTCGACCAGAATATGCTTTTTCAAAAAAAGCCATGTTCCCATGGCGAGAGACTCCTTTTCTGCGAGAAAATGCATTAAAAGGAGGGATTTCCTCAGAAACACTATAAATACATATTGTACTTGTCTGAAAACGCACAGAACCTTGGAATAGAAGGTTTCTCACCAAAAAACACATTGGTGAAACCCCTATCTTAAGGCTCTGAGTGTTTGCACACATGTACAACAGGCATGTTTAAACTATAACGTTTTTAGTGAAATCATGTTTCTCTCGAGGAGAAAACGCGTTTAAAGCCATACAAAGATTTCACTGTGTTTTGGCATTGGACCAAGCTACCAACAACCTAAACAATGATCAGAACTGGAGAAATGACACATTGACATTGTGTGATATCATGCAACTCTTAAGGACGTGTTGCAGACTTGTTGAATAGATTCATTTTTCTTGTTTTGTTTGTTTTTGATGAAATGGTGCTTTTCTTGTCGAGAAAAGGCGTTTAACGCGATAAAATAGTTTAGTGCGTTATGAATACGGGCTAGCTTACCAAAAGTAAAAATGTGAACTAAATAAGGCCGGGACTCGTTTTTATTGTTTAAAACACGATTTCTCGACCAGAATATGCTTTTTCAAAAAAAGCCATGTTCCCATGGCGAGAGACTCATTTTCTGCGAGAAAATGCATTAAAAGGAGGGATTTCCTCAGAAACACTATAAATACATATTGTACTTGTCTGAAAACGCACAGAACCTTGAAATAGAAGGTTTCTCACCAAAAAACACATTGGTGAAACCCCTATCTTAAGGCTCTGAGTGTTTGCACACATGTACAACAGGCATGTTTAAACTATAACGTTTTTAGTGAAATCATGTTTCTCTCGAGGAGAAAACGCGTTTAAAGCCATAACAAGATTTCACTGTGTTTTGGCATTGGACCAAGCTACCAACAACCTAAACAATGATCAGAACTGGAGAAATTACACATTGACATTGTTTGAAATCATGCAACTCTTAAGGACGTGTTGCAGACTTGTTGAATAGTTTCATTTTTCTTGTTTTGTTTGTTTTTGATGAAATTGTGCTTTTCTTGTCGAGAAAAGGCGTTTAACGCGATAAAAAGGTTTAGTGCGTTATGAATACGGGCTAGCTTACCAAAAGTAAAAATGTGAACTAAATAAGGCCGGGAGTCGTTCTCATTGTTTAAAACACGATTTCTCGACCAGAATATGCTTTTTCAAAAAAGCCATGTTCCCATGGCGAGACTCATTTTCTGCGAGAAAATGCATTAAAAGGAGGGATTTCCTCAGAAACACTATAAATATATATTGTACTTGTCTGACAACGCACAGAACCTTGAAATAGAAGGTTTCTCACCAAAAAACACATTGGTGAAACCCCTATCTTAAGGCTCTGAGTGTTTGCACACATGTACAACAGGCATGTTTAAACTATAACGTTTTTAGTGAAATCATTTTTCTCTCGAGGAGAAAACGCGTTTAAAGCCATAAAAAGATTTCACTGTGTTTTGGCATTGGACCAAGCTACCAACAACCTAAACAATGATCAGAACTGGAGAAATTACACATTGACATTGTGTGAAATCATGCAACTCTTAAGGACGTGTTGCAGACTTGTTGAATAGATTCATTTTTGTTGTTTTGTTTGTTTTTGATGAAATGGTGCTTTTCTTGTCGAGAAAAGGCGTTTAACGCGATAAAAAGGTTTAGTGCGTTATGAATACGGGCTAGCTTACCAAAAGTAAAAATGAGAATTAAATAAGGCCGGGAGTCGTTCTCATTGTTTAAAACACGATTTCTCGACCAGAATATGCTTTTTCAAAAAAAGCCATGTTCCCATGGCGAGAGACTCCTTTTCTGCGAGAAAATGCATTAAAAGGAGGGATTTCCTCAGAAACACTATAAATACATATTGTACTTGTCTGAAAACGCACAGAACCTTGGAATAGAAGGTTTCTCACCAAAAAACACATTGGTGAAACCCCTATCTTAAGGCTCTGAGTGTTTGCACACATGTACAACAGGCATGTTTAAACTATAACGTTTTTAGTGAAATCATGTTTCTCTCGAGGAGAAAACGCGTTTAAAGCCATAAAAAGATTTCACTGTGTTTTGGCATTGGACCAAGCTACCAACAACCTAAACAATGATCAGAACTGGAGAAATTACACATTGACATTGTGTGATATCATGCAACTCTTAAGGACGTGTTGCAGACTTGTTGAATAGATTCATTTTTCTTGTTTTGTTTGTTTTTGATGAAATGGTGCTTTTCTTGTCGAGAAAAGGCGTTTAACGCGATAAAATAGTTTAGTGCGTTATGAATACGGGCTAGCTTACCAAAAGTAAAAATGTGAACTAAATAAGGCCGGGACTCGTTTTTATTGTTTAAAACACGATTTCTCGACCAGAATATGCTTTTTTAAAAAAAGCCATGTTCCCATGGCGAGAGACTCATTTTCTGCGAGAAAATGCATTAAAAGGAGGGATTTCCTCAGAAACACTATAAATACATATTGTACTTGTCTGAAAACGCACAGAACCTTGAAATAGAAGGTTTCTCACCAAAAAATACACATTGGTGAAACCCCTATCTTAAGGCTCTGAGTGTTTGCACACATGTACAACAGGCATGTTTAAACTATAACGTTTTTAGTGAAATCATGTTTCTCTCGAGGAGAAAACGCGTTTAAAGCCATAAAAAGATTTCACTGTGTTTTGGCATTGGACCAAGCTACCAACAACCTAAACAATGATCAGAACTGGAGAAATTACACATTGACATTGTGTGAAATCATGCAACTCTTAAGGACGTGTTGCAGACTTGTTGAATAGTTTCATTTTTCTTGTTTTGTTTGTTTTTGATGAAATTGTGCTTTTCTTGTCGAGAAAAGGCGTTTAACGCGATAAAAAGGTTTAGTGCGTTATGAATACGGGCTAGCTTACCAAAAGTAAAAATGTGAACTAAATAAGGCCGGGAGTCGTTCTCATTGTTTAAAACACGATTTCTCGACCAGAATATGCTTTTTCAAAAAAGCCATGTTCCCATGGCGAGACTCATTTTCTGCGAGAAAATGCATTAAAAGGAGGGATTTCCTCAGAAACACTATAAATATATATTGTACTTGTCTGAAAACGCACAGAACCTTGAAATAGAAGGTTTCTCACCAAAAAACACATTGGTGAAACCCCTATCTTAAGGCTCTGAGTGTTTGCACACATGTACAACAGGCATGTTTAAACTATAACGTTTTTAGTGAAATCATTTTTCTCTCGAGGAGAAAACGCGTTTAAAGCCATAAAAAGATTTCACTGTGTTTTGGCATTGGACCAAGCTACCAACAACCTAAACAATGATCAGAACTGGAGAAATTACACATTGACATTGTGTGATATCATGCAACTCTTAAGGACGTGTTGCAGACTTGTTGAATAGATTCATTTTTCTTGTTTTGTTTGTTTTTGATGAAATGGTGCTTTTCTTGTCGAGAAAAGGCGTTTAACGCGATAAAATAGTTTAGTGCGTTATGAATACGGGCTAGCTTACCAAAAGTAAAAATGTGAACTAAATAAGGCCGGGACTCGTTTTTATTGTTTAAAACACGATTTCTCGACCAGAATATGCTTTTTCAAAAAAAGCCATGTTCCCATGGCGAGAGACTCATTTTCTGCGAGAAAATGCATTAAAAGGAGGGATTTCCTCAGAAACACTATAAATACATATTGTACTTGTCTGAAAACGCACAGAACCTTGAAATAGAAGGTTTCTCACCAAAAAACACATTGGTGAAACCCCTATCTTAAGGCTCTGAGTGTTTGCACACATGTACAACAGGCATGTTTAAACTATAACGTTTTTAGTGAAATCATGTTTCTCTCGAGGAGAAAACGCGTTTAAAGCCATAACAAGATTTCACTGTGTTTTGGCATTGGACCAAGCTACCAACAACCTAAACAATGATCAGAACTGGAGAAATTACACATTGACATTGTTTGAAATCATGCAACTCTTAAGGACGTGTTGCAGACTTGTTGAATAGTTTCATTTTTCTTGTTTTGTTTGTTTTTGATGAAATTGTGCTTTTCTTGTCGAGAAAAGGCGTTTAACGCGATAAAAAGGTTTAGTGCGTTATGAATACGGGCTAGCTTACCAAAAGTAAAAATGTGAACTAAATAAGGCCGGGAGTCGTTCTCATTGTTTAAAACACGATTTCTCGACCAGAATATGCTTTTTCAAAAAAGCCATGTTCCCATGGCGAGACTCATTTTCTGCGAGAAAATGCATTAAAAGGAGGGATTTCCTCAGAAACACTATAAATATATATTGTACTTGTCTGAAAACGCACAGAACCTTGAAATAGAAGGTTTCTCACCAAAAAACACATTGGTGAAACCCCTATCTTAAGGCTCTGAGTGTTTGCACACATGTACAACAGGCATGTTTAAACTATAACGTTTTTAGTGAAATCATTTTTCTCTCGAGGAGAAAACGCGTTTAAAGCCATAAAAAGATTTCACTGTGTTTTGGCATTGGACCAAGCTACCAACAACCTAAACAATGATCAGAACTGGAGAAATTACACATTGACATTGTGTGAAATCATGCAACTCTTAAGGACGTGTTGCAGACTTGTTGAATAGATTCATTTTTGTTGTTTTGTTTGTTTTTGATGAAATGGTGCTTTTCTTGTCGAGAAAAGGCGTTTAACGCGATAAAAAGGTTTAGTGCGTTATGAATACGGGCTAGCTTACCAAAAGTAAAAATGAGAATTAAATAAGGCCGGGAGTCGTTCTCATTGTTTAAAACACGATTTCTCGACCAGAATATGCTTTTTCAAAAAAAGCCATGTTCCCATGGCGAGAGACTCATTTTCTGCGAGAAAATGCATTAAAAGGAGGGATTTCCTCAGAAACACTATAAATACATATTGTACTTGTCTGAAAACGCACAGAACCTTGGAATAGAAGGTTTCTCACCAAAAAACACATTGGTGAAACCCCTATCTTAAGGCTCTGAGTGTTTGCACACATGTACAACAGGCATGTTTAAACTATAACGTTTTTAGTGAAATCATGTTTCTCTCGAGGAGAAAACGCGTTTAAAGCCATAAAAAGATTTCACTGTGTTTTGGCATTGGACCAAGCTACCAACAACCTAAACAATGATCAGAACTGGAGAAATTACACATTGACATTGTGTGATATCATGCAACTCTTAAGGACGTGTTGCAGACTTGTTGAATAGATTCATTTTTCTTGTTTTGTTTGTTTTTGATGAAATGGTGCTTTTCTTGTCGAGAAAAGGCGTTTAACGCGATAAAATAGTTTAGTGCGTTATGAATACGGGCTAGCTTACCAAAAGTAAAAATGTGAACTAAATAAGGCCGGGACTCGTTTTTATTGTTTAAAACACGATTTCTCGACCAGAATATGCTTTTTTAAAAAAAGCCATGTTCCCATGGCGAGAGACTCATTTTCTGCGAGAAAATGCATTAAAAGGAGGGATTTCCTCAGAAACACTATAAATACATATTGTACTTGTCTGAAAACGCACAGAACCTTGAAATAGAAGGTTTCTCACCAAAAAATACACATTGGTGAAACCCCTATCTTAAGGCTCTGAGTGTTTGCACACATGTACAACAGGCATGTTTAAACTATAACGTTTTTAGTGAAATCATGTTTCTCTCGAGGAGAAAACGCGTTTAAAGCCATAAAAAGATTTCACTGTGTTTTGGCATTGGACCAAGCTACCAACAACCTAAACAATGATCAGAACTGGAGAAATTACACATTGACATTGTGTGAAATCATGCAACTCTTAAGGACGTGTTGCAGACTTGTTGAATAGTTTCATTTTTCTTGTTTTGTTTGTTTTTGATGAAATTGTGCTTTTCTTGTCGAGAAAAGGCGTTTAACGCGATAAAAAGGTTTAGTGCGTTATGAATACGGGCTAGCTTACCAAAAGTAAAAATGTGAACTAAATAAGGCCGGGAGTCGTTCTCATTGTTTAAAACACGATTTCTCGACCAGAATATGCTTTTTCAAAAAAGCCATGTTCCCATGGCGAGACTCATTTTCTGCGAGAAAATGCATTAAAAGGAGGGATTTCCTCAGAAACACTATAAATATATATTGTACTTGTCTGAAAACGCACAGAACCTTGAAATAGAAGGTTTCTCACCAAAAAACACATTGGTGAAACCCCTATCTTAAGGCTCTGAGTGTTTGCACACATGTACAACAGGCATGTTTAAACTATAACGTTTTTAGTGAAATCATTTTTCTCTCGAGGAGAAAACGCGTTTAAAGCCATAAAAAGATTTCACTGTGTTTTGGCATTGGACCAAGCTACCAACAACCTAAACAATGATCAGAACTGGAGAAATTACACATTGACATTGTGTGAAATCATGCAACTCTTAAGGACGTGTTGCAGACTTGTTGAATAGATTCATTTTTGTTGTTTTGTTTGTTTTTGATGAAATGGTGCTTTTCTTGTCGAGAAAAGGCGTTTAACGCGATAAAAAGGTTTAGTGCGTTATGAATACGGGCTAGCTTACCAAAAGTAAAAATGAGAATTAAATAAGGCCGGGAGTCGTTCTCATTGTTTAAAACACGATTTCTCGACCAGAATATGCTTTTTCAAAAAAAGCCATGTTCCCATGGCGAGAGACTCCTTTTCTGCGAGAAAATGCATTAAAAGGAGGGATTTCCTCAGAAACACTATAAATACATATTGTACTTGTCTGAAAACGCACAGAACCTTGGAATAGAAGGTTTCTCACCAAAAAACACATTGGTGAAACCCCTATCTTAAGGCTCTGAGTGTTTGCACACATGTACAACAGGCATGTTTAAACTATAACGTTTTTAGTGAAATCATGTTTCTCTCGAGGAGAAAACGCGTTTAAAGCCATAAAAAGATTTCACTGTGTTTTGGCATTGGACCAAGCTACCAACAACCTAAACAATGATCAGAACTGGAGAAATTACACATTGACATTGTGTGATATCATGCAACTCTTAAGGACGTGTTGCAGACTTGTTGAATAGATTCATTTTTCTTGTTTTGTTTGTTTTTGATGAAATGGTGCTTTTCTTGTCGAGAAAAGGCGTTTAACGCGATAAAAAGGTTTAGTGCGTTATGAATACGGGCTAGCTTACCAAAAGTAAAAATGTGAACTAAATAAGGCCGGGACTCGTTTTTATTGTTTAAAACACGATTTCTCGACCAGAATATGCTTTTTCAAAAAAAGCCATGTTCCCATGGCGAGAGACTCATTTTCTGCGAGAAAATGCATTAAAAGGAGGGATTTCCTCAGAAATACTATAAATACATATTGTACTTGTCTGAAAACGCACAGAACCTTGAAATAGAAGGTTTCTCACCAACAAACACATTGGTGGAACCCCTATCTTAAGGCTCTGAGTGTTTGCACACATGTACAACAGGCATGTTTAAACTATAACGTTTTTAGTGAAATCATGTTTCTCTCGAGGAGAAAACGCGTTTAAAGTCATAAAAAGATTTCACTGTGTTTTGGCATTGGTCTAAGCTACCAACAACCTAAACAATGATCAGAACTGGAGAAATTACACTTTGACATTGTGTGATATCATGCAACTCTTAAGGACGTGTTGCAGACTTGTTGAATAGATTCATTTTTGTTGTTTTGTTTGTTTTTGATGAAATGGTGCTTTTCTTGTCGAGAAAAGGCGTTTAACGCGATAAAAAGGTTTAGTGCGTTATGAATACGGGCTAGCTTACCAAAAGTAAAAATGTGAACTAAATAAGGCCGGGACTAGTTTTATTTGTTTAAAACACGATTTCTCGACCAGAATATGCTTTTTCAAAAAAAGCCATGTTCCCATGGCGAGAGACTCATTTTCTGCGAGAAAATGCATTAAAAGGAGGGATTTCCTCAGAAATACTATAAATACATATTGTACTTGTCTGAAAACGCACAGAACCTTGAAATAGAAGGTTTCTCACCAAAAAACACATTGGTGAAACCCCTATCTTAAGGCTCTGAGTGTTTGCACACATGTACAACAGGCATGTTTAAACTATAACGTTTTTAGTGAAATCGTGTTTCTCTCGAGGAGAAAACGCGTTTAAAGCCATAAAAAGATTTCACTGTGTTTTGGCATTGGACCAAGCTACCAACAACCTAAACAATGATCAGAACTGGAGAAATTACACTTTGACATTGTGTGATATCATGCAACTCTTAAGGACGTGTTGCAGACTTGTTGAATAGATTCATTTTTGCTGTTTTGTTTGTTTTTGATGAAATGGTGCTTTTCTTGTCGAGAAAAGGCGTTTAACGCGATAAAAAGGTTTAGTGCGTTATGAATACGGGCTAGCTTACCAAAAGTAAAAATGTGAACTAAATAAGGCCGGGACTCGTTTTTATTGTTTAAAACACGATTTCTCGACCAGAATATGCTTTTTCAAAAAAGCCATGTTCCCATGGCGAGAGACTCATTTTCTGCGAGAAAATGCATTAAAAGGAGGGATTTCCTCAAAAACACTATAAATACATATTGTACTTGTCTGAAAACGCACAGAACCTTGAAATAGAAGGTTTCTCACCAAAAAACACATTGGTGAAACCCCTATCTTAAGGCTCTGAGTGTTTGCACACATGTACAACAGGCATGTTTAAACTATAACGTTTTTAGTGAAATCATGTTTCTCTCGAGGAGAAAACGCGTTTAAAGCCATAAAAAGATTTCACTGTGTTTTGGCATTAGACTAAGCTACCAACAACCTAAACAATGATCAGAACTGGAGAAATTACACTTTGACATTGTGTGATATCATGCAACTCTTAAGGACGTGTTGCAGACTTGTTGAATAGATTCATTTTTGTTGTTTTGTTTGTTTTTGATGAAATGGTGCTTTTCTTGTCGAGAAAAGGCGTTTAACGCGATAAAAAGGTTTAGTGCGTTATGAATACGGGCTAGCTTACCAAAAGTAAAAATGTGAACTAAATAAGGCCGGGACTCGTTTTTATTGTTTAAAACACGATTTCTCGACCAGAATATGCTTTTTCAAAAAAAGCCATGTTCCCATGGCGAGAGACTCATTTTCTGCGAGAAAATGCATTAAAAGGAGGGATTTCCTCAGAAACACTGTAAATACATATTGTACTTGTCTGAAAACGCACAGAACCTTGAAATAGAAGGTTTCTCACCAAAAAACACATTGGTGAAACCCCTATCTTAAGGCTCTGAGTGTTTGCACACATGTACAACAGGCATGTTTAAACTATAACGTTTTTAGTGAAATCATGTTTCTCTCGAGGAGAAAACGCGTTTAAAGTCATAAAAAGATTTCACTGTGTTTTGGCATTGGTCTAAGCTACCAACAACCTAAACAATGATCAGAACTGGAGAAATTACACTTTGACATTGTGTGATATCATGCAACTCTTAAGGACGTGTTGCAGACTTGTTGAATAGATTCATTTTTGTTGTTTTGTTTGTTTTTGATGAAATGGTGCTTTTCTTGTCGAGAAAAGGCGTTTAACGCGATAAAAAGGTTTAGTGCGTTATGAATACGGGCTAGCTTACCAAAAGTAAAAATGTGAACTAAATAAGGCCGGGACTAGTTTTTATTGTTTAAAACACGATTTCTCGACCAGAATATGCTTTTTCAAAAAAAGCCATGTTCCCATGGCGAGAGACTCATTTTCTGCGAGAAAATGCATTAAAAGGAGGGATTTCCTCAGAAATACTATAAATACATATTGTACTTGTCTGAAAACGCACAGAACCTTGAAATAGAAGGTTTCTCACCAAAAAACACATTGGTGAAACCCCTATCTTAAGGCTCTGAGTGTTTGCACACATGTACAACAGGCATGTTTAAACTATAACGTTTTTAGTGAAATCATGTTTCTCTCGAGGAGAAAACGCGTTTAAAGCCATAAAAAGATTTCACTGTGTTTTGGCATTGGACCAAGCTACCAACAACCTAAACAATAATCAGAACTGGAGAAATTACACATTGACATTGTGTGAAATCATGCAACTCTTAAGGACGTGTTGCAGACTTGTTGAATAGATTCATTTTTGTTGTTTTGTTTGTTTTTGATGAAATGGTGCTTTTCTTGTCGAGAAAAGGCGTTTAACGCGATAAAAAGGTTTAGTGCGTTATGAATACGGGCTAGCTTACCAAAAGTAAAAATGTGAACTAAATAAGGCCGGGACTAGTTTTATTTGTTTAAAACACGATTTCTCGACCAGAATATGCTTTTTCAAAAAAAGCCATGTTCCCATGGCGAGAGACTCATTTTCTGCGAGAAAATGCATTAAAAGGAGGGATTTCCTCAGAAATACTATAAATACATATTGTACTTGTCTGAAAACGCACAGAACCTTGAAATAGAAGGTTTCTCACCAACAAACACATTGGTGAAACCCCTATCTTAAGGCTCTGAGTGTTTGCACACATGTACAACAGGCATGTTTAAACTATAACGTTTTTAGTGAAATCGTGTTTCTCTCGAGGAGAAAACGCGTTTAAAGCCATAAAAAGATTTCACTGTGTTTTGGCATTGGACCAAGCTACCAACAACCTAAACAATAATCAGAACTGGAGAAATTACACATTGACATTGTGTGAAATCATGCAACTCTTAAGGACGTGTTGCAGACTTGTTGAATAGATTCATTTTTCTTGTTTTGTTTGTTTTTGATGAAATGGTGCTTTTCTTGTCGAGAAAAGGCGTTTAACGCGATAAAAAGGTTTAGTGCGTTATGAATACGGGCTAGCTTACCAAAAGTAAAAATGTGAACTAAATAAGGCCGGGACTCGTTTTTATTGTTTAAAACACGATTTCCCGACCAGAATATGCTTTTTCAAAAAAAGCCATGTTCCCATGGCGAGAGACTCATTTTCTGCAAGAAATGCATTAAAAGGAGGGATTTCCTCAGAAACACTATAAATACATATTGTACTTGTCTGAAAACGCACAGAACCTTGAAATAGAAGGTTTCTCACCAAAAAACACATTGGTGAAACCCCTATCTTAAGGCTCTGAGTGTTTGCACACATGTACAACAGGCATGTTTAAACTATAACGTTTTTAGTGAAATCATTTTTCTCTCGAGGAGAAAACGCGTTTAAAGCCATAAAAAGATTTCACTGTGTTTTGGCATTGGACCAAGCTACCAACAACCTAAACAATGATCAGAACTGGAGAAATTACACATTGACATTGTGTGAAATCATGCAACTCTTAAGGACGTGTTGCAGACTTGTTGAATAGATTCATTTTTGTTGTTTTGTTTGTTTTTGATGAAATGGTGCTTTTCTTGTCGCGAAAAGGCGTTTAACGCGATAAAAAGGTTTAGTGCGTTATGAATACGGGCTAGCTTACCAAAAGTAAAAATGAGAATTAAATAAGGCCGGGAGTCGTTCTCATTGTTTAAAACACGATTTCTCGACCAGAATATGCTTTTTCAAAAAAAGCCATGTTCCCATGGCGAGAGACTCCTTTTCTGCGAGAAAATGCATTAAAAGGAGGGATTTCCTCAGAAACACTATAAATACATATTGTACTTGTCTGAAAACGCACAGAACCTTGGAATAGAAGGTTTCTCACCAAAAAACACATTGGTGAAACCCCTATCTTAAGGCTCTGAGTGTTTGCACACATGTACAACAGGCATGTTTAAACTATAACGTTTTTAGTGAAATCATGTTTCTCTCGAGGAGAAAACGCGTTTAAAGCCATAAAAAGATTTCACTGTGTTTTGGCATTGGACCAAGCTACCAACAACCTAAACAATGATCAGAACTGGAGAAATTACACATTGACATTGTGTGATATCATGCAACTCTTAAGGACGTGTTGCAGACTTGTTGAATAGATTCATTTTTCTTGTTTTGTTTGTTTTTGATGAAATGGTGCTTTTCTTGTCGAGAAAAGGCGTTTAACGCGATAAAAAGGTTTAGTGCGTTATGAATACGGGCTAGCTTACCAAAAGTAAAAATGTGAACTAAATAAGGCCGGGACTCGTTTTTATTGTTTAAAACACGATTTCTCGACCAGAATATGCTTTTTCAAAAAAAGCCATGTTCCCATGGCGAGAGACTCATTTTCTGCGAAAAAATGCATTAAAAGGAGGGATTTCCTCAGAAATACTATAAATACATATTGTACTTGTCTGAAAACGCACAGAACCTTGAAATAGAAGGTTTCTCACCAAAAAACACATTGGTGAAACCCCTATCTTAAGGCTCTGAGTGTTTGCACACATGTACAACAGGCATGTTTAAACTATAACGTTTTTAGTGAAATCATGTTTCTCTCGAGGAGAAAACGCGTTTAAAGTCATAAAAAGATTTCACTGTGTTTTGGCATTGGTCTAAGCTACCAACAACCTAAACAATGATCAGAACTGGAGAAATTACACTTTGACATTGTGTGATATCATGCAACTCTTAAGGACGTGTTGCAGACTTGTTGAATAGATTCATTTTTGTTGTTTTGTTTGTTTTTGATGAAATGGTGCTTTTCTTGTCGAGAAAAGGCGTTTAACGCGATAAAAAGGTTTAGTGCGTTATGAATACGGGCTAGCTTACCAAAAGTAAAAATGTGAACTAAATAAGGCCGGGACTAGTTTTATTTGTTTAAAACACGATTTCTCGACCAGAATATGCTTTTTCAAAAAAAGCCATGTTCCCATGGCGAGAGACTCATTTTCTGCGAGAAAATGCATTAAAAGGAGGGATTTCCTCAGAAATACTATAAATACATATTGTACTTGTCTGAAAACGCACAGAACCTTGAAATAGAAGGTTTCTCACCAAAAAACACATTGGTGAAACCCCTATCTTAAGGCTCTGAGTGTTTGCACACATGTACAACAGGCATGTTTAAACTATAACGTTTTTAGTGAAATCGTGTTTCTCTCGAGGAGAAAACGCGTTTAAAGCCATAAAAAGATTTCACTGTGTTTTGGCATTGGACCAAGCTACCAACAACCTAAACAATGATCAGAACTGGAGAAATTACACTTTGACATTGTGTGATATCATGCAACTCTTAAGGACGTGTTGCAGACTTGTTGAATAGATTCATTTTTGCTGTTTTGTTTGTTTTTGATGAAATGGTGCTTTTCTTGTCGAGAAAAGGCGTTTAACGCGATAAAAAGGTTTAGTGCGTTATGAATACGGGCTAGCTTACCAAAAGTAAAAATGTGAACTAAATAAGGCCGGGACTCGTTTTTATTGTTTAAAACACGATTTCTCGACCAGAATATGCTTTTTCAAAAAAGCCATGTTCCCATGGCGAGAGACTCATTTTCTGCGAGAAAATGCATTAAAAGGAGGGATTTCCTCAAAAACACTATAAATACATATTGTACTTGTCTGAAAACGCACAGAACCTTGGAATAGAAGGTTTCTCACCAAAAAACACATTGGTGAAACCCCTATCTTAAGGCTCTGAGTGTTTGCACACATGTACAACAGGCATGTTTAAACTATAACGTTTTTAGTGAAATCATGTTTCTCTCGAGGAGAAAACGCGTTTAAAGTCATAAAAAGATTTCACTGTGTTTTGGCATTGGACCAAGCTACCAACAACCTAAACAATGATCAGAACTGGAGAAATTACACATTGACATTGTGTGATATCATGCAACTCTTAAGGACGTGTTGCAGACTTGTTGAATAGATTCATTTTTCTTGTTTTGTTTGTTTTTGATGAAATGGTGCTTTTCTTGTCGAGAAAAGGCGTTTAACGCGATAAAAAGGTTTAGTGCGTTATGAATACGGGCTAGCTTACCAAAAGTAAAAATGTGAACTAAATAAGGCCGGGACTCGTTTTTATTGTTTAAAACACGATTTCTCGACCAGAATATGCTTTTTCAAAAAAAGCCATGTTCCCATGGCGAGAGACTCATTTTCTGCGAGAAAATGCATTAAAAGGAGGGATTTCCTCAGAAATACTATAAATACATATTGTACTTGTCTGAAAACGCACAGAACCTTGAAATAGAAGGTTTCTCACCAAAAAACACATTGGTGAAACCCCTATCTTAAGGCTCTGAGTGTTTGCACACATGTACAACAGGCATGTTTAAACTATAACGTTTTTAGTGAAATCATGTTTCTCTCGAGGAGAAAACGCGTTTAAAGTCATAAAAAGATTTCACTGTGTTTTGGCATTGGTCTAAGCTACCAACAACCTAAACAATGATCAGAACTGGAGAAATTACACTTTGACATTGTGTGATATCATGCAACTCTTAAGGACGTGTTGCAGACTTGTTGAATAGATTCATTTTTCTTGTTTTGTTTGTTTTTGATGAAATGGTGCTTTTCTTGTCGAGAAAAGGCGTTTAACGCGATAAAAAGGTTTAGTGCGTTATGAATACGGGCTAGCTTACCAAAAGTAAAAATGTGAACTAAATAAGGCCGGGAGTCGTTCTCATTGTTTAAAACACGATTTCTCGACCAGAATATGCTTTTTCAAAAAAGCCATGTTCCCATGGCGAGAGACTCATTTTCTGCGAGAAAATGCATTAAAAGGAGGGATTTCCTCAAAAACACTATAAATACATATTGTACTTGTCTGAAAACGCACAGAACCTTGAAATAGAAGGTTTCTCACCAAAAAACACATTGGTAAAACCCCTATCTTAAGGCTCTGAGTGTTTGCACACATGTACAACAGGCATGTTTAAACTATAACGTTTTTAGTGAAATCATGTTTCTCTCGAGGAGAAAACGCGTTTAAAGCCATAAAAAGATTTCACTGTGTTTTGGCATTAGACTAAGCTACCAACAACCTAAACAATGATCAGAACTGGAGAAATTACACTTTGACATTGTGTGATATCATGCAACTCTTAAGGACGTGTTGCAGACTTGTTGAATAGATTCATTTTTGTTGTTTTGTTTGTTTTTGATGAAATGGTGCTTTTCTTGTCGAGAAAAGGCGTTTAACGCGATAAAAAGGTTTAGTGCGTTATGAATACGGGCTAGCTTACCAAAAGTAAAAATGTGAACTAAATAAGGCCGGGACTCGTTTTTATTGTTTAAAACACGATTTCTCGACCAGAATATGCTTTTTCAAAAAAAGCCATGTTCCCATGGCGAGAGACTCATTTTCTGCGAGAAAATGCATTAAAAGGAGGGATTTCCTCAGAAACACTGTAAATACATATTGTACTTGTCTGAAAACGCACAGAACCTTGAAATAGAAGGTTTCTCACCAAAAAACACATTGGTGAAACCCCTATCTTAAGGCTCTGAGTGTTTGCACACATGTACAACAGGCATGTTTAAACTATAACGTTTTTAGTGAAATCATGTTTCTCTCGAGGAGAAAACGCGTTTAAAGCCATAAAAAGATTTCACTGTGTTTTGGCATTAGACTAAGCTACCAACAACCTAAACAATGATCAGAACTGGAGAAATTACACTTTGACATTGTGTGATATCATGCAACTCTTAAGGACGTGTTGCAGACTTGTTGAATAGATTCATTTTTGTTGTTTTGTTTGTTTTTGATGAAATGGTGCTTTTCTTGTCGAGAAAAGGCGTTTAACGCGATAAAAAGGTTTAGTGCGTTATGAATACGGGCTAGCTTACCAAAAGTAAAAATGTGAACTAAATAAGGCCGGGACTCGTTTTTATTGTTTAAAACACGATTTCTCGACCAGAATATGCTTTTTCAAAAAAAGCCATGTTCCCATGGCGAGAGACTCATTTTCTGCGAGAAAATGCATTAAAAGGAGGGATTTCCTCAGAAACACTGTAAATACATATTGTACTTGTCTGAAAACGCACAGAACCTTGAAATAGAAGGTTTCTCACCAAAAAACACATTGGTGAAACCCCTATCTTAAGGCTCTGAGTGTTTGCACACATGTACAACAGGCATGTTTAAACTATAACGTTTTTAGTGAAATCATGTTTCTCTCGAGGAGAAAACGCGTTTAAAGCCATAAAAAGATTTCACTGTGTTTTGGCATTAGACTAAGCTACCAACAACCTAAACAATGATCAGAACTGGAGAAATTACACTTTGACATTGTGTGATATCATGCAACTCTTAAGGACGTGTTGCAGACTTGTTGAATAGATTCATTTTTGTTGTTTTGTTTGTTTTTGATGAAATGGTGCTTTTCTTGTCGAGAAAAGGCGTTTAACGCGATAAAAAGGTTTAGTGCGTTATGAATACGGGCTAGCTTACCAAAAGTAAAAATGTGAACTAAATAAGGCCGGGACTCGTTTTTATTGTTTAAAACACGATTTCTCGACCAGAATATGCTTTTTCAAAAAAAGCCATGTTCCCATGGCGAGAGACTCATTTTCTGCGAGAAAATGCATTAAAAGGAGGGATTTCCTCAGAAACACTGTAAATACATATTGTACTTGTCTGAAAACGCACAGAACCTTGAAATAGAAGGTTTCTCACCAAAAAACACATTGGTGAAACCCCTATCTTAAGGCTCTGAGTGTTTGCACACATGTACAACAGGCATGTTTAAACTATAACGTTTTTAGTGAAATCATGTTTCTCTCGAGGAGAAAACGCGTTTAAAGTCATAAAAAGATTTCACTGTGTTTTGGCATTGGTCTAAGCTACCAACAACCTAAACAATGATCAGAACTGGAGAAATTACACTTTGACATTGTGTGATATCATGCAACTCTTAAGGACGTGTTGCAGACTTGTTGAATAGATTCATTTTTGTTGTTTTGTTTGTTTTTGATGAAATGGTGCTTTTCTTGTCGAGAAAAGGCGTTTAACGCGATAAAAAGGTTTAGTGCGTTATGAATACGGGCTAGCTTACCAAAAGTAAAAATGTGAACTAAATAAGGCCGGGACTAGTTTTTATTGTTTAAAACACGATTTCTCGACCAGAATATGCTTTTTCAAAAAAAGCCATGTTCCCATGGCGAGAGACTCATTTTCTGCGAGAAAATGCATTAAAAGGAGGGATTTCCTCAGAAATACTATAAATACATATTGTACTTGTCTGAAAACGCACAGAACCTTGAAATAGAAGGTTTCTCACCAAAAAACACATTGGTGAAACCCCTATCTTAAGGCTCTGAGTGTTTGCACACATGTACAACAGGCATGTTTAAACTATAACGTTTTTAGTGAAATCATGTTTCTCTCGAGGAGAAAACGCGTTTAAAGCCATAAAAAGATTTCACTGTGTTTTGGCATTGGACCAAGCTACCAACAACCTAAACAATAATCAGAACTGGAGAAATTACACATTGACATTGTGTGAAATCATGCAACTCTTAAGGACGTGTTGCAGACTTGTTGAATAGATTCATTTTTGTTGTTTTGTTTGTTTTTGATGAAATGGTGCTTTTCTTGTCGAGAAAAGGCGTTTAACGCGATAAAAAGGTTTAGTGCGTTATGAATACGGGCTAGCTTACCAAAAGTAAAAATGTGAACTAAATAAGGCCGGGACTAGTTTTATTTGTTTAAAACACGATTTCTCGACCAGAATATGCTTTTTCAAAAAAAGCCATGTTCCCATGGCGAGAGACTCATTTTCTGCGAGAAAATGCATTAAAAGGAGGGATTTCCTCAGAAATACTATAAATACATATTGTACTTGTCTGAAAACGCACAGAACCTTGAAATAGAAGGTTTCTCACCAAAAAACACATTGGTGAAACCCCTATCTTAAGGCTCTGAGTGTTTGCACACATGTACAACAGGCATGTTTAAACTATAACGTTTTTAGTGAAATCGTGTTTCTCTCGAGGAGAAAACGCGTTTAAAGCCATAAAAAGATTTCACTGTGTTTTGGCATTGGACCAAGCTACCAACAACCTAAACAATGATCAGAACTGGAGAAATTACACTTTGACATTGTGTGATATCATGCAACTCTTAAGGACGTGTTGCAGACTTGTTGAATAGATTCATTTTTGCTGTTTTGTTTGTTTTTGATGAAATGGTGCTTTTCTTGTCGAGAAAAGGCGTTTAACGCGATAAAAAGGTTTAGTGCGTTATGAATACGGGCTAGCTTACCAAAAGTAAAAATGTGAACTAAATAAGGCCGGGACTCGTTTTTATTGTTTAAAACACGATTTCTCGACCAGAATATGCTTTTTCAAAAAAGCCATGTTCCCATGGCGAGAGACTCATTTTCTGCGAGAAAATGCATTAAAAGGAGGGATTTCCTCAAAAACACTATAAATACATATTGTACTTGTCTGAAAACGCACAGAACCTTGAAATAGAAGGTTTCTCACCAAAAAACACATTGGTGAAACCCCTATCTTAAGGCTCTGAGTGTTTGCACACATGTACAACAGGCATGTTTAAACTATAACGTTTTTAGTGAAATCATGTTTCTCTCGAGGAGAAAACGCGTTTAAAGCCATAAAAAGATTTCACTGTGTTTTGGCATTAGACTAAGCTACCAACAACCTAAACAATGATCAGAACTGGAGAAATTACACTTTGACATTGTGTGATATCATGCAACTCTTAAGGACGTGTTGCAGACTTGTTGAATAGATTCATTTTTGTTGTTTTGTTTGTTTTTGATGAAATGGTGCTTTTCTTGTCGAGAAAAGGCGTTTAACGCGATAAAAAGGTTTAGTGCGTTATGAATACGGGCTAGCTTACCAAAAGTAAAAATGTGAACTAAATAAGGCCGGGACTCGTTTTTATTGTTTAAAACACGATTTCTCGACCAGAATATGCTTTTTCAAAAAAAGCCATGTTCCCATGGCGAGAGACTCATTTTCTGCGAGAAAATGCATTAAAAGGAGGGATTTCCTCAGAAACACTGTAAATACATATTGTACTTGTCTGAAAACGCACAGAACCTTGAAATAGAAGGTTTCTCACCAAAAAACACATTGGTGAAACCCCTATCTTAAGGCTCTGAGTGTTTGCACACATGTACAACAGGCATGTTTAAACTATAACGTTTTTAGTGAAATCATGTTTCTCTCGAGGAGAAAACGCGTTTAAAGCCATAAAAAGATTTCACTGTGTTTTGGCATTAGACTAAGCTACCAACAACCTAAACAATGATCAGAACTGGAGAAATTACACTTTGACATTGTGTGATATCATGCAACTCTTAAGGACGTGTTGCAGACTTGTTGAATAGATTCATTTTTGTTGTTTTGTTTGTTTTTGATGAAATGGTGCTTTTCTTGTCGAGAAAAGGCGTTTAACGCGATAAAAAGGTTTAGTGCGTTATGAATACGGGCTAGCTTACCAAAAGTAAAAATGTGAACTAAATAAGGCCGGGACTCGTTTTTATTGTTTAAAACACGATTTCTCGACCAGAATATGCTTTTTCAAAAAAAGCCATGTTCCCATGGCGAGAGACTCATTTTCTGCGAGAAAATGCATTAAAAGGAGGGATTTCCTCAGAAACACTGTAAATACATATTGTACTTGTCTGAAAACGCACAGAACCTTGAAATAGAAGGTTTCTCACCAAAAAACACATTGGTGAAACCCCTATCTTAAGGCTCTGAGTGTTTGCACACATGTACAACAGGCATGTTTAAACTATAACGTTTTTAGTGAAATCATGTTTCTCTCGAGGAGAAAACGCGTTTAAAGTCATAAAAAGATTTCACTGTGTTTTGGCATTGGTCTAAGCTACCAACAACCTAAACAATGATCAGAACTGGAGAAATTACACTTTGACATTGTGTGATATCATGCAACTCTTAAGGACGTGTTGCAGACTTGTTGAATAGATTCATTTTTGTTGTTTTGTTTGTTTTTGATGAAATGGTGCTTTTCTTGTCGAGAAAAGGCGTTTAACGCGATAAAAAGGTTTAGTGCGTTATGAATACGGGCTAGCTTACCAAAAGTAAAAATGTGAACTAAATAAGGCCGGGACTAGTTTTTATTGTTTAAAACACGATTTCTCGACCAGAATATGCTTTTTCAAAAAAAGCCATGTTCCCATGGCGAGAGACTCATTTTCTGCGAGAAAATGCATTAAAAGGAGGGATTTCCTCAGAAATACTATAAATACATATTGTACTTGTCTGAAAACGCACAGAACCTTGAAATAGAAGGTTTCTCACCAAAAAACACATTGGTGAAACCCCTATCTTAAGGCTCTGAGTGTTTGCACACATGTACAACAGGCATGTTTAAACTATAACGTTTTTAGTGAAATCATGTTTCTCTCGAGGAGAAAACGCGTTTAAAGCCATAAAAAGATTTCACTGTGTTTTGGCATTAGACTAAGCTACCAACAACCTAAACAATGATCAGAACTGGAGAAATTACACTTTGACATTGTGTGATATCATGCAACTCTTAAGGACGTGTTGCAGACTTGTTGAATAGATTCATTTTTGTTGTTTTGTTTGTTTTTGATGAAATGGTGCTTTTCTTGTCGAGAAAAGGCGTTTAACGCGATAAAAAGGTTTAGTGCGTTATGAATACGGGCTAGCTTACCAAAAGTAAAAATGTGAACTAAATAAGGCCGGGACTCGTTTTTATTGTTTAAAACACGATTTCTCGACCAGAATATGCTTTTTCAAAAAAAGCCATGTTCCCATGGCGAGAGACTCATTTTCTGCGAGAAAATGCATTAAAAGGAGGGATTTCCTCAGAAACACTGTAAATACATATTGTACTTGTCTGAAAACGCACAGAACCTTGAAATAGAAGGTTTCTCACCAAAAAACACATTGGTGAAACCCCTATCTTAAGGCTCTGAGTGTTTGCACACATGTACAACAGGCATGTTTAAACTATAACGTTTTTAGTGAAATCATGTTTCTCTCGAGGAGAAAACGCGTTTAAAGCCATAAAAAGATTTCACTGTGTTTTGGCATTAGACTAAGCTACCAACAACCTAAACAATGATCAGAACTGGAGAAATTACACTTTGACATTGTGTGATATCATGCAACTCTTAAGGACGTGTTGCAGACTTGTTGAATAGATTCATTTTTGTTGTTTTGTTTGTTTTTGATGAAATGGTGCTTTTCTTGTCGAGAAAAGGCGTTTAACGCGATAAAAAGGTTTAGTGCGTTATGAATACGGGCTAGCTTACCAAAAGTAAAAATGTGAACTAAATAAGGCCGGGACTCGTTTTTATTGTTTAAAACACGATTTCTCGACCAGAATATGCTTTTTCAAAAAAAGCCATGTTCCCATGGCGAGAGACTCATTTTCTGCGAGAAAATGCATTAAAAGGAGGGATTTCCTCAGAAACACTGTAAATACATATTGTACTTGTCTGAAAACGCACAGAACCTTGAAATAGAAGGTTTCTCACCAAAAAACACATTGGTGAAACCCCTATCTTAAGGCTCTGAGTGTTTGCACACATGTACAACAGGCATGTTTAAACTATAACGTTTTTAGTGAAATCATGTTTCTCTCGAGGAGAAAACGCGTTTAAAGCCATAAAAAGATTTCACTGTGTTTTGGCATTAGACTAAGCTACCAACAACCTAAACAATGATCAGAACTGGAGAAATTACACTTTGACATTGTGTGATATCATGCAACTCTTAAGGACGTGTTGCAGACTTGTTGAATAGATTCATTTTTGTTGTTTTGTTTGTTTTTGATGAAATGGTGCTTTTCTTGTCGAGAAAAGGCGTTTAACGCGATAAAAAGGTTTAGTGCGTTATGAATACGGGCTAGCTTACCAAAAGTAAAAATGTGAACTAAATAAGGCCGGGACTCGTTTTTATTGTTTAAAACACGATTTCTCGACCAGAATATGCTTTTTCAAAAAAAGCCATGTTCCCATGGCGAGAGACTCATTTTCTGCGAGAAAATGCATTAAAAGGAGGGATTTCCTCAGAAACACTGTAAATACATATTGTACTTGTCTGAAAACGCACAGAACCTTGAAATAGAAGGTTTCTCACCAAAAAACACATTGGTGAAACCCCTATCTTAAGGCTCTGAGTGTTTGCACACATGTACAACAGGCATGTTTAAACTATAACGTTTTTAGTGAAATCATGTTTCTCTCGAGGAGAAAACGCGTTTAAAGTCATAAAAAGATTTCACTGTGTTTTGGCATTGGTCTAAGCTACCAACAACCTAAACAATGATCAGAACTGGAGAAATTACACTTTGACATTGTGTGATATCATGCAACTCTTAAGGACGTGTTGCAGACTTGTTGAATAGATTCATTTTTGTTGTTTTGTTTGTTTTTGATGAAATGGTGCTTTTCTTGTCGAGAAAAGGCGTTTAACGCGATAAAAAGGTTTAGTGCGTTATGAATACGGGCTAGCTTACCAAAAGTAAAAATGTGAACTAAATAAGGCCGGGACTAGTTTTTATTGTTTAAAACACGATTTCTCGACCAGAATATGCTTTTTCAAAAAAAGCCATGTTCCCATGGCGAGAGACTCATTTTCTGCGAGAAAATGCATTAAAAGGAGGGATTTCCTCAGAAATACTATAAATACATATTGTACTTGTCTGAAAACGCACAGAACCTTGAAATAGAAGGTTTCTCACCAAAAAACACATTGGTTAAACCCCTATCTTAAGGCTCTGAGTGTTTGCACACATGTACAACAGGCATGTTTAAACTATAACGTTTTTAGTGAAATCATGTTTCTCTCGAGGAGAAAACGCGTTTAAAGCCATAAAAAGATTTCACTGTGTTTTGGCATTGGACCAAGCTACCAACAACCTAAACAATAATCAGAACTGGAGAAATTACACATTGACATTGTGTGAAATCATGCAACTCTTAAGGACGTGTTGCAGACTTGTTGAATAGATTCATTTTTCTTGTTTTGTTTGTTTTTGATGAAATGGTGCTTTTCTTGTCGAGAAAAGGCGTTTAACGCGATAAAAAGGTTTAGTGCGTTATGAATACGGGCTAGCTTACCAAAAGTAAAAATGTGAACTAAATAAGGCCGGGACTCGTTTTTATTGTTTAAAACACGATTTCTCGACCAGAATATGCTTTTTCAAAAAAAGCCATGTTCCCATGGCGAGAGACTCATTTTCTGCTAGAAAATGCATTAAAAGGAGGGATTTCCTCAGAAACACTATAAATACATATTGTACTTGTCTGAAAACGCACAGAACCTTGAAATAGAAGGTTTCTCACCAAAAAACACATTGGTGAAACCCCTATCTTAAGGCTCTGAGTGTTTGCACACATGTACAACAGGCATGTTTAAACTATAACGTTTTTAGTGAAATCATGTTTCTCTCGAGGAGAAAACGCGTTTAAAGTCATAAAAAGATTTCACTGTGTTTTGGCATTGGACTAAGCTACCAACAACCTAAACAATGATCAGAACTGGAGAAATTACACTTTGACATTGTGTGAAATCATGCAACTCTTAAGGACGTGTTGCAGACTTGTTGAATAGATTCATTTTTCTTGTTTTGTTTGTTTTTGATGAAATGGTGCTTTTCTTGTCGAGAAAAGGCGTTTAACGCGATAAAAAGGTTTAGTGCGTTATGAATACGGGCTAGCTTACCAAAAGTAAAAATGTGAACTAAATAAGGCCGGGACTCGTTTTTATTGTTTAAAACACGATTTCTCGACCAGAATATGCTTTTTCAAAAAAAGCCATGTTCCCATGGCGAGAGACTCATTTTCTGCTAGAAAATGCATTAAAAGGAGGGATTTCCTCAGAAACACTATAAATACATATTGTACTTGTCTGAAAACGCACAGAACCTTGAAATAGAAGGTTTCTCACCAAAAAACACATTGGTGAAACCCCTATCTTAAGGCTCTGAGTGTTTGCACACATGTACAACAGGCATGTTTAAACTATAACGTTTTTAGTGAAATCATGTTTCTCTCGAGGAGAAAACGCGTTTAAAGTCATAAAAAGATTTCACTGTGTTTTGGCATTGGACTAAGCTACCAACAACCTAAACAATGATCAGAACTGGAGAAATTACACTTTGACATTGTGTGATATCATGCAACTCTTAAGGACGTGTTGCAGACTTGTTGAATAGATTCATTTTTGTTGTTTTGTTTGTTTTTGATGAAATGGTGCTTTTCTTGTCGAGAAAAGGCGTTTAACGCGATAAAAAGGTTTAGTGCGTTATGAATACGGGCTAGCTTACCAAAAGTAAAAATGTGAACTAAATAAGGCCGGGACTCGTTTTTATTGTTTAAAACACGATTTCCCGACCAGAATATGCTTTTTCAAAAAAAGCCATGTTCCCATGGCGAGAGACTCATTTTCTGCAAGAAAATGCATTAAAAGGAGGGATTTCCTCAGAAACACTATAAATACATATTGTACTTGTCTGAAAACGCACAGAACCTTGAAATAGAAGGTTTCTCACCAAAAAACACATTGGTGAAAGCCCTATCTTAAGGCTCTGAGTGTTTGCACACATGTACAACAGGCATGTTTAAACTATAACGTTTTTAGTGAAATCATTTTTCTCTCGAGGAGAAAACGCGTTTAAAGCCATAAAAAGATTTCACTGTGTTTTGGCATTGGACTAAGCTACCAACAACCTAAACAATGATCAGAACTGGAGAAATTACAATTTGACATTGTGTGATATCATGCAACTCTTAAGGACGTGTTGCAGACTTGTTGAATAGATTCATTTTTCTTGTTTTGTTTGTTTTTGATGAAATGGTGCTTTTCTTGTCGAGAAAAGGCGTTTAACGCGATAAAAAGGTTTAGTGCGTTATGAATACGGGCTAGCTTACCAAAAGTAAAAATGTGAACTAAATAAGGCCGGGACTCGTTTTTATTGTTTAAAACACGATTTCTCGACCAGAATATGCTTTTTCAAAAAAAGCCATGTTCCCATGGCGAGAGACTCATTTTCTGCGAGAAAATGCATTAAAAGGAGGGATTTCCTCAGAAACACTATAAATAAATATTGTACTTGTCTGAAAACGCACAGAACCTTGGAATAGAAGGTTTCTCACCAAAAAACACATTGGTGAAACCCCTATCTTAAGGCTCTGAGTGTTTGCACACATGTACAACAGGCATGTTTAAACTATAACGTTTTTAGTGAAATCATTTTTCTCTCGAGGAGAAAACGCGTTTAAAGCCATAAAAAGATTTCACTGTGTTTTGGCATTGGACCAAGCTACCAACAACCTTTACAATGATCAGAACTGGAGAAATTACACATTGACATTGTGTGAAATCATGCAACTCTTAAGGACGTATTGCAGACTTGTTGAATAGATTCATTTTTCTTGTTTTGTTTGTTTTTGATGAAATGGTGCTTTTCTTGTCGAGAAAAGGCGTTTAACGCGATAAAAAAGGTTTAGTACGTTATGAATACGGGCTAGCTTACCAAAAGTAAAAATGTGAACTAAATAAGGCCGGGACTCGTTTTTATTGTTTAAAACACGATTTCTCGACCAGAATATGCTTTTTCAAAAAAGCCATGTTCCCATGGCGAGAGACTCATTTTCTGCGAGAAAATGCATTAAAAGGAGGGATTTCCTCAAAAACACTATAAATACATATTGTACTTGTCTGAAAACGCACAGAACCTTGAAATAGAAGGTTTCTCACCAAAAAACACATTGGTGAAACCCCTATCTTAAGGCTCTGAGTGTTTGCACACATGTACAACAGGCATGTTTAAACTATAACGTTTTTGGTGAAATCATGTTTCTCTCGAGGAGAAAACGCGTTTAAAGTCATAAAAAGATTTCACTGTGTTTTGGCGTTGGTCTAAGCTACGAACAACCTAAACAATGATCAGAACTGGAGAAATTACACTTTGACATTGTGTGATATCATGCAACTCTTAAGGACGTGTTGCAGACTTGTTGAATAGATTCATTTTTGTTGTTTTGTTTGTTTTTGATGAAATGGTGCTTTTCTTGTCGAGAAAAGGCGTTTAACGCGATAAAAAGGTTTAGTGCGTTATGAATACGGGCTAGCTTACCAAAAGTAAAAATGTGAACTAAATAAGGCCGGGACTCGTTTTTATTGTTTAAAACACGATTTCTCGACCAGAATATGCTTTTTCAAAAAAAGCCATGTTCCCATGGCGAGAGACTCATTTTCTGCGAGAAAATGCATTAAAAGGAGGGATTTCCTCAGAAACACTGTAAATACATATTGTACTTGTCTGAAAACGCACAGAACCTTGAAATAGAAGGTTTCTCACCAAAAAACACATTGGTGAAACCCCTATCTTAAGGCTCTGAGTGTTTGCACACATGTACAACAGGCATGTTTAAACTATAACGTTTTTAGTGAAATCATGTTTCTCTCGAGGAGAAAACGCGTTTAAAGTCATAAAAAGATTTCACTGTGTTTTGGCATTGGTCTAAGCTACCAACAACCTAAACAATGATCAGAACTGGAGAAATTACACTTTGACATTGTGTGATATCATGCAACTCTTAAGGACGTGTTGCAGACTTGTTGAATAGATTCATTTTTGTTGTTTTGTTTGTTTTTGATGAAATGGTGCTTTTCTTGTCGAGAAAAGGCGTTTAACGCGATAAAAAGGTTTAGTGCGTTATGAATACGGGCTAGCTTACCAAAAGTAAAAATGTGAACTAAATAAGGCCGGGACTAGTTTTTATTGTTTAAAACACGATTTCTCGACCAGAATATGCTTTTTCAAAAAAAGCCATGTTCCCATGGCGAGAGACTCATTTTTTGCGAGAAAATGCATTAAAAGGAGGGATTTCCTCAGAAATACTATAAATACATATTGTACTTGTCTGAAAACGCACAGAACCTTGAAATAGAAGGTTTCTCACCAAAAAACACATTGGTGAAACCCCTATCTTAAGGCTCTGAGTGTTTGCACACATGTACAACAGGCATGTTTAAACTATAACGTTTTTAGTGAAATCATGTTTCTCTCGAGGAGAAAACGCGTTTAAAGCCATAAAAAGATTTCACTGTGTTTTGGCATTGGACCAAGCTACCAACAACCTAAACAATAATCAGAACTGGAGAAATTACACATTGACATTGTGTGAAATCATGCAACTCTTAAGGACGTGTTGCAGACTTGTTGAATAGATTCATTTTTCTTGTTTTGTTTGTTTTTGATGAAATGGTGCTTTTCTTGTCGAGAAAAGGCGTTTAACGCGATAAAAAGGTTTAGTGCGTTATGAATACGGGCTAGCTTACCAAAAGTAAAAATGTGAACTAAATAAGGCCGGGACTCGTTTTTATTGTTTAAAACACGATTTCTCGACCAGAATATGCTTTTTCAAAAAAAGCCATGTTCCCATGGCGAGAGACTCATTTTCTGCTAGAAAATGCATTAAAAGGAGGGATTTCCTCAGAAACACTATAAATACATATTGTACTTGTCTGAAAACGCACAGAACCTTGAAATAGAAGGTTTCTCACCAAAAAACACATTGGTGAAACCCCTATCTTAAGGCTCTGAGTGTTTGCACACATGTACAACAGGCATGTTTAAACTATAACGTTTTTAGTGAAATCATGTTTCTCTCGAGGAGAAAACGCGTTTAAAGTCATAAAAAGATTTCACTGTGTTTTGGCATTGGACTAAGCTACCAACAACCTAAACAATGATCAGAACTGGAGAAATTACACTTTGACATTGTGTGATATCATGCAACTCTTAAGGACGTGTTGCAGACTTGTTGAATAGATTCATTTTTGTTGTTTTGTTTGTTTTTGATGAAATGGTGCTTTTCTTGTCGAGAAAAGGCGTTTAACGCGATAAAAAGGTTTAGTGCGTTATGAATACGGGCTAGCTTACCAAAAGTAAAAATGTGAACTAAATAAGGCCGGGACTCGTTTTTATTGTTTAAAACACGATTTCCCGACCAGAATATGCTTTTTCAAAAAAAGCCATGTTCCCATGGCGAGAGACTCATTTTCTGCAAGAAAATGCATTAAAAGGAGGGATTTCCTCAGAAACACTATAAATACATATTGTACTTGTCTGAAAACGCACAGAACCTTGAAATAGAAGGTTTCTCACCAAAAAACACATTGGTGAAAGCCCTATCTTAAGGCTCTGAGTGTTTGCACACATGTACAACAGGCATGTTTAAACTATAACGTTTTTAGTGAAATCATTTTTCTCTCGAGGAGAAAACGCGTTTAAAGCCATAAAAAGATTTCACTGTGTTTTGGCATTGGACTAAGCTACCAACAACCTAAACAATGATCAGAACTGGAGAAATTACAATTTGACATTGTGTGATATCATGCAACTCTTAAGGACGTGTTGCAGACTTGTTGAATAGATTCATTTTTCTTGTTTTGTTTGTTTTTGATGAAATGGTGCTTTTCTTGTCGAGAAAAGGCGTTTAACGCGATAAAAAGGTTTAGTGCGTTATGAATACGGGCTAGCTTACCAAAAGTAAAAATGTGAACTAAATAAGGCCGGGACTCGTTTTTATTGTTTAAAACACGATTTCTCGACCAGAATATGCTTTTTAAAAAAACAATGTTCCCATGGCGAGAGACTCATTTTCTGCGAGAAAATGCATTAAAAGGAGGGATTTCCTCAGAAATACTATAAATACATATTGTACTTGTCTGAAAACGCACAGAACCTTGGAATAGAAGGTTTCTCACCAAAAAACACATTGGTGAAACCCCTATCTTAAGGCTCTGAGTGTTTGCACACATGTACAACAGGCATGTTTAAACTATAACGTTTTTAGTGAAATCATTTTTCTCTCGAGGAGAAAACGCGTTTAAAGCCATAAAAAGATTTCACTGTGTTTTGGCATTGGACCAAGCTACCAACAACCTTTACAATGATCAGAACTGGAGAAATTACACATTGACATTGTGTGAAATCATGCAACTCTTAAGGACGTATTGCAGACTTGTTGAATAGATTCATTTTTCTTGTTTTGTTTGTTTTTGATGAAATGGTGCTTTTCTTGTCGAGAAAAGGCGTTTAACGCGATAAAAAAGGTTTAGTACGTTATGAATACGGGCTAGCTTACCAAAAGTAAAAATGTGAACTAAATAAGGCCGGGACTCGTTTTTATTGTTTAAAACACGATTTCTCGACCAGAATATGCTTTTTCAAAAAAGCCATGTTCCCATGGCGAGAGACTCATTTTCTGCGAGAAAATGCATTAAAAGGAGGGATTTCCTCAAAAACACTATAAATACATATTGTACTTGTCTGAAAACGCACAGAACCTTGAAATAGAAGGTTTCTCACCAAAAAACACATTGGTGAAACCCCTATCTTAAGGCTCTGAGTGTTTGCACACATGTACAACAGGCATGTTTAAACTATAACGTTTTTAGTGAAATCATTTTTCTCTCGAGGAGAAAACGCGTTTAAAGCTATAAAAAGATTTCACTGTGTTTTGGCATTGGACTAAGCTACCAACAACCTAAACAATGATCAGAACTGGAGAAATTACACTTTGACATTGTGTGATATCATGCAACTCTTAAGGACGTGTTGCAGACTTGTTGAATAGATTCATTTTTCTTGTTTTGTTTGTTTTTGATGAAATGGTGCTTTTCTTGTCGAGAAAAGGCGTTTAACACGATAAAAAGGTTTAGTGCGTTATGAATACGGGCTAGCTTACCAAAAGTAAAAATGTGAACTAAATAAGGCCGGGACTCGTTTTTATTGTTTAAAACACGATTTCTCGACCAGAATATGCTTTTTCAAAAAAAGCCATGTTCCCATGGCGAGAGACTCATTTTCTGCGAGAAAATGCATTAAAAGGAGGGATTTCCTCAGAAACACTATAAATACATATTGTACTTGTCTGAAAACGCACAGAACCTTGAAATAGAAGGTTTCTCACCAAAAAACACATTGGTGAAACCCCTATCTTAAGGCTCTGAGTGTTTGCACACATGTACAACAGGCATGTTTAAACTATAACGTTTTTAGTGAAATCATTTTTCTCTCGAGGAGAAAACGCGTTTAAAGCCATAAAAAGATTTCACTGTGTTTTGGCATTGGACTAAGCTACCAACAACCTAAACAATGATCAGAACTGGAGAAATTACACTTTGACATTGTGTGATATCATGCAACTCTTAAGGACGTGTTGCAGACTTGTTGAATAGATTCATTTTTGTTGTTTTGTTTGTTTTTGATGAAATGGTGCTTTTCTTGTCGAGAAAAGGCGTTTAACGCGATAAAAAGGTTTAGTGCGTTATGAATACGGGCTAGCTTACCAAAAGTAAAAATGTGAACTAAATAAGGCCGGGACTCGTTTTTATTGTTTAAAACACGATTTCTCGACCAGAATATGCTTTTTCAAAAAAAGCCATGTTCCCATGGCGAGAGACTCATTTTCTGCAAGAAAATGCATTAAAAGGAGGGATTTCCTCAGAAACACTATAAATACATATTGTACTTGTCTGAAAACGCACAGAACCTTGAAATAGAAGGTTTCTCACCAAAAAACACATTGGTGAAACCCCTATCTTAAGGCTCTGAGTGTTTGCACACATGTACAACAGGCATGTTTAAACTATAACGTTTTTAGTGAAATCATTTTTCTCTCGAGGAGAAAACGCGCTTAAAGCCATAAAAAGATTTCACTGTGTTTTGGCATTGGACTAAGCTACCAACAACCTAAACAATGATCAGAACTGGAGAAATTACACTTTGACATTGTGTGATATCATGCAACTCTTAAGGACGTGTTGCAGACTTGTTGAATAGATTCATTTTTCTTGTTTTGTTTGTTTTTGATGAAATGGTGCTTTTCTTGTCGAGAAAAGGCGTTTAACGCGATAAAAAGGTTTAGTGCGTTATGAATACGGGCTAGCTTACCAAAAGTAAAAATGTGAACTAAATAAGGCCGGGACTCGTTTTTATTGTTTAAAACACGATTTCTCGACCAGAATATGCTTTTTCAAAAAAAGCCATGTTCCCATGGCGAGAGACTCATTTTCTGCGAGAAAATGCATTAAAAGGAGGGATTTCCTCAGAAACACTATAAATAAATATTGTACTTGTCTGAAAACGCACAGAACCTTGGAATAGAAGGTTTCTCACCAAAAAACACATTGGTGAAACCCCTATCTTAAGGCTCTGAGTGTTTGCACACATGTACAACAGGCATGTTTAAACTATAACGTTTTTAGTGAAATCATTTTTCTCTCGAGGAGAAAACGCGTTTAAAGCCATAAAAAGATTTCACTGTGTTTTGGCATTGGACCAAGCTACCAACAACCTTTACAATGATCAGAACTGGAGAAATTACACATTGACATTGTGTGAAATCATGCAACTCTTAAGGACGTGTTGCAGACTTGTTGAATAGATTCATTTTTCTTGTTTTGTTTGTTTTTGATGAAATGGTGCTTTTCTTGTCGAGAAAAGGCGTTTAACGCGATAAAAAAGGTTTAGTACGTTATGAATACGGGCTAGCTTACCAAAAGTAAAAATGTGAACTAAATAAGGCCGGGACTCGTTTTTATTGTTTAAAACACGATTTCTCGACCAGAATATGCTTTTTCAAAAAAGCCATGTTCCCATGGCGAGAGACTCATTTTCTGCGAGAAAATGCATTAAAAGGAGGGATTTCCTCAAAAACACTATAAATACATATTGTACTTGTCTGAAAACGCACAGAACCTTGAAATAGAAGGTTTCTCACCAAAAAACACATTGGTGAAACCCCTATCTTAAGGCTCTGAGTGTTTGCACACATGTACAACAGGCATGTTTAAACTATAACGTTTTTAGTGAAATCATTTTTCTCTCGAGGAGAAAACGCGTTTAAAGCTATAAAAAGATTTCACTGTGTTTTGGCATTGGACTAAGCTACCAACAACCTAAACAATGATCAGAACTGGAGAAATTACACTTTGACATTGTGTGATATCATGCAACTCTTAAGGACGTGTTGCAGACTTGTTGAATAGATTCATTTTTCTTGTTTTGTTTGTTTTTGATGAAATGGTGCTTTTCTTGTCGAGAAAAGGCGTTTAACACGATAAAAAGGTTTAGTGCGTTATGAATACGGGCTAGCTTACCAAAAGTAAAAATGTGAACTAAATAAGGCCGGGACTCGTTTTTATTGTTTAAAACACGATTTCTCGACCAGAATATGCTTTTTCAAAAAAAGCCATGTTCCCATGGCGAGAGACTCATTTTCTGCGAGAAAATGCATTAAAAGGAGGGATTTCCTCAGAAACACTATAAATACATATTGTACTTGTCTGAAAACGCACAGAACCTTGAAATAGAAGGTTTCTCACCAAAAAACACATTGGTGAAACCCCTATCTTAAGGCTCTGAGTGTTTGCACACATGTACAACAGGCATGTTTAAACTATAACGTTTTTAGTGAAATCATGTTTCTCTCGAGGAGAAAACGCGTTTAAAGCCATAAAAAGATTTCACTGTGTTTTGGCATTGGACTAAGCTACCAACAACCTAAACAATGATCAGAACTGGAGAAATTACACTTTGACATTGTGTGATATCATGCAACTCTTAAGGACGTGTTGCAGACTTGTTGAATAGATTCATTTTTGTTGTTTTGTTTGTTTTTGATGAAATGGTGCTTTTCTTGTCGAGAAAAGGCGTTTAACGCGATAAAAAGGTTTAGTGCGTTATGAATACGGGCTAGCTTACCAAAAGTAAAAATGTGAACTAAATAAGGCCGGGACTCGTTTTTATTGTTTAAAACACGATTTCTCGACCAGAATATGCTTTTTCAAAAAAAGCCATGTTCCCATGGCGAGAGACTCATTTTCTGCGAGAAAATGCATTAAAAGGAGGGATTTCCTCAGAAACACTATAAATAAATATTGTACTTGTCTGAAAACGCACAGAACCTTGGAATAGAAGGTTTCTCACCAAAAAACACATTGGTGAAACCCCTATCTTAAGGCTCTGAGTGTTTGCACACATGTACAACAGGCATGTTTAAACTATAACGTTTTTAGTGAAATCATTTTTCTCTCGAGGAGAAAACGCGTTTAAAGCCATAAAAAGATTTCACTGTGTTTTGGCATTGGACCAAGCTACCAACAACCTTTACAATGATCAGAACTGGAGAAATTACACATTGACATTGTGTGAAATCATGCAACTCTTAAGGACGTGTTGCAGACTTGTTGAATAGATTCATTTTTCTTGTTTTGTTTGTTTTTGATGAAATGGTGCTTTTCTTGTCGAGAAAAGGCGTTTAACGCGATAAAAAAGGTTTAGTACGTTATGAATACGGGCTAGCTTACCAAAAGTAAAAATGTGAACTAAATAAGGCCGGGACTCGTTTTTATTGTTTAAAACACGATTTCTCGACCAGAATATGCTTTTTCAAAAAAGCCATGTTCCCATGGCGAGAGACTCATTTTCTGCGAGAAAATGCATTAAAAGGAGGGATTTCCTCAAAAACACTATAAATACATATTGTACTTGTCTGAAAACGCACAGAACCTTGAAATAGAAGGTTTCTCACCAAAAAACACATTGGTGAAACCCCTATCTTAAGGCTCTGAGTGTTTGCACACATGTACAACAGGCATGTTTAAACTATAACGTTTTTAGTGAAATCATTTTTCTCTCGAGGAGAAAACGCGTTTAAAGCTATAAAAAGATTTCACTGTGTTTTGGCATTGGACTAAGCTACCAACAACCTAAACAATGATCAGAACTGGAGAAATTACACTTTGACATTGTGTGATATCATGCAACTCTTAAGGACGTGTTGCAGACTTGTTGAATAGATTCATTTTTCTTGTTTTGTTTGTTTTTGATGAAATGGTGCTTTTCTTGTCGAGAAAAGGCGTTTAACACGATAAAAAGGTTTAGTGCGTTATGAATACGGGCTAGCTTACCAAAAGTAAAAATGTGAACTAAATAAGGCCGGGACTCGTTTTTATTGTTTAAAACACGATTTCTCGACCAGAATATGCTTTTTCAAAAAAAGCCATGTTCCCATGGCGAGAGACTCATTTTCTGCGAGAAAATGCATTAAAAGGAGGGATTTCCTCAGAAACACTATAAATACATATTGTACTTGTCTGAAAACGCACAGAACCTTGAAATAGAAGGTTTCTCACCAAAAAACACATTGGTGAAACCCCTATCTTAAGGCTCTGAGTGTTTGCACACATGTACAACAGGCATGTTTAAACTATAACGTTTTTAGTGAAATCATGTTTCTCTCGAGGAGAAAACGCGTTTAAAGCCATAAAAAGATTTCACTGTGTTTTGGCATTGGACTAAGCTACCAACAACCTAAACAATGATCAGAACTGGAGAAATTACACTTTGACATTGTGTGATATCATGCAACTCTTAAGGACGTGTTGCAGACTTGTTGAATAGATTCATTTTTGTTGTTTTGTTTGTTTTTGATGAAATGGTGCTTTTCTTGTCGAGAAAAGGCGTTTAACGCGATAAAAAGGTTTAGTGCGTTATGAATACGGGCTAGCTTACCAAAAGTAAAAATGTGAACTAAATAAGGCCGGGACTCGTTTTTATTGTTTAAAACACGATTTCTCGACCAGAATATGCTTTTTCAAAAAAAGCCATGTTCCCATGGCGAGAGACTCATTTTCTGCGAGAAAATGCATTAAAAGGAGGGATTTCCTCAGAAACACTATAAATAAATATTGTACTTGTCTGAAAACGCACAGAACCTTGGAATAGAAGGTTTCTCACCAAAAAACACATTGGTGAAACCCCTATCTTAAGGCTCTGAGTGTTTGCACACATGTACAACAGGCATGTTTAAACTATAACGTTTTTAGTGAAATCATTTTTCTCTCGAGGAGAAAACGCGTTTAAAGCCATAAAAAGATTTCACTGTGTTTTGGCATTGGACCAAGCTACCAACAACCTTTACAATGATCAGAACTGGAGAAATTACACATTGACATTGTGTGAAATCATGCAACTCTTAAGGACGTATTGCAGACTTGTTGAATAGATTCATTTTTCTTGTTTTGTTTGTTTTTGATGAAATGGTGCTTTTCTTGTCGAGAAAAGGCGTTTAACGCGATAAAAAAGGTTTAGTACGTTATGAATACGGGCTAGCTTACCAAAAGTAAAAATGTGAACTAAATAAGGCCGGGACTCGTTTTTATTGTTTAAAACACGATTTCTCGACCAGAATATGCTTTTTCAAAAAAGCCATGTTCCCATGGCGAGAGACTCATTTTCTGCGAGAAAATGCATTAAAAGGAGGGATTTCCTCAGAAACACTATAAATACATATTGTACTTGTCTGAAAACGCACAGAACCTTGAAATAGAAGGTTTCTCACCAAAAAACACATTGGTGAAACCCCTATCTTAAGGCTCTGAGTGTTTGCACACATGAACAACAGGCATGTTTAAACTATAACGTTTTTAGTGAAATCATGTTTCTCTCGAGGAGAAAACGCGTTTAAAGCCATAAAAAGATTTCACTGTGTTTTGGCATTGGACTAAGCTACCAACAACCTAAACAATGATCAGAACTGGAGAAATTACACTTTGACATTGTGTGATATCATGCAACTCTTAAGGACGTGTTGCAGACTTGTTGAATAGATTCATTTTTGTTGTTTTGTTTGTTTTTGATGAAATGGTGCTTTTCTTGTCGAGAAAAGGCGTTTAACGCGATAAAAAGGTTTAGTGCGTTATGAATACGGGCTAGCTTACCAAAAGTAAAAATGTGAACTAAATAAGGCCGGGACTCGTTTTTATTGTTTAAAACACGATTTCTCGACCAGAATATGCTTTTTCAAAAAAAGCCATGTTCCCATGGCGAGATACTCATTTTCTGCAAGAAAATGCATTAAAAGGAGGGATTTCCTCAGAAACACTATAAATACATATTGTACTTGTCTGAAAACGCACAGAACCTTGAAATAGAAGGTTTCTCACCAAAAAACACATTGGTGAAACCCCTATCTTAAGGCTCTGAGTGTTTGCACACATGTACAACAGGCATGTTTAAACTATAACGTTTTTAGTGAAATCATTTTTCTCTCGAGGAGAAAACGCGCTTAAAGCCATAAAAAGATTTCACTGTGTTTTGGCATTGGACTAAGCTACCAACAACCTAAACAATGATCAGAACTGGAGAAATTACACTTTGACATTGTGTGATATCATGCAACTCTTAAGGACGTGTTGCAGACTTGTTGAATAGATTCATTTTTCTTGTTTTGTTTGTTTTTGATGAAATGGTGCTTTTCTTGTCGAGAAAAGGCGTTTAACGCGATAAAAAGGTTTAGTGCGTTATGAATACGGGCTAGCTTACCAAAAGTAAAAATGTGAACTAAATAAGGCCGGGACTCGTTTTTATTGTTTAAAACACGATTTCTCGACCAGAATATGCTTTTTCAAAAAAGCCATGTTCCCATGGCGAGAGACTCATTTTCTGCGAGAAAATGCATTAAAAGGAGGGATTTCCTCAAAAACACTATAAATACATATTGTACTTGTCTGAAAACGCACAGAACCCTGAAATAGAAGGTTTCTCACCAAAAAACACATTGGTGAAACCCCTATCTTAAGGCTCTGAGTGTTTGCACACATGTACAACAGGCATGTTTAAACTATAACGTTTTTAGTGAAATCATTTTTCTCTCGAGGAGAAAACGCGTTTAAAGCTATAAAAAGATTTCACTGTGTTTTGGCATTGGACTAAGCTACCAACAACCTAAACAATGATCAGAACTGGAGAAATTACACTTTGACATTGTGTGATATCATGCAACTCTTAAGGACGTGTTGCAGACTTGTTGAATAGATTCATTTTTCTTGTTTTGTTTGTTTTTGATGAAATGGTGCTTTTCTTGTCGAGAAAAGGCGTTTAACGCGATAAAAAGGTTTAGTGCGTTATGAATACGGGCTAGCTTACCAAAAGTAAAAATGTGAACTAAATAAGGCCGGGACTCGTTTTTATTGTTTAAAACACGATTTCTCGACCAGATTATGCTTTTTCAAAAAAGCCATGTTCCCATGGCGAGAGACTCATTTTCTGCGAGAAAATGCATTAAAAGGAGGGATTTCCTCAGAAACACTATAAATACATATTGTACTTGTCTGAAAACGCACAGAACCCTGAAATAGATGGTTTCTCACCAAAAAACACATTGGTGAAACCCCTATCTTAAGGCTCTGAGTGTTTGCACACATGTACAACAGGCATGTTTAAACTATAACGTTTTTAGTGAAATCATTTTTCTCTCGAGGAGAAAACGCGTTTAAAGCTATAAAAAGATTTCACTGTGTTTTGGCATTGGACTAAGCTACCAACAACCTAAACAATGATCAGAACTGGAGAAATTACACTTTGACATTGTGTGATATCATGCAACTCTTAAGGACGTGTTGCAGACTTGTTGAATAGATTCATTTTTCTTGTTTTGTTTGTTTTTGATGAAATGGTGCTTTTCTTGTCGAGAAAAGGCGTTTAACGCGATAAAAAGGTTTAGTGCGTTATGAATACGGGCTAGCTTACCAAAAGTAAAAATGTGAACTAAATAAGGCCGGGACTCGTTTTTATTGTTTAAAACACGATTTCTCGACGAGAATATGCTTTTTCAAAAAAAGCCATGTTCCCATGGCGAGAGACTCATTTTCTGCGAGAAAATGCATTAAAAGGAGGGATTTCCTCAGAAACACTGTAAATACATATTGTACTTGTCTGAAAACGCACAGAACCTTGAAATAGAAGGTTTCTCACCAAAAAACACATTGGTGAAACCCCTATCTTAAGGCTCTGAGTGTTTGCACACATGTACAACAGGCATGTTTAAACTATAACGTTTTTAGTGAAATCATGTTTCTCTCGAGGAGAAAACGCGTTTAAAGTCATAAAAAGATTTCACTGTGTTTTGGCATTGGTCTAAGCTACCAACAACCTAAACAATGATCAGAACTGGAGAAATTACACTTTGACATTGTGTGATATCATGCAACTCTTAAGGACGTGTTGCAGACTTGTTGAATAGATTCATTTTTGTTGTTTTGTTTGTTTTTGATGAAATGGTGCTTTTCTTGTCGAGAAAAGGCGTTTAACGCGATAAAAAGGTTTAGTGCGTTATGAATACGGGCTAGCTTACCAAAAGTAAAAATGTGAACTAAATAAGGCCGGGACTAGTTTTTATTGTTTAAAACACGATTTCTCGACCAGAATATGCTTTTTCAAAAAAAGCCATGTTCCCATGGCGAGAGACTCATTTTCTGCGAGAAAATGCATTAAAAGGAGGGATTTCCTCAGAAATACTATAAATACATATTGTACTTGTCTGAAAACGCACAGAACCTTGAAATAGAAGGTTTCTCACCAAAAAACACATTGGTGAAACCCCTATCTTAAGGCTCTGAGTGTTTGCACACATGTACAACAGGCATGTTTAAACTATAACGTTTTTAGTGAAATCATGTTTCTCTCGAGGAGAAAACGCGTTTAAAGCCATAAAAAGATTTCACTGTGTTTTGGCATTGGACCAAGCTACCAACAACCTAAACAATAATCAGAACTGGAGAAATTACACATTGACATTGTGTGAAATCATGCAACTCTTAAGGACGTGTTGCAGACTTGTTGAATAGATTCATTTTTCTTGTTTTGTTTGTTTTTGATGAAATGGTGCTTTTCTTGTCGAGAAAAGGCGTTTAACGCGATAAAAAGGTTTAGTGCGTTATGAATACGGGCTAGCTTACCAAAAGTAAAAATGTGAACTAAATAAGGCCGGGACTCGTTTTTATTGTTTAAAACACGATTTCTCGACCAGAATATGCTTTTTCAAAAAAAGCCATGTTCCCATGGCGAGAGACTCATTTTCTGCGAGAAAATGCATTAAAAGGAGGGATTTCCTCAGAAACACTATAAATACATATTGTACTTGTCTGAAAACGCACAGAACCTTGAAATAGAAGGTTTCTCACCAAAAAACACATTGGTGAAACCCCTATCTTAAGGCTCTGAGTGTTTGCACACATGTACAACAGGCATGTTTAAACTATAACGTTTTTAGTGAAATCATTTTTCTCTCGAGGAGAAAACGCGTTTAAAGCCATAAAAAGATTTCACTGTGTTTTGGCATTGGACCAAGCTACCAACAACCTAAACAATGATCAGAACTGGAGAAATTACACATTGACATTGTTTGAAATCATGCAACTCTTAAGGACGTGTTGCAGACTTGTTGAATAGATTCATTTTTGTTGTTTTGTTTGTTTTTGATGAAATGGTGCTTTTCTTGTCGAGAAAAGCGTTTAACGCGATAAAAAGGTTTAGTGCGTTATGAATACGGGCTAGCTTACCAAAAGTAAAAATGAGAATTAAATAAGGCCGGGAGTCGTTCTCATTGTTTAAAACACGATTTCTCGACCAGAATATGCTTTTTCAAAAAAGCCATGTTCCCATGGCGAGAGACTCATTTTCTTTGAGAAAATGCATTAAAAGCAGGGATTTCATCAGAAACACTATAAATACATATTGTACTTGTCTGAAAACGCACAGAACCTCTAAATAGTAGGTTTCTCACCAAAAAACACATTGGTAAAACCTCTATCTTAAGGCTCTGAGTTTTTGCACACATGTACAACAGGCATGTTTAAACTATAACGTTTTTAGTGAAATCGTGTTTCTCTCGAGGAGAAAACGCGTTTAAAGCCATAAAAAGATTTCACCGTGTTTTGGCATTGGACCAAGCTGCCAACAGCCTAAACAATGATCAGAACTGGAGAAATCACACATTGACATTGTGTGAAATCATGCAACTCTTAAGGACGTGTTGCAGACTTGTTGAATAGATTCATTTTTCTTGTTTTGTTTGTTTTTGATGAAATTGTGCTTTTCTCGTCGAGAAAAGGCGTTTAACGCGATAAAAAGGTTTAGTGCGTTATGAATACGGGCTAGCTTACCAAAAGTAAAAATGAGAATTAAATAAGGCCGGGAGTCGTTCTCATTGTTTAAAACACGATTTCTCGACCAGAATATGCTTTTTCAAAAAAGCCATGTTCCCATGGCGAGAGACTCATTTTCTTTGAGAAAATGCATTAAAAGCAGGGATTTCATCAGAAACACTATAAATACATATTGTACTTGTCTGAAAACGCACAGAACCTCTAAATAGTAGGTTTCTCACCAAAAAACACATTGGTAAAACCTCTATCTTAAGGCTCTGAGTTTTTGCACACATGTACAACAGGCATGTTTAAACTATAACGTTTTTAGTGAAATCGTGTTTCTCTCGAGGAGAAAACGCGTTTAAAGCCATAAAAAGATTTCACTGTGTTTTGGCATTGGACCAAGCTGCCAACAGCCTAAACAATGATCAGAACTGGAGAAATCACACATTGACATTGTGTGAAATCATGCAACTCTTAAGGACGTGTTGCAGACTTGTTGAATAGATTCATTTTTCTTGTTTTGTTTGTTTTTGATGAAATTGTGCTTTTCTCGTCGAGAAAAGGCGTTTAACGCGATAAAAAGGTTTAGTGCGTTATGAATACGGGCTAGCTTACCAAAAGTACAAATGTGAACCAAATAAGGCCGGGAGTCGTTTTTATTGCTTAAAACACGATTTCTCGACCAGAATATGCTTTTTCAAAAAAGCCATGTTCCCATGGCGAGAGACTCGTTTTCTGTGAGAAAATGCATTAAAAGGAGGGATTTCATCAGAAACACTATAAATACATATTGTACTTGTCTGAAAACGCACAGAACCTTGAAATAGAAGGTTTCTCACCAAAAAACACATTGGTGAAACCCCTATCTTAAGGCTCTGAGTGTTTGCAGACATGTACAACAGGCATGGTTAAACTATAACGTTTTTAGTGAAATCATGTTTCTCTCGAGGAGAAAACGCGTTTAAAGCCATAAAAAGATCTCACTGTGTTTTGGCATTGACCAAGCTACCAACAAACCTAAAAAATGATCAGAACTGGAGAAATTACACATTGGCATTGGGTGAAATTATGTAACTCTTAAGGACGTGTTGCAGACTTGTTGAATAGATTCATTTTTCTTGTTTTTTTTGTTTTTGATGAAATTGCTTTTCTCGTCGAGAAAAGACGTTTAACGCGATAAAAAGGTTTAGTGCGTTATGAATACGGGCTAGCTTACCAAAAGTACAAATGTGAACTAAATAAGGCCGGGAGTCGTTTTTATTGCTTAAAACACGATTTCTCGACCAGAATATGCTTTTTTAAAAAAGCCATGTTCCCATGGCGAGAGACTCGTTTTCTGTGAGAAAATGCATTAAAAGGAGGGATTTCATCAGAAACACTATAAATACATATTGTACTTGTCTGAAAACGCACAGAACCTTGAAATAGAAGGTTTCTCACCAAAAAACACATTGGTGAAACCCCTATCTTAAGGCTCTGAGTGTTTGCACACATGTACAACAGGCATGTTTAAACTATAACGTTTTTAGTGAAATCATGTTTCTCTCGAGGAGAAAACGCGTTTAAAGCCATAAAAAGATTTCACTGTGTTTTGGCATTGGACCAAGCTGCCAACAGCCTAAACAATGATCAGAACTGGAGAAATCACACATTGACATTGTGTGAAATCATGCAACTCTTAAGGACGTGTTGCAGACTTGTTGAATAGATTCATTTTTCTTGTTTTGTTTGTTTTTGATGAAATTGTGCTTTTCTCGTCGAGAAAAGGCGTTTAACGCGATAAAAAGGTTTAGTGCGTTATGAATACGGGCTAGCTTACCAAAAGTACAAATGTGAACCAAATAAGGCCGGGAGTCGTTTTTATTGCTTAAAACACGATTTCTCGACCAGAATATGCTTTTTCAAAAAAGCCATGTTCCCATGGCGAGAGACTCGTTTTCTGTGAGAAAATGCATTAAAAGGAGGGATTTCATCAGAAACACTATAAATACATATTGTACTTGTCTGAAAACGCACAGAACCTTGAAATAGAAGGTTTCTCACCAAAAAACACATTGGTGAAACCCCTATCTTAAGGCTCTGAGTGTTTGCAGACATGTACAACAGGCATGGTTAAACAACAACGTTTTTAGTGAAATCATGTTTCTCTCGAGGAGAAAACGCGTTTAAAGCCATAAAAAGATCTCACTGTGTTTTGGCATTGACCAAGCTACCAACAAACCTAAAAAATGATCAGAACTGGAGAAATTACACATTGGCATTGGGTGAAATTATGTAACTCTTAAGGACGTGTTGCAGACTTGTTGAATAGATTCATTTTTCTTGTTTTTTTTGTTTTTGATGAAATTGTGCTTTTCTCGTCGAGAAAAGGCGTTTAACGCGATAAAAAGGTTTAGTGCGTTATGAATACGGGCTAGCTTACCAAAAGTACAAATGTGAACTAAATAAGGCCGGGAGTCGTTTTTATTGCTTAAAACACGATTTCTCGACCAGAATATGCTTTTTCAAAAAAGCCATGTTCCCATGGCGAGAGACTCGTTTTCTGTGAGAAAATTCATTAAAAGGAGGGATTTCATCAGAAACACTATAAATACATATTGTACTTGTCTGAAAACGCACAGAACCTTGAAATAGAAGGTTTCTCACCAAAAAACACATTGGTGAAACCCCTATCTTAAGGCTCTGAGTGTTTGCACACATGTACAAACAGGCATGTTTAAACTATAACGTTTTTAGTGAAATCATGTTTCTCTCGAGGAGAAAACGCGTTTAAAGCCATAAAAAGATCTCACTGTGTTTTGGCATTGACCAAGCTACCAACAACCTAAAAAATGATCAGAACTGGAGAAATTACATATTGACATTGGGTGAAATCATGTAACTCTTAAGGACGTGTTGCAGACTTGTTGAATAGATTCATTTTTCTTGTTTTGTTTGTTTTTGATGAAATTGCTTTTCTCGTCGAGAAAAGACGTTTAACGCGATAAAAAGGTTTAGTGCGTTATGAATACGGGCTAGCTTACCAAAAGTACAAATGTGAACTAAATAAGGCCGGGAGTCGTTTTTATTGCTTAAAACACGATTTCTCGACCAGAATATGCTTTTTTAAAAAAGCCATGTTCCCATGGCGAGAGACTCGTTTTCTGTGAGAAAATGCATTAAAAGGAGGGATTTCATCAGAAACACTATAAATACATATTGTACTTGTCTGAAAACGCACAGAACCTTGAAATAGAAGGTTTCTCACCAAAAAACACATTGGTGAAACCCCTATCTTAAGGCTCTGAGTGTTTGCACACATGTACAACAGGCATGGTTAAACTATAACGTTTTTAGTGAAATCATGTTTCTCTCGAGGAGAAAACGCGTTTAAAGCCATAAAAAGATTTCACTGTGTTTTGGCATTGGACCAAGCTACCAACAACCTAAACAATGATCAGAACTGGAGAAATTACACATTGACATTGTGTGAAATCATGCAACTCTTAAGGACGTGTTGCAGACTTGTTGAATAGTTTCATTTTTCTTGTTTTGTTTGTTTTTGATGAAATTGTGCTTTTCTTGTCGAGAAAAGGCGTTTAACGCGATAAAAAGGTTTAGTGCGTTATGAATACGGGCTAGTTTACCAAAAGTACAAATGTGAACTAAATAAGGCCGGGAGTCGTTCTCATTGTTTAAAACACGATTTCTCGACCAGAATATGCTTTTTCAAAAAAGCCATGTTCCCATGGCGAGACTCATTTTCTGCGAGAAAATGCATTAAAAGGAGGGATTTCCTCAGAAACACTATAAATATATATTGTACTTGTCTGAAAACGCACAGAACCTTGAAATAGAAGGTTTCTCACCAAAAAACACATTGGTGAAACCCCTATCTTAAGGCTCTGAGTGTTTGCACACATGTACAACAGGCATGTTTAAACTATAACGTTTTTAGTGAAATCATTTTTCTCTCGAGGAGAAAACGCGTTTAAAGCCATAAAAAGATTTCACTGTGTTTTGGCATTGGACCAAGCTACCAACAACCTAAACAATGATCAGAACTGGAGAAATTACACATTGACATTGTGTGAAATCATGCAACTCTTAAGGACGTGTTGCAGACTTGTTGAATAGATTCATTTTTGTTGTTTTGTTTGTTTTTGATGAAATGGTGCTTTTCTTGTCGAGAAAAGGCGTTTAACGCGATAAAAAGGTTTAGTGCGTTATGAATACGGGCTAGCTTACCAAAAGTAAAAATGAGAATTAAATAAGGCCGGGAGTCGTTCTCATTGTTTAAAACACGATTTCTCGACCAGAATATGCTTTTTCAAAAAAAGCCATGTTCCCATGGCGAGAGACTCATTTTCTGCGAGAAAATGCATTAAAAAGGAGGGATTTCCTCAGAAACACTATAAATACATATTGTACTTGTCTGAAAACGCACAGAACCTTGGAATAGAAGGTTTCTCACCAAAAAACACATTGGTGAAACCCCTATCTTAAGGCTCTGAGTGTTTGCACACATGTACAACAGGCATGTTTAAACTATAACGTTTTTAGTGAAATCATGTTTCTCTCGAGGAGAAAACGCGTTTAAAGCCATAAAAAGATCTCACTGTGTTTTGGCATTGACCAAGCTACCAACAAACCTAAAAAATGATCAGAACTGGAGAAATTACACATTGGCATTGGGTGAAATTATGTAACTCTTAAGGACGTGTTGCAGACTTGTTGAATAGATTCATTTTTCTTGTTTTTTTTGTTTTTGATGAAATTGTGCTTTTCTCGTCGAGAAAAGGCGTTTAACGCGATAAAAAGGTTTAGTGCGTTATGAATACGGGCTAGCTTACCAAAAGTACAAATGTGAACTAAATAAGGCCGGGAGTCGTTTTTATTGCTTAAAACACGATTTCTCGACCAGAATATGCTTTTTCAAAAAAGCCATGTTCCCATGGCGAGAGACTCGTTTTCTGTGAGAAAATTCATTAAAAGGAGGGATTTCATCAGAAACACTATAAATACATATTGTACTTGTCTGAAAACGCACAGAACCTTGAAATAGAAGGTTTCTCACCAAAAAACACATTGGTGAAACCCCTATCTTAAGGCTCTGAGTGTTTGCACACATGTACAAACAGGCATGTTTAAACTATGACGTTTTTAGTGAAATCATGTTTCTCTCGAGGAGAAAACGCGTTTAAAGCCATAAAAAGATCTCACTGTGTTTTGGCATTGACCAAGCTACCAACAACCTAAAAAATGATCAGAACTGGAGAAATTACATATTGACATTGGGTGAAATCATGTAACTCTTAAGGACGTGTTGCAGACTTGTTGAATAGATTCATTTTTCTTGTTTTGTTTGTTTTTGATGAAATTGCTTTTCTCGTCGAGAAAAGACGTTTAACGCGATAAAAAGGTTTAGTGCGTTATGAATACGGGCTAGCTTACCAAAAGTACAAATGTGAACTAAATAAGGCCGGGAGTCGTTTTTATTGCTTAAAACACGATTTCTCGACCAGAATATGCTTTTTTAAAAAAGCCATGTTCCCATGGCGAGAGACTCGTTTTCTGTGAGAAAATGCATTAAAAGGAGGGATTTCATCAGAAACACTATAAATACATATTGTACTTGTCTGAAAACGCACAGAACCTTGAAATAGAAGGTTTCTCACCAAAAAACACATTGGTGAAACCCCTATCTTAAGGCTCTGAGTGTTTGCACACATGTACAACAGGCATGTTTAAACTATAACGTTTTTAGTGAAATCATGTTTCTCTCGAGGAGAAAACGCGTTTAAAGCCATAAAAAGATTTCACTGTGTTTTGGCATTGGACCAAGCTACCAACAACCTAAACAATGATCAGAACTGGAGAAATTACACATTGACATTGTGTGAAATCATGCAACTCTTAAGGACGTGTTGCAGACTTGTTGAATAGATTCATTTTTGTTGTTTTGTTTGTTTTTGATGAAATGGTGCTTTTCTTGTCGAGAAAAGGCGTTTAACGCGATAAAAAGGTTTAGTGCGTTATGAATACGGGCTAGCTTACCAAAAGTAAAAATGAGAATTAAATAAGGCCGGGAGTCGTTCTCATTGTTTAAAACACGATTTCTCGACCAGAATATGCTTTTTCAAAAAAAGCCATGTTCCCATGGCGAGAGACTCATTTTCTGCGAGAAAATGCATTAAAAAGGAGGGATTTCCTCAGAAACACTATAAATACATATTGTACTTGTCTGAAAACGCACAGAACCTTGGAATAGAAGGTTTCTCACCAAAAAACACATTGGTGAAACCCCTATCTTAAGGCTCTGAGTGTTTCCACACATGTACAACAGGCATGTTTAAACTATAACGTTTTTAGTGAAATCATGTTTCTCTCGAGGAGAAAACGCGTTTAAAGCCATAAAAAGATTTCACTGTGTTTTGGCATTGGACCAAGCTACCAACAACCTAAACAATGATCAGAACTGGAGAAATTACACATTGACATTGTGTGATATCATGCAACTCTTAAGGACGTGTTGCAGACTTGTTGAATAGATTCATTTTTCTTGTTTTGTTTGTTTTTGATGAAATGGTGCTTTTCTTGTCGAGAAAAGGCGTTTAACGCGATAAAATAGTTTAGTGCGTTATGAATACGGGCTAGCTTACCAAAAGTAAAAATGTGAACTAAATAAGGCCGGGACTCGTTTTTATTGTTTAAAACTTGATTTCTCGACCAGAATATGCTTTTTCAAAAAAAGCCATGTTCCCATGGCGAGAGACTCATTTTCTGCGAGAAAATGCATTAAAAGGAGGGATTTCCTCAGAAACACTATAAATACATATTGTACTTGTCTGAAAACGCACAGAACCTTGAAATAGAAGGTTTCTCACCAAAAAACACATTGGTGAAACCCCTATCTTAAGGCTCTGAGTGTTTGCACACATGTACAACAGGCATGTTTAAACTATAACGTTTTTAGTGAAATCATTTTTCTCTCGAGGAGAAAACGCGTTTAAAGCCATAAAAAGATTTCACTGTGTTTTGGCATTGGACCAAGCTACCAACAACCTAAACAATGATCAGAACTGGAGAAATTACACATTGACATTGTGTGAAATCATGCAACTCTTAAGGACGTGTTGCAGACTTGTTGAATAGATTCATTTTTGTTGTTTTGTTTGTTTTTGATGAAATGGTGCTTTTCTTGTCGAGAAAAGGCGTTTAACGCGATAAAAAGGTTTAGTGCGTTATGAATACGGGCTAGCTTACCAAAAGTAAAAATGAGAATTAAATAAGGCCGGGAGTCGTTCTCATTGTTTAAAACACGATTTCTCGACCAGAATATGCTTTTTCAAAAAAAGCCATGTTCCCATGGCGAGAGACTCATTTTCTGCGAGAAAATGCATTAAAAAGGAGGGATTTCCTCAGAAACACTATAAATACATATTGTACTTGTCTGAAAACGCACAGAACCTTGGAATAGAAGGTTTCTCACCAAAAAACACATTGGTGAAACCCCTATCTTAAGGCTCTGAGTGTTTGCACACATGTACAACAGGCATGTTTAAACTATAACGTTTTTAGTGAAATCATGTTTCTCTCGAGGAGAAAACGCGTTTAAAGCCATAAAAAGATCTCACTGTGTTTTGGCATTGACCAAGCTACCAACAAACCTAAAAAATGATCAGAACTGGAGAAATTACACATTGGCATTGGGTGAAATTATGTAACTCTTAAGGACGTGTTGCAGACTTGTTGAATAGATTCATTTTTCTTGTTTTTTTTGTTTTTGATGAAATTGTGCTTTTCTCGTCGAGAAAAGGCGTTTAACGCGATAAAAAGGTTTAGTGCGTTATGAATACGGGCTAGCTTACCAAAAGTACAAATGTGAACTAAATAAGGCCGGGAGTCGTTTTTATTGCTTAAAACACGATTTCTCGACCAGAATATGCTTTTTCAAAAAAGCCATGTTCCCATGGCGAGAGACTCGTTTTCTGTGAGAAAATTCATTAAAAGGAGGGATTTCATCAGAAACACTATAAATACATATTGTACTTGTCTGAAAACGCACAGAACCTTGAAATAGAAGGTTTCTCACCAAAAAACACATTGGTGAAACCCCTATCTTAAGGCTCTGAGTGTTTGCACACATGTACAAACAGGCATGTTTAAACTATGACGTTTTTAGTGAAATCATGTTTCTCTCGAGGAGAAAACGCGTTTAAAGCCATAAAAAGATCTCACTGTGTTTTGGCATTGACCAAGCTACCAACAACCTAAAAAATGATCAGAACTGGAGAAATTACATATTGACATTGGGTGAAATCATGTAACTCTTAAGGACGTGTTGCAGACTTGTTGAATAGATTCATTTTTCTTGTTTTGTTTGTTTTTGATGAAATTGCTTTTCTCGTCGAGAAAAGACGTTTAACGCGATAAAAAGGTTTAGTGCGTTATGAATACGGGCTAGCTTACCAAAAGTACAAATGTGAACTAAATAAGGCCGGGAGTCGTTTTTATTGCTTAAAACACGATTTCTCGACCAGAATATGCTTTTTTAAAAAAGCCATGTTCCCATGGCGAGAGACTCGTTTTCTGTGAGAAAATGCATTAAAAGGAGGGATTTCATCAGAAACACTATAAATACATATTGTACTTGTCTGAAAACGCACAGAACCTTGAAATAGAAGGTTTCTCACCAAAAAACACATTGGTGAAACCCCTATCTTAAGGCTCTGAGTGTTTGCACACATGTACAACAGGCATGTTTAAACTATAACGTTTTTAGTGAAATCATGTTTCTCTCGAGGAGAAAACGCGTTTAAAGCCATAAAAAGATTTCACTGTGTTTTGGCATTGGACCAAGCTACCAACAACCTAAACAATGATCAGAACTGGAGAAATTACACATTGACATTGTGTGAAATCATGCAACTCTTAAGGACGTGTTGCAGACTTGTTGAATAGATTCATTTTTGTTGTTTTGTTTGTTTTTGATGAAATGGTGCTTTTCTTGTCGAGAAAAGGCGTTTAACGCGATAAAAAGGTTTAGTGCGTTATGAATACGGGCTAGCTTACCAAAAGTAAAAATGAGAATTAAATAAGGCCGGGAGTCGTTCTCATTGTTTAAAACACGATTTCTCGACCAGAATATGCTTTTTCAAAAAAAGCCATGTTCCCATGGCGAGAGACTCATTTTCTGCGAGAAAATGCATTAAAAAGGAGGGATTTCCTCAGAAACACTATAAATACATATTGTACTTGTCTGAAAACGCACAGAACCTTGGAATAGAAGGTTTCTCACCAAAAAACACATTGGTGAAACCCCTATCTTAAGGCTCTGAGTGTTTCCACACATGTACAACAGGCATGTTTAAACTATAACGTTTTTAGTGAAATCATGTTTCTCTCGAGGAGAAAACGCGTTTAAAGCCATAAAAAGATTTCACTGTGTTTTGGCATTGGACCAAGCTACCAACAACCTAAACAATGATCAGAACTGGAGAAATTACACATTGACATTGTGTGATATCATGCAACTCTTAAGGACGTGTTGCAGACTTGTTGAATAGATTCATTTTTCTTGTTTTGTTTGTTTTTGATGAAATGGTGCTTTTCTTGTCGAGAAAAGGCGTTTAACGCGATAAAATAGTTTAGTGCGTTATGAATACGGGCTAGCTTACCAAAAGTAAAAATGTGAACTAAATAAGGCCGGGACTCGTTTTTATTGTTTAAAACTTGATTTCTCGACCAGAATATGCTTTTTCAAAAAAAGCCATGTTCCCATGGCGAGAGACTCATTTTCTGCGAGAAAATGCATTAAAAGGAGGGATTTCCTCAGAAACACTATAAATACATATTGTACTTGTCTGAAAACGCACAGAACCTTGAAATAGAAGGTTTCTCACCAAAAAACACATTGGTGAAACCCCTATCTTAAGGCTCTGAGTGTTTGCACACATGTACAACAGGCATGTTTAAACTATAACGTTTTTAGTGAAATCATGTTTCTCTCGAGGAGAAAACGCGTTTAAAGCCATAAAAAGATTTCACTGTGTTTTGGCATTGGACCAAGCTACCAACAACCTAAACAATGATCAGAACTGGAGAAATTACACATTGACATTGTGTGAAATCATGCAACTCTTAAGGACGTGTTGCAGACTTGTTGAATAGTTTCATTTTTCTTGTTTTGTTTGTTTTTGATGAAATTGTGCTTTTCTTGTCGAGAAAAGGCGTTTAACGCGATAAAAAGGTTTAGTGCGTTATGAATACGGGCTAGCTTACCAAAAGTACAAATGTGAACTAAATAAGGCCGGGAGTCGTTCTCATTGTTTAAAACACGATTTCTCGACCAGAATATGCTTTTTCAAAAAAGCCATGTTCCCATGGCGAGACTCATTTTCTGCGAGAAAATGCATTAAAAGGAGGGATTTCCTCAGAAACACTATAAATATATATTGTACTTGTCTGAAAACGCACAGAACCTTGAAATAGAAGGTTTCTCACCAAAAAACACATTGGTGAAACCCCTATCTTAAGGCTCTGAGTGTTTGCACACATGTACAACAGGCATGTTTAAACTATAACGTTTTTAGTGAAATCATTTTTCTCTCGAGGAGAAAGCGCGTTTAAAGCCATAAAAAGATTTCACTGTGTTTTGGCATTGGACCAAGCTACCAACAACCTAAACAATGATCAGAACTGGAGAAATTACACATTGACATTGTGTGAAATCATGCAACTCTTAAGGACGTGTTGCAGACTTGTTGAATAGATTCATTTTTGTTGTTTTGTTTGTTTTTGATGAAATGGTGCTTTTCTTGTCGAGAAAAGGCGTTTAACGCGATAAAAAGGTTTAGTGCGTTATGAATACGGGCTAGCTTACCAAAAGTAAAAATGAGAATTAAATAAGGCCGGGAGTCGTTCTCATTGTTTAAAACACGATTTCTCGACCAGAATATGCTTTTTCAAAAAAGCCATGTTCCCATGGCGAGAGACTCATTTTCTTTGAGAAAATGCATTAAAAGCAGGGATTTCATCAGAAACACTATAAATACATATTGTACTTGTCTGAAAACGCACAGAACCTCTAAATAGTAGGTTTCTCACCAAAAAACACATTGGTAAAACCTCTATCTTAAGGCTCTGAGTTTTTGCACACATGTACAACAGGCATGTTTAAACTATAACGTTTTTAGTGAAATCGTGTTTCTCTCGAGGAGAAAACGCGTTTAAAGCCATAAAAAGATTTCACTGTGTTTTGGCATTGGACCAAGCTGCCAACAGCCTAAACAATGATCAGAACTGGAGAAATCACACATTGACATTGTGTGAAATCATGCAACTCTTAAGGACGTGTTGCAGACTTGTTGAATAGATTCATTTTTCTTGTTTTGTTTGTTTTTGATGAAATTGTGCTTTTCTCGTCGAGAAAAGGCGTTTAACGCGATAAAAAGGTTTAGTGCGTTATGAATACGGGCTAGCTTACCAAAAGTAAAAATGAGAATTAAATAAGGCCGGGAGTCGTTCTCATTGTTTAAAACACGATTTCTCGACCAGAATATGCTTTTTCAAAAAAGCCATGTTCCCATGGCGAGAGACTCATTTTCTTTGAGAAAATGCATTAAAAGCAGGGATTTCATCAGAAACACTATAAATACATATTGTACTTGTCTGAAAACGCACAGAACCTCTAAATAGTAGGTTTCTCACCAAAAAACACATTGGTAAAACCTCTATCTTAAGGCTCTGAGTTTTTGCACACATGTACAACAGGCATGTTTAAACTATAACGTTTTTAGTGAAATCGTGTTTCTCTCGAGGAGAAAACGCGTTTAAAGCCATAAAAAGATTTCACTGTGTTTTGGCATTGGACCAAGCTGCCAACAGCCTAAACAATGATCAGAACTGGAGAAATCACACATTGACATTGTGTGAAATCATGCAACTCTTAAGGACGTGTTGCAGACTTGTTGAATAGATTCATTTTTCTTGTTTTGTTTGTTTTTGATGAAATTGTGCTTTTCTCGTCGAGAAAAGGCGTTTAACGCGATAAAAAGGTTTAGTGCGTTATGAATACGGGCTAGCTTACCAAAAGTACAAATGTGAACCAAATAAGGCCGGGAGTCGTTTTTATTGCTTAAAACACGATTTCTCGACCAGAATATGCTTTTTCAAAAAAGCCATGTTCCCATGGCGAGAGACTCGTTTTCTGTGAGAAAATGCATTAAAAGGAGGGATTTCATCAGAAACACTATAAATACATATTGTACTTGTCTGAAAACGCACAGAACCTTGAAATAGAAGGTTTCTCACCAAAAAACACATTGGTGAAACCCCTATCTTAAGGCTCTGAGTGTTTGCAGACATGTACAACAGGCATGGTTAAACTATAACGTTTTTAGTGAAATCATGTTTTTCTCGAGGAGAAAACGCGTTTAAAGCCATAAAAAGATCTCACTGTGTTTTGGCATTGACCAAGCTACCAACAAACCTAAAAAATGATCAGAACTGGAGAAATTACACATTGGCATTGGGTGAAATCATGTAACTCTTAAGGACGTGTTGCAGACTTGTTGAATAGATTCATTTTTCTTGTTTTTTTTGTTTTTGATGAAATTGTGCTTTTCTCGTCGAGAAAAGGCGTTTAACGCGATAAAAAGGTTTAGTGCGTTATGAATACGGGCTAGCTTACCAAAAGTACAAATGTGAACTAAATAAGGCCGGGAGTCGTTTTTATTGCTTAAAACACGATTTCTCGACCAGAATATGCTTTTTCAAAAAAGCCATGTTCCCATGGCGAGAGACTCGTTTTCTGTGAGAAAATTCATTAAAAGGAGGGATTTCATCAGAAACACTATAAATACATATTGTACTTGTCTGAAAACGCACAGAACCTTGAAATAGAAGGTTTCTCACCAAAAAACACATTGGTGAAACCCCTATCTTAAGGCTCTGAGTGTTTGCACACATGTACAAACAGGCATGTTTAAACTATAACGTTTTTAGTGAAATCATGTTTCTCTCGAGGAGAAAACGCGTTTAAAGCCATAAAAAGATCTCACTGTGTTTTTTGCATTGACCAAGCTACCAACAACCTAAAAAATGATCAGAACTGGAGAAATTACATATTGACATTGGGTGAAATCATGTAACTCTTAAGGACGTGTTGCAGACTTGTTGAATAGATTCATTTTTCTTGTTTTGTTTGTTTTTGATGAAATTGCTTTTCTCGTCGAGAAAAGACGTTTAACGCGATAAAAAGGTTTAGTGCGTTATGAATACGGGCTAGCTTACCAAAAGTTAAAATGTGAACTAAATAAGGCCGGGAGTCGTTTTTATTGCTTAAAACACGATTTCTCGACCAGAATATGCTTTTTTAAAAAAGCCATGTTCCCATGGCGAGAGACTCGTTTTCTGTGAGAAAATGCATTAAAAGGAGGGATTTCATCAGAAACACTATAAATACATATTGTACTTGTCTGAAAACGCACAGAACCTTGAAATAGAAGGTTTCTCAATAAAAAACACATTGGTGAAACCCCTATCTTAAGGCTCTGAGTGTTTGCACACATGTACAACAGGCATGGTTAAACTATAACGTTTTTAGTGAAATCATGTTTCTCTCGAGGACAAAACGCGTTTAAAGCCATAAAAAGATCTCACTGTGTTTTGGCATTGACCAAGCTACCAACAAACCTAAAAAATGATCAGAACTGGAGAAATTACACATTGGCATTGGGTGAAATCATGTATCTCTTAAGGACGTGTTGCAGACTTGTTGAATAGATTCATTTTTCTTGTTTTGTTTGTTTTTGATGAAATTGTGCTTTTCTCATCGAGAAAAGGCGTTTAACGCGATAAAAAGGTTTAGTGCGTTATGAATACGGGCTAGCTTACCAAAAGTACAAATGTGAACCAAATAAGGCCGGGAGTCGTTTTTATTGCTTAAAACACGATTTCTCGACCAGAATATGCTTTTTCAAAAAAGCCATGTTCCCATGGCGAGAGACTCGTTTTCTGTGAGAAAATGCATTAAAAGGAGGGATTTCATCAGAAACACTATAAATACATATTGTACTTGTCTGAAAACGCACAGAACCTTGAAATAGAAGGTTTCTCACCAAAAAACACATTGGTGAAACCCCTATCTTAAGGCTCTGAGTGTTTGCACACATGTACAAACAGGCATGTTTAAACTATAACGTTTTTAGTGAAATCATGTTTCTCTCGAGGAGAAAACGCGTTTAAAGCCATAAAAAGATCTCACTGTGTTTTGGCATTGACCAAGCTACCAACAACCTAAAAAATGATCAGAACTGGAGAAATTACATATTGACATTGGGTGAAATCATGTAACTCTTAAGGACGTGTTGCAGACTTGTTGAATAGATTCATTTTTCTTGTTTTGTTTGTTTTTGATGAAATTGCTTTTCTCGTCGAGAAAAGGCGTTTAACGCGATAAAAAGGTTTAGTGCGTTATGAATACGGGCTAGCTTACCAAAAGTACAAATGTGAACTAAATAAGGCCGGGAGTCGTTTTTATTGCTTAAAACACGATTTCTCGACCAGAATATGCTTTTTCAAAAAAGCCATGTTCCCATGGCGAGAGACTCGTTTTCTGTGAGAAAATGCATTAAAAGGAGGGATTTCATCAGAAACACTATAAATACATATTGTACTTGTCTGAAAACGCACAGAACCTTGAAATAGAAGGTTTCTCACCAAAAAACACATTGGTGAAACCCCTATCTTAAGGCTCTGAGTGTTTGCACACATGTACAAACAGGCATGTTTAAACTATAACGTTTTTAGTGAAATCATGTTTCTCTCGAGGAGAAAACGCGTTTAAAGCCATAAAAAGATCTCACTGTGTTTTGGCATTGACCAAGCTACCAACAACCTAAAAAATGATCAGAACTGGAGAAATTACATATTGACATTGGGTGAAATCATGTTACTCTTAAGGACGTGTTGCAGACTTGTTGAATAGATTCATTTTTCTTGTTTTGTTTGTTTTTGATGAAATTGCTTTTCTCGTCGAGAAAAGGCGTTTAACGCGATAAAAAGGTTTAGTGCGTTATGAATACGGGCTAGCTTACCAAAAGTACAAATGTGAACCAAATAAGGCCGGGAGTCGTTTTTATTGCTTAAAACACGATTTCTCGACCAGAATATGCTTTTTCAAAAAAGCCATGTTCCCATGGCGAGAGACTCGTTTTCTGTGAGAAAATGCATTAAAAGGAGGGATTTCATCAGAAACACTATAAATACATATTGTACTTGTCTGAAAACGCACAGAACCTTGAAATAGAAGGTTTCTCACCAAAAAACACATTGGTGAAACCCCTATCTTAAGGCTCTGAGTGTTTGCACACATGTACAAACAGGCATGTTTAAACTATAACGTTTTTAGTGAAATCATGTTTCTCTCGAGGAGAAAACGCGTTTAAAGCCATAAAAAGATCTCACTGTGTTTTGGCATTGACCAAGCTACCAACAACCTAAAAAATGATCAGAACTGGAGAAATTACATATTGACATTGGGTGAAATCATGTAACTCTTAAGGACGTGTTGCAGACTTGTTGAATAGATTCATTTTTCTTGTTTTGTTTGTTTTTGATGAAATTGCTTTTCTCGTCGAGAAAAGGCGTTTAACGCGATAAAAAGGTTTAGTGCGTTATGAATACGGGCTAGCTTACCAAAAGTACAAATGTGAACTAAATAAGGCCGGGAGTCGTTTTTATTGCTTAAAACACGATTTCTCGACCAGAATATGCTTTTTCAAAAAAGCCATGTTCCCATGGCGAGAGACTCGTTTTCTGTGAGAAAATGCATTAAAAGGAGGGATTTCATCAGAAACACTATAAATACATATTGTACTTGTCTGAAAACGCACAGAACCTTGAAATAGAAGGTTTCTCACCAAAAAACACATTGGTGAAACCCCTATCTTAAGGCTCTGAGTGTTTGCACACATGTACAAACAGGCATGTTTAAACTATAACGTTTTTAGTGAAATCATGTTTCTCTCGAGGAGAAAACGCGTTTAAAGCCATAAAAAGATCTCACTGTGTTTTGGCATTGACAAAGCTACCAACAACCTAAAAAATGATCAGAACTGGAGAAATTACGTATTGACATTGGGTGAAATCATGTAACTCTTAAGGACGTGTTGCAGACTTGTTGAATAGATTCATTTTTCTTGTTTTGTTTGTTTTTGATGAAATTGCTTTTCTCGTCGAGAAAAGGCGTTTAACGCGATAAAAAGGTTTAGTGCGTTATGAATACGGGCTAGCTTACCAAAAGTACAAATGTGAACTAAATAAGGCCGGGACTCGTTTTTATTGTTTAAAACACGATTTCTCGACCAGAATATGCTTTTTCAAAAAAAGCCATGTTCCCATGGCGAGAGACTCATTTTCTGCGAGAAAATGCATTAAAAGGAGGGATTTCCTCAGAAACACTATAAATACATATTGTACTTGTCTGAAAACGCACAGAACCTTGAAATAGAAGGTTTCTCACCAAAAAACACATTGGTGAAACCCCTATCTTAAGGCTCTGAGTGTTTGCACACATGTACAACAGGCATGTTTAAACTATAACGTTTTTAGTGAAATCATGTTTCTCTCGAGGAGAAAACGCGTTTAAAGCCATAAAAAGATTTCAGTGTGTTTTGGCATTGGACCAAGCTACCAACAACCTAAACAATGATCAGAACTGGAGAAATTACACATTGACATTGTGTGAAATCATGCAACTCTTAAGGACGTGTTGCAGACTTGTTGAATAGCTTCATTTTTCTTGTTTTGTTTGTTTTTGATGAAATTGTGCTTTTCTTGTCGAGAAAAGGCGTTTAACGCGATAAAAAGGTTTAGTGCGTTATGAATACGGGCTAGCTTACCAAAAGTAAAAATGTGAACTAAAAAAGGCCGGGAGTCGTTCTCATTGTTTAAAACACTATTTCTCGACCAGAATATGCTTTTTCAAAAAAGCCATGTTCCCATGGCGAGACTCGTTTTCTGCGAGAAAATGCATTAAAAGGAGGGATTTCCTCAGAAACACTATAAATATATATTGTACTTGTCTGAAAACGCACAGAACCTTGAAATAGAAGGTTTCTCACCAAAAAACACATTGGTGAAACCCCTATCTTAAGGCTCTGAGTGTTTGCACACATGTACAACAGGCATGTTTAAACTATAACGTTTTTAGTGAAATCATGTTTCTCTCGAGGAGAAAACGCGTTTAAAGCCATAAAAAGATTTCACTGTGTTTTGGCATTGGACCAAGCTACCAACAACCTAAACAATGATCAGAACTGGAGAAATTACACATTAACATTTTGTGAAATCATGCAACTCTTAAGGACGTGTTGCAGACTTGTTGAATAGATTCATTTTTCTTGTTTTAATTTGTTTTTGATGAAATGCTGCTTTTCTTGTCGAGAAAAGGCGTTTAACGCGATAAAAAGGTTTAGTGCGTTATGAATACGGGCTAGCTTACCAAAAGTAAAAATGAGAATTAAATAAGGCCGGGAGTCGTTCTCATTGTTTAAAACACGATTTCTCGACCAGAATATGCTTTTTAAAAAAAGCCATGTTCCCATGGCGAGAGACTCATTTTCTGCGAGAAAATGCATTAAAAGGAGGGATTTCCTCAGAAACACTATAAATACATATTGTACTTGTCTGAAAACGCACAGAACCTTGAAATAGAAGGTTTCTCACCAAAAAACACATTGGTGAAACCCCTATCTTAAGGCTCTGAGTGTTTGCACACATGTACAACAGGCATGTTTAAACTATAACGTTTTTAGTGAAATCATGTTTCTCTCGAGGAGAAAACGCGTTTAAAGCCATAAAAAGATTTCACTGTGTTTTGGCATTGGACTAAGCTACCAACAACCTAAACAATGATCAGAACTGGAGAAATTACACTTTGACATTGTGTGATATCATGCAACTCTTAAGGACGTGTTGCAGACTTGTTGAATAGATTCATTTTTCTTGTTTTGTTTGTTTTTGATGAAATGGTGCTTTTCTTGTCGAGAAAAGGCGTTTAACGCGATAAAAAGGTTTAGTGCGTTATGAATACGGGCTAGCTTACCAAAAGTAAAAATGTGAACTAAATACGGCCGGGACTCGTTTTTATTGTTTAAAACACGATTTCTCGACCAGAATATGCTTTTTCAAAAAAAGCCATGTTCCCATGGCGAGAGACTCCTTTTCTGCGAGAAAATGCATTAAAAGGAGGGATTTCCTCAGAAACACTATAAATACATATTGTACTTGTCTGAAAACGCACAGAACCTTGGAATATAAGGTTTCTCACCAAAAAACACATTGGTGAAACCCCTATCTTAAGGCTCTGAGTGTTTGCACACATGTACAACAGGCATGTTTAAACTATAACGTTTTTAGTGAAATCATGTTTCTCTCGAGGAGAAAACGCGTTTAAAGCCATAAAAAGATTTCACTGTGTTTTGGCATTGGACTAAGCTACCAACAACCTAAACAATGATCAGAACTGGAGAAATTACACTTTGACATTGTGTGATATCATGCAACTCTTAAGGACGTGTTGCAGACTTGTTGAATAGATTCATTTTTCTTGTTTTGTTTGTTTTTGATGAAATGGTGCTTTTCTTGTCGAGAAAAGGCGTTTAACGCGATAAAAAGGTTTAGTGCGTTATGAATACGGGCTAGCTTACCAAAAGTAAACATGTGAACTAAATACGGCCGGGACTCGTTTTTATTGTTTAAAACACGATTTCTCGACCAGAATATGCTTTTTCAAAAAAAGCCATGTTCCCATGGCGAGAGACTCCTTTTCTGCGAGAAAATGCATTAAAAGGAGGGATTTCCTCAGAAACACTATAAATACATATTGTACTTGTCTGAAAACGCACAGAACCTTGGAATAGAAGGTTTCTCACCAAAAAACACATTGGTGAAACCCCTATCTTAAGGCTCTGAGTGTTTGCACACATGTACAACAGGCATGTTTAAACTATAACGTTTTTAGTGAAATCATGTTTCTCTCGAGGAGAAAACGCGTTTAAAGCCATAAAAAGATTTCACTGTGTTTTGGCATTGGACCAAGCTACCAACAACCTAAACAATGATCAGAACTGGAGAAATTACACATTGACATTGTGTGATATCATGCAACTCTTAAGGACGTGTTGCAGACTTGTTGAATAGATTCATTTTTCTTGTTTTGTTTGTTTTTGATGAAATGGTGCTTTTCTTGTCGAGAAAAGGCGTTTAACGCGATAAAATAGTTTAGTGCGTTATGAATACGGGCTAGCTTACCAAAAGTAAAAATGTGAACTAAATAAGGCCGGGACTCGTTTTTATTGTTTAAAACACGATTTCTCGACCAGAATATGCTTTTTCAAAAAAAGCCATGTTCCCATGGCGAGAGACTCATTTTCTGCGAGAAAATGCATTAAAAGGAGGGATTTCCTCAGAAACACTATAAATATATATTGTACTTGTCTGAAAACGCACAGAACCTTGAAATAGATGGTTTCTCACCAAAAAACTCATTGGTTATACCCTTATCTTAAGGCTCTGAGTGTTTGCACACATGTACAACAGGCATGTTTAAACTATAACGTTTTTAGTGAAATCATTTTTCTCTCGAGGAGAAAACGCGTTTAAAGCCATAAAAAGATTTCACTGTGTTTTGGCATTGGACCAAGCTACCAACAACCTAAACAATGATCAGAACTGGAGAAATTACACATTGACATTGTGTGAAATCATGCAACTCTTAAGGACGTGTTGCAGACTTGTTGAATAGATTCATTTTTGTTGTTTTGTTTGTTTTTGATGAAATGGTGCTTTTCTTGTCGAGAAAAGGCGTTTAACGCGATAAAAAGGTTTAGTGCGTTATGAATACGGGCTAGCTTACCAAAAGTAAAAATGAGAATTAAATAAGGCCGGGAGTCGTTCTCATTGTTTAAAACACGATTTCTCGACCAGAATATGCTTTTTCAAAAAAAGCCATGTTCCCATGGCGAGAGACTCGTTTTCTGTGAGAAAATGCATTAAAAGGAGGGATTTCATCAGAAACACTATAAATACATATTGTACTTGTCTGAAAACGCACAGAACCTTGAAATAGAAGGTTTCTCACCAAAAAACACATTGGTGAAACCCCTATCTTAAGGCTCTGAGTGTTTGCACACATGTACAACAGGCATGTTTAAACTATAACGTTTTTAGTGAAATCGTGTTTCTCTCGAGGAGAAAACGCGTTTAAAGCCATAAAAAGATTTCACCGTGTTTTGGCATTGGACCAAGCTGCCAACAGCCTAAACAATGATCAGAACTGGAGAAATCACACATTGACATTGTGTGAAATCATGCAACTCTTAAGGACGTGTTGCAGACTTGTTGAATAGATTCATTTTTCTTGTTTTGTTTGTTTTTGATGAAATTGTGCTTTTCTCGTCGAGAAAAGGCGTTTAACGCGATAAAAAGGTTTAGTGCGTTATGAATACGGGCTAGCTTACCAAAAGTAAAAATGAGAATTAAATAAGGCCGGGAGTCGTTCTCATTGTTTAAAACACGATTTCTCGACCAGAATATGCTTTTTCAAAAAAGCCATGTTCCCATGGCGAGAGACTCATTTTCTTTGAGAAAATGCATTAAAAGCAGGGATTTCATCAGAAACACTATAAATACATATTGTACTTGTCTGAAAACGCACAGAACCTTGAAATAGAAGGTTTCTCACCAAAAAACACATTGGTGAAACCCCTATCTTAAGGCTCTGAGTGTTTGCAGACATGTACAACAGGCATGGTTAAACTATAACGTTTTTAGTGAAATCATGTTTCTCTCGAGGAGAAAACGCGTTTAAAGCCATAAAAAGATCTCACTGTGTTTTGGCATTGACCAAGCTACCAACAAACCTAAAAAATGATCAGAACTGGAGAAATTACACATTGGCATTGGGTGAAATTATGTAACTCTTAAGGACGTGTTGCAGACTTGTTGAATAGATTCATTTTTCTTGTTTTTTTTGTTTTTGATGAAATTGTGCTTTTCTCGTCGAGAAAAGGCGTTTAACGCGATAAAAAGGTTTAGTGCGTTATGAATACGGGCTAGCTTACCAAAAGTACAAATGTGAACTAAATAAGGCCGGGAGTCGTTTTTATTGCTTAAAACACGATTTCTCGACCAGAATATGCTTTTTCAAAAAAGCCATGTTCCCATGGCGAGAGACTCGTTTTCTGTGAGAAAATTCATTAAAAGGAGGGATTTCATCAGAAACACTATAAATACATATTGTACTTGTCTGAAAACGCACAGAACCTTGAAATAGAAGGTTTCTCACCAAAAAACACATTGGTGAAACCCCTATCTTAAGGCTCTGAGTGTTTGCACACATGTACAAACAGGCATGTTTAAACTATAACGTTTTTAGTGAAATCATGTTTCTCTCGAGGAGAAAACGCGTTTAAAGCCATAAAAAGATCTCACTGTGTTTTGGCATTGACCAAGCTACCAACAACCTAAAAAATGATCAGAACTGGAGAAATTACATATTGACATTGGGTGAAATCATGTAACTCTTAAGGACGTGTTGCAGACTTGTTGAATAGATTCATTTTTCTTGTTTTGTTTGTTTTTGATGAAATTGCTTTTCTCGTCGAGAAAAGACGTTTAACGCGATAAAAAGGTTTAGTGCGTTATGAATACGGGCTAGCTTACCAAAAGTAAAAATGTGAACTAAATAAGGCCGGGAGTCGTTTTTATTGTTTAAAACACGATTTCTCGACCAGAATATGCTTTTTCAAAAAAAGCCATGTTCCCATGGCGAGAGACTCATTTTCTGCGAGAAAATGCATTAAAAGGAGGGATTTCCTCAGAAACACTATAAATACATATTGTACTTGTCTGAAAACGCACAGAACCTTGAAATAGAAGGTTTCTCACCAAAAAACACATTGGTGAAACCCCTATCTTAAGGCTCTGAGTGTTTGCACACATGTACAACAGGCATGTTTAAACTATAACGTTTTTAGTGAAATCATTTTTCTCTCGAGGAGAAAACGCGTTTAAAGCCATAAAAAGATTTCACTGTGTTTTGGCATTGGACTAAGCTACCAACAACCTAAACAATGATCAGAACTGGAGAAATTACACTTTGACATTGTGTGATATCATGCAACTCTTAAGGACGTGTTGCAGACTTGTTGAATAGATTCATTTTTGTTGTTTTGTTTGTTTTTGATGAAATGGTGCTTTTCTTGTCGAGAAAAGGCGTTTAACGCGATAAAAAGGTTTAGTGCGTTATGAATACGGGCTAGCTTACCAAAAGTAAAAATGTGAACTAAATAAGGCCGGGACTCGTTTTTATTGTTTAAAACACGATTTCTCGACCAGAATATGCTTTTTCAAAAAAAGCCATGTTCCCATGGCGAGAGACTCGTTTTCTGCGAGAAAATGCATTAAAAGGAGGGATTTCCTCAGAAACACTATAAATACATATTGTACTTGTCTGAAAACGCACAGAACCTTGAAATAGAAGGTTTCTCACCAAAAAACACATTGGTGAAACCCCTATCTTAAGGCTCTGAGTGTTTGCACACATGTACAACAGGCATGTTTAAACTATAACGTTTTTAGTGAAATCATGTTTCTCTCGAGGAGAAAACGCGTTTAAAGCCATAAAAAGTTTTCACTGTGTTTTGGCATTGGACTAAGCTACCAACAACCTAAACAATGATCAGAACTGGAGAAATTACACTTTGACATTGTGTGATATCATGCAACTCTTAAGGACGTGTTGCAGACTTGTTGAATAGATTCATTTTTGTTGTTTTGTTTGTTTTTGATGAAATGGTGCTTTTCTTGTCGAGAAAAGGCGTTTAACGTGATAAAAAGGTTTAGTGCGTTATGAATACGGGCTAGCTTACCAAAAGTAAAAATGTGAACTAAATAAGGCCGGGACTCGTTTTTATTGTTTAAAACACGATTTCTCGACCAGAATATGCTTTTTCAAAAAAAGCCATGTTCCCATGGCGAGAGACTCATTTTCTGCGAGAAAATGCATTAAAAGGAGGGATTTCCTCAGAAACACTATAAATACATATTGTACTTGTCTGAAAACGCACAGAACCTTGCAATAGAAGGTTTCTCACCAAAAAACACATTGGTGAAACCCCTATCTTACGGCTCTGAGTGTTTGCACACATGTACAACAGGCATGTTTAAACTATAACGTTTTTAGTGAAATCATGTTTCTCTCGAGGAGAAAACGCGTTTAAAGCCATAAAAAGATTTCTCTGTGTTTTGGCATTGGACTAAGCTACCAACAACCTAAACAATGATCAGAACTGGAGAAATTACACTTTGACATTGTGTGATATCATGCAACTCTTAAGGACGTGTTGCAGACTTGTTGAATAGATTCATTTTTGTTGTTTTGTTTGTTTTTGATGAAATGGTGCTTTTCTTGTCGAGAAAAGGCGTTTAACGCGATAAAAAGGTTTAGTGCGTTATGAATACGGGCTAGCTTACCAAAAGTAAAAATGTGAACTAAATAAGGCCGGGACTCGTTTTTATTGTTTAAAACACGATTTCTCGACCAGAATATGCTTTTTCAAAAAAAGACATGTTCCCATGGCGAGAGACTCATTTTCTGCGAGAAAATGCATTAAAAGGAGGGATTTCCTCAGAAACACTATAAATACATATTGTAATTGTCTGAAAACGCACAGAACCTTGAAATAGAAGGTTTCTCACCAAAAAACACATTGGTGAAACCCCTATCTTAAGGCTCTGAGTGTTTGCACACATGTACAACAGGCATGTTTAAACTATAACGTTTTTAGTGAAATCATTTTTCTCTCGAGGAGAAAACGCGTTTAAAGCCATAAAAAGATTTCACTGTGTTTTGGCATTGGACTAAGCTACCAACAACCTAAACAATGATCAGAACTGGAGAAATTACACTTTGACATTGTGTGATATCATGCAACTATTAAGGACGTGTTGCAGACTTGTTGAATAGATTCATTTTTGTTGTTTTGTTTGTTTTTGATGAAATGGTGCTTTTCTTGTCGAGAAAAGGCGTTTAACGCGATAAAAAGGTTTAGTGCGTTATGAATACGGGCTAGCTTACCAAAAGTAAAAATGTGAACTAAATAAGGCCGGGACTCGTTTTTATTGTTTAAAACACGATTTCTTGACCAGAATATGCTTTTTCAAAAAAAGCCATGTTCCCATGGCGAGAGACTCATTTTCTGCGAGAAAATGCATTAAAAGGAGGGATTTCCTCAGAAACACTATAAATACATATTGTACTTGTCTGAAAACGCACAGAACCTTGGAATAGAAGGTTTCTCACCAAAAAACACATTGGTGAAACCCCTATCTTAAGGCTCTGAGTGTTTGCACACATGTACAACAGGCATGTTTAAACTATAACGTTTTTAGTGAAATCATGTTTCTCTCGAGGAGAAAACGTGTTTAAAGCCATAAAAAGATTTCTCTGTGTTTTGGCATTGGACTAAGCTACCAACAACCTAAACAATGATCAGAACTGGAGAAATTACACTTTGACATTGTGTGATATCATGCAACTCTTAAGGACGTGTTGCAGACTTGTTGAATAGATTCATTTTTCTTGTTTTGTTTGTTTTTGATGAAATGGTGCTTTTCTTGTCGAGAAAAGGCGTTTAACGCGATAAAAAGGTTTAGTGCGTTATGAATACGGGCTAGCTTACCAAAAGTAAAAATGTGAACTAAATAAGGCCGGGACTCGTTTTTATTGTTTAAAACACGATTTCTCGACCAGAATATGCTTTTTCAAAAAAAGCCATGTTCCCATGGCGAGAGACTCATTTTCTGCGAGAAAATGCATTAAAAGGAGGGATTTCCTCAGAAACACTATAAATACATATTGTACTTGTCTGAAAACGCAGAGAACCTTGAAATAGAAGGTTTCTCACCAAAAAACACATTGGTGAAACCCCTATCTTAAGGCTCTGAGTGTTTGCACACATGTACAACAGGCATGTTTAAACTATAACGTTTTTAGTGAAATCATTTTTCTCTCGAGGAGAAAACGCGTTTAAAGCCATAAAAAGATTTCACTGTGTTTTGGCATTGGACTAAGCTACCAACAACCTAAACAATGATCAGAACTGGAGAAATTACACTTTGACATTGTGTGATATCATGCAACTCTTAAGGACGTGTTGCAGACTTGTTGAATAGATTCATTTTTGTTGTTTTGTTTGTTTTTGATGAAATGGTGCTTTTCTTGTCGAGATAAGGCGTTTAACGCGATAAAAAGGTTTAGTGCCTTATGAATACGGGCTAGCTTACCAAAAGTAAAAATGTGAACTAAATAAGGCCGGGACTCGTTTTTATTGTTTAAAACACGATTTCTCGACCAGAATATGCTTTTTCAAAAAAAGCCATGTTCCCATGGCGAGAGACTCATTTTCTGCGAGAAAATGCATTAAAAGGAGGGATTTCCTCAGAAACACTATAAATACATATTGTACTTGTCTGAAAACGCACAGAACCTTGCAATAGAAGGTTTCTCACCAAAAAACACATTGGTGAAACCCCTATCTTAAGGCTCTGAGTGTTTGCACACATGTACAACAGGCATGTTTAAACTATAACGTTTTTAGTGAAATCATGTTTCTCTCGAGGAGAAAACGCGTTTAAAGCCATAAAAAGATTTCTCTGTGTTTTGGCATTGGACTAAGCTACCAACAACCTAAACAATGATCAGAACTGGAGAAATTACACTTTGACATTGTGTGATATCATGCAACTCTTAAGGACGTGTTGCAGACTTGTTGAATAGATTCATTTTTGTTGTTTTGTTTGTTTTTGATGAAATGGTGCTTTTCTTGTCGAGAAAAGGCGTTTAACGCGATAAAAAGGTTTAGTGCGTTATGAATACGGGCTAGCTTACCAAAAGTAAAAATGTGAACTAAATAAGGCCGGGACTCGTTTTTATTGTTTAAAACACGATTTCTCGACCAGAATATGCTTTTTCAAAAAAAGCCATGTTCCCATGGCGAGAGACTCATTTTCTGCGAGAAAATGCATTAAAAGGAGGGATTTCCTCAGAAACACTATAAATACATATTGTACTTGTCTGAAAACGCACAGAACCTTGAAATAGAAGGTTTCTCACCAAAAAACACATTGGTGAAACCCCTATCTTAAGGCTCTGAGTGTTTGCACACATGTACAACAGGCATGTTTAAACTATAACGTCTTTAGTGAAATCATTTTTCTCTCGAGGAGAAAACGCGTTTAAAGCCATAAAAAGATTTCACTGTGTTTTGGCATTGGACTAAGCTACCAACAACCTAAACAATGATCAGAACTGGAGAAATTACACTTTGACATTGTGTGATATCATGCAACTCTTAAGGACGTGTTGCAGACTTGTTGAATAGATTCATTTTTGTTGTTTTGTTTGTTTTTGATGAAATGGTGCTTTTCTTGTCGAGAAAAGGCGTTTAACGCGATAAAAAGGTTTAGTGCGTTATGAATACGGGCTAGCTTACCAAAAGTAAAAATGTGAACTAAATAAGGCCGGGACTCGTTTTTATTGTTTAAAACACGATTTCTCGACCAGAATATGCTTTTTCAAAAAAAGCCATGTTCCCATGGCGAGAGACTCATTTTCTGCGAGAAAATGCATTAAAAGGAGGGATTTCCTCAGAAACACTATAAATACATATTGTACTTGTCTGAAAACGCACAGAACCTTGGAATAGAACGTTTCTCACCAAAAAACACATTGGTGAAACCCCTATCTTAAGGCTCTGAGTGTTTGCACTCATGTACAACAGGCATGTTTAAACTATAACGTTTTTAGTGAAATCATGTTTCTCTCGAGGAGAAAACGCGTTTAAAGCCACAAAAAGATTTCACTGTGTTTTGGCATTGGACCAAGCTACCAACAACCTAAACAATGATCAGAACTGGAGAAATTACACATTGACATTGTGTGAAATCATGCAACTCTTAAGGACGTGTTGCAGACTTGTTGAATAGTTTCATTTTTCTTGTTTTGTTTGTTTTTGATGAAATTGTGCTTTTCTTGTCGAGAAAAGGCGTTTAACGCGATAAAAAGGTTTAGTGCGTTATGAATACGGGCTAGCTTACCAAAAGTAAAAATGTGAACTAAATAAGGCCGGGAGTCGTTCTCATTGTTTAAAACACTATTTCTCGACCAGAATATGCTTTTTCAAAAAAGCCATGTTCCCATGGCGAGACTCATTTTCTGCGAGAAAATGCATTAAAAGGAGGGATTTCCTCAGAAACACTATAAATATATATTGTACTTGTCTGAAAACGCACAGAACCTTGAAATAGAAGGTTTCTCACCAAAAAACACATTGGTGAAACCCCTATCTTAAGGCTCTGAGTGTTTGCACACATGTACAACAGGCATGTTTAAACTATAACGTTTTTAGTGAAATCATGTTTCTCTCGAGGAGAAAACGCGTTTAAAGCCATAAAAAGATTTCACTGTGTTTTGGCATTAGACTAAGCTACCAACAACCTAAACAATGATCAGAACTGGAGAAATTACACTTTGACATTGTGTGATATCATGCAACTCTTAAGGACGTGTTGCAGACTTGTTGAATAGATTCATTTTTGTTGTTTTGTTTGTTTTTGATGAAATGGTGCTTTTCTTGTCGAGAAAAGGCGTTTAACGCGATAAAAAGGTTTAGTGCGTTATGAATACGGGCTAGCTTACCAAAAGTAAAAATGTGAACTAAATAAGGCCGGGACTCGTTTTTATTGTTTAAAACACGATTTCTTGACCAGAATATGCTTTTTCAAAAAAAGCCATGTTCCCATGGCGAGAGACTCATTTTCTGCGAGAAAATGCATTAAAAGGAGGGATTTCCTCAGAAACACTATAAATACATATTGTACTTGTCTGAAAACGCACAGAACCTTGGAATAGAAGGTTTCTCACCAAAAAACACATTGGTGAAACCCCTATCTTAAGGCTCTGAGTGTTTGCACACATGTACAACAGGCATGTTTAAACTATAACGTTTTTAGTGAAATCATGTTTCTCTCGAGGAGAAAACGTGTTTAAAGCCATAAAAAGATTTCTCTGTGTTTTGGCATTGGACTAAGCTACCAACAACCTAAACAATGATCAGAACTGGAGAAATTACACTTTGACATTGTGTGATATCATGCAACTCTTAAGGACGTGTTGCAGACTTGTTGAATAGATTCATTTTTCTTGTTTTGTTTGTTTTTGATGAAATGGTGCTTTTCTTGTCGAGAAAAGGCGTTTAACGCGATAAAAAGGTTTAGTGCGTTATGAATACGGGCTAGCTTACCAAAAGTAAAAATGTGAACTAAATAAGGCCGGGACTCGTTTTTATTGTTTAAAACACGATTTCTCGACCAGAATATGCTTTTTCAAAAAAAGCCATGTTCCCATGGCGAGAGACTCATTTTCTGCGAGAAAATGCATTAAAAGGAGGGATTTCCTCAGAAACACTATAAATACATATTGTACTTGTCTGAAAACGCAGAGAACCTTGAAATAGAAGGTTTCTCACCAAAAAACACATTGGTGAAACCCCTATCTTAAGGCTCTGAGTGTTTGCACACATGTACAACAGGCATGTTTAAACTATAACGTTTTTAGTGAAATCATTTTTCTCTCGAGGAGAAAACGCGTTTAAAGCCATAAAAAGATTTCACTGTGTTTTGGCATTGGACTAAGCTACCAACAACCTAAACAATGATCAGAACTGGAGAAATTACACTTTGACATTGTGTGATATCATGCAACTCTTAAGGACGTGTTGCAGACTTGTTGAATAGATTCATTTTTGTTGTTTTGTTTGTTTTTGATGAAATGGTGCTTTTCTTGTCGAGATAAGGCGTTTAACGCGATAAAAAGGTTTAGTGCCTTATGAATACGGGCTAGCTTACCAAAAGTAAAAATGTGAACTAAATAAGGCCGGGACTCGTTTTTATTGTTTAAAACACGATTTCTCGACCAGAATATGCTTTTTCAAAAAAAGCCATGTTCCCATGGCGAGAGACTCATTTTCTGCGAGAAAATGCATTAAAAGGAGGGATTTCCTCAGAAACACTATAAATACATATTGTACTTGTCTGAAAACGCACAGAACCTTGCAATAGAAGGTTTCTCACCAAAAAACACATTGGTGAAACCCCTATCTTAAGGCTCTGAGTGTTTGCACACATGTACAACAGGCATGTTTAAACTATAACGTTTTTAGTGAAATCATGTTTCTCTCGAGGAGAAAACGCGTTTAAAGCCATAAAAAGATTTCTCTGTGTTTTGGCATTGGACTAAGCTACCAACAACCTAAACAATGATCAGAACTGGAGAAATTACACTTTGACATTGTGTGATATCATGCAACTCTTAAGGACGTGTTGCAGACTTGTTGAATAGATTCATTTTTGTTGTTTTGTTTGTTTTTGATGAAATGGTGCTTTTCTTGTCGAGAAAAGGCGTTTAACGCGATAAAAAGGTTTAGTGCGTTATGAATACGGGCTAGCTTACCAAAAGTAAAAATGTGAACTAAATAAGGCCGGGACTCGTTTTTATTGTTTAAAACACGATTTCTCGACCAGAATATGCTTTTTCAAAAAAAGCCATGTTCCCATGGCGAGAGACTCATTTTCTGCGAGAAAATGCATTAAAAGGAGGGATTTCCTCAGAAACACTATAAATACATATTGTACTTGTCTGAAAACGCACAGAACCTTGAAATAGAAGGTTTCTCACCAAAAAACACATTGGTGAAACCCCTATCTTAAGGCTCTGAGTGTTTGCACACATGTACAACAGGCATGTTTAAACTATAACGTCTTTAGTGAAATCATTTTTCTCTCGAGGAGAAAACGCGTTTAAAGCCATAAAAAGATTTCACTGTGTTTTGGCATTGGACTAAGCTACCAACAACCTAAACAATGATCAGAACTGGAGAAATTACACTTTGACATTGTGTGATATCATGCAACTCTTAAGGACGTGTTGCAGACTTGTTGAATAGATTCATTTTTGTTGTTTTGTTTGTTTTTGATGAAATGGTGCTTTTCTTGTCGAGAAAAGGCGTTTAACGCGATAAAAAGGTTTAGTGCGTTATGAATACGGGCTAGCTTACCAAAAGTAAAAATGTGAACTAAATAAGGCCGGGACTCGTTTTTATTGTTTAAAACACGATTTCTCGACCAGAATATGCTTTTTCAAAAAAAGCCATGTTCCCATGGCGAGAGACTCATTTTCTGCGAGAAAATGCATTAAAAGGAGGGATTTCCTCAGAAACACTATAAATACATATTGTACTTGTCTGAAAACGCACAGAACCTTGGAATAGAACGTTTCTCACCAAAAAACACATTGGTGAAACCCCTATCTTAAGGCTCTGAGTGTTTGCACTCATGTACAACAGGCATGTTTAAACTATAACGTTTTTAGTGAAATCATGTTTCTCTCGAGGAGAAAACGCGTTTAAAGCCACAAAAAGATTTCACTGTGTTTTGGCATTGGACCAAGCTACCAACAACCTAAACAATGATCAGAACTGGAGAAATTACACATTGACATTGTGTGAAATCATGCAACTCTTAAGGACGTGTTGCAGACTTGTTGAATAGTTTCATTTTTCTTGTTTTGTTTGTTTTTGATGAAATTGTGCTTTTCTTGTCGAGAAAAGGCGTTTAACGCGATAAAAAGGTTTAGTGCGTTATGAATACGGGCTAGCTTACCAAAAGTAAAAATGTGAACTAAATAAGGCCGGGAGTCGTTCTCATTGTTTAAAACACTATTTCTCGACCAGAATATGCTTTTTCAAAAAAGCCATGTTCCCATGGCGAGACTCATTTTCTGCGAGAAAATGCATTAAAAGGAGGGATTTCCTCAGAAACACTATAAATATATATTGTACTTGTCTGAAAACGCACAGAACCTTGAAATAGAAGGTTTCTCACCAAAAAACACATTGGTGAAACCCCTATCTTAAGGCTCTGAGTGTTTGCACACATGTACAACAGGCATGTTTAAACTATAACGTTTTTAGTGAAATCATGTTTCTCTCGAGGAGAAAACGCGTTTAAAGCCATAAAAAGATTTCACTGTGTTTTGGCATTAGACTAAGCTACCAACAACCTAAACAATGATCAGAACTGGAGAAATTACACTTTGACATTGTGTGATATCATGCAACTCTTAAGGACGTGTTGCAGACTTGTTGAATAGATTCATTTTTGTTGTTTTGTTTGTTTTTGATGAAATGGTGCTTTTCTTGTCGAGAAAAGGCGTTTAACGCGATAAAAAGGTTTAGTGCGTTATGAATACGGGCTAGCTTACGAAAAGTAAAAATGTGAACTAAATAAGGCCGGGACTCGTTTTTATTGTTTAAAACACGATTTCTCGACCAGAATATGCTTTTTCAAAAAAAGCCATGTTCCCATGGCGAGAGACTCATTTTCTGTGAGAAAATGCATTAAAAGGAGGGATTTCCTCAGAAACACTATAAATACATATTGTACTTATCTGAAAACGCACAGAACCTTGAAATAGAAGGTTTCTCACCAAAAAACACATTGGTGAAACCCCTATCTTAAGGCTCTGAGTGTTTGCACACATGTACAACAGGCATGTTTAAACTATAGCGTTTTTAGTGAAATCATGTTTCTCTCGAGGAGAAAACGCGTTTAAAGCCATAAAAAGATTTCACTGTGTTTTGGCATTGGACTAAGCTACCAACAACCTAAACAATGATCAGAACTGGAGAAATTACACGTTGACATTGTGTGATATCATGCAACTCTTAAGGACGTGTTGCAGACTTTTTGAATAGATTCATTTTTGTTGTTTTGTTTGTTTTTGATGAAATGGTGCTTTTCTTGTCGAGAAAAGGCGTTTAACGCGATAAAAAGGTTTAGTGCGTTATGAATACGGGCTAGCTTACCAAAAGTAAAAATGTGAACTAAATAAGGCCGGGACTCGTTTTTATTGTTTAAAACACGATTTCTCGACCAGAATATGCTTTTTCAAAAAAAGCCATGTTCCCATGGCGAGAGACTCATTTTCTGCGAGAAAATGCATTAAAAGGACGGATTTCCTCAGAAACACTATAAATACATATTGTACTTGTCTGAAAACGCACAGAACCTTGAAATAGAAGGTTTCTCACCAAAAAACACATTGGTGAAACCCCTATCTTAAGGCTCTGAGTGTTTGCACACATGTACAACAGGCATGTTATAACTATAACGTTTTTAGTGAAATCATTTTTCTCTCGAGCAGAAAACGCGTTTAAAGCCATAAAAAGATTTCACTGTGTTTTGGCATTGGACTAAGCTACCAACAACCTAAACAATGATCAGAACTGGAGAAATTACACTTTGACATTGTGTGATATCATGCAACTCTTAAGGACGTGTTGCAGACTTGTTGAATAGATTCATTTTTGTTGTTTTGTTTGTTTTTGATGAAATGGTGCTTTTCTTGTCGAGAAAAGGCGTTTAACGCGATAAAAAGGTTTAGTGCGTTATGAATACGGGCTAGCTTACCAAAAGTAAAAATGTGAACTAAATAAGGCCGGGACTCGTTTTTATTGTTTAAAACACGATTTCTCGACCAGAATATGCTTTTTCAAAAAAAGCCATGTTCCCATGGCGAGAGACTCATTTTCTGCGAGAAAATGCATTAAAAGGAGGGATTTCCTCAGAAACACTATAAATACATATTGTACTTGTCTGAAAACGCACAGAACCTTGGAATAGAAGGTTTCTCACCAAAAAACACATTGGTGAAACCCCTATCTTAAGGCTCTGAGTGTTTGCACACATGTACAACAGGCATGTTTAAACTATAACGTTTTTAGTGAAATCATGTTTCTCTCGAGGAGAAAACGCGTTTAAAGCCATAAAAAGATTTCACTGTGTTTTGGCATTGGACCAAGCTACCAACAACCTAAACAATGATCAGAACTGGAGAAATTACACATTGACATTGTGTGAAATCATGCAACTCTTAAGGACGTGTTGCAGACTTGTTGAATAGTTTCATTTTTCTTGTTTTGTTTGTTTTTGATGAAATTGTGCTTTTCTTGTCGAGAAAAGGCGTTTAACGCGATAAAAAGGTTTAGTGCGTTATGAATACGGGCTAGCTTACCAAAAGTAAAAATGTGAACTAAATAAGGCCGGGAGTCGTTCTCATTGTTTAAAACACTATTTCTCGACCAGAATATGCTTTTTCAAAAAAGTCATGTTCCCATGGCGAGACTCATTTTCTGCGAGAAAATGCATTAAAAGGAGGGATTTCCTCAGAAACACTATAAATATATATTGTACTTGTCTGAAAACGCACAGAACCTTGAAATAGAAGGTTTCTCACCAAAAAACACATTGGTGAAACCCCTATCTTAAGGCTCTGAGTGTTTGCACACATGTACAACAGGCATGTTTAAACTATAACGTTTTTAGTGAAATCATGTTTCTCTCGAGGAGAAAACGCGTTTAATGCCATAAAAAGATTTCACTGTGTTTTCGCATTGGACCAAGCTACCAACAACCTAAACAATGATCAGAACTGGAGAAATTACACTTTGACATTGTGTGATATCATGCAACTCTTAAGGACGTGTTGCAGACTTGTTGAATAGATTCATTTTTCTTGTTTTGTTTGTTTTTGATGAAATGGTGCTTTTCTTGTCGAGAAAAGGCGTTTAACGCGATAAAAAGGTTTAGTGCGTTATGAATACGGGCTAGCTTACGAAAAGTAAAAATGTGAACTAAATAAGGCCGGGACTCGTTTTTATTGTTTAAAACACGATTTCTCGACCAGAATATGCTTTTTCAAAAAAAGCCATGTTCCCACGGCGAGAGACTCATTTTCTGTGAGAAAATGCATTAAAAGGAGGGATTTCCTCAGAAACACTATAAATACATATTGTACTTGTCTGAAAACGCACAGAACCTTGAAATAGAAGGTTTCTCACCAAAAAACACATTGGTGAAACCCCTATCTTAAGGCTCTGAGTGTTTGCACACATGTACAACAGGCATGTTTAAACTATAACGTTTTTAGTGAAATCATGTTTCTCTCGAGGAGAAAACGCGTTTAAAGCCATAAAAAGATTTCACTGTGTTTTGGCATTGGACCAAGCTACCAACAACCTAAACAATGATCAGAACTGGAGAAATTACACATTGACATTGTGTGAAATCATGCAACTCTTAAGGACGTGTTGCAGACTTGTTGAATAGTTTCATTTTTCTTGTTTTGTTTGTTTTTGATGAAATTGTGCTTTTCTTGTCGAGAAAAGGCGTTTAACGCGATAAAAAGGTTTAGTGCGTTATGAATACGGGCTAGCTTACCAAAAGTAAAAATGTGAACTAAATAAGGCCGGGAGTCGTTCTCATTGTTTAAAACACTATTTCTCGACCAGAATATGCTTTTTCAAAAAAGCCATGTTCCCATGGCGAGACTCATTTTCTGCGAGAAAATGCATTAAAAGGAGGGATTTCCTCAGAAACACTATAAATATATATTGTACTTGTCTGAAAACGCACAGAACCTTGAAATAGAAGGTTTCTCACCAAAAAACACATTGGTGAAACCCCTATCTTAAGGCTCTGAGTGTTTGCACACATGTACAACAGGCATGTTTAAACTATAACGTTTTTAGTGAAATCATGTTTCTCTCGAGGAGAAAACGCGTTTAAAGCCATAAAAAGATTTCACTGTGTTTTGGCATTAGACTAAGCTACCAACAACCTAAACAATGATCAGAACTGGAGAAATTACACTTTGACATTGTGTGATATCATGCAACTCTTAAGGACGTGTTGCAGACTTGTTGAATAGATTCATTTTTCTTGTTTTGTTTGTTTTTGATGAAATGGTGCTTTTCTTGTCGAGAAAAGGCGTTTAACGCGATAAAAAGGTTTAGTGCGTTATGAATACGGGCTAGCTTACCAAAAGTAAAAATGTGAACTAAATAAGGCCGGGACTCGTTTTTATTGTTTAAAACACGATTTCTCGACCAGAATATGCTTTTTCAAAAAAAGCCATGTTCCCATGGCGAGAGACTCATTTTCTGTGAGAAAATGCATTAAAAGGAGGGATTTCCTCAGAAACACTATAAATACATATTGTACTTGTCTGAAAACGCACAGAACCTTGAAATAGAAGGTTTCTCACCAAAAAACACATTGGTGAAACCCCTATCTTAAGGCTCTGAGTGTTTGCACACATGTACAACAGGCATGTTTAAACTATAACGTTTTTAGTGAAATCATGTTTCTCTCGAGGAGAAAACGCGTTTAAAGCCATAAAAAGATTTCACTGTGTTTTGGCATTGGACCAAGCTACCAACAACCTAAACAATTGATCAGAACTGGAGAAATTAAACATTGACATTGTGTGAAATCATGCAACTCTTAAGGACGTATTGCAGACTTGTTGAATAGATTCATTTTTCTTGTTTTGTTTGTTTTTGATGAAATGGTGCTTTTCTTGTCGAGAAAAGGCGTTCAACGCGATAAAAAGGTTTAGTGCGTTATGAATACGGGCTAGCTTACCAAAAGTAAAAATGTGAACTAAATAAGGCCGGGACTCGTTTTTATTGTTTAAACACGATTTCTCGACCAGAATATGCTTTTTCAAAAAAGCCATGTTCCCATGGCGAGAGACTCATTTTCTGCGAGAAAATGCATTAAAAGGAGGGATTTCCTCAGAAACACTATAAATACATATTGTACTTGTCTGAAAACGCACAGAACCTTGGAATAGAAGGTTTCCCACCAAAAAACACATTGGTGAAACCCCTATCTTAAGGCTCTGAGTGTTTGCACACATGTACAACAGGCATGTTTAAACTATAACGTTTTTAGTGAAATCATGTTTCTCTCGAGGAGAAAACGCGTTTAAAGCATAAAAAGATTTCACTGTGTTTTGGCATTGGACCAAGCTACCAACAACCTAAACAATGATCAGAACTGGAGAAATTACAAATTGACATTGTGTGAAATCATGCAACTCTTAAGGACGTGTTGCAGACTTGTTGAATAGATTCATTTTTCTTGTTTTGTTTGTTTTTGATGAAATTGTGCTTTTCTTGTCGAGAAAAGGCGTTTAACGCGATAAAAAGGTTTAGTGCGTTATGAATACGGGCTAGTTTACCAAAAGTAAAAATGTGAACTAAATAAGGCCGGGAGTCGTTCTCATTGTTTAAAACACTATTTCTCGACCAGAATATGCTTTTTCAAAAAAGCCATGTTCCCATGGCGAGACTCATTTTCTGCGAGAAAATGCATTAAAAGGAGGGATTTCCTCAGAAACACTATAAATATATATTGTACTTGTCTGAAAACGCACAGAACCTTGAAATAGAAGGTTTCTCACCAAAAAACACATTGGTGAAACCCCTATCTTAAGGCTCTGAGTGTTTGCACACATGTACAACAGGCATGTTTAAACTATAACGTTTTTAGTGAAATCATGTTTCTCTCGAGGAGAAAACGCGTTTAAAGCCATAAAAAGATTTCACTGTGTTTTGGCATTGGTCTAAGCTACCAACAACCTAAAGAATGATCAGAACTGGAGAAATTACACTTTGACATTGTGTGATATCATGCAACTCTTAAGGACGTGTTGCAGACTTGTTGAATAGATTCATTTTTGTTGTTTTGTTTGTTTTTGATGAAATGGTGCTTTTCTTGTCGAGAAAAGGCGTTTAACGCGATAAAAAGGTTTAGTGCGTTATGAATACGGGCTAGCTTACCAAAAGTAAAAATGTGAACTAAATAAGGCCGGGACTCGTTTTTATTGTTTAAAACACGATTTCTCGACCAGAATATGCTTTTTCAAAAAAAGCCATGTTCCCATGGCGAGAGACTCATTTTCTGCGAGAAAATGCATTAAAAGGAGGGATTTCCTCAGAAACACTATAAATACATATTGTACTTGTCTGAAAACGCACAGAACCTTGGAATAGAAGGTTTCTCACCAAAAAACACATTGGTGAAACCCCTATCTTAAGGCTCTGAGTGTTTTTACACATGTACAACAGGCATGTTTAAACTATAACGTTTTTAGTGAAATCATGTTTCTCTCGAGGAGAAAACGCGTTTAAAGCCATAAAAAGATTTCACTGTGTTTTGGCATTGGACCAAGCTACCAACAACCTAAACAATGATCAGAACTGGAGAAATTACACTTTGACATTGTGTGATATCATGCAACTCTTAAGGACGTGTTGCAGACTTGTTGAATAGATTCATTTTTGTTGTTTTGTTTGTTTTTGATGAAATGGTGCTTTTCTTGTCGAGAAAAGGCGTTTAACGCGATAAAAAGGTTTAGTGCGTTATGAATACGGGCTAGCTTACCAAAAGTAAAAATTTGAACTAAATAAGGCCGGGACTCGTTTTTATTGTTTAAAACACGATTTATCGACCAGAATATGCTTTTTCAAAAAAAGCCATGTTCCCATGGCGAGAGACTCATTTTCTGCGAGAAAATGCATTAAAAGCAGGGATTTCCTCAGAAACACTGTAAATACATATTGTACTTGTCTGAAAACGCACAGAACCTTGAAATAGAAGGTTTCTCACCAAAAAACACATTGGTGAAACCCCTATCTTAAGGCTCTGAGTGTTTGCACACATGTACAACAGGCATGTTTAAACTATAACGTTTTTAGTGAAATCATGTTTCTCTCGAGGAGAAAACGCGTTTAAAGCCATAAAAAGATTTCACTGTGTTTTGGCATTGGACCAAGCTACCAACAACCTAAACAATTGATCAGAACTGGAGAAATTACACATTGACATTGTGTGAAATCATGCAACATTTAAGGACGTATTGCAGACTTGTTGAATAGATTCATTTTTCTTGTTTTGTTTGTTTTTGATGAAATGGTGCTTTTCTTGTCGAGAAAAGGCGTTCAACGCGATAAAAAGGTTTAGTGCGTTATGAATACGGGCTAGCTTACCAAAAGTAAAAATGTGAACTAAATAAGGCCGGGACTCGTTTTTATTGTTTAAACACGATTTCTCGACCAGAATATGCTTTTTCAAAAAAGCCATGTTCCCATGGCGAGAGACTCATTTTCTGCGAGAAAATGCATTAAAAGGAGGGATTTCCTCAGAAACACTATAAATACATATTGTACTTGTCTGAAAACGCACAGAACCTTGGAATAGAAGGTTTCCCACCAAAAAACACATTGGTGAAACCCCTATCTTAAGGCTCTGAGTGTTTGCACACATGTACAACAGGCATGTTTAAACTATAACGTTTTTAGTGAAATCATGTTTCTCTCGAGGAGAAAACGCGTTTAAAGCATAAAAAGATTTCACTGTGTTTTGGCATTGGACCAAGCTACCAACAACCTAAACAATGATCAGAACTGGAGAAATTACAAATTGACATTGTGTGAAATCATGCAACTCTTAAGGACGTGTTGCAGACTTGTTGAATAGATTCATTTTTCTTGTTTTGTTTGTTTTTGATGAAATTGTGCTTTTCTTGTCGAGAAAAGGCGTTTAACGCGATAAAAAGGTTTAGTGCGTTATGAATACGGGCTAGTTTACCAAAAGTAAAAATGTGAACTAAATAAGGCCGGGAGTCGTTCTCATTGTTTAAAACACTATTTCTCGACCAGAATATGCTTTTTCAAAAAAGCCATGTTCCCATGGCGAGACTCATTTTCTGCGAGAAAATGCATTAAAAGGAGGGATTTCCTCAGAAACACTATAAATATATATTGTACTTGTCTGAAAACGCACAGAACCTTGAAATAGAAGGTTTCTCACCAAAAAACACATTGGTGAAACCCCTATCTTAAGGCTCTGAGTGTTTGCACACATGTACAACAGGCATGTTTAAACTATAACGTTTTTAGTGAAATCATGTTTCTCTCGAGGAGAAAACGCGTTTAAAGCCATAAAAAGATTTCACTGTGTTTTGGCATTGGACTAAGCTACCAACAACCTAAACAATGATCAGAACAGGAGAAATTACACTTTGACATTGTGTGATATCATGCAACTCTTAAGGACGTGTTGCAGACTTGTTGAATAGATTCATTTTTCTTGTTTTGTTTGTTTTTGATGAAATTGTGCTTTTCTTGTCGAGAAAAGGCGTTTAACGCGATAAAAAGGTTTAGTGCGTTATGAATACGGGCTAGCTTACCAAAAGTAAAAATGTGAACTAAATAAGGCCGGGAGTCGTTTTTATTGTTTAAAACACGATTTCTCGACCAGAATATGCTTTTTCAAAAAAAGCCATGTTCCCATGGCGAGAGACTCATTTTCTGCGAGAAAATGCATTAAAAGGAGGGATTTCCTCAGAAACACTATAAATACATATTGTACTTGTCTGAAAACGCACAGAACCTTGAAATAGAAGGTTTCTCACCAAAAAACACATTGGTGAAACCCCTATCTTAAGGCTCTGAGTGTTTGCACACATGTACAACAGGCATGTTTAAACTATAACGTTTTTAGTGAAATCATGTTTCTCTCGAGGAGAAAACGCGTTTAAAGCCATAAAAAGATTTCACTGTGTTTTGGCATTGGACTATGCTACCAACAACCTAAACAATGATCAGAACTGGAGAAATTACACTTTGACATTGTGTGATATCATGCAACTCTTAAGGACGTGTTGCAGACTTGTTGAATAGATTCATTTTTGTTGTTTTGTTTGTTTTTGATGAAATGGTGCTTTTCTTGTCGAGAAAAGGCGTTTAACGCGATAAAAAGGTTTAGTGCGTTATGAATACGGGCTAGCTTACCAAAAGTAAAAATGTGAACTAAATAAGGCCGGGACTCGTTTTTATTGTTTAAAACACGATTTCTCGACCAGAATATGCTTTTTCAAAAAAGCCATGTTCCCATGGCGAGAGACTCATTTTCTGCGAGAAAATGCATTAAAAGGAGGGATTTCCTCAGAAACACTATAAATACATATTGTACTTGTCTGAAAACGCACAGAACCTTGAAATAGAAGGTTTCTCACCAAAAAACACATTGGTGAAACCCCTATCTTAAGGCTCTGAGTGTTTGCACACATGTACAACAGGCATGTTTAAACTATAACGTTTTTAGTGAAATCATTTTTCTCTCGAGGAGAAAACGCGTTTAAAGCCATAAAAAGATTTCACTGTGTTTTGGCATTGGACTAAGCTACCAACAACCTAAACAATGATCAGAACTGGAGAAATTACACTTTGACATTGTGTGATATCATGCAACTCTTAAGGACGTGTTGCAGACTTGTTGAATAGATTCATTTTTGTTGTTTTGTTTGTTTTTGATGAAATGGTGCTTTTCTTGTCGAGAAAAGGCGTTTAACGCGATAAAAAGGTTTAGTGCGTTATGAATACGGGCTAGCTTACCAAAAGTAAAAATGTGAACTAAATAAGGCCGGGACTCGTTTTTATTGTTTAAAACACGATTTCTCGACCAGAATATGCTTTTTCAAAAAAAGCCATGTTCCCATGGCGAGAGACTCATTTTCTGCGAGAAAATGCATTAAAAGGAGGGATTTCCTCAGAAACACTATAAATACATATTGTACTTGTCTGAAAACGCACAGAACCTTGAAATAGAAGGTTTCTCACCAAAAAACACATTGGTGAAACCCCTATCTTAAGGCTCTGAGTGTTTGCACACATGTACAACAGGCATGTTTAAACTATAACGTTTTTAGTGAAATCATGTTTCTCTCGAGGAGAAAACGCGTTTAATGCCATAAAAAGATTTCACTGTGTTTTCGCATTGGACCAAGCTACCAACAACCTAAACAATGATCAGAACTGGAGAAATTACACTTTGACATTGTGTGATATCATGCAACTCTTAAGGACGTGTTGCAGACTTGTTGAATAGATTCATTTTTCTTGTTTTGTTTGTTTTTGATGAAATGGTGCTTTTCTTGTCGAGAAAAGGCGTTTAACGCGATAAAAAGGTTTAGTGCGTTATGAATACGGGCTAGCTTACGAAAAGTAAAAATGTGAACTAAATAAGGCCGGGACTCGTTTTTATTGTTTAAAACACGATTTCTCGACCAGAATATGCTTTTTCAAAAAAAGCCATGTTCCCACGGCGAGAGACTCATTTTCTGTGAGAAAATGCATTAAAAGGAGGGATTTCCTCAGAAACACTATAAATACATATTGTACTTGTCTGAAAACGCACAGAACCTTGAAATAGAAGGTTTCTCACCAAAAAACACATTGGTGAAACCCCTATCTTAAGGCTCTGAGTGTTTGCACACATGTACAACAGGCATGTTTAAACTATAACGTTTTTAGTGAAATCATGTTTCTCTCGAGGAGAAAACGCGTTTAAAGCCATAAAAAGATTTCACTGTGTTTTGGCATTGGACCAAGCTACCAACAACCTAAACAATGATCAGAACTGGAGAAATTACACATTGACATTGTGTGAAATCATGCAACTCTTAAGGACGTGTTGCAGACTTGTTGAATAGTTTCATTTTTCTTGTTTTGTTTGTTTTTGATGAAATTGTGCTTTTCTTGTCGAGAAAAGGCGTTTAACGCGATAAAAAGGTTTAGTGCGTTATGAATACGGGCTAGCTTACCAAAAGTAAAAATGTGAACTAAATAAGGCCGGGAGTCGTTCTCATTGTTTAAAACACTATTTCTCGACCAGAATATGCTTTTTCAAAAAAGCCATGTTCCCATGGCGAGACTCATTTTCTGCGAGAAAATGCATTAAAAGGAGGGATTTCCTCAGAAACACTATAAATATATATTGTACTTGTCTGAAAACGCACAGAACCTTGAAATAGAAGGTTTCTCACCAAAAAACACATTGGTGAAACCCCTATCTTAAGGCTCTGAGTGTTTGCACACATGTACAACAGGCATGTTTAAACTATAACGTTTTTAGTGAAATCATGTTTCTCTCGAGGAGAAAACGCGTTTAAAGCCATAAAAAGATTTCACTGTGTTTTGGCATTAGACTAAGCTACCAACAACCTAAACAATGATCAGAACTGGAGAAATTACACTTTGACATTGTGTGATATCATGCAACTCTTAAGGACGTGTTGCAGACTTGTTGAATAGATTCATTTTTCTTGTTTTGTTTGTTTTTGATGAAATGGTGCTTTTCTTGTCGAGAAAAGGCGTTTAACGCGATAAAAAGGTTTAGTGCGTTATGAATACGGGCTAGCTTACGAAAAGTAAAAATGTGAACTAAATAAGGCCGGGACTCGTTTTTATTGTTTAAAACACGATTTCTCGACCAGAATATGCTTTTTCAAAAAAAGCCATGTTCCCATGGCGAGAGACTCATTTTCTGTGAGAAAATGCATTAAAAGGAGGGATTTCCTCAGAAACACTATAAATACATATTGTACTTGTCTGAAAACGCACAGAACCTTGAAATAGAAGGTTTCTCACCAAAAAACACATTGGTGAAACCCCTATCTTAAGGCTCTGAGTGTTTGCACACATGTACAACAGGCATGTTTAAACTATAACGTTTTTAGTGAAATCATGTTTCTCTCGAGGAGAAAACGCGTTTAAAGCCATAAAAAGATTTCACTGTGTTTTGGCATTGGACCAAGCTACCAACAACCTAAACAATTGATCAGAACTGGAGAAATTAAACATTGACATTGTGTGAAATCATGCAACTCTTAAGGACGTATTGCAGACTTGTTGAATAGATTCATTTTTCTTGTTTTGTTTGTTTTTGATGAAATGGTGCTTTTCTTGTCGAGAAAAGGCGTTCAACGCGATAAAAAGGTTTAGTGCGTTATGAATACGGGCTAGCTTACCAAAAGTAAAAATGTGAACTAAATAAGGCCGGGACTCGTTTTTATTGTTTAAACACGATTTCTCGACCAGAATATGCTTTTTCAAAAAAGCCATGTTCCCATGGCGAGAGACTCATTTTCTGCGAGAAAATGCATTAAAAGGAGGGATTTCCTCAGAAACACTATAAATACATATTGTACTTGTCTGAAAACGCACAGAACCTTGGAATAGAAGGTTTCCCACCAAAAAACACATTGGTGAAACCCCTATCTTAAGGCTCTGAGTGTTTGCACACATGTACAACAGGCATGTTTAAACTATAACGTTTTTAGTGAAATCATGTTTCTCTCGAGGAGAAAACGCGTTTAAAGCATAAAAAGATTTCACTGTGTTTTGGCATTGGACCAAGCTACCAACAACCTAAACAATGATCAGAACTGGAGAAATTACAAATTGACATTGTGTGAAATCATGCAACTCTTAAGGACGTGTTGCAGACTTGTTGAATAGATTCATTTTTCTTGTTTTGTTTGTTTTTGATGAAATTGTGCTTTTCTTGTCGAGAAAAGGCGTTTAACGCGATAAAAAGGTTTAGTGCGTTATGAATACGGGCTAGTTTACCAAAAGTAAAAATGTGAACTAAATAAGGCCGGGAGTCGTTCTCATTGTTTAAAACACTATTTCTCGACCAGAATATGCTTTTTCAAAAAAGCCATGTTCCCATGGCGAGACTCATTTTCTGCGAGAAAATGCATTAAAAGGAGGGATTTCCTCAGAAACACTATAAATATATATTGTACTTGTCTGAAAACGCACAGAACCTTGAAATAGAAGGTTTCTCACCAAAAAACACATTGGTGAAACCCCTATCTTAAGGCTCTGAGTGTTTGCACACATGTACAACAGGCATGTTTAAACTATAACGTTTTTAGTGAAATCATGTTTCTCTCGAGGAGAAAACGCGTTTAAAGCCATAAAAAGATTTCACTGTGTTTTGGCATTGGACTAAGCTACCAACAACCTAAACAATGATCAGAACAGGAGAAATTACACTTTGACATTGTGTGATATCATGCAACTCTTAAGGACGTGTTGCAGACTTGTTGAATAGATTCATTTTTCTTGTTTTGTTTGTTTTTGATGAAATTGTGCTTTTCTTGTCGAGAAAAGGCGTTTAACGCGATAAAAAGGTTTAGTGCGTTATGAATACGGGCTAGCTTACCAAAAGTAAAAATGTGAACTAAATAAGGCCGGGAGTCGTTTTTATTGTTTAAAACACGATTTCTCGACCAGAATATGCTTTTTCAAAAAAAGCCATGTTCCCATGGCGAGAGACTCATTTTCTGCGAGAAAATGCATTAAAAGGAGGGATTTCCTCAGAAACACTATAAATACATATTGTACTTGTCTGAAAACGCACAGAACCTTGAAATAGAAGGTTTCTCACCAAAAAACACATTGGTGAAACCCCTATCTTAAGGCTCTGAGTGTTTGCACACATGTACAACAGGCATGTTTAAACTATAACGTTTTTAGTGAAATCATGTTTCTCTCGAGGAGAAAACGCGTTTAAAGCCATAAAAAGATTTCACTGTGTTTTGGCATTGGACTATGCTACCAACAACCTAAACAATGATCAGAACTGGAGAAATTACACTTTGACATTGTGTGATATCATGCAACTCTTAAGGACGTGTTGCAGACTTGTTGAATAGATTCATTTTTGTTGTTTTGTTTGTTTTTGATGAAATGGTGCTTTTCTTGTCGAGAAAAGGCGTTTAACGCGATAAAAAGGTTTAGTGCGTTATGAATACGGGCTAGCTTACCAAAAGTAAAAATGTGAACTAAATAAGGCCGGGACTCGTTTTTATTGTTTAAAACACGATTTCTCGACCAGAATATGCTTTTTCAAAAAAGCCATGTTCCCATGGCGAGAGACTCATTTTCTGCGAGAAAATGCATTAAAAGGAGGGATTTCCTCAGAAACACTATAAATACATATTGTACTTGTCTGAAAACGCACAGAACCTTGAAATAGAAGGTTTCTCACCAAAAAACACATTGGTGAAACCCCTATCTTAAGGCTCTGAGTGTTTGCACACATGTACAACAGGCATGTTTAAACTATAACGTTTTTAGTGAAATCATTTTTCTCTCGAGGAGAAAACGCGTTTAAAGCCATAAAAAGATTTCACTGTGTTTTGGCATTGGACTAAGCTACCAACAACCTAAACAATGATCAGAACTGGAGAAATTACACTTTGACATTGTGTGATATCATGCAACTCTTAAGGACGTGTTGCAGACTTGTTGAATAGATTCATTTTTGTTGTTTTGTTTGTTTTTGATGAAATGGTGCTTTTCTTGTCGAGAAAAGGCGTTTAACGCGATAAAAAGGTTTAGTGCGTTATGAATACGGGCTAGCTTACCAAAAGTAAAAATGTGAACTAAATAAGGCCGGGACTCGTTTTTATTGTTTAAAACACGATTTCTCGACCAGAATATGCTTTTTCAAAAAAAGCCATGTTCCCATGGCGAGAGACTCATTTTCTGCGAGAAAATGCATTAAAAGGAGGGATTTCCTCAGAAACACTATAAATACATATTGTACTTGTCTGAAAACGCACAGAACCTTGAAATAGAAGGTTTCTCACCAAAAAACACATTGGTGAAACCCCTATCTTAAGGCTCTGAGTGTTTGCACACATGTACAACAGGCATGTTTAAACTATAACGTTTTTAGTGAAATCATGTTTCTCTCGAGGAGAAAACGCGTTTAATGCCATAAAAAGATTTCACTGTGTTTTCGCATTGGACCAAGCTACCAACAACCTAAACAATGATCAGAACTGGAGAAATTACACTTTGACATTGTGTGATATCATGCAACTCTTAAGGACGTGTTGCAGACTTGTTGAATAGATTCATTTTTCTTGTTTTGTTTGTTTTTGATGAAATGGTGCTTTTCTTGTCGAGAAAAGGCGTTTAACGCGATAAAAAGGTTTAGTGCGTTATGAATACGGGCTAGCTTACGAAAAGTAAAAATGTGAACTAAATAAGGCCGGGACTCGTTTTTATTGTTTAAAACACGATTTCTCGACCAGAATATGCTTTTTCAAAAAAAGCCATGTTCCCACGGCGAGAGACTCATTTTCTGTGAGAAAATGCATTAAAAGGAGGGATTTCCTCAGAAACACTATAAATACATATTGTACTTGTCTGAAAACGCACAGAACCTTGAAATAGAAGGTTTCTCACCAAAAAACACATTGGTGAAACCCCTATCTTAAGGCTCTGAGTGTTTGCACACATGTACAACAGGCATGTTTAAACTATAACGTTTTTAGTGAAATCATGTTTCTCTCGAGGAGAAAACGCGTTTAAAGCCATAAAAAGATTTCACTGTGTTTTGGCATTGGACCAAGCTACCAACAACCTAAACAATGATCAGAACTGGAGAAATTACACATTGACATTGTGTGAAATCATGCAACTCTTAAGGACGTGTTGCAGACTTGTTGAATAGTTTCATTTTTCTTGTTTTGTTTGTTTTTGATGAAATTGTGCTTTTCTTGTCGAGAAAAGGCGTTTAACGCGATAAAAAGGTTTAGTGCGTTATGAATACGGGCTAGCTTACCAAAAGTAAAAATGTGAACTAAATAAGGCCGGGAGTCGTTCTCATTGTTTAAAACACTATTTCTCGACCAGAATATGCTTTTTCAAAAAAGCCATGTTCCCATGGCGAGACTCATTTTCTGCGAGAAAATGCATTAAAAGGAGGGATTTCCTCAGAAACACTATAAATATATATTGTACTTGTCTGAAAACGCACAGAACCTTGAAATAGAAGGTTTCTCACCAAAAAACACATTGGTGAAACCCCTATCTTAAGGCTCTGAGTGTTTGCACACATGTACAACAGGCATGTTTAAACTATAACGTTTTTAGTGAAATCATGTTTCTCTCGAGGAGAAAACGCGTTTAAAGCCATAAAAAGATTTCACTGTGTTTTGGCATTAGACTAAGCTACCAACAACCTAAACAATGATCAGAACTGGAGAAATTACACTTTGACATTGTGTGATATCATGCAACTCTTAAGGACGTGTTGCAGACTTGTTGAATAGATTCATTTTTCTTGTTTTGTTTGTTTTTGATGAAATGGTGCTTTTCTTGTCGAGAAAAGGCGTTTAACGCGATAAAAAGGTTTAGTGCGTTATGAATACGGGCTAGCTTACGAAAAGTAAAAATGTGAACTAAATAAGGCCGGGACTCGTTTTTATTGTTTAAAACACGATTTCTCGACCAGAATATGCTTTTTCAAAAAAAGCCATGTTCCCATGGCGAGAGACTCATTTTCTGTGAGAAAATGCATTAAAAGGAGGGATTTCCTCAGAAACACTATAAATACATATTGTACTTGTCTGAAAACGCACAGAACCTTGAAATAGAAGGTTTCTCACCAAAAAACACATTGGTGAAACCCCTATCTTAAGGCTCTGAGTGTTTGCACACATGTACAACAGGCATGTTTAAACTATAACGTTTTTAGTGAAATCATGTTTCTCTCGAGGAGAAAACGCGTTTAAAGCCATAAAAAGATTTCACTGTGTTTTGGCATTGGACCAAGCTACCAACAACCTAAACAATTGATCAGAACTGGAGAAATTAAACATTGACATTGTGTGAAATCATGCAACTCTTAAGGACGTATTGCAGACTTGTTGAATAGATTCATTTTTCTTGTTTTGTTTGTTTTTGATGAAATGGTGCTTTTCTTGTCGAGAAAAGGCGTTCAACGCGATAAAAAGGTTTAGTGCGTTATGAATACGGGCTAGCTTACCAAAAGTAAAAATGTGAACTAAATAAGGCCGGGACTCGTTTTTATTGTTTAAACACGATTTCTCGACCAGAATATGCTTTTTCAAAAAAGCCATGTTCCCATGGCGAGAGACTCATTTTCTGCGAGAAAATGCATTAAAAGGAGGGATTTCCTCAGAAACACTATAAATACATATTGTACTTGTCTGAAAACGCACAGAACCTTGGAATAGAAGGTTTCCCACCAAAAAACACATTGGTGAAACCCCTATCTTAAGGCTCTGAGTGTTTGCACACATGTACAACAGGCATGTTTAAACTATAACGTTTTTAGTGAAATCATGTTTCTCTCGAGGAGAAAACGCGTTTAAAGCATAAAAAGATTTCACTGTGTTTTGGCATTGGACCAAGCTACCAACAACCTAAACAATGATCAGAACTGGAGAAATTACAAATTGACATTGTGTGAAATCATGCAACTCTTAAGGACGTGTTGCAGACTTGTTGAATAGATTCATTTTTCTTGTTTTGTTTGTTTTTGATGAAATTGTGCTTTTCTTGTCGAGAAAAGGCGTTTAACGCGATAAAAAGGTTTAGTGCGTTATGAATACGGGCTAGTTTACCAAAAGTAAAAATGTGAACTAAATAAGGCCGGGAGTCGTTCTCATTGTTTAAAACACTATTTCTCGACCAGAATATGCTTTTTCAAAAAAGCCATGTTCCCATGGCGAGACTCATTTTCTGCGAGAAAATGCATTAAAAGGAGGGATTTCCTCAGAAACACTATAAATATATATTGTACTTGTCTGAAAACGCACAGAACCTTGAAATAGAAGGTTTCTCACCAAAAAACACATTGGTGAAACCCCTATCTTAAGGCTCTGAGTGTTTGCACACATGTACAACAGGCATGTTTAAACTATAACGTTTTTAGTGAAATCATGTTTCTCTCGAGGAGAAAACGCGTTTAAAGCCATAAAAAGATTTCACTGTGTTTTGGCATTGGTCTAAGCTACCAACAACCTAAAGAATGATCAGAACTGGAGAAATTACACTTTGACATTGTGTGATATCATGCAACTCTTAAGGACGTGTTGCAGACTTGTTGAATAGATTCATTTTTGTTGTTTTGTTTGTTTTTGATGAAATGGTGCTTTTCTTGTCGAGAAAAGGCGTTTAACGCGATAAAAAGGTTTAGTGCGTTATGAATACGGGCTAGCTTACCAAAAGTAAAAATGTGAACTAAATAAGGCCGGGACTCGTTTTTATTGTTTAAAACACGATTTCTCGACCAGAATATGCTTTTTCAAAAAAAGCCATGTTCCCATGGCGAGAGACTCATTTTCTGCGAGAAAATGCATTAAAAGGAGGGATTTCCTCAGAAACACTATAAATACATATTGTACTTGTCTGAAAACGCACAGAACCTTGGAATAGAAGGTTTCTCACCAAAAAACACATTGGTGAAACCCCTATCTTAAGGCTCTGAGTGTTTTTACACATGTACAACAGGCATGTTTAAACTATAACGTTTTTAGTGAAATCATGTTTCTCTCGAGGAGAAAACGCGTTTAAAGCCATAAAAAGATTTCACTGTGTTTTGGCATTGGACCAAGCTACCAACAACCTAAACAATGATCAGAACTGGAGAAATTACACTTTGACATTGTGTGATATCATGCAACTCTTAAGGACGTGTTGCAGACTTGTTGAATAGATTCATTTTTGTTGTTTTGTTTGTTTTTGATGAAATGGTGCTTTTCTTGTCGAGAAAAGGCGTTTAACGCGATAAAAAGGTTTAGTGCGTTATGAATACGGGCTAGCTTACCAAAAGTAAAAATGTGAACTAAATAAGGCCGGGACTCGTTTTTATTGTTTAAAACACGATTTCTCGACCAGAATATGCTTTTTCAAAAAAAGCCATGTTCCCATGGCGAGAGACTCATTTTCTGCGAGAAAATGCATTAAAAGGAGGGATTTCCTCAGAAACACTATAAATACATATTGTACTTGTCTGAAAACGCACAGAACCTTGAAATAGAAGGTTTCTCACCAAAAAACACATTGGTGAAACCCCTATCTTAAGGCTCTGAGTGTTTGCACTCATGTACAACAGGCATGTTTAAACTATAACGTTTTTAGTGAAATCATTTTTCTCTCGAGGAGAAAACGCGTTTAAAGCCATAAAAAGATTTCACTGTGTTTTGGCATTGGACTAAGCTACCAACAACCTAAACAATGATCAGAACTGGAGAAATTACACTTTGACATTGTGTGATATCATGCAACTCTTAAGGACGTGTTGCAGACTTGTTGAATAGATTCATTTTTGTTGTTTTGTTTGTTTTTGATGAAATGGTGCTTTTCTTGTAGAGAAAAGGCGTTTAACGCGATAAAAAGGTTTAGTGCGTTATGAATACGGGCTAGCTTACCAAAAGTAAAAATGTGAACTAAATAAGGCCGGGACTCGTTTTTATTGTTTAAAACACGATTTCTCGACCAGAATATGCTTTTTCAAAAAAAGCCATGTTCCCATGGCGAGAGACTCATTTTCTGCGAGAAAATGCATTAAAAGGAGGGATTTCCTCAGAAACACTATAAATACATATTGTACTTGTCTGAAAACGCACAGAACCTTGAAATAGAAGGTTTCTCACCAAAAAACACATTGGTGAAACCCCTATCTTAAGGCTCTGAGTGTTTGCACACATGTACAACAGGCATGTTTAAACTATAACGTTTTTAGTGAAATCATTTTTCTCTCGAGGAGAAAACGCGTTTAAAGCCATAAAAAGATTTCACTGTGTTTTGGCATTGGACTATGCTACCAACAACCTAAACAATGATCAGAACTGGAGAAATTACACTTTGACATTGTGTGATATCATGCAACTCTTAAGGACGTTTTGCAGACTTGTTGAATAGATTCATTTTTGTTGTTTTGTTTGTTTTTGATGAAATGGTGCTTTTCTTGTCGAGAAAAGGCGTTTAACGCGATAAAAAGGTTTAGTGCGTTATGAATACGGGCTAGCTTACCAAAAGTAAAAATGTGAACTAAATAAGGCCGGGACTCGTTTTTATTGTTTAAAACACGATTTCTCGACCAGAATATGCTTTTTCAAAAAAAGCCATGTTCCCATGGCGAGAGACTCATTTTCTGCGAGAAAATGCATTAAAAGGAGGGATTTCCTCAGAAACACTATAAATACATATTGTACTTGTCTGAAAACGCACAGAACCTTGAAATAGAAGGTTTCTCACCAAAAAACACATTGGTGAAACCCCTATCTTAAGGCTCTGAGTGTTTGCACACATGTACAACAGGCATGTTTAAACTATAACGTTTTTAGTGAAATCATTTTTCTCTCGAGGAGAAAACGCGTTTAAAGCCATAAAAAGATTTCACTGTGTTTTGGCATTGGACTAAGCTACCAACAACCTAAACAATGATCAGAACTGGAGAAATTACACTTTGACATTGTGTGATATCATGCAACTCTTAAGGACGTGTTGCAGACTTGTTGAATAGATTCATTTTTCTTGTTTTGTTTGTTTTTGATGAAATTGTGCTTTTCTTGTCGAGAAAAGGCGTTTAACGCGATAAAAAGGTTTAGTGCGTTATGAATACGGGCTAGCTTACCAAAAGTAAAAATTTGAACTAAATAAGGCCGGGACTCGTTTTTATTGTTTAAAACACGATTTCTCGACCAGAATATGCTTTTTCAAAAAAAGCCATGTTCCCATGGCGAGAGACTCATTTTCTGCGAGAAAATGCATTAAAAGCAGGGATTTCCTCAGAAACACTGTAAATACATATTGTACTTGTCTGAAAACGCACAGAACCTTGAAATAGAAGGTTTCTCACCAAAAAACACATTGGTGAAACCCCTATCTTAAGGCTCTGAGTGTTTGCACACATGTACAACAGGCATGTTTAAACTATAACGTTTTTAGTGAAATCATGTTTCTCTCGAGGAGAAAACGCGTTTAAAGCCATAAAAAGATTTCACTGTGTTTTGGCATTGGACCAAGCTACCAACAACCTAAACAATTGATCAGAACTGGAGAAATTACACATTGACATTGTGTGAAATCATGCAACATTTAAGGACGTATTGCAGACTTGTTGAATAGATTCATTTTTCTTGTTTTGTTTGTTTTTGATGAAATGGTGCTTTTCTTGTCGAGAAAAGGCGTTCAACGCGATAAAAAGGTTTAGTGCGTTATGAATACGGGCTAGCTTACCAAAAGTAAAAATGTGAACTAAATAAGGCCGGGACTCGTTTTTATTGTTTAAACACGATTTCTCGACCAGAATATGCTTTTTCAAAAAAGCCATGTTCCCATGGCGAGAGACTCATTTTCTGCGAGAAAATGCATTAAAAGGAGGGATTTCCTCAGAAACACTATAAATACATATTGTACTTGTCTGAAAACGCACAGAACCTTGGAATAGAAGGTTTCCCACCAAAAAACACATTGGTGAAACCCCTATCTTAAGGCTCTGAGTGTTTGCACACATGTACAACAGGCATGTTTAAACTATAACGTTTTTAGTGAAATCATGTTTCTCTCGAGGAGAAAACGCGTTTAAAGCATAAAAAGATTTCACTGTGTTTTGGCATTGGACCAAGCTACCAACAACCTAAACAATGATCAGAACTGGAGAAATTACAAATTGACATTGTGTGAAATCATGCAACTCTTAAGGACGTGTTGCAGACTTGTTGAATAGATTCATTTTTCTTGTTTTGTTTGTTTTTGATGAAATTGTGCTTTTCTTGTCGAGAAAAGGCGTTTAACGCGATAAAAAGGTTTAGTGCGTTATGAATACGGGCTAGTTTACCAAAAGTAAAAATGTGAACTAAATAAGGCCGGGAGTCGTTCTCATTGTTTAAAACACTATTTCTCGACCAGAATATGCTTTTTCAAAAAAGCCATGTTCCCATGGCGAGACTCATTTTCTGCGAGAAAATGCATTAAAAGGAGGGATTTCCTCAGAAACACTATAAATATATATTGTACTTGTCTGAAAACGCACAGAACCTTGAAATAGAAGGTTTCTCACCAAAAAACACATTGGTGAAACCCCTATCTTAAGGCTCTGAGTGTTTGCACACATGTACAACAGGCATGTTTAAACTATAACGTTTTTAGTGAAATCATGTTTCTCTCGAGGAGAAAACGCGTTTAAAGCCATAAAAAGATTTCACTGTGTTTTGGCATTGGACTAAGCTACCAACAACCTAAACAATGATCAGAACAGGAGAAATTACACTTTGACATTGTGTGATATCATGCAACTCTTAAGGACGTGTTGCAGACTTGTTGAATAGATTCATTTTTCTTGTTTTGTTTGTTTTTGATGAAATTGTGCTTTTCTTGTCGAGAAAAGGCGTTTAACGCGATAAAAAGGTTTAGTGCGTTATGAATACGGGCTAGCTTACCAAAAGTAAAAATGTGAACTAAATAAGGCCGGGAGTCGTTTTTATTGTTTAAAACACGATTTCTCGACCAGAATATGCTTTTTCAAAAAAAGCCATGTTCCCATGGCGAGAGACTCATTTTCTGCGAGAAAATGCATTAAAAGGAGGGATTTCCTCAGAAACACTATAAATACATATTGTACTTGTCTGAAAACGCACAGAACCTTGAAATAGAAGGTTTCTCACCAAAAAACACATTGGTGAAACCCCTATCTTAAGGCTCTGAGTGTTTGCACACATGTACAACAGGCATGTTTAAACTATAACGTTTTTAGTGAAATCATTTTTCTCTCGAGGAGAAAACGCGTTTAAAGCCATAAAAAGATTTCACTGTGTTTTGGCATTGGACTATGCTACCAACAACCTAAACAATGATCAGAACTGGAGAAATTACACTTTGACATTGTGTGATATCATGCAACTCTTAAGGACGTGTTGCAGACTTGTTGAATAGATTCATTTTTGTTGTTTTGTTTGTTTTTGATGAAATGGTGCTTTTCTTGTCGAGAAAAGGCGTTTAACGCGATAAAAAGGTTTAGTGCGTTATGAATACGGGCTAGCTTACCAAAAGTAAAAATGTGAACTAAATAAGGCCGGGACTCGTTTTTATTGTTTAAAACACGATTTCTCGACCAGAATATGCTTTTTCAAAAAAGCCATGTTCCCATGGCGAGAGACTCATTTTCTGCGAGAAAATGCATTAAAAGGAGGGATTTCCTCAGAAACACTATAAATACATATTGTACTTGTCTGAAAACGCACAGAACCTTGAAATAGAAGGTTTCTCACCAAAAAACACATTGGTGAAACCCCTATCTTAAGGCTCTGAGTGTTTGCACACATGTACAACAGGCATGTTTAAACTATAACGTTTTTAGTGAAATCATTTTTCTCTCGAGGAGAAAACGCGTTTAAAGCCATAAAAAGATTTCACTGTGTTTTGGCATTGGACTAAGCTACCAACAACCTAAACAATGATCAGAACTGGAGAAATTACACTTTGACATTGTGTGATATCATGCAACTCTTAAGGACGTGTTGCAGACTTGTTGAATAGATTCATTTTTGTTGTTTTGTTTGTTTTTGATGAAATGGTGCTTTTCTTGTCGAGAAAAGGCGTTTAACGCGATAAAAAGGTTTAGTGCGTTATGAATACGGGCTAGCTTACCAAAAGTAAAAATGTGAACTAAATAAGGCCGGGACTCGTTTTTATTGTTTAAAACACGATTTCTCGACCAGAATATGCTTTTTCAAAAAAAGCCATGTTCCCATGGCGAGAGACTCATTTTCTGCGAGAAAATGCATTAAAAGGAGGGATTTCCTCAGAAACACTATAAATACATATTGTACTTGTCTGAAAACGCACAGAACCTTGAAATAGAAGGTTTCTCACCAAAAAACACATTGGTGAAACCCCTATCTTAAGGCTCTGAGTGTTTGCACTCATGTACAACAGGCATGTTTAAACTATAACGTTTTTAGTGAAATCATTTTTCTCTCGAGGAGAAAACGCGTTTAAAGCCATAAAAAGATTTCACTGTGTTTTGGCATTGGACTAAGCTACCAACAACCTAAACAATGATCAGAACTGGAGAAATTACACTTTGACATTGTGTGATATCATGCAACTCTTAAGGACGTGTTGCAGACTTGTTGAATAGATTCATTTTTGTTGTTTTGTTTGTTTTTGATGAAATGGTGCTTTTCTTGTAGAGAAAAGGCGTTTAACGCGATAAAAAGGTTTAGTGCGTTATGAATACGGGCTAGCTTACCAAAAGTAAAAATGTGAACTAAATAAGGCCGGGACTCGTTTTTATTGTTTAAAACACGATTTCTCGACCAGAATATGCTTTTTCAAAAAAAGCCATGTTCCCATGGCGAGAGACTCATTTTCTGCGAGAAAATGCATTAAAAGGAGGGATTTCCTCAGAAACACTATAAATACATATTGTACTTGTCTGAAAACGCACAGAACCTTGAAATAGAAGGTTTCTCACCAAAAAACACATTGGTGAAACCCCTATCTTAAGGCTCTGAGTGTTTGCACACATGTACAACAGGCATGTTTAAACTATAACGTTTTTAGTGAAATCATTTTTCTCTCGAGGAGAAAACGCGTTTAAAGCCATAAAAAGATTTCACTGTGTTTTGGCATTGGACTATGCTACCAACAACCTAAACAATGATCAGAACTGGAGAAATTACACTTTGACATTGTGTGATATCATGCAACTCTTAAGGACGTGTTGCAGACTTGTTGAATAGATTCATTTTTGTTGTTTTGTTTGTTTTTGATGAAATGGTGCTTTTCTTGTCGAGAAAAGGCGTTTAACGCGATAAAAAGGTTTAGTGCGTTATGAATACGGGCTAGCTTACCAAAAGTAAAAATGTGAACTAAATAAGGCCGGGACTCGTTTTTATTGTTTAAAACACGATTTCTCGACCAGAATATGCTTTTTCAAAAAAAGCCATGTTCCCATGGCGAGAGACTCATTTTCTGCGAGAAAATGCATTAAAAGGAGGGATTTCCTCAGAAACACTATAAATACATATTGTACTTGTCTGAAAACGCACAGAACCTTGAAATAGAAGGTTTCTCACCAAAAAACACATTGGTGAAACCCCTATCTTAAGGCTCTGAGTGTTTGCACACATGTACAACAGGCATGTTTAAACTATAACGTTTTTAGTGAAATCATTTTTCTCTCGAGGAGAAAACGCGTTTAAAGCCATAAAAAGATTTCACTGTGTTTTGGCATTGGACTATGCTACCAACAACCTAAACAATGATCAGAACTGGAGAAATTACACTTTGACATTGTGTGATATCATGCAACTCTTAAGGACGTGTTGCAGACTTGTTGAATAGATTCATTTTTGTTGTTTTGTTTGTTTTTGATGAAATGGTGCTTTTCTTGTCGAGAAAAGGCGTTTAACGCGATAAAAAGGTTTAGTGCGTTATGAATACGGGCTAGCTTACCAAAAGTAAAAATGTGAACTAAATAAGGCCGGGACTCGTTTTTATTGTTTAAAACACGATTTCTCGACCAGAATATGCTTTTTCAAAAAAGCCATGTTCCCATGGCGAGAGACTCATTTTCTGCGAGAAAATGCATTAAAAGGAGGGATTTCCTCAGAAACACTATAAATACATATTGTACTTGTCTGAAAACGCACAGAACCTTGAAATAGAAGGTTTCTCACCAAAAAACACATTGGTGAAACCCCTATCTTAAGGCTCTGAGTGTTTGCACACATGTACAACAGGCATGTTTAAACTATAACGTTTTTAGTGAAATCATTTTTCTCTCGAGGAGAAAACGCGTTTAAAGCCATAAAAAGATTTCACTGTGTTTTGGCATTGGACTAAGCTACCAACAACCTAAACAATGATCAGAACTGGAGAAATTACACTTTGACATTGTGTGATATCATGCAACTCTTAAGGACGTGTTGCAGACTTGTTGAATAGATTCATTTTTGTTGTTTTGTTTGTTTTTGATGAAATGGTGCTTTTCTTGTCGAGAAAAGGCGTTTAACGCGATAAAAAGGTTTAGTGCGTTATGAATACGGGCTAGCTTACCAAAAGTAAAAATGTGAACTAAATAAGGCCGGGACTCGTTTTTATTGTTTAAAACACGATTTCTCGACCAGAATATGCTTTTTCAAAAAAAGCCATGTTCCCATGGCGAGAGACTCATTTTCTGCGAGAAAATGCATTAAAAGGAGGGATTTCCTCAGAAACACTATAAATACATATTGTACTTGTCTGAAAACGCACAGAACCTTGAAATAGAAGGTTTCTCACCAAAAAACACATTGGTGAAACCCCTATCTTAAGGCTCTGAGTGTTTGCACTCATGTACAACAGGCATGTTTAAACTATAACGTTTTTAGTGAAATCATTTTTCTCTCGAGGAGAAAACGCGTTTAAAGCCATAAAAAGATTTCACTGTGTTTTGGCATTGGACTAAGCTACCAACAACCTAAACAATGATCAGAACTGGAGAAATTACACTTTGACATTGTGTGATATCATGCAACTCTTAAGGACGTGTTGCAGACTTGTTGAATAGATTCATTTTTGTTGTTTTGTTTGTTTTTGATGAAATGGTGCTTTTCTTGTAGAGAAAAGGCGTTTAACGCGATAAAAAGGTTTAGTGCGTTATGAATACGGGCTAGCTTACCAAAAGTAAAAATGTGAACTAAATAAGGCCGGGACTCGTTTTTATTGTTTAAAACACGATTTCTCGACCAGAATATGCTTTTTCAAAAAAAGCCATGTTCCCATGGCGAGAGACTCATTTTCTGCGAGAAAATGCATTAAAAGGAGGGATTTCCTCAGAAACACTATAAATACATATTGTACTTGTCTGAAAACGCACAGAACCTTGAAATAGAAGGTTTCTCACCAAAAAACACATTGGTGAAACCCCTATCTTAAGGCTCTGAGTGTTTGCACACATGTACAACAGGCATGTTTAAACTATAACGTTTTTAGTGAAATCATTTTTCTCTCGAGGAGAAAACGCGTTTAAAGCCATAAAAAGATTTCACTGTGTTTTGGCATTGGACTATGCTACCAACAACCTAAACAATGATCAGAACTGGAGAAATTACACTTTGACATTGTGTGATATCATGCAACTCTTAAGGACGTGTTGCAGACTTGTTGAATAGATTCATTTTTGTTGTTTTGTTTGTTTTTGATGAAATGGTGCTTTTCTTGTCGAGAAAAGGCGTTTAACGCGATAAAAAGGTTTAGTGCGTTATGAATACGGGCTAGCTTACCAAAAGTAAAAATGTGAACTAAATAAGGCCGGGACTCGTTTTTATTGTTTAAAACACGATTTCTCGACCAGAATATGCTTTTTCAAAAAAAGCCATGTTCCCATGGCGAGAGACTCATTTTCTGCGAGAAAATGCATTAAAAGGAGGGATTTCCTCAGAAACACTATAAATACATATTGTACTTGTCTGAAAACGCACAGAACCTTGAAATAGAAGGTTTCTCACCAAAAAACACATTGGTGAAACCCCTATCTTAAGGCTCTGAGTGTTTGCACACATGTACAACAGGCATGTTTAAACTATAACGTTTTTAGTGAAATCATTTTTCTCTCGAGGAGAAAACGCGTTTAAAGCCATAAAAAGATTTCACTGTGTTTTGGCATTGGACTAAGCTACCAACAACCTAAACAATGATCAGAACTGGAGAAATTACACTTTGACATTGTGTGATATCATGCAACTCTTAAGGACGTGTTGCAGACTTGTTGAATAGATTCATTTTTGTTGTTTTGTTTGTTTTTGATGAAATGGTGCTTTTCTTGTCGAGAAAAGGCGTTTAACGCGATAAAAAGGTTTAGTGCGTTATGAATACGGGCTAGCTTACCAAAAGTAAAAATGTGAACTAAATAAGGCCGGGACTCGTTTTTATTGTTTAAAACACGATTTCTCGACCAGAATATGCTTTTTCAAAAAAAGCCATGTTCCCATGGCGAGAGACTCATTTTCTGCGAGAAAATGCATTAAAAGGAGGGATTTCCTCAGAAACACTATAAATACATATTGTACTTGTCTGAAAACGCACAGAACCTTGAAATAGAAGGTTTCTCACCAAAAAACACATTGGTGAAACCCCTATCTTAAGGCTCTGAGTGTTTGCACTCATGTACAACAGGCATGTTTAAACTATAACGTTTTTAGTGAAATCATTTTTCTCTCGAGGAGAAAACGCGTTTAAAGCCATAAAAAGATTTCACTGTGTTTTGGCATTGGACTAAGCTACCAACAACCTAAACAATGATCAGAACTGGAGAAATTACACTTTGACATTGTGTGATATCATGCAACTCTTAAGGACGTGTTGCAGACTTGTTGAATAGATTCATTTTTGTTGTTTTGTTTGTTTTTGATGAAATGGTGCTTTTCTTGTCGAGAAAAGGCGTTTAACGCGATAAAAAGGTTTAGTGCGTTATGAATACGGGCTAGCTTACCAAAAGTAAAAATGTGAACTAAATAAGGCCGGGACTCGTTTTTATTGTTTAAAACACGATTTCTCGACCAGAATATGCTTTTTCAAAAAAAGCCATGTTCCCATGGCGAGAGACTCATTTTCTGCGAGAAAATGCATTAAAAGGAGGGATTTCCTCAGAAACACTATAAATACATATTGTACTTGTCTGAAAACGCACAGAACCTTGAAATAGAAGGTTTCTCACCAAAAAACACATTGGTGAAACCCCTATCTTAAGGCTCTGAGTGTTTGCACACATGTACAACAGGCATGTTTAAACTATAACGTTTTTAGTGAAATCATTTTTCTCTCGAGGAGAAAACGCGTTTAAAGCCATAAAAAGATTTCACTGTGTTTTGGCATTGGACTATGCTACCAACAACCTAAACAATGATCAGAACTGGAGAAATTACACTTTGACATTGTGTGATATCATGCAACTCTTAAGGACGTGTTGCAGACTTGTTGAATAGATTCATTTTTGTTGTTTTGTTTGTTTTTGATGAAATGGTGCTTTTCTTGTCGAGAAAAGGCGTTTAACGCGATAAAAAGGTTTAGTGCGTTATGAATACGGGCTAGCTTACCAAAAGTAAAAATGTGAACTAAATAAGGCCGGGACTCGTTTTTATTGTTTAAAACACGATTTCTCGACCAGAATATGCTTTTTCAAAAAAAGCCATGTTCCCATGGCGAGAGACTCATTTTCTGCGAGAAAATGCATTAAAAGGACGGATTTCCTCAGAAACACTATAAATACATATTGTACTTGTCTGAAAACGCACAGAACCTTGAAATAGAAGGTTTCTCACCAAAAAACACATTGGTGAAACCCCTATCTTAAGGCTCTGAGTGTTTGCACACATGTACAACAGGCATGTTTAAACTATAACGTTTTTAGTGAAATCATTTTTCTCTCGAGGAGAAAACGCGTTTAAAGCCATAAAAAGATTTCACTGTGTTTTGGCATTGGACTAAGCTACCAACAACCTAAACAATGATCAGAACTGGAGAAATTACACTTTGACATTGTGTGATATCATGCAACTCTTAAGGACGTGTTGCAGACTTGTTGAATAGATTCATTTTTGTTGTTTTGTTTGTTTTTGATGAAATGGTGCTTTTCTTGTCGAGAAAAGGCGTTTAACGCGATAAAAAGGTTTAGTGCGTTATGAATACGGGCTAGCTTACCAAAAGTAAAAATGTGAACTAAATAAGGCCGGGACTCGTTTTTATTGTTTAAAACACGATTTCTCGACCAGAATATGCTTTTTCAAAAAAAGCCATGTTCCCATGGCGAGAGACTCATTTTCTGCGAGAAAATGCATTAAAAGGAGGGATTTCCTCAGAAACACTATAAATACATATTGTACTTGTCTGAAAACGCACAGAACCTTGAAATAGAAGGTTTCTCACCAAAAAACACATTGGTGAAACCCCTATCTTAAGGCTCTGAGTGTTTGCACTCATGTACAACAGGCATGTTTAAACTATAACGTTTTTAGTGAAATCATTTTTCTCTCGAGGAGAAAACGCGTTTAAAGCCATAAAAAGATTTCACTGTGTTTTGGCATTGGACTAAGCTACCAACAACCTAAACAATGATCAGAAATGGAGAAATTACACTTTGACATTGTGTGATATCATGCAACTCTTTAGGACGTGTTGCAGACTTGTTGAATAGATTCATTTTTGTTGTTTTGTTTGTTTTTGATGAAATGGTGCTTTTCTTGTCGAGAAAAGGCGTTTAACGCGATAAAAAGGTTTAGTGCGTTATGAATACGGGCTAGCTTACCAAAAGTAAAAATGTGAACTAAATAAGGCCGGGACTCGTTTTTATTGTTTAAAACACGATTTCTCGACCAGAATATGCTTTTTCAAAAAAGCCATGTTCCCATGGCGAGAGACTCATTTTCTGCGAGAAAATGCATTAAAAGGAGGGATTTCCTCAGAAACACTATAAATACATATTGTACTTGTCTGAAAACGCACAGAACCTTGAAATAGAAGGTTTCTCACCAAAAAACACATTGGTGAAACCCCTATCTTAAGGCTCTGAGTGTTTGCACACATGTACAACAGGCATGTTTAAACTATAACGTTTTTAGTGAAATCATTTTTCTCTCGAGGAGAAAACGCGTTTAAAGCCATAAAAAGATTTCACTGTGTTTTGGCATTGGACTAAGCTACCAACAACCTAAACAATGATCAGAACTGGAGAAATTACACTTTGACATTGTGTGATATCATGCAACTCTTAAGGACGTGTTGCAGACTTGTTGAATAGATTCATTTTTGTTGTTTTGTTTGTTTTTGATGAAATGGTGCTTTTCTTGTCGAGAAAAGGCGTTTAACGCGATAAAAAGGTTTAGTGCGTTATGAATACGGGCTAGCTTACCAAAAGTAAAAATGTGAACTAAATAAGGCCGGGACTCGTTTTTATTGTTTAAAACACGATTTCTCGACCAGAATATGCTTTTTCAAAAAAAGCCATGTTCCCATGGCGAGAGACTCATTTTCTGCGAGAAAATGCATTAAAAGGAGGGATTTCCTCAGAAACACTATAAATACATATTGTACTTGTCTGAAAACGCACAGAACCTTGAAATAGAAGGTTTCTCACCAAAAAACACATTGGTGAAACCCCTATCTTAAGGCTCTGAGTGTTTGCACACATGTACAACAGGCATGTTTAAACTATAACGTTTTTAGTGAAATCATGTTTCTCTCGAGGAGAAAACGCGTTTAAAGCCATAAAAAGATTTCACTGTGTTTTGGCATTGGACCAAGCTACCAACAACCTAAACAATGATCAGAACTGGAGAAATTACACTTTGACATTGTGTGATATCATGCAACTCTTAAGGACGTATTGCAGACTTGTTGAATAGATTCATTTTTCTTGTTTTGTTTGTTTTTGATGAAATGGTGCTTTTCTTGTCGAGAAAAGGCGTTCAACGCGATAAAAAGGTTTAGTGCGTTATGAATACGGGCTAGCTTACCAAAAGTAAAAATGTGAACTAAATAAGGCCGGGACTCGTTTTTATTGTTTAAACACGATTTCTCGACCAGAATATGCTTTTTCAAAAAAGCCATGTTCCCATGGCGAGAGACTCATTTTCTGCGAGAAAATGCATTAAAAGGAGGGATTTCCTCAGAAACACTATAAATACATATTGTACTTGTCTGAAAACGCACAGAACCTTGGAATAGAAGGTTTCCCACCAAAAAACACATTGGTGAAACCCCTATCTTAAGGCTCTGAGTGTTTGCACACATGTACAACAGGCATGTTTAAACTATAACGTTTTTAGTGAAATCATGTTTCTCTCGAGGAGAAAACGCGTTTAAAGCATAAAAAGATTTCACTGTGTTTTGGCATTGGACCAAGCTACCAACAACCTAAACAATGATCAGAACTGGAGAAATTACAAATTGACATTGTGTGAAATCATGCAACTCTTAAGGACGTGTTGCAGACTTGTTGAATAGATTCATTTTTCTTGTTTTGTTTGTTTTTGATGAAATTGTGCTTTTCTTGTCGAGAAAAGGCGTTTAACGCGATAAAAAGGTTTAGTGCGTTATGAATACGGGCTAGTTTACCAAAAGTAAAAATGTGAACTAAATAAGGCCGGGAGTCGTTCTCATTGTTTAAAACACTATTTCTCGACCAGAATATGCTTTTTCAAAAAAGCCATGTTCCCATGGCGAGACTCATTTTCTGCGAGAAAATGCATTAAAAGGAGGGATTTCCTCAGAAACACTATAAATATATATTGTACTTGTCTGAAAACGCACAGAACCTTGAAATAGAAGGTTTCTCACCAAAAAACACATTGGTGAAACCCCTATCTTAAGGCTCTGAGTGTTTGCACACATGTACAACAGGCATGTTTAAACTATAACGTTTTTAGTGAAATCATGTTTCTCTCGAGGAGAAAACGCGTTTAAAGCCATAAAAAGATTTCACTGTGTTTTGGCATTGGTCTAAGCTACCAACAACCTAAAGAATGATCAGAACTGGAGAAATTACACTTTGACATTGTGTGATATCATGCAACTCTTAAGGACGTGTTGCAGACTTGTTGAATAGATTCATTTTTGTTGTTTTGTTTGTTTTTGATGAAATGGTGCTTTTCTTGTCGAGAAAAGGCGTTTAACGCGATAAAAAGGTTTAGTGCGTTATGAATACGGGCTAGCTTACCAAAAGTAAAAATGTGAACTAAATAAGGCCGGGACTCGTTTTTATTGTTTAAAACACGATTTCTCGACCAGAATATGCTTTTTCAAAAAAAGCCATGTTCCCATGGCGAGAGACTCATTTTCTGCGAGAAAATGCATTAAAAGGAGGGATTTCCTCAGAAACACTATAAATACATATTGTACTTGTCTGAAAACGCACAGAACCTTGGAATAGAAGGTTTCTCACCAAAAAACACATTGGTGAAACCCCTATCTTAAGGCTCTGAGTGTTTTTACACATGTACAACAGGCATGTTTAAACTATAACGTTTTTAGTGAAATCATGTTTCTCTCGAGGAGAAAACGCGTTTAAAGCCATAAAAAGATTTCACTGTGTTTTGGCATTGGACCAAGCTACCAACAACCTAAACAATGATCAGAACTGGAGAAATTACACTTTGACATTGTGTGATATCATGCAACTCTTAAGGACGTGTTGCAGACTTGTTGAATAGATTCATTTTTGTTGTTTTGTTTGTTTTTGATGAAATGGTGCTTTTCTTGTCGAGAAAAGGCGTTTAACGCGATAAAAAGGTTTAGTGCGTTATGAATACGGGCTAGCTTACCAAAAGTAAAAATTTGAACTAAATAAGGCCGGGACTCGTTTTTATTGTTTAAAACACGATTTATCGACCAGAATATGCTTTTTCAAAAAAAGCCATGTTCCCATGGCGAGAGACTCATTTTCTGCGAGAAAATGCATTAAAAGCAGGGATTTCCTCAGAAACACTGTAAATACATATTGTACTTGTCTGAAAACGCACAGAACCTTGAAATAGAAGGTTTCTCACCAAAAAACACATTGGTGAAACCCCTATCTTAAGGCTCTGAGTGTTTGCACACATGTACAACAGGCATGTTTAAACTATAACGTTTTTAGTGAAATCATGTTTCTCTCGAGGAGAAAACGCGTTTAAAGCCATAAAAAGATTTCACTGTGTTTTGGCATTGGACCAAGCTACCAACAACCTAAACAATTGATCAGAACTGGAGAAATTACACATTGACATTGTGTGAAATCATGCAACATTTAAGGACGTATTGCAGACTTGTTGAATAGATTCATTTTTCTTGTTTTGTTTGTTTTTGATGAAATGGTGCTTTTCTTGTCGAGAAAAGGCGTTCAACGCGATAAAAAGGTTTAGTGCGTTATGAATACGGGCTAGCTTACCAAAAGTAAAAATGTGAACTAAATAAGGCCGGGACTCGTTTTTATTGTTTAAACACGATTTCTCGACCAGAATATGCTTTTTCAAAAAAGCCATGTTCCCATGGCGAGAGACTCATTTTCTGCGAGAAAATGCATTAAAAGGAGGGATTTCCTCAGAAACACTATAAATACATATTGTACTTGTCTGAAAACGCACAGAACCTTGGAATAGAAGGTTTCCCACCAAAAAACACATTGGTGAAACCCCTATCTTAAGGCTCTGAGTGTTTGCACACATGTACAACAGGCATGTTTAAACTATAACGTTTTTAGTGAAATCATGTTTCTCTCGAGGAGAAAACGCGTTTAAAGCATAAAAAGATTTCACTGTGTTTTGGCATTGGACCAAGCTACCAACAACCTAAACAATGATCAGAACTGGAGAAATTACAAATTGACATTGTGTGAAATCATGCAACTCTTAAGGACGTGTTGCAGACTTGTTGAATAGATTCATTTTTCTTGTTTTGTTTGTTTTTGATGAAATTGTGCTTTTCTTGTCGAGAAAAGGCGTTTAACGCGATAAAAAGGTTTAGTGCGTTATGAATACGGGCTAGTTTACCAAAAGTAAAAATGTGAACTAAATAAGGCCGGGAGTCGTTCTCATTGTTTAAAACACTATTTCTCGACCAGAATATGCTTTTTCAAAAAAGCCATGTTCCCATGGCGAGACTCATTTTCTGCGAGAAAATGCATTAAAAGGAGGGATTTCCTCAGAAACACTATAAATATATATTGTACTTGTCTGAAAACGCACAGAACCTTGAAATAGAAGGTTTCTCACCAAAAAACACATTGGTGAAACCCCTATCTTAAGGCTCTGAGTGTTTGCACACATGTACAACAGGCATGTTTAAACTATAACGTTTTTAGTGAAATCATGTTTCTCTCGAGGAGAAAACGCGTTTAAAGCCATAAAAAGATTTCACTGTGTTTTGGCATTGGACTAAGCTACCAACAACCTAAACAATGATCAGAACAGGAGAAATTACACTTTGACAATGTGTGATATCATGCAACTCTTAAGGACGTGTTGCAGACTTGTTGAATAGATTCATTTTTCTTGTTTTGTTTGTTTTTGATGAAATTGTGCTTTTCTTGTCGAGAAAAGGCGTTTAACGCGATAAAAAGGTTTAGTGCGTTATGAATACGGGCTAGCTTACCAAAAGTAAAAATGTGAACTAAATAAGGCCGGGAGTCGTTTTTATTGTTTAAAACACGATTTCTCGACCAGAATATGCTTTTTCAAAAAAAGCCATGTTCCCATGGCGAGAGACTCATTTTCTGCGAGAAAATGCATTAAAAGGAGGGATTTCCTCAGAAACACTATAAATACATATTGTACTTGTCTGAAAACGCACAGAACCTTGAAATAGAAGGTTTCTCACCAAAAAACACATTGGTGAAACCCCTATCTTAAGGCTCTGAGTGTTTGCACACATGTACAACAGGCATGTTTAAACTATAACGTTTTTAGTGAAATCATGTTTCTCTCGAGGAGAAAACGCGTTTAAAGCCATAAAAAGATTTCACTGTGTTTTGGCATTGGACTATGCTACCAACAACCTAAACAATGATCAGAACTGGAGAAATTACACTTTGACATTGTGTGATATCATGCAACTCTTAAGGACGTGTTGCAGACTTGTTGAATAGATTCATTTTTGTTGTTTTGTTTGTTTTTGATGAAATGGTGCTTTTCTTGTCGAGAAAAGGCGTTTAACGCGATAAAAAGGTTTAGTGCGTTATGAATACGGGCTAGCTTACCAAAAGTAAAAATGTGAACTAAATAAGGCCGGGACTCGTTTTTATTGTTTAAAACACGATTTCTCGACCAGAATATGCTTTTTCAAAAAAGCCATGTTCCCATGGCGAGAGACTCATTTTCTGCGAGAAAATGCATTAAAAGGAGGGATTTCCTCAGAAACACTATAAATACATATTGTACTTGTCTGAAAACGCACAGAACCTTGAAATAGAAGGTTTCTCACCAAAAAACACATTGGTGAAACCCCTATCTTAAGGCTCTGAGTGTTTGCACACATGTACAACAGGCATGTTTAAACTATAACGTTTTTAGTGAAATCATTTTTCTCTCGAGGAGAAAACGCGTTTAAAGCCATAAAAAGATTTCACTGTGTTTTGGCATTGGACTAAGCTACCAACAACCTAAACAATGATCAGAACTGGAGAAATTACACTTTGACATTGTGTGATATCATGCAACTCTTAAGGACGTGTTGCAGACTTGTTGAATAGATTCATTTTTGTTGTTTTGTTTGTTTTTGATGAAATGGTGCTTTTCTTGTCGAGAAAAGGCGTTTAACGCGATAAAAAGGTTTAGTGCGTTATGAATACGGGCTAGCTTACCAAAAGTAAAAATGTGAACTAAATAAGGCCGGGACTCGTTTTTATTGTTTAAAACACGATTTCTCGACCAGAATATGCTTTTTCAAAAAAAGCCATGTTCCCATGGCGAGAGACTCATTTTCTGCGAGAAAATGCATTAAAAGGAGGGATTTCCTCAGAAACACTATAAATACATATTGTACTTGTCTGAAAACGCACAGAACCTTGAAATAGAAGGTTTCTCACCAAAAAACACATTGGTGAAACCCCTATCTTAAGGCTCTGAGTGTTTGCACACATGTACAACAGGCATGTTTAAACTATAACGTTTTTAGTGAAATCATGTTTCTCTCGAGGAGAAAACGCGTTTAATGCCATAAAAAGATTTCACTGTGTTTTCGCATTGGACCAAGCTACCAACAACCTAAACAATGATCAGAACTGGAGAAATTACACTTTGACATTGTGTGATATCATGCAACTCTTAAGGACGTGTTGCAGACTTGTTGAATAGATTCATTTTTCTTGTTTTGTTTGTTTTTGATGAAATGGTGCTTTTCTTGTCGAGAAAAGGCGTTTAACGCGATAAAAAGGTTTAGTGCGTTATGAATACGGGCTAGCTTACGAAAAGTAAAAATGTGAACTAAATAAGGCCGGGACTCGTTTTTATTGTTTAAAACACGATTTCTCGACCAGAATATGCTTTTTCAAAAAAAGCCATGTTCCCACGGCGAGAGACTCATTTTCTGTGAGAAAATGCATTAAAAGGAGGGATTTCCTCAGAAACACTATAAATACATATTGTACTTGTCTGAAAACGCACAGAACCTTGAAATAGAAGGTTTCTCACCAAAAAACACATTGGTGAAACCCCTATCTTAAGGCTCTGAGTGTTTGCACACATGTACAACAGGCATGTTTAAACTATAACGTTTTTAGTGAAATCATGTTTCTCTCGAGGAGAAAACGCGTTTAAAGCCATAAAAAGATTTCACTGTGTTTTGGCATTGGACCAAGCTACCAACAACCTAAACAATGATCAGAACTGGAGAAATTACACATTGACATTGTGTGAAATCATGCAACTCTTAAGGACGTGTTGCAGACTTGTTGAATAGTTTCATTTTTCTTGTTTTGTTTGTTTTTGATGAAATTGTGCTTTTCTTGTCGAGAAAAGGCGTTTAACGCGATAAAAAGGTTTAGTGCGTTATGAATACGGGCTAGCTTACCAAAAGTAAAAATGTGAACTAAATAAGGCCGGGAGTCGTTCTCATTGTTTAAAACACTATTTCTCGACCAGAATATGCTTTTTCAAAAAAGCCATGTTCCCATGGCGAGACTCATTTTCTGCGAGAAAATGCATTAAAAGGAGGGATTTCCTCAGAAACACTATAAATATATATTGTACTTGTCTGAAAACGCACAGAACCTTGAAATAGAAGGTTTCTCACCAAAAAACACATTGGTGAAACCCCTATCTTAAGGCTCTGAGTGTTTGCACACATGTACAACAGGCATGTTTAAACTATAACGTTTTTAGTGAAATCATGTTTCTCTCGAGGAGAAAACGCGTTTAAAGCCATAAAAAGATTTCACTGTGTTTTGGCATTAGACTAAGCTACCAACAACCTAAACAATGATCAGAACTGGAGAAATTACACTTTGACATTGTGTGATATCATGCAACTCTTAAGGACGTGTTGCAGACTTGTTGAATAGATTCATTTTTCTTGTTTTGTTTGTTTTTGATGAAATGGTTCTTTTCTTGTCGAGAAAAGGCGTTTAACGCGATAAAAAGGTTTAGTGCGTTATGAATACGGGCTAGCTTACGAAAAGTAAAAATGTGAACTAAATAAGGCCGGGACTCGTTTTTATTGTTTAAAACACGATTTCTCGACCAGAATATGCTTTTTCAAAAAAAGCCATGTTCCCATGGCGAGAGACTCATTTTCTGTGAGAAAATGCATTAAAAGGAGGGATTTCCTCAGAAACACTATAAATACATATTGTACTTGTCTGAAAACGCAGAGAACCTTGAAATAGAAGGTTTCTCACCAAAAAACACATTGGTGAAACCCCTATCTTAAGGCTCTGAGTGTTTGCACACATGTACAACAGGCATGTTTAAACTATAACGTTTTTAGTGAAATCATGTTTCTCTCGAGGAGAAAACGCGTTTAAAGCCATAAAAAGATTTCACTGTGTTTTGGCATTGGACCAAGCTACCAACAACCTAAACAATTGATCAGAACTGGAGAAATTAAACATTGACATTGTGTGAAATCATGCAACTCTTAAGGACGTATTGCAGACTTGTTGAATAGATTCATTTTTCTTGTTTTGTTTGTTTTTGATGAAATGGTGCTTTTCTTGTCGAGAAAAGGCGTTCAACGCGATAAAAAGGTTTAGTGCGTTATGAATACGGGCTAGCTTACCAAAAGTAAAAATGTGAACTAAATAAGGCCGGGACTCGTTTTTATTGTTTAAACACGATTTCTCGACCAGAATATGCTTTTTCAAAAAAGCCATGTTCCCATGGCGAGAGACTCATTTTCTGCGAGAAAATGCATTAAAAGGAGGGATTTCCTCAGAAACACTATAAATACATATTGTACTTGTCTGAAAACGCACAGAACCTTGGAATAGAAGGTTTCCCACCAAAAAACACATTGGTGAAACCCCTATCTTAAGGCTCTGAGTGTTTGCACACATGTACAACAGGCATGTTTAAACTATAACGTTTTTAGTGAAATCATGTTTCTCTCGAGGAGAAAACGCGTTTAAAGCATAAAAAGATTTCACTGTGTTTTGGCATTGGACCAAGCTACCAACAACCTAAACAATGATCAGAACTGGAGAAATTACAAATTGACATTGTGTGAAATCATGCAACTCTTAAGGACGTGTTGCAGACTTGTTGAATAGATTCATTTTTCTTGTTTTGTTTGTTTTTGATGAAATTGTGCTTTTCTTGTCGAGAAAAGGCGTTTAACGCGATAAAAAGGTTTAGTGCGTTATGAATACGGGCTAGTTTACCAAAAGTAAAAATGTGAACTAAATAAGGCCGGGAGTCGTTCTCATTGTTTAAAACACTATTTCTCGACCAGAATATGCTTTTTCAAAAAAGCCATGTTCCCATGGCGAGACTCATTTTCTGCGAGAAAATGCATTAAAAGGAGGGATTTCCTCAGAAACACTATAAATATATATTGTACTTGTCTGAAAACGCACAGAACCTTGAAATAGAAGGTTTCTCACCAAAAAACACATTGGTGAAACCCCTATCTTAAGGCTCTGAGTGTTTGCACACATGTACAACAGGCATGTTTAAACTATAACGTTTTTAGTGAAATCATGTTTCTCTCGAGGAGAAAACGCGTTTAAAGCCATAAAAAGATTTCACTGTGTTTTGGCATTGGTCTAAGCTACCAACAACCTAAAGAATGATCAGAACTGGAGAAATTACACTTTGACATTGTGTGATATCATGCAACTCTTAAGGACGTGTTGCAGACTTGTTGAATAGATTCATTTTTGTTGTTTTGTTTGTTTTTGATGAAATGGTGCTTTTCTTGTCGAGAAAAGGCGTTTAACGCGATAAAAAGGTTTAGTGCGTTATGAATACGGGCTAGCTTACCAAAAGTAAAAATGTGAACTAAATAAGGCCGGGACTCGTTTTTATTGTTTAAAACACGATTTCTCGACCAGAATATGCTTTTTCAAAAAAAGCCATGTTCCCATGGCGAGAGACTCATTTTCTGCGAGAAAATGCATTAAAAGGAGGGATTTCCTCAGAAACACTATAAATACATATTGTACTTGTCTGAAAACGCACAGAACCTTGGAATAGAAGGTTTCTCACCAAAAAACACATTGGTGAAACCCCTATCTTAAGGCTCTGAGTGTTTTTACACATGTACAACAGGCATGTTTAAACTATAACGTTTTTAGTGAAATCATGTTTCTCTCGAGGAGAAAACGCGTTTAAAGCCATAAAAAGATTTCACTGTGTTTTGGCATTGGACCAAGCTACCAACAACCTAAACAATGATCAGAACTGGAGAAATTACACTTTGACATTGTGTGATATCATGCAACTCTTAAGGACGTGTTGCAGACTTGTTGAATAGATTCATTTTTGTTGTTTTGTTTGTTTTTGATGAAATGGTGCTTTTCTTGTCGAGAAAAGGCGTTTAACGCGATAAAAAGGTTTAGTGCGTTATGAATACGGGCTAGCTTACCAAAAGTAAAAATTTGAACTAAATAAGGCCGGGACTCGTTTTTATTGTTTAAAACACGATTTATCGACCAGAATATGCTTTTTCAAAAAAAGCCATGTTCCCATGGCGAGAGACTCATTTTCTGCGAGAAAATGCATTAAAAGCAGGGATTTCCTCAGAAACACTGTAAATACATATTGTACTTGTCTGAAAACGCACAGAACCTTGAAATAGAAGGTTTCTCACCAAAAAACACATTGGTGAAACCCCTATCTTAAGGCTCTGAGTGTTTGCACACATGTACAACAGGCATGTTTAAACTATAACGTTTTTAGTGAAATCATGTTTCTCTCGAGGAGAAAACGCGTTTAAAGCCATAAAAAGATTTCACTGTGTTTTGGCATTGGACCAAGCTACCAACAACCTAAACAATTGATCAGAACTGGAGAAATTACACATTGACATTGTGTGAAATCATGCAACATTTAAGGACGTATTGCAGACTTGTTGAATAGATTCATTTTTCTTGTTTTGTTTGTTTTTGATGAAATGGTGCTTTTCTTGTCGAGAAAAGGCGTTCAACGCGATAAAAAGGTTTAGTGCGTTATGAATACGGGCTAGCTTACCAAAAGTAAAAATGTGAACTAAATAAGGCCGGGACTCGTTTTTATTGTTTAAACACGATTTCTCGACCAGAATATGCTTTTTCAAAAAAGCCATGTTCCCATGGCGAGAGACTCATTTTCTGCGAGAAAATGCATTAAAAGGAGGGATTTCCTCAGAAACACTATAAATACATATTGTACTTGTCTGAAAACGCACAGAACCTTGGAATAGAAGGTTTCCCACCAAAAAACACATTGGTGAAACCCCTATCTTAAGGCTCTGAGTGTTTGCACACATGTACAACAGGCATGTTTAAACTATAACGTTTTTAGTGAAATCATGTTTCTCTCGAGGAGAAAACGCGTTTAAAGCATAAAAAGATTTCACTGTGTTTTGGCATTGGACCAAGCTACCAACAACCTAAACAATGATCAGAACTGGAGAAATTACAAATTGACATTGTGTGAAATCATGCAACTCTTAAGGACGTGTTGCAGACTTGTTGAATAGATTCATTTTTCTTGTTTTGTTTGTTTTTGATGAAATTGTGCTTTTCTTGTCGAGAAAAGGCGTTTAACGCGATAAAAAGGTTTAGTGCGTTATGAATACGGGCTAGTTTACCAAAAGTAAAAATGTGAACTAAATAAGGCCGGGAGTCGTTCTCATTGTTTAAAACACTATTTCTCGACCAGAATATGCTTTTTCAAAAAAGCCATGTTCCCATGGCGAGACTCATTTTCTGCGAGAAAATGCATTAAAAGGAGGGATTTCCTCAGAAACACTATAAATATATATTGTACTTGTCTGAAAACGCACAGAACCTTGAAATAGAAGGTTTCTCACCAAAAAACACATTGGTGAAACCCCTATCTTAAGGCTCTGAGTGTTTGCACACATGTACAACAGGCATGTTTAAACTATAACGTTTTTAGTGAAATCATGTTTCTCTCGAGGAGAAAACGCGTTTAAAGCCATAAAAAGATTTCACTGTGTTTTGGCATTGGACTAAGCTACCAACAACCTAAACAATGATCAGAACAGGAGAAATTACACTTTGACATTGTGTGATATCATGCAACTCTTAAGGACGTGTTGCAGACTTGTTGAATAGATTCATTTTTCTTGTTTTGTTTGTTTTTGATGAAATTGTGCTTTTCTTGTCGAGAAAAGGCGTTTAACGCGATAAAAAGGTTTAGTGCGTTATGAATACGGGCTAGCTTACCAAAAGTAAAAATGTGAACTAAATAAGGCCGGGAGTCGTTTTTATTGTTTAAAACACGATTTCTCGACCAGAATATGCTTTTTCAAAAAAAGCCATGTTCCCATGGCGAGAGACTCATTTTCTGCGAGAAAATGCATTAAAAGGAGGGATTTCCTCAGAAACACTATAAATACATATTGTACTTGTCTGAAAACGCACAGAACCTTGAAATAGAAGGTTTCTCACCAAAAAACACATTGGTGAAACCCCTATCTTAAGGCTCTGAGTGTTTGCACACATGTACAACAGGCATGTTTAAACTATAACGTTTTTAGTGAAATCATTTTTCTCTCGAGGAGAAAACGCGTTTAAAGCCATAAAAAGATTTCACTGTGTTTTGGCATTGGACTATGCTACCAACAACCTAAACAATGATCAGAACTGGAGAAATTACACTTTGACATTGTGTGATATCATGCAACTCTTAAGGACGTGTTGCAGACTTGTTGAATAGATTCATTTTTGTTGTTTTGTTTGTTTTTGATGAAATGGTGCTTTTCTTGTCGAGAAAAGGCGTTTAACGCGATAAAAAGGTTTAGTGCGTTATGAATACGGGCTAGCTTACCAAAAGTAAAAATGTGAACTAAATAAGGCCGGGACTCGTTTTTATTGTTTAAAACACGATTTCTCGACCAGAATATGCTTTTTCAAAAAAGCCATGTTCCCATGGCGAGAGACTCATTTTCTGCGAGAAAATGCATTAAAAGGAGGGATTTCCTCAGAAACACTATAAATACATATTGTACTTGTCTGAAAACGCACAGAACCTTGAAATAGAAGGTTTCTCACCAAAAAACACATTGGTGAAACCCCTATCTTAAGGCTCTGAGTGTTTGCACACATGTACAACAGGCATGTTTAAACTATAACGTTTTTAGTGAAATCATTTTTCTCTCGAGGAGAAAACGCGTTTAAAGCCATAAAAAGATTTCACTGTGTTTTGGCATTGGACTAAGCTACCAACAACCTAAACAATGATCAGAACTGGAGAAATTACACTTTGACATTGTGTGATATCATGCAACTCTTAAGGACGTGTTGCAGACTTGTTGAATAGATTCATTTTTGTTGTTTTGTTTGTTTTTGATGAAATGGTGCTTTTCTTGTCGAGAAAAGGCGTTTAACGCGATAAAAAGGTTTAGTGCGTTATGAATACGGGCTAGCTTACCAAAAGTAAAAATGTGAACTAAATAAGGCCGGGACTCGTTTTTATTGTTTAAAACACGATTTCTCGACCAGAATATGCTTTTTCAAAAAAAGCCATGTTCCCATGGCGAGAGACTCATTTTCTGCGAGAAAATGCATTAAAAGGAGGGATTTCCTCAGAAACACTATAAATACATATTGTACTTGTCTGAAAACGCACAGAACCTTGAAATAGAAGGTTTCTCACCAAAAAACACATTGGTGAAACCCCTATCTTAAGGCTCTGAGTGTTTGCACTCATGTACAACAGGCATGTTTAAACTATAACGTTTTTAGTGAAATCATTTTTCTCTCGAGGAGAAAACGCGTTTAAAGCCATAAAAAGATTTCACTGTGTTTTGGCATTGGACTAAGCTACCAACAACCTAAACAATGATCAGAACTGGAGAAATTACACTTTGACATTGTGTGATATCATGCAACTCTTAAGGACGTGTTGCAGACTTGTTGAATAGATTCATTTTTGTTGTTTTGTTTGTTTTTGATGAAATGGTGCTTTTCTTGTAGAGAAAAGGCGTTTAACGCGATAAAAAGGTTTAGTGCGTTATGAATACGGGCTAGCTTACCAAAAGTAAAAATGTGAACTAAATAAGGCCGGGACTCGTTTTTATTGTTTAAAACACGATTTCTCGACCAGAATATGCTTTTTCAAAAAAAGCCATGTTCCCATGGCGAGAGACTCATTTTCTGCGAGAAAATGCATTAAAAGGAGGGATTTCCTCAGAAACACTATAAATACATATTGTACTTGTCTGAAAACGCACAGAACCTTGAAATAGAAGGTTTCTCACCAAAAAACACATTGGTGAAACCCCTATCTTAAGGCTCTGAGTGTTTGCACACATGTACAACAGGCATGTTTAAACTATAACGTTTTTAGTGAAATCATTTTTCTCTCGAGGAGAAAACGCGTTTAAAGCCATAAAAAGATTTCACTGTGTTTTGGCATTGGACTATGCTACCAACAACCTAAACAATGATCAGAACTGGAGAAATTACACTTTGACATTGTGTGATATCATGCAACTCTTAAGGACGTTTTGCAGACTTGTTGAATAGATTCATTTTTGTTGTTTTGTTTGTTTTTGATGAAATGGTGCTTTTCTTGTCGAGAAAAGGCGTTTAACGCGATAAAAAGGTTTAGTGCGTTATGAATACGGGCTAGCTTACCAAAAGTAAAAATGTGAACTAAATAAGGCCGGGACTCGTTTTTATTGTTTAAAACACGATTTCTCGACCAGAATATGCTTTTTCAAAAAAAGCCATGTTCCCATGGCGAGAGACTCATTTTCTGCGAGAAAATGCATTAAAAGGAGGGATTTCCTCAGAAACACTATAAATACATATTGTACTTGTCTGAAAACGCACAGAACCTTGAAATAGAAGGTTTCTCACCAAAAAACACATTGGTGAAACCCCTATCTTAAGGCTCTGAGTGTTTGCACACATGTACAACAGGCATGTTTAAACTATAACGTTTTTAGTGAAATCATTTTTCTCTCGAGGAGAAAACGCGTTTAAAGCCATAAAAAGATTTCACTGTGTTTTGGCATTGGACTAAGCTACCAACAACCTAAACAATGATCAGAACTGGAGAAATTACACTTTGACATTGTGTGATATCATGCAACTCTTAAGGACGTGTTGCAGACTTGTTGAATAGATTCATTTTTCTTGTTTTGTTTGTTTTTGATGAAATTGTGCTTTTCTTGTCGAGAAAAGGCGTTTAACGCGATAAAAAGGTTTAGTGCGTTATGAATACGGGCTAGCTTACCAAAAGTAAAAATTTGAACTAAATAAGGCCGGGACTCGTTTTTATTGTTTAAAACACGATTTCTCGACCAGAATATGCTTTTTCAAAAAAAGCCATGTTCCCATGGCGAGAGACTCATTTTCTGCGAGAAAATGCATTAAAAGCAGGGATTTCCTCAGAAACACTGTAAATACATATTGTACTTGTCTGAAAACGCACAGAACCTTGAAATAGAAGGTTTCTCACCAAAAAACACATTGGTGAAACCCCTATCTTAAGGCTCTGAGTGTTTGCACACATGTACAACAGGCATGTTTAAACTATAACGTTTTTAGTGAAATCATGTTTCTCTCGAGGAGAAAACGCGTTTAAAGCCATAAAAAGATTTCACTGTGTTTTGGCATTGGACCAAGCTACCAACAACCTAAACAATTGATCAGAACTGGAGAAATTACACATTGACATTGTGTGAAATCATGCAACATTTAAGGACGTATTGCAGACTTGTTGAATAGATTCATTTTTCTTGTTTTGTTTGTTTTTGATGAAATGGTGCTTTTCTTGTCGAGAAAAGGCGTTCAACGCGATAAAAAGGTTTAGTGCGTTATGAATACGGGCTAGCTTACCAAAAGTAAAAATGTGAACTAAATAAGGCCGGGACTCGTTTTTATTGTTTAAACACGATTTCTCGACCAGAATATGCTTTTTCAAAAAAGCCATGTTCCCATGGCGAGAGACTCATTTTCTGCGAGAAAATGCATTAAAAGGAGGGATTTCCTCAGAAACACTATAAATACATATTGTACTTGTCTGAAAACGCACAGAACCTTGGAATAGAAGGTTTCCCACCAAAAAACACATTGGTGAAACCCCTATCTTAAGGCTCTGAGTGTTTGCACACATGTACAACAGGCATGTTTAAACTATAACGTTTTTAGTGAAATCATGTTTCTCTCGAGGAGAAAACGCGTTTAAAGCATAAAAAGATTTCACTGTGTTTTGGCATTGGACCAAGCTACCAACAACCTAAACAATGATCAGAACTGGAGAAATTACAAATTGACATTGTGTGAAATCATGCAACTCTTAAGGACGTGTTGCAGACTTGTTGAATAGATTCATTTTTCTTGTTTTGTTTGTTTTTGATGAAATTGTGCTTTTCTTGTCGAGAAAAGGCGTTTAACGCGATAAAAAGGTTTAGTGCGTTATGAATACGGGCTAGTTTACCAAAAGTAAAAATGTGAACTAAATAAGGCCGGGAGTCGTTCTCATTGTTTAAAACACTATTTCTCGACCAGAATATGCTTTTTCAAAAAAGCCATGTTCCCATGGCGAGACTCATTTTCTGCGAGAAAATGCATTAAAAGGAGGGATTTCCTCAGAAACACTATAAATATATATTGTACTTGTCTGAAAACGCACAGAACCTTGAAATAGAAGGTTTCTCACCAAAAAACACATTGGTGAAACCCCTATCTTAAGGCTCTGAGTGTTTGCACACATGTACAACAGGCATGTTTAAACTATAACGTTTTTAGTGAAATCATGTTTCTCTCGAGGAGAAAACGCGTTTAAAGCCATAAAAAGATTTCACTGTGTTTTGGCATTGGACTAAGCTACCAACAACCTAAACAATGATCAGAACAGGAGAAATTACACTTTGACATTGTGTGATATCATGCAACTCTTAAGGACGTGTTGCAGACTTGTTGAATAGATTCATTTTTCTTGTTTTGTTTGTTTTTGATGAAATTGTGCTTTTCTTGTCGAGAAAAGGCGTTTAACGCGATAAAAAGGTTTAGTGCGTTATGAATACGGGCTAGCTTACCAAAAGTAAAAATGTGAACTAAATAAGGCCGGGAGTCGTTTTTATTGTTTAAAACACGATTTCTCGACCAGAATATGCTTTTTCAAAAAAAGCCATGTTCCCATGGCGAGAGACTCATTTTCTGCGAGAAAATGCATTAAAAGGAGGGATTTCCTCAGAAACACTATAAATACATATTGTACTTGTCTGAAAACGCACAGAACCTTGAAATAGAAGGTTTCTCACCAAAAAACACATTGGTGAAACCCCTATCTTAAGGCTCTGAGTGTTTGCACACATGTACAACAGGCATGTTTAAACTATAACGTTTTTAGTGAAATCATTTTTCTCTCGAGGAGAAAACGCGTTTAAAGCCATAAAAAGATTTCACTGTGTTTTGGCATTGGACTATGCTACCAACAACCTAAACAATGATCAGAACTGGAGAAATTACACTTTGACATTGTGTGATATCATGCAACTCTTAAGGACGTGTTGCAGACTTGTTGAATAGATTCATTTTTGTTGTTTTGTTTGTTTTTGATGAAATGGTGCTTTTCTTGTCGAGAAAAGGCGTTTAACGCGATAAAAAGGTTTAGTGCGTTATGAATACGGGCTAGCTTACCAAAAGTAAAAATGTGAACTAAATAAGGCCGGGACTCGTTTTTATTGTTTAAAACACGATTTCTCGACCAGAATATGCTTTTTCAAAAAAGCCATGTTCCCATGGCGAGAGACTCATTTTCTGCGAGAAAATGCATTAAAAGGAGGGATTTCCTCAGAAACACTATAAATACATATTGTACTTGTCTGAAAACGCACAGAACCTTGAAATAGAAGGTTTCTCACCAAAAAACACATTGGTGAAACCCCTATCTTAAGGCTCTGAGTGTTTGCACACATGTACAACAGGCATGTTTAAACTATAACGTTTTTAGTGAAATCATTTTTCTCTCGAGGAGAAAACGCGTTTAAAGCCATAAAAAGATTTCACTGTGTTTTGGCATTGGACTAAGCTACCAACAACCTAAACAATGATCAGAACTGGAGAAATTACACTTTGACATTGTGTGATATCATGCAACTCTTAAGGACGTGTTGCAGACTTGTTGAATAGATTCATTTTTGTTGTTTTGTTTGTTTTTGATGAAATGGTGCTTTTCTTGTCGAGAAAAGGCGTTTAACGCGATAAAAAGGTTTAGTGCGTTATGAATACGGGCTAGCTTACCAAAAGTAAAAATGTGAACTAAATAAGGCCGGGACTCGTTTTTATTGTTTAAAACACGATTTCTCGACCAGAATATGCTTTTTCAAAAAAAGCCATGTTCCCATGGCGAGAGACTCATTTTCTGCGAGAAAATGCATTAAAAGGAGGGATTTCCTCAGAAACACTATAAATACATATTGTACTTGTCTGAAAACGCACAGAACCTTGAAATAGAAGGTTTCTCACCAAAAAACACATTGGTGAAACCCCTATCTTAAGGCTCTGAGTGTTTGCACTCATGTACAACAGGCATGTTTAAACTATAACGTTTTTAGTGAAATCATTTTTCTCTCGAGGAGAAAACGCGTTTAAAGCCATAAAAAGATTTCACTGTGTTTTGGCATTGGACTAAGCTACCAACAACCTAAACAATGATCAGAACTGGAGAAATTACACTTTGACATTGTGTGATATCATGCAACTCTTAAGGACGTGTTGCAGACTTGTTGAATAGATTCATTTTTGTTGTTTTGTTTGTTTTTGATGAAATGGTGCTTTTCTTGTAGAGAAAAGGCGTTTAACGCGATAAAAAGGTTTAGTGCGTTATGAATACGGGCTAGCTTACCAAAAGTAAAAATGTGAACTAAATAAGGCCGGGACTCGTTTTTATTGTTTAAAACACGATTTCTCGACCAGAATATGCTTTTTCAAAAAAAGCCATGTTCCCATGGCGAGAGACTCATTTTCTGCGAGAAAATGCATTAAAAGGAGGGATTTCCTCAGAAACACTATAAATACATATTGTACTTGTCTGAAAACGCACAGAACCTTGAAATAGAAGGTTTCTCACCAAAAAACACATTGGTGAAACCCCTATCTTAAGGCTCTGAGTGTTTGCACACATGTACAACAGGCATGTTTAAACTATAACGTTTTTAGTGAAATCATTTTTCTCTCGAGGAGAAAACGCGTTTAAAGCCATAAAAAGATTTCACTGTGTTTTGGCATTGGACTATGCTACCAACAACCTAAACAATGATCAGAACTGGAGAAATTACACTTTGACATTGTGTGATATCATGCAACTCTTAAGGACGTGTTGCAGACTTGTTGAATAGATTCATTTTTGTTGTTTTGTTTGTTTTTGATGAAATGGTGCTTTTCTTGTCGAGAAAAGGCGTTTAACGCGATAAAAAGGTTTAGTGCGTTATGAATACGGGCTAGCTTACCAAAAGTAAAAATGTGAACTAAATAAGGCCGGGACTCGTTTTTATTGTTTAAAACACGATTTCTCGACCAGAATATGCTTTTTCAAAAAAAGCCATGTTCCCATGGCGAGAGACTCATTTTCTGCGAGAAAATGCATTAAAAGGAGGGATTTCCTCAGAAACACTATAAATACATATTGTACTTGTCTGAAAACGCACAGAACCTTGAAATAGAAGGTTTCTCACCAAAAAACACATTGGTGAAACCCCTATCTTAAGGCTCTGAGTGTTTGCACACATGTACAACAGGCATGTTTAAACTATAACGTTTTTAGTGAAATCATTTTTCTCTCGAGGAGAAAACGCGTTTAAAGCCATAAAAAGATTTCACTGTGTTTTGGCATTGGACTAAGCTACCAACAACCTAAACAATGATCAGAACTGGAGAAATTACACTTTGACATTGTGTGATATCATGCAACTCTTAAGGACGTGTTGCAGACTTGTTGAATAGATTCATTTTTGTTGTTTTGTTTGTTTTTGATGAAATGGTGCTTTTCTTGTCGAGAAAAGGCGTTTAACGCGATAAAAAGGTTTAGTGCGTTATGAATACGGGCTAGCTTACCAAAAGTAAAAATGTGAACTAAATAAGGCCGGGACTCGTTTTTATTGTTTAAAACACGATTTCTCGACCAGAATATGCTTTTTCAAAAAAAGCCATGTTCCCATGGCGAGAGACTCATTTTCTGCGAGAAAATGCATTAAAAGGAGGGATTTCCTCAGAAACACTATAAATACATATTGTACTTGTCTGAAAACGCACAGAACCTTGAAATAGAAGGTTTCTCACCAAAAAACACATTGGTGAAACCCCTATCTTAAGGCTCTGAGTGTTTGCACTCATGTACAACAGGCATGTTTAAACTATAACGTTTTTAGTGAAATCATTTTTCTCTCGAGGAGAAAACGCGTTTAAAGCCATAAAAAGATTTCACTGTGTTTTGGCATTGGACTAAGCTACCAACAACCTAAACAATGATCAGAACTGGAGAAATTACACTTTGACATTGTGTGATATCATGCAACTCTTAAGGACGTGTTGCAGACTTGTTGAATAGATTCATTTTTGTTGTTTTGTTTGTTTTTGATGAAATGGTGCTTTTCTTGTCGAGAAAAGGCGTTTAACGCGATAAAAAGGTTTAGTGCGTTATGAATACGGGCTAGCTTACCAAAAGTAAAAATGTGAACTAAATAAGGCCGGGACTCGTTTTTATTGTTTAAAACACGATTTCTCGACCAGAATATGCTTTTTCAAAAAAAGCCATGTTCCCATGGCGAGAGACTCATTTTCTGCGAGAAAATGCATTAAAAGGAGGGATTTCCTCAGAAACACTATAAATACATATTGTACTTGTCTGAAAACGCACAGAACCTTGAAATAGAAGGTTTCTCACCAAAAAACACATTGGTGAAACCCCTATCTTAAGGCTCTGAGTGTTTGCACACATGTACAACAGGCATGTTTAAACTATAACGTTTTTAGTGAAATCATTTTTCTCTCGAGGAGAAAACGCGTTTAAAGCCATAAAAAGATTTCACTGTGTTTTGGCATTGGACTATGCTACCAACAACCTAAACAATGATCAGAACTGGAGAAATTACACTTTGACATTGTGTGATATCATGCAACTCTTAAGGACGTGTTGCAGACTTGTTGAATAGATTCATTTTTGTTGTTTTGTTTGTTTTTGATGAAATGGTGCTTTTCTTGTCGAGAAAAGGCGTTTAACGCGATAAAAAGGTTTAGTGCGTTATGAATACGGGCTAGCTTACCAAAAGTAAAAATGTGAACTAAATAAGGCCGGGACTCGTTTTTATTGTTTAAAACACGATTTCTCGACCAGAATATGCTTTTTCAAAAAAAGCCATGTTCCCATGGCGAGAGACTCATTTTCTGCGAGAAAATGCATTAAAAGGACGGATTTCCTCAGAAACACTATAAATACATATTGTACTTGTCTGAAAACGCACAGAACCTTGAAATAGAAGGTTTCTCACCAAAAAACACATTGGTGAAACCCCTATCTTAAGGCTCTGAGTGTTTGCACACATGTACAACAGGCATGTTTAAACTATAACGTTTTTAGTGAAATCATTTTTCTCTCGAGGAGAAAACGCGTTTAAAGCCATAAAAAGATTTCACTGTGTTTTGGCATTGGACTAAGCTACCAACAACCTAAACAATGATCAGAACTGGAGAAATTACACTTTGACATTGTGTGATATCATGCAACTCTTAAGGACGTGTTGCAGACTTGTTGAATAGATTCATTTTTGTTGTTTTGTTTGTTTTTGATGAAATGGTGCTTTTCTTGTCGACAAAAGGCGTTTAACGCGATAAAAAGGTTTAGTGCGTTATGAATACGGGCTAGCTTACCAAAAGTAAAAATGTGAACTAAATAAGGCCGGGACTCGTTTTTATTGTTTAAAACACGATTTCTCGACCAGAATATGCTTTTTCAAAAAAAGCCATGTTCCCATGGCGAGAGACTCATTTTCTGCGAGAAAATGCATTAAAAGGAGGGATTTCCTCAGAAACACTATAAATACATATTGTACTTGTCTGAAAACGCACAGAACCTTGAAATAGAAGGTTTCTCACCAAAAAACACATTGGTGAAACCCCTATCTTAAGGCTCTGAGTGTTTGCACTCATGTACAACAGGCATGTTTAAACTATAACGTTTTTAGTGAAATCATTTTTCTCTCGAGGAGAAAACGCGTTTAAAGCCATAAAAAGATTTCACTGTGTTTTGGCATTGGACTAAGCTACCAACAACCTAAACAATGATCAGAAATGGAGAAATTACACTTTGACATTGTGTGATATCATGCAACTCTTTAGGACGTGTTGCAGACTTGTTGAATAGATTCATTTTTGTTGTTTTGTTTGTTTTTGATGAAATGGTGCTTTTCTTGTCGAGAAAAGGCGTTTAACGCGATAAAAAGGTTTAGTGCGTTATGAATACGGGCTAGCTTACCAAAAGTAAAAATGTGAACTAAATAAGGCCGGGACTCGTTTTTATTGTTTAAAACACGATTTCTCGACCAGAATATGCTTTTTCAAAAAAGCCATGTTCCCATGGCGAGAGACTCATTTTCTGCGAGAAAATGCATTAAAAGGAGGGATTTCCTCAGAAACACTATAAATACATATTGTACTTGTCTGAAAACGCACAGAACCTTGAAATAGAAGGTTTCTCACCAAAAAACACATTGGTGAAACCCCTATCTTAAGGCTCTGAGTGTTTGCACACATGTACAACAGGCATGTTTAAACTATAACGTTTTTAGTGAAATCATTTTTCTCTCGAGGAGAAAACGCGTTTAAAGCCATAAAAAGATTTCACTGTGTTTTGGCATTGGACTAAGCTACCAACAACCTAAACAATGATCAGAACTGGAGAAATTACACTTTGACATTGTGTGATATCATGCAACTCTTAAGGACGTGTTGCAGACTTGTTGAATAGATTCATTTTTGTTGTTTTGTTTGTTTTTGATGAAATGGTGCTTTTCTTGTCGACAAAAGGCGTTTAACGCGATAAAAAGGTTTAGTGCGTTATGAATACGGGCTAGCTTACCAAAAGTAAAAATGTGAACTAAATAAGGCCGGGACTCGTTTTTATTGTTTAAAACACGATTTCTCGACCAGAATATGCTTTTTCAAAAAAAGCCATGTTCCCATGGCGAGAGACTCATTTTCTGCGAGAAAATGCATTAAAAGGAGGGATTTCCTCAGAAACACTATAAATACATATTGTACTTGTCTGAAAACGCACAGAACCTTGAAATAGAAGGTTTCTCACCAAAAAACACATTGGTGAAACCCCTATCTTAAGGCTCTGAGTGTTTGCACACATGTACAACAGGCATGTTTAAACTATAACGTTTTTAGTGAAATCATTTTTCTCTCGAGGAGAAAACGCGTTTAAAGCCATAAAAAGATTTCACTGTGTTTTGGCATTGGACTATGCTACCAACAACCTAAACAATGATCAGAACTGGAGAAATTACACTTTGACATTGTGTGATATCATGCAACTCTTAAGGACGTGTTGCAGACTTGTTGAATAGATTCATTTTTGTTGTTTTGTTTGTTTTTGATGAAATGGTGCTTTTCTTGTCGAGAAAAGGCGTTTAACGCGATAAAAAGGTTTAGTGCGTTATGAATACGGGCTAGCTTACCAAAAGTAAAAATGTGAACTAAATAAGGCCGGGACTCGTTTTTATTGTTTAAAACACGATTTCTCGACCAGAATATGCTTTTTCAAAAAAAGCCATGTTCCCATGGCGAGAGACTCATTTTCTGCGAGAAAATGCATTAAAAGGAGGGATTTCCTCAGAAACACTATAAATACATATTGTACTTGTCTGAAAACGCACAGAACCTTGAAATAGAAGGTTTCTCACCAAAAAACACATTGGTGAAACCCCTATCTTAAGGCTCTGAGTGTTTGCACACATGTACAACAGGCATGTTTAAACTATAACGTTTTTAGTGAAATCATTTTTCTCTCGAGGAGAAAACGCGTTTAAAGCCATAAAAAGATTTCACTGTGTTGTGGCATTGGACTAAGCTACCAACAACCTAAACAATGATCAGAACTGGAGAAATTACACTTTGACATTGTGTGATATCATGCAACTCTTAAGGACGTGTTGCAGACTTGTTGAATAGATTCATTTTTGTTGTTTTGTTTGTTTTTGATGAAATGGTGCTTTTCTTGTCGAGAAAAGGCGTTTAACGCGATAAAAAGGTTTAGTGCGTTATGAATACGGGCTAGCTTACCAAAAGTAAAAATGTGAACTAAATAAGGCCGGGACTCGTTTTTATTGTTTAAAACACGATTTCTCGACCAGAATATGCTTTTTCAAAAAAAGCCATGTTCCCATGGCGAGAGACTCATTTTCTGCGAGAAAATGCATTAAAAGGAGGGATTTCCTCAGAAACACTATAAATACATATTGTACTTGTCTGAAAACGCACAGAACCTTGAAATAGAAGGTTTCTCACCAAAAAACACATTGGTGAAACCCCTATCTTAAGGCTCTGAGTGTTTGCACTCATGTACAACAGGCATGTTTAAACTATAACGTTTTTAGTGAAATCATTTTTCTCTCGAGGAGAAAACGCGTTTAAAGCCATAAAAAGATTTCACTGTGTTTTGGCATTGGACTAAGCTACCAACAACCTAAACAATGATCAGAAATGGAGAAATTACACTTTGACATTGTGTGATATCATGCAACTCTTTAGGACGTGTTGCAGACTTGTTGAATAGATTCATTTTTGTTGTTTTGTTTGTTTTTGATGAAATGGTGCTTTTCTTGTCGAGAAAAGGCGTTTAACGCGATAAAAAGGTTTAGTGCGTTATGAATACGGGCTAGCTTACCAAAAGTAAAAATGTGAACTAAATAAGGCCGGGACTCGTTTTTATTGTTTAAAACACGATTTCTCGACCAGAATATGCTTTTTCAAAAAAGCCATGTTCCCATGGCGAGAGACTCATTTTCTGCGAGAAAATGCATTAAAAGGAGGGATTTCCTCAGAAACACTATAAATACATATTGTACTTGTCTGAAAACGCACAGAACCTTGAAATAGAAGGTTTCTCACCAAAAAACACATTGGTGAAACCCCTATCTTAAGGCTCTGAGTGTTTGCACACATGTACAACAGGCATGTTTAAACTATAACGTTTTTAGTGAAATCATTTTTCTCTCGAGGAGAAAACGCGTTTAAAGCCATAAAAAGATTTCACTGTGTTTTGGCATTGGACTAAGCTACCAACAACCTAAACAATGATCAGAACTGGAGAAATTACACTTTGACATTGTGTGATATCATGCAACTCTTAAGGACGTGTTGCAGACTTGTTGAATAGATTCATTTTTGTTGTTTTGTTTGTTTTTGATGAAATGGTGCTTTTCTTGTCGAGAAAAGGCGTTTAACGCGATAAAAAGGTTTAGTGCGTTATGAATACGGGCTAGCTTACCAAAAGTAAAAATGTGAACTAAATAAGGCCGGGACTCGTTTTTATTGTTTAAAACACGATTTCTCGACCAGAATATGCTTTTTCAAAAAAAGCCATGTTCCCATGGCGAGAGACTCATTTTCTGCGAGAAAATGCATTAAAAGGAGGGATTTCCTCAGAAACACTATAAATACATATTGTACTTGTCTGAAAACGCACAGAACCTTGAAATAGAAGGTTTCTCACCAAAAAACACATTGGTGAAACCCCTATCTTAAGGCTCTGAGTGTTTGCACACATGTACAACAGGCATGTTTAAACTATAACGTTTTTAGTGAAATCATTTTTCTCTCGAGGAGAAAACGCGTTTAAAGCCATAAAAAGATTTCACTTTGTTTTGGCATTGGACTATGCTACCAACAACCTAAACAATGATCAGAACTGGAGAAATTACACTTTGACATTGTGTGATATCATGCAACTCTTAAGGACGTGTTGCAGACTTGTTGAATAGATTCATTTTTGTTGTTTTGTTTGTTTTTGATGAAATGGTGCTTTTCTTGTCGAGAAAAGGCGTTTAACGCGATAAAAAGGTTTAGTGCGTTATGAATACGGGCTAGCTTACCAAAAGTAAAAATGTGAACTAAATAAGGCCGGGACTCGTTTTTATTGTTTAAAACACGATTTCTCGACCAGAATATGCTTTTTCAAAAAAAGCCATGTTCCCATGGCGAGAGACTCATTTTCTGCGAGAAAATGCATTAAAAGGAGGGATTTCCTCAGAAACACTATAAATACATATTGTACTTGTCTGAAAACGCACAGAACCTTGAAATAGAAGGTTTCTCACCAAAAAACACATTGGTGAAACCCCTATCTTAAGGCTCTGAGTGTTTGCACACATGTACAACAGGCATGTTTAAACTATAACGTTTTTAGTGAAATCATTTTTCTCTCGAGGAGAAAACGCGTTTAAAGCCATAAAAAGATTTCACTGTGTTTTGGCATTGGACTAAGCTACCAACAACCTAAACAATGATCAGAACTGGAGAAATTACACTTTGACATTGTGTGATATCATGCAACTCTTAAGGACGTGTTGCAGACTTGTTGAATAGATTCATTTTTGTTGTTTTGTTTGTTTTTGATGAAATGGTGCTTTTCTTGTCGAGAAAAGGCGTTTAACGCGATAAAAAGGTTTAGTGCGTTATGAATACGGGCTAGCTTACCAAAAGTAAAAATGTGAACTAAATAAGGCCGGGACTCGTTTTTATTGTTTAAAACACGATTTCTCGACCAGAATATGCTTTTTCAAAAAAAGCCATGTTCCCATGGCGAGAGACTCATTTTCTGCGAGAAAATGCATTAAAAGGAGGGATTTCCTCAGAAACACTATAAATACATATTGTACTTGTCTGAAAACGCACAGAACCTTGAAATAGAAGGTTTCTCACCAAAAAACACATTGGTGAAACCCCTATCTTAAGGCTCTGAGTGTTTGCACTCATGTACAACAGGCATGTTTAAACTATAACGTTTTTAGTGAAATCATTTTTCTCTCGAGGAGAAAACGCGTTTAAAGCCATAAAAAGATTTCACTGTGTTTTGGCATTGGACTAAGCTACCAACAACCTAAACAATGATCAGAAATGGAGAAATTACACTTTGACATTGTGTGATATCATGCAACTCTTTAGGACGTGTTGCAGACTTGTTGAATAGATTCATTTTTGTTGTTTTGTTTGTTTTTGATGAAATGGTGCTTTTCTTGTCGAGAAAAGGCGTTTAACGCGATAAAAAGGTTTAGTGCGTTATGAATACGGGCTAGCTTACCAAAAGTAAAAATGTGAACTAAATAAGGCCGGGACTCGTTTTTATTGTTTAAAACACGATTTCTCGACCAGAATATGCTTTTTCAAAAAAGCCATGTTCCCATGGCGAGAGACTCATTTTCTGCGAGAAAATGCATTAAAAGGAGGGATTTCCTCAGAAACACTATAAATACATATTGTACTTGTCTGAAAACGCACAGAACCTTGAAATAGAAGGTTTCTCACCAAAAAACACATTGGTGAAACCCCTATCTTAAGGCTCTGAGTGTTTGCACACATGTACAACAGGCATGTTTAAACTATAACGTTTTTAGTGAAATCATTTTTCTCTCGAGGAGAAAACGCGTTTAAAGCCATAAAAAGATTTCACTGTGTTTTGGCATTGGACTAAGCTACCAACAACCTAAACAATGATCAGAACTGGAGAAATTACACTTTGACATTGTGTGATATCATGCAACTCTTAAGGACGTGTTGCAGACTTGTTGAATAGATTCATTTTTGTTGTTTTGTTTGTTTTTGATGAAATGGTGCTTTTCTTGTCGAGAAAAGGCGTTTAACGCGATAAAAAGGTTTAGTGCGTTATGAATACGGGCTAGCTTACCAAAAGTAAAAATGTGAACTAAATAAGGCCGGGACTCGTTTTTATTGTTTAAAACACGATTTCTCGACCAGAATATGCTTTTTCAAAAAAAGCCATGTTCCCATGGCGAGAGACTCATTTTCTGCGAGAAAATGCATTAAAAGGAGGGATTTCCTCAGAAACACTATAAATACATATTGTACTTTTCTGAAAACGCACAGAACCTTGAAATAGAAGGTTTCTCACCAAAAAACACATTGGTGAAACCCCTATCTTAAGGCTCTGAGTGTTTGCACTCATGTACGTACAACAGGCATGTTTAAACTATAACGTTTTTAGTGAAATCATTTTTCTCTCGAGGAGAAAACGCGTTTAAAGCCATAAAAAGATTTCACTGTGTTTTGGCATTGGACTAAGCTACCAACAACCTAAACAATGATCAGAACTGGAGAAATTACACTTTGACATTGTGTGATATCATGCAACTCTTAAGGACGTGTTGCAGACTTGTTGAATAGATTCATTTTTGTTGTTTTGTTTGTTTTTGATGAAATGGTGCTTTTCTTGTCGAGAAAAGGCGTTTAACGCGATAAAAAGGTTTAGTGCGTTATGAATACGGGCTAGCTTACCAAAAGTAAAAATGTGAACTAAATAAGGCCGGGACTCGTTTTTATTGTTTAAAACACGATTTCTCGACCAGAATATGCTTTTTCAAAAAAAGCCATGTTCCCATGGCGAGAGACTCATTTTCTGCGAGAAAATGCATTAAAAGGAGGGATTTCCTCAGAAACACTATAAATACATATTGTACTTGTCTGAAAACGCACAGAACCTTGGAATAGAAGGTTTCTCACCAAAAAACACATTGGTGAAACCCCTATCTTAAGGCTCTGAGTGTTTGCACACATGTACAACAGGCATGTTTAAACTATAACGTTTTTAGCGAAATCATTTTTCTCTCGAGGAGAAAACGCGTTTAAAGCCATAAAAAGATTTCACTGTGTTTTGGCATTGGACTATGCTACCAACAACCTAAACAATGATCAGAACTGGAGAAATTACACTTTGACATTGTGTGATATCATGCAACTCTTAAGGACGTGTTGCAGACTTGTTGAATAGATTCATTTTTGTTGTTTTGTTTGTTTTTGATGAAATGGTGCTTTTCTTTTCGAGATAAGGCGTTTAACGCGATAAAAAGGTTTAGTGCGTTATGAATACGGGCTAGCTTACCAAAAGTAAAAATGTGAACTAAATAAGGCCGGGACTCGTTTTTATTGTTTAAAACACGATTTCTCGACCAGAATATGCTTTTTCAAAAAAAGCCATGTTCCCATGGCGAGAGACTCATTTTCTGCGAGAAAATGCATTAAAAGGAGGGATTTCCTCAGAAACACTATAAATACATATTGTACTTGTCTGAAAACGCACAGAACCTTGAAATAGAAGGTTTCTCACCAAAAAACACATTGGTGAAACCCCTATCTTAAGGCTCTGAGTGTTTGCACTCGTGTACAACAGGCATGTTTAAACTATAACGTTTTTAGTGAAATCATTTTTCTCTCGAGGAGAAAACGCGTTTAAAGCCATAAAAAGATTTCACTGTGTTTTGGCATTGGACTAAGCTACCAACAACCTAAACAATGATCAGAACTGGAGAAATTACACTTTGACATTGTGTGATATCATGCAACTCTTTAGGACGTGTTGCAGACTTGTTGAATAGATTCATTTTTGTTGTTTTGTTTGTTTTTGATGAAATGGTGCTTTTCTTGTCGAGAAAAGGCGTTTAACGCGATAAAAAGGTTTAGTGCGTTATGAATACGGGCTAGCTTACCAAAAGTTAAAATGTGAACTAAATAAGGCCGGGACTCGTTTTTATTGTTTAAAACACGATTTCTCGACCAGAATATGCTTTTTCAAAAAAAGCCATGTTCCCATGGCGAGAGACTCATTTTCTGCGAGAAAATGCATTAAAAGGAGGGATTTCCTCAGAAACACTATAAATACATATTGTACTTGTCTGAAAACGCACAGAACCTTGAAATAGAAGGTTTCTCACCAAAAAACACATTGGTGAAACCCCTATCTTAAGGCTCTGAGTGTTTGCACACATGTACAACAGGCATGTTTAAACTATAACGTTTTTAGTGAAATCATTTTTCTCTCGAGGAGAAAACGCGTTTAAAGCCATAAAAAGATTTCACTGTGTTTTGGCATTGGACTATGCTACCAACAACCTAAACAATGATCAGAACTGGAGAAATTACACTTTGACATTGTGTGATATCATGCAACTCTTAAGGACGTGTTGCAGACTTGTTGAATAGATTCATTTTTGTTGTTTTGTTTGTTTTTGATGAAATGGTGCTTTTCTTGTCGAGAAAAGGCGTTTAACGCGATAAAAAGGTTTAGTGCGTTATGAATACGGGCTAGCTTACCAAAAGTAAAAATGTGAACTAAATAAGGCCGGGACTCGTTTTTATTGTTTAAAACACGATTTCTCGACCAGAATATGCTTTTTCAAAAAAGCCATGTTCCCATGGCGAGAGACTCATTTTCTGCGAGAAAATGCATTAAAAGGAGGGATTTCCTCAGAAACACTATAAATACATATTGTACTTGTCTGAAAACGCACAGAACCTTGAAATAGAAGGTTTCTCACCAAAAAACACATTGGTGAAACCCCTATCTTAAGGCTCTGAGTGTTTGCACACATGTACAACAGGCATGTTTAAACTATAACGTTTTTAGTGAAATCATTTTTCTCTCGAGGAGAAAACGCGTTTAAAGCCATAAAAAGATTTCACTGTGTTTTGGCATTGGACTAAGCTATCAACAACCTAAACAATGATCAGAACTGGAGAAATTACACTTTGACATTGTGTGATATCATGCAACTCTTAAGGACGTGTTGCAGACTTGTTGAATAGATTCATTTTTGTTGTTTTGTTTGTTTTTGATGAAATGGTGCTTTTCTTGTCGACAAAAGGCGTTTAACGCGATAAAAAGGTTTAGTGCGTTATGAATACGGGCTAGCTTACCAAAAGTAAAAATGTGAACTAAATAAGGCCGGGACTCGTTTTTATTGTTTAAAACACGATTTCTCGACCAGAATATGCTTTTTCAAAAAAAGCCATGTTCCCATGGCGAGAGACTCATTTTCTGCGAGAAAATGCATTAAAAGGAGGGATTTCCTCAGAAACACTATAAATACATATTGTACTTGTCTGAAAACGCACAGAACCTTGAAATAGAAGGTTTCTCACCAAAAAACACATTGGTGAAACCCCTATCTTAAGGCTCTGAGTGTTTGCACACATGTACAACAGGCATGTTTAAACTATAACGTTTTTAGTGAAATCATTTTTCTCTCGAGGAGAAAACGCGTTTAAAGCCATAAAAAGATTTCACTGTGTTTTGGCATTGGACTATGCTACCAACAACCTAAACAATGATCAGAACTGGAGAAATTACACTTTGACATTGTGTGATATCATGCAACTCTTAAGGACGTGTTGCAGACTTGTTGAATAGATTCATTTTTGTTGTTTTGTTTGTTTTTGATGAAATGGTGCTTTTCTTGTCGAGAAAAGGCGTTTAACGCGATAAAAAGGTTTAGTGCGTTATGAATACGGGCTAGCTTACCAAAAGTAAAAATGTGAACTAAATAAGGCCGGGACTCGTTTTTATTGTTTAAAACACGATTTCTCGACCAGAATATGCTTTTTCAAAAAAGCCATGTTCCCATGGCGAGAGACTCATTTTCTGCGAGAAAATGCATTAAAAGGAGGGATTTCCTCAGAAACACTATAAATACATATTGTACTTGTCTGAAAACGCACAGAACCTTGAAATAGAAGGTTTCTCACCAAAAAACACATTGGTGAAACCCCTATCTTAAGGCTCTGAGTGTTTGCACACATGTACAACAGGCATGTTTAAACTATAACGTTTTTAGTGAAATCATTTTTCTCTCGAGGAGAAAACGCGTTTAAAGCCATAAAAAGATTTCACTGTGTTTTGGCATTGGACTAAGCTATCAACAACCTAAACAATGATCAGAACTGGAGAAATTACACTTTGACATTGTGTGATATCATGCAACTCTTAAGGACGTGTTGCAGACTTGTTGAATAGATTCATTTTTGTTGTTTTGTTTGTTTTTGATGAAATGGTGCTTTTCTTGTCGAGAAAAGGCGTTTAACGCGATAAAAAGGTTTAGTGCGTTATGAATACGGGCTAGCTTACCAAAAGTAAAAATGTGAACTAAATAAGGCCGGGACTCGTTTTTATTGTTTAAAACACGATTTCTCGACCAGAATATGCTTTTTCAAAAAAAGCCATGTTCCCATGGCGAGAGACTCATTTTCTGCGAGAAAATGCATTAAAAGGAGGGATTTCCTCAGAAACACTATAAATACATATTGTACTTGTCTGAAAACGCACAGAACCTTGAAATAGAAGGTTTCTCACCAAAAAACACATTGGTGAAACCCCTATCTTAAGGCTCTGAGTGTTTGCACACATGTACAACAGGCATGTTTAAACTATAACGTTTTTAGTGAAATCATTTTTCTCTCGAGGAGAAAACGCGTTTAAAGCCATAAAAAGATTTCACTGTGTTTTGGCATTGGACTATGCTACCAACAACCTAAACAATGATCAGAACTGGAGAAATTACACTTTGACATTGTGTGATATCATGCAACTCTTAAGGACGTGTTGCAGACTTGTTGAATAGATTCATTTTTGTTGTTTTGTTTGTTTTTGATGAAATGGTGCTTTTCTTGTCGAGAAAAGGCGTTTAACGCGATAAAAAGGTTTAGTGCGTTATGAATACGGGCTAGCTTACCAAAAGTAAAAATGTGAACTAAATAAGGCAGGGACTCGTTTTTATTGTTTAAAACACGATTTCTCGACCAGAATATGCTTTTTCAAAAAAAGCCATGTTCCCATGGCGAGAGACTCATTTTCTGCGAGAAAATGCATTAAAAGGAGGGATTTCCTCAGAAACACTATAAATACATATTGTACTTGTCTGAAAACGCACAGAACCTTGAAATAGAAGGTTTCTCACCAAAAAACACATTGGTGAAACCCCTATCTTAAGGCTCTGAGTGTTTGCACACATGTACAACAGGCATGTTTAAACTATAACGTTTTTAGTGAAATCATTTTTCTCTCGAGGAGAAAACGCGTTTAAAGCCATAAAAAGATTTCACTGTGTTTTGGCATTGGACTAAGCTATCAACAACCTAAACAATGATCAGAACTGGAGAAATTACACTTTGACATTGTGTGATATCATGCAACTCTTAAGGACGTGTTGCAGACTTGTTGAATAGATTCATTTTTGTTGTTTTGTTTGTTTTTGATGAAATGGTGCTTTTCTTGTCGACAAAAGGCGTTTAACGCGATAAAAAGGTTTAGTGCGTTATGAATACGGGCTAGCTTACCAAAAGTAAAAATGTGAACTAAATAAGGCCGGGACTCGTTTTTATTGTTTAAAACACGATTTCTCGACCAGAATATGCTTTTTCAAAAAAAGCCATGTTCCCATGGCGAGAGACTCATTTTCTGCGAGAAAATGCATTAAAAGGAGGGATTTCCTCAGAAACACTATAAATACATATTGTACTTGTCTGAAAACGCACAGAACCTTGAAATAGAAGGTTTCTCACCAAAAAACACATTGGTGAAACCCCTATCTTAAGGCTCTGAGTGTTTGCACACATGTACAACAGGCATGTTTAAACTATAACGTTTTTAGTGAAATCATTTTTCTCTCGAGGAGAAAACGCGTTTAAAGCCATAAAAAGATTTCACTGTGTTTTGGCATTGGACTATGCTACCAACAACCTAAACAATGATCAGAACTGGAGAAATTACACTTTGACATTGTGTGATATCATGCAACTCTTAAGGACGTGTTGCAGACTTGTTGAATAGATTCATTTTTCTTGTTTTGTTTGTTTTTGATGAAATGGTGCTTTTCTTGTCGAGAAAAGGCGTTTAACGCGATAAAAAGGTTTAGTGCGTTATGAATACGGGCTAGCTTACCAAAAGTAAAAATGTGAACTAAATAAGGCAGGGACTCGTTTTTATTGTTTAAAACACGATTTCTCGACCAGAATATGCTTTTTCAAAAAAAGCCATGTTCCCATGGCGAGAGACTCATTTTCTGCGAGAAAATGCATTAAAAGGAGGGATTTCCTCAGAAACACTATAAATACATATTGTACTTGTCTGAAAACGCACAGAACCTTGAAATAGAAGGTTTCTCACCAAAAAACACATTGGTGAAACCCCTATCTTAAGGCTCTGAGTGTTTGCACACATGTACAACAGGCATGTTTAAACTATAACGTTTTTAGTGAAATCATTTTTCTCTCGAGGAGAAAACGCGTTTAAAGCCATAAAAAGATTTCACTGTGTTTTGGCATTGGACTAAGCTACCAACAACCTAAACAATGATCAGAACTGGAGAAATTACACTTTGACATTGTGTGATATCATGCAACTCTTAAGGACGTGTTGCAGACTTGTTGAATAGATTCATTTTTGTTGTTTTGTTTGTTTTTGATGAAATGGTGCTTTTCTTGTCGAGAAAAGGCGTTTAACGCGATAAAAAGGTTTAGTGCGTTATGAATACGGGCTAGCTTACCAAAAGTAAAAATGTGAACTAAATAAGGCCGGGACTCGTTTTTATTGTTTAAAACACGATTTCTCGACCAGAATATGCTTTTTCAAAAAAAGCCATGTTCCCATGGCGAGAGACTCATTTTCTGCGAGAAAATGCATTAAAAGGAGGGATTTCCTCAGAAACACTATAAATACATATTGTACTTGTCTGAAAACGCACAGAACCTTGAAATAGAAGGTTTCTCACCAAAAAACACATTGGTGAAACCCCTATCTTAAGGCTCTGAGTGTTTGCACTCATGTACAACAGGCATGTTTAAACTATAACGTTTTTAGTGAAATCATTTTTCTCTCGAGGAGAAAACGCGTTTAAAGCCATAAAAAGATTTCACTGTGTTTTGGCATTGGACTATGCTACCAACAACCTAAACAATGATCAGAGCTGGAGAAATTACACTTTGACATTGTGTGATATCATGCAACTCTTAAGGACGTGTTGCAGACTTGTTGAATAGATTCATTTTTGTTGTTTTGTTTGTTTTTGATGAAATGGTGCTTTTCTTGTCGAGAAAAGGCGTTTAACGCGATAAAAAGGTTTAGTGCGTTATGAATACGGGCTAGCTTACCAAAAGTAAAAATGTGAACTAAATAAGGCCGGGACTCGTTTTTATTGTTTAAAACACGATTTCTCGACCAGAATATGCTTTTTCAAAAAAAGCCATGTTCCCATGGCGAGAGACTCATTTTCTGCGAGAAAATGCATTAAAAGGAGGGATTTCCTCAAAAACACTATAAATACATATTGTACTTGTCTGAAAACGCACAGAACCTTGAAATAGAAGGTTTCTCACCAAAAAACACATTGGTGAAACCCCTATCTTAAGGCTCTGAGTGTTTGCACACATGTACAACAGGCATGTTTAAACTATAACGTTTTTAGTGAAATCATTTTTCTCTCGAGGAGAAAACGCGTTTAAAGCCATAAAAAGATTTCACTGTGTTTTGGCATTGGACTAAGCTACCAACAACCTAAACAATGATCAGAACTGGAGAAATTACACTTTGACATTGTGTGATATCATGCAACTCTTAAGGACGTGTTGCAGACTTGTTGAATAGATTCATTTTTGTTGTTTTGTTTGTTTTTGATGAAATGGTGCTTTTCTTGTCGAGAAAAGGCGTTTAACGCGATAAAAAGGTTTAGTGCGTTATGAATATGGGCTAGCTTACCAAAAGTAAAAATGTGAACTAAATAAGGCCGGGACTCGTTTTTATTGTTTAAAACACGATTTCTCGACCAGAATATGCTTTTTCAAAAAAAGCCATGTTCCCATGGCGAGAGACTCATTTTCTGCGAGAAAATGCATTAAAAGGAGGGATTTCCTCAGAAACACTATAAATACATATTGTACTTGTCTGAAAACGCACAGAACCTTGAAATAGAAGGTTTCTCACCAAAAAACACATTGGTGAAACCCCTATCTTAAGGCTCTGAGTGTTTGCACTCATGTACAACAGGCATGTTTAAACTATAACGTTTTTAGTGAAATCATTTTTCTCTCGAGGAGAAAACGCGTTTAAAGCCATAAAAAGATTTCACTGTGTTTTGGCATTGGACTAAGCTACCAACAACCTAAACAATGATCAGAACTGGAGAAATTACACTTTGACATTGTGTGATATCATGCAACTCTTAAGGACGTGTTGCAGACTTGTTGAATAGATGCATTTTTGTTGTTTTGTTTGTTTTTGATGAAATGGTGCTTTTCTTGTCGAGAAAAGGCGTTTAACGCGATAAAAAGGTTTAGTGCGTTATGAATACGGGCTAGCTTACCAAATGTAAAAATGTGAACTAAATAAGGCCGGGACTCGTTTTTATTGTTTAAAACACGATTTCTCGACCAGAATATGCTTTTTCAAAAAAAGCCATGTTCCCATGGCGAGAGACTCATTTTCTGCGAGAAAATGCATTAAAAGGAGGGATTTCCTCAGAAACACTATAAATACATATTGTACTTGTCTGAAAACGCACAGAACCTTGAAATAGAAGGTTTCTCACCAAAAAACACATTGGTGAAACCCCTATCTTAAGGCTCTGAGTGTTTGCACACATGTACAACAGGCATGTTTAAACTATAACGTTTTTAGCGAAATCATTTTTCTCTCGAGGAGAAAACGCGTTTAAAGCCATAAAAAGATTTCACTGTGTTTTGGCATTGGACTATGCTACCAACAACCTAAACAATGATCAGAACTGGAGAAATTACACTTTGACATTGTGTGATATCATGCAACTCTTAAGGACGTGTTGCAGACTTGTTGAATAGATTCATTTTTGTTGTTTTGTTTGTTTTTGATGAAATGGTGCTTTTCTTGTCGAGATAAGGCGTTTAACGCGATAAAAAGGTTTAGTGCGTTATGAATACGGGCTAGCTTACCAAAAGTAAAAATGTGAACTAAATAAGGCCGGGACTCGTTTTTATTGTTTAAAACACGATTTCTCGACCAGAATATGCTTTTTCAAAAAAAGCCATGTTCCCATGGCGAGAGACTCATTTTCTGCGAGAAAATGCATTAAAAGGAGGGATTTCCTCAGAAACACTATAAATACATATTGTACTTGTCTGAAAACGCACAGAACCTTGAAATAGAAGGTTTCTCACCAAAAAACACATTGGTGAAACCCCTATCTTAAGGCTCTGAGTGTTTGCACTCGTGTACAACAGGCATGTTTAAACTATAACGTTTTTAGTGAAATCATTTTTCTCTCGAGGAGAAAACGCGTTTAAAGCCATAAAAAGATTTCACTGTGTTTTGGCATTGGACTAAGCTACCAACAACCTAAACAATGATCAGAACTGGAGAAATTACACTTTGACATTGTGTGATATCATGCAACTCTTTAGGACGTGTTGCAGACTTGTTGAATAGATTCATTTTTGTTGTTTTGTTTGTTTTTGATGAAATGGTGCTTTTCTTGTCGAGAAAAGGCGTTTAACGCGATAAAAAGGTTTAGTGCGTTATGAATACGGGCTAGCTTACCAAAAGTAAAAATGTGAACTAAATAAGGCCGGGACTCGTTTTTATTGTTTAAAACACGATTTCTCGACCAGAATATGCTTTTTCAAAAAAAGCCATGTTCCCATGGCGAGAGACTCATTTTCTGCGAGAAAATGCATTAAAAGGAGGGATTTCCTCAGAAACACTATAAATACATATTGTACTTGTCTGAAAACGCACAGAACCTTGAAATAGAAGGTTTCTCACCAAAAAACACATTGGTGAAACCCCTATCTTAAGGCTCTGAGTGTTTGCACACATGTACAACAGGCATGTTTAAACTATAACGTTTTTAGTGAAATCATTTTTCTCTCGAGGAGAAAACGCGTTTAAAGCCATAAAAAGATTTCACTGTGTTTTGGCATTGGACTATGCTACCAACAACCTAAACAATGATCAGAACTGGAGAAATTACACTTTGACATTGTGTGATATCATGCAACTCTTAAGGACGTGTTGCAGACTTGTTGAATAGATTCATTTTTGTTGTTTTGTTTGTTTTTGATGAAATGGTGCTTTTCTTGTCGAGAAAAGGCGTTTAACGCGATAAAAAGGTTTAGTGCGTTATGAATACGGGCTAGCTTACCAAAAGTAAAAATGTGAACTAAATAAGGCCGGGACTCGTTTTTATTGTTTAAAACACGATTTCTCGACCAGAATATGCTTTTTCAAAAAAGCCATGTTCCCATGGCGAGAGACTCATTTTCTGCGAGAAAATGCATTAAAAGGAGGGATTTCCTCAGAAACACTATAAATACATATTGTACTTGTCTGAAAACGCACAGAACCTTGAAATAGAAGGTTTCTCACCAAAAAACACATTGGTGAAACCCCTATCTTAAGGCTCTGAGTGTTTGCACACATGTACAACAGGCATGTTTAAACTATAACGTTTTTAGTGAAATCATTTTTCTCTCGAGGAGAAAACGCGTTTAAAGCCATAAAAAGATTTCACTGTGTTTTGGCATTGGACTAAGCTATCAACAACCTAAACAATGATCAGAACTGGAGAAATTACACTTTGACATTGTGTGATATCATGCAACTCTTAAGGACGTGTTGCAGACTTGTTGAATAGATTCATTTTTGTTGTTTTGTTTGTTTTTGATGAAATGGTGCTTTTCTTGTCGACAAAAGGCGTTTAACGCGATAAAAAGGTTTAGTGCGTTATGAATACGGGCTAGCTTACCAAAAGTAAAAATGTGAACTAAATAAGGCCGGGACTCGTTTTTATTGTTTAAAACACGATTTCTCGACCAGAATATGCTTTTTCAAAAAAAGCCATGTTCCCATGGCGAGAGACTCATTTTCTGCGAGAAAATGCATTAAAAGGAGGGATTTCCTCAGAAACACTATAAATACATATTGTACTTGTCTGAAAACGCACAGAACCTTGAAATAGAAGGTTTCTCACCAAAAAACACATTGGTGAAACCCCTATCTTAAGGCTCTGAGTGTTTGCACACATGTACAACAGGCATGTTTAAACTATAACGTTTTTAGTGAAATCATTTTTCTCTCGAGGAGAAAACGCGTTTAAAGCCATAAAAAGATTTCACTGTGTTTTGGCATTGGACTATGCTACCAACAACCTAAACAATGATCAGAACTGGAGAAATTACACTTTGACATTGTGTGATATCATGCAACTCTTAAGGACGTGTTGCAGACTTGTTGAATAGATTCATTTTTGTTGTTTTGTTTGTTTTTGATGAAATGGTGCTTTTCTTGTCGAGAAAAGGCGTTTAACGCGATAAAAAGGTTTAGTGCGTTATGAATACGGGCTAGCTTACCAAAAGTAAAAATGTGAACTAAATAAGGCCGGGACTCGTTTTTATTGTTTAAAACACGATTTCTCGACCAGAATATGCTTTTTCAAAAAAGCCATGTTCCCATGGCGAGAGACTCATTTTCTGCGAGAAAATGCATTAAAAGGAGGGATTTCCTCAGAAACACTATAAATACATATTGTACTTGTCTGAAAACGCACAGAACCTTGAAATAGAAGGTTTCTCACCAAAAAACACATTGGTGAAACCCCTATCTTAAGGCTCTGAGTGTTTGCACACATGTACAACAGGCATGTTTAAACTATAACGTTTTTAGTGAAATCATTTTTCTCTCGAGGAGAAAACGCGTTTAAAGCCATAAAAAGATTTCACTGTGTTTTGGCATTGGACTAAGCTACCAACAACCTAAACAATGATCAGAACTGGAGAAATTACACTTTGACATTGTGTGATATCATGCAACTCTTAAGGACGTGTTGCAGACTTGTTGAATAGATTCATTTTTGTTGTTTTGTTTGTTTTTGATGAAATGGTGCTTTTCTTGTCGAGAAAAGGCGTTTAACGCGATAAAAAGGTTTAGTGCGTTATGAATACGGGCTAGCTTACCAAAAGTAAAAATGTGAACTAAATAAGGCCGGGACTCGTTTTTATTGTTTAAAACACGATTTCTCGACCAGAATATGCTTTTTCAAAAAAAGCCATGTTCCCATGGCGAGAGACTCATTTTCTGCGAGAAAATGCATTAAAAGGAGGGATTTCCTCAGAAACACTATAAATACATATTGTACTTGTCTGAAAACGCACAGAACCTTGGAATAGAAGGTTTCTCACCAAAAAACACATTGGTGAAACCCCTATCTTAAGGCTCTGAGTGTTTGCACACATGTACAACAGGCATGTTTAAACTATAACGTTTTTAGCGAAATCATTTTTCTCTCGAGGAGAAAACGCGTTTAAAGCCATAAAAAGATTTCACTGTGTTTTGGCATTGGACTATGCTACCAACAACCTAAACAATGATCAGAACTGGAGAAATTACACTTTGACATTGTGTGATATCATGCAACTCTTAAGGACGTGTTGCAGACTTGTTGAATAGATTCATTTTTGTTGTTTTGTTTGTTTTTGATGAAATGGTGCTTTTCTTGTCGAGATAAGGCGTTTAACGCGATAAAAAGGTTTAGTGCGTTATGAATACGGGCTAGCTTACCAAAAGTAAAAATGTGAACTAAATAAGGCCGGGACTCGTTTTTATTGTTTAAAACACGATTTCTCGACCAGAATATGCTTTTTCAAAAAAAGCCATGTTCCCATGGCGAGAGACTCATTTTCTGCGAGAAAATGCATTAAAAGGAGGGATTTCCTCAGAAACACTATAAATACATATTGTACTTGTCTGAAAACGCACAGAACCTTGAAATAGAAGGTTTCTCACCAAAAAACACATTGGTGAAACCCCTATCTTAAGGCTCTGAGTGTTTGCACTCGTGTACAACAGGCATGTTTAAACTATAACGTTTTTAGTGAAATCATTTTTCTCTCGAGGAGAAAACGCGTTTAAAGCCATAAAAAGATTTCACTGTGTTTTGGCATTGGACTAAGCTACCAACAACCTAAACAATGATCAGAACTGGAGAAATTACACTTTGACATTGTGTGATATCATGCAACTCTTTAGGACGTGTTGCAGACTTGTTGAATAGATTCATTTTTGTTGTTTTGTTTGTTTTTGATGAAATGGTGCTTTTCTTGTCGAGAAAAGGCGTTTAACGCGATAAAAAGGTTTAGTGCGTTATGAATACGGGCTAGCTTACCAAAAGTTAAAATGTGAACTAAATAAGGCCGGGACTCGTTTTTATTGTTTAAAACACGATTTCTCGACCAGAATATGCTTTTTCAAAAAAAGCCATGTTCCCATGGCGAGAGACTCATTTTCTGCGAGAAAATGCATTAAAAGGAGGGATTTCCTCAGAAACACTATAAATACATATTGTACTTGTCTGAAAACGCACAGAACCTTGAAATAGAAGGTTTCTCACCAAAAAACACATTGGTGAAACCCCTATCTTAAGGCTCTGAGTGTTTGCACACATGTACAACAGGCATGTTTAAACTATAACGTTTTTAGTGAAATCATTTTTCTCTCGAGGAGAAAACGCGTTTAAAGCCATAAAAAGATTTCACTGTGTTTTGGCATTGGACTATGCTACCAACAACCTAAACAATGATCAGAACTGGAGAAATTACACTTTGACATTGTGTGATATCATGCAACTCTTAAGGACGTGTTGCAGACTTGTTGAATAGATTCATTTTTGTTGTTTTGTTTGTTTTTGATGAAATGGTGCTTTTCTTGTCGAGAAAAGGCGTTTAACGCGATAAAAAGGTTTAGTGCGTTATGAATACGGGCTAGCTTACCAAAAGTAAAAATGTGAACTAAATAAGGCCGGGACTCGTTTTTATTGTTTAAAACACGATTTCTCGACCAGAATATGCTTTTTCAAAAAAGCCATGTTCCCATGGCGAGAGACTCATTTTCTGCGAGAAAATGCATTAAAAGGAGGGATTTCCTCAGAAACACTATAAATACATATTGTACTTGTCTGAAAACGCACAGAACCTTGAAATAGAAGGTTTCTCACCAAAAAACACATTGGTGAAACCCCTATCTTAAGGCTCTGAGTGTTTGCACACATGTACAACAGGCATGTTTAAACTATAACGTTTTTAGTGAAATCATTTTTCTCTCGAGGAGAAAACGCGTTTAAAGCCATAAAAAGATTTCACTGTGTTTTGGCATTGGACTAAGCTATCAACAACCTAAACAATGATCAGAACTGGAGAAATTACACTTTGACATTGTGTGATATCATGCAACTCTTAAGGACGTGTTGCAGACTTGTTGAATAGATTCATTTTTGTTGTTTTGTTTGTTTTTGATGAAATGGTGCTTTTCTTGTCGACAAAAGGCGTTTAACGCGATAAAAAGGTTTAGTGCGTTATGAATACGGGCTAGCTTACCAAAAGTAAAAATGTGAACTAAATAAGGCCGGGACTCGTTTTTATTGTTTAAAACACGATTTCTCGACCAGAATATGCTTTTTCAAAAAAAGCCATGTTCCCATGGCGAGAGACTCATTTTCTGCGAGAAAATGCATTAAAAGGAGGGATTTCCTCAGAAACACTATAAATACATATTGTACTTGTCTGAAAACGCACAGAACCTTGAAATAGAAGGTTTCTCACCAAAAAACACATTGGTGAAACCCCTATCTTAAGGCTCTGAGTGTTTGCACACATGTACAACAGGCATGTTTAAACTATAACGTTTTTAGTGAAATCATTTTTCTCTCGAGGAGAAAACGCGTTTAAAGCCATAAAAAGATTTCACTGTGTTTTGGCATTGGACTATGCTACCAACAACCTAAACAATGATCAGAACTGGAGAAATTACACTTTGACATTGTGTGATATCATGCAACTCTTAAGGACGTGTTGCAGACTTGTTGAATAGATTCATTTTTGTTGTTTTGTTTGTTTTTGATGAAATGGTGCTTTTCTTGTCGAGAAAAGGCGTTTAACGCGATAAAAAGGTTTAGTGCGTTATGAATACGGGCTAGCTTACCAAAAGTAAAAATGTGAACTAAATAAGGCCGGGACTCGTTTTTATTGTTTAAAACACGATTTCTCGACCAGAATATGCTTTTTCAAAAAAGCCATGTTCCCATGGCGAGAGACTCATTTTCTGCGAGAAAATGCATTAAAAGGAGGGATTTCCTCAGAAACACTATAAATACATATTGTACTTGTCTGAAAACGCACAGAACCTTGAAATAGAAGGTTTCTCACCAAAAAACACATTGGTGAAACCCCTATCTTAAGGCTCTGAGTGTTTGCACACATGTACAACAGGCATGTTTAAACTATAACGTTTTTAGTGAAATCATTTTTCTCTCGAGGAGAAAACGCGTTTAAAGCCATAAAAAGATTTCACTGTGTTTTGGCATTGGACTAAGCTATCAACAACCTAAACAATGATCAGAACTGGAGAAATTACACTTTGACATTGTGTGATATCATGCAACTCTTAAGGACGTGTTGCAGACTTGTTGAATAGATTCATTTTTGTTGTTTTGTTTGTTTTTGATGAAATGGTGCTTTTCTTGTCGACAAAAGGCGTTTAACGCGATAAAAAGGTTTAGTGCGTTATGAATACGGGCTAGCTTACCAAAAGTAAAAATGTGAACTAAATAAGGCCGGGACTCGTTTTTATTGTTTAAAACACGATTTCTCGACCAGAATATGCTTTTTCAAAAAAAGCCATGTTCCCATGGCGAGAGACTCATTTTCTGCGAGAAAATGCATTAAAAGGAGGGATTTCCTCAGAAACACTATAAATACATATTGTACTTGTCTGAAAACGCACAGAACCTTGAAATAGAAGGTTTCTCACCAAAAAACACATTGGTGAAACCCCTATCTTAAGGCTCTGAGTGTTTGCACACATGTACAACAGGCATGTTTAAACTATAACGTTTTTAGTGAAATCATTTTTCTCTCGAGGAGAAAACGCGTTTAAAGCCATAAAAAGATTTCACTGTGTTTTGGCATTGGACTATGCTACCAACAACCTAAACAATGATCAGAACTGGAGAAATTACACTTTGACATTGTGTGATATCATGCAACTCTTAAGGACGTGTTGCAGACTTGTTGAATAGATTCATTTTTGTTGTTTTGTTTGTTTTTGATGAAATGGTGCTTTTCTTGTCGAGAAAAGGCGTTTAACGCGATAAAAAGGTTTAGTGCGTTATGAATACGGGCTAGCTTACCAAAAGTAAAAATGTGAACTAAATAAGGCCGGGACTCGTTTTTATTGTTTAAAACACGATTTCTCGACCAGAATATGCTTTTTCAAAAAAGCCATGTTCCCATGGCGAGAGACTCATTTTCTGCGAGAAAATGCATTAAAAGGAGGGATTTCCTCAGAAACACTATAAATACATATTGTACTTGTCTGAAAACGCACAGAACCTTGAAATAGAAGGTTTCTCACCAAAAAACACATTGGTGAAACCCCTATCTTAAGGCTCTGAGTGTTTGCACACATGTACAACAGGCATGTTTAAACTATAACGTTTTTAGTGAAATCATTTTTCTCTCGAGGAGAAAACGCGTTTAAAGCCATAAAAAGATTTCACTGTGTTTTGGCATTGGACTAAGCTATCAACAACCTAAACAATGATCAGAACTGGAGAAATTACACTTTGACATTGTGTGATATCATGCAACTCTTAAGGACGTGTTGCAGACTTGTTGAATAGATTCATTTTTGTTGTTTTGTTTGTTTTTGATGAAATGGTGCTTTTCTTGTCGACAAAAGGCGTTTAACGCGATAAAAAGGTTTAGTGCGTTATGAATACGGGCTAGCTTACCAAAAGTAAAAATGTGAACTAAATAAGGCCGGGACTCGTTTTTATTGTTTAAAACACGATTTCTCGACCAGAATATGCTTTTTCAAAAAAAGCCATGTTCCCATGGCGAGAGACTCATTTTCTGCGAGAAAATGCATTAAAAGGAGGGATTTCCTCAGAAACACTATAAATACATATTGTACTTGTCTGAAAACGCACAGAACCTTGAAATAGAAGGTTTCTCACCAAAAAACACATTGGTGAAACCCCTATCTTAAGGCTCTGAGTGTTTGCACACATGTACAACAGGCATGTTTAAACTATAACGTTTTTAGTGAAATCATTTTTCTCTCGAGGAGAAAACGCGTTTAAAGCCATAAAAAGATTTCACTGTGTTTTGGCATTGGACTATGCTACCAACAACCTAAACAATGATCAGAACTGGAGAAATTACACTTTGACATTGTGTGATATCATGCAACTCTTTAGGACGTGTTGCAGACTTGTTGAATAGATTCATTTTTGTTGTTTTGTTTGTTTTTGATGAAATGGTGCTTTTCTTGTCGAGAAAAGGCGTTTAACGCGATAAAAAGGTTTAGTGCGTTATGAATACGGGCTAGCTTACCAAAAGTTAAAATGTGAACTAAATAAGGCCGGGACTCGTTTTTATTGTTTAAAACACGATTTCTCGACCAGAATATGCTTTTTCAAAAAAAGCCATGTTCCCATGGCGAGAGACTCATTTTCTGCGAGAAAATGCATTAAAAGGAGGGATTTCCTCAGAAACACTATAAATACATATTGTACTTGTCTGAAAACGCACAGAACCTTGAAATAGAAGGTTTCTCACCAAAAAACACATTGGTGAAACCCCTATCTTAAGGCTCTGAGTGTTTGCACACATGTACAACAGGCATGTTTAAACTATAACGTTTTTAGTGAAATCATTTTTCTCTCGAGGAGAAAACGCGTTTAAAGCCATAAAAAGATTTCACTGTGTTTTGGCATTGGACTATGCTACCAACAACCTAAACAATGATCAGAACTGGAGAAATTACACTTTGACATTGTGTGATATCATGCAACTCTTAAGGACGTGTTGCAGACTTGTTGAATAGATTCATTTTTGTTGTTTTGTTTGTTTTTGATGAAATGGTGCTTTTCTTGTCGAGAAAAGGCGTTTAACGCGATAAAAAGGTTTAGTGCGTTATGAATACGGGCTAGCTTACCAAAAGTAAAAATGTGAACTAAATAAGGCCGGGACTCGTTTTTATTGTTTAAAACACGATTTCTCGACCAGAATATGCTTTTTCAAAAAAGCCATGTTCCCATGGCGAGAGACTCATTTTCTGCGAGAAAATGCATTAAAAGGAGGGATTTCCTCAGAAACACTATAAATACATATTGTACTTGTCTGAAAACGCACAGAACCTTGAAATAGAAGGTTTCTCACCAAAAAACACATTGGTGAAACCCCTATCTTAAGGCTCTGAGTGTTTGCACACATGTACAACAGGCATGTTTAAACTATAACGTTTTTAGTGAAATCATTTTTCTCTCGAGGAGAAAACGCGTTTAAAGCCATAAAAAGATTTCACTGTGTTTTGGCATTGGACTAAGCTATCAACAACCTAAACAATGATCAGAACTGGAGAAATTACACTTTGACATTGTGTGATATCATGCAACTCTTAAGGACGTGTTGCAGACTTGTTGAATAGATTCA